>NC_082358.1:3599972-4923722 GCF_027477595.1 Haemorhous mexicanus
CCAGCCATGCTCACACCCACTCAGGGCAGACTGGCAGTACTGTCCCAGGAAATCTCTCCTGGAAAAACACCTGGAAATATTTCTGGCTTCACCTGAGTGCTAGGGGAAGGGAGATGGCATCCCTGGATGCTGCTGGCACTCCGTGCCCCTGCTCTCCAGGGGAGAGCACAGACCTGGCCCTGAAGGAATCTGGTGCCCAGAGAAAACCAACCCTCTGTGTGATGCCTCAGTTTTAGCTTTTATATTTCTCACATTCTGTGCTGCTTTAGTGTGTGGGTCTGGGTTCATATTATGGGATGGTGAGCTCTGTGCACAGAGCAGGGAGACAAAACAATTCCTGCTCCAGCTGGGCACCAAGGACAAATGATCCCAATCTCAGCCCAGGGGCACAAACCCCGTGGGCTGGAGAGAGAAAAACAAGCAGGGTGGGAGTGCCTGGGCTAAAGCTGGGCTGGGACAATGAACTGCAAGGTGCAAATGGAGCAGAGCTGATCCCAGGGAGAGACCCCGTGCCCGGCCGTGCATTTTGGGGCCATTTTGGGTCATCTTGGGTGCAGCCCTGGCTGGGCTCTGGTGCTGCCCAAGGTGGAGCCATGGAGGCCTTTTGATAAATCCCTGCTTTATTCTGTAACTCTGCCCAGCCTCTGCTCTAGGGCAGCCTTCCCGAGTCATCAGTTAGCATCTTTGCAGCAGGGAGAGGTTATCCCACGGATATCTTGGAGGAAATATCCTGGATCTCTTGAGAGCCAGGGATAGCACAGGACTGGGGCACTGCAGCTTGGCTGCACCACCCCACAGCCCATCCCCACCCCAGGGATGCTGTCCCAGCTCAGGGCAGTGAGGGTGGAGTGGATGGTACTTCCCACAGCCTTTATGTTTAGAGGGAAGCAAGAGAAGCACAAATTGCTTGCAGAGCCCCTGGCAGTGCCACTGCATGTCCAGCATCCCCTGTGCTGGTGTGGCTTTGCTCACATTCCCACCAAAACACGGGGACCAGGGAGCTGAGGAACCCCAGCCCTATACCCTGGGCTCCAGCCCCACCTCCATATCCTGCAGCCAAGGGGGATTTCTTCTGGACATGATTTCCAACCTCCTCAGCCTGCCCTTTTCCCTTGTGGGGTGGCTCTGATATCCATGTGATTTTAACCTCAAGCAGGAATTGAGGTTCTTGGCTCCAGGATGATGTTAATGCCCAGCACAGCCCAGCAGAGCTATAAATATATAAATACATAAATAGCTCCCTTCTCCATTAGAGAGCAAATCCAAAATTGCATCCAAAGCCACCAGCAAAGGGCCAGAGTGCAGCCCTCTAGCTAAAATGATCCCAGGGCTCTGAAAATTTTGGAAACTTCTGTTTCTGAAAAAGGCATCCCAAAATATCAGTGTTTGTTCCCCCTTCCATTAGCTCTATGGACACAGAGTGCAAAATAAGCAGTTTACACAAATATTCCTGCAGCTTGGCCAGGGCAGGAAGGTGGGAGCTGGAGGCAGGTGGCAGCAGGGGGATGTGGAGGCTTGGTCCATCCCTGTCACCCTCCCCGAAGGTCCCCCTGAGCCGAGCCCGCAGCTCTGGCCGCTGCTCCTTCAGGTGCTGCTAAAAACGGGCCCGGCGCATGGGACAGAGAGGGGCTGGGACCTGCGAGCATCTCCGTCCACCCCGGGGGGCACCCGCGCCCCGGCCAGCGGCGAGGGGCCGGTTTGGGCTCCGAACGGGGGATTCTGGCTGGGCTCGGCGCCTTCGGTCCCGCAGCCGCTGTGCCCTGGGCGCTGCAGGGGGAGCTCGCGGCGTGCGGCAGCTCCAGCGCTCCGCATCCCGCGGGATGGACTGCTGCACTGCTGCTGCTCTGCTGCACTGCTGCTGCTCTGCTCTGCACGGCTGCACTGCTGCTGCTCTGCTGCTCTGCTGCTGCTCTGCTCTGCATGGATGCACTGCTGCTGCTCTGCTGCACTGCTGCTGCTCTGCTGTGCACAGCTGCACTGCTGCTGCTCTGCTCTGCACGGCTGCACTGCTGCTGCTCTGATGCACTGCTGCCGCCCTGCTGCACTGCTGCACTGCTGCTGCTCTGCTCTGCTGCACTGCTGCTTCTCTGCTCTGCTGCACTGCTGCCGCCCTGCTGCACTGCTGCACTGCTGCTGCTCTGCTGCACTGCTGCTGCTCTGCTGCAGTGCTGCTGCTCTGCTGCAGTGCTGCTGCTCTGCTCTGCACTGCTGCACTGCCGCTGCTCTGCTGCACTGCTGCTGCTCTGCTGCACGGCTGCAGATGCGATGGTGCTGCTGATGCTGCTGCACGGCTGCTGCTGCACTGCTGGTGTTGCTCTGCTGCTGCTGCACTGCTGCTCTGGTGCTGGGAAAGCCTGGAGGAAAGGAGGCTCCAGGGAGAGCTCAGAGCCCTTCCAATGCCTAAAGGGGTTCCAGGAGAGCTGAAAGGGACTGGGGACAAGGGATGGAGGGACAGGACACAGGGAATGGCTTCCCACTGCCAGAGGGCAGGGATGGGTGGGAGATTGGGCAGGAATTCCTGGCTGTGAGGGTAGGCAGGCCCTGGCACAGGGTGCCCAGAGCAGCTGGGGCTGCCCCTGGATCCCTGAGTGTCCCAGGCTAGGTTGGTTTGGAGCACCCAGGGACAGTGGAAGGTGTCCCTGCCCATGGGGGTGGATTGGGATGATTTTTAAGGTCTCTTCCAACCCAAACCATTCTGGGATGATTCTGTGATGAATCCTGAGCTTCAGCCTGGCTGGGGCACTGCTAAATCCTGAAAAGAGCCAGAACAAGCTGCAGTTTTTAGGCCCAAGATGCTCAGGCACCATCTGAGCTGACCTCTCTGGTTTTCTGGGTTCCTGTGCCCATTTCCAGAAGGAGCATTTGGCCCTTTGAGTGTTTGCAGACACAAAACCCCACAGACCCTGGGCTACCCTTTATGGGAGGAGCTTTCCTCCTCCCTCCAGTAAAAACTTCTGGGAGATGGGCAGAGGGTGGAGGGGGCAGCAGAGACCCCAAGACTCCCTTTGGGACAAAATCTGGATCTCAGTGTACTGCTGGAAATCTCCCAATTTTTAACAAGGAGGGGGAATTTTCTCCTCTGCTTTACTTTCCTTGCAGCCAGAGAAGGTTGAGCATTAACTCTGTGCAGGGGGGAAGGGGAAGGTGAGAAAATTCAGCTCAAGGAAAATTCATCTCAAGGACCACTCAGCTCAAGATCTCCCTGGGATCTTTTAATTCCTCTTAGCCTTTCCCTTGTCTGAGGTAACCTTATTTTCCTGCTCATAATTCCAAGGTTTGCTCTATGTTTTAATTCTTCTCAGTCTTCACCTTGCCTGGTGCATCCTTATTTTCCTGCTCCTGATTCCAAGGTTTGCTGTGGATCAGGACCAAAGCACCAGCTCCTGGGACAACCACAGACTCCTCCTGGCATCAGTGCAGCAATCTCAGATACAAACCTCAGGAAAACTGGCTGAACAAGGAGGTTAAATAAACATGTGCAGACTTATTCATGTATCTTCCACTGCTTGCTCTGGGGAACAAGCAGAAAGAAATTAAGGAATTAGGAGTGACTTATCCACCAGGAAGGCTCTTTAGTCTTGTATCTGTATTCCTCATAGGTGCTGTTTTCATA
Organism: Haemorhous mexicanus; assembly: GCF_027477595.1. Lineage (NCBI taxonomy): Eukaryota > Metazoa > Chordata > Aves > Passeriformes > Fringillidae > Haemorhous > Haemorhous mexicanus. The sequence goes on from NC_082358.1 coordinate 3,603,586, forward strand.
TTAATATGAAGACTGTATATACATAGGAAGCACATAGGAGATAGAAAGGGCATTGGATAAATTGGAGATAATTTAGCTTTTATATGTACACAAATATAAATACACACACCATTACCATTTGATTTATGCGGGTGTGTTTACACATACAGATCTTATATTTACATATTTATAGAAATGCTGAATGTATTGGGTCCTGTCAGAGACAGCTTTCAGATAAAGGAAACCCAGGGAGCCAAAAGGATGTAAAAAAGGAGCAAACAAATAGAAACTAATGATAAATCAATAGCCTCACCTTTCTCTTCTGTTACTAAAAGTAAATTACATTGCTGAACAAATACACTTTTTACCCCACAGGCTACTGTGGTCACAAACAGCCTTCCCTCTTGACTGGTTTCTATTTTTCAAGCAAAATAAAAAAAATCACAATTTCCCTTGGAAACTAAGCCAAGGGTATCACTTTGCCCCAAAATCCACTTTTCCACCTCATTATCCCCCTTGGAGCTGTGGTTTGATGCCCTGGAGGCAGAGCCCTGCCTTGGCAGGCTGTGATGGGAATTGGAGAGGGGATATCGTGGAATTGGGATTGGATCAGAGCAGCTTTCACCAAATCTTGCTTCCCAGTGGAACCAAAAGGTTTTGCCCAGGAAAGCGCACCCAGATCAAACATCACCCACTGCTCCTCCCCTCAGTGTGCTCATGGAAGAGGCTGGAGAATTGGAAAGAGGAAATGTTAGCCCTGAAGTGGAATTTCATGCCTTTTCTGAGATAATATTTCAGTTCCTGCTTCCCCCCCCCCCCGCCCCTTTTTTCCTGCTAATGGTTCTTGGTGTTTCTAAACTGAATCAAACATGAGCTTTAAACCCTGGATGGTCTCCTGAGGAGCAGGGTCTGGCACCCCAAGGATTTGGCAAAATAAATGTGAAATCCCTTAGTCTGTGCAGGTGAAACCCTCCCAAGTGCTGCTCAGACACTGCTTTTTGGAGTGGCTTCTCTTCTCCAGACAAGACAATGAGAGATGGTGTTTGGAGACAAAAATATCATGACAAGAGCAAAAGCCAGCCCTTGTTGGGGCTGCCTGTGCCCTCTCTGCAGCAGATGGTGCCTCTCGGCTCCCTTTGAATTGCTCTCAGTGCATTACTTGGTTTTCAATTTCATTCCCTATCCTAGGAGCAAGCTCAGCTTTATGTTTCCCTTTTAAGCTGATTGAAATAAAGTATTTGAACAAATGTCATGGGCACTTAGAAATCTCTCTTCTGTTTACTCTCCTTTGCTTTCACTCTGTCCACCCTCTGCAGCACTGGCTCTTAAAGCCTTGAGTGCTGTCTATTGAAATTAATGTGTCTTGCAGGCAGGAGACCGGACAAATTCATTAATTTTTTTGTATATTGGAAATGTGCCTTTATGAAGCCTCTGCTCATGTTTTCCTGGTGGTTGAATAGCTGAGCTTTACGAGCCCACAGCAAAGAGATGGTGGCTCCTTGAGAGCCATTAGGTCCATACCTCCGGGAGCGTGGTCTTCATCCAACAAACACTTAGAGTCAGTACAGAAAACAGGCCCCAAAAAGGGAGTTTTGTGTTCTTCCCAACTCCCTTCAAACATCCATCACTGCCTGTATAACTCCTGGAGTTCCAGGGGGGCAAATCCCGGGGTGATTTCCACTTCAGGGGGGGTGTTTCTGCTGTTCCAGCTCCCCTGAAGGCTGCACAGTGTCTGGAAAGCCTCTTCCTTCCTTCCTTCCTTCCTTCCTTCCTTCCTTCCTTCCTTCCTTCCTTCCTTCCTTCCTTCCTTCCTTCCTTCCTTCCTTCCTTCCTTCCTTCCTTCCTTCCTTCCTTCCTTCCTTCCTTCCTTCCTTCCTTCCTTCCTTCCTTCCTTCCTTCCTTCCTTCCTTCCTTCCTTCCTTCCTTCCTTCCTTCCTTCCTTCCTTCCTTCCTTCCTTCCTTCCTTCCTTCCTTCCTTCCTTCCTTCCTTCCTTCCTTCCTTCCTTCCTTCCTTCCCTCCTTCCTTCCTTCCTTCCCTCCTTACCTCCTTCCTTCCTTCCCTCCTTCCTTCCTGGCACCCATGGAGAATGTGTCATCACGTTTCTCCAAACAGAAAAGTCCATAAGTCTTTGGTTGAAACCTTTGGTTGATTCTCCAGGGCAATGGGAGCAGTTCCAGGAGTTATCCTCTTCCAAGAGGACCATCAGAGCTCTGAGGTCACTCCAAAGCCCATCCAACCTGGCCTTGGGCACTTCCAGAGATCCAATGGCAGCCACAGCTGCTCTGGGCACTCTGTGCCAGGGTTCTACCACTCTCTGAGTGAAGAATTTCTTCCTAACATCCAATCTGAACCCACTCTGTGTCATTGTGAAGCCATCCCCTCTTGTCCTGTCCCTGCAGGCCCCTGTCAAGAGTCTCTGTCTTTCTTGCAGGCTCCCTTCAGGCACAGGAAGATCACAATTAGGTTACCCCAAAATCTCTTTTCCAAGCTGACCCACTTCAATCCCCTCAGCCTTTCTTCACAGCAATCCCTCTAATCAATTTTGTGGCCTCCTCTGGGTCACTCCAACTGCTCCATGTCCTGCTCACGCTGGGGACCAGAGCTGGAGGCAGCCCTGTCTCACCAGAGGGAATCCCATCTGATTAGGGTTGGGATTATCACTTGCTGTGGGTGTGATGTCCTCAAGCCCCTCCGCAGCTGGAGCTCTGGACTCTGCCAGCCCCCTGGTTTCCCCTGGGAGTCGCCCACCCTGTGTTTGCAGGGCTCTGAGCACAGATGTGTTTATTTAACTGATTTTCATAGGTTCCTTCCACTGATGCAAAGAGAGAGAGAGAGAGCTGTGTACATTAAATGAAGGCAGTGTAAAAAAATCAATTTAACTCCCATCTGAGCTGCACAGAGAAGGGAATAAATTGGAAATGATTTTTTAGATGACAATTTGGATTGTTCCCACTGCCAGCTGGACCAGTTCCTTCTGCTGCGTGAACTGCAGGCCTGGATGGAAGTGCTGGAGGCTCAAACAGCTTCAGAGAACACAAAGACCAGCAAAAAATAGTTGGAAAGTGCACCCAGGAACGCTGGTTTCAGGCAGGAATGAGGAGCACTGGCTGTCCAAGCCCTTGGCTTGCAGGATGTAGCTACACATCAAATCCTTCCTTTGCCTTTGGAGCCCTGGGATGGGCCCATGGAGGGGAGGTTGGTGCTCAGCTGATGCCACTTTCCAGTCCTGGTCTGTTTGCTGCTTTAAGATGAACTTTCTTGGTTTCAAAAGCTCTTGAATGTGCTTTTTTTTTTCTGCTTCTGCTGCTGAAAAGATCAATGAAAACACCACTCTTTCATTTGAAAGAAATGGCTCATTTTAACAAAAGCTTTTGAATTCTTTTCTTTGCAGTTTATTGCAAAATGTCACGTGTGATTATTTGTAAGGGAAACAGGTGAGTGGCTAAAATGGATGCAGGGATCAGACTCAAAAACCTGGATGTGGCACCTGTGGCACCAGATCTGAGCTCTTGAACTACCAGGGGTGTCAGGAGGTGTCCCTGTCACCGTGGGATCCCATGGAGGAGCTGCTCCCCAGGGGCACATGAAAAGGAAGGAGTGGGTGAAGGGTTCCTCTTATGGAAACTTGGGACTGAATAAGAGAACCTGGGTGTCACCATCCCAGCAGAAGATGGAGGACAAGAAGAAGAAGAAGAAGAAGAAGAAGAAGAAGAAGAAGAAGAAGAAGAAGAAGAAGAGGAAGAGGACACGCCCAGATTCCTCCATCTTGCCTCTTGAACCCCCATTCTAAATCCCCAAAATTCTACATTTTCACCCTGTGACAAATTCACTGTCATTCTACCCAAACCCTTGTGGCTTGTAACTCTTCACACAAAGTTGGTAAATGTTTCCATGGCTAAAATGGAAGGCACAGGTGTCTTTGACTCCATGCCAAGGTCTCTGAGCCCCTGCCAGGGTCTGGAATCACCCCGGGCAGCCAGAGGAATGTCCTGGGTCCCGACACCTGGGCATTGTCCAAGGGCCAAAGGAGGTGAAAAGGTCAAAATAGAAGATGGGAAAGAAGATGGGACAGCAGCAGCTGGTGTTGGGGAAGGTGATCCTGTCCTGTGGAGTAGGACAGAGGTCCAACAGGACCATGGGCCAGGGAGGGCAGATCTGGGCTGTGGATGTGCACCCTGTAGCCCATCCTGCCCACTGCATGCCACAGTCATGGAGCCACCCATGTGGGCAAAGCCCTCCAAAGTCATCCAGTCCAAGCACTGACCCAGCAGGACTGTGTTCAGCACTAACCCACGTCCCCAGGGCCACATCTATACATCTTCTGAGCACCTCCAGGATTGGGGTCTCCACTCCACCACTGCCCTGTGCAGCTCTTCCACTGCCTGACCACCCTTTCCATGAAGAAATGTTCCCTAATCTCCAGTCTAAACCTCCCCTGGCCCAGCCTGAGGCCATTCCCTCTCCTCCTGTCCCTGTTCCCTGGGAGCAGAGCCCGATCCCCCCCTGCTGTCCCCTCCTGTCAGGAGTTGTGCAGAGCCACAAGGTCCCCCCTGAGCCTCCTTTTCTCCAGGCTGAGCCCCTTCCCAGCTCCTTCAGTGCCTCCTGATGCTCCCTTCCCTTCCCTGGCCACACTCCAACCCCTCAATTTCCTTTTTGTAGCCAAGGGAGGCCCTACTGCATCCAGGTCAGCCCTGCTGCACTGGGCACATCCCTGGGCCCACTTTCTCACTGCTCAGTGACCCTCAAGGCCCTGGTTTAAAACCAGCAGTTTTAGGCAGAGCTTGGTACCCTGGAGCTGATAAATGTTCAGAAATCCTCACTTGTGACACCCATAGTGTGAGTGACAAGAAAAGCCTGTGTTTGCAGTCACACTTCTTCAGTTCTGGGTGCTGGTTTTGCTTTCTGAGCATGCAGCATTTCCATTTTCAGCCTTCTCTTCAAAACCAAAGGCTTATTTTTTGCCTCACAGAAGTAAGGGGCCACTGGCCAGAGGAGAAACTTCACAGCTGCTTGGAAAAAGAAAGTGCTGAGCCCTGTAAGGCAGAGGGAGCAGCAGCCCCTCTGTGTTCAGGGATGGGTTTAATGCCTTGTGAGGGCTGCCCTAGAGCAGAGGCTGGACAGAGCTAAAGAATAAAGCAGGGATTTATCAAAAGGCCTCCATGGATCCACCTTGGGCAGCACCAGAGCCCAGCCAGGGCTGCACCCAAGATGACCCAAAATGGCCCCAAAATGCACGGCCGGGCACGGGGTCTCTCCCTGGGATCAGCTCTGCTCCATTTGCACCTTGCAGTTCATTGTCCCAGCCCAGCTTTAGCCCAGGCACTCCCACCCTGCTTGTTTTTCTCTCTCCAGCCCACGGGGTTTGTGCTCCTGGGCTGAGATTTGGATCATTTGTCCTTGGTGCCCAGCTGGAGCAGGAATTGTTTTGTCTCCCTGCTCTGTGCACAGAGCTCACCATCCCCTGATATGGAGCCCAGACCCACACACTAAAGCAGCACAGAATGTGAGAAATAGAAAAGCTGAACCTGAGGCATCAGGTTCAACTCAGCCCTCTCCCCTTGCAGGGCTCAGCTCTGCAGCCTCTGGGAACCTTTTTGCCCCCAGCTGCTGATTTTGGGGTGCCAGCTGCTCCTGGGGCTGCCAGGGAGGCTGCAGTGGGATGGGGTGACAGGGGGACTTCTCTGAGGAGATGCCAGAGGCTGCAGTTCCCTCCAGACCTGGGATGCCTTAGGACAGGAGATGCTTTAGTGCCAGAACGTTCAGCCCCAAGCTGAGGGTTAACTCTCTGCTGGCTGGGAGAGGGGAAGGGTTAAGCTTTCAAAACCAGAACATTTTATTTTTGCAAGCAGAACTTCACACTCTCCACCCAAACCAACATTGGAGACCAGGGTATATTTGAGCTTGTCAGCTCTGCTTTGCTCTCTGCTGTTAAAAACCCCAGTGCTCCCCGCCTGAAAAAATGTCCGAGGGAAATTGAAAAATAACATTTTCCCCTTCTCCCGCTGCCACACCTGCTTTCCTTCCACAGCAACTGGCATTGCTCCAGCGTCCTGACAATGTCTGAGCCAGTGGGTGCTGCTGGAGCTGGGTACAAGTGCCTGGGTGGGATCCTGGGAGCTCCTGGCTGCTGCATCATCCCACTGCAGCCTCCCTGGCTGCCCCAGGAGCAGCTGGCACCCCAAAATCAGCAGCTGGGCGCAAAAAGGTTCCCAAAAGCAGCAGAGCTGAGCCCTGCAAGGGGAAAGGGCTGAGCTGGACCTGCCCCACTCCAGCTGCAAAGGCTGAACCTGAGGCCTCAGGTTTTGGCTTTTATATTTTTCACATTCTGTGCTGCTTCAGTGTGTGGGTCTGGGCTCCATATCAGGGGATGGTGAGCTCTGTGCACAGAGCAGGGAGACAAAACAATTCCTGCTCCAGCTGGGCACCAAGGACAAATGAGCCAAATCTCAGCCCAGGAGCACAAACCCCGTGGGCTGGAGAGAGAAAAACAAGCAGGGTGGGAGTGCCTGGGCTAAAGCTGGGCTGGGACAATGAACTGCAAGGTGCAAATGGAGCAGAGCTGATCCCAGGGAGAGACCCCGTGCCCGGCCGTGCATTTTGGGACAGGGACTCCAACTCTGGGAGTTCTTCCTCTGTAAAGGGAGGGCACGAGGAAAAGGAAGGGAAGGGTGTAGCTCAGGTGTTATAAAGATTGAAACACTCAGACACGAGCCATAGGAGTCCCAAAAGCACTGGGATGTCATCACTGTGACCCCGAGAGCAGCACGGAGGGTGGCTGGGTGCAGTTGCAGTGGCTTCACCTACTCAGCAGCTTGAAAGCACGGAAAGAAGTTAAAAGCCCATTTTAACCCCCATTTTTTATCACCTCGTTAACAGCTGTGCTACAGGTGCTGCCTCCTCCCTGCTGCCTGCAGGGACAGCAGCTCCAGGTTGCCTTGGTTTTGTCACTTGGCTGACAAATCAGGGACACACAACCCACCTGAACATGCCCCTGATAGAGGTGGGGAGAGGCACTGCCAGCCTGAGCACCCAAACCTTGCTGGGTTCTGCCCACCCACCTGGCATCTCCTGCCAGCTCAGAGCCAGAGCAGAATCATGGAATGGTTGGGTTGGGAGGGACCTTAAAGCTCATTCCAACCCTCACCATGGGCAGAGACATCTTCCACTGTTCCAAGCCCTGTCCAGCCTGGCCTTGGGCACTGCCAGGGATCCATGGGCAGCCACAGCTGCTCTGGGCAAGCAGCATTCAGGCTGGAAAGGCTCTGAGCCATTCTGCTGGTGCTGGTGGCTCCTGTGCTCTCCAGCAGAGTTCCCTTACCGTGGGCACCAGCACCAGGCCCAGCCAGAGCTCTTCCCCACACCCTGGGGCTGAGTTCACCCAGGCAGGACCAAGGAAGGGCTTTGCCAGCCCAGGGACACAACATCACTCTGACAGCAGGGGCAGCAAAGGTGTCTTGGCAATTACCTCAGCCTGAGCCTGCAAGTCTGCTGGTTTTGTTCGTGCTCATCTGAAAGCCTTTGACACATTCGAGCTGCATGTTTCTTTTATGAATATGCAAATCAAAGCAGTGAAATTACAGATAATGATATGTAGTCAAAACTTTTCAGAAGTTAATGCATATTCCTTATTTTGCAGATTTCTATCACATTTGTATTTGCAAAATAGATGAGATAACAGCGCTCAAGAGAACAGCTTTGCTGTCACTGCAGCAGCCACACACCTTTCACATCCCTCTCTGGATTGCTGCCAGCTCCCTTCCCAGAGCCAGGGGCACCCCGGGATGCCCAGGCAGAGCTGAGCTGCCCCCTGGTTCCCAGGGCTGTGTGCTGGCCCCAGGCACTGCAGGTGTCCCGTGGCTCTGCTCTGTAGGAATGTGCCCCTTGGGATGGAGTGACAAAATCATCCTTTGTCCCCTCAAAAAGGAAATGAGCCCAGAAGTTTCTCTCCTTGATTAGGTGAAAAGACACCTCATAGGACCTGGGGGACTTCACCTCAAACTTAAGGATAGCCAACTGGACAGGAGCCAAAAAGTCCTGCCTGGGCCTTTTATTAGAAAAAGAAGAGAACAAGAAGCTCTTGCACCTGGATCAGTTTTTCTTTGTAAAGAGATTTGTTATTTTGCCTTTTATTAAAACCATTTGGTTTCTAGCACAGCAACAGAAGCCATCCTGCTGATTTTTTTGTCTCCAAAGGTAGCTGAGCTATCTGGGGTGAGAAACAGACCTCCAAGAGTTTAGGAGACCTGGCTGGAGGAGGCTCCTATGGCTCTGCTCTGGGGCTGTGATCCTGCTGTAGGGCTGGGGCAAAACCCTCTGCAGAAACCCAGACTGGGGTCAGCTCTCCCAGGCAGGGGGCACAGGGGCTGCCTGCATGGCGTGCCTGGCACTTTGGGGATCAGCCACAGTGGCCTGTGCACTCCAGAAGGGCTTCCATGGGAAAAAATTACTCATTTGCTCTTTTGTTGCTGTCTTGCTACAAGCCCAAGTTTAGATATGATAGTAACATGGTGCCAATGCCATTAAATACTTTGAAAATGAGGGTATCTTTCCACAAAGCAATTCAGTACTTTTCCAAAGTGAAGTTTTCAAAATAACACTGGTCTGGTGTGGTTTCTTCTTGTACACAAAATGTACAACCCCAAATATTTGGCTTTATTCTTGTTGTGGTTTAGCCCCAGCTGGTAACTTAGCACCACACAGCTGCTGCTTATTCCCCCACACCCCTGGGATGGGGAGGGGAACCAGAAAAAAAACCACCCAGGCGTTGAGATAAAAAGAGTTTAATAATTGAAATAAAGTAAAATAATAATGTAACAACAACAATTAAAATGGAAATAATAAAAACAGAGACAAGAATGAACCCCAAGAAAGACAAGTGATGCCCACTATAACCACTCACCAGCCCCTGACTGATGCCCAGCCCATTCCCCAGCAGGGATTGCCCCTCCTGGCCAGTCCCTCCCCAGTTTCTGTACTGGCCATGATGGTCTATGGTATGGAACATCCTTCTGGCCACTTGGGATCAGCTGTCCTGGCCATGCTCCCTCCTGGCTTCTCCTGCCCGCTGGCAGAGCATGAGACACTGCAGAGCCCTTGATTTAGGGCAAGCACTCCTAGCAACAACTAAAACATCAGTGTGTTATCAGCATTATTCTCATACCCAGCCCAAAACACAGCACTGACCAGCTCCTGAGAGGGAAATTAACTCCATCCCAGCTGGAGGCAGGACAATTCTGCTTTAGGAGGGATGTCAGAGCTGTATATGGGAAATACAGCATGCTCCTGCTTCCCTCCCCTTTGCTGCTGTTCCTCGATGTGCTCTGCTGCCAGGTGAGGTGCAGTGCTCACATCTGCCTGCTCCTCAGAACCTTCTGGAGTGCCCAGGGCAGACACAGCTCCCTGGGACCCGTGTGGGCTGCATGAGCCAGGTCCATCCATCCCTTCGTCATCAAATATTCCACGGTAATTCCATGGGGGCTGGCCTGCAGGAGCTGAGCTCCTGTCAGCCTCTTGCCCAGGCTCTCTGCACACTGCTGGGCCTCCTACAGACCTTGGGGGCTGCCTGCACCTCATCCTGCTCCCAGCTCTTTAATTAGAGCCACAGAGCCATCCTCACTTTCATCCTGTCTGCTGCATTCCCAGTACATCCCCTCCAGCAGAGGAATGAACTGGAGGGTTTCATGAGGTGCCATGAGGTCCCCATTGTGGGATTCACATTCTCTGAACCTGAGAGGAGCAGTGAGAGAAGCAGAGAGGAGAATGATCAAAACAATTCTTATCTCATTGGCTGCTCCTGTGTTGTGCCAAAGCAGAATGCAATGTGGAGGTTGTTTGCCCAGAGTGAGGGTGTTTGGTTTCCTTGGCCTGTCAGTGCAGACTGTGGGTCAGCAGGCACTCACGAGATTCTGGGCAGCTGGGTTGGGTGCTTGTGCAGATTCAGCTTAGATGTAGTGTAATATAACATAGAATAATATAGAATAAAGGAATTAATTAGCCTTCTGATATCAATGGAGTCAGATGCATCATTCCTCCCAGGCAAGAATATCACGGATAACCCACCCCCGTGGGTGACACAGGAGGGCACCTCTGCCCCTCCCAGCTCAGCTCGGCTGGGAACCTGACCCTTTACTGAGGGTTCTCAGAAAACAGTTCTTGTTCTGTTCTGCCCCAAATTAATGTCACCCCCTGGAGCAGCGTGTGTGGGTGAGCGCTCTGAGCAGAGCAGCCCGGCCGTGGCTCTGGAGCCTGCCTCCCTCCCTTCCCCCTCCTCCTCCTCCTCCTCCTCTTCTTGCAAACACCTACATCCTTCCTGTATTGTTTCAAACCGCAAGATAATGAACTGAGCAGCCGAGCTGGGAGTGCAAAGGTCTGCGGGGGGAGGCGGACCCTGCACCCCGGGCACTGCAAATATCACCGGAAACCTCTGACCCCTGCTTGCATAACCGGGCTGGGCTGCTCGCCCCCAGGGCAGGGCTGGCCCCAGCCCCTGAACCTGGCCAGCCTATTTTGGTCATCTGGCCCTCGCTGTGGGACCCGTGGTGTGGGGCTGCTCTGCTTCTGGGAGCTCCTCGCCGTGTTCTCACCAGCCTTTATTTTAGTAAAGAGGGTTTTTTTGAGTTTCTGAAAGTCTTGTCTCTCCCCCAGGTGTTGGTGGCCACCTCTGACCCAGCTCTGGAATGGTTTGGGTTGAAAGGAACACTAAAGCTCAGCTCGTTTCTCCCCCTGCCATGGGCAGGAACACCTTGCACCAGGCCAGGTTGTTCCAAGACCCATCCATCCTGGCCTTGGACACCTTTATGGATGGGACATTGGCAGTTTTCACGTGTTCTGCCACAGCATTTTGTCTCTGTGTTCCCTGCTCCCTCTCCATCCTCTGTGGAAGGAAGAGCATTAACAAGAGCCTCACAAACTCCTCAGGGTTTTCACAGAGACAAGGCCCAAACAGAAGAGCTAAATGCATCTCCCAGCCTTCATCCTGAGAGTGTTGCAGATGTGCACAGATGTGGTTCAGCACAGCTCTGCTCTCCCAGCCCCAACACTCTGCGGCCTGGACAGCCACCAGACAGGGGTGGTCATTGACAGGGATGGTCACTGACAGGGGTGGTCACTGACAGGGGTGGTCACTGACAGGGATGGTCACTGACAGGGATGGTCACTGACAGGGATGGTCATTGACAGGGATGGTCACTGACAGGGATGGTCATTGACAGGGGTGGTCACTGACAGGGGTGGCCACTGACAGGGATGGTCACTGACAGGGATGGTCATTGACAGGGGTGGTCACTGACAGGGGTGGTCACTGACAGGGGTGGCCACTGACAGGGGTGGTCACTGACAGGGGTGGTCACTGACAGGGATGGTCACTGACAGGGGTGGTCACTGACAGGGGTGGTCACTGACAGGGGTGGCCACTGACAGGGATGGTCACTGACAGGGATGGTCATTGACAGGGGTGGTCACTGACAGGGATGGTCACTGACAGGGGTGGTCACAGACAGGGGTGGACACTGACAGGGGTGGACACTGACAGGGGTGGTCACTGACAGGGGTGGCCACTGACAGGGATGGCCCCTCTTGTGCTTGGAGCACCCTGGGATAGAGGAAGGTGTCCCTGCCCACGGCAGGGATGGGATCAGCTGAGCTTTAAGGTCCTTCCAAGCCAAACCCTTCTGTGGTTGTGTGACATGGTTCTATTAATACACAACAAACCCTGCTGTGGTCGCTCCAGGTGCTCTGGGGTGTCTCCACATGCACTGCTGGGGTTTGGAAATGTACCTCTGCCCCACCATCAGCAAGGAAGGGACGTGGGGATAAAACATCTACTTGGGCTGTGCTGCCCAAAGCTCCTGTGACAGCCCTGTCCCACGTGTCCCCCAGCCCTGTCCTGCTGTGCATTCAGTGTCATGCTGGCAGTGGATGATACTCACTGCTGCTTCAAACCCCAGAGCAGATTTCATGCCTAAAACACCATAATTAGGAGGAATGGTGAAAAGCTGCAGGAACAGAAGGCTCTCGTGGCTCTCCAGGAACTGCCAGCTGAGCTTTGTATCATTCAGCTTCGAGGAAAACCTTCACTCCCATTGGGTTTTCACAGCCAAACTCTTCCCCTGTGCCTGGCAAAGTCAAACCAGCTCCCAGACAGGCAGCTGTTAATGGGATTTGGTCCTTGGAGGTTATCCCAGGGCAAACACTTAGGTGCTGATAAGACAAAGGGACTCCCAAGGAGCCTGGAGTGCCCCTGGAGCTCTCTGCAGCTGTGCAGGGTCAGGGCCATGGGCTGTCTCCAGGGGCAGTGCTGGGTGATGTCACCATCATATTTTCTGAAAAATCCTTTGCCCAAGATTCTTCTCCTGGGAAGCTGAGAAGCCTCAGAGAAAAATGAAAATAATAATTATCTCATTTGCTTCTCCTGTGTTTTGCTGCTTTGGAATGTGGTTGGAGATTGTTTATCCAATATGTGAATTGTTTTAACTTAATGACCAATCACAGCCAGCTGTGGCAGGACTCTGGAGAGTCACGAGTTTTTCATTGATATCTTGCTAAGCCTTCTGTCTGTACCCTTTCTCTATTCTTTAGTATAGTTTTAGTATAGCATTCTTTAATATAATATAATTATAATATAATACCATAAAATAATAAATTAGCCTTCTAAGAACATGGAGTCACATTCACCAATTCCTCCTTCATCCTGGGGACCCGAAAAGACCACAGGGTGATGCTGCTTTGGGACAGCCTGGCTGTGGGCCTGGCTGGACCCTGCAGTCCCCAGCAGCAGTGCTGAGCATAGATGTGGGGATGTGGTTCTCCTCTCAGCCTGGGTTATGGGGTGCTGTCCAGGAATGCCTTTAAACCATTTTTAACCCTGCTATGGTACCACCACCACACCAGCTCCCTCCTGGGGACACAGAATTCAGGGGGAGCTGTCAGCCCAGCTGCCAGTTTGACAAGACAAACTCCTTCTGCTCCCCAGACATACTGGTTCTCCTCAAGGGCTGTGCAGAAATGCCAAGGGGAGCTGCAGAACTCAGCCCTGGGCACTGAGGCCAAACAGCATCCCATGCCATGGGCTGCCCTCAGCGCTGGGATGAGCTGATGCTGAGCACTGCTCAGTTCCAGGACCCAGAACTGCCACGAAACCAAGCCCAGACACCCTCAAGCACCAGTGGGCTTTGCTGGGTTGAGTGTGGGTTGATCATGGGTTGACCCACTCTGTGACCAGGTGAATAAACCTGTGGCAGCAGCTCTCTGGCCACAGAGAGAAAACACAACTTGCCCAGGCACTGTCCTGGGGAAGACTGAGAGAAGATCAGAGAAAAGAATGAGAAACCATTCTTATTTCCACTTGCTGCACCTATTGTGCACATGTGGAATGTGTTATGGAGATTTGTTTGTCAAAGGGTGGTTTCTTAATTGGACACTGGTGATGGTGTTTGGATTCATTGACCAATTGGATCCATCTGTATTGGACTGTCTGTTGGGGGATGAGTTTCTTAATGCTATAGTAGTATAATATATTATAATAGTATAATAATTATACTATTATAATAATATATAATAGTATAATATGTAGAATATAATAATATATGTATGTATAGTGTCTGTATATATAATATAATATAATATAATATAATATAATATAATATAATATAATATAATATAATATAATATAATATAATATAATATAATATAATATAATATAATATAATATAATATAATATAATATAATATAATATAATATAATATAATATAATATAACAATTCATCAGCCTTCTGGAATCATGGAGTCAGTGCTAATTATTACGTGGCTGGGGGCCTGTGGTAAAATAATCCTGCCTGGTGGTTTGAAAACCAGAGTTAAACAACACCTCATCATGCTACAAGATAAATCTGGCTTGATGTAAGCCCTCCAGAAGCATTAAGGATCAGCTGTTCTTTCTGGGGCACTTTGATAAAACCCTCACTTGCTTTTGATGGTCCTGCAAAGGCTGAGAGAGCTGGAGTGGCTCAGCACAGAGCACAGAAGACTCTGGGGACACCATGGTGCAGCCTGGAAGAGGGCTTGGGGAAAAGAGGGAGAGCAGCTCCTTACACCAGCAGGGACAGGAGGAGTTTTAAACTACAGGAGGGGAGGTTTAGGTTAGCAGTTAGGAGGGAATTCTTTACTCACAGGGTGTTCAGTGGCACAGGATGGCTGCCCCTGGATCCCTGGCAGTGCCCAAGGCCAGGCTGGCAGGGCTGGGAGCACCCTGGGACAGGGGAAGGTGTCCCTGCCATGGCAGGGGTGGAATGGGATGGGCTTTAAGGTCCCTCCCAACCCAAACCATTCTCTGTGCTAAACCCTTCAGGAACACATCTTTCTGCTCTGACCTCCAGCAGAACCTGGCTATTCCCACCTCCAAAAGGAAACACTCCACAGCTCACTCCAGTGCAGCCAGGTGTCCCCAGGGAGAACATCCAGGCATGGAAGAAATGACCCATTTTGTGCTCACCACACCCTCACAGGGCTCCACTGATTGATTATTTGCATGGCTCTACCTGGAACATCCTGCAAAGCCCAGATCTCCAGGGTGCTGCTGTCTCTGCCAACCCAGAGACCCTCCCAAGGGGTTTTGGTCACTCCCCTGGGAAGCCAAATATTCCCCTGCCTTCCTGCACACAGGGATTTGTGTGACAGAGGAGCTGAAGAAAAGGGTGCAGTGGAGGTGTGTTATTATCTTTTCATGGGAAATTCCGAGATGAAAGAAAGAAATTTAAAGTTTATGTCTCATTCTGTATTCCTTTCATTTTGGGTTTTGAGAAAGAAGAAATTATTCATGTCTCCAGTTCCTGCCCTCGCTCTCTCTCGTTTCTCTCTTGCTCTTCCTCTGTGCCAAAAATGAGAATACAAAGGGATGGATGGCAAATGTTTATAGGGAAGAGGAGATGCACTCTCTCAGGTTTTTGAAACTCTATAGCTCTAAATAATGCCTGAAACTGTGTAAAAATGGCAACTTGAAAGGGAAAAAGTGAAGTGTTGAGACATTTCAGTGTACAGGAAAGAAAAGAAATCAATTCTTGGGCATTTCTTGCTTTAATGAATTCAGTGTTTTGAAGGGGTCAAAGGAAATGGAAAACAACATAAACCCATGAAACTTTTGATTGAGAGTTTGAATTGCTGGGGGTGGAGTGTGTCAAGAAATCAAACTTTTCTCATCTGTAAAATGGGAACCATGCATTTGTTTTGCAACATGACTTTTGATTGCTTTTCAATTATTCAAAATAAGATATTTAGCTGCTTTATATTTGGAGTCCAAACCTGGTGTAGATTTTGTGAGTGTTCCCAATGGAATTACTGAGTACTGAGAGAGGCCCTGAGTGCCTGTGGTGTTTTGGCAGAAATACCCTCAAAAATTTAGGGTGTTTTTGTGGCTGGGTTTTATTTCCCTCTGGTTTCCATGGAAGGAGACAGTCCCTGTGGGCACTGCTGCAGCTCCAGGAGGAAGCTGGGACTTGCCCACCTGGGTGACATCAGCAAGGGGGACAATCCATGAGAGAGGTGAAAGGAGGAACTCCCAGGAGATGAGATCTGAGGGTGGAAATGACCTTCAAATCCATCCTGCCCCACCTTTTTCCTTGGATAATTTTAGAAGCTGGAAGAGGCCCCCATGGGCCATTTCCAGAGTGTTGGTAGGAAAACTGGGGGAGTGCCTGTGGCCTTTTCCCCTCTGTATCCCACATTCACTGAGGTGAGTGGGAGATAGGATCAGCTTCCTGGAGGGTAGGACTACTCAAAAGACCAGCCACAATTAAAGCACTCAAATAAAACCCTAATTATAAAAACTCCTCTGCATAACTACTGAAATATTTGGTGTAAATTGCTTGAGAAATAAAATTAGTATCAACTGTGCTCCAAGCCAATAAATCTCCTTGCAGTGTAATGCTCCTACACTGAGATGGTATCTCGTGTTCTGACAGTCTGTGCACTCCAGAAAGAGAAAAAAAGGGTTCAATATGGTCTGAAATTCCTTCATCCTGTTTCTGTGCGCTCCAGAAAGAGGAAAAAAAGGGTTCAGTATGGTCTGAAATGCCTTTATCCTGTTTTTCTGCTAACTTCCTCCAAGCCAGTCTGTCTCCTGGAGAAATCCCAAATCCCTGGGACTTCTTCCAGGCCTCCTCTGGATTGTGGGAGCTACAAGCTCCTACTCAGGAGACAGAAATGATGACATGTTCCATGTGCCCAAGGGGATGGAGAGAGGCAGTCTGACTCTGGGTGTTCCTGCTGCACGGAGCCCAAAGGGGTGTTGGATGAAGCTGGCTGCAGTTGAGGTGGCCCAGGTGGCTCTCTCCAGCCAGCCTTCCCTGCTCCCCTTTGCTCCCATCAGATGCAGGGTGCATCCAGTGGTCCTGCTGCTCCCCATGGAGCTGAAGTGCAGGATTAAATCAGGGATGGAGGGATTAAATCAGGGGCTGTCTTGTGTTGGAAATGCAAGATGTGGCTGGGGCTGTGCATTCTGTCCCCATCTGTCAGAGCTGGGCAGTTCTCTGCTGTCCATGGGGCAGTTTTCTTTCTCTCTCCCACAGCCCATCCTCCCTCCAGGAGATCTCTGCTGTCCATGGCCACTGAGTGTCCCTGCAGGGCTGATCAAATTCCAGCATCCCATGGGGAGATGCTCCGCCCAGGGCAGGAGCCAAGCTTTCCTACCTGGATCCAATCTGCCCTGGGAACAGCCCAGCAGCCTTTGCCCACTGCATTCCCAGAGGAGCAGCTTTCTCCTGCCCTGCATTCCCAGAGGGAGAGCAGGCCCATCTCCAGCAGCCCTGGAGCTCCAGAGGAAAACTCCCCCCTTGTGCAGGATCCCTGCTCCAGCAGAACCACAGCTGGCACTGCAGGAGGGCTGAGCCCCCCTGGGATGGGACTGTGCCACCAGCCTGAGCCCCCCTGGGATGGGACTGTGCCACCACCCTGAGCCCCCCTGGGATGGGACTGTGCCACCACCCTGAGCCCCCCTGGGATGGGACTGTGCCACCACCCTGAGCCCCCCTGGGATGGGACTGTGCCACCACCCTGACACACAGGGGCCAGGGCCTGCTCTGACTCTGGCTGTGGTTTGTTTTTGTGCTATTGCATTTGTATTTTTAATTTCCCTAGTAAAGAACTGTTATTCCTGTTCCCATATCTTTGCCTGAGAGCCCCTTATCTTCAAAATCATAATAATCAGAGGGAGGGGGTTTGCATTTTCCATTTCAGGGTAAGTTCCTGCCTCCCTTAGCAGACACCTGTCTGTTCAAACCAAGGCAGGGAGCAAGAGCCACATCACCAGACGTGCCCACAGCAAGCTATGACCAGCCTGTGGGTGATCAGGAGGGAATCCAGAGGGGATTTATTGGTTTTGGCTGGGATTTTCTCAGAGACCAACAGGATTTTCAGCTTGTTTATTACTACAGGTGGCATTTTTAATTTCCCCCTTTGCCAGGAGCCACGGGAAGGGTTGAGGAGCTGGAGGAACCTGGTTGTGGAACAGTTGCTCACTTGAAGGGTGTCCTGATGGCAATGTGGACAGGGATGCTCAGCCATGGGCCAGGGAGGTGTAAGAGGAAGGTGAAGTCACACCAGACTCCAGCAGACCCTCTAGGACAGATGGATCCACATTTTCCATCTGCCTCCCCTCCACAAGCAGCAGCTCTGAGCGAGATGGATGGCCCAGGGCACACATGGCTCTCCTGGCTTTGCACAAGGCACTGACCTTTGGTCTGCATCCCATCTAAAATAAGTGTCATTTTATAGCCATGCCCACCTCCCGTGACCAAAAATTCATCTGGGAAGCAATGAAATGTGCATTAATTACACATTGAAGAGCAGTGGAAGTGTTACTCTCTCCCACAGACTTGCAGTACAAGAGGCTTCATTCACCATAAAATTTTAATGGGATCACAGGCTGAGGAATTGCATTTTGCCTCTGTAACTGAGTGCTGGCACTGACTTCAGGCAGCTGCAGGTCCCCACCTGGCTGGCCTTAAAGGCCATGAGGAGGGACAGCACTGCAGCATCTCCCAGTCCTTGCTGCTGTCTCTGGGTGAGGCTTCCTGTGTGTTCCCAGATTTTGGTGCCTCAGAGCCACAATGGGAGCATGAACACAGGGAGAAGAGCAAGGCAGGGTGGGGGCAGGAGCCTTGGAGGTGGGGAGGGGCAGGCTGAGCTCTGCTGAAGGCACTCAGCTGCACAAACACCTGAAACGAGCTCACCAGTCTCATCTGCACAAACACAACTCCTAAGCCCTGCTTTATCTGACCCCTGTCCCCACAATAATAATGGCAGAGCAACTGAAAGTTCTCTAATGTGCTTGCAGCTGTAATAAAGTAACCCCACTAGGAATAAAATGTCCAGCAATTACTGTGCCAGGTATTGTGCTGATTTATCAAATTGCAGTTGAAAGTCAAGAAGAGTTGAGGAGACAGTGATAAAACATCTGATCTCAGCTCTGACTCTCAATTACCCTCCTGGCCAGCACAGTATTTCATCCAGAGCAATTGTTATTCCTCTCTTCATCTTCAAAAATCATCACTCAAACTGGGAATTTTGCACTCCTCGTGTTCTGCCTGCACTCTGTGACGAGCTGCCAAGGGGATGCTGAGTTTTTGGGACTCAGGCTCACAAACCTCCTGCTGCAGGGTGGAGCACATGGAGTGAAAGCAAACTGCCTGTGCTTCATCCCCGAGAGACACAGGCTCCTTTTTGGGCTCTCCAGTCTGCAGAAGGATGGCAAAGGTGCCTCTTGTCATGTTTGCTTGGAGGGCAGAGCCCTTCCAGCCCCTGGGGACAGCAGTGGGCAGAGGGCAGGAGAAGCACAGCTGGTCCTGCTGAGGAGGTTCCCATCCCAGCCCTTGTTCCATGCAGCACAGAGCCCAGCTGGAGCACTGGGTGCACCTCAGGTGCCTGGATAAGGAGGATGTGGAACTGTTTGAGCAAGTCCAGAGGAGACCATGGAGTTGCTGGGGGCACTGGAGCACCTCCCCTGTGGAGAGAAGCTGAGAGAGCTGGGGCTGTTCACCCTGGAGAAGAGAAGGTTGTGTGGAGACCTCCCAGCACCTTCCCAGAGTGTGGAGGAGCTACAGGGAAGGGGAGAGTGACTCATCCTCAGGAACTGCAGGGACAGGACAAGGGGAACGGGATCAAACTGAAAGAGTGGAAATTTAGATGATATGTTAGGAAGGAATTCCTCCCTGTGAGGGTGGGCAGGCCCTGGCACAGGGTGCCCAGAGCAGCTGTGGCTGCCCCTGGATCCATGGCAGTGCCCAAGGCCAGGCTGGACAGGGCTTGGAGCAGCCTGGGACAGTGGGAGGTGTCCCTGCCATGCAGGGCTGGGATGAGATGGGCTGTAAAGTCCCTCCCAGCCCCAACCATTCAGTGATTCTATGATCCCATGCTTGTCTCTGTGGGCTGGGCCATGCCACGGGGGCAGTGTGCATGTTCTGGTGGCCCCACCTTGGCGAGGCACAGGAGGAGGAGGAGGAGGAGCTGGAGGTGCAGTGCAGCCTGTGCTGGGTCTGACACCCAAGCTGTGCCTGGCACTGCCAGCCTGAGGGTCCTGGTGCCCAGAGCCAGCTCCCAGGGCTACAGCTCATGTCCTTCACCAGGGACTCGCTCTGCATCCAGACTCCAGCACCTTTGGGAACAGGGACACTGTTCAGGTCTGCCCTGGGTGGGGACCAGGACCTCACCAAGGCTGGCACAAAGCTCCTGCCCCCAGCACGTGCTGCAGCTGTCAGGGACCTACCTGGGGTTTGTCCTTTCCTTTCCTTTGATCCTTCTCTCAGTATTGTTGGTCAGGGCTGTTTTCCATCCCATCACCTCAGCAATGATAACACAGATGTAGCAAAGTGTCCTCCCAGCCCTGCCGGGGCGTTGGTGCCCACACAGCTCAGGGTGGTGCCACAGGAGGATCCACAGGTGGGGAGCAGACTCTCTCCACACACCCTGGCCGTGTCCTGGTGGGGCAGTGGGATGTTGGTGGATATTCCCCATTTCTGTGGGAGCCACCTGGGGCAGTGCTTGAAGGGTTAACAGCAACGAGATGCTGCTGCTGAGCTTTGTTAAACCCCTTATTACACCCCGCAGCACTGCTAATTATGTGTTAATAAACCAAAGTCAATTAGCCAGGGCTCTCCCTGCTCCTGCCTCTTCACATCCCTGTCCATCACTAGCTCAAAGTCTGGGAATGCCTGCCTTGGTCCTGCCCCCTGCCCTGCAAACCCTGCCCCAAAGCTGTTCCAGAGCCCTTTGAGGACCCAGCCAGTGCTCTCTGACTTGAACCGGGAGCTCCACAGCCCATCCTGCCCCAGAACACCACCCTGCCTTGGGGCAGCTGGAGAGGAGGTGAAGGGGAGCCAATATCCTTCTTCAAATATGGAAAAAATTACCGCAGCAAGGAAAGCAATAAATTCTTCCCCACGTTCAAAAGCAAGGGATTTGCTTTGTAGGGAGAGAGATTTAGGTTATCTGCCTGGAATTTAAAGGTTTTTAAAGGGAGGTTAGGCACACGGGCAGGGTTTAGAGAGAGCTCACCCTGCCCTGAGGCTTCTGGAGACCCAGCTACTGAATTTTCCAGTGCTGTTAATTACAGACCAAGGGTTCAGAGCTCCCCCAGCCACACCAGCCCTGCCTGGCCCGGGGCCCCAGGTCCTGACCCTCCAGGCTGGGCTGAACCCTCTTGTTGAACTGGATGTGTCCTCCCAGCACTTAACAGGCAGGTAAAAATGGAGAACAGCTAATTGCAAAGGCAGAGAGTGACAGAACAAGTGGGAATGGATTTAAACTGAAAGAGAAGAAATTTAGGTTGGCTATTGGGAAGGATTTTTTCCTTGTGAGGGTAGGCAGGCCCTGGCACCGGGTGCCCAGAGAAGCTGTGGCTGCCCCTGGATCCCTGGCAGTGCCCAAGGCCAGGTTGAAGCACCCTGGGCTAGTGGAAGGTGTCCCTGCCCATGGAATGGGGTGGGATGGGATGAGCTTTAAGGTCCCTTCAACCCAAACCACTCTGTCTCTGTGATGGTGGATGGCAGGCTCAGCTCCCAGTCGCTTCCCTGGAGCAATTCCAGCTCCATGACAATTAGCCAACAGCTGGAATACCATTTAAGCACAGCTGCCATCATGCAAATTTAGAGATTAGTAGGGATTAAATTGTTTTGGAAAGCCCCACAATTTCTCATTAATGCTCTGGGCTCTCTAATAGCCAAGTGCCCTCCATTCCCCAGATGGCTCCACATGCCCAGGGCTGGAGATGGGTCACTGTGCCCTCCGTGGTGCCCCAGAGCAGCCACCAGCCCTTGGAGAGAAGCAGAGGCACCCTGCAGAAATGTAGGGAGGTGGCCAGAAAGCTGTCAAAATGTGGTTATTGCTTTGCACAGTTGCCCCAATTTAGGGGCAGCTTTCAGTGGCTCCCTGCACTGCTGCCCCACAAACCTCCTCAGGGGAGGCCCCCAAAGCGCTCCAAACCCACGGCCACAGTGACCCAAAGCTGCCAGAGCTGGGGTTGGACATCAGGGGGATGGACATCATGGGTGGCACCTTCCTTCAGAGGGGACAAACCACAGGCACCTGGTGGCACCAAAACCCCCTGCGTTGATCCCTTGCAGACCCTCTCCCAAGGCTGGAAACCTCCTCCCTGTGATTTCAGAGTCTCAGGGTCACTGACCTGCTGTCACCGACATGTTTCATGAAAAATCCTTTCCTTAGGATTTTTTCCTCCTGAGTTGCTGAGAGGCCTCAGGAACAAAATGCAAACAATTCCTCTCTGCTGCTGTGGGATGCACCAGGTGGATCTGGGATTGGTCTCACCTGGTTGTTTCTAATTAATGGCCAATCCCAGTCCAGCTGTCCAGACTGTCTCTGTCAGAGACAAACCTTTGTTATTCATTCCTTTTCTGTTCTTAGCTTAGCCTTCTGATGAAATCCTTTCTTCTGTTCTTTTAGTATAGTTTTTAATATAATATATATAATAAAATATTAAATCAGCCTTCTGAAACATGGAGTCAACTTTCTCATCTCTTCCCTCATCCTGGGACCCCTGTGAACACCGTCACAAACTGCCACACACACAAAAAATTAACATCTCAGAAGCTCTCCCTGGAGGAAATCCTCTCTCCTTGCCATGATAACTCCAGGAAGGTTTTTATAATATTCTATTTTTCCTCCTTATTTTAATCATTGCTTATTTATTATGAAATTAATTACTTTGATATTGCAGAATGAGAAGAGGGCAGCCAGGTGAGGATGTGGTGGGAGAGGAGAGAGGGTTGGAAGGCTGAGGAGGATGAGGCAGAGGCCACATCCAGGATGTCCCCCAGAAAAAGGAGAGACTGCTTCAGCTCTACTTTTCATATGTTTTATTATAAAGAAAGGTAAGATAAGCATTGTGAACCGAATGTGCCAGGTGCTGCCAAAGCAGCGCCCTCAAACAAAATAAAAAATAAAAAAAACCCCGAAAATGCACCTTATGAGAAACTGTAATTATGCTCTCTAATTTTTTCATAAATAGACAAAAATCATTGTCAGCAATTTTTTAAATAGATGGACATATGGCCAGAAAAAAATAATGATGCCATACAACATGGATATAAATTGTCCATTTCTTGCTGTACAAATAATAGAAACAAGTTTGGCAGGCTTTTTTTGTTGTTTTTTTATACACATCTCCCTTCTATGTATAACTAAAAAATGTGCTACAATAATATAAAATGCTTTTACTATAAAGTAAACTACTAATTTCTTTCACAAAAAAATCTTAAAGATGTCTTTAGCACAGCTCTAAAACACTTAGTAAACTACTTACAACTATCCAACAAATTATATTTTCATGATCTCTTTCACATTTGTCCTCTCATAGTTTGCCTTCTGCTCTCTCCCCCACCTACCTAGCAATAGTTTTTATTTATTTTTGTAATTTTTTTTTTTGCCAGACCGTCCAAGGCCTTTGCATGTACAATATTCACACAAACTTCACATTTTCTTGCACAAAGTTTAGTGCTGTTAGCAAGTCAAAAGAGTGCATCCTCCTACTGAGCTGGCCTAATGCTGCAGGACACCAGACCTGGGTTTATGCTGCGTCTAAAAGCAGTTCACTAGGAAAATAGTCCATAGCTAAGCTGATGGCAAGCAGGAAAACGGTGTCCTTAGTTTAACTTCATCATTTTTTTGTTGGTTTTGCGCTTATTTTATTATTTTTATTTGAATTTTCTCTCTTTATTGATTTTTTTGTTCTTTGTGATTTACGAGGTGGGGTATTTTTTTTGTTGTTGTTTTTTGGGGTGGGGGGGGGGTGGGAAACTTCCACAGAAAGTAGACTTATTTTTTTTTTAGAGTTCAAAAAGAAAAGGAAAAAAAAAAAAAAAAAAGAAAACTGCTCTTAGAGCCTGGAAACGAAGCCAGCGCCGAGGTGCGGCGGCAGCCGCGCCGCCCGTCCGACCCGCTCGTGCCTCCCACGGGGCTGGAGCATTGACCCTCTCAAGTGTCCTTCTTCTGAGCCTCCTCCCAAAGGGGTGCTGAGCCTTAGGTGAGGTAGAGTGCCTTGTCCCTTGGCAGCATGCTGTAAGAGAAAGCAGAGGCAGTGAGACAGCAGGGAAGGGGCTGGCACAGCTGGCACAGCTGGCACATGGTTTGTGCCCACGCCGTCACTTTCAGGGGGATGCCCTTTTCATTTTTGCCCTTTTTTCTTTCATATTGATGCCTGAAGTTTTTAGCTTTTATATTTTCCAGGTCCTGCATTAGTGTCTAACTCTGAACTCCATGTGGAGTGTCAGTAAGCTCTCTTCACATTTCGGTCAGACAGAACAATGCCAGATGGGAACCAAGGGCATCATTGCAGCCTCAGGCCCAAAAAGTATGAACAAAAGTGAACTGGGGATATTGGGAAGGATTTTTGGGGATTTTGGGGAAATGTGACTTCATTACCTGAAGCTGTAATTGGACAATTAACCCCTGATATGCAATTAGACCAAACTTATATCTGTGTGAAAAACTCATGACCATCATCCATCTTGGGTCTAGCCTCAGCCAGGCTCTTGCACTGCCCAAGGTGTGTCCTTTGAAGGCCTTCAATAAATACCTACTTTGTTCTTGTAACTCTGTCTAGCCTCTGTTCTAGGTAGCCTCTCCAAGGCATCACTGTTCTCTGTATTCCTTACACATGTATTGGTAACCTGCTGTGTTAGTGGCTAGTTTTCCCTGTAGTTTTCCAAGCCCTTTCCCTAGGTAGAAAGACAAAACATATTCCAAAGCTCCTGTCCTATCTTGGTTCCCCCTGGCAACCAAGGTGGAAAAACAGCTTTTCAGACACATTTTCATCAACAAAGTACCAATCCCATGTGAGGGAGGGGGAGACTTTGAAGGGGATTGACCCATGGGTGGGAATTGCATCACCACTTGTGCTCCTAATTGGTGCTTCTTGTCAATTGTGCTAATTAACCAAACATATAAAACTGCCTGCACCCCCATGGGGGTGGGTGTTTGTGGTCATTTTTCCATAACTGCCCTGAAGGCCTCCCACACAGACCAGCTTTCATATCTCCTGTTATACTAATATTATCTCAAATGTGAGTGTTGTTTCATGTGCAGGTTGGAAAAGGGCACAAAACACTGAGGGACCACAGCAGGATCATTCAGGTTGGAAAACTCCTCTAAGATCAAGTCCAACCATTCTCCCAGCACTGCCAAACCATGTCCCCAAGTGTCACATCCACATGGCTTTTAAAACCCCCCAGGGATGGTGTCTCCACCACTGCCCTGGGCAGCTCTTCCAACGCTTGACCACTCTTTCCCTGCAGATTTTTTTACAAATACCCAATCTTATGAGGGTACCCAATACTCTGGTGCAACTT
This sequence comes from Haemorhous mexicanus, assembly GCF_027477595.1. Classification (NCBI taxonomy): domain Eukaryota; kingdom Metazoa; phylum Chordata; class Aves; order Passeriformes; family Fringillidae; genus Haemorhous; species Haemorhous mexicanus. The sequence goes on from NC_082358.1 coordinate 3,628,415, forward strand.
GAGGCAGTTTCATCTTGTCCTGTCCCTTGTCACCTGGGAGTAGAGCCCAACCCTCACCTGGCTACACCCTCTATCAGGGGTGGCCCTGACCTAGCCCTAACCCTGGGGGGTAACCCTAACTCCAACCCTAAATTTCAGGCTGTAGAGAGTGAGGAGGTCCCCCTGAGAGTGAGAGTTGGATGCAATTTTATTTCTTCCTGAATTTCTGCTATAAGGGCTGCAACATCAGTTTCTTCCTCTGGCTTGGTGGGGCTGCAGGGCAGGGCCAGCTCTGGGGGGCCCTGCAGATCCCACCAGCAGGATGTTGGAATGCTCTGCCTGGGAACAGCCCCAGGGCCACCATCCCCTGCTTCACCACACCTGAGGCCGAGCCAAGGAGGTTTAGAGAGTTAATTTTGGATCAAATGAGCTCATTATCACACTACAGAAGGAGAGCCCAAAGATGGAGCCCAGACACTCTTTTTTTTTTGGGACATATTAGAGAGAGAAGGGGATGAAGTCCCCCTCCCCTGGCTCATGATCTGTGGAGGTTTTGCTCTGAGATTCAGGACTTTCAATGGGGTTTATCACCTGCACATACACAATGGAAACCTCACCAGCTCCATAAAGACATCTAGGCCTTAAAAAGTGTTAAAAGTTAAAGTTAAAAGTCTTGGGAGGCTCTGATGTGGGTGTGTTTGTGAGTGAAATAATAGGGAAGGGGCAGACAGCAGAGCAGGGCTGGTGTTGATAGAGCTGTCTTCTGATAGAGTCTAGAGCCCACCCTCTGCTAATCTCCACATTTTATAATCTGCATTTAAAATGCACAGTCTTCCCTCCTGCACTCAGAAAAGATTTAATGCCACTGAGCAGCAGCGAAGTATTCCAGTCCTAAAACTTCATTAATTTTACACAGCACGCTGCAGAGTATTTCCCAGTTCATTACAAAGTATTACCATAAATAATTGAACCCAAACTAAGTGCAGTTGTGATGGGTTGTCTTTGCCTTTTCATAGTGTTTGCTCATTTAGCTGCTGATTTGGAAAATTCCCCCCTTTGGAGAGGTTCAGTTCATTGTTGGAAGGAATTAGGGAGGTTATAAATGTCTGGGTCTAGTGGCTGTACATGGGTTTTTGTGCCTGGACAAGGTGTAATGGACAGTGCCCCATCTTTTAGCCTAAATCAGAGTGGGAAGAGGGGGGAAAAGTTGCTAAAGGATGACAAAAAGAACCTAATCCATGCCTTAAAGCAAGAGGAAATTCATAGAAAGATGAATCCAGTTCAGTGGTATCCCAAAAATACCTAAGTGTGAGGAGACAAAGGTAAATCATAGAATGTTTTAGGATGGAAAGGACACAACCCCCAGAGAAAGTTTTTTTTGGAGAGATTTGTAATCAGAGAACAAGGCAGGAAAAACAAGGGAGGTGCTTTGAGGAGTTAAAATTGAATTAGGGATTATGAAAGGTTTGCACGTGATTGTAAACCAAGCTGCACCTCTGGTGGAGGTGAGGCAGCTCCTTGGAGAAAACCACTGTGGAACAGAGGAATTCAGTGCCTGGGAAAGAGCAAGTGCCAGAATCAGGCTGTCAGGTGAGGGAGACAGGGGACTAGGAAAGGAGTTTGTGATGTGGTGGCAAAAAAGCATTGAAATTGTGTGCTGCAGTCACTTGTGGGAAGTGATAGTCAAACAGCAAGCAGGAGCTGAGAAATGCTCCCCCATGTCTTTGCTCACTATCTAGGACAGCTTGGGCTTCAGCCCAGAAAGAGCCAGGAAAATTGGATGGAAGTCAGTAAGCACAAAGTCATTAAGAATAGGAAGAGCAGGAGGGAAGGAACATTTAAAACTCTCTCTCCAGCACAGCTGAGTTATGAATTAAGGAGTGTCTGCTCACAGGATCCCAGAATTTGCAGGGCATGAGGGAAGAAGTATCATTTGATGGCATTTTAACTAGCAAGCATAGGCTGGGAAACAAAAATCCCTGCAGCAGTTCCCTTATTAGATAGAGAAGGACAGAGAGAAAGACAACCTTGTCAGTTTTTCAGAAGTTATCTGGATGACAAACACAAAAGAAAACGAGGCTTGGGAGGTTTTACCCCAGCTAACCCAGTGCCAACAGATGTTGGAAGATAAAAAAATATCAAGATTAGACATGAAATAAAATTCATAACCCACCAGGGCTGTCTGTGTGCTGGGGAGGTTGGGATGATCCTCTCTTCCAGGAATCTGGGGCTCTGCAGCTGAGTCACACCCCACCAAGGAACAATCCCTTCTCTTTCCAGACAGGTTTTGCTCCTCACAGGGCTGCTTTAATTGCCATTAAGCTGAATGTACCTCTGAGGTTGAAATGGGCCATTACATGGTCCAGAGACTTCCCAAATATACCTAGGGCAGCACTGATGGACCAAACCCATGGAGACAACATCCCTTCATCACTGCTGTGCCCAAGAACTGCTGAGGGTTGGACCCACCCAGCTAATGAAAGGTGCTGTGGAGGAGCCCAGTGACAACTTTGAATGTCACTTGGAAATCAGTGCAAAGTGCACTGGAGAAAGGAGAAGAATCAGGGAGATCATGGAATCCTAGAGTGGATTGGGTGGGAATGGGCCTTAAATCTCATCTCGTTCCCATGGACACCTTCCACTGTCCCAGGCTGCTCCAAGCCCTGGTCAGCCTGGCCTGGGACACTGCCAGGGGTCCAGGGGCAGCCACAGCTGCTCTGGGCACCTGTGCCAGGGCCCAACATCCCATCTAACCCTGCCCTGGCAGTGGGAAGCCATCCCCCCTTGCCCAGGGTGAGGAGATCCAGATCATCTCTTCTCTTGGCTTGTGAGCAGCCTTGAGGCACAGGAGCTGCAGCTGTCCCCCTGCAGAGGGGACACTGAGGCTGCAAACCCCAGGGCAGCAGAAGCAGGAGGGGAGGGCACTGCTGGCACACCAGGCTTTACAATAAATGAGAACAATCCAGCTTTGGGCCCTGGCTGCCAGCAGCTGCTGTGCCTTTGGTCACAGGAGATGGCTCCTTCCTCAGCAGACACTCTGACATTTTCAGTGCACTAAGCACTTTCTGCAGGACTGATCTCTATCCATCTGAGTTCCTTGCTATTATCTACTCTAGTAATTATCTGGAATCTCTGCATAATCTGTCTGGTTTTAGAATGGCTTCTTTTTTTCCAGGAAGCTGTGATAAACCCATGAAATTTGATATTTCTGCTGTGACAAAGGCATGAAATGCATGAGCTTTGATCATGAATTGCATGGGCCCTCTGCTTACAGTGTGGCACTCCAGCCAGATGTCACAGAGCTTGTTTTAGCAACAGAGGACTCGGTCCCCACAGCTGTGGGAACATTTCACCTGTTTCTGGAGTGCCCTGGGCTTTCTGCATGGGACCCAGGCAGTGGGATTTGCAGAGGGAATCAGATGTTTTCCCAGCTGATCCCTTAGAAGTGATGCTTATTTCTAGGGGAGTTCATTCCTGGGGTCTGCCCAGCACCAGAAATTGGGATCCATGTGCCACAGCCCTCCAAGCACCTTCAGCATTTTGCCCATGACATGTGAAGTGACTTTTACAATCAGGTCCTGGTCATGTTCCCTCTTCCAGGCTGTCTGCAGAGACTTCAGGAAGGAGCATGCAGAGGTCAGACCTATCCATGTCCCTGAGCCCCTGGGGCAGGCAGACAGCAGGGATATCCTAATGGATCAGGCAGTTATTTATTGTCCTGGAAGAAATAAATGTCTGTACACTCTGTGCCCAGCCCAGAAGTTGTGAGTGCTCTGCTGGCACAGACAGAGCTGTGCTCTGAAAAGCCTGGGAGCTGGTTATTATTTCTGGTGAAAGCACTGTGTTCCAGCACTTGAAGGAAATCAATACTCCAACCACATCCAGCCTCCTTCCCAGCCTGCTCCCACAGAGAACCCCAGGAATGTTCTAGAGAGCACAACAGAGCCTCCAAACCATTCGAGCTGAGCCAAGAGCAGGGGGCTGGGCTGAGGTTGGAAATGGCTTCCACACACTCTCTGTTCCCCAGCTTTAAGACTACCCTGATATTTTCATTTACTGGGGATTTCCAGAGGACCTTCATGCTGGCACATCCATCCCAGAGCTTGTAGGGCATAGGGAGAAGATGTGTGCAGATGTCAGTGGGGCTTCCCTGCACGGTGCAGGGGGACAGAGCATTGTGTGGCTCTGGGGAGGATGGAGGATTTGTACACCAACCCCAGGAATGGTAAGGGTCCTGCTGGTAGAGACAATTCCGGGAGGTTGTGGCCTCAGTGATAAGAGCAATTGCTTTAGGAACAGAAGAACATTGCTTATCATAGAACCACAGAATAGTCTGGGTTGGAAGGAGACTTAAAGCTCATCTCAATCCACCCCCTGCCATGGACAAGGACACTTTCCACTGTCCCAGGGTGCTCCAAGCCCTTTCCAGCCTGTCCTTGGGCACTGCCATGGATCCAGGGGCAGCCACAGCTGCTCTGGGCACCCTGTGCCAGGGCCTGCCCACCTTCATAGAGAAGAATTCCTTCCTCACATATGATCTAAATTTCTTCTCTTTCAGTTTAAAGCCATTCCCCCTTGTCCTATAACTATCTGCCTTTGCAATTAGTTCTCTCCAGCTTCTTAATAAGACTCTTTAAGAACTGGAAGGCCACATTGAGGCCTGCCCTTATGGACATGGCTGCTTTCAAACTTCCAGGAACTCTGCTGGGGGACTGCTCCAGAAAGAAATGTGTCTAATTCTCCCATGGAATGGAAATAAATAAAAAAAGGGGGAAAAAAGACAACTTTTCATATCCAATGAAGAATTTATCCATGATTTTTAAGCTACCTGCTTCCATAGCATCACTTCAGTGAGCCTACAGAGCTGAGGGAGCCTTGAGCTTCCCTGGGCACAACTGGCCACACATTTTAGGGCAGGCAGTGAGCTGTTGGGCACTGTCACTGTCACAGCCCAGGTGTGCACGAGCAATGAGCTGTTTTGTCTACTGGCCTGCAGTGGTTGACCCCACAGTCCCTGCTGGGGTAGTCGTTGTCCCACTCAGTGCTTCCTGGGGGGTTTGATGCACCAGGAGAACGGGGTCCAACACTGTTCTGAAACTCAGACGAAATATGGGAGAAGTCCTGCAGGGTGGAGAGGAAAAGGAGGGTTACAGGGGCATACAGAGCAGGAGAAGTGCAGATTTAATGATAGTGCACAATCACAGTTACAGGCATTGTCCCCAGAACCTGTCAGTTCAGAGCACAGGAGGAGCCCCAGGGCAGAGGGAGGTCCAAGTCCAGACATGGTGGCAGTGCAGCAGCACATCTGACATCCCTTTTCCCTGCTCTTTTTGTCAGGGCCCCCCTCCTCGGGGCTGGCAATAGCTGTGGAGGGCACACAGCCACAAAAGCCTTTGGGTTTTTTGCAGCCTGGCCACCAAAGCAGTGCCCAGTGCAGTGCTGAGTTCCCACCCCAGTGCTCAGGAACAAGGGACTGCCACACAGGCAACACTGTCCCCACGAGCTGCCACCACTGGCAACTCTGCAAAGACACTGAGGGGCTGCTCCAGCTGAAAGCTGATCAACTTTCCCCATTTTTTTGGGTGGATGTAATTAAATTTATATCCATTATGTATATAAACCAGATTCATGATAGTTACCTGGCAAAGAACTTGATTTTTTCCAAAATACCCAAATTAGGGCAATGGGGGGTATTTTTTATTTTTTTTTAATATGTTATTCACAAACTATGTGGAATGAAGTTTCACAAAATGCTGCCCTCAGCAACAGCTCCCTCCCCAATGAGTGAGTGTGAGGATCCCCTAAAACGCTCTCACCAAATCACAGAAGCCACTTTGGCTGTGCAGAGCTAGAGCCCAGTCCCTGTCCTGGAGAAATCAGGATCATTTAGGCTGCAGAAGACTCCAAGATCATTGAGGGCAGCCATTAACCCAGCACTGCCACCCCACCACTGAGCCCCATCCCCAGTGCCACATCTACACATTGTTTGAATGCTTTCAGGAATGGTGATTCCACCCCTTCTCCGGGCAGCTGTTCCACTGCCTGGTAACCCTTTCAACAAAGACATTTTGTTTCATTTTCAATCTAAGCATTCTCTGGCACAACTTGAGGCCATTTCTTCTTTGTGCTGTCCCTGTTTCCTGCAAGCAGAGCCCGACCTGGGGCTGTCCCCTCCTGTCAGGGAGTTGTGCAGAGCCACAATGTGAAAAATGGATATTTTATGATTGGCTTTTTGCAAATATTAAAATGAATATTATATGTGTTATGTTAGAAAGGTATGCTGCATTAATTCTTTTTGTAGTGTGTTAAATATAGTTTTAGGTTATAACAAAATCTTAAAATAGAAACTATGTATGTGGGATATTTTTTTAAAAGAAAAGGCTCGCACAGAGAGCAGCCACAGGACATCTGAATCTTTCAGAGAAAGAGAATTTATTGCTCCATTATCAGAAGAAATGAACTTCTTCCTGCCTCCTCAGTCCTGAAGACAGTCAGGATTCAGAGGAAGAAGCTGACACTGCCCAGACAGAATCCTGTGTTTGAATGGAATTTACTCATCATGGATGAGGTGTGTGAAAATGCAACAGGCTGTTGCTTTTAAGGGTTAATCCTTATTTTGCCCAGAAAAAGGTACCCAGACTGTCCATAACTCTTTGTTTTTATTGTCTGGTATTGTCCTAGTCCAAATTTTCCAAATTATTATTACTCTAATCGTATTACTATTTTAATAACCATTTTATTATCATTAAACATATAAAATTTTAAAAACCAAGTGATTGATGTTTTTCACACACAAGCTCCCTCCTGAGCCTCCTATTCTCCAGGCTGAGCCCCTTTCCCAGCTCCCTCCTCCCCTCCCTTGGGGCCACCCCCCCAGCCCAAGGGAGCCCCAGCACTGACCTGCTGGCCGGGCGGCGAGGCGTTCATGGGGGGCTGTACCTGTAGTGCCATGGGGGGGGACAGGAGGGGCTGCTGGGGGACCTGCTGCATGCTGAGGGGCTGGGGCAGGAGCGAGCTCTGCGGGTGGTGCAAGGACAGCTGCTGGTGGAGCGGGGGGCTGATCTGGAAGGCGGGCGGGGGGGAGGCACTGATGCTGGGCAGCAGGGGCTTGGAGGGCAGCGTGCGGGGCAGCCCCGCGTGGGGGTGCCCACGGTAGCTCTGCAGCTCTGATGGGGACAGGAAGGAGCCCAGGCCGGGATAGGGAGAGGATGCCTGAGGAGGCATGGGGTACATGGGCTGCTTGGGGGGGATCATCTTGGAAGGGGGGTTGCTCTGGGTGCTTTTCGTCTCCCCCTGGTCGGCAGAGCTCTGTGGAGAAACAGAGTGGGAGGTGGTGAGGAAGGGAAAGAGGAAACATTGATATGCATCCCCAGATATCCATCAGTGCAGATAGCCCCCCATGGATCCTGCCCCTCTCCTACCTGCCCCATGAACTGCCAGCCCTGCAGCAGCTGGGTGCTCACAGCCTGGGTGCAGCATCCATAGCTGGAAAATTAACCCCAGTAACTCAACTGTGCCTTTGGCAGAGCCTGGAGCATCCGGGGGAAGGAATCCAATGCTTCAGGTTTAGCTTTTCTATTTCTCACATTCTGTGCTGCTTTAGTGTGTGGGTCTGGGCTCCATATCAGGGGATGGTGAGCTCTGTGCTCAGAGCAGGGAGACAAAACAATTCCTGCTCCAGCTGGGCACCAAGGACAAATGAGCCAAATCTCAGCCCAGGAGCACAAACCCCGTGGGCTGGAGAGAGAAAAACAAGCAGGGTGGGACTGCCTGGGCTAAAGCTGGGCTGGGACAATGAACTGCAAGGTGCAAATGGAGCAGAGCTGATCCCAGGGAGAGACCCCGTGCCCGGCCGTGCATTTTGGGGCCATTTTGGGTCATCCTGGGTGCAGCCCTGGCTGGGCTCTGGTGCTGCCCAAGGTGCATCCATGGAGGCCTTTTGATAAATCCCTGCTTTATTCTTTAGCTCTGTCCAGCCTCTGCTCTAGGGCAGCCCTCACAAGGCATCAGCACGTGCAGAGGCAAACTGCCCCCCAGCAGCTCACTGCTCTGGGTGGCTGACAAACCCCTCCTGCCTCCAGCAGAGTACAAATGGGTCTATAAACCCTCTGCTTTCCCTATCCTGTGCATCCCTGGAGCCCTGGTGGGTCTATAATGAACAGGACAATCTTTTTGGCAGGAAGGAGAGAAGGACAAGGGTTTTGTCCTGTGATGAGCCCTGTGATGACAGTCCTGATCCTTTCTCACCCAGCAGCCAGGACCACACTGTGTTGCTTTGCTCAAAACCAAGTTTTGCAGAAGAGCCAATTGGAGAAATTGGGAAAAACCCCAAGCCATAGAGCACATGCCTCCATGACTTCCATGCCTTCCCTGGCTGCTGCCCCACACTGCTGAGAGGCACGTTCAAGACAAGACCCTCAGAGGCTTCCAGAGGAACCAACAAGAGTTTTAAATCCTCAGCAAGCCCTTCCCATCCCATTTTTCTGTCCTTGCTGCTGTTCTGTTGAGAAGTTGGCAGCTCCTGGTCTGCACAGGAGCTCTGAGCCTTTCCAGCTCCCCATCAGCACACGGATCCTGCAGCTGAGGGGTGGTTTGGGGATCACTTTATTTCCCAAGGCAGCTGGGTGTGATGATTAGGCCCTGAGGATGTGGTGTAGTACCAAGGAGTAGCTTTAAGGGGAACCACTCACTACCCAAGGGCAGCATTACCCCTGAGCCTGGAAGATTTTGAGCTCCACAGGAGCCCCCCCAAACTCCCAGGCAGCAAATGCTGTGTCCCCTCTCTGGAGGAGTGGAGGAGGGTGAGGTGTGAGGTCCCTTGGGATGGGCACCCCATCGAGGAGGCTGGGCCCATCACTGCTCCCCAGGGTGGTCTTGCAGCTCTGGGAGCTGCTGTCTGAGCCTGAAATGCCCTGAAATGTCACTGTGAGGCACTGGAACGGGCTCCTGGGTTAGGCCTGGCTGCAGTGTGGTAAGCACCCACGTGCCCACATCTCATCAACCCACAGTTATGGGGTTGATAAACTCCATAAAACTCTCTAAAAACTCCCTAAAACTCCCCTAAAAATCTGGTCTAGGCTGGAGAAGCAACACCTGGGGTTCTGAGCAGGTGAGACAGCCCAAGTGCATGGAGCAGGGTGCAGCAGCATGCTGCCACCAGTGAGCCCAGTACTGGGTGTCACCCTCCCCTGGGCCAGTCCCTGGTGCCACCTTGTCCTCCTGACCCCTTTGCTGCACTCACACCCCAAGAGCAGGCAAGGCACAGTGGGGACAAGCAGCAGGAGCCCCTTCTCCCCACACAGGGCCACTGATGAAACCTCCCTGCTGCTGAGCCCATCCAAAGTGGGGTCTCACTGCAGGGCTCTAAAGGCAGATGACAGCCCAGCTCCTGCCCTAACTGTGCCACAGAGCCCTTCTTCCAGCCCTTGGGAAGGTGCTAATGCTGGCATCAGCTCTGATCTCATAGTTAGACAGCATTTCTGATAAATGTGCTCCTCCCTGGAGGCTGCTGTGAGTTGTACCCTGTCTGTGAGCATGGCTGTACCTTGGAGACGAGGCTGGCCCGGTATGCAGCCAGGGCTTTCAGGTACTCCTTCTTGGCAGCTTCTGTTTTCCTCTTGTATGCCTGGAAGGACCAAGGGATGGAAAATCATTAGCAGAGGGAACAGGGGGCTGCTGGGCTTGGCTGCACCCCACCTGCTCAGCTGGAACCCCATTCAGTGGGGCTGTGTGCATGAAAAACTCAATTCTGCTGCAGAGGAAATGATACAAAACCAAGAAAATGAAGCCCCTGAATTGGACCATGCTGGGAGTTTTGATCTGATCCTGTGCTGGGATCTCTGGTCAGAGTGGTTTGTGTGTTTAGACAGGTAAGAGACACAGTCTGATTTTATAAGGTGAACACAGTGAACTCCCTTCCCAACAGGAAGCAGAGTAAAGAGTGATCCAGGCTCTTGGGAGAGCAAAACAAAAGCCCAAATCCTAAATGACAGGACTATCTTTAAAGTTCCTTCCAACTCAATCCATTCTACGATTCTGTGATGATGACCACCTTAAAAACATGTGAGACAGTCAGAATTCCTAAATTATCCATTTGTTTTCTTGGCTTTCCCAATATTAATCCTTTAGAGCTCAAAACCCCAGCTCTTCCCTGCAGTCTGGACAGCTGGGAACTGCTTTCTGATCTTACAAAAACTGAGATTTTTGCCTCGTCTTATCACTTGGTGAGCTGGAGCTTGCAGGGAAGCAGCAAGTACCAGGAGAGTTTGCTTCCCTAAGGAAAAAAAAAAAAGATTTGGAAGAGTGAATTATGGTTTATTTTTCCATTTTCCCCCATAATGAGAGATGCCTCTTGATCATGTCAGTGCTGGTCCCCTTCCTGCCTGGATCCTGGTTCTCCACATGGAGGTGAAGACCTTCACTAAATAATGGTGTGATCCAGTCTGCCCCCAGCAGTGAGTCCCCATGGGATTACACAGATTAAACATGCAAAGGAGTATTTTAAAACTGAATAAATATTTCAGGATAAAGGCAGGAACCCCCAGGAAAAATACCCCCCAACCTTCTTCTCCACTGGAAACCCAAAGCCTTCCTCAAGTGATGCACTGAAAGTTGATTTCAATTAGAACAGATTTACATGTATTTAATTCAGCTTTAAAACCAACAACAGCTTTCAGCAGCTGAAATGCTGAAGCCTGGTGGGCACATTCTCTGCTCAGGATGATTTAGGTTGGATACTGGGAAGAATTTCTCCATGGAAAGGGTTGCCCAGCCTTGGAGCAGGTTGCCCAGGGAGGTGGTGGAGTCACCATTCCTGGAGGTGTATGAAAGACCTACGGATGTGGCACTTGGGGACGTGGTTGCTGTGGCATTCACATTTTCTAAAAAATTCCTTCACCCAGTGTTTTTCTCCTGGGAAGCTGAGGAGCCTCAGAGAAAAGGAAAACAATTCTTATCCCATTTGCTTCTCCTGTGCTGTGCTCACATGTGCAATGTGTTTGGAGATTGTTCACCCACAGGTGATTGTTCCATTGCATTCTGTGTGAGTTGTTTTCACTCTTTGGCCAATCAGGGCCAAGCTGTGTCAGGGCTCTGGAGAGAGTCACCAGTTTTCATTGTTATCTTTTTAGCATTCAGTGAGTATTCTTTCTGTATTCTTGAGTATAGAATAGTATTCTTTAATAGAATAGAGTATCATAAAGTAATAAATGAGCCTTCTGAGAACATGGAGTCAGATTCATCATTCCTGCCTTCGTCTGGGGGGAACCCAAATACCATTGGTGGCCATGGCAGTGCTGGGCTGACAGTTGGACAGGATGATCCTGAAGGTATTTTCCAACCAAAACAATCCCACAATTCTATGATTAACTTATTCCCCCTGCAAAATTCCATGGCCATGGCAGACTCCCTCCCATGGCTGACCTCTGAAGGGAGAGTAACCTTCCAGCAGTTGAACTGAATGTGAGTTTAAAATCAGTACAGATAAATTCTATTAAAAATGGATTGAAAGCCTTATTTTCATTGCTAAATCACAGTGAGTCCTGTAATGAAACGTTTTGACTTGACACACTGGAGGTCTCAGATGGCAATTTTCTGAAATGGAGCATTTCTCTACGTTTGTCTTTGGCTTTATGGCATTCAGGAAATATTACATTTGCTCCATTCAGAACAAAATTACTTTTCAAAATGTCAGCCTGAAGAAGAGTTTGCCTGTGAAAAGTAACTATTTCTTCAAACAGTATCAGTTCCCTTAATAAAAGCTATTACCTTTCTCCACAATCTCCAGATCTTTTATTATAGACTCAAAGAGTGGTTTGAGTTGGAAGGGACCTTAAAGCTCCTCCAGTTCCATCCCCCTACCATGGGCAGGGACACCTTCCACTGGAGCAGGTTTGTGCCCATCACAGCACCACAGAATTTATTGTGTTCAGCTGCAGAGCTGGTGGATGCTCTTAAATGTGGTACCTGATGCCCTCACAGCAATGAAATAGGAATTCCTGTATCTCAGTGTTTAGGAGAGGCCACAGCTGGATGATGCCCTATGGAGAACATTTTAAATTATTTTTCCTCTACAACAGCAAAATAAGAGTGATTTTACCTTTTCTTTTCCCCAGTATGGTGGGAAAACAAAGTATTCAGAGCTATGCAGAGATAAATTTAATTATGGCTAGACTTGCCTGGAGCAAAACCTGCAATTTCTGGACAGTGAGAGGACAGGTAAATGAGACTTCGTAAAACTAAATGCAAATAAATAAATAACCAATAAAGTCTGTGCCTATCTTCATCCCCATCACTTGCTTTTCCTGCTGAAGTCTTTTTTTTTTATGCCCCTCTTCATCTGTCCCTGTCTCTTTTAGAGATCTGGTATTGGGAGGTGCTGCTGGGTGGGGTCTGGGGCAGGACTGGGCAGGGGCAGCCAGCGGCTCATTCTGCTGCAGGGAGGGGGGATTGCTCCAGGCAGGAGCCTCTGTGCTCCCTGGGCCAGCCCTGGCTCAGGCCTGGCCACCACAAGGGTGAGCTCAGGGATTGTGCTCTCTGATGTTTCTCTGGTGAACTGGAAGTTCTGGAAGATTCCTGGTGGATTATCTGGGTTTTGATCATAGAATCCCAGAATGGTTTGGGTTGAAGGCACAGTTTTGATCCACCCCTGCCATGGCAGGGACACCTTCCACTGTCCCACGGTGCTCCAAGCCCCATCCAGCCTGGCCTTGGACACTTCCAGAGATCCAGGGGCAGCCACAGCTGCTCTGGGTGACCTGTGCCACCACCCTCATTACAAAGAACCATCCCCAAGGGTCTCCTGTTGGGAATTTTGCAGTCCTGGCCTGCACCCACACAGGGCTCCATCAAGGACACTGAGCTGCCTGTCCCCAGGAATCACCACGCTGACGTGGGATCTGAACAAAGCTCCTCACAAATCCTCTGTGTAAAGGCAGCTCTAGTGTAGCATTTATAACCTTTAAAATTTTAATTTAAACATTGACAAAACCACGTTACTTTCTAATTAAATCCCATTTTCTCCCAGGGATTTTAATTTTGAAGTAATTTATCAGATTTAAGGATCCTCAAAACATTTTGCATGTTTTTCTTCCTAACCTGCCATGCCCACTGATTTATTTTCCTTATTCATTAGCAGGAGGATTCATTAGTCATTAAGTGAGTGGGTGGGTTGGAGGGAAGGAGGGGGGGAGGAAATAAAATTGGTTAGTGATTATGAAAACAAAAAAATCAGAGCTGTAAGAAGCATATGTCGGGATCGTAATCCTGACACCTCTGTGTCTCAGCAAAGCAGCCAGTAATTGTGCCATAATGAAATGTTCTTGTTTGATAACAAGGTAATTAGAGAAGACAATTAATGCAAACCCCGCTGACGCCCACGAGCGGCTCCGTGTCGCGCAGGCACTGAGTGACAGCCGGAGCTCTCCTCTGTCACCTCTGCATCCCAGCCCTCCTGCTCCAGCAGGAATCCTGCTTCCCAAGCCTGGGGAATGAGGGGAAGGGCTCAAACTCTCCCCCAAAGAATCGAGGGGTGCACTGAGCCCAAGTGGGAGGGTCTCTGCTACAATCCCTGGTGGGGTTTGGGGCGTTTTGCTTCATGAAAAAGGTGGAACGTCAGGAGAGGAGAGATGGGAAGTGCAGGAAAGGTGTCCAGGAGGAAAGCTGGGGGGGAAAGACCAAGAGGAGCCATCATGATGTAGCAAAGGAGGCACGGGGTGATGCTCTGCATGTAGGAAAAGAGGCAAAATAGGCTTAAATTGCACCAAGGGAAATATTGGGTAAGCACTGGGAAGCCTTGGGTGCAGTAAGGATAATTAAGCACGGGAAGACATTGCCTGGGGAGATGTGTAATCTCCACCACTGAGGGTTTAAGAACAGATTAGGAACACATCCATCAGGAATGGCTTAAATAGAGATGATCCTGACTTCAGGCATCACTATGGTCTGGCTGACCTCTTAAGTCTCTCCTTGCCCTTCTTTCTATGATTCCACAACTGGTTTTTTCTTCTCCTAAATGTGTAAATTTGGTTTTTATTCTGCTTGTAAGTCTGCAGGGTTTTTCTTGTAACTATTATACACTTTCCTGCATGATATGTTTTCAGATCACCTTAACTTATGGCTTATGCACAAGATGTCTCAAAGCACCTCCTCCCTTTCTCTCCACACATCCTTACCACAGCCACTGGAGAGGCAAATAGAAACATGGACAGGTTATCCTTACTTCTTCCCAGATCTTCCTTTCCTTCTTGCATCCCATTCTGTATGCTCTTCAAGACTTATTCTGTCCCTCCCACCATTAAAACCAACTAACTCAACCTGCTTTTAAAGAATAAAGCCTGTGGTGTGCTTTGTAACTCTTGAGGTCAACATCCCTGAGGGTACCTCCAGGGAAGACCCTGGCTGTGGGAGCTATTTGCATGGTTTCAGGAAAACTCCTGCTTTACCCTGGTGGAGACACGGTGCTGGGAAGCAATTCCTTTGGAGAGTAAATGGAAGAGCCTGCAATGAAGCAGGAGTTGCCATTGTTTAAAGATGAGAGAGATTCCTGCTCTCCACTGCCTCAACTTCATGGGGTGCTTGTGGCATTCACATTCTGTGGAAAAATCCCCTTGCCCAGGATTTTTCTCCCAGGAAGCTGAGAAGCCTCAGAGAAAAGGAAAACAATTCTGATCTCATTTGCTTCTCCTGTGCTGTGCTCACATGTGGAATGTGTTTGGAGATTGTTCACCCACAGGTGATTGTTCCATTGCATTCTGTGTGAGTTGTTTTCACTCTTTGGCCAATCAGGGCCAAGCTGTGTCAGGGCTCTGGAGAGAGTCACCAGTTTTCATTGTTATCTTTTTAGCATTCAGTGAGTATCCTTTCTGTATTCCTTAGTATAGTATAGCATTCTTTAATAGAATAGAGTATCATAAAGTAATAAATGAGCCTTCTGATAAGATGGAGTCAGATTCATCATTCCTGCCTTTGTCGGGGCACCCCACAAATACAACAGGGTAGAAGTCATCCCCCACTCCATGTGAGGGCACAAGAGTATTCCCAGGACAATCCACTGAAGATTCCAAAGGGAACAGGAGGTGACTAATCCAAACCTGAACCTCCAATGAAAACCACACACCGTTCGCCTTCCAAACCCCTGACCTTGCTCTCCAGGAAGGACAGTAACACTTGTGGAGCTGTTAAAAGCAGATCTGACCTTTCCCATGCTCCCCATCGTTACCCTGCTCTCCACCAGACCTCTCTTGAAGCCTTGTTTGGGGTTGGTGCTTTGATCCCTCTCTGGTGCATGGCTTTCCTCGATGTCCAGAAGATGCTGTAACCTCCTTCCAGGCCAGGGTAACTGCCTGGACCCTTCCAGCCCTCACTGCCAGGGCTTTGGGGCTGCAGGAGGAAAATGCATCCTGCTGTGGCTCTGGCTCTGACAGCTCGGTGCAAAGCTGGAGTTGGGCAGTTTGTAGCATGGCTGTTCCTGTAGGATCTCTCCCCTCTGGTGGCTCTTCCATGAAACAACTTTACAGCTGGTCCTCAATGCTTCTGTCCCACCACAGACCCTGCAGTGTCCTGTCAGCACCTGAGGGATCAGGTTCAATGAGCAGAGGGATCTGATTAAATGGGTGATCTATTACTTTCTGCTGAGCAATTCTTCTGCTGGGTAGTTTACCCCTGGAGTGTGATGATCCCTGGAGCTGTGTTGTTCTCCAGGCTGTACATTCGTGTCAGAAAATTCCATTTGTGTTTGGCCATGGAGTCACCCAGCATTACCAAACTGGTCCTGGTGAAGCATGAGCAAGAACTTATCTCTGGTACCTTTGTGTCCCAGACTCAAAAACTCAACTGAAAATGCTGGGTTTGCCCAATCTCTGCTCATTTCAGATGGGAAGCTCTGGGTCAGCCTGGGGATCACCCAGCAGATTGCTTGGGAGTTCCTTGGTTCCTCTGCTCTCAGTTCCCAGGGCCTATGGAAACACCTGCCCAGGGCTTTGACTTTGTGGCTGGATTTGCTGACAAAAAGAGTCTGGAGACTCCTGCAACTGCCACCTTGGCATTGATCTCTGTGGTCTCCACCACTGCTTGCCTCCAATCCAACCTCCTCCTCACCAAAATACTGCAGGGAACAGGGAGGTGCTTGGAGAGGGAAGAGCAGAAATTGGCAGAGGGGAGTGAATTCCCACCAGGGACTTCTCTGCAGTCTCCAGGCTTATCACCCCCAGGAGATCCCCCTGAGGGAGGCAGTCACCAGGGCTGCTGTCACCTGCTCTTGAGCAGATGTGGCCCATGGTGGCCCTGTGGAAACAGAGGAAGGGCTGTGGGTGGCACAGACTGGGACTGGGCTGTCCGTGCCAGGGGAAAATCCTCCTGGGGAATTAGCAGAGCTTGCTCCAATCTAGAGCTCAATTTCTTCTAATTTCTGTCAAATCAGGCAGCCCTTTTAAACCTTGCTGGGGAACGCTGCTTGAGATCTGCTAATAGAAAAAACTCCCACCGAGGCACAGGATTCTGGAGCTGGGACCTGGAGGATTCCTCTGACAGGTACCCCATTGGATGCTAATGGCTGAATTAGCATTTCACTCTGCAGCAAAGTCGGAGCTATCTCGGCAGGAACAGCTGCTAAACTATTTGCAAAGTTCAAAGAGGATGTATTCATTTTTAATTTTTTTTTTTTTCCTCGAGTCACATTCTTCAGATTCCCGTGTAAGCTCCTTAGGAAGGGCCACGGCAGCTGTTGAAGAATGAAGATTACAACGTCCTGCCAACGCAGCACTGGGGATATTTAGGGTATTGTTATTTATTCCTATTCTACAGCCACACTGGAAGGGGTTAAAATGGGGAAGAAAATGGTGCTTTGCCGAACAGGTGTCCTTGAGCAGTACCCAAGGACACGGAGATTGCTAATCCTGTATTCCACAGCATGATCAAATCACCAGGCAACAGATATAAATAAAAAAAGGCAGGAAATAAGGAAATTTAGATACAAGTGTGTCAGAGGGAAAATGAAGATTCATTGTGAAGAGGCTGAGAAGAGAAGAAGAAGAAGGAACAAAATGACAAAGCCACAAATGATAAACCAGTAAGAACAAAAGAAAGGGGGGAGAAAAAAGCCTCTCTGTGAAATGCATGTCTGTGACAGCAGCAGCCAAATCAAAGATGCTGCTAGATTATATGGTTTCTTGCATAATATGCATTCTGGTTCCCTTTCTGTGTTTGTCTTTCAGCTGGTGCACAGGGAAAAAAAAAACGTATCTGAAATGGGACGTGAGCAACCTTTATTTTCCTTGTTTCATCAGGAGGAGAAAGCAAATTTGCTTTGTGGGAGCAGCAGCACCTGCTCAATGGCAAATAAATAGCTCCAGCTTTGATATTACAGTGCATATAATCATTAGCAGCACAAATGGCAGAGGATTAACCCCCTGTGTGCTGGCCAGGACTACCTGGCAAAGGGCTGGCATGTCACTGCTGCCAGCAGAAAAGCTCCAGGAGGTGTCTGTGGAGAGGGGCTGGGGCTCTGGAGGGCCACAGGACCACCCTTCCCTGTCTGGCAAGGCTACAAGCCACCAGCACTGGCTTCCCTCAGCCCTTTGGCCCTGGCACGGGGGCCAGCCCAGCTCTGTGCACCCCAGATCTGTGTGCAGGATGGAGCTGGGCATGGATGGACACGGGGCAGGCACAGCAGGAACGTGTCAGGGGCTGCTCACACGTGGGGGAATCACAAAATGCTCTGAGTTTATGGAGCAGCTCCCCTGGAACCCCCTCCCTGCTGCTTTCCCACAAGGTGGGAACCAAAACACCCCCAGAACTGGGCCCACTGGAGGGCAGGGGGAAAGGTTTGTAAACCTTCTCTGAAGAGAAACCCCGGGGATGTAAAGAACTGCTCAGTGACACCTTGGGGCTGGGCTCTGCTCCTCTGGGGATCCAAGTGTGGGACCAGCTCCAGAGCAGATCCTACAGCCTCACATCCACCCCTTCTCGAGCCAGGGAGAGGGAAACTGTTCTCTAACTAAACCTTTGGTCATAATTTAGCCAAAATACCCAGATTTGGCTCTTGCTTGCCTGCTATGCCACCTCTGTGTTGGCTTTTCCCCAGGTTGCTTTCTGCAGTGAGGACATGAAGCCACAGTTGTCCACAAAGCTAGAAGCAGTGTCCTTGGTGAAACACTTCCCTTCTCCAGCTTTTCCACCCCTTCCCAGGGTACAATCCTGCCTGATGACGTGCTGGTGCAGCCATGTGGCAGGCTGGACCCCCAGGCTGCAGCAGGATTTTGGCCAGTGATGCTGGCTGTGCTGCTTGGACACCATCCCCTCTCCAGATGTGCCAGGAGAGCCCCTGGAATGCCTGCTTGCCTTCATCACAGGGAATGTGTGCACCACATCCTGCAGGAAACACCTACAGGACAGCCCAGGCACTTGTTTTCACTCGTTTAAAGGCATTTCAAAATTTTCTTTTCCTTTTCCCCTTTCCATTGCGCTGCCTCGTGAATCTAAAAAAAGCTTCACCAGGGGTGTTGGCAGAGGAAAGCAAACAGGGGCTAAATAAACTCTCCTCCAGCCAGACACTTCCCGAGCGAACGTGCCACATCACACAAACCAGCCCCGGGCTGCCAGAGCCAAAGAGAAATCGTGTCCCTGCAGCCAGAGTCCCGAGCTAACTGTTGTGGGAGAGAAGTATCCAGCTGGAGACAAAGCCAGGAAGTTAATATTTAAGCATTCAGACAAGGAACAAATGACTTAATTAAATCAATTACAGCGGGAGAAATGGAGCCACTTAGAAAGCGTGTGTAAAGAGACGGGAGGCTGCTGCGAGCTCATGAAAGAGAGGGAGGAGGGAGAGTTAGCAGGGAAGATAAACGGGCTGGTTTAATCCCTGCTGTTAATTAAGAGCTGAGCGTTTGCACTGAGCTGAGTCAGGGTGGCAGCAGCGCTCCCCGAGCTGTGCTGGTATTTGTTACCAGCTGCAGTAGAGGCTGAGATGCTGGGGGGATGCAGGCAGAGGAAAGGGGTGGCACAAAGCTTTTCCACACTCCTGAACCTCCCACACCCTGAAGCAAGAGCAGAAACCAAGCCCCTGTCCTGCAACTTGCCAGGGCTGGGGTCGCACTCCTGACCTTCCTCCCCTTTCAGATTTCTCTTTCTCTTTCAGATCCTGCCTGCACGATCCTACAGTGATCCCCCCGAAGAGGAGAAAAGGGAGCAGCAAAAGGGCTTTCATCCCTGGGGATCCTCTGCTCTTACTCCTGACTCAGTGTGGGGTGGAAATCAAGGTTCTATCCCAGCAGAACTTCAGTTAAATATTTTTTTCCCTCCCTGCTGCTCTCTCCCCAGATGAAGCTGCTCCCATGCTGGCCAGGGACACCCAGTGACACAAAGCTTTCTCACACTCCTGAACCTCCCACAGCCTGAAGCAACAGCAGAAACCAGGCCCCCATCCTGCAGCTTGCCAGGGCTGGGGTCCCCCTCCTGACCTTCTTCCCCTCTTCAGATGGGGAATTTCTGCCTGCATGATCCTACAGGGATCCCCCCAAAGAGGAGAAAAGGGAGCAGCAAAAGAGCTCTCATCCCTGGAGATCCCTGTGGAGTGGAAATCAAGGTTCTCTCCCAGCAGAACTTCCAGTTAAATGCTTTTTTCCTCCCTGCTGCTCTCTCCCCAGATGAAGCTGCTCCCATGCTGGCCAGGGACACCCAGCTGGAGCTGTGGCCAGGCTCCAGGAGAAGAGCTCCCAGCTAAAGCCTGTTTGGGTGCAGGACACATCACACACCGTGTCAGGTCTCACCCTGCCTGACAAACAGCCCTCCTTGTTCCCTGAGGTTCTCTCCATAGGAAATGAGCAATTACAGGCTTTTGTAACTGACTCAGCAGCAGGCAAAGAGGGAAAGCAGGACCTGGAATTCTCCACGTGAAGCAGACAAAGTGGCTGACAGCTTTGGGGCAGCAAGGTTTCCTCTGGGAGGCCACTTCAGACATCTCCTTCTGAAGCTTTTAAAGCCTGACTGCTGAGTTTGAAGCCAGCAGCACAGGGAGTTAATAGTGTTTAGCCTGTTGGCTGTCACTCCTTGTAAGTAAATAAGCAAATACAAACCCATCTCCCATCTCAAGCTGTAAAGCCCCACGTCAGGGAAAGGCCACTGATGGCTGTGCAGAGTATGAGCTTATCAAGAATAATTAGTTGTCATAAAAATTTGCTCTTCCCCATGCAACAACAGCAATTTTGCACAGTGGGCACTTCAGCACTGCTCCTAAAAACAGCTTTTCAGCTGCACTCCAGCCTGTGGAAGCCCCTGGCCATGCCCTGAACAGGCCTGCACTGTGGAAATACACACTTCAACAGCTGAAAGGCAAAAATAAATAACTCAGTAACTCACTTGCTTTTGTTCTTCTCCCAGGCTGTCCCACATGGATGCCACGATTTTCGACACGTCCCCGAAGGTGGCGTTGGGGTTTTGCCCTTTGATGGCTGCTTGTGTGTCTCTGAAAAACAGGGCATAGGCTGACACGGGCTTCTGGGGCTCATTGGGGTCCTTCTTCTTCTTCTTCTTTTGGCTTTTGGGCTTTTTGCCCAGGTCTGTCGAGGGTCTTTTCTCTCCAGTAGCCTGCAAAACCAAGAGATGAAGCTTAGCTAAGGTCTGATGCCAGCCCCTGCTACAGCTACTGAGCCAAGGAGATGAGAGGGAATGGGAAGTGGAGATGTCCCAGTGTGGAGAGGGGGGCAGCAGCTCTGGGGGTGTCTTTGTCCCCCAGGAGCCTCTTGGATCGTTGCACAAACTGCTGGTGGGTGCCTGAGCCTGCTTTGGTGCCTCATAGTGAAGGAAAACCTAAATACACCAGATGGTAGAGAATGAAAGCTCTGGCTGGATCTCTGCATCCTGGAGGGCAAAGAGCACACCAGCCCCTCCACCTGCAGCCCTGAGCTCAAGGCACCACCATCAGCTGCACAGGTTGTTGAATTACTTGGAAAGACACAGCTCTAAACATCAAGATCTTTGGAAAACAATGCCTCCAGCTGAGCTGGGGACAAACAGCCTCTTCTCCTGATGGATTGGTCAATTTGAGCATGTGCCTTGGCCATTTTGGTCAATTTGAGCATGTGCTTGGCAGTGCCAGGATTTAAGAGGCTTCCCTTCAGCTGGCAGAGGCCAGACATGGGGAGGAAAAGGGCAGCAGTGTTCCTGCTCTGCACTCTGTAGCTCTTGACTGATCATTAATTTCAGTACCAGCGCAGTGACATTTGTCAAACAGACAGTGACCATTAGTGAATGAACAGAGAGACCACAAAAATTGCATTTAATTTAAAATTGCCCAATTGGGCTTGAATGGGAGGCCTGGAGGTGAAAGGCCAGCTTATTAGGAGGAAAAAAAAAAATGCATGACAGGGCTTCAGCCCATTAGGAAGTGAGATGGTATTTTAACTAACTGTGACTCAGTGGAGTGCTGTGGGGAACCTGCTCCCACACAGCCACTGACCAAACCAAGGAGCTGGAACAGCAGCAGCACAACCTCAGCTGCATTTACAGCTCAGGCAGCACCAAAGAGCACATGGAATTTAAGGAAAACAGCAGCAGGGAGCAGAGCAGGATTTGGTATTCATGGGGTTTTCCAGGTGTGACACACCTGGGATGAGACAACAGCCTGGGTTTGGACCTCAGAAGGATTTTAACCAACCCAAACCATGTTCATGGCTGAAGTCAACCCCCAGGGAGCCAGTGCCTCACTGCCCAGAGCATCTGCAGCCCCAAGGGTCATCCCCATGGTCAAGGGGACCAGGGAGCCTGGCCAGGGG
Organism: Haemorhous mexicanus; assembly: GCF_027477595.1. Lineage (NCBI taxonomy): Eukaryota > Metazoa > Chordata > Aves > Passeriformes > Fringillidae > Haemorhous > Haemorhous mexicanus. The sequence goes on from NC_082358.1 coordinate 3,650,161, forward strand.
GATGAAGACTTGGCCACCTGCCCATGGTGGCCACTGGCATTGGACCTGCCCTGGAGAGGCAGCAGAAGGTCTGTTTGGTGGCAGATGTGGACTGGGGCAAGGATGTGGTCCCAAAACTTGGTGCCTTCTTAGATGTTGAACCCAGGAAGAGCTGAAACCTCATGGACACTGTGATTTTAATAACTGTGGAGAGTGGCCACTAATCCAGCTGGAATTTGGGCTGTACCCTCCTGTCCCTCCCATTCATGTGCACCCACCCCCAAGCCATGAAGCAGGTAAATACACCAGTGAGGCTCAGAGACCTCTGAAATTCAAAAGCTCCCTGGCCCAAAGGACCTGAAGGACTCATTTCTTTAACCTGTGACCTTCTAGCTCACAAGATTATTTTCTGCTTGTTAGATGTTGTTTTGCTGCAGAAAAGCCCTTAATGGTCAGGTGGAAAAGTGACTGATGGGTGAAGGCAGCAGCTGTGCAGACAGAGAAAGCAAACAGAAACCTGCAGGCCACAGCATGGGTCTGCTGCTTTCCTCACACTCAGCATCTCCTCCTCCCTCAAACATCACTCCCACCTGCCTGGAGGGTTTACAGGGCAGAACAATGAGAGGGATTGCCCTAAGGATAGGAAAAATTCTAATCTCTGCAAGCTGTCATCATCTGGACATCTCCAAATATCCTACCCCGTGGGCATCACTGGATCAGGAAAGCAAAAGATCCTACCCCAAAGCTGTGCCCTGCTCAGGGACTCCTGGGGGCTGACAGGAAAGCTGGGTGATGCAGGTGGAGGCAGAGAGACAGAAGCTGGTGTGTCACTACACTGAAACTCATTTTCTCCTGACATGAAAGATTTCAGCTCCCAGGTGCACAAAGCCTGGAGCTTTGTGACGCAGGCTTTGGGAGACGGCAGGCTGTGGGATCCAGCAGCACAACCCCTCCCACAGTGTTCCCTGAACATGGAATCACAGAGTTTGAAAAATTCCATTTGTTTTTAACCTCATGTATCCCTTCTTTTTACAGTTTTATCCACTGAAGCTGTGTTTCCACCCACACGAGCTCTCTGCTTTGAAATGCCCAATCTGAAGTGAAATCTGCCAATGGATGAAAAAACTACAGGATTGATGGGAATCCATTTTCCTGGATTTCCATGAAGAGAGAAAGGTTTTTGCTCAGTCCTATCATTTTCCTAGTTTTCCAGCCTGTGCACTGTTTGCTGCTCTGGTTTTACACTCAGACCCTGCCACAACATCTGTTTGGGTGGGACAAGGACCAGTGCCTTCAGGAGAGGGTTCTCCATGGAAGGCTTTAACCAAAGTCCCCAGGGAGCCCAGTAATTCACCTGCAGGCACAGAGGCACTCTGTTTGCAGTTTGCCCTCAGTAAATAACAGCCACAGATTCCTGGAACATGGCACATGTTGTTTGGCTTTGCTGGTGCACTTGGAGAGAGATGGACAAAAACCAAGGTGTGCCCAAATCCCCAGGAATTCCTCGGCTTTGTTGGTGCCACACTCAGCAGCAGTTGTGTTGGCTGTAAAGACCATTTGGGCCACTGCTGACTACTGAAAACACCACCTTGGTGAACTAAAAGGCAGAAGATTCTTTGAATTCCTGCTTGCTTTCCTTAGCACATCCAATAAGATCAGTTAAATCCCACCATGAGTTATTTTCCTTCCCTGTTTCAGTCTCCTCTAACCACCACCAGAAATCTAATTTAGCTCCAAGCATTTGCAGACTCTTAGCCCTGAAGCTGCTTTGCTCATTGTGATCTTCACCCCAGGAAATCCTGTGGCCTGATGGGACTGGTAAAACGTGGGGGCAGAAGAACAGCTCTGACCTCCAAACCTGCTGTGTGAGTGCCAGCCTGCCATGCAGGACTCACCCTAGGCTGGCAACAGTGTCCTCATCCTTGGGAAAGTCTCCCACTATAAATGTCAAAACAAGACTGTGTGGGTCCCAGCTGTGGGTTTCTCTGGGTCTGGACTGAAGGCACTTAAGACAGCAGTTCATGTTCAGACTCAGATATTTATTATTTCTTATCAGTGAAACAGACACACTACTGTGAGTTCAGCAGCTTTTCATTAGAAGGCACAAAATGGCCAACAGTCTCTTGTTCCAAGGTCTTTTAAGACTAAACTATCCAATTAAGAACGGACTCCTGGATTATTTCCCTTTTAACCCAATAACTGATCCCACAGAGCTGCAATGGGGACTTTTCTGCCCAATTACAAAATGTCACCCAAACCCATGGAGAAGGAGGAAGAAGAAGCATGAAGGAGAAGCCCAGGATGACACCCTGTGCCCTCCACTTTGCTTCCAGCCACAACACACTAAAAATCCCAAACCCTCAATTTCTCACCCAGTGACACACCTGCACTGCTCTCTACAATCCATTTCACACTTTTGTGGATTCCAGTCTGTCTTGAAGTCTGGGAAACTTTTTCCATGGATGAGGGTCAAAGTCAGCGCTGCCCTGGGGGTCAGGGCACCCCAGAGCAGACACAGAAATATTCCCAGTGCCCTGTGTTTCCACACAAGACCAGAAGTCTGTGGTTTTATTTAGCACAATTTACCCCTCCCTGAAAAGCGCCAAACGACCGCGCGTACCTTGTAATGCGACTCGGTCTCCTCTTCCTGAGTGGAGCTGGAGGGAGATGGCGTGGCAGACTTGCTTCCCGGGGGTGAGGGGGAGCCATGGGTGACCCCGCTCCGGATGCCCATCTGGGAGATGAGCTGGGACTGGCTGAGGGCACCCATGGGGCCGCCCAGCATGCCGGGCCGGTTGAGCAGCGGCACTTGGCGGTTGGACTCGTAGGACGCGGCGTCCGAGTGCACCATCTCCTGGATCTGAGAGAGGAGGGGATCATTGTCACTACAAAATTCATTCATTTATTTGCCATACTGTCAAATCACTTTTAGGCTGATTTATTGTTTAAATTGCTCCACATGGCTGGGAAAGTCTTCCTTGAGCTTGCTCCCAAACGAGGCGAGGGCTGAGCACTGTGCACCCCTTGCTGTGGCCATGAGCCCAACACAGAGGGGCTAAATCAGCTTGGTGTGGGGGGCTGTGTGCCCAGAAGGTGCCCCTGACTGCCTCAGGGACCAATGGTGGCTGGCACCTATCAGGGATCTGAAAAAAAGGTTCACAAAGAAGTGATTTATGGCAAAATGACCAGGAGAAGGGAAGCACTTCCAAGCCTCATCCAACCTGGCCTTGGACACTTCCAGGAATCCACGGGCAGCCACAGCTTCTCTGGGTGACCTGTGCCAGGGCCTCAGCACCTTCACAGAGAAGAATTTCTTTCTAACATCCCATCTAAACCTACCCTTCTATAAATTAAAATGACTCCCTCTTGTCCTGTCCCTCCATCTCTCGTCCCAAGTCCCTCTCCAGCTCTCCTGGAGCTCCTTAGGCACAGGAAGGGGCTCTAATGTTTCCCCAGAGGCTTCTCTCCCCAGGTGAACACCCCCAGCTCTCCCAGCCTGGCTCCAGACCAGAGGGGATCCAGCTTTTGGAGCACCTTCATGGCCTCCTCTGGACTCATTCCAGCATGTCCAGCACCTCTACACCAAGAAGCAAATGAGATGAGATGATGAGATGAGATGAGATGAGATGAGATGAGATGAGATGAGATGAGATGAGATGAGATGAGATGAGATGAGGACAAACCCTGCTGTTTTCTGCATAAAGACCCCATTCCCAGTTTGAATCATTTTCCCCATAAACCCCATTTTCCCCCAGGGTCCATCCTTGCTGATCTAGTAGAGCTTGGTTCCTGCACAGCCTCATCCAGCCATGGAGTGAGAGGGAGGCAAACCCTGCCTGAAACACTTGCCAGACTTTTCCCTTTTACATTGATCTGATTAATGCTAGCACAAGTTTAAAGACCTGAGCTCCTGATCAGCCCACTGAGGTGCAATCCCTTGTTATCAGGGAAGCTTTGCCAGCTCCATCAGCAGCACGCACAGAAGGAAACCCGGGGAAGACCTGTGAGGCCTCCAAAGGCTTCAGAGGACATAAATCCAAACACAAACCCAGATTTACTGCTGCAGGTCAGGAATCAAGAGCTTTACACCACACCTCTACACAGACAGAATGTTCTGCTCTCCTTAAGACTCTCCAGCAGAAGAGAAGCAGTGTCAGCAGAGCAGCTTTCCCTGGATCTGCCCTTTTCCTGTATTAATTGTGAAGGGAAGGGATTGAACTCACAGGAATTAAATATATTCCTGCATTTCAAGAGCACAAGTCAGACTGAGGCTGATTTAGGGGCCACACTGAATTGCTGCCCTTGGCTTTGGTGGTGTCAAGGAGGCAGCAGGGCCGGCTTTGCTTAGAGGCAGAGGGGCACAGAGCTTAATTATGCTTTGGTTAGGGGCACAGAGATTAACTATGGCAAGTGTTGTGTGCCCTTAAAACCTTATAATGTGCCCTTGAAGCCTTATTGTGTGTCTTACTGCAGAGCTCTGGCTATCCTGGTCATAAAGACATCGAGGATGATGCAGCCATGGAGACAGACACCAGGCTTGGCCAGCACAGGAGGCACCAGAGATGCAAATTTTGCATTTAAACCGAATTTGCAAAAGTCATGGGAATGGCCTGGGTGAGACAGGCAGTGACAGGGACTGTGCAACGTAGGGACACAGCTCCCATCTGCTGAGCAGCCAGCCATTCCCAAATTTCAGCCAAAAAAACGTACATTTGTCTTGGGTTTTGTCAGTTTAATCCAGACCTTTCATGTTGGAGAAGATCTGCCAGCTGCTAAGGAAAAGAATAATTTATTGTCCTTATTTTAAATTTAAATGAAGGGAAAGTTTAGAAGACGGGTGTTGGAGAAATGGGGCAGGCTATGAGATGTGGCTTAAAAAATTCTAAAATTTAAAATAGCTCGCTCACGTTTCAGCCACAGTAGTCTCCTGAGGAAATACTGTATTAAGACAATTTTTTTGAAACTTTTATTATGTGGTCAATGGACCACAACAGCTCTGTTTATCCATTAAATATGTAATCACACATTTTTCTTTGCAGTGCATGTTATTTATGCATCAGAGCAGAACAAGTCCAGGAGTGCAATTATGGATATGGGCCACATGCTGTAAATGCCTCTGAAAATTTGTAGAAAAAAACAGGAACCTGAGCCTGGCTCAGAGAGCCCCCCCAGAAGCCCCATGCTCACAACAATCCCATCAGAGAACCCTTTTAAGTAGCAGAGACACAGCATTTTTCCTGGGACATTCTTCTCCAAGGATATCTTGGCCCAGATGCCTCCTCCCAACTTCTTTACATCACTGAAGGGAGCCCAGAAGAAGGATGGGGACAGACCTTTATTCAGGTGATAGGACAAGGGACAATGGTTTTAGACTAAAAGAGGGCTGGTTTAGGTTAGATATAATGTAGGAGGTTTTTTCAATGGAGCTGGTAAAACACTGGCACAGGGTGCCCAGAGCAGCTGGGGCTGCCCTTGGATCCCTGGAAGTGTCCAAGCCAGCAGGGACAGGGCTTGGAGCAGCCTGGGACAGAGGATGGTGTCCCTGCCATGGCAGGGGTGGCACTGAATGGCCTTTAAAGATCCCTCCCAACCCAAAGCATTCTACTATTGTATGATATAAAAGTGGTTTTAATTGAATACTGTTGGTCCTTTTCTCCCTCTCCCACATCTCCATCTCTTCTCCACCAGTCCAGGAGGTTCTGCAGGACATGCACAGCTCCTCACATGCACCCTGCTGGCCAGGAACTGCCCCCACCATTTGGCACTCACTGCATTTCTCTCCATTTCCCGTTTTTTTCTTTTTTTTTAATGCAATTTTGGAAGCCAGGCTGCCACCTCCCCATCCTGGTGATGGCTCCTGGTGTCCCCAGGAGTGGTGGAAAAGCCACCTGAGTTTTCCAGCTGTGAAATATTTGGAGTGAAAATGAAGGTGAGTTGTTTGTGTGCAGCACTGGAGCTTCTTAGACAGGATTAAGGCTGAGGATGGCTCTCACTCAAGGCAGGGAAAGGGTTATTCCTGCTTCCCACTGTGGGATCCTGCTGACACTGAGCTATTTCAGGGGCACCCAAAGCAGGTGATCAATCCCCCCCAAAAAAAGACCCAAGGAAAGAGAGACCTCCAGGAGCAGGATTTTGAGATGATTCCCTGCAGCAAACAGCCTAATTAGGCAAGGAAATGATGAATGAAACTGTGATCACGGCAAACCAAAGTGAAAGGAGGTAATGAATGCTGTGTGGAAGAAAACAACCTGCTCCTGTGGGATGCAGTGCCAGCCCTGGGCTCAGTGGGGCTGTGCCATGCCTTTCCCTGCCCCAAAGCACTCAGCAGACCCACAGGTGGAAACACAGTGGAATTAAACACCCCCAAAAACGTGATCAGCTCCTTCCCCAGGAGCAGAGGCTGGGAGAGGCAGGTCAGATCCCCCTCCATCCCAGGAATTCAGCACTGCCAGCTCACCACGAGGTGCTGCAAAAGGCCCAGGATGGGTTTGCAGCCTGTGCTGGAAAGATGTTTTGCATCTCAGAGGAAACCCAGAGTGCAATGTGATGTAGTCATAGCTGAAGTAATTAAGTGCATCTTACTTAGCAGATTCCCAAAGGCTGTGCTAACTCAAAGACAGCTCCTTTTTCCCACAATATTTCAATTCTTTTAATGAATATGCATATCAGGCCCATAAATGCTCCAGCTAATCCAGAGAAGGAGAGAAAAACAGGCAGACAAAGAGCACATGGCCCATGTTCCCTGTTCTGGGGAGAAGGGGAATTCAGGAGTGACAAATGCCATGAGGAAGAGCCCAGCTGGGGACTGGGGTGCTCTGCTAACACAGGTCATGCCTCAAATGTGTCAAGACCGGCTTCAAGTGCACTGTTCCCCAGAATTCTGATGGAAAAAGCAGCTCTTGGGGCAGAGCCCCAGCCAGCAGGGCTCAGCTCCCAGGGCCTGGCAGGGATGGCTGTGCCATGGAATGGCCTCCTGCTAATTCCTGACTCCCAACTGCAGCCTCCAGGCAGGTCCCACCCCTAAAATCACCTTCTGCTTTCCATGGGGTTTTTCTCCTCCTCTGTGGGAAATGGATTTGTAAAGAATGCTTAAATTTTGATAGAAAGATTATATAGCATGTATTTGTATGTAAGCTTTGACATAAGAAATGTTAACTTAGAAATATTATAGAAAAAGGTATATATTGTTAAAAGAGAACTAGAACTAGAAATAAATTTTGAAAGATAGCTTTATAAATAAGATTAGATAATTTAGAGAAATATAATTGTAAATATAACTTTAATATAATTGAAATTATATTTATAAAATAGAACTATAATATTAAATAGTTAAAATATAAAAAATAAAATAAATTATTATATAATTATAAATATTAAAATAGTATAAATATTACAATTTATTATTTAACTATCATTATAAATATTGAAAGAGTATAAATATTATAAATTATTATATAATTATAATTACAAAATTTTACATTATAATATAATTATATAGTAGAAGGATTTATAAAAAGTAATTTAGATGTTAGATGATCAAAAGATCATAAAGCAAGAAATGCCTATAGTGTATTGTAATTAATATATAATGAGCTTCTGAGTGTGATGGTGTGAGTTATAACATCTGTATTGTCACACCCTTCACACGAGACTGAAAATAGAATAAAAGGTTTTTAAACACCTCTCAGTTGTCCCATCTCTGGGTCAGAAAAGGGCTTCACCAGACACTCCTCCTCCTCCTCCTCCTCCTCCTCCTCCTCCTCCTCTCCCCTTCCTTGCTCTCAGGCACACCCTGATCAAGCCCCGTGCTCAGGAGGCAGAAGCACAAGCGCAGAGGTTCTGTGTGACTCCCCGTGGTGTGCTCTGCCCTGGGAGCAGGGATGCCCCAAATTCCCCAACTCTGCTTGCCTGGCTGGGATCCGTGCCAAACCACGGGTGCTGTTACCCAAGGGGCAGCAAAAGGAGGAATCTGGCTGGAGTTTGGCACACAGCACTGCACTGCATCCCCCTGAGATAAAGAGGGACGTGCAAAAGACAGTGGCCAAGACGAGCAGGAGTGGGCAGGAGGGGCAGGAGGGGCATCGCTCCATGTGCCAGGCCCAGCACCTGGGCACCACCAGGCTTCCCTGTGGAGAAGGACCTTGGGGTGAGGGGCATGACCTGGGGATGGGCACTGGCAGCCCAGAAATCCAGCCCTGTCCTGGGCTCAGCCCCCAGCGTGGGCAGCAGCACAGGGGGTCCTGCCCCTCTGCCCCACTCAGGTGAGACCCCACCTGCAGAGCTGCCCAGCCTGGGGGCTCCCAGCTTCAGAAGGATGTGGAGCTGCTGGAGTGGGTCCAGAAGCCACAGAGATGCTCCAAGGGCTGCAGCATCTCTGTTATTGAGACAGGCTGGGGGTGCTCACCTGGAAAAGAGAAGGGTCCAGGGAGACCTGAGAGCTCTTTCCAGAGCCCCTCCATCTAAAGGAGGGTATCAGGAAGATGGAGAGAGGCTTTTTAGCAGGGCCTGTTGTGACAGGACAAAGGGTGATGGTTTTTAAACTAAAAGAGATGATTCAGAGTAGATAATACAGAATAAACTTTTTATGGTGAGGGTGTTAAACACTGGCACAGGGTGCCCAGAGCAGCTGTGGCTGCCCCTGGATCCTTGGGACTGTCCAAGGCCAGGTTGGATGGGGCTGGGAGCAGCCTGAGACAGTGGAAGGTGTCCCTGCATGGCAGGGGGTTGGAAGGGGATGTCTTTAGGCCCCTTCCAACCCAACTCATTCCATGATTCCATGACTCCCACCCTGTGGCATTCAGATTCTCTGCAAAAATCGCTTCACCCAGAATTTTTCTCCTGGGAAGCTGAGAAGCCTCAGAGAAGAGGAAAACAATTCTTATCTCATTTGCTTCTCCTGTGCTGTGCTCACATGTGCCATGTGTTTGGAGATTGTTCACCCACAGGTGATTGTTCCATTGCATTCTGCTGGGAGTTGTTTTCACTCTTTGGCCAGTCAGGGCCAAGCTGTGTCAGGACTCTGGAGAGAGTCACCAGTTTTCATTGTTATCTTTTTAGCCTTCTGTCTGTATCCTTTCTGTATTCTTTAGTGTAGTATAGAATTCTTTAATATAATATAGTATCATAAAGTAATAAATGAGCCTTCTGAGAACATGGAGTCAGATTCACCATTCCTGCCTTTGTTGGGGCATCCCTGCAAATACAATACCACCCTTCCCAGGGTCAGATAACACAGGTGGGCTGAGCTGTCAGAGCCTTCCTTACCCAGGGTCTTCCTCTCCAGGCGAGGCAAACAGCTACTCCAGGGGCAGCCACCAGGCTCATCCCCAGCACAGCTTCCCTCTCCTTGGTTTGTTCCCAAGAACAAGCCATTGTAATCACAGCCAGGGAGAGGAATTATCTGCTCAACAGCTTTGAAGCAAAGTTTTCCCAGCAGGCTTTTTCTGTATTGAAGTTTCAATGTAAGAGCATCACCATAGCTGAAATACTTAAAGATGATTTACTTAAAAAAAGAGAGAGAGAGAGCAGGAGAGAGAGGAGCTGATAAGAAAATATATCCCCAATTACCACCCCTCCTCTTCCCGATTTGTAACTGCTCCTAATAAACTTTCATGGTCTGTGTAAAATGCTTTAGTGCAGTGACAAATTTCTGCTGGAATTTGAGATGTCTTGTTCAGAGTAATAGCTATCTCACACAGGTGCCCAGCTGCTATTGTAAAATCAGTAAGCATTTAATTGAAACAAATGACTATAATAATAGTACATTATCCCTGCAGGCTCATAGCCATAACAGTTTTAATTATTGAGTTAAGAGTCAAACTAATTTATCCTTTAAAGTAACAGCCACATCTTTGGTTCCACTGATCATCCTATTATGAACACGAGGGGAACAGTTGGAAAGGATTTAAAAAGGAAGTAATTTATTTTGGAGGAGGTGGGGGGCATTTATCACATGGCAGAGGATTTCCCTGTGCACTGGCATTCCCAGCTGTGGTTGTCACTTCCCTCCTGGGTGTGTCCAGCTCCCAGAGGGACCAAGCACCCCTCTGCCAGCTCCTGGGGACCTGTACCCCCACCAGAATGCCATGGGGGGGGTGCTTTGCTGGCCCAGCAGCAGCACAGGAGCCCATGGGAACTGCTGGTGCCAGCTTAGGGGGTTTGGGCACACAGACATTTTTTGGATCTATTTTGAAATTACAGTTTGTCTTCATTGAACACAGTGGAAAAAAAAGGTTTTACAGCTTCAAGCTTGCAAACACGACCTGGAGGAGCATCTCTGAACTCAGAGCCAGGCAGCAAAGAGGAAGAATCCACATCCATGGCTTTAAAAAAGCACTTCTGAGGCACAGACACGCCCTGGGGCAGGTTTGAAGGCACAGCTTCCCCTGCCCTTGGTTTAATGAACCTTCCTACTTTTATTGTGGTGGCTGTGACATGGGGGAGCTAAAGCACCTCTGAGAACCCTCCACACAGGGAGGGGATGGGGAGAGGAGGGTGGCAAGGAGGTGGGGAACCCCTCCCTGTGGGGTTCAGAACCTGCCCAGGGGGGTGGATTCACTTGTCACATCCCCCTGTGGGTGATCCCTGGAGCAAGCCCAGAATGCAGCCTCTATGGAGCTCCATGGCCCAGCCTGGAGCTCACAGCCCTGGAGCTCACAGCCCATCCCTGGAGCTCACAGCCCATCCCTGGAGCTCACAGCCCTGGAGCTCACAGCCCTGGAGCTCACTGCCCATCCCTGGAGCTCACAGCCCAGCCCTGGAGCTCACAGCCCATCCCTGGAGCTCACTGCCCATCCCTGGAGCTCACAGCCCAGCCCTGGAGCTCACAGCCCATCCCTGGAGCTCACAGCCCAGCCTGGAGCTCACAGCCCATCCCTGGAGCTCACAGCCCATCCCTGGAGCTCACAGCCCTGGAGCTCCCAGCACTGTGGCTCACAGCCCTGGAGCTCACAGCCCAGCCTGGAGCTCACAGCCCATCCCTGGAGCTCACAGCCCAGCCCTGGAGCTCACAGCCCTGGAGCTCACTGCCCATCCCTGGAGCTCACAGCCCAGCCCTGGAGCTCACAGCCCAGCCCTGGAGCTCACAGCCCATCCCTGGAGCTCACAGCCCATCCCTGGAGCTCACAGCCCAGCCTGGAGCTCACAGCCCATCCCTGGAGCTCACAGCCCTGGAGCTCACAGTCCAGCCCTGGAGCTCACAGCCCTGGAGCTCACAGATCTGTGGCTCACAGCCCTGGAGCTCACAGCCCATCCCTGGAGCTCACATCCCTGGAGCTCACAGCCCTGGAGCTCACAGCCCATCCCTGGAGCTCACAGCCCATCCCTGGAGCTCACAGCCCATCCCTGGAGCTCACAGCCCATCCCTGGAGCTCACAGCCCAGCCTGGAGCTCACAGCCCAGCCTGGAGCTCACAGCCCATCCCTGGAGCTCACAGCCCAGCCCTGGAGCTCACAGCCCTGGAGCTCACTGCCCATCCCTGGAGCTCACAGCCCAGCCTGGAGCTCACAGCCCATCCCTGGAGCTCACAGCCCTGGAGCTCACAGCCCTGGAGCTCACAGCCCAGCCTGGAGCTCACAGCCCATCCCTGGAGCTCCCAGCCCATCCCTGGAGCTCACAGCCCATCCCTGGAGCTCACAGCCCTGGAGCTCACAGCCCAGCCCTGGAGCTCACAGCCCTGGAGCTCACAGCCCTGGAGCTCACAGCCCTGGAGCTCCCAGCCCATCCCTGGAGCTCACAGCCCATCCCTGGAGCTCACAGCCCTGGAGCTCACAGCCCAGCCCTGGAGCTCACAGCCCTGGAGCTCACAGCCCTGGAGCTCACAGCCCTGGAGCTCACAGCCCAGCCTGGAGCTCACAGCCCATCCCTGGAGCTCACAGCCCTGGAGCTCCCAGCACTGTGGCTCACAGCCCTGGAGCTCACAGCCCATCCCTGGAGCTCACAGCCCTGGAGCTCACAGCCCTGGAGCTCCCAGCCCAGCCCTGGAGCTCCCAGCCCAGCCCTGGAGCTCCCAGCCCAGCCCTGGCCAGGCTGGAGGGCTCTCACAGTTTCTCCTTCCCCAGAGCACTTGCAGAGCAGCATATCTTCCTGCCCTGGCCAAAGACACAGAGCTCTGCCCTCTCTGAAGTTCCCCACCCTGCTCACTGCTCTGGATGCTTTTTGCACATCTCCCTCAGCAGCACCCACCCAAAGCATCTCCCAGCTCTTTTCCAGAGCCACCATCTCTAAGGAGAGGAGTCCTCACCTTGAAAGACCTTTTTTGCTCCTGCAAAGGGGGCAATACTGTTTTCCCAAACACACTTTCTTCACTGGGGGCAGCTTACCAGGCCATGCCAAAAGCTCTGCATCTCTGCCCTGTGCCACCTTCCTGCTTCCTGCAGCATCTCCTGCCAGCTCCACTGGCAGTTATTTAATGTTTCCTTTGGCAGAAACATAAAATACCCTCCAGCAAGACAGAGTGACAACCAGCCCACCAGACCTGTGCAACACTGGGTTTGTAGTGCTCAACTTCCTCAAAGGATTTTGTGCTTCCAAGTCAAAAGTCTTGCAGATGTCTGGGTGTGTTATGCTAACACTGTTACCTCTATCACCCAAACCTGTAATCTCATCAAAAAAGATATCAAGTTAGTTTGACAAGATTTGTTTTCCATCAGCCCATGTTGATTGGCATTAATTATATTACCTTCCCTTAATTCTTTATTAATTGAGGCCTGGATCTGCCACTCCATTATTTTGCTGAGGATTGATGACAGACTGACAGGTCTGTAATTACCAGGGCTGTTCTGTTTCCCTTTTTAAATATTTGCACATTAGCTCTTTTCTAGTCCCCCAGAGCTTCCCCAATATTCCAGGAATTATTAAATACCAGCATTAGCAGAGCTCCTCAGTTATCAGAAGCCATGCACAGACAAGCTCAGCCTGATGGCTTACAGGGAACCTGAGCAGACAAATTTGAGAAAAGAAACTTTTCAGCTTGAAGTGCTTTAAATAAAACCCAGATATTTCCAATGAGTGTTGGCAGTTTCAAATGCAATGCTCTCAAACATGAAGCTTCACCTTAAAGCCACCCAGTGTCCCCAGACAGGGCTCCCAGGGCTTCTCCCAGTTGTGTTTATGTGGGAATGGACTGAGAGCAGCCCTGAGGAGGACGTGGGTGGATGAGAAGCTGAGCCTGACCTGTCCATGAGCACTGGCAGCCCAGAAGCACAACTGCATCCTGGGGTGATCCCACAGGGAGGGCAGCAGCACAGGGGGGAGTCCTGTCCCTCTGCTCTGGTGACCCCAGAGAAGGAAGGATGTGGAGCCTGAAGTGATCCAGGAGGCCACAGAGATGCTCCAAGGGCTGGAGGCTCGTGGCTCTGGAGCCAGGCTGGGAGAGCTGGGGGTGCTCACCTGGAGGAGAGAAGGATCCAGGGGGAGCTCAGAGCCCCTTGCTTGGCCCAAGGGGCTCCAGGAGAGCTGAGAGGGACTGGGGACAAGGGATGGAGGCACAGGACACAGGGAATGGCTTCTCACTGCCAGAGGGCAGGGATGGGTGGGACATTGGGAAGGAATTGCTGTGAGGGTGGGCAGGCCCTGGCACAGGGTGCCCAGAGCAGCTGGGGCTGCCCCTGGATCCCTGGCAGTGCCCAAGGCCAGGTTGGACAGGGCTTGGAGCAGCCTGGGACAGTGGCAGGTGTCCCTGCCCATGGCAGGGGCTGCAAGTGGACAGTTTTTAAGTCCCTTCTAAGCCCAACCATTGCAGGATCCAGTGATCTGGAGGAGCAGGGGTGCCCCTGGCACTGGGAGAGCAGCTGGGCTGTGCATGTGCCCCGTCAGTGCTCCTGCAGCTCCCAGCTGGAGAACTGTCTGTAAATAACATCTTCAATAAACTCCACGTTTTTTTAAAGTACATTATTTTACGGATAAAGAACAAGCCTGATAACTCAGTGAACATGTTTGCAAATAATCTATCCCATTAATTTCCAGCCTGTTTTCTGAACACATTATTTAGCAATTTTGCAAAACCCATTTGTAAGAGGAAGGGAATTGATACTCATCCAGGCAGAACACCATAACACCACCACCAAAAGCTGGGGCAGAATTCCCTGGAATGGGCACTGGGAGGTAATTAAACAGCAGCAGACCCTGACCCCCCTTTTTTTTATAGCCCATGGGGGGAATAAAATGTAATAAAATTGTCACAGCCCATTCTTGTCTATTGGAAAGACAGGGAGAAGCAGCTGTGGAGGGGAATGGAAGCAAAAGGGGCAGATGATAAAAACTTCATGGGTGAAGGTGAGGGGCTGAGGGGGCCAAGAGGGAGCTGAGAAGGGTCTGCACCAGCCCTGAAACCCATCCAGAATGATTTCCTTAATCTGGATTTCTGTGTCCCCACTCGAGGTGGATGGAGGAGCAGACAAACTGATCATGGAGTATTTTTGTTGCATTATTTGAGTGTAATGGTGAAGCAAAACCATCCCAAGCAAGGGGGAAATATCTTTCAGTGTCAGACCTGTTTATCCATCAGATTTTCTTTCATTTTTGTTGTTCACCTCTGCTTCCCAAAGACACTGGTGAAACATGGAGTCAGTGTTAAAACCTTCTGCAGTAAGTACCCCTATAACAGAACTTACTGCTTCCAAGGCTGGGGTGAGACTCCACAGGTGGTGTGGGGCTAGAGATGGTCCCTGGCCACAAGTTTGAGGTGCCCTTTTGCTCAGGAATGGGAATTTAGGATCCTGCTGAGCTGTGCACTCCATGGGACCATCACCTGCCCTGCAAAGCCATCCCACAGGTCAAGGACAGGATGTGAGACACAAATAAACTCCTGAGAAGCAGAGATCTGGTGTCATGTAAATAGCCTTAGGCATTAAAAAAGAAAAGGGAAAGGAGGAAAACACTAGAGAAAGAAAGCTTTCCCCATCTTCAGCTCAACAGACATTCTTTGGGGGGTTTGCTTTTCCTGGTGAGTTGCCACATCCTTGGTGTTATTAGATATTTAACATCCTGTGTTACAGCTCAGCCTCCTCACAAGACTTTGAACTGCTGGGATGGACTAAAGTTCTGCTCCAGGTGGGTTGGGGGCCAATGATTTAATTTAATTTCTGTGGAAGCAGCATGGGCAGGGCCAGAGTGTGCTCTGCTGGGTGTCCTTGCCAAGGCAGGATCACACCCAGCCCTTCCCCAGGGAGAGCACCCTGGCACACCCCTGGGCACCCCTTGGTGATCACCATGGAACTCTGCCCAGCCTGGCAGGGCAGCAAGAAGCTTCACTTTGGCTGCAGAAGATGCTGGATTCTGTAAATCCAGGTGTTTCCTTCTCAGGGGGATAAGAACTCCCATTGGCAAGAGCACCTCCAGCTGCCATGGGACCCATCTCCCCACAGCAGCACAAACACTCCCCCATCCCAACGCTGGCCCCCTCATCTCCCCCAGCATTTACTGCCTTCTCCCTGGGCTTGTGCAGCTGATTGAAGCCTTCCTGCACTCCCAGCTTCCCTTTGCTTTATGTCTCTCCTGGCTCTTTTCACACATTTTAGATATTGCATTCACATAAAGCAATAGACCCACAGGTAATGAGAGACGTCCACGTTTTATTGCATGGAGCATTAAAAAAAAGGAGAAGGAGAAGAAGGCAAAAAGAAGCAATTTTAGAACACAACAGGAAACTAGGAAGACTAGATAGAAAACTCATCCCAGTGGGATTAAACTCTGGGAATGAATTTTAATAGGATTTTTTTGATTGCAAAGTCTCACAGCCCGCTTTTCAAGCACCATAAGAAATGCTGCAGCATTAGAAAGAGTTGGGTCCCCAGTGCTGATCCCACACAAACCACAGCTCCTCTTCACATCTGCAAGGAGCTGCTCCCTTTTTGCCCCCACTCAGTTTCCCTCTGCAGCAGATATTGCTGGGATTATTGTGTTAGTTTGGGATAAGTGTTTCATAAGGGCCTCTTAATACCAGGAGTACCAGCGTGCAGGGAAGGAGCATGGCTCTGTGGCTGAATATGAGTTGGGAAACTGTGAGATTTTCAAAACCCAGCTCTGCTGGAGCAATTTGAGACAAAACTGAACCTCCAGCCCACCAGTTGTCCACCAGCACAGTGATGCTCCTGCCCTGCAGGAGGGAACCTCAGAACTGCAGGATGTGCCAGGACCTTGCTGCAACACACAAACTGCTGCCAGGAGGCACAGTCAGCTATCTCCCTGCCTTTAATTACAGCAAATGCTGAGCACTCTTAAATTAGGTGTGAAAAGCCCAAATGACTCTGTACATACAAAATTAATTGCAGGAGGGAAGAGGGAAAGGAAACTCCAGTTCTGACCCCACCACAAGAGCCAGATGCTGTAACTTCTGTTCTGACTCCTGACAATGGCAAACCCAGCTCATTTCTTAGCCAGCCAATGCAACTGCAGCTGCTCTTCCAAGTTACAGACAGGCCAAAATCTACATCAATGCAGAACTGAAGCCATACAGGTTTAGGAAGTGCTCCCTTAGGTTACAGCACAGCATTAACCTGAGCTGCTGCTCTGCCTGCCCTGTGCAGTGCAGTTTATTAGATTAAAGGAAGTGTATTAAGGGAGACCAGGGGAAGAATATTCAGTCCAGCAGCATCTCTGTCCTCTTGGGCTTCCTCACAATGGATAACAAACATCTCAGAGATTCATTTATTTCCTTCTAACACCCAGACAGGCACTCAGTTCCTGGAGGTGAGATATGCCATGTTAAATGAGGTTTGGGTCTGCCCAGGACTGGGTTGCCACAATAACAAGTGTTCCTGCTGCCAGTCCTCATTTAATCCTGGTAACAGCAGGGATTCCGGCCATCACAAACACTTCCTTCCCTCCCAAAACACATAACCCCAAGTGGTAAACCAAGAGTAAAGCATGACCACATTACAGGCTTGATTCTTTCCCCTGGGATTACACAGCAGCACTGGGGAGCTTGATCAATTGAGCCTTGAGGTTTAATCAATACGTGCCAACAACAACATTACTGCATTCCAGCCATGCTCTCCATTCATCACCTTAAGTAACTCCAGTCACCCAGAAGACAGAGGCACTAAAGCAGCAATTAAAGTCTTGGGGGAAGTTTGAGTGTGTGGTGGTGTTTGAGGGTCCCCAGGACGAGGGAAGAGATGAGAATCTTGACTCCATGTTTCAGAAGGCTGATTTATTATTTTATGATATATGTTATATTAAAAGAAAATGATATACTAAAGCTGTACTAAAGAATAGAAAGAAGGGAGACATCAGAAGTTTGAAAAAGAATTAATAATAAAATCTTGTGACTGACTAGAGAGTCTGACACAGCTGGACTGGGATTGGCCATTGTTAAGTAAAAACAATTTACATGAGATTAATTAAAGATGCACTTGCTACATTTTACAGTAGCAGATAATTATTGTTTACATTTCATTTCTGAGGCCTCTCAGCTTCTCAGGAGAAAAATCCTGGCAAAGGTATTTTTCAGAAAATATCACAGTGACACGAGCGCAGCCGGCGGCTCCTGGGACAGCCCTGGCTGTTCCCTGCTCCTGAAGGAGCTTCCACCTCCAGCTCAGGCACATCCCCCTCAGTGCCAGGCTGTTGATTAGATGGATATGGCAGGACTCAAATGCAACAGAAGACATTTCAATTAAAAAAAAAGTGATGGTTATTTTGTCTTGCACGTTGTGGCACCAAAACATTTTGGATGGCGCGCCACGCTCGGCGCCGCATTTGCATTTCCATCTGATCAGACACCGAGGACACGCGCCAGGCTCGTGTTTACATTCCAGATAAAGTCACAAATCCCAGCAATCTCATTAACCTGCTGCCCTGGAATTAAACAAAACCACCTGGAAAGGCAGTGCTTTCCTCCCCCACGTGCACCACAAGACACCTTTGGAGCTTCCCAGACAGGCTTTGAGCATGGGTGGCTGCACGGAGGTGTGAGGATTTGTGCTCCTTGGAATACTTCCCAAGTTTTTTCTGGCCAGGGAGTTTCAGCACAAGTGTTGAGGTTCTGCAAGAGCTAAACTGTGCCTGTCCATATGGACAGGCTTTGGGGACAGCCAGCAAGGTGAAGGGATGGCTTAGGGAGAGCACATGGAGGGGAAAGCACAAGAAATATTCACACTTTCTAGGGGCTGAGCATCAGCTGATGAGGAGCTCTGGCCTCTCTGCTGCTGAGGACATTGCTGTCCCCTCGTTACCCAAGGTCAAAGCCACGTTGTCAGTGCAGCCCCCAGCCCCTCACCCTGGATGTGGACAAATGGCAGCCCTGTCCCTATGGGCAAAAGGGCCAATGTCCCCCAGGAAAAAGCCCTTTATGGACTTGCCAAAAAGAGACAAAACCATCCCTGCTTGGCTCTGAAGAATGCAGCAATCTCAGCTCCAGCTCTGAGGTTTACACTTGTTATCTACACACATCCTCCTTTCTGAAACAAAACCCTAAAGCTGCTTATAGGAGACAACTGCCAAAAACTTCCATCACTGTCACAGACTTGTTTGCCAGGAGCAGACAATATTGCCCAAGTAGCCAGGAGTGGATCAGAGAGGATGTGCAGCAGCACACAGATCTGGGAGAAGCTCCAGCAGGATTCTGGAATCCTTGTAGGAAGGGATTTGATCTCATTGGTCTCAGCCTCCACAGCTGGAAATGGAAAAAAGGAATTGCTCCAGACCTGAGATGGGCAGGTACAAATGCTGTGTCATGATGGATGAGATTTGCAAAAATTAAGTCATTCCATCCTTGCAATTCTCTCTTCTTGAGATGCAGAAGGTGAAGAAGAGCCAAATATACTATCTTGGAAGAAAGGGTTACTTTTCAATCGAAAATTAATGCACTGAATTCTGAATTAACATGTGGGATAATTAAAACCATCTTTCCAATGAATTTATTATAGGATATACAAAGCTAATTATAAATTCTCTGTTGCTTAATCCCTTGCAGTTTGCTAATGCAGCGTTGAAATCTCTTTGGCCACACTTGTTTAAATTATTCATTAGACACAGCAACAGTTGTGAACTGTAATTTAAATTGGCATCTCATGAATATTCAATCAATACAATAAACACTGGAATGTTTTACTGCACACTGCTCGATAGTTTGTGCTGGAGCTTGTGTTGACACATTTTTATTAACTCTTTATAAAGGTGTTACCTATTTATGTCACTGATTACAATGAGAATTAAAAGTCCCACTCATAAATATTTGTGTCGTTTTCTTAAGAGAGACAATGTAATTAGGCAAAGCTTCAAAAGTCATAATTAATGTTGGGTGGCTCTTTCCCTCCTGGTTGCTCTGAGCACGTGGACTGGCAGGATTTCAAAGCCTGGCACGTGTGGCCACGTCACAGCTTTGGCACCACAGCCCTCCCAACTGCCCAGAACAAATCTGGGTGTGTGAAAAATGCCTAGTTTATGATTGGCTCTTAGCAAATATTTAAATGAATATTATATGTGTTGTGTTAGAAAGTTATGCTGTATTAATTTTCTTAAGTAGTGTGTTAAATATAGTTTTAGGTTATAACATAAGGTTAAAATAGGAACTATGCTATGTGGGATACATTTTTTAAGAGAGGACTCACACCAAGATAGCAGCAACAGGACACCTGAATCTTTCAGAGAAAGAGAATTTATTGCCCCATTATCAGGAGAAATGAACTTCTTCCTGCCTCCTCAGCCCTGAAGATGCTGTCAGTATTAAGAGGAAGAAGCTGACACTGCCCAGACAGAATCCTGTGTGTGAATGGAATTGATGCATCATGGATGAGGTGTATGAATATGTAACAGGCTGTTGCTTTTAAGGGTTAATCCTCTGTTAATGTGGGTTCTTTTTCAGGCTTGTGCTGCCCAGAAAGAGGTACCAGGACTGTCCATAACTCTTTGTTTCTATTGCCTCATATTGTCCTAATCCAAATTGTCCAAATTATTATTACTCTAATTTTATTGCTATTTTTATAACCATTTTATTATCATTAAACATTTAAAATTTTAAAAACAAGCGACTGGCATTTTTCACAGGTGGCACTGTGGGGTGGCCTGAGTCTGAGCTGGCACCCCAGCAGTGCCTGCCCTGCTCCCACTGCACAGGGGATGGAAACACAGGGATAACTGGAGATGTTGTGAATATTTGCTCTCTGCTCGCCAGCCTTTGGCCCATCAAAATGAGGAAATAATTGCAGCCACCATAAAATCCCTACATGTGGCAGCCTGATGGCTCTGCAGCACCTTATAGACTCTTAATGGGGCATTTTTAGCAGCAGCCCTAAAAAGCCATTCTCAAGAGGCTGAACAGTTCTGTGTGGGTTTCTATTTTAAGCCTGAACATTTTAATTTCAAAGTGAGATCCTGCTCTGACCAGAGACTGTAAAAATGACATCGTGGGACTCGGTGGCTGTGGCTTCTCAGCAGCACCACATAACACACCAGGTTAGCTTAGAAACTGAAATATTCCCTCCTCCTGCCAACGGGGGGAATATTCCCTCCTTGCAAACAGGGCTGGTGACATGAGCCCGAAGGTATCGGAGGTTCAGGCTCTCCCAGTGCTCCCAGCAGTGTGGTGAGCTCCAGGAAAACCCCCAGACTCAAATGTTCCCTCCTGTGCACTGATTCCACCCTCTCAGATCAGAGCTGCCAGCAGGGAAATGGCAGCAGCCACTGCCTTCTTTCCAGAAAAAACCAGGAATTTTCTTCTGGAGCGAACGCCGGCCAGGACTTTCTCTGGGACACACCAAACCCTGCTGCCTTGCTCAATATCGCTGTCCCTGAGTGCTGTGGAGTGGTCTCATTAGCACGAGGGTGAAGGAAGGACCACAGGCCAAGCAGTTGATCCCAGTAGGAGATGTGGCTGATGCTGCTGTGCCCAGGAGCTGCTGAGAGGAGCACAGGGAGAGGCACGGGAGGGTCCCCAGCAGCTCCCTCCAGACACCCCTGGCAGGGGATATCCCTGATCCCAGATATCCCTGCCTTGACCCCCGGCCCCTCCTGGATGCCAGGAGTGATTTTCCTCTGCCAGGAGGGTTGGCAAAGCTAATGAATATTCACAGAGTGTTTAAACACTAATTACCGATGGCTCAGCTGAATGAACAACTTGAAAACAGCAGAAGTTTAACGAAACAATGTTTTTGCAAAGTTGTTTCTGCATTTTTGTGGCTTGGGATCATTTGAAGGATTTCAGACCCAGTTTCACGGAAAGTGAGGTCCACAGGTGTTTTTTCTCCTCCAGCACTGTGTTTGGATGTTCCTAACCCTGAAATGCATTCATGGTACCTCCTGCAGACACTGAGAGGTATTTTACACACAGTTTTACTTCCACCACTGGAGACAGTGGGTTGTTGCTGACCACCCACGGCTCCACTGGCAGTACTTACACTGCCTAATTTACACTCCACCACTGATCCTACTAAAAGATTTCAGGCATGGAGGTGATTTTGTATCTGCTCCTTTCCCCATGTTATGCATCTGCCATCTCAAGGTTCTGTGCAGCATTTGCCTGCTGGAATCTGAATGTGACCCCTCGTGGGGAAGATTATTCCCTCCTCTATTCCCCTGAGTGCACGGCAGGAACCACCATCTCCTCTGTGATCTCTGCCTTCCATTTCCCCACCCCCTTGGAGGACAAAAGGCTGTTTTGGCATCTCTTAATTACGGCTTTGTGGCTGGCTGGCAGATCATCTGTTCACCTCAGCCTTTATTTCCAGTGACAGAAAGCATCCGACTGTTCCTCTCCTCTGTTGTGATCCCTCTTGTTCCAGATCAGCCGCCTGTGAGTCAGCTCAGGGCTCTGCACCCGCTGTACTTCCCCATAAATTAGTAAGTGATACCTTGGCTTCAGTTGCAAGGGTCTTTCAAGACTAATCTGTGCATTTTTTGTTGGTGTTTCTTCCAGCTGTTTCTCATGTACCACAGCTGGATCTCGTTTCAGCCCCGCCGTGGAACACAGACAATGCTGACACTTTGTACAGCTAATGCCTTTCCCTTTTTTGATCCATGAATAATTTTCTCTGCCACAGCAGCAGCAGCTCTCCCAGAATACCAAAAGCCACACACTCTGCTGTAACCATATCAATCCAGCTCTGACGTGAGTCGCTCCCAGTGATGTCAATGCATGATTCAGACATGTTTTCCTTTATGCTCCCAGACCCAGGGCTCCTTCTGCTTCCCTGAAATTGGGGAGCTGGCTGGGCTCCTACAGACTCTGCCATCACTCACCCAGCCTTGCAATCTACACTGGGAAAAGGCACTTTGCTCAGCTGGAAGCCCTGAGGATTGGGAGTGGGTAGATCCTTGTATCCAGCACCCTAAATGGGGTGGGTCATTCCTGTGTTCCCTCTGCATCTCCTCATCTCGTGGCCCAAGTGAGACTGATGGCTTTAAGAGCTGCCTCCATCCCAGAAGCAGAGTCTGCAGAGGCAGGAAGGACAGTCCATTGAAAGTAAAATCTGCCAGGTTTTAAATGTAGGAGAAAGTGGGAAGGAAACTCCCAGTCCAGGGATGAATTTTGCTCTTGAAATTTTAGTGAACACGAGTGTCAATGTTTGCCTCCAAAAGTCTCCCTCAGCTGGATGGGATTGATGCACAGCTCCAGGCACACCTGGCACACCCAGCTCACCCAGGAGGGCTGGCCTGCTGCACCATGGTATGGACGAGGCTCTTGGCTGTCCCAGCCCTTGAGAAACACGAGGTGAATTCAGGAAACCCCCTTGCTGCACAGCTGCAGGCTCGTGTCCTGCTGCTTTGCCTTTGCTGCAGGGAATGATGCACCAAGGACTGTCCCTCAGGTGACACCAGCAGGAATGCTGCCAAGATGTTTCAACTCTATTAATGGCAAAAGGCAGGGCAGAAATCAAGTCAGTGGATTCCAGGATGGGGAGGATGATGTCCCCTCCCAAGCAGGGACATGGACAAGGCAGAGGTGTTTCATGCATTCTTTGCCTCTGTCTTCAACACAGATTCAACACTGAGACCAAGGGGGTCTTGGTGCCTGGAGCTGGAGGATCAGGACTGTGAGAATGATCAGCTTCCAGCTGATCTGGAATTGTGCAGGATTGGCTGCTCCAGCTTAATCCCTACCAATCCATGGGGCCTGCTGAAATTCACGGGAGAATCCTCAAATTGCTGCTGATGTCATCACAAAACCTCTCTCACTGATTTTTGAGCACTCTTGGGAATCCAGAGAGATGCCAGCTGACTGGAAGCTGGCAAATGTCACCCTGATTTTCCATGATTCTATGAAGTTTCTTTCTTGTGTATCAGGTGAAGAGGCTGCAAATCAGAGCTATCCTCTGTCCCTTCAGCCCCTTCCCTCCTGCAACTCAGCCCCTGCTCATCCCACCCCACCACTGCCTTGCCCTCTGAGGACCAGGATTTCAGTCCCAGCTCCACCTGTTCCTTGCCATGTTCATGTCTACTCACATCTCTTCAGTGTGCTGCCAAGGCAAAATGTGAATTTTTTACTAACCTTCAGTTCCAACATGAAACTCTTCCTGGAAAAGTTACCATGTGTGCAAACAGAGCCACCCAAAATGTGGGTTAATGTGCCAGAGCTGGGTGGGGGTCTGGTCCTCCTCGAATCCCTGCAGGGACATTTGCTCCATCCCAGGGAAGGGATTTCAGACAGTTCAATGAATCACACTCCAGGAGAGCTTCTTACTGTGAAGGAAACCTGGGGGACTCATTCAGGCCCACCCTGGATACCACTCCACAAAGCTGGCTTATTTATGTGGTGTTTTACACCTCTGGAATGCTTCTAACAAAATACCCAGGCTCAGTACTTAGTATTTTTATAGTCTATAGTAAACACTGACAATGCCCTGCACTTGGGAGTCCTGACTTTGGCTGGAAAGCTGTTTATTCAGTGTGATTTTTTTTTTTCCTAAGGACTCTGTAAGCTGCTGTCTCTTAGAGATTTCTCATAACTAAGGAAGGGCCCTGTCTGTACTCAGTGCCTCTGGCCCAATTTCCACCAGGGCAGGGGATTTCTCCTTCTTTCCTCTCTATTTCTTGTTTTGGCACTGAAGAAATCCCCTAAATGCACAGTGACCAGGTGGCCTCAGTTCCCCATGGTGAAGAAACATCCTCAAGCACTAGGGGAGGTACAGGTTGGACAGCAGGAAGAATTTCTTCTCTGAAAGGGAGGTCAAGCATGAGAACAAGCTGTCCAGGGAAATGCTGGAATCACCATCCCTGCAAGTGTTCAAAACCAGATAGA
Source organism: Haemorhous mexicanus (assembly GCF_027477595.1). Classification (NCBI taxonomy): domain Eukaryota; kingdom Metazoa; phylum Chordata; class Aves; order Passeriformes; family Fringillidae; genus Haemorhous; species Haemorhous mexicanus. Next base: position 3,674,318 of record NC_082358.1, read on the forward strand.
TGAGGGGCTTTGGGATGTGGGTTAGTGGTGGGCGTGGCAGTGTCAGGTTAATGATTGGACTCGATGATCTTAGGAGTCTTTTCCAACCCAAGTGATTCTATGATTATCTATATGTGGAAAATGGGAGGGACTTCCCAATTGCAGATTTCCATGGGCAGCTGCTACTCGTGAAAAAACTGACAGCCACAAGAGAACTGTTTTCTTCTTGTGGAGAAGTCTCCACGACATTAACAAGAGGAACTTCTCTCCCTAAGTGAACTGAAGAAAGACTATTCTAGAGGTAATAAAGTGACTGAAGTTTTAGGTTTTGTTTCTTTACCTTGTCAATGGGAAAGAAAAGGTTTTGAAGGAAGGAGAAGGGTTCTGAAGGTTTTGTTCTGATTCTTATTAATCTTTTAGTTACTGTTAAGACATTTTTATTTATACCCTTTTAAAGTTTTTGAGCCTGCTTTGCCTTTCTCCTAATCCTATCTCACAGGAGGAAGTGAGTGCACAGCAGCACTGAACCCACCACACTCTTTGGTGCATTGGCCAGGAAATCTCAAAATCTGCAAAATCTCAAATTGGCGAACTAAAACCACTACAGTGAAACACTTGCATTCCTATTCAGTGATAAACACAGGGAAAAAGGGAACTAGGAAAAGGTTTCTTAGAGGAAAGAGTAAGTCCAACCTTCCCTGTGTCCTGTAACTTTGGCTGCCAGCTTTGACAGGACTGACACGTCTGTGAGAGCTCCTAAGGTCTGCTTGCAACATGTATTGATTTTAATGATCCACGATTTTAAATTACTGTAGATGATGGACTACAAAGAAGCCATCTTGCTACAGCCATAATTGCAGTTATTCCTCTAATTTGTCCCTGGTGAACCTTCAGTGTGAGCTGTAACTGAGGGCCAGTTGTTATTATTCATGGTGTACATGGCATCTGAGTGTGCCAAGTGATTGATTGGGTGCTAAAAATGTCACTGGTTGTTTCCTCACACCTATTTATAGTGATCATGTGGCAACAACAACACAAGCACTGCAGGAGTGTAAATACAATGGAACATGATTAAAAATCACTGCAAGAACCCCAGTCCCAAATTGCAGTAACCTCCAGCCAGATCCACTTCCACCCATGCATCCTCCAAGCACAGCTGGATAACTGAGTCCAGCATCACCCAGGGAACACCACAGCAAAAAACACAACTGGTTGTAACAGCTAAAACCTTTGACCACTCATGGGCAAGAGTAAAAAATCAACATGAAATCCACGGGCACCAGCACTTCCAGAGCAGGGCAGAACTTCTCGGTGAATGGCTCAAATAAATCAGCATGGCTGAAATGCTGCTGACTGCACTAAAGTCATTGTACTGTTCATGACTTTTCTACTTCAGTGAGAAAGCAAAGCAAAAGGGAATGAAGCAAACTGTCACTCAGGAGAATTCCAGCTCCCATCAACCATTATGGATCAGGAAATCCAAATTGTCAAAGGGGCCTCAATTTAGTCCAGGATTTTTGAGGCGTAAGATGCAAAGCATAAAGTCAAAAGGCAGGATTGGCACAGAGAGAAATTCTTCTGTGCATGCCTGAAATCAGTGCACAACAGCCACGTGCACAGGCAGGCACACACAAACCAGCCCTGAGCACAGCTGTGTGTGATCCTGGCAGATCCAGGCTCTTTTCCACCAAATTCCTTGGAAATCCACATCAGGGAGGCTCTATCAGGTCTCATTTCACCAATGCTCTGAAACTATGAGAAGCCAGAGAAAAACCACGTTTAAAAAGTCCCACTTACTGGAATTGCTGGCAGAATTCCACACGGGAGCCCTTCCACAAGCAGATGAATTTTACAGATCTTGACTGTAAAACAAGGAGCCACGGGGTGAGCAGGGGAAATGTTCACCTCATGCTGCTCAGCAGTGGAACTGCTCTTGCACTTGGCATCAATAGAGTCTCCTCACCAGGGCAGAATGCTTTGTGCTGAACTTGGGCTCCCAGCCCTCCAGGAACTGCATTTCTGCCTTGTAAACCAGCACAGCCATGGCAGAACTACATAGAAAAGGACACTCAAAATCAGCCATACCCAGGTGGGACAGGGATGTCTAATCCACCCTGTGATGTTCTTGGAATGAGTTGTAGGGACTCCTGGCACAAGCAGGACTCCACCAATTCAGTCTTTGTTTTGCTGTAAGGATTTAACCTCTTTTTTTCTGTCTTGGTCTCTGCTCTTTGGGTTTAATTCTTAGGACAACTCTCAGATTCTCTGTAGATGCTGTAGAGCATCTCCTGGCCTCCGTGAGGGGGCTGAAATTCTGGTGGAACAGTCAGATGATGAACCCCCTGAAGAGGACAAAGCTGAGCAAGAAGTGCTGGGTCCTCTTGGCGAGCTGGTGGGATGGAGGCAATAAGGGGATCCATAAGCACAGATCTTTCTGTCCTTCAGCCTGCAGTGTGGAGGCCTTAAAATCAACCTTCTTCTTCACTTACAGCTGCCTGGCATCTAAGGCACCCAGGAGAGCCCTGGAGTAACTTCTCAGGCCATGAAGACATTTCTGTCACCAGCAAATATTTGCTGAATGTCCACAGAAGTTCTGATCTCCACAATGTGGTTTATTTCTGGATCTGTCACCTCCCACATCCCACAGAAGGGCCTTATTGTACCCTCAGCTCTGTTAGGGGAAAACAACCCCAAATGTATTTCCTTATGGGGCAGTTGTCAGGGCAGCGAGGCTGTGGTAGCCACAAATCCCACCACAGAATATCCTGAGCTGGAAGGGAGCCACAAGGATCACTGAAGTCCAGCTCCTGGCACTGCACAGGACAGCCCCAAGAATCCCACCCAGTGCCACCATGAGACATGAGCTTAAAAAGGAGCAGATTTCCCAACAGAGAGAATCAGCCAACACCACCAACCAAGCTGGCCTCAGCTGGCTGTGGAGGCTGAGCAGTGACCTGCCCCTGCCTCACCATGCTGGGTGAGGGGGCAGGCACCTCCACCTCAGCAAGGATTTCCAAGCCATGGAAATCAATGCAAAGCTCAACTTCAGTTACTGATCCCAGCTTTGGGTTGTGCAGGGGACAGCTGGGCAGGGACTGTGTCCCAGCTATCCCATTTTCTTCTCTCACCAGAACTGGATGTTGTTGGTTCAGCTCAACAGGAACACGAAAGTTGACAGGACTCATTTTGCAAGGGAAGTGATTTTCCTGCAGGTAAACGTGCCTCCTCCTCCCCCAGATTACTGCCAACTGCCTGCAGACTGCTGCTACAAAACACAGACTGAAATAATCTGAGAGCCTCTAGGAGAGACACAGAGAATTGATTTAGAACTGGAAATGTGCCATGAAAATCCCAACCAGCGTGAAACCTGGAACTGTGTGCAGGATTGTCTGCAGCACTGGGCAGAAACCCTCTGTGGTGGAGCAGGTGGGTTGGCAGTGGCAGATGGATGTGTTGCACCAAGAGCACAAAACTTGTGCTAACAACTAGAGCTGGGCTCTTCCAGAGACCCATCCTGCACGTGCTGATGCCTTGTGAGGGCTGCCCTAGAGCAGAGGCTGGACAGAGCTAAAGAATAAAGCAGGGATTTATCAAAAGGCCTCCATGGACCCACCTTGGGCAGCATCAGAGCCCAGCCAGGGCTGCACCCAAGATGAACCAAAATGGCCCCAAAATGCACGGCCGGGCACGGGGTCTCTCCCTGGGATCAGCTCTGCTCCATTTGCCCCTTGCAGTTCATTGTCCCAGCCCAGCTTTAGCCCAGGCACTCCCACCCTGCTTGTTTTTCTCTCTCCAGCCCACGGGGTTTGTGATCCTGGGCTGAGCTTTGGGTCATTTGTCCTTGGTGCCCAGCTGGAGCAGGAATTGTTTTGTCTCCCTGCTCTGTGCACAGAGCTCACCATCCCATAATATGAAGCTCAGCCCCACACACTAGAGCAGCACAGAATGTGAAAAATAGAAAAGCCAAAACCTGAGGCATCAGTGCAAGCCAGGCCCATGTGGAAAGTGCACCTTCAAAGAGGTGGTTCAGGAAGGCTGCTCTGTCCCAAGGGGTTGGCAGCAGTGGGAATTGGAGAAAAGGTATTGGGACAGACCTTCTCTCTATGTTAGAGAAGGTGATGTTGATGAGATTTATTAAAAATGTTTTGAGTAATAAGGAGTTATTAATACTATGAGGTTTGATTTGGGAATGCACCCCTACCCTGTTAGGGAAAAGAGGATCCAGGGTTTGGATGCACAGGGAAACAGCACATTGCTTGCACTTCTGTGTAACACTGGTGCCAGAGTTGATTCAGCCACTGGTTTTTAACAATATCCCCTGGCAAAACCAGGACATATAAGGTGCTCCCAGCAGCCCAAAGCAGAGATAGTCCCATTCCAGCACCTTCCCATTCCAGCACCTTCCCTGGAATGAGACACAATACAGGTGAGATGGGACCTGGTGCTCACAGCTTCAGATTAACTCCAGCCAGAAATCAGCTCTGGATTTATTGTGAATAACAACTACCTCCACCTCTCCTCCAACACACATTTTAACATCTGCTACAGCACCTCCCCATGTGTTTGGTAGATCCATAGGCATTTTCAAAATATCTTTTTGGCATTTTCATTTTCACCCTTAACTCAGCAAGTCACAGTGTTTATCCTTGCCTGTGTGGACAAAAGTATTCCCTTTTATTGCTCTGAAATTCCAAATCTCAATTCCCATGAAGTTTCCTGATGGAGCTGCTTTCACCTGTGTATTCCATGCCCTTTTATGCTTTCAATTACTTTATTTGCCTCCCTCTTAAACTGAGCATCTGCCCATAATAATTTCTGTTTCTATTCTTTGAGCCTCTTTTTGCTCCCTCTTGCCTGAGAGGGGATGACCAACACAGTACAGAGTGTACAGCTCTCCAAACCACCCCTCTCCCTGAGTTTCTCCTGTCCTCTATCCCTGCACAAGGTTTTCTGAGGTTCTTCCTGGCAGTCAATCCAGAGCACTGCAAGCTTTATGAATAGTGAATATTTTTCTCCTCAAGATGCATGAATTCCACATTTATCAACGCTGAACAAACTGCCTTTGCAATCTTGCAGTCCATTTCCCTCCTATGCTTACATCTCCATGAGTTTCCTTTCTCCTGTCCCAAATATGTCCAATTTCTTTGTGTCACCCTCCAGTTTCATCCCTCACTGCCTACATTCAGCATCATTAATGCAAAACCAAAAACAACAGAGCATCCAGGGTAATGACAAAACCTGGAGAGACCCCCACAAATCATGAGGTGCACGAGTCTTTAATCACTGCTTTTTCTAGTGTTTGCAAATAACAATCCATCAAGAGTGGAAGAGATTGGCAAAAACCACTTCTCCTCTACAGAAAATGTCCTGGTTCAGGGCAGACACTCCCTGACACTTTGCTAGTCCCTTTTTTGGTGGCAACATCTCAAAGTGCCCTGATTTCATCCACCTCTGCCTCAGGAGGAGCACAAGGAGAAGGAACATTCCTCCCAGTTTGCCACTTCCACTTCCATCAGCTCCACTTGCCCTGCTGCCCATTTCCACAGGGACCAGACAGGTGTCCATGGGGGGAACCAGGTCCAGCAGGTGGTGGGACAGGTGGGACATTCTGGTGGGACAGAACTGCCCACATTGGTCACTAATACCCACCTCTGGGCTCTTTAACTCCAAACTGGTACCCAGGCTTTGGACAAAAACAAACGCATGGGGGCCAGCCCTGGGAAAAGGGAGCAGATCCCACTCCCTCCAACAGCACCCTGGTGTCCCCCAGCTGCCTGCTGCAGGTTCCAGGACAGCTGGGTCCCTGGTGAGGAATGCCCAGAGCAGCAGGGATGAGTGAGAAGTACAGCTGAGATCGCTGTGGGTGGTGAAGGATTGCAGCAATACCCGGCTCCCTCCTGGTGCTGCCCTCAGCAGAGACCAAACAACTGCCACGGTGTAAACTGAAGGTTCCTAATGGGATCCTGCAGGGCTGGGAGACAAATGGAACAGCCAGGCAGAGCATTAAGGAATGTTTTCCTGCCAGCAGAGCCCGAGTGGAACACTCGGACATATAACATTACCAGCTGGCTCGCTGCCATGCATCAGATGCAGAAATATTTTTCTCTTTCTTTGACAAGCTGCATCTGTAGCAATCATTATAATTTCTCTCGACATTGCATCCCACACCTCTTCACAGAGGCAGGACTCAAGTAGCACTCTTCATTTAAATGATAACTTTGATTTCTCAGGGCTACGGGGATGTGAAGTGGTTTAGCCTGTACCACTCAGAAGCAGGGGCTGCCAGGGCTTTTCCCAGGGTGTGCTTCCCACACTCAGAGCTTTCAGTCCTCTGGGGTGGGGTCCGAACTTGGCAGCTGGACCTGGCCAGGTTCACACCCAAAAGGCAGGTAGAGATGGGGAGTGCTTGTTGAAGAAAGGGAAATCTGCCTCAGGATTGCTGTTTGTGCTCTCCCTCCTTCTGCACCATCACTCACACACAGCAAACCCACCGAGGCCACTGGCAGGGGAAAACTCCTCTGAAAGGCCTGGGATTACCATTTCTATTTACCAGCTGAGGAAACGTTACCTACCAATTAGGGACCATTCCTCCTGTCACTCCGGGCTCAGCCGAGTGGCTGATGTGGCTCTTTGATCTCCTCATTGCATAACAAAGCCTGTTACAGCCCATTATTTTTATTGTAAGCCCTTTCTGTTATTTGCCTCTAAAAACGGCTCCCATTGAAATAATACAAAGAGACTCACTCAACGTGCACACACCTACAGCAGTGAACAGTCATCATAACTTCTACAGCTGAAACAAAAGCCGTGGAAATTTCCATCCTTTTGTGCTCTCCTGCCCCAGGCAGGACAGGAATGGAAACAACCCCAGTCACTGCAAGGCCATTGGGGGCTGAAACTTCTGGAAAATGGAAAGCAAAGCACGTGTGGGATGGGGAGTGAACCTCAAAGTTCCACAGCCCCTCCTTGTGTGGGGCAGTGAGTGATTGTGGAGCAGGTTAGTGCACCCTGGTAACGTGCAAAGGGGAGGCCAGTGACAGCTGTGAGCTAAATATGATTGATCTAAGGGATAAGGGCAATTAAAGATGGGCTGCAACATTGATCAAAATGCACAAGATAGATGGCACAGAGTTGCCAGACACGCTACTTTGGTTTTTCTTGTGTCAGAGGTGACGCTGGTTAAAAAGTGGCAAAAAATTGTTCTGTTTACAGCTGCCTGATCACTTCAAGGAAGACTTTATGTCACATTCTGATGTGGGGTGTGAGCACACATGGGAATGTGAACACTTGATGGTGTGGCAGAGGTTAGGATGAGAATTAAAACCCTTCACTTGTCTTTTGGAGGCTCTTTGCATTGGCACTGACTCACAGCCACCCCATCTTGCTATTCCCATGGAAATGAGAAAAGAGGGGAGAAATGTGGGGCAGAAGGGACAGCAAACCAAGGGGGGCAGGTGGTGCAAGCTCCAGGAGGATGCAGGAGCTCCCTCTCCTTGGCAGAACCACCTTCCTGACATTAGGGCCCTGCTGTCAGCCCAGAGGTGGCACTGACAGCCCAGCTGTGTTGCCACAGTCAGGGAGCAGGGTGGGAGGCAGGAGAAGGTGCGGGGACACGTGCCTGGGGATTATTCCTGCCTGGAAATGCCTCTGTTTTCCTTTGTGTGACCCAAACAAAACCAAGTCCTGGGATGACCTGTGCCATTGGGTCACATGTACAAAATAAGGCACAAAGGCAGCATTTTGGGGAGGCTGAAGCAGCTTCTGGTTAATCAGCTGAGAGAGGGCTGAGTACATTCAGCAAGAGGCAAAGGAACCACAGAATGGCTGGGGCTGGAAAGGACCTTAAAGCTCATGTTTCACTCTCCTGACATGGGCAGGGACACTTTCCACCAGACAAGGTTGCTCCAAGCCTTCAAGGAAGGAGGAAGATCCTGCCTGCAGGTCTCACAGGAACCTTTTGCAGTTCCTGGCTGCTGCTGAAACCCATGTCCTGGTAAGCAGAGAGCCCCTGGAAACACATAGTTTTTCACTTTAGCTACTGCTCCCAAAGGGATTGGGATCCCTGAGGTTCAAACACACCTTAAATTGTTGCATCAAATAGAACCAATCTTAAGCAGAGATGACCTGGCATCATTTAGCTCATGCTGCAACTAAAGGCAAGACATTCCACAATGCCCCAGATTAGTCAGCATGAACAAGGGTAATCCCAACACTTTCTGACCATTATTTGCCTATTCAATTTGTTTATCTTTCCTCATGACTATTTTTGACATAATTTTCTGTGTTTTTATAAATTATGATATGGAGATGGTCCCACAGTGCACCAGAGCCCAAGTGGCTGCAGAAAAACTCATCCAGACATCAACCCCAGCTCCTGGGGCTGAGTTGGCAAATCCTCCACCAGGAAATGGAGAATTGCCCATGCTGGGACACTCTTTCCCCAAAACCACATCATTGATTCCACAGAAACTCTCTTCCAGATTTCAGTTTTGCAAAGAATGTTGCATGTTCTCATTTGCAGGATTTTTTTGATGGGGGCAAAATGGATTTTTAACCTCACCCAGGAAAATTGCTGAAGTGGGATTTTTTGCTAAGAAGGAGGAAGGAGTTTCACCCCAAAGGTGGACACGGCCTAAACCTAAAGGGTTAAAACTGGGCTAAGAACAGACATCCACCTGCATGTCTCTGCACTAGAGACAAACACACCTGAGATCAGAATCAGATCTTAAAAAAGATCCATGCCATCCCTTGAGCATATTTACTGGAGTTATTTGATATTGTTCTGCAAACCTCCTTCAAGCTGCATTCATCTCATCTGCTCCCGTAATTCAGAGATTTTATTTTCCACTATATTTTTAATTTATATCATGTTTTATTTATACCACTGTCTTTCATGAAACCCCAAATTTCAAAACTGACACAGGCATTACGCACATAAAATAGACTTCTTATTATCAACATGGCAGAGGAGACAAAAAAATGACAGGAATAAATCTCAGGTTTTATCCTGGCGAGACGTTCTGCAAAGTAAGTGACATTTCTCAGCAATACAAATCGTACATTAAAAGATAATTTCCAGAACATGATACCAGCTCTGGAGCACGGCACCATTGCACAAAGTAATATCTCAGCCGTGCTTTAGCAAGGCTGGGCTCGTGTTGTGTTTGGCACCACGACTGAGTCAGGCCTTGTGAGGAGACTTTGGAGTGATGAAGTTTAGTGCACACACCAGAGGCAGTTCTTTGGCGCCCTGTCAACACGGTGTAATTGATATTTTAATTACACTGCTGATACACAGGCGCTGCTCACAGAGAGCCTCCTCCTCCTCCTCCTCCTCCTCCTCCTCCTCCTCCTCCTCCTCCTCCTCCTCCTCCTCCTCCTCCTCCTCCTCCTCCTCCTCCTCCTCCTCCTCCTCCTCCTCCTCCTCCTCCTCCTCCTCCTCCTCCTCCTCCTCCTCCTCCTCCTCCCCGGCCTCACAAGACCTGATGCAATTGTCCTATTGCTATCTAAAAGTGTTGTATTATGATTTCAGGGTTTAACTCAGAACCTCAGATCCCTCCCCTGATAATTCCCTCCCAGGTGTGTCAGACACCTCTCCTTTCCCTTCCCTGACCCCTCCCAGCACTGTCTGTCAGTCCTGCCATTCCAGAAGGTGTCAGTGATTGGCAGATCCAAAGGATGCCCTCTACCCCTGGGGGGCATTGGGCCATCCAGGTGTCCTCTGTCCCTTGAGACCTCCCCTCCTGTACCTGGCTGGTGGCTCCCTACCCCTTCCCTCCCCTCTCCCCAGGGTTAAAAGGAACAGCACCCACGTGGGTCAGGAGTTCTGGTGGAGCTGGTGCTGGGTTCAGAGGCCTGAGGGACAGAACAAAGCTCTGGATCCAAACCCTCCATCAGAACCGACTCCTTTCCTTCCCCATCACCTTAAAGCTTCTCCACAGAGGGAAACCTGAGGAGCAGCCCCTCCACGGGAGGAAGCTCCATCCTGCAGCCACCTGAGCTCCTGCACACCTGGACTTGTCCCCACGTGCCCAGCTGGAGCCCCCAACCAGCCAAAAGTGTCCCTGGGGTGAAACACCACACACCCAGCCAGCCAAAAGTGTCCCTGGGGTGAAACACCACACACCCATGGCCAAAAGTGTCTCTGGGTGAAACACCACACACCCATGGCCAAAAGTGTCCCTGGGGTGAAACACCACACACCCAGCCAGCCCAAAGTGTCTCTGGGCTGAAACACCACACAGCCATGGCCAAAAGTGTCTATGGGGTGAAACACCACACACCCATGGCCAAAAGTGTCCCTGGGGTGAAACACCACACACCCAGCCAGCCAAAAGTGTCCCTGGGGTGAAACACCACACACCCATGGCCAAAAGTGTCCCTGGGGTGAAACACCACAGTGCTGCTGTTGGGTTCAGCACCAAGGGCCAGACAAGCTCCCATCTGGCTCTATTGGTATTATTCCAATATAAAAGTCTAAAAGTCTAAGCCCATATTAATAATAGGCTCCTTTAGGTCCTCAAAGGGGCTCTGAGGTCTTTTGGATCCTTCTCCTCTCCAGGCGAGCACTCCCAGCTCTCCCAGCCTGGCTCCAGAGCAGAGGGACTCCAGCTCCTGGGGCTGAGTTGGCAAATCCTCCACCAGGAAATAGGGAATTGCCCATGCTGGGACAATCTTTCCCCAAAGCCACATTCCAGACTCCAGAGAAACTCACTTCCAAATCTCTAGTTCATTTGCAAAGCATGTTACACAATCTCATTTGCAGGATTTTTTTTGATGGGGGCAAAATGGATTTTTAACCTCACCCAGGAAAATTGCTGAAGTGGGATTTTTTGCTAAGAAGGAGGAAGGAGTTTCACCCCAAAGGTGGACACGGCCTAAACCTAAAAACTGGGCTAAGAACAGACATCCACCTGCATGTCTGTGCACTAGAGACAAACACACCTGAGATCAGAATCAGATCTCAAAAAAGATCCATGCCATGCCTTGAACATATTTACTGGAGTTATTTGAGCTCCACGTGAGTTTACTTGAGCGCAGCTTTAAGTGCAGCCAGGGCTATCTGAAAGTGCTGTGAAAGCAAAGCAAATGGTGTCACCAGGGCTTAATGACAGCTGTGGCAGGTACAGGAGGGACAAGAGGGACTGTCCCACTCTGTGCTCTCCCTGAGGGTTGTAGGGCTGATCAGGGACTTTCCCTGCTGGGACCGTCCCCAGGGCACTGCTTATCAGAGAGTGACCAACTCAAGGAGAGGAAAGTTTAGGAGGGTGAATTTTCATGGAATAGTTAAAAGGGGGAGTGCAAACGGTGAAGAAGAAGAGCTGCTGGTTCATTGGGAGCAGCAGATGCACCTCGGGATGGGACCTGCTGGCTTCTGGCCCAGAGATGAGTAGGGGAGATAAGGACCCAGCTGGCAGCCTAAAAGCAAAGGGACACAGGCAGCAGAGACCATTCTGCAGCCAGGCTTGCACACATAGACACACGTTGGTTCACTGAGCAGGTGATGCCTCAGGTTTAGCTTTTCTATTTCTCACATTCTGTGCTGCTTTAGTGTGTGGGTCTGGGCTCCATATTATGGGATGGTGAGCTCTGTGCACAGAGCAGGGAGACAAAACAATTCCTGCTCCAGCTGGGCACCAAGGACAAATGATCCCAATCTCAGCCCAAGAGCACAAACCCCGTGGGCTGGAGAGAGAAAAACAAGCAGGGTGGGAGTGCCTGGGCTAAAGCTGGGCTGGGACAATGAACTGCAAGGTGCAAATGGAGCAGAGCTGATCCCAGGGAGAGACCCCGTGCCCGGCCGTGCATTTTGGGGCCATTTTGGTTCATCTTGGGTGCAGCCCTGGCTGGGCTCTGGTGCTGCCCAAGGTGGGTCCATGGAGGCCTTTTGATAAATCCCTGCTTTATTCTTTAGCTCTGTCCAGCCTCTGCTCTAGGGCAGCCCTCACAAGGCATCACAGGGCCCTTCCTGCAGGTAAGATGTGGTGCTGGGGGTGAGAGCACAGCTGAAGGCTCTCCTGCATCCCCCTGCTCTGGGACACAGACTCCTGGGATGGTTTGGGTTGGAAGGGATCTCCTGCTGAGGAGTTCTGCAGGGAGGTGGCTATGAGGGGTTTCCAGGAAAAAAGGCAGATTCCCATGTGAGATTCCCACCCTGGCAGGTGACAGTCACCCCCTGCCAGTTCAAGTGACACCTTGTCTTCTTCCTTTCCCTTGGCTGGGGAGAAATTCTTTCATTACCAAGCAAAGCCCACATCTGCTTTGCTTCTCAGCTGTCACAACAGTTCCCTTGTGTGAAAAGTGTATCATGACACCCAGGTTACTCAGATCTCAGAAATGGGATACCCACGAGTGAACCTAAAGTCCAACCACCCAACCAGCCAGGTTGCTCAGGTTCCCAGCCCTCCTGCACAGCCCAGTCCTCACGAGCTCTGCTGTTCTCTGAGCACTCACAGAGCCACGTCCTGAGAGCGACCCACACCCCCCCCCTTGGCAAGGGACCAGGCAGAAGCTGCCTCAGCCATGTGAAAAGAGGGGCTGCTGCTCCACAGGGAGCCTCTGCTGCCGTCCAGGATGACTGGGAAACTCAGGGAGGAGCTCTCCCACAGAGCAGGACCTGTGTTCATAGAATTGCAGAATTGTTTGGGCTGGAATGGGCCTTTAAAGCCCATCCAGTCCAACCCCCTGCCATGGGCAGGGACACCTGCCACTGTCCCAGGCTGCTCCAAGCTCCATCCAACCTGGCCTGGGACACTTCCAGGGATCCAGGGGCAGCCCCAGCTGCTCTGGGCACCCTGTGCCAGGGCCTGCCCACCCTCAGTGTAAAAAACTTCTTCCTTGTATCTAATTTAAACCAACTCTCAGCTTGAAATCTTTCCCACTTGTCCTATTGCTACAAGCCCAGACAGAAATTCATCCCCATATTTTTTATAGGCTCCTTTAGGCTCTGGAAGGAGCTCTGAGGTCTTTTGGCTCCTTCTCCAGGTGAGCACCCCCAGCTCTCCCAGCCTGGTTCCAGAGGGATTCCAGCCCTTGGAGCATCTCTGGTGCCTCCTCTGGACTCATTCCAGCAGCTCCAGCTCCTCCCTGTGCTGGGCCAGGGCTGGGGCAGCTCTGCAGGTGGGGTCTCACCTGGGCACAGGGGCACAGGGGCAGAGCCCCCCTGCCCTGCTGCCCACACTGGGGATCAGCCCAGGGCTTGGGGGTTTCTGGGCACACACACCTGTCCAGCTCTCACCCACCAGCACCCCCAAATCCTCCTCCCAGGGCTGTCTTTGATCTGTTCTTTCCCAGCCCCAGCAGTGGCTCCTGCTCTCCCTGGCTGTCCTGAGCACAGACAGCCCAGCCACCACACCTCAAACTTCAGAAAACAGCTCTCCACACCAGCCCCTTGCTCTGAGCAAGCGAGTTCTGAACACACACAAGAACAATTTACTCTTTGATTGGGGATCTTGTCTCCCAAGCTCCGACCTGGAGTGAAATTTTATGACCAAGCCCTCCAGCTCAGGGGGAGGCAAGGAGGGAAGGGGCTTCCAAGTGAAAATGCCAACAGATACTTAGAGCCAGAAGTGTGTGTGGGTGTTGCTAAATTAAGCTCACAAGTAGGTGGGGCAAATGCCTTAAACGAGTTTGTGAAGGTAAAATAATGTTCATTAAAAATAGAAAAACAACTGAAAAAATACCCTTTGTATTCAACTTCACACTCGTACATCATAATGTTCCAGTAAAAGCCCATTTTCCCTTGAGATAATAAAAGAATTGAATTTTTCCTTATCGGTCATCTATTTTTCTAGCTAAAGCTATTACTCCCTCTCAGTGGTTGCCAGGCAACAAGAAATATTAATAGCAGCTTTTATTAGCTTAGCTTTAGCAGTGGAGTACCAGAATGAGAAAATGGAAAACATAAATGTGTTACATAAATCTTTCAACCTTTCAGGGTTTGTGTTAGTCTCTGTTTTCATAATGATTTATTGAAGTGATGGTTCATTTATGAGAAAAAGGAGTGTGAAATAAGAAAACGGAACATTACCCTGAAGGACTGTTTGAAAATAAATAATTATAGAAGGTGAAGAAAAGCTGTTTAAAACCATTTTTCTGAGTTTTATAAAATTTAAAAAGACATATTTCTTTCATTTATTGCCTCTGAGAAAAACACTAGCAGGGAATTGCAAACAGGGCTCTGCTTAATACAAAGAACCCTTCATGTAGGGTTGTGTTATTACTGTTTTCCACCTCATGTTTGGGAGTTTAGTTTTTAAATACTAAACCATTAATAAACAGAAAGCCAAATTAGTTAAAACCTTGAAGCTCACAACACAAAATTGCCAGAGAAAACTCATCCAGGTCTGAAACAAGGGGAACTCAGGGAAGTTTTTGCTGCTGGTGACACGAGCAGTGCTCTTGTTGGTTTGTTTATTTATAAAGGCTCTTCTGAAGAACAGGAACTTGCTTTGAAGGGCAATGCTGCCTGTACACTGCACTTGGGTATGGATTATTTTAAATAACTTATTTTAGCAGGTAGTGACTCAAAATTATTGAAATATTGATGCATTGGAGGGATTTGCCCACAGCATGTAAACCACTCTGCCTGCTGGGATCGTGGATTTCCAGAGGCCTGCAGGGAAGGCTGGCACAGTTCCTTGGTTTTTGTGACAATATTTAATTGACGAGTAATTAAAATAACGAGTGTTTTACAATGAGGGTGGTAAAATCTGCCACAGGTTGCCCAGAGCAGCTGTGACTGCCCCATCCCTGAAGTGTCCCAGGCCAGTGTGGATGGGGTTTGGAGCAACCTGGGTCCTGGCCTTGCAATATTCCTGCAGGACTGTGGTGTTTGTGAGGGTCCTCAGGACAAGGTGAGAGATGAGAATTTGACTCCTTGCTCACAGAAGGCTGATTTATTATTTTATGATATTATATTAAAAGAATGCTACACTAAAACTATATTAAAGAAAGAGAAAGGATACATCAGAAGTCTAGAAAAGAATGATAAAGAAAACCCCATGACTCCTCAGAGCCTCGACCCAGCTGGACCATGACTGGTCATTAAATTAAAACAATTCACGTGGAACCAATCAAACATTCACCTGTAGGTAAAGGATGCCCAAGCCACATTCCAAAGCAGCAAACACAGGGGCAGCAATCAGATCATTGTTTTCATTCCTCTCTGAGGCTTCTCAGCTTCCCAGGAGAAAGTCCTGGGCAAAGAGGATTTTTCAGAAAATATCATGGTGCCACAGGACAACCTCACTCTAGGCTGCTGAGCACCAAGCTTGTCCTTGGAGCCTACAGCATCCCAGGAATGCCCATCCCAGCTCTGGCAGAGGGCTACATTTCCTTTCCATTTCTCACCTGGGACACAGGCAGCTGGGGTCCTGCTGGTTTATTTTACTGCTCTCCTCTCTGTTCCACACCAAAGCCCCGTTGTGTTGGGAAGCAGCTGTTCAAAGTCAACTGAAACCTTGGCAATTCAAACTGAAACCTCTGGAATTTCTGGGGGGCACTCACCTTTCTTCTACAATTCACCCCCATTCACCATTTCACTCTCACCTCTACCTAAACAGGCTCCCCAGCTCACTGGAAATGTGACATGTTACACCATGGATGTTCCTTTTTGCCTTGGAGGATTTTCAGTATTTTTCAAATAATTCCCTTCCACTCAACAAACTGAAACGAAACCTTTCAGGCTGTGGCTGAAGCCTTTCTGCCCTTGCACCAGCTGGCTGTGAGCATGAAAAGGCACCCCAGTGTGCTGAAGGAAACGTTAGTGCCTTTAGAGGAGTCACAAAAATCTCTCATCCTGAGAAGCAATGGGAAGAGGGAGACACAGGGAGAGGTGTCAGTCTCTCCAACCAACACCATACACCTGCAAAGCTCATGTTGGCTCACAGGAGCAGCCATGCCCAAAGGATGCAGCCACATGCCCAAAGGATGCAGCCACATGCCCAAAGGGGTGCTAGCCACATGCCCAAAGGATGCAGCCACATGCCCAAAGGGGTGCTAGCCACATGCCCAAAGGGATGCTGGGCACATGCCCTAAAGGATGCAGCCACATGCCCAAAGGGGTGCTAGCCACATGCCCAAAGAGATGCTAGCCACATGCCCAAAGGATGCAGCCACATGCCCAAGGGGTGCAGCCACATGCCCAAAGGGGTGCTAGCCACATGCCCAAAGAGATGCTAGCCACATGCCCAAAGGGGTGCTAGCCACATGCCCAAAGAGATGCTAGCCACATGCCCAAAGGATGCTAGCCACATGCCCAAAGGATGCAGCCACATGCCCAAAGGGGTGCTAGCCACATGCCCAAAGGGGTGCTAGCCACATGCCCAAAGGGATGCAGCCACATGCCCAAAGGATGCAGCCACATGCCCAAAGGATGCAGCCACATGCCCAAAGGGTGCAGCCACATGCCCAAAGGGATGCAGCCACATGCCCAAAGGATGCTAGCCACATGCCCAAAGGATGCTAGCCACATGCCCAAAGGGGTGCTAGCCACATGCCCAAAGGGTGCAGCCACATGCCCAAAGGGGTGCTAGCCACATGCCCAAAGGGTGCAGCCACATGCCCAAAGGATGCAGCCACATGCCCAAAGGGTGCAGCCACATGCCCAAAGGATGCAGCCACATGCCCAAAGGGGTGCTAGCCACATGCCCAAAGGATGCAGCCACATGCCCAAAGGGGTGCTAGCCACATGCCCAAAGGATGCAGCCACATGCCCAAAGGATGCAGCCACATGCCCAAAGGATGCAGCCACATGCCCAAAGGGGTGCTAGCCACATGCCCAAAGGGTGCAGCCACATGCCCAAAGGGTGCTAGCCACATGCCCAAAGGGTGCAGCCACATGCCCAAAGGGTGCAGCCACATGCCCAAAGGGGTGCTAGCCCCCTGCAGAAATGCATGGCTGTGCCCACACTGCCCCTGGCCAGGGCAGAGCAGGAGGAAGCAGGGTGGCTGTTTCTTGGTGCATCCTGTGGCCAGGCTTGGGGGAGCACAGTTTTGGGGTCCTGGAGCAGTGCTGGAGGGCTCTGGGCAGTGCTGTCCCCCCAGTCAGGGGCTCCTGGCTCCCCCCAGCCCAGCACAGTCCCACCTGATAAGCAGAGGCACCCCCAGCCCTCTTGGCTGCTATCCAATATTTATGGAAATATTTTTGTGCTGCATTGGAGATTCCTGGGCTCTGACCTTGATCGCCCTTTGTTTCTGTCAAAAATGTTCTGCCAAATCCACTCTGAAATCTCATTTATTCCCAGCAGCTCCTTAACCCAGAGCTCACCCACCTCCCCACTGATCCACAGCACATCTCTGCCCCCTCCCCTGCTTTCCCCACAGCCCCACATCCCAGCCCAGTGTGATCCCAGCCCAGCAGGACTCCCTGTGGATCCCTGGGAGGCTCAGCTGCTGCAGGGATGTTCACAGTGAGCAAAGTTATTCTCTTCCCAAGGAAAACATGTTTTTTTTCCCTCTTTGATTATTTTTCCCTAATTACTCCCATTTCTCAGTGACAGTCACACCTCTCCTATTTTCCCTCCCTCCTGCCATTCCTCCTCTTTCCCTTCCCTTCCCTTCCTTTTTTCCCCACAGGAAAAGAGAGATCACTAGAAAACTCCACTGCAGTAAGAATTTTCTGTTTGTTTCTTGTCATCAGCACAAAAAACCCCCCAAACTTTCCCCAAACAAGCCAGCTCTGCCTCCTCCCCAGCCCACCCCCACCCTTCCAGCAGTTCTTCACTCCTCACATCCTGTGCCAACTCTTTGCCTACTCTTGTCCATCCATCCCTGCTTCCCTGCTCTGCAGCTCCCTGTGCCCCATTCAGGGATTGAAAACTCCTTTAACTTCTAAAAACTCATGGGTGGGGGGAAAAAAGGGGGAAATGAAGTGACAGAAAGAGCAGTGAAGAGCCATGACATGGAAATGTGGAGCTGGTCCACGGGCAGATCCAAGTGGTGGTGTGTGTGTTTGTGAGGGTCCCCAGGATCAGGGAGGAGATGAGAATCTGACTCCAAGTTCTCAGAAGGTTGATTTATAATAATATGATATGATATGATATAATATGATATGATATAATATGATATGGTATAATATGATATAATATGATATGATATAATATAATATAATATAATATAATATAATATAATATAATATAATATAATATAATATAATATAATATAATATAATATAATATAATATAATATAATATAATATAATATAATATAATATATAAATTCTATACTAAAACTATACTAAGGAAAGAGAAAAGGATCCATCAGGAGGTTTAACAAGAATGATAAAGAAAAACCCATGATTCCTCAGAGCCTCAACACAGCTGGACCACGATTGGTCATTAAATTAAAACAATTCACATGCTGGGTAAACAATCACCAAATCACATTCCAAAGCAACAGAATAAAGAGAAGCTGAAGCTTCCCAGCTTCCCAGGAGAAGAAATCCTGCCAAAGGGATTTTTCACAAAATATCATGGTGACAGTGGTGTGGATGGTGCTCTGGGTGGTGCTGCTGCAGGGATGAGCAATCAGAAGGGATGCTGGATTTGGGGTTTCCAGGGTCTCCCTCTGGCAGCCCACGGGTGAGCTGGAGCCAGGAGCAGGGGCTGGCACACAGCAAATCCTCCTTCACCCCCAGCTCCTGTCCTGCCATGGGAATTTCTGTGCTGATTGACCTCCCTTGGGGCTGGTCACCTGCACATGGGAGCAGTAGGGTAACCCTTGAGAGGCACTGGGAGGTTTGATGCAGTCTGAGGGTAATGTAGGACATCCCAGCACAAGAGACACACCCAGGGGACAGCAACCTGCAGCTGGATTTTCTTTATTCTGAGCTTTCAGGAAAAAACACCAATCCTATGGCACTCGGTGAGTCCTGGCTCATGTCTTATCAGCAGTTAGAGATTTGTTCATTTCTTTATTTCTTTTTGACTTAAAAAAATCCTAAAGCTCAAGTTACATTTTTAGAGCAAAAGTCTGGCCAATGACTAAACATTTTACCATGAATTGCTTGTTGTTTCTCATTGTATTCAAACATACAGGCAGGACAAAGCTGTGTGTGCAAAAACCTGTGTGAGCTACAGCAGGGAGCAGCAGGGAGGAGAGAGGCTCCAGCTCCAGCATTTGTGTCAGCAGTGCTGGTCCTGGAACAAACCCAAACCCCCTGCATGCTGAGCCACCTCCTCTGAGCTCTGAGCAGGCAAGGCTCACTCCCAGACTGGCCTCCCATCACTGCCTGGGTGAAATCATCCCTCTTTTTCTGGAAGTGTTGGCAAACAAGGCCCAGAATGGTTTGGGTCAGAAGGGACATTAAAGATCATCTCATTCCACCCCCCTGCCATGGCAGGGACACCTGCCACTGTCCCAGGGTGCTCCAAGCCCTGTCCAGCCTGGCCTTGGACACCTCCAGGGGCAGCCACAGCTGCTCTGGGCACCCTGTGCCAGG
This sequence comes from Haemorhous mexicanus, assembly GCF_027477595.1. Taxonomy (NCBI): domain Eukaryota; kingdom Metazoa; phylum Chordata; class Aves; order Passeriformes; family Fringillidae; genus Haemorhous; species Haemorhous mexicanus. The sequence continues at coordinate 3,693,738 of NC_082358.1, forward strand.
GCCTGCCCATCCTCACAGGGAACAATCCCTTCCCAATATCCCATCCAGCCCTGCCCTGTGGCACTGGGAGCCTTTCCCTGTGTCCTGTCCCTCCATCCCTTGTCCCCAGCCCCTCTCCAGCTCTCCTGGAGCCCCTGTAGGCACTGGCAGGTGCTGTTAGGTGTTAACCAGCTGAGTTTACAGTGTGCTTTCTCTCCAGGACTCTTCTGTGCCCTGATGTGCACGTGCTGCTCCCTCAGCCCCCCCAGGAGCTGCAGGTGTGCTCTGGGATCAGCACTGCCATTGTGGGCTGCTGCTGATTCCCCACCAAAAGGCACAAAAGGTGTCACCCTTCAGTGGAAATGAGGCTGTGATGGGAGCATAAGGCAGGATTTAATTCTGACCTAAAACTGAGCACAGCTCCCTCCCTGACCCCTTTGCTGCTGGGACCTCTGCAGATGTATCATAGCTCCGAGGGCCTCCAAAACTGACCAGCTTCAGTTCACTCTCACCTGGGAAATTCAGGGTTCACTGGACTTCTTTTATTTTTGTGGGAAGGGGCAAACAAATCTTAATCTCTCTATTCTACATTTACAGCCCAGTAAGTCCTGTTCTTATCTTCTGTGGCTCAGCCCTGATTTATCATCACCGAGCTGCATTTGTAAAACAGTACCATAAAGTAAGAAAGAGAACATTTCCCAAGGACTACTCCAAAATAAATTATTTCAGACACAGAGAAGCTGCTTAATAAATCCCCCTCTTCTTTTTTTCTTTAGGTATTTTAGAAAGTGATTTATAAGTGCAATATCACCTCTCAAAAATGAGACAATCAACATGGGATAAAATTATCGTGTTATGAAAATAGGGGTCAGGCAAAGGGGCTGTGCTTTAAATTAAACCAGGGAAAAATATTTCATCTGAAATTGACTCTTTCTGTCTCAGAAATGAATGTTTTAATCACCCAAGAACCTAAAAGGTAACACAGAGCCCTCAGTAATATTTAATTCCATAGAAACATGCCTCTGTTCAATATTGATGGGCAGAACATGATATTTCTCTTAAACACACTAACAATGAAACTCAGAGACTCATCAGGACTTCAGAAAGCCTTGGGATTTTCCTAGACTAAGAGATAATATCCCATTTAAATATTTAAATGTCACTACCTTTCAGACCCTTATCTATTGAAGCAATCAACACCAAGCCTTCCCCAGCCAGGCAGGGCCAGGCTCCCAGCCAGGCTCTTTAAGTAAAATTAACTCTGTTTGATATCAATGGCATTCAAAATCAATGATCTTAGAGAGAAACCACGTCAAAAACCAACCACGGGGCTGAAGCTGCTGGAGAGGAAAATGGTATTAAACAGCAGCAGTATGAATTCAATATCACTGTCAAAACCAAGCCACAGCCTTTCCTCAGTGCTGCTGATGCAGAAGCACTGTGAGCTCTAATTAGCCCTGGAGTTTCTTCCCAGAGCTTCACTTTACTTCATTATCCCTGCCTTGTTTATCCCTGCACGAGTCATTTGAAACTTTGCAAGGTATCCCCTTCCCACGGCGTGAGGCACTTTGCCAGGGCAGGGAGGGATCCTGTTCCCCCTGGAATCAATAGCAGAGCTTCCCCTTCATCCCTGCTCCTCCTGCTGGTGCCACCCTGCCGTGGGACAGGGTGACAGGGAGGAAAAGAAAGGGCACTGGGGCTTTGGCTGGCCACCCTGCCACGGGGGATGGGGCACGTGTACTGTGCTTGGTTCAGGGAGTGATGCTGCTTTGGTTTTGCCTTTTTTCCTTCTGTATTCTCTAAACTCTTCACACATCTATGTCACCATGATGTTTTCTGAAAAACCCCTTCACCAGGATTTCTTCTCCTGGCAAGATGAGAAACCTCAGCTTCTCCCGGTTTTGCTGCTTTGGAATGTGATTTGGAGAATTGTTTACCCAGCATGTGAATTGTTTTAACTTAATGACCAATCCCAGTCCAGCTGTGTCAGGACTCACGAGTTTTTATTATTCATTCTTGTCTAGCTTCTGATATCTCATTTCTTCTATTCTTTAGTATAGTTTTAGTATAGCATATAATAGAATAGAATAGAATAGAATAGAATAGAATAGAATAGAATAGAATAGAATAGAATATAATACAATATAATATAATATAATATAATATAATATAATATAATATAATATAATATAATATAATATAATATAATATAATATAATATAATATAATATATTAGCCTTCTGAGAACTTGGAGTCAGATTCTCATCTCTCACCTCGTCCTGGGGACCCTCACAACACCACAACACATATATTCATAGCTCTGTAGCCCATTGTATTAGTGACTAGTTTTCCCAGTGCTTTTCCAAGGCCTTTCCCCAGGCAGAAAACCAAAACAAATTCCAGAGCTCCAAGCCCCAAGGGATACAGGACCCCAGTGCTGCCTTGGTTCTTCCTGGGAACCAAGGCTGAGAACAACTCTTGGAGATCCATTCCATGGACAGAGCACAGCCAGTGCCAAAGGGGGACTCCAGAGAAGGGGCTTGACCTGGGGGGGAGTTGCCTCACCACCTGTGCTCCTAATTGGTGCTTTTTGTCAATTATGCTAATTTCCTAAAACCTATAAAAATGTACTCACCCCTGGGGGGGTGGGCTTTTGTGGACATCTTTCCATACCTTAAAATAAAAATCCACTTTTATGTTCACAGAATTCCCAGAATGGCCAGGTTGGGAGAGACCTCCAAGATCATTGAGTCCAACCCAGCCCCAAGCCCTCAACTCAACCCTGGCACCCAGTGCCACATCCAGGCTTTGTTAAACACACCCAGGGATGGGGACTCCACCACCTCCCCAGGTAGCCATTCCACAACTTTATCACTCTTGCTGTGAAAACCTTTTCCTGATATCCAGCCTGTATTTCCCTTGGTGCAGCCTGAGGCTGTGTGCTCTGGTTGTGTCAGTGCTGCTGGAGAAACAGCCCAGTCCCAAATTATTACCTCCTTACTAAAATTATCTCGAGCTTCATTTCCAAACTGGTGGAAAAGGCAACAGGAGGATGTTCCACACAGGGAGGGAAAATCCCTTTGCCCTGATCCTGAGTGGTTGATGAGGCTCAGGAGGACACCAAAGGAAGCATGAAACTGCCACCATGAGCACAGTGACCACACTGACAGCCCAGCTCCTCCCACCCCTCATGGCAAACAGCTCATCACCGACAGTGATGGGCTCAGCTCACTGCTGGAAACACAGAGTGCTTGGGATGGAAGGCAGAGGGAGGGGAGAGGCACTGACCGTGGGCAGCTGGCTGGAGAGGAGGTGCCCATCCTGGCTCAGCATGTTGGACACCATGATGGCCGGCAGGTCCATGTTCTGGTAGGGATAGGCTGGGATCAGGCTGTTGGGAGGGAGGCTGTGGCACAGAGAGTGGTATCCAGTTTCATGGTCCACCAAGTGCAGGAGGGATGGGTCGGGGAGGTTGGGAGGTGTTATGGGAGGGATCTCGTAGTCCTCGTTGTTCTCACTCTGACTGCTGTACGTCTGAAACACCAAAGAGACAGTTTGCAACATGTCACTGACATGTATGAAAATTCAGAATTTTCTAATGTACATAGGCAGGTGGAGGAAAACACAAATATATTGAAATAACAGAAATATATTTCACAAATTCATTTAACAAATTTGCTTATTTAACAAATCTGCAAAAGTACAGAAGACAGTTTGCAACATGAATGTAACTTGCTAGGTAGAGACAACTTGTAAAAGAACACATATTTAGTTGCTTGGTAAAGGCCATAAATATAAGAAGACTCAGTAAAGCAAGACTTGGGTATTGTTGAAACCCATAAAGCAGAACCTTTTGCTTAAGGAGCTAGCAAGAACCAGGCTCCTGATTTTGGCCAGCACAAACTGACCTGAGAGAAAGCCAAACCTCCACTGTGCCTGCCCAGAAGAAAGGGTCAAGCAGAGAACATTGAGGAAGATGATGTTACTTCATCAAAGACACCCAGCCATGACCACCAGGAGGTGTGGCACCACCCAAGACTCTGGGCAGCGAATGGGTGAGCAGGGAGGTGTGGGCTTGGGTGATCAATGTGTATTTAAACCTGAAATTTGTCTCACCAGGCATGCATGTCCTTGGTGGAAATACCCCCATGTCCTTGGTGGAAATATCCCCATGTCCTTGGTGGAAATATCCCCATGTCCTTGGTGGAAATACCCCCATGTCCTTGGTGGAAATACCCCCATGTCCTTGGTGGAAATATCCCCATGTCCTTGGTGGAAATACCCCCATGTCCTTGGTGGAAATACCCCCATGTCCTTGGTGGAAATACCCCCATGTCCTTGGTGGAAATACCCCCATGTCCTTGGTGGAAATATCCCCCATCTGTCCCAGCTGGAATAAAACATACCTGCTTTACAATTTTTAATTGTAAAGTCCTTACTCCTCAAATCATCACTGCCTCACTGCTTCGGCAAAGAAACATGACTGTTTCTCTAAGAAATACAGATTCCAGTGGAAATGGGTTTGTTGTGATAAAAAGGCTCCTCCAGTCCTGCACACCAGGTTGTAATGAGGTAGGAGCCAGGGTGCAAGTGTGGCAGCACTGCTCCATCCATCAGGAGCACACCATGGAGCCCCTGGAGGCATCCCCTTGCTCCCCCCTCCCTCACTGCATCCCTGTTCATCTCTGAGTCCCAAAGACCTCAGCAGAAACCCCCACACCTGGATCAAAGCCATGGAAGGGCAGGGCTGCCTCCTGACCAGCTGCTGCCCTCCTAGGCCAAAGTCTCTCTCTGGGCACCCAGCTCAGCTCTCAACCTACTGCTGGCATTTTAAAGAGCTTTTCTGAGAATTAGAGCTGTAGAAATAACAATTACTTAGGATCAAAATTCACAGAATTATGAAAGATGTAACCCAAATTATGAAAATTTGGGTTACAAGGGGTGTTAAAGGCCTTAAAGCCCTTCCTGTACTCTCCCTGGGATGGCAGGGACACCTTCCACTGTCCCAGGCTGCTCCAAGCCCTGTCCAGCCTGGCCTTGGGCACTGCCAGGGATCCAGGGGCAGCCCCAGCTGCTCTGGGCACCCTGTGCCAGGGCCTTAGCACCCTCACAGTAAAGCATTTTCCCCTAATATCTAATCTAACCCTGCCCTCTGTCAGGTTAAAGCTGTTCTCTCTCATCCTAACTCCCTGAGAATCCTCAAAAACTCCAGCACAGGAGCTACAACCAGGGAGGGGGATTTAGAAACACAGCCATCACTTTTAAAAAACCCTTTAAAGAAAGCCTCTGTGACTCTACCACACATGGAGATTTGTCCTTCCTCACATCCCCTCCCAAATTTCATCTGGAAAAGCATTCCCTCACCTCCCTACTAACACCCTCGAGGTGACACAAACATGCAGAGATGCTGGAACTCTGTCTGCTCCCCATGTTTTCTCATGGCTTGTTTACTGCTAAGCATTCCCATTTATATAAAAACATGTTACTGCACCTGTGCAATCATTTTCATTTCAGACAAAACCAGTTTTTCTTCATAACATGTGATTCTATCCAAAATTATTAATTATCAACACAGAATGTAATGAGTCTCTGGCAGAGGAGGCTTATTTTAAACATCTACTGTTTCACCCATTATTATAGCATATGAAATTCTGATTAGCTATAGCATTACACACATGCTAAAGCTAAATTTCCCAGATCACCTCGTTTCATGGTTGGATTTGGACTTAATACTTGATTTAAGAGCAAAACCCCAGATGTTAAAAAACCAGTTAAGCACTGTAGGCTTTAATAATGCATTGTCCCAGAGCTCAGCCCCAGATTCGTGCTCTTCATCACCACACACTGTGGGGAGAAAGTCCTTAATGAAATAAAATAAAGCCTGTGTTTAGCTGGAGCACAGCAGCCAGTGGGAGAGGGATCTGTGGATTGGTGAAAGGGCACTGCCAGGGAGAACCATGGGGTGCCAGAGCAGGGGGCACTCCTGCCTCACCCCACAGCTGGGGCTGGAAGAGGCTCATCCTCTGCTGAGCTGAGCCCACACCTCTCACCTCCTGCTGCAGAATGGAACTGATAGAGCAGAAGGACAGGCTGACATCCAGGGGACCTGGACAAGCTGGCCTGTGGCCACAGGAACTTAACCAGGTTCAACAAGTCCAAGTCCAAGGAGCTGCTCCTGAGCCAGGGCAATCCAGGCAGTACAGACCAGGAGAGGCAAACACTGAGAACAGCCCTGTGAGAGAAGGAATGGTGGATTCTGCTGGAGGAAAGGCTGGACAGGAGCCAGCCCTGTGCCCTGGCAGCCAGAGCCCCCCCTGTGCCAGGCTCACCCCCCACGTGGGCAGCGAGGGGACCCTGCCTCTCTGCCCCCCTCAGCACAGCCCACCCTGGGGCTGCCTGCAGCTCTGGGGCTCCCACGGGAGAAGCACAGGGAACTCTTGGAGCTCCAGGAGGCCATGGAGATGCTCCAAGGGCTGGAGCCCCTCTGCTCTGGAGAACTGTGGTTTTCCAGCCTGGAGAAGGCTCCAGAGAGAGCTCAGAGCCCCTTCCAGTGCCTAAAGGGACTCCAGGAGCTGGAGAGACAGGAAGAAGGGCAGTGGCTTCCCACTGAAAGAGGGCAGGGGTAGATATTGGGAAGAAATCCTTTCCTGTGAGGGTGCTGAGGCCCTGGCCCAGGGTGCCCAGAGCAGCTGTGGCTGCCCCTGGATGCCTGGGAGTGTCCAAGGCCAGGCTGAACAGGATTTGAAACAATCTGGGATAGTGCCCATGGCAGGGAATTGGAATGAGGTGAACCTCTAGATCCCTTCCAACCCAAGCCATTTGATGATTCTGTGATTGAAGAGCAGGTTCTGCATATCTGAGCCAAACCTTTACATTTACCTGAGGTTCCCACTGGCTGTGGGGGAACAGGAGCACGACAGAAACACAAGAGAGAGCCTGAACCATGACAGCTCTCTACCCACTGTCACTGTTCAGGGGAAATTCAAGCCCAGCTCTTTTCCCAGGCAGCTTCTGTCATTGTTATGACACAGGGAAGGCAGTGGGCTGAGGGGATGTACTCAGGGCAGACAGACAGATCCCATTTAATACATCTCGTAGCTGGGTTTCCATTTGGGCTCTGCTCCTTGAGGTACACTGACTCTTTCCCAGTTATTTAAGAGGATTTCTCTCCATGCTTTACAGCAAGGGATTTAAATAAATCAGCTCACAGCAAACTTGTTCCTCCAACTGGTTTATTTTGGTATCAGGTATATAAGCAAGTGGCTTTGCTGCACTTAACTAAATTATGTAAAACCCACTCTAAGTTTCCTAAAGCTCTCTTCAAAACTACGAGTCCCCTGTGTTGCTGCAGAGCAGCTCACCCAAGGGCTTTGAGGTGGTTTTGTACAGGTGCCAAAGCCCCAGCACTCTGCTCACCCCCGGGCACGTTTCTGCCTCTGTTCTATTCAACCCAGGGGGGAAAAAAAAAAAGAGAGAAAAGAAAAAAAAGACCTGTTTAAATCACAAAGCTTTCTGTACAGCTACAGCATTTTGCAGACGTATCAAAATTACAATCAAAGCTGTACACAATCAAAATCAGATTAGACAATATCCAATCAACATAATCAGCGTTGGTGCCTGCCAGCTTTCACCCCCTGTGCTACCCAGAGCAGGCTGCCCTCACTCCAGTCTGCTTGAAATAGATGGTCAGAGAGGTAAGGGAGGGAGATGAGGCACAAGACACTCAGAAGGCTGGGAAAGGGGTGGTTTATTGTCACACACAGCACGTGTTGATGTGTCCACAGTGACACCTCTGTCCCCACAAGGAGCGGCCTCACACGGGTGCACAGAGCCATCCCTCAACCCCTCTGCAGCAACACCCAGCTCCTCTCCACCACCGTGTGGGCTCCGTGGCAGATTATATTTCCTATTCTTATGTTAATTTGAATTAAATTAAACAGCCAATTATAGGTTCTAAGGATACATTACAAATTAGATTAGCGGGCTGGTCTGAAGCCATTCATCCCACCAGGACTCCGAGCGTGGAGCAGCTCGTGCTGCTGAATGGCTGCCCATTTACTGTGCACAAAAAAGGATCCAGGATTTTCCACTGTCAAACAGATGACAGTTGTTGTGATTGCACATTATTCCTCTTCGAATTAAAACACTGAAATCAGCTGAAACAACAAGGCTCTTCTTGCAAACCCTCTCGTGGCTGGGGCTGCTGGGCGGATGCCAGGGGCTGCTGGGAGCAGGGGAGCCCTGCAGTGGGGTGGGGATACAGGATGGAGCCTGGCCCTGCCCCAGAGGGGACACTGCCCCTCCTCTGAGTGCCCCCCTTGCCCTCAGCCCCACAGGTATCCCTGAGCACCAGCTGTAGGGGCTGTATAGGATCAAACTGCCCTGTGCTGGGCCCCAGGGTTATCACAGAATCATAAAACAGTCTGGGAAGAGACCTAAAAGATCATCTCATTCCAAACCTCCTGCCATGGCAGGGACACCTTCCACTGTCCCAGGGTGCTCCCAGCCCCATCCAGCCTGGCCTTGGGCACTGCCAGGGATCCAGGGGCAGCCCCAGCTGCTCTGGGCACCCTGTGCCAGGGCCTCAGCACCTCATAAACCTGCTTCTGCCCCATGCTTGCACAGGATGGCATCATACCCGGTACCACCAACCTCCAACAGCAACAAAATTGTGTTTAAAACACTTTTTCCATCTTGAAATCCAAGTCTGAGCAGGGGTCGCTGCATCATCTCCATCCAACAGCAGATTCAGGGTCAGAAGACAGAGAACTGGAGGGGAGGTGATGGTGGGGGGCTGTGATGGGAGAGAGGCTCTGGTTCCTGGCAAGGTGACACCCAGGCCATGTCCAGGACACCCAGGCCATGTCCAGGACCAAGAGTAGTCAGAACTGGCTGCTCCCTCTCAGCTCACAGCACAGGGTGGGACATGATATTTGGAATGATTTGAGAGGAAAGGCAGAATTCCTGAAGCCCTGGCAAGAGCAGGGGCTGGCCTGCCCAGCCAGGCCCCACTGCTGAGCTGCCAAGAGCACCTGCAGCTCTTGGAGACACCCCAGCGTGGTCTCCTGCCAGTGCTGCTCCCCACCACAGGGACAACCTGCCCAGATCTCCCAGACTTGCTGCACTCCCTGCTGCTTTTCAGGAGAGGGAGGCAGAGATGGACAGCAGGCATGTCCAGGACCTGCAGGAGAGGGCTCTCAGGTGGGAGGCAGCTCTGGGGACATGTCTGTCCATGGCAGGTGGCTCCTCTGCTGCAAACACAGAGCACATCTGGGGCTTGTGGCCTGATGGGCACAGTGACCCTGCTCACCCTCTGCCATGGACCCAAAGCCACCCTTGATGCTGCTGCTGCTTCACCTTTTGCTCCTGTGCTGCACCTCCTCCTGGACTGTAAATGAAGCCAAACCCCAGCAAGCTCCCAGCAGCCATCCCAGAACAGAACCCCCTGAGCCTGGGGAGCATTCCCAGCACTGCAGCAAAGAGGAGGATGGGCCAAGGGACATCCAGGTGTGTGAATGCCACACAGCTCTTGGGGACCAGCTGTGAGCCAGCCAAGGGACATCCAGGTGTGTGAATGTCACACAGCTCTTGGGGACCAGCTGTGAGCCAGCCAAGGGACATCCAGGTGTGTGAATGTCACACAGCTCTTGGGGACCAGCTGTGAGCCAGCCAAGGGACATCCAGGTGTGTGAATGTCACACAGCTCTTGGGGACCAGCTGTGAGCCAGCCAAGGGACATCCAGGTGTGTGAATGTCACACAGCTCTTGGGGACCAGCTGTGAGCCAGCCAAAGCCATGGCAGAGCCATGTTCCAAAGGACACTGCAGATCCTCCTGCAGGTGACTCAGGAGGGAGGGACAAGTGCTGGGCATGTCTATAAATGATGCCTTCAGCTTCCTCCTGCCTTTCCCCTCCTGTCCTCCTTCCCAAACCACCCCACAGCCAGGCAGCACCATCTCTGCACTGCATGTTGGTGTGAACCACAGAGGACATGGCTTGACCAAGCACCAGGGAAACCTTTCTCCTCCTTGGCAGCATGGCAAATGTCCAGTGACCCCAATTCTCCACTGAGCCATGTTCTGTGTGATTATCCCTGAGGATCCAGGAGTTGCAGCCAAGCATTGATTCAGAGAAATGTTCTTCACAGTGAGAGGGATAAAGATTTGTAGTATTATTGCAGGTAAATATTTGCCCTGTCAAAAAGCATTCAACAGTAAATGTGAGCCTGAGAGAGAACATTTGTTCTTGGGAAGGTACAAGGAAGCAGGGAGGCTGCTGCAATCTATCCAGGTGACACAAACCACCCCGGACTCTGTGCCATCCCTCATCTAACTGGGCTCTTCCTGAAGCTAATGCAAAAGCTCAGTGACACTCCTGACACTTTAGAGATGGGTCTAAAGAGACCCAAACCAGCCTGGCAAGTCTGCAAGTGAGGAAAACATTGATATTTGTGAGGCAGCTGAGAGGTGCTGCAGCTTGGGCTCCTGGTGTGCACAAGGAGCACGGGGAGGTTTTGGGGGGCCCACCCCATCCCACGAGCTGTGATGACAATCTCCCCAGCCCACTCCCAGCAGGACCCCAGTCCCAGGGACAGCACTCTGCCACCAGCACCACACAGGGAGGGAGCTGCAGACAAGCAGCCAGGTGGTTTTGGGGGTATCTTGATTTATCCAAAGCTGGATGATGTGTCAGAGGGAGTCAGGAGACAGAGAAGCACACGGATGGATTTGCCATACACACACATTCCCTGTTCCCTACACACATCTCAAATGTGCCTCTGGGCACAGCAACTGCAAGGATCACCAGGCTGAGAGAACACCTTGAGAGCCACAGAAAGAGTCCAAACACAAGGAAAAAGGTAAAATCCAAGCTTCCTGAGGACCAGCTGCCCGTATTTCCTCAAAAGCCTTTGGTCTCCTCTCCCACTGCACCCATTACTCCCACAGGCACAATCCTATTTGCAGGAAGGGGATTTTGGTACATTTCTCCAGCACAGAAACCAGAGGGGTTTTCTGCTCATCTCATGGCACTGAAGCCACAGGGACAGAAATGTCAGCTGAGATGGCAGGAGAAAGTGGAAGTCCCTTGGGACATTGCAAACTCCAGAGAAATGCTCTGGGGCCAGCACAGAATGGATGGGTGCTTGCTGTGGGGTGGCCAGGGGAAGTTGTCCCTTCCATCACCCCTTCTGCAGGCAGGGATGGCAGAGGGCTCCTGTTCACACCTGGAATCCCCCAAATCTGGGGATTCTTGCCAAGAAGTGAAGCAGGGCTGATTTTCTGCATCAGCAGCTCTGGGTCTTAGGAATGGAAATTGATTTGCCTCATCCTCACACTCAGAGATCTGAGTGAATACCAGGGTCAATGAATTATGTGGGGAGAGGTGGATAAATACTGGAAAGAAGTATTTATTAACAGTCAGTCACATACAATCTACAAATTGTCTTTGAAGTGTTCCCAGCCCCTGCTACAGTAATTTTCACATGCTCAGGTTTTTTACTAGGGGAATGCTGTTGAAAAGGGAAAATGAGTTCTTGCCCGAACAGAAATGTGCCCTGGAAGTGTCTGCACAATATTCAGCAAGAAGCTGGGGGCACAGCAGAGCTGCAGGGAACCCGTGGGAAAGTGGGCTCTTCCTCCTGTGTGTTCTCCTCTTCCAGATCCAGAGTAGAGGGGTTTAAAATCATTGAATCACTGAATGGTTTGGGTTGGAAAGGACCTCAAAGTTCATCTTTTTCCAAACCCCCTGCCATGGCAGGGACACTTCCCACTGTCCCAGGCTGCTCCCAGCCCTGTCCAGCCTGGCCTTGGGCACTGCCAGGGATCCAGGGGCAGCCACAGCTGCTCTGGGCACCCTGTGCCAGGGTCTGCCCACCCTCACAGGGAGCAATTCCATCCCAATCTCCCATCCATCCCTGCCCTCTGCAGTGAGAAGCCATTCCCCCTTGACCTGTCCCTCCATCCCTTGTCCCCAGTCCCTCTCCAGCTCTCCTGGAGCTGCTTTAGGCCCTGGAAGGGGCTCTGAGCTCTCTCTGGAGCCTTCTCCTCTCCAGGTGAGCACCCCCAGCTCTCCCAGCCTGTCCCCAGAGCAAAGGACATTCTCTTCAAAAACCCCAAGCAAGTGCTGGTTGTCCCAAAGATCAAACCCCCCCCTCCCCACTCCGTGGGCACTGCTCTGATGCAGACTCTACACTGTAACTGCAGCCCAAACCCATTCCCAGCTCAATCCCAGCTCTTCTGGATGGCTTCACCTTTGAATCAGGAGCATGTTTATACCTTTAAACTTTCCATGAGTGGAACCTCTCCATCTCCTGTAGATCCCATGCAGTCCTGGAGCCACAGCTCTTCCCAAAGCCTGGATGGTTTCAACCAAATCTGACAGCTCAGAAAGGTCTCTCTTGCAGACATTTTACAAAAATGTCTGTTTCATAAAACCCTGTGTCCACAGAGGGTCCTAAACATCCTTGCTTGTCCTAATAACCTTGGGTGTCCTTGGGAAGTTGCCACAGTGGCAAAGGGAAGGCTGTGGTGTGTGGTGTGGTGCTCAGCAGGAGGGGGCTATGAAGGGAAAAATATCCACAGGGAGTAGAAAATCTCAGTTCACACCAAAATGAAATAAAAAATGTGGAGGCTTCATTCAATTCTGCATTTTGGGGGGTTATTTTACATGCTACTGAGGCCAGAAACAACATTGTCAGAACCCTCTGGCCTCAACCTGGCTGTTGTGTGGGTGGGAAATGAAGAATAAGGTACCAATTATTTATAATTATCTGAAGGATGGAAAATCCCTGAGATTCAGCCTGGCCATTCTGCTGCATCCCCTCCCTCTGCACCACAAGCTCACAGTCAGGTTTGATATTGTCCAAACTGCTCTTGACCTGCATCACCACTTCACCAAAAAAAGCTAAAAATAATGGAGTTCTATGAACAATTTACAGCAAAAGAAATCAGCCTTATTGTAGGCTTTTAAAAAGGCTCCCAACTCTCTCTCTCTCCTCCTCTATTTTTTTTTTTTAATCAGTATCTTATCCAGAACTGGAATCCTGTCAAGAATAGTGGATAGCAGGGAACTATAACTTCTTATTATGTGTATAGTGATTTTATGAATTCAGTGGGGAATGAAATGCAATTTTGTCAGACTTGTCTGTGTTCATAATGACCAAGTCAAATTAATCATCATGGATAATACTCCTGTGTCAGCCATTCAAGAGATTTTTTAATAGAATTTTTCTGATTCATGTCTTGCAGTACATCAGATCTGTAGTAATGCAGGCACTTCTAAAAATCAGTGCAATTATGGCTTCTTGTTGGCCTGTCATTTTCCTGGAATAAAAATGTCTCTGCAGAAGTCATATACTGTACATAAACCAAAATGGAAAACAAAAATATAGTTACAATTAGGCTTGATTTTTTCTAAAGATTTAATATCTTTTTGAGGCCATTATTTATAGGCAGTCCATAAAGCTCCAGAGCACGACGTGAAGATGGACGGGTTTATCACAACACAGACCAATTTTATCCTGCTTGTCATTCCTCCTTTGATTGCCCTGTGAGTTAGTGGCTTTTGCAGGCATGGAAATGACTATCCCATAGAACAAACAGGGGATAGGTAATGGGTTTGCAGTCAAATTATTGTGTTTATTAAAAATGTATCCAGGAAAGCCCACTCAGATCCCAAAGGGCTCTTGTTCAGGAAAATCTCTGGTTCAAGCAAAGGTTACGGTTTCCATAGAGGCAGATGTGGATGGAAGGGGCAGCAGTGCAGCAGGCAGGGGTGCAGAAAGGATTAGGAGTGCTGTGTTTATCCTCCTGAGGAAACAGAGACAGACAGAGCCCTAATTCCCTGGTGACACAGACAAAAATGAGTTTTGGTAGTAGATACCCCCAGGAATAAAGAGGAAGGAAAATGTAATCACCCATCTCAGCCTTTCCTGCCTGCATGGCAAGGCAGCAGCTGCCTCGTAGGAGAGAGCAGGGCAGGACCCTGCCAGCACCCCACGTGTCCCAGAGGCAGCTCCACGAGGGCCAGCTGTCCCTCCAGAGCCACCTCCCCATGCCACCAGGTGCCACCTCTGTATGGCAGCACAGAGACCTGCAACTGCTGGACACAGAGATCCTGGAATCACCGAGGGGTTTGGGCTGGGACAGACCTGAGAGCTCACCCAGCCCTGCTCCCTGCCACAGGCAGGGACACCCCCTGGTACCCCAGGCTGCTCCAAGCCCTGTCCAGATGGGACATGAAGGCTCAATTCCTGCTGACAGCGTTTGCAGAAGAATTCAGGGTTGGTTTACACAAACATCAGCAATACCCAGGGCTCTGCAAACCCTGGGTTGTGCTCCACGTGCAGGGCTGGGCTGGGGGGCACCTTTGGTGCACAGTTGCTCCAGGGTGACCCAGAGCAGCAGCTCAGCTCACCTGTGTTTCCCTTACCTCCCCAGGCTGCTGAGGGAGCTGTTTCCTTTCCCTGCCTGTTTCCTTTCCCTGCCTGTTTCCGTGGCTGTTCTTCCCCAGGCTCTCAGAGCCAACGTGGCAGTGCTCCAGGCAAAGCCAGGAGATGTGCAAGCTCTGCTCCACCTTGGCAAAGAGCAGCCTCTGTCATCTGCCTCACAATCAGCCTCCTTAAAATTGTTTATAATGATTTTTGCCTGGTTTTAAAATGTATTAAAGGCGCTGTACATCCAGTGAGGCAGCAGCCAATGGGATCCAAAATTAGACTGACTAGGCCAGACAAATCTAAACCCATTTTTTTCTTTCCTAGGATCTCTCCTGGAAGTGAACACAAGGAATATCATATTCTACTCAAGAACATCACACATTTCAGGGAATTATTTGAGTACAGGTTTTACATAATTGGCTTTTTTGTCTCATGGCATACTGAACTTGCATAATGAGCTCAGTGCACTCACAGCAATCCATTGTTGGGCTGGATGGATTTGGTGGAGGGTGCTGAGCCCGGGCTGTGTTACACAAGGGTGGATAATGCACTGTAAGCAGGTCAGGAGATAAGGCAGCCCAAAACCAGGCACAGGCAAGGAAGAATTAGCAAAAAGCACTCTAAGAAATTAATTCAACCTGGCTTCAGCTGAGCCAGAAGGACGCAGAGCAGGAAGGAAACTACACTCTGTACCCTTTCAGATTTTGTCTTGGAGTATTTCCCTTGTGCTCAAAACTGAAGGAGTGGAGTTTAGGGATTAAACAAATCCTTTGTGCCACACTTCACATGGATGATTTTTTTGCACCACATTTTCCAGAGTTTCATCTCAAAAGACACGTCCTACATGTGGCACGTGGCATTCACAGCCATGCTCTGCTCTGGGGTGTTGTGGGCTGCAGCAAGGCCCCTCAGCAAAGCCACAATGGCAACACAACCCATCTGTGGGGGTTCTTTCCTCACTCGGGGCCACCATTTGTGATGGTGTTCACAGGGGTCCCACGATGAAGGAAGAGACAAAGTTGACTCCATGTTCAGAAGGCTTGATTTGTTATTTTATGATATTTATTATATTAAAAACTATACTAAAAGAACAGAAGAAAGGATTTCAGCAGAAGGCTTAGCTAAGAATAGAAAAGGAATGAATAACAAAGGTTTGTCTCTGACTGAGACAGTCTGGACAGCTGGACTGGGATTGGCCATTAATGAGAAACAACCAGATGAGACCAATCCCAGATCCACCTGCTGCATCCCACAGCAGCAGAGAATCATTGTTTGCATTTTGTTCCTGAGGCCTCTCAGCAACTCAGGAGGAAAAATTCCTAAGGAAAGGATTTTTCATAAAACATGTCGGTGACACCCATCTGCAACCCAGACTTTTTTCCCCCCAGACATACCCTGTTTGGGTTTTTTCTCTCATCAGCAAAGAGGCATTTTCCAAAGAAGCCCTGCATGACCTTCACCACCCAGGGCACACCAGAAGTGCTGTGGGCAAGGCACCAGAGACACCACCAAGAGCACATCAGCAGTGCTGAGGATCCCATGCTGGAGGTAAAGGGACAGTCACAATTTTTTCCTAAATCCCCCATACTACCCCTTGCTTTGCTCCTTCCCACACAGAACCAAAGTCTTTAAGCCCAGGCTCTGTTTCTAGTGTGGGAACTCCACAGCACTCGGGATGTTGGTCCTGCTCATGGTCCCAGTCCTGTAACAGCAGAGCAAAGAGCAGGAACAGCTCTTGGTACCCTTTCCTTCCCAGTGTGAGTATCAGCCAGATGAAATCATCACCAACTGGGCCAGACCTGGTACTTTTGCTAAATCTCTTGTTATTTCCTGTTGCCAACACTTTTGAAGTACAAAGCATCATCACAAACCCACTCAGATTTGAGCTCTCACCCTTCCCAAGCCAGGCTTGGGACCCCAAAGCAAATTGACTAGAAAACTGTAGATATTAAAAAAATCCAAAAGCAATAAACCCCAGCAGAAGCAGTGCCCCCCTTGCCACCAGCCAGATCTGATGTGTGTGATTAGCACGAGGAAGGCAGGGATGTGGGGATGGCTTGCATAATGTGGTGCAATCTAGCACCTCCCCCAGGGTGCCCAGCTGCTGCAGAAGCAATTTCACAGCTCATCATCCATTATGAGATTAAAATAATTTTTTTTTTCATCCCGTGAAGTATTAATAAATTGTGCAGGCAGACCAGAGTTAGTGCCATTTACACAAATGGTACTGAATCACCCACCTAGTTATTTCTTAATGGATTGAGTATCTGTGTTCCTCCTTAGCCTGTAATTTAAAAACCTAAATACACAAACCTGTTTATTTGTCTCATCAGGCCCCTAGCCAGCACTTAGTAAGCCTGGGGACAGAGGGACAAAGGCAGAGCTGCTGCCTCCCCTGGACCTGCCCCAGCCCTTTACAAGGGAAACAAAACATCCACATCCATGGATGGGAAAAGGGAAATGCACCACAAGAAAAGCCCAAGCCCACCCTGAAATCCCTCCCTTCTGGGGGCAAAGCTCACTGAGGCATTGCTGATGCAGAGCAGGTTCTCTGGTACACGAGTGAAGATGTAAAGCTGCAGTCAGAGCACCACTAATGGCTCTTTGAACATCCCTGCTTTATTATGGTATCAGACGAAGAAGGCATGTTTAATGTTTAAACTTCCAACAACAAATGCCTTCAGCAAATATGTTTTATGTATTTATTCAGTGCTTCTTAAGTGCCTGTCACCTCAGCAGCTGAGGTGCTGCTTACCTTTTTTTGTTTTAACATTTATTTTATTGAAATTAAGAATGTACCACAGCTTTGTAAAACGCCACCTTCTTCCCTCCCTTCTCTACACTTTACCCCCAAGAACAGCTTGAAATTCTTCACCCACCCATCCACTGCCAAACATTTCAGGCTGCCAGGAAGTTGCTGAAATGGGGAAAGGAAATGAACTGAAATCACCAGGGTGATAAATCAGCTTCCCACGTTATCTCAAAGACCCTCAGCCCCCGAATCTGGCTCTGGCATGTGGGACATGTGCCAAAGCCAAACACTCCTGAGTCAGCTCTGCCAAAGCAAACCCTGAGGGGGGACAGACAGAGCATGGACCCAGTGGCAGTGATAGGGTGTGGGTGGCCAAGGGAGGTCTGTGACAGATTAACCACGGGGCTGGGATGTCTCACCCTGTGCAGATCCTAAATATGCACAACTCAGCACAGAATCACAGGGTCACAGAGTCACTGAGGTTGGAAAAGACCTCCGAGACCATCAAGCCCAACCTCGGGCTGCCCATAGCCCTTGAACCCAGTACTCCCAGTCCTCCCAGTCCTCCCAGTACTCCCAGTCCTCCCAGTACTCCCCGTCCACGTGATGTCAAGGTAAGAGCAGCTGGGGCTGCCCCTGAATCCCTGGCAGTGCCCAAGGCCAGGCTGAACAGGGCTTGGAGCAGCCTGGGATGGTGGAAGGTGTCCCTGTGCATGGCAGGGCTGGAACTTCAAGGTGAACTTCAATGTCCCTTCCCACCCAAAGCATTCCATGATAATCACACAGGATCTCTCTGTACCTCCTTTGCATTTGCTGAGAGCCACAATTATGACTCTTCCTTCACAACCACAGCTCCAAGAATTTTGTTCTTTCCCTCCCTTACCCAAAGCAGAAGCTGTCATGTCACAGGAGCACAAAGGTGCTGGGGCTGTTAGGGAAAGCAGGAAGCACCAAGAGACTCGTGACAGAGCTGTGAGAACTGGAACGTGGTGCATGGCCAAGTATCCAAATCCCCAGAGTAGGTGTGAAAATCTCAGCCCTAAGCCTCCAATATGTGAATTTTGGGAAACAAACAGATTTTATCTTTAACAATTTTAACAACTTTTTTTTTTTCTTTAATAAAGCCAGGCTTATATATGGTATCTAAAAAAAGGCAGGAACACACACATGGCTGGGAGAGGCTCATCTGTGCCCTCAATCAGACACTCATCAAATTCCTTCTAAGGCATTAAACAACCTGGACGAAATGAGCAGTGAGAGTAGGAATCATCCTTTCAAGAGGAAGGCAAAAAGGAAAACCACCACATTAATAATCAAAATAGCAATGTTTCCCTAAAGTGAGGACAGCTGTCCATCTAGGAGGTCAGCCAGGACATCAGTCTGCTGCTCACAGCCAGAAGCCTGCACCAAGGACCAACTCCAGCTCTGGCAGATCCAGAGGCCATGGGCAACATTTGTGCACACAGGGAATGGCTGTGCAGAGGAAACAAAGGTGCAGGAGGGCTCACATCCACACCAGCCCAACCCTCATCACACGACCAGAAGGCCCAGCCAAACACCCAAGGTCAGAAGAGAAACCCAGCCCCAGCTCCCCAGAGGCCAAACCACCTGAAACTCTCCATTCACTGAGCAGCTTCAGAGATGTTTCTGTTCTTTTCACTGGTTTAGAAACACCAGGTAGAACCTGAACTGATCTAAAAGACAGGGCAGGAGTGGAAGAGTCAAAATGAGAGGGAGAGATGCTGATGGAGAGGAGGGGGAGGCTCTGAGCACAACAGGGCTGCACATAACAAAGCCAAAACATCAACCCCATGGTAAAAATTCACATTTTCCTGGTGTACTCAAGGGCTGCAGCTGCTATCTGTCAAACCCAAGCCCACACAAGGCCTAGATATTTCCACAAACCTGGGATGACTCAGAGCCAAGTGCTTCTGTTGCCAGTTCTAGCACCAAACTGGGCACCTCGAGTCCCACTTGGTGTTACCAAAAAGCATCAGCCCAGTCTGACCCCAAAAACAACCAAAAATGGACACATTGTCTGCAAGCTAAGCTGCATCAGCTTTCACCAATTCTTCTGTCATCCCTATTCTTGATATCAAATAACAGGAATCTCTTTCCAGACCAAAACAGAGGGAGAAAGAAGTCAAAAATCAAGGATTGCATGGACAGAAGGGGAGGAAAGCAGGTGTCTCTAACAGAGATATTGCAGCACTCCTCCATGCACAAGTCTGGAAATCAGGACAGCAGAATTCCACTGCATGTTCCACTCGCTGTGTTTCAAAAATTAAACACCATCACATGAGCTGCTCAGAGCACTCCAGTTTCCTGCACTTTACAGAGCATCTTTCCTTTTTTATTTTTTAAATTGTTTTTGGATCTCCAGCATCTCTGAGCATGGTAAGATCCTTCCTCGAGTTGCATTCAAGTGCATTCAGTAACTTGCTCTCAGTACCAGTGTGGGTTCCCAGCCTTGCAGCACCTTGGCTTGTACCCAAAAAATGTGACCTGTTGCTCCATCTGCTTGCAGAAGTGATGGGCATTGTCCTGCAGCTGGATCCAGCCTGGAAACAAGCACCTTTTGGATATTTGCTTCCAAAATGCACTAGGAATTCATGAAGCCTGGGAAAGAAAGCTTCTCAGGAGAAAAGCAGCTCCCATGGGGAGCCTGAGCTCTCAGCACCATGTAGGTGTGTGGTTTTGTTTAGAAGTCATCTGGAATTCTTAAAATAAATTTGCTAAATTGTCTTCCAGAGACTGATGGCTTTTTTTTTTTTCTTTCTTTTTTCCCCCTCCTTAATAAACTTTCAGGGGTATCTTTATTGTTATGTCTAATTTTAGCGAAAACTAACATTTCCTGAGATTCAAT
Source organism: Haemorhous mexicanus (assembly GCF_027477595.1). Lineage (NCBI taxonomy): Eukaryota > Metazoa > Chordata > Aves > Passeriformes > Fringillidae > Haemorhous > Haemorhous mexicanus. Next base: position 3,713,769 of record NC_082358.1, read on the forward strand.
TTCTCTCATAATTGTTGGAAGGAAACTAAACTGTCTGCTGTAAACATTCACTGTATTGTGTGAAAAGTATCTTTATTACAGCCCACTGGGAATACTGATAAAATTCCCAATCCTAGCCTTTCCTCACTTTTTTCTTCTTGGAGCTCACTCTTTTCTCTTACATACCCATTAGTGTCAGTTCAAACATTCTGCAGGCGAGATATGAGAACTTAAAATATATTATTTAACAATCAAGGGTGGAATAAAGACTTGTGAGCAGTGAGATCCTTTCTACCTTCCCTTTTGGTGCTTTCTATTATAGAAAATGAGGATGGCTATTCCATTTGTCTGCGTTCGTGCTCAGAGTTGATGTAAAAAATCTCATTAGTTTAGTCTGACATATATTCAATACAGTCTATGTACATATTTTTTTTCATTCTATTCTACAGCTGCAAAATGATACTAAATTTCATCAGATTGGAATGAAAACTGTGGTCTTGGAACATTTCCCTTTAAGGGCCTTATATTTATTCAGAATTCATGAATCATTTTCCAGTAATACAACTATAATTATTCTTAAAGTGTTATGTTTGAAGGTTTAATATGAAATACTTGCAAAAAGCTCTTTTTCACTTTGATAGTTTGTAATCTTCATGGTAATCAGATCAGTTAGCTCCTTCCCACAGCAGCCAGGAAAATACAATTTAATATGAATCTCATACTCTTCACTCATGTTTTAATTAAAGTAATAAAAGCCAAGTCATATTTTGCCCTTTACGGTGTACACAGATGTATAGACCTGAGCTAGACAGCCTCAGACCCAGCACTCTTGATGGCAGCTGATGGATTTGCTGCTTTGAGATAAGTTTAATTCAGGCTGGCTCAGAGGCTGCTGATTGTGGTGGCAGTGATGGGTGAGACCCAGCTCAGCCCCTGGCAGAACTGCCCAACAGGTGATGGAACGTGGGCCAAACGTGGAGCTCATGGAGCTGCTGTGACCACCATCACTCAGCTGGGTCCCGTGTCACAGCTCAGCTCCCTAGGAAAGCTGCCTGCCCTGATTTTTGGTTCCCACCATGGCTCTGACCAGCCTGGCCTGGTGTGTCACCTGAGAGGGAAGATCTGAACCTCCTCCCAAAGGAGCAGGAGCACAAGGACTGGTGGCATTCTCTCCCCAGCCAGCTTAGGTCCCTGATTTTTGGTTCTCACCATGGCTCTGACCAACGTGGTGTGTCACCTGAGAGGAAACATCCCAGCCTTCCCCAAACACCCAGTGCAAACACCTAAATAACTATTTAGTGCAATACAACATTCCCCAGAGGAGCAGGAGCACAAGGGCTGGTGGCATTCTCTCCCCAGCCAGCTCATGTCCCCTGCCCTGACTTTTGGTTCCCACCATGGCTGTGACCAGCCTGGCCTGGTGTGTCACCTGAGAGGGAGAGATCCCAGCCTTCCCCAGAGGAGCAGGAGCACAAGGGCTGGTGGCATTCTCTCCCAGCCAGCTCATGTCCCTGCTCTGCCCAGCCTCGTGAGCGAGGGGAGGTCGGAGTGAACCAGAGCCTGGCTCTGAGCAGAAGGAGCTGGATGGCTGCACTTGGGATCCACAGCCCTCATCATCCTCCAGGGCCTGCAGGGCCCTGACATCATGGAATCCTCCAGGGTGGAAAAGCCCTCCAATAACATCAAGTCCAACCTTTCATCACCACCTTTTCCCCAGCCCAGAGCACTGAGTGCCATGGCCAGGTGTTCCTTGGACACCTCCAGGGATGGGGACCCCAAACCTCCCTGGGCAGCCCCTGCCAATGTCTGAGCACCCTTTCAGTGAAGAAATTCCTCCTGATATCCACTCTAAATCTCCCATGGCACAGTATGAGGCCATTTCCTCTTGTTCTATTGATATTTGCCTGGAAGAAGAGCCCAACCCACACCTGGCTGTCCCCTCCTGTCAGGAGCTGTGCAGAGCCACAAGGTCCCCCTGAGCCTCCTTTTCTCCAGGCTGAGCCCCTCCCCAGCTCCCTCAGCCCCTCCTGGTGCTCCAGCCCCTTCCCAGCTCCGTTCCCATCTCTGGACACTCCAGCCCCTCAATGCCTTTCCATGGGGCCCAGAATGGGGCACAGCACTCGAGGTGCCCCAGCAGTGCCAGCACAGGGGACAATCACTGTCCTAGTCCTGCTGGCCACTCTGTTTTGGGTACAGATGCTCTGCTGATGGTCCTGCCCTCGTGGGGCTGGAATGGAGCCCAACCCTGCAGGTGCCCAGGGCAGCCTCAGAGCTGGCACAGAGAGAAGGGCTCATTCTGTCACCAGCCAAGGCAGCAGAGGGGCTTTCCTTTCTGCCCAGGCCTTCATCCAAATGATGAAGTGGAAAATAACATTTTCCTGCTGGAAGTAAGTGGCTCCTCAGTTAATCACTGTGTTGTGACAGCAGAGCCAAACACCAGCTCGGGATGGGTCTCTGATGAGGAGGGAAGAAGTAATCAATCAGCTGGGAAAGGAAATCCCAAGAGCAATGGGCTGGGTATTTTCTTCCACACTGCTGCAGCCCACAGAGCTGCATTTCCACAAACAAACAGAGTTTTCCAGAGCAACTCCCCAGAGGTCCATTAGAGAAGCAAACCACCCTGTGCAGGAGCCAAACCCAGCCCCCCAACAGGACACGGGCCTAGGAGAGTCGGGGGTAGGAGGGTTGGAACAGACGGACACGAGAGATCTCTGAAGGCAGGTCAGGAACTTGGGGTTTATTGCAAAGGGCCTGGGGGCAGGGACCTGCTGGGAGCTGCCAGCCACAGCTCAGAGCAGTAAAGAGAAGTAAAGAGAGTGGGAAAGAGGATGAGAGAGCGAGGTTCCTGTTACAATGCCATAAATCTTCTTCTGTGTTGAATATTCTAATTCTCACCAACCAATCTAATACAAGATACAAATCCTACAGCATTTACATACAGCCTGTAAGAATCATTACATCACCACACTGTGTTACATTTTAAACCCCAAAAACTCCTCTTTGGGCCCTTCTGCCAAGCCAGCAGGGTCTGCTCTGACCCTTGGAGCTGCCTGCAAGCAGAGGGTGTTGTTTGATCACAAGGGGATTGCCTTCAGCTGGCCATGCCATTGTTTTCCAGTTGTTCAGTAACTGAGGGATCTCAAAGCTGCTTTCATTTCAATCTCGCTTATATTTCCATATTCTCAAAATCTTTTGCCAGGCAATCATATTTATAAGGCTTTCCTGTTTCATCTTCCCCAAGACACAGGAGGAAATCCTTGCTGATCACAGCTCCCCGAGAGCGCTGGGGCTGTGCTGTCAGAGCTCAGCATCAGTCCCTGGCAGGCACAGGGCTCCTGTCACGCTGTGTCACAGCAGGAATTGGGGACACACACTGAGGAATCAGCTCAGCACAAGGAGCTGCAGGATCCAAAGGCACAAACAGCTTGTGGATGAAAGCTCTGGGATTGCCTTTGACTGCCACCACCCCAGGCCAGCCCAGGAGCAGCAGGAGTGGCCCTGGTGAGGGTTTAAAGCACACATAAGCACCATACCAACCTGAGAGCTGTGCTTTAAGGGGGGTCTGCTCTCTCCAGGGCTGCTCCAGGCTGTCCCCCATGCAGGTCTCCACCTTGCCCTGGGCCATGCTGACCATCAAGGACAGTGGCTCTCCTTACACCGTGTGCAGCCCCTTCACAGCAGTAAAAGCACACGGGAAATCCTTGATAAAGTGGCACTTTCTTGCCTAAAGCACATCACCTTCCTCTACCATTTGCTGCTCTTTTAGGAACCATTGGCTTTACAAGCCCAGCAGCATTGCTGGACAGCCAGGCCACTGTCCTCATGCCACAGGAGCCACCCTGCACTCCAGCAGATCCTGTTCAATCTGACTGGACCTCAGCTGTGCCCCACAGTGCTCTGAAGCTCTGAAGCTGTCCCAGCCACTCCATCTCCTTCACCCTCCAGCACACAGGGAGCACTCCTGGACTCTGGGATACACCTTTCCTGCAGCCCCACTGGTGGGCAGGGTGGAACTTGGGCACCAAGAACCAGCCATGTCCAATCCTCTATCAGAACTCATCTTGGTTCCAGTATTTTCTATGTGGAACCCTTCAGATCAAGATGCAGCAGCAGCAAAGGCTGTTTCTCAGGGGATGGACATGGTCCTGCTGCTCCTTCTCTGCCACCCCCAGGTTCCCACCACCTCCCCAGCCCTTGGGGTTCCACCACCTCCCCAGCTCTGCTGCCTCCAGCCCTGGGCCAATCTCCTGCACAGACTGGATTTTTATTATTAACTTTTAAATGTTTCACTGCTTACAGACCTTTTCACTGCAAAAGAAATCCCAGCTCTGGCTGAGGATCCTTAGGCATGTTTTGATTCCACATCTCACAGAACAAGGGCTGCAGCCAGATGTGCTGCTTAACACAGACACTCTTTTTTGGGTCAAAAACATTCTCTGAGCTGATTCATATCCCAGAAAACCTTGGAAAGACACAGGAAAGACAGGGAAAGGTAACTGCTGGGGCTGGCCAGAGCTGGCTATGGTCTCCAGGGGACCTTGGATGCTGTGGCCAGCCCTCAGGCTGTCAGGTGTGGTGTGTATCCTTTAGTGAGGATCTCCTGCTCCCTCCTTCCTTTGGCCCTAAACCTAAACCTCTCAGCAATCTCCTTGATGAAATATCTGCACTTGAAATCCAGCCACCACAACAGTTTCAGTGTTTCCCATCCCTACCAGGAGCTCTGTGCCACCTGACAGGTGACCTCAGCTGTTTGAGATGTTATTTCTTTTTCTCTTTTTCCCCTGAGTGAGTGCAGTAGAAGCAGACACCATCCATTTTGGTCTAGCAATGGCTCAACTGCATTAGTTTTTCACTCTGGGATGCTCGGTGGCTATTTTTCAAACACCCTATTGCTAAAAACTTAGGAGTCCCTTCAAGACCAAGGGTTGAAGATGATGTTCACTCTGCTTGTAATACAAAGGGAATTTTATTATTATTTTATTTAAACACTATAGCTGGCCTTGCACCAGCAGTAAACCCTCCTCTTGTTATGACTAAGCTACAGGAATCACTTCCTGACTGCACCTTTCAAAAATTTTGCTGTCACACAGGAGTTCATGCAAAATTCACAAGCCTGGATCATCAGCTGCAGTTGTGCTCAAGTCCCAAGCCCCTCCTGGAAGGGTTTCCATTAGCTGCTGATTATAATAAATGACATGTAACACTCTATTGTTCATTCTAAAATAGCACATGAGATTCTTCCTGAACTGTCTGCTGAGAAAGGCATTTAGGATCTATCAATGTCTCCCCTCTATTTTTTCCTTCTCCAGCACAACATATGAAATTATACAGTATTACTCAAAGAACAGCAGGGAGAGAGCAAAAATCTGTATCTTAGCATGGGGGCCTGCAGTGCACACTCCTAAACTCTGTGTAATCCTCTTTCAACTCTGAGTCTATACAAACCTCTCTCTTCCCTTCACCAGGGGTCTTTTATGCTCATAGATCTGTATGTTCCTGCAGGATTTGCAATGTATCCCTGTCAAGGGAGTGGGGAGTCAGCAGTTATTTACTTTCAGGTGTGCTCTGCCCCTGATGGGGCCAACTCCAGACTTCAAAAATACAGATTTTTTTCCAGATTGGAAGAGACCAACATTCTGCAGGGGCACAGGAGAGTAAAGTCCAAAGAGCACAAGGCAGCTGGAGATTGAGGAGCACCAGAGCTCTCCATGCCCCCCTTAAACAAGGAGCCTATATTGCCCCTTATTTAAACCCTCACTTACATGTGACTTCCTTTAACACTGGCCAACCTCTGATATCTGCTGTTCCTGTGATCAACAGTTCAAGACAAAAATCAACAGAGTGTGGAACCCCCAAACCTGCCTCCTCAGTTATTCACTCAGAGGGTGGTGAAACACTGGCACAGATTTCCCAGAGAAGCTGTGGATGTCCCATCCCAGGGAATGTCCAAGGTCAGCTTGGACAGGGCTCTGAGCAACCTGATCTCATTGGAGATGTCCCTGCTCCTTGCAGAGGGCTTGAATTAGGGGAGTTTCAAGGGTGCCTTCCATCCCAATCCATTCTGTGAATCTGTGAATGTTAAAACAAGTTTCTTCATGTGCAAAGATTAATTAGAAACACCAAAGTCATTCAGGGACTTGAGTGGAAATTGCACAAAGAATAACCTCACCATAGGCTCTGATTTTCTGTGCAGACCTTTCTATAAGACTCAAGAGAAGGAGACCCTAAGGAATTGTTCAGCCAGGTTTAATGATCTCCTGGGCTCTTCCTGCCTTTCTTCCCAAGCAATCCCAGGTTTGAGGCAGTGGCTGTGGTGACCATGGGCAACCTGCTGCACTTTATGGGACAAACAAAGTGCTGGAAGCTCCTCCAAATTCACACATCTGGTAGGCTAGGGTCCAACTGCCCTAAGGACATCTCACACCTGAGCATTGCATGGTGTTGCTGCACTGTCAGTGGGAGAGCAGCCCCACCACTGATGGATTGAAAACCACCTTGGTTCCAGCTCCTGATCTGGAGAGAGGAGCAAGAATGAGGGCAGGGTGACCCCACCTTCAGTTACCCTCACTGTGCCCAGGGCTGCAGGGCCACCTCAGTCACTGTGTTCTGCCTCCGTGGTCCCCAGCAGGGATGGGGAACCCCTGCACTCACGTGGGTCTGCCCCAGCCCCAGGTTTATTTTATCAAGTGTTGACATTTTGCTGTGATTCAGTCAAGACTGGTGGGAACAACACGTCTGCCAGTATTATGACAAGGTTTGAAGGCATGTTTTATAGCAGAGGCTGCCAAGAGGAGCTCTGTCTCGTCTGGAGCGTTAGCAGAACATGAGGAAGGTATCCATAGCTTCCCACACATCATTAATTTCTAATTATCCTATCTTTGCTTTCTGCATTATCACTTATTTACCAAACAAAGCTTTATTGGACCGCCCAGTTCCTTATAAGCAGCAGAGCCATTGTTATGTTAAAAGCAATGTTCTAAATGTTATTTATTATTTGATAAACCTCGTGTAACCCTGAATGAGGACATTAAACGGCAAGAACACTACTTCAAAATCCCATTTTAAATAAGTCACCAAGACAGCTGTGCCTTTATAAAACACATTAGAGTGGCACTCAGAGCACATATGGCTCAGGGATATATACAAATTATACAATTTCTGTCATTCGATCAAATAAGAGGGATGTTTTGACCCCAGAAATGAGTCAAATGTAAGTTGTAATTCCAGCCCCAGCAGAGGCCCTGGTGGTAATGGATCCTGACGGCTGATCAAAGAGCCCTGACCATTTGACCCACCAGATCAGTGACTCACTGTATCTATTATGGCTAACACAGACCCCAGCGTGGAGATATACGGAGGCAGGGAGGTAAAGGGCAATAGATACAGGAGATAAATGTTGATTTATCCACGTGCAGGCACAGGGGGACACCTGCAGATGGATCCCACGTGGGTGGGAAGGGATGGCCATGGCTCACCCCACACTCAGGTTCATACTGGAGCAGGGCTGCAGACAGATGCTGTGGATCTCTGTGCACATGATAAATATCATCTCTCACAGCTGCATCTCCCTCGGGGTGTCAGCAAAGCCCCTGTGCCCAGCAGGGCTCCCCGAGTCACACACAGCCAGGGAAAATCCACCTTCTGTTTTACACATATCCACAGCCCCCAGAAACACATCCCTGCCCATGGGTTTGCTTTCTTGGCAGTGTAAGAGTTAACAGCACATCCAGGAGTTACCCAGTCTCACCCTTGATGTCACCTGCAGCAGGTGTCTCACCAGGCTTGGGTGAAATCCTGCCTTTTTCTGTCATAGGATCCCAGAATGCATGGATGGGAAAGGACCTTAAAGCTCATCCCATTCCACCCTGCCACAGGCAGGGACACCTACCACTGTCCCAGGCTGCTCCAAGCCCCACCTGATGCCTTGTGAGGGCTGCCCTAGAGCAGAGACTGGACAGAGCTAAAGAATAAAGCAGGGATTTATCAAAAGGCCTCCATGGATCCACCTTGGGCAGCACCAGAGCCCAGCCAGGGCTGCACCCAAGATGAACCAAAATGGCCCCAAAATGCACGGCCGGGCACGGGGTCTCTCCCTGGGATCAGCTCTGCTCCATTTGCACCTTGCAGTTCATTGTCCCAGCCCAGCTTTAGCCCAGGCACTCCCACCCTGCTTGTTTTTCTCTCTCCAGCCCACGGGGTTTGTGCTCCTGGGCTGAGATTGGGATCATTTGTCCTTGGTGCCCAGCTGGAGCAGGAATTGTTTTGTCTCTCTACTCTGTGAAGAGAACTTACTCATCATATGAAGCCCAGACCCACACACTAAATCAGCACAGAATGTGAAAAATAGAAAAGCTAAAGCCTGAGGTATCCCCTCCAGCCTGGCCTTGGCCACTTCTAAGGGGCAGCCACAACTTCTCCAGGCACCCTGCTCTTTCAGTTGTAGAATCCTGGAATGGTTTGGGTTGGATCTTCAAGACCATTCAGTTCCTTACCTGCCATGGGCAGGGACAACTTCCACTCCCCCAGGCTGCTCAGTGCTGCTGTGCAAACCTGGCAGCCAAGACCTGGCATTTTTGATGGGCAGCATGAGCATGAGCCAGCAGGAGCAACACACAGGAACAGCTTTAGGAGGAGGAAATGAAGTGCAAAGAACTTTGTCAATTTAACTCTCCTACTTTCAATTGAACTCTCAAATTTTCAACACTTCATAGCAGTGGGGGTCGTGTCTCTGCCCTCACCTCCAAAAGCAAAGAGCTGCTTTTACAGTCTCCCTGGCCTGAACAAACCACAGTGCTGTTGAACAGCCTTTCCATGAGGAGTCACACAAATTGACTTGTTGGGACAAACAACAATGGGCTGGTTGCTCAGCTGGAATAAGCCATGCACTGAAATCTCCTGGGATTAGGCAGAGCACAGGATCCCAACTGTCCAGTGATAAATAATCAGCTCTTTCCTCCTTCAAGCTGCCTGTTGCCCTGCTTGCAGCCAGAGAGAATTATGGAGGGAGGGGAAATGCAGCAAACCCCCCCTAAGGCTGTCCATAATGCCCCTGCACTGACACAGTCACATCCCAAAGCCAGGGGACCCCAAGGCCATGCCAGGGCCTGGCAGTCCCCACAACCTCATCACATCACCCCCAGCTCCCTGACAAGGCAGCTCCTGCATTTCTTCTCCCAGCACGTGGGATGATGATCCCTTCTCACAGGGGATTCCCAGGCAGAGTTAATCCATGTTTTTAAGGCACCCATGGATTCCTCCTGCAAGTGCAAAAGTCTCAATGCCAAATAAAACCAACCTCATTCCTCAACCTTTCCCTTTCCTGATGCCACTCTCCTTATCACAAAGACCTTAAATATCTTTTCCCACTGATTTTGCAGGCGTTTTTATTTCTTTTGCCAGCACCGTTGCATTTTTACTGATCTTTCAGAGTGCTTCATATCTGTGTATTCCTTGGGATTTTTCACATTACTTAATTCCTTACCTTTGTTTGGGGAGGGGGATGGGAAAGAAAGAAGGAAAATTGTCAGGGGTGAGGAATGATGCTCTGCTGACTCCACAAGACACAAGAGATACCTCACTCATCTCGAGGGTCAAATGTCCACGATGGTTTGATCAGATGTCAGCTTGCATTTATACCCTGGCCTCTGCTGGAGGTTGAATTACATTTCACATTTGACTCACTTCTGGGGTCAAATGTCCCTCCTATTTGATGGAACAAGAGGAATTATTTTCCCCAAGCAGGTTGTGCTGGCGTGAGCTGTCAGTGCTCTCATTATGTTTTAGGCTCCTTTATTTCTGCAGTTTGTCCTCAGCTGAGTCCAACCCCTCTGGGATGATAAGAGCTGCAGCCGTGGCACAAAAGCCATCCCAACAAGGAAGATCAGGGGAAGGAAGAGGGCACCTGGCTTCCATGTTTTGGATGGTGTTTTGTGGGGGTTTTACACGGGCTTTGTTGGGGGGTTTTGTTTCTCCTTCCTCTCAAGCTGGCAGCTAGGCAGGGAATAATGAAGGAGAGGCAGGAGGACCCTGATCCTGGCTTTACCACACTCCTGCCATGAGAAACTGCAGAATCCCAGAAAAGGTTGGGTTGGGAGGGACCTTAAACCTCATCCCATCCCACCCCTGCCATGTCAGGGACACCTGCCACTGTCCCAGGCTGCTCCCAGCCCTGTCCAGCCTGGCCTTGGGCACTGCCAGGGATCCAGGGGCAGCCCCAGCTGCTCTGGGCACCCTGTGCCAGGGCCTGCCCACCCTCCCAGGGGAGAATTCCTGCCCAGTCTCCCACCCATCCCTGCCCTCTGGCAGTGGGAGCCATTCCCTGTGTCCTGTCCCTCCATCCCTTGTCCCCAGTCCCTCTCCAGCTCTCCTGGAGCCCCTTTAGCCCTGGCAGGGCTCTGAGCTCTCCCTGGAGCCTCCTCCCCTGGGCTGAACAGAACTTCCTTAGGATCAAAAACCAGGCAAGGGGCTGAGACAAAGCTGCTGTCAGGGAGCTGCAGGATCATGATGGAGATAAAATCCAACCCACCAGGCTCATCTGCTGCAGAGTGATGGCTCCAGCCCTGAGTCTGTACAATTTGCCTTTGCCTTGAAGGAACCCAAGGGCTGGATGTCCCTCATGGGCTGTAAAGGAATCTGGTGGCTCAGCAGCCTCCGAGGTGAGATTGTGAGACCCCTCCTGCTGTTTAATGTACTCCTTCAGGTTATAACAGGTTTAGCAAACAATAAAAACCATCTGGAAGGCCCATTTAAATAACAGAGTTGTGTCATTAGTGCTGAAGTCATGGCTGGGGCTGTAAAACCAGTAAACAAATGCTGATGTGCAGGTAAATAAAGAGAGATGGTGCACTGAGGAGGGTGAGGAGGAAGCTGCTCCTCATCCTCCTTGGCCAAAGCTCATGCTGGGTGTGAACCACATCTCTGCAGGGCATGAAGTGGGATCCTCACCTTCCCTCCTGTGGGAATCCACAAAATCAGAGGGTCTTGGGAAAGCTGCAAAAGGCAGGCTCAGAGACAGCAGAACTGTGGTTAGAGCTGAGCAGTGGCCATGAGATTGGTCAGCAGAAAAATTATGTAAGAAGTAGAAAAGCAAGGACAAATAGAACAATGGTCTGTGTATCAATGCTTGTCTAGAATAACTCCCTGAACTGCAGAAAAGTTCATCTAGTGAGATATTATGGAGTTCTAAGCTTGATAATGGAGCTCTGTGCATTGTGTTTAAGGCTCACAAGCAGGTGTTGGATTTGAAATAAGCAGGCATTGTTTAACCAAAGGTACCTGTGCTTACAGTGGTGGGATGGAACCACTGTCAGTGTGCTTCTGCTGTGTGTGATTGGTCAGAAAACTTATAAAGTGAGTTGTAACATTGAGTTCTTGGTCTGCTGCCTGGGATGTGAGCTGCTGGCATCTTCCCATTGTCATAGCCATGTACTGAGAGTGATGCTGGGAAATCAAACAGCTCAAGGCACGTTCCCAGCAGTCCTGTCCCATTTGTGATTTGTACAGAGACCCCAGCTGGCAACACCTCCCAGTTACACTCCTGCCACCCCAGATGAGGTTATGGGGGTCACTGCAGCCTCCCACGGAGCCCAGGTGCCCCTCTGCACCCTTGTGCTCCCAGCTCCCCTCTGACTGCCCCACACCAGCCCAGGGAGGGAACTGGGCATGCCAAACAAGGCAAACACCCCCAGTCATTGTCCATGATACTCTCTACAGTGCTTTTGCTGGTGGAGAAAGAGCAGCACAGCCCCTGTGCACCAGGCCATCCCCTCAGTGGGGGGTTCCTGCCCTCCTCTGCCAAGGGAAAGAACTTTCCTCCCTCTCCACCCTCCTCCAAAATGGGAACTAGCAAGTAAACAGAGAGCAAATGTAGAGTGAGCTCCTCTTGCCCAGGTTACAGGGATTTAAGCTGGTTTGGTTGATCCTTCTCCAGGATCAACTCAGGACACGACTCCTCTCCCTGCTTTCCTTTGGGAGCCAACCCTTCTCCCTGAGGAGCAGCAAACCATTCCCAGCCCCACAGCACCCCTGCTGACCTCCCTCTCACACCCACCTTGAGGGAAAAGTGAAAAAAGCTAAGCAGGAAACACCAATGGCTCATGCTGGCCATGGCTCTGCCCAAATCCAGCCTGGTGCTGCAGGCACATCATGGCCAGGGACTGTGGCTGCTCCCTGTGCCAGCACTGCCAGCCCTTCCCAGGGAAACCCTGGCTGCTGTTTGAACACTTTTGAGAGGGTATGAGCACACCTTCACCCCAGTTATTGCAATGGGATATGCTAACACAGCATGGAGGTGGGATTTTTTCAGTGAAATAAGGAAGGAATCACTCCAATTCAAAGAAATAATTCAAATGTGTGAACCCACAGATGCACCCTGCAGCAAAGATCACCCAAAAGAAGCTGTTGCTAAAATTCCTACTAGACCATCAAGCTGATATAAAAAGCCAAATTCCATCCTTGGGAGGTTTTAAAGGCAAAGTATCTACAACATCCTTCCAGCCTTGGGAGTTTTAAAAGCAAGGTATCTCCTGTGATCATCAGAGCATGAGGTTCTGCACAGCTGGGGCACAGGGCTGACCCCTGGATGGGCACTCAGGGTTCACCCCCTTCTTTCCCATATTTACTCACCCTCTGCCAATTCCTGGCTCTAAGGATCACCCCCACACTCTTGTTGGTTGAACACATATTTGTTTCTGCTGAATCACTCAGCAGCACAAGGTTTGCTGTTCCTTCCCCACCCTGGAATTCCTCCTCATGCAAGAACAGCCTGTCCCCACACCACCATGGGGACAGCTGCCAGTGCCAGCTGCCAGAGCAGGAACACCTCTCCTGAGCCATGAGCCAGTGCCCTGCCCTGCTCCAAGGAGGCAAACTGCAGGATTCCATCCCATTCCCAGTGTAACATGGACAGAGTTTAACCCCTGCTGCCATTGGAGCACCACAGTGATGTCCCAAACCCCAGGCACTCTGTGGGGCTGGGGTCAACAAAACAGCCCAACACAACCAAACATGGGGCGCTGGGATGTGTCAGCAAGGAGCTGCCACCTCCCCTCCCCAGGCTGCTGGGATGAGATGCTTTGTGCTGAGGGTGCAGCACCTCTAACCATGCCAGGCCACCCCTGAGGGTGCACAGGGGACCAGCTCTCATCTCCAGGTCAGGGGGACAGAAAAAGAAAGAAAGAAAGAAAAAGAAAGAAAAAGAAAGAAAAAGAAAAGCATGTGCTGAAGTTCTCCTGTCCCAGCAGGACCTAAATATGGACTTTACAGAATCACAGAACTGGGCTGGAAATCACCCTAAAGATCATGTTCCAGCCCATACACAGCTTTAGGACCCCACTCCATGTTTTTTCCATGTGTATCCAAGCCCAGAGAAGGCTCAGGCACCTGCAAGACATGAACACTTCTATTCTGGTCCCCCACACGTGGGTTTCTAGCTCCAAAACAGGAACCCTTGGATTCCTTTTTCTCCCCTGTTAATCTATTTAGCTACAGGAAATACTCCACATGAGGGAAGGAGACACCTGAACTGCACACAATACTTGGAAACTTCCCTGTGTCCAGAAGCACCAAATGCACCTTCATTTGGAGTGAGGGATGCTGAGACAAAGCTTTTCAGCAGAGCTTTTCAGCAGAGCCAGGCTGCAGTGGCAGGCAGCAGCACCAGGATGGAAATGCATCCCAACCCCTCCACCAAGTGCTGCATCTGGGCTCTGACCTCCTCCATGGACACTCCTGGTGTCCCAGGAGGGCAGAGTCACAGAGACCTCCTAGAATTTGTGCTTTAGTCCCCCAGAAATCTCACCCCAGCAAAACAACTCTTACCTGACTGGCCGATAGGAACTCCTGGGCGTTGTCGTTCATCCCCATGTACATGTTCTCCCCATCAAACTAGAAAGGCAAAAGAAAGAGTTAATGAAATGCCATCTGCACACCGTGCTGCTGTGCATCCCAAATACCTTCCTGGCTCTTCACATCAAGAGCCAGAATTCCCAAAGGAAAACCCTGGCTGCTGTTTGAACACTTTTGAGAGGGTATGAGCACACCTTCACCCCAGTTATTGCAATGGGATATGCTAACACAGCATGGAGGTGGGATTTTTCAGTGAAATAAGGAAGGGATCACTCCAATTCAAAGAAATAATTCAAATGTGTGAACCCACAGATGCACCCTGCAGCAAAGATCACCCAAAAGAAGCTGTTGCTAAAATTCCTACTAGACCATCGAGCTGATATAAAAAGCCAGCTTCCATCAGAGGAAATGTCCAGACTTGGGCAGGTCCCATTCAGTCCTCCTACAGACCTCAACACCAAAGCAAAGCTCCTGCAGCAATGCAGAATCACTCTGGAGCTGTGGAAGAGGTTTTACAGTGACTTCTGTGAGCCAGAGAGAAGTTTGAGAAGAGGATCCATGTTTACCCCTGAAAGAATTTTCTACCAAGGATCCATGTTTACCCCTGAAAGAATTTTCTACCAAGAGACCAAGAAAGAAAGGAAGATAACTAAGAGAAACCTGCAACTGCCTGTTCCAATGAGCACTTTGTCTTTCCTGACCAATGAGTAAAGTGTAAACTTAGGAGTTTTGTAAGAATGTATAAAAAGCAGGCATGCTATAATAAAACCAGGTTTGAAGCCTTCTGAAAATGGAGTGTTGCTTTGGATGGTGACCATCTCAACTATCCATGGAGCACTCAGGAGGTGTCTCTGCACAGCCTGGCACATCCTTCCCCTCTTCTCCTGCTCTTCCTGCTCTGCCAGGACTCTGCTCTGGGCAGCCCAAGCCCAGTCCATCCTCCTGTGTCCCCCAGCTCCTGCACACACCTGATTCCCAGCTGCTAATCCACTTATCAGGCCACAAAACCCCCACTAGAGTTGTAGCTCTCACTGTGGAGAGCTACAACTCTTCTCACTAATTAGCTGCAAGGGGAGCTTTTCACTGGCTCAGATTCCAAAGGAAGGAAAAAAGCCCTCCAGGATTGTCTGTGGCTCCAAGTACAGCTGGGGCAGGCCTCAAGGCTGAGTTCACAAATTAATTATGGCAATAAAAACGGGCTGAGCCATAAAACACTCCTGAGACGAGGGTGGAGGCACCAGCTGTGAGTGACACCTTGCACTTAACAAGGGGAAGAGCCAACCCTCCTGCCCTTACCAGCAGGATGATGAATTGGAGATTGTTCACCCCTCACCTGTCCTCCCACTCTCTGATACGAAGCTGGTTCCAGTTATGCCTTAACAGAAATTGGCCATATTAAGAGCAATAAAAGTGAAATCTAAATAAAACCAGGTGAAGATTTTCAGCCTAGACAATTAATTATGCTTCCATTTCTCAGAGTGCTGCAGGATTAGCTATTAAAGGCAGCAGAGTTAGTAAAGCCAAGTGGGGGTAACACGGCTCTGCTTGGCCTCAGACACCCTCTAATTGCCACACTGTCCTCTGGCACAGCAAACCAATTAAAAGCTGTAAAATTGGAGCAGCTATTGTGGCATTCATTAAGCAATACCAGCAGCAGCAGCTGCAGCAGGTGGAGAGGATTCCTGTGCAACTGCTGGATTCTGTGAGATCCACCAGTGAGGCACGAGCTGTGGGATGCAGAGAGCACTGGGACAAACACCTTCCCCAGAAGGCAGCTGGGTCCCATCCACTTTAACCTGGATTTCCCTCCACCTGGCAGGTGCTCACTGGCACAGCCAGCTCCTGGCAGCTGGAGCTTCCAGGAACACAGACCCAACCAGCCCTACAGCCTAAATACCCTCTGACCCACCTCAGTACCCTCTGACAGCCCCACCAACCCCAGCAGACACAGCTGGGCTGGCAGCAGAGGTGCCAGAGGTTGGTGGAGAATCACAGAATCTCCAGGGCTGGAAAAGCCCTCGAGGATCACTGAGTCCAACACTCTCCCAGCACTGCCAAGGCCACCACTCAGTGATGTCCCCAAGTGCCACATCCCCTCTCATGCATCCCTCCAGGGATGGTGACTTCAGCACTGCCCTGGGCTACCTGTTCCAGCACCTGGCCACCATTCCAGTGAAGAAATGTTCCCTAATATTCAATCTAAGCCTGCCCTGGTGCACTTGAGGCTGATTCCTCTCATTCTGCCCCGTGTTTCCCACAAGAAGACACCAACCCACACCTGGCCACCACCTTTTTCTCCAGGGAAAAAAAAAATTACCTTGAAAGTTACATTCAGCAAACCGAAACTATCCTTCAGTGGGGAGGCCCAGAGCAGGACAAACCCTCCCCTGTCTCCACATCCTTCTGATTTTCAGAATGTATTTTTTTATGGCTTTCTACTGTTCCCCTACCTCCATTCCACAATTCCTTCTGCCCTTGATGCCTTCATAACAACTGTAATGAATCCTGCCTTCAAAATTACTGTTTCTCTGATTTCCAGGCTGAGCAGCGAGCCTGAAAATCAGGACTCAAAATGCAATGGAAACTTTGGAATTTCCCCACTGCTGATTGGATTTTTTTTCCCTCTCCTCCAGGCTGTGAAGGTGCAAACAAATTTATTAGAATTTCTCCCATCAGGATATTTTTTCAATTAGATGTTTGCCAGTTATGCAGCAGCCAGGTAGAGCAGATAAGTAATGTTCTCTCCCTCTTCTCATTATTGTTTTGCTACAGAATGCACTTCAAAACAATCAACCCCAACACACCGGGTAGATTTATGATAGAAACAGAAATTTTAATATTTCCCTTAGGTTATAAATGCCTCCTCCCTTTTTTCCTTCACTCCAGCTCCTGTTCAAACCTGGATAGAGCCATTTATCACCCTCCTTACCCCAAAACCCAGCCTGCACTGAATGATGTGGCAGGGATCATTTTCAAGTCCTAATTCAAAAGAAACATCCACTTGTGCAGTTGTCTTAATCACTTTATCACTTTTGCTTGGTTGCAATTAGTTAATTTTATTATTCTTTGGTTAATAGGAGCAGCCTGTTAAACAAATCAGTGCCTGTGGCTGATTCTCTCCTGCATGGAATGAGCACGAGGCCAGGGAGGGAAGGGGAAAGAAAAGAGGAAAGTAGAAAGGGAAGGGGAAGAAAAAGGGGGAAGTGAAAGGGAAAGGGTGAGAGAGGAGGGAAAGTGCCCCAAATTCCACCAATTCTGGCAACAAAGTCAAATGGACACCACTGAACTGCCCTGGTGTGCAGGTGACAGGAGCTCCAGGCAGGATTCCATCTCGTGCCACAGGAGGTGGCTTTGCCTGGCACTGGGGGATGAGGACAGGGATGCTGCCAGCCCCATTCAGAGAGGGAGCTTCAAGGACATCAGGGTGATGGAGAGCAAGCCACAGCTGCACCCCTCCATGGGACAACCCACCGAGTATTTTGGGTCCAAGCAAAAGACAAAAGTGTGAGAAAACACCCTCTGAAATTCAGTTTTTCATGGAGAATTTAATTAAAAATATAATTCTTTTACTACAGCTCTTCCAGGGGAGCTGCAGCTGGCACTGTTCTATCAGCCCATACACGGATCTCAATTCAGATGTTGTTGTACAAAGCACTTTTAAAATCTTTACTGCTTTTCTAGACTCATTTTGGTTTGTTATTTTTGCTCCATAGCATTATTTTCAAACCTGTAAATGTGCCCAGAGGTCACAGGGGTCTCCTGTTAGCCAGATGAATATGAAAAGGAAAAACAAATGCAGGCAGCAGGCTGGGACAGACCCCAAAGTGCAGCAGCTGTGGGATCTCCAGCTCTGTGCAAACAGGGAGAACAAATGTTTGCTAACTGGGAAGGACCCAGTGGAAAGAAACACAACCTCCTGCCAAGATTCCAAGAAGGTGTTACTTTTTCCTGGATGGCACTGCCAGCTTGTACAATTTTATTATGAATCTCATCACATCATTTTTGTTTTGTGAGAGCCATGAACTGAGATGGAAACTTCAGCTCTGTAAGAAAATGTGGAATCACAGCTTGGTTTGAGTTGGAAGGGACCTTAAAGATCACCCAGTTCAACTCCCCTGACATGGGCAGGCCCACCTTCCACTAGACCAGAATAGTGGGCAAAATTCATACCAGTAATACCTTCTGTGATACCTGCAAGATCTGAAAAGCCTTCCAAACTTTTTATTTAATTTTATTATATGTGTGGTGGGTTTGGTGGTTCTTTTGGTTTGGTTTTTTTTTCCCTTGGAGGAGATGTACCTGAATTTTGACACACTTTTTTGGCAATACTAGACCACAGCACCTTAACTGCAAGTCCACTGAGGTTCTAGAGCTGGAAAATGTGACCTGTTGATACAAACCCAGCAGTAATTAAGAGCCATCACCATCAAGGAGCTACTGAATGACCAGTTCAGAACAAATTGGATGCCTCCAGTGGCTCCTACTGCTCAGAGCTATAAACACTTGCCTGTGGTTTGCCCCCTGTGCCAAGACACAGGAGATGGGCAGTGGGCTCCCTCTCATGACAACCTCATTTCCAAACTGGGTGCACTGGGAATGCCAAATTTCATTGGAAGTTCTTGGAATGCATCTGGGTTTGTTTCCCAGCAAGCTACAGCTCAGCCACCACCAGCACCAAGACAGAGTGACCTGATGACCTAGAGCAGAGGCTGGACAGAGCTAAAGAATAAAGCAGGGATTTATCAAAAGGCCTCCATGGACCCACCTGGGGCAGCACCAGAGCCCAGCCAGGGCTGCACCCAAGATGACCCAAAATGGCCCCAAAATGCACGGCCGGGCACGGGGTCTCTCCCTGGGATCAGCTCTGCTCCATTTGCACCTTGCAGTTCATTGTCCCAGCCCAGCTTTAGCCCAGGCACTCCCACCCTGCTTGTTTTTCTCTCTCCAGCCCACGGGGTTTGTGCTCTTGGGCTGAGATTGGGATCATTTGTCCTTGGTGCCCAGCTGGAGCAGGAATTGTTTTGTCTCCCTGCTCTGTGCACAGAGCTCACCATCCCATAATAGGAAGCCCAGACCCACACACTAAAGCAGCACAGAGTCTGAAAAATATAAAAGCTGAACCTGAGGCATCAGACCCAAAGAAATGCCATGCAAGGAATGCCTTTAGGATTTTAGTGAGTAAAAGTTAACCCAAGAAAACTTGTGTAACACAGGTAATTTGTATTTAATACTCCTCATAAAAACAAACAAACAAACAAACAAACAAACAAATTGCAGCCCATGTGTTGCTGGTCTTCACTCAGCTGCTTCCAATGGCAGCATTGGAATGCACCATTCCCATCATGGGCAATGGGCAATGCAATGGCACCATTCCCATCATGGGGAAACATAACTCTCCTTTAGAAAGTGTTACAGGAATAGTTTTATGCACAATTCATTTTTATCAGTGTTATTTAAGTGGCACATCCTGCTGTAAGCTCACTTTGGCCATGGTGTTTCCCAGCCCTGCATCCCCACGATGCTGCTCCTGCATACCAGGCTCAGGGATCCACAGCCAAGGATGCTGGTCCTGGTGAGGGTCTGTGGAAGAGGTTTTACAGTGACCTCTGTGAGCCAGAGAGAAGTTTGATAGGAGGATCCATGTTTACCCCTGAAAAATTTTTTTACCAAGGTTGTTTAATAGAGACCAAGAATTTTTTACCAAGGTCGTTGACGTAGAGACCAAGAAAGAAAGAAGGATAACTAAGAGAAACCTGCAACTGCCTGTTACAAAGAACACTTTGTTTGACTTTCCTGACCAATGGGCAGAGTGTAAACTTAGGAGTTCTGTAAGAGTGTATAAAAAGCAGGCATGCTATAATAAATATAGGTTTGGAGCCTTCTGAAAATGGAGTGTTGCTTTGGATTGTCTCTGTCCCAACTATGACAGGGATGCTCCCTGTACACATCTCTGGGATGTGAAATCCTCACCTCAGCCCTGCCCCTGCTCCGTGGCTGAGCTGCCACTGCAAATTCCTGCAGGAGTAATTCAGCATCCCACCTCTTCAGGGAATACACGCTGAGGTTAGCTTAATCTCTTTAACTGCAGTTCCCCCATTAAGGGCTTTACACAACCTCTGGCCCGCAGTGATCTACTTAGCATTATTTATTTGTGTGCTGAAATGCTTGGGTAGCCCCTGGGCTGATCCTGTCAGGGAGGGTCAGGAGTTCAGCAGGAGATTTACACTCCCCCAGGAGTGCCCTGCAGGGGCAGTCAGCGTGTCCATCCCCGATTTGTTTGGGGACAAATGGCAAGAACAGGGAGCACGACCCCACAGCAGGTGTCAGAGGCACAACACAAACCCAGCATCCACCCCAGCCACCGGGGCTTTGGGGGGCTGGGTTTCCTACAAACACTGAATTTTCTCACACATTACCCCAGGGGAAATCCAGCTTGATACAGTTGGAATCTTGAGGCTTAAAGCCTTACAGTAAAAGGTGGTTTGTTTGGTTTGTTTGTTTTAAGAACAATTTACAAGTAGGATAAAAACCTGGTAGGAGTTTTTTTCTCAATACACCAGGAGGAGGAAACCTGCAGAGTGGTGGGGCCAAGGTATCGTAGAGGATGTCAAGAAACTACAGCCAGGTGGGAAGGAAAGGAGTGACCTGCACCAGCCTGATGGACACTGATGGACTGAGTATTCAGAAATTCCTAAACTGGAGCATCTCCCTTGGAAAGACCCATCTGAGAAGCTCTCACACGGGGATGGCCAAAAGGAAAACATAAAACCAACCAAGGGAATCCTAAGGAACTCCCATGATCCACCTGCTCTAAAACAATGTGAGGGAACTTTGGGACCATCATGACAACACAGACCTTGAGGGGCTGGAGCTTGTCCAGGGAAGGGAACGGAGCTGGGGAGGGGCTGGAGCACCAGGAGGGAGTGAGGGAGCTGGGGAGGGGCTGGAGCACCAGGAGGGAGTGAGGGAGCTGGGGAGGGGCTCAGCCTGGAGAAAAGGAGGCTCAGGGGGGACCTTGTGGCTCTGCACAGCTCCTGAGAGGAGGGGACAGCCGGGTGTGGGTTGGGCTCTTCTTCCAGGGAACAGGAGGAGAGGGAACGGCCTCAGGGTGTGCCACATCAGGTTTAGATTGGAGATTAGGCAAAGTTTCTTCACTGAAAATGTTGTCCAGCTCTGGGACAGCTGCCCAGGGCATGGTGGAGCCACAATCCCTGGAGAGGTTTAAAAGACATGTGGATGTTGACTCTTGGGGACATGGGTTACAGGTGGCCTTGGCAGTGCTGAGTCAATGGCTGGGCCCAACAATCCAGAGTTCTTTCCCAACCTAAATGATTCAGTGATTTTAAAGGTCTGACCTTCTGTCTCTGTGCCCAAACAAACAGGAGTGGGAAGGGGAAGGTTCCAAACCAGCATGTCCAGCTCCCTCAGTGTGAGCCCATCACACTCCAACACACCCAGGAGACCCAGAGGGAGCCAAGATGAGGGACCTTGTGCCTCACAGCCCCCTTAGAGCTTGCTGAAGGGTCAGCAGGCCCCTAGGAAAGATGAGCTGATCTCTCTGGTTGAACTTCTCACAAGGCTCCTCAAAAACCAGCTCTAAACCCCAAAACCCAACATGGCATGGGACCCAGGGGAAGGATCTTTTTCTCACAGCCAGACACTCAGGAGGTTTTAGCAAGCAGAAGATCATGGTCCATGATCCATCTGCACTAAAACCTCTCCAGCTCACCATATAACTGATCTGGAAGGGCTCAGTTTATTAATGAGACAGAAATTATTCAGGCCAGCCAAAACTGAAAGCGACTTTGAATAGCTTTGCATTAGGACTCTCACTGCACTAAGTGGCACTGAGGAAATGGAAGATTAAATTTAATGTCAATAAATGCAAAGTAATGCACCAAAGAAAAGCAATCCAAACGACAGACATGACAATGAGCCTTAAAGTTGATGTTGCTGTCCAGAAGAGAAACTTTTCTAGAGAGTTCACTTCCAGTTTTTTTCCAGTCCTCAGCAGCTGCCAAAGATGCCATTCAGGTTTTGGAAGCAGTCAGGAAAAGAGCAAAGAGGGAAAGACCAAGTATTATTTTACCATCTGTACTGTCAGAAGGAGAGAGGGCAACTGCAAGGAGGATCCCAGGTGTGGGATGGCACATGTGGATGAGGAAGAAGAGGTGATGAAGGGATAGAAGGGTGTTAGATTGACTCAACGAAGACATATGTGAAAAACTGAAATGAGAGCAGGGCTCTAACAGCCTAAAATCAAGGAGACAGACCCTGAGATTATCAGCAAGTGAAATTAAACCCTTCCAGAGAAGTTCTTCATACTGGACCCAAAACCAAAACCAAAAGCCTGACCTGTGGGCTCCTGGAAGCGCTGTGGGCAGATATAATCTCATTTTTTAGCATGTGGGTGATCAAAGATCATTGTGGGACCTCCATCCCTGGAGACACTCAGAGCTCAGCTGGACCAGGCACTGCACAACCCCACGTGGGTGGCCCAGCTTTGCCTGGGGGGCTCAGGACACACAGATGTCCCTCAGGACTGGCAGTATTTGGGGTCTGGGGGCTTCTGTGATATGTGACCATGTGATACTTACACAGACCTCCACCCCAAAAGCATCTCCAGCCTCCCCTTTTATTCTCCTGCAATGCCACCACTATTCGAGTGACAGCATTCATTTATCTGAGAGACTGGCTGGCTTTCTGTCAACACTGCACACAATATTATTGTTATTACATTATTTGAGGGGGGATGAGGCCTTAAACTCATTTACCTGGATCTTTCAGAGCCTGCAGAGGAGTTCAAGCTCTTCACATACACACACAAAAAACCCCGTCCACTGAAAGCTACAGGGAGCAGCAGAATTTAGTCTCAAGACTGACATGGAAATAGATTAATTTTTTTTTCCCATCTCATATTCTAATTACAATTCTTCTCCCCCTACTATTTTCTGTTCTCATTACAGTCTTAAAATTGCTCTGCAAATTCTGTACCTTATTCTGCTCTTCCTACCATCTTTGTCATGGAAATGAGAAACAGAATGTATAAGCATGAAAATATTGCAGAGATCAAAATTCTGCTTAACCCTTTACTGTGCGACTCCAAAAAGAAGTGAAAGCAGCACAGAGCAGCCAATCCTCCATCCATCCATCCATCCATCCAGCCTCCTCCTCTTCTCCTCCCAGCTGCACTGAGGAGAAGGATGCTCAGAGAAAGGTGATTAATTTAAAGGCCAAAGTCACTCAGGGTTACACCTCGCGGTGCGTGGAGGAGGGGTTGGGGTTTCAGCTGAGCAGGTTTTGCTCCTGAGGGCAGATGTTGATCTAATACATTTTGACTGTGCTCAGATGATTGTGTTTAGCTTTTAGCCTGGTGTAATAATGCTGCTGGGGAGAGCTGGTGCATTGAGCTGCCCTGGTGCACGGAGTGCTCAGCACATCTCCATCCTTCTCCGTGGCACCGAGAGCTCACCAGAGCTGCAGCCAAAACCCAAATCCTTTCAGATTTCTCTCCAAATCTGGGCAAGGATGCTGAAATCAGGCTGCTGGGAGGTGGGCAGCACCCCCTGCTCTCAGCCACGAGCTCCCCAGCCCATTGCTGACCAGCTCAATGCTGTTTGTGTGCAGCGCTGCCGCTGCACGGCTCTGGCACGGACATCACTTCCTTCTCAAAACCAAACAACAACCTCATCTGGAGCTGTTCATCACAGCTGCTCAAGGAGTTTATCTGCAAAAAGAGTATAAATACCAGGAGGCTCTTGCTGAGCTGGTCCTTCAGCCATCAGCAGCTGAGTGAGAGGGAGAGCTGAGGAGCCTGGTGAGGGGAGGGAGGAGGGCACAGCGATGCAGCACACACCTGGCCTGGTGTGTGTGAAATAAATACAGTAAGTGCTAAGGAGCAACAACTGCACTGCCTGCCCCTCCAGCAACACTTGTAACACACAGGAAACCAAGAGAGACAGAAAACACACAAAGATCTAAAAGAAGCCGCAGAGACTCTGAGCTAGAACAGTCAAAGGCACCGAGAAACAATGTTTTCTGCAAGATAAAACCTCGGGGCTGAGATAAAAATAGAGCTGATACCTGTGTGCCTGGGAAGCAGCCACCAGCCTGGCTCTGCTCTGGGAGTCTTTTATGGAGGTGCTGATTTGCACAGCAGAACAGCAGCCAGAGGAAGCACTGCAGAGGGGCTCCACACAGCCCTGGCATAGCCCGGGAGGCCAGGGAGCAGCTGGGAACGAAGAAACCTTAAGCAGGGAAGCTTTCCCACCCTATAATTTGGTTCTCTTTGCCCAGGGAGTGATGCTGAGCCACACACCTGAGGTGAATTCCTGGATGGAATCAAAGCCATTCCCTGGGGAGTGAGGCAGCAGCTGCCAGCAGCAGCAGCAGGGGCTGGGTGACGCTGGGTTTGACGCACACGGAGCAGGAATGGGTTTGGAAAGCTCTGTTTGTCTTTTCTTGACTGCATGGTGAGTAAATAATGATGTGAGGAACAGAGCTGTCAGAGGAGCGAGCAGGGGATGCCTCAGTGCTGGGCACTTTTTAAAGACCATGCTTTTTGTTCCCAATCCCAATGCCTTGCTGGCAGCTGCACAGGTAAACAGCCTGGATCCCAAGGACCTCCAATAATTCCTAAAATCAGTTGATATTCACAAAGAAAAACAGGAGCTTTTATTCACCCCACAGCCCCTGCCCTTTCAGCACAGATTAAATATTACAAGGGAATTCTTTACTCAGAGGATGGTGAAGCCCTGGCACAGGGTGTCCAGAGCAGCTGGGGCTGCCCCTGGATCCCTGGAAGTGTCCAAGGCCAGGCTGGAGCAACCTGGGATAGTGGAAGGTGTCCCTGTCCATGGCAGGGGGTGGGATGAGATGAGCTTTCAGGTCCCTTCCAACTCAAACCTCTTTCCAAGCAAAAGGACATTTCTGCCCCCCAGATTCAAGATCTTGTCTATTTTCTTCTCTTGCAAAGCATAAGGGAAATGAATAATTGATTTTTCAAGACCATGGGGAACATTATGCAAAACCAGCTATTGGGAGGGAAAAAAAAATAAATCAGAGGTCTTCCATGCCAGTCATTTAGAAAATAGTTTCCAAGACACAGATATTTAGCACCAGCAAAAACCTGCTTTCTGTGATTCTGCACTCCACTTTGTATGCAAATATACTCTTGCAGTGGTGCTTAGAATGACTTGGGGAAAAAAATAGAAAAAAAGGGCTGACAAAGTAAAATCCATTTCACAATGTCTGGACATATTCCAGACCCAAAAATAATAAAACTAATGAAAAGGGAGGTCTTTAAAGACTAAACAAAACTCAGCCCTAAACCAAGGATAATAGGAAGGTGGTTTCTGAAATTGCAAGGTCAGGTTGGACAGGGCAACCTGCTCCAGAGGAACCACGTGTTTCCATGTCCCTGAGAAGGGCAGAGCCCTGGGAAGCAGGGATGGAATGGTGTGGCCAGCAGGAGCAGCAGGGATGGGATGGTGTGGCCAGCAGGAGCAGCAGGGATGGAATGGTGTGGCCAGCAGGAGCAGCAGGGATGGGATGGTGTGGCCAGCAGGAGCAGCAGGGATGGAATGGTGTGGCCAGCAGGAGCAGGACAGTGATTTTCCCCCTGTGCTCAGCACTGTTTGGGCAGCACCTCGAGTGCTGTGTCCAGTTCTGGGCCCCCCAATTTGGGAAGGACATGGAAGGGCTGGAGGGTGCCCAGAGAAGGGCAGCAAGGCTGGTGAGGGGTCTGGAACACAAACCCTGTGAGGAGCTGGGCTTGTTTATCCTGGAGAAGAGGAGCTCAGGGGAGACCTCACCCCTCTCTACAACTCCCTGACAGGAGGGTGCAGCCAGGGGGGTTGGGCTCTTCTCCCAGGCAACCAGCAACAGGACAGGAGGACACAGCATAAAGCTGTGCCAGGGGAGGTTTAGGCTGGACATCAGGAAAAAAGTCTTCCCTGAAAGAGTGACTGGGCACTGGAATTGTGTGCCCAGGGAGGTGGTGAGTCACCATCCCTGGGGGGGTTTAAAAAATGCCTGGATGTGGCACTCAGTGCCACGGTTTTGATGCTTTTTTGGGACTACCTAGAAACAGGTCCCAGACAAAGTTAAGGGAATAAAAAGCAGTTCTATTTATTGAAGGGCCTTCAGGTGCATTTTGGGCAGACAAACCCCCCCAGGTCCACCCAAAAAATGGATCACAAGTCACGGGTTCACACTTTTATAAGTTTGGTCCATTTGCATATTGGGCGTTAATCTTCCAATTACAGCTTCAGCTAATGAAGTCATTTACCCCAAGTTTGCTCCCCCAGCTCAGTTTTGTTTCCATCTCTGGGCCCTGAGGCAGTGAGGTGTCCTTGACTGCCAGCCTGGAGAGGAATTGTTGTGTGTGCCCAAGCTGGGAAAGCTGCAGCTCACCCTGTGTGTGGGGTTTAGAGCTATGCACTAAAGAATTGCAGGGCTACAAATAGATGGAAAATAGAAAAGCTCAAATCCTGAGGCATCAGTTTAGTTGGTGAGACAGTCTTAGGTCATGAGTTGAACTTGAGGATCTCAAAGATCTTTTCCAAGCTGGTTCATTCTGTGATCCTGGGATTCTGTGGGGCAGGACAGGGCTGGGCAGGTGCAGACCTGGGGATTCACAGGCTCCCATCACTGCTGGCAAGGCTGAGCTGGAGCTGCCCCAGCCCAGCTGCAAACACAGCCCCAGGCTGGAGCTTCACACCGTGCAGGAGACCCAGGGCAGGCAGGGGCAGGGTTTGTCAGCAGCTCAGGCTCAGCAGAGCCTCCCCAGGCAGCAGCACCACATCCTTGTGGCCCTGTTCCCTCAAGTGCTGAGCTGGGCTGCTCACACAAAGCTGCTGAGCTGTGTTTCTGGGGGCTGTGCACGTCACAGCCCCATCACCCCACTGCCCTGCCCTTAGTCCACCTGTCCCACCTAAATCTCCATTCCCAACCTCAACTGTTAAATATGAAAAAAACCCCAACCATCTCCCTCGAGCACTTCTAATTTCAGCTTCTCTTCCTTTTTTTGCTACCTGTCTGCTCACTTTATTCATCATTCCACCAGATTTTACTGCCCTCTAACATTTTCATTAGGGCTAAAGGTATTCTGTGCTTACTGCAGCCAAGCTGACCTCAGGTTCACTTGTTCAATATCTCCCTTAGTGCTGAAAACTGGCAACATCTTAAAAAGACAGTTAAAAACTCATTAAATTTAATGAAACTAAACAGAAAAAAGCACCTCTGATTATTATTATGCCCCTGCCTCACTGTAAATAATTGAATAAAGATATTATTATGACTATTATTATTACTATTATTAACCCTAACAAGAAGTTTAGAGCATGTTGATGAGAAAGAGAAAAGAGCAGCTTTGCTTGACTAATTAATGACTTAAATAAAAATAAACAAAGGGAGTCTTCCTGATTTTAGCAAAGTCCTGCCTTTTTCCA
The DNA here is from genome assembly GCF_027477595.1 of Haemorhous mexicanus. Classification (NCBI taxonomy): domain Eukaryota; kingdom Metazoa; phylum Chordata; class Aves; order Passeriformes; family Fringillidae; genus Haemorhous; species Haemorhous mexicanus. The sequence continues at coordinate 3,741,044 of NC_082358.1, forward strand.
AGCAGTTAAAAGCAAGACTGACAGCTTTATAGATAGGGAAATGGGCAGATAAGATAAACACACACAATACAAACTTGTCCAAAGCTTTTACAGTCTTTCTCTGCACCACTTCCAGCTCATTAAATTACAGTATTACTATAGATTTGCAGCAAAATTATCTTTTATCTCGTCTTCTTTTAAAGCTATTTGGCATTTGCTGGTATTTTCTATTATAAATCTAATTGCAGATTCCAAACAGACAAGGGCTCATTAAGCCTTAATTATGCACATGTTGTTTTCAACAAACATTTTCATTTGGACTGCTGTGAGCTGTAATTGTTCTGAAGGCACTGCAGCCTCCCATTACCCACTTCCCTGGGATGGCAAAAGCTGCTTTCAAGTAGGTCAGGGCTGGGCTGGAAAATCCATTTGGAACCTGTGGAGTTTGGGTTGTGCTGCTCCTGTGGGAGGGTTGGCAGGGAGCTGGTGGGATGCCCAGGTAGGTGATGGCTCCCACCTGCACCCAGCCCTGGGGTGGGTTAACCATGGACTCATGGAATGCTTTGGCTTGGGAGGCCTTTAAATCATTTATTTCCAACAGCTCCACCTTGGGCAGGTGGAGGGAGCAGGGAGGAGCTCTGGGCATGAGGTGGGGTTTTGTCAGAATTCAGGCCATCCCTCTGGCTGTCCTGGATTACCAGGACCCCTGCCAGGGGGCTCAGAGACCCTGGCACAGAGCCCAGGACACCTGTGACTGATTATGACCCATGGAAAAAATTACCAACCTTATATGAGGATCTGCAAGCCATGAAAGTCTAAGTGGAATAATAATTAGTTTGTCACGGGGTGAAAAATAGATTTTTGGGGATTTAGAATGGGGGTTCAGGAGGCAAGATGGAGGAATCTGGGCATGTTCTGTCTTTTTCCTTCTTCTTGGCCTCCATCTTCTGCTGGGATGGTGGCACTTTTGGATTGGTTTAGAGAAGAAGCTCACTGTCTAACATAGGTGATAGGCATTGGGAAGTTATGGTAAATATTGTACATGTAGTTTTTAGTATAAAAAGATAACACCACCCCAGGGGCAGGCAGAGTGCCTCTGTCTGACCTGCTGAATGGACCTCGGCAGCCAGAGAAAGAATTTTATAGAAAAGAAACAATAAACAACCTTGAGAATGAGACCAGAAGAGTTCTGACTCCTTCTCTGACAGCCAGGCTGGGAAAAGAGACTTTCTAACTCATCTGGGGGTCACTGTGAGCAGCAGAAGCCCCGAGAGGGATTGGGATGGATGCCCACTCCTCATGGGCAGTAAAGGCAGAGGGGGGGTGTGCACAGCTTGCCTTTGGCTCCAGCTGGGGAGCAGGACTGGAGCTTGGGAGCTCCTGCTGGGAGCAGCTGCCAGGGCACAGCTGGATCCCCGTGGCTGGGAGAGTGAAAAACATGAGAGATGTGGCACGGGGCAGGGTGGCATGTGCCACTGTGGGATGTCCCAGTGTGTCCTGTCCCACTGTGGCATGTCCCAGGGTGGCACGGGCCAGGGTGGCATGTGCCACTGTGGGATGTCCCAGTGTGTCCTGTCCCACTGTGGCATGTCCCAGGGTGGCACGGGCCAGGGTGGCATGTCCCACTGTGGTATGTCTCAATGTGGCATGTCCTGGGGTGTCAGGTGCCACTGTGGGATGTCCCAGTGTGGGATGTCCCAGAGTGTCATGTGCCAGTGTGGCATGTCCCATGGTGGCATGTCTCATTGTGGCATGTGCCAGGGTGGCTTAGTGGGCCCGGTGGTACTCAGTGGATTTGATGACCTTGGAGGTCTTCTCCAGCCTTAAAGATTCCATGATTTGGGCACCTCTGAGGCTGCTGCCAGCTCAGCCCAGCATCTGCCCACAGCTGGGCTCCAGCCCAAGCCCAGCTCCTCAGGCAGCCACAGTCAGAGCATGGCCACAAGCACCACAGGACAAAAAGGTTTCAGCCCAGCCCACAGCAAATGAGGGTGGTGAGGAGCCCTCTGCACTCCTTGCTGAAGCCCTGGCTCTGTTGTCTTCTGTTTGCACTCTGAAATAAGTGACCCACAAGAAGAGCTGAGCTTTATTAGCAGCCCAGGCTTCCTCCCAACAGCACAAAATCTGCCTTTGCTCACACTCAGGAGTTACCAGAGCAGGAAGGAGCTCCAGGATGACAGCTTTGGGTCCTTCTAGCCCCAGCCACCCCTGTGGCTCCCAGGCTGGAGCGTCCAGGGCAGCAGAGTGTGGCTCTGCCCCACCCCACAGCTCCAGTGAGGAGCCGTCACATGCCAACCTCACCAGCCTCCTTTGAACCTCTTCAGGGCAGAAAAAGCTCCTAATAAACAATTTCCCATCTCATGAAGGATTAGGGCTCCAAAGGCAGGCTGGAGGTGTGGTTGCTGCAGGACCCAGGAGTTTGAAAGGTTTCAGCACCACTGGAAACAGCACAGTGTGAATACAGTCAGTGTTGCAACTTCTGCCCTGAATTCCTGCCAGCCAGGTATCCCACATTCTATCTCAGGACAACAGAGGTGGCCAGAAAAGGTCTTGCTTCATTAAGAAATTAGTGTCTCCCTTCTTCAGGTTTCTTTCTTTCTTCTCAGTGTAGGACATGACAAATCCTGTCCTGAAGACTCACGTTGCACTTTCAGAAGGAAAATGTGTCAGAGTAAGCACAAAAACTTATGGCCTTGCCTTTGAGAAAGAGAAGTTTTCAAGCAATAATTTGACCTAGAAAGGTTTTCTAGGTCATCTTGACTTGGCATGTATATGTCTGACCCACTAAATCTACCACAATAAAATTACAGAGATCGTTCCAGCCAGTCGGTGTCAAATCATTCATAAATTCAGATGCACTGCTTACCCAAGTGCTATTCATATATTCACAGGGAAGGTCTTGCCAGGCTCCTTCTGGGGAGAAGGATTTGCCCTGTTCTACGTTAGCTCACGCTGACAAAGGGAAAATGCAAAAGCTGCCCTGACAAGCTGAGCTCCCATCTCCCTCCCACGGCCCTCACCCTTGGATCATGGAGGATTTCTGGCTGTGCCACCCTTCCAGGGCTGGTGACACTCCCCAAAGTGCCTGCTGCCGTGGGGAGGGGACACCAAGGCCTGGCTGCTGCCACCTGGCTGGGTGCAGGCACTAATCAGCACAGCCACCCTAACAAGGAAGCATTAACCCCTGCTGAAATCCCTGTGCTCCAACGCTCTGTGCCTGCCTGAGAAAGCACAGAGGTGACACTGGAGCTGCCACCAGGATGGCCCTGAGGAGCCCAGCAGGGGCTGTACAAGAAGCTCATGTTCAGCCTGCCAGGACACACAGAGAGGAGCTGTGCTCAGTGGTGCTGGCTGCCAGTCACAATTACCAACACCAAAGGGTTTTCTTACATCCACTTTCTTAAATCCACTCTAATATTTATTAATTCTTACAAATAATCCAAGCAACGCCTGTTAAAGGAACAATTGTGAGGAGTATTATGGGATATTGCTGCCCACCCAGCCCATGGCTGTGTGGGCTGGTTGTCAGAGCAGTCACCTGCATGGCCTTCATCCCCTCTCCAGAGGAGAAAACATCACCTGAGGAGCCACGGGGACTCCAGGGCCAGGTCCTTGCCAGGAGCCTTCCCCACCATGGGGCACTTCCCACCAGCACACGTGAGGGATGCTGTGTATGCACTTGCTGGGGCTGGTTCTCATCCATGTAGGCACAGGTTTATCCTTGGGCTGGATCCTGGCCCCGAGCACACCTGCAGCCAACAGCTCCAAACAGGGGCTGCCTGCCTGAGGAGATGGGTGCCCAGCCCCACTGCCCACCTCCCAGGGGGTCCACCCTGTTTGTGCCACTGGGGTGAGCAACAGGGACTGCCCCATAACTGCTGTGTCCATGGCACTGTCCCACTGCCCCATAACTGTTGTGTCCATGGCACTGCCCCATAACTGCTCTGTCCATGGCACTGCCCATTGTCCCATAACTGCTGTGCCCATGGCACTGTCCCTGCCCCATAACTGCTGTGTCCATGGCACTGCCCATTGTCCCATAGCTGCTGTGCCCACGGCACTGTCCCATAACTGCTGCAGCTGTGCTCCACTGCCCCATAGCTGCTGTGCCCATGGCACTGCCCCTGCCCCATAACTGCTGTGCCCATGGCACTGTCCCATAACTGCTGCAGCTGTGCTCCACTGCCCCATAGCTGCTGTGCCCATGGCACTGCCCCACTGCCCCATAACTGCTGTGTCCATGGCACTGCCCCATAACTGCTGTGTCCATGCCCCACTGTCCCATAACTGCTGTGCCCATGGCACTGCCCCACTTTGTTAGCTTTGACATCTCATGAGATTATTTTGATCCCCATGTTTCCAGAGAAAAGGACTCTCTGCTCAGGTTTTCACCATGCCCAAGTCAGACACCTGAAAAAAAATCCCATTTACTAGCTAATGATTAGTATTCCACACTTTCTCCAACCATTTAGTGGGGGAAAGTGATTTCCACCAATACTCTGCATCCTGATTCAGAAAGTCACACCAAGATTTCAGGCCCTCCAGAGAATATGTTCCATTTTGTATTTCACCTGCACCTCTGTAAAGATAGCTTCTTCCCCCACTTCCAAAATTTTCCTAACTGTCAAGAGAAAGAATCCTCCTTGTTCTGACAGACAGCAGCAGGAATGATGCCAGTGCTGCATTTATGTGGTACAACAGCCCCAGACTCTGTTTTGGTTGAACTCCTTTACATCAATGAAGGTTTTCTTTATTCAAATTTGTATTATAGAGATTTAAACATCCTGGAGAGATGAAAACACTTAATTTGTTACTGCCTGGGTCTAATCTTTTGTTTCCCTCGGGTGCCCTGTAACCTGTCCCTCTGTGATCCTCTAATGCTCCACATGCAGCATCTTCTCCACCTGCTAATTACAGGCTCCATTGTGCCAGATAATTCAGCCCCAGCGAGGCTGCAGGGTGGTTCTGCATCTCCAGACTGTCTTTTGCTGCTTCCTCCAAAACCAGAGGAATTAATCACCTTCTCCAGTCGGTAAGTGGGATCAGACACTTGTGTGCTCATTGGAAAGGAAAACAACTTTGGTTGCTCTCAGCAAAACATAATGAATCTCCCAGAGAGCAGGAAGCTCATAGTTTATATTTCTTGGAAAAGAGTGTATTAATATATTAGGTCTAAAAATATATCTATAAATCTTTGCAAGTCAGAGCGGAAACAAGCGGCAACGTGGCTGGCTCTGAAGGAGCTGCAAGTGCTGACACAGATGAGCCCCCAGCAAACACTTTCTGTGCAAATCACATTCACCTTTGCTGCCTGCCAGGGCTGGAGTTTAATCCTGCTGGAGATATTTACTGCAGGCAGCCCAGAGACCATCATTTTGGTACATGATTTCCATCCATCCATCCATCCATCCATCCATCCATCCATCCATCCATCCATCCATCCATCCATCATCTCCTGGCTCTCAGAGCAGTCTGGGCCACAGCACCTGACAACCCCCTGACACCTGAGGGCATTTAATTATTCCTGAATTCAGAAATGAGGCTCCTTTTGCCCCTCCTAGGGTGTTTCTGCTCTCCCACCACTGCTAAGCCCCAGTCCCATCAGCCAGTGAAGAGGATGACAGCAATCACATCCCTCTGCCCTTCTCTGAGGCTTCCCAGCCAGGGTTTGTGATGATGTTGGGGGATAAGGATTCACACCATCCACCCCAAATATCCCATTAGGACCAGCATTTTATCACCAGCCTAAACTCCAGCTCATGTCACAGCAAGAGCATCTTTAGCTTTGCCTCTCCAAGCACAGCAGTCCCAAAGGAGCCTGTAAAATGTGACAGGCACAAAATCACCAGCAAAAACAGCTGCTCTGAAAAAGAGCTCAGGGTTGGCAAATGCCACATCTGGCCCTAAGAGAGACTTGGAGAGCAAACTGAAAATAGGGACAACTGTGGTAGGGTGAGGAAGGCTGGTGACAACAGAACAGAGCCAGAGGAGCTGTAAGAGACCACAATGGTCCCAGAGAGCATCCGGGGCTCACCCTCAGCCATGAGGGTTTTCAGAGAAACACTGTGTTGATGCTTTCCAAGGTTTCTTCTCAGAGTTCTCTGCAAAGAAAGTGTAAAGCTTTGAACCCACCTCCATTTGAGTTTCAGCCCATTTCAATGAAGGTGCATTTTCCACTGCCGTGGGTGCTCTCAACTGAAATTTCATTTCAGTACAGCTGCTCTGAGAGATTACTTAAGCCTACATTATTACCAGGCTGATCTCAGCTGTGTGAAGACTTCCCATACTAAGCTGAGCTTTGGTTTAACCAAACTGGGCTTTAGATGTGGGTGACACTGCACACAGACCTGAGGCTGCTAAAGGCCTTGACAAAACTAAGCCTGGGACTTGTTTTTGGAGAGGGAAATAATTAACCACACACCAGCAGAAGTATTTAACCAGGTCTCCTGTTGCTCAATATCTTTATTAATGACCTGAAAACTAGGCTGCAGACTGAAACAAAGTTTGCAGATGAAAAGAACATTATTTAGGTTAATTAAAAATGATGAAGTCTTGGGAATTTCTGAGCCACCTAACCAAGCAGAAGGGAACATCAGAGCAGGAGAAACCCTGCGCTGACAAATCCAAAACAGTCCATGCAGGAGGGAGGGGTCTGAAATCCTTCTAGACTTTAGCAGGGGGTAAATTCACTGAGCAGCAAGTGGTAAGAGCAACCATCGTGTCAGCTGCCCCACTCAAACCTGCACTGAGAGCATGGCAATATCCAAATGATAGAGAGCAAAAATAACAGGGCAGAAGAGAACACAGAAAATCCTGTAACGTTGTTACCCAGACTGTCAGCACACACTTGCTCCAGGTGCTGAATTCAGTTCTACTCCCCCCTTCTCAGCAGAGAGAGATGAGAAAACAAGGGAAGAAAGACAGGAAACCAAAGCCCCGGGGCGAGAGAGGACATTTGAAACACGGAGGTGTTTCATGGAGAAAAAAGGAAAAGGCTTTGTTTTCTCAAAAAAAGGATGGCAGAGACCTATGACAAATGTAAAATCATTAATTTGGGTAAATCATTCAATGCAGGGATGCAAGTCCCCAGCATAGGGGCTATTCCTGGGAAAGGGTGGCTTGAGGAGCTGGTGGGGGTCCCAGTGCCCCTGTGAAAAACTGCTCTGATCTTGCCCCAAATGGGCTCACTTAGAAACCATCAATGTCCCCACATGTGAAATCCAGATAACTGTGTTTATCTCCAGCACAGCCTCAATCCCCTCATGGTGCTCCAGAGGGGAGCAAAGCCTGGGAGTTCACTGGAAGGAGCATCCCCAGTCCTGCACTTCAGCCTCCTGTCTCCAGTTTTGTACTGCAGGTGCAGCTCCCACTGGGGGCTGGGTCAGAGCCACGAATCACAGTGAAACAAATCAGGGCTCTGTACACTGACAGCAGAATTTCAGGCTAAAAAAATGCTTATACATCTTGAAGCAGAAGGTAATACTTATAGGAAAGCAAAGAGGGACAAATTCACCTCTGGCTTTAGATTTCTCTCTATGAGCAGTTTCGCTATGCCAACCTAAACAACCAAAAAACCCCACGATGTTTTCAAGACAGTTTCATTTTGGAGCACTAAAATCACATTCTGAGCCAAGAGGCGTGAGAAACTCAAAAGCACCATGAAACCATCCCTGCTTCAGGTCGTTTTGGGGTCTTTGTTTCCGTGGTGGTTTCCTGAGCTTCAAGAAGACAAAGCTCTTTGTTCCCACCAAGTGATGGGGCACCTCACACGGGGGAGCAAAGCCTAACTAGGAGGGAGAGAACAGGATCCAGGTGCCCAACAGGGACACATGAAATCCCACCATGAGATGCAGGTTCCTGGTGCCCAGCACCATCTGCTTCCCCCATCCCAGGTGTGGGACAGAAGATGGAGCAGTGCAGGGTGATATCACAGAATCCCAGAATGGTTTGGGTTGGAAGGGACCTTAAAGCTCTTCTGGTTCCAGCCCTGCCATGGGCAGGGACACCTTCCACCATCCCAAGCTGCCCCAAGTCCTGTCCAACCTGGCCAATGGTCCTTGAGACCAAGGAGCTGCTGGGCCAAGGTGATTGTGCTTGCACCAACAATGCTCACACAGGTTCACTCAGCATGCCAGGGTGAGGAGCAGGAGCTGGGCCATGGCAAAGAGAGAGAATGCAAGGCAAAAATCCAGGGTTTAACTGGTTTGGCCAGGTTTCCTTGCACTCTTTCCTATGAGGACACTTTGAGGGTTTGGGTTTTTCAGCCTGGAGGAGAGAAGGTTCTGGGGAGAGCTCAGAGCCCTTCCAGTGCCTAAAGGGGCTCCAGGAGAGCTGAAAGGGACTGGGGACAAGGGATGGAGGGACAGGACACAGGGAATGGCTTCCACTGCCAGAGGGCAGGGATGGATGGGATATTGGGCAGGGATTCCTGGCTGTGAGGGTGGGCAGGCCCTGGCACAGGGTGCCCAGAGCAGCTGGGGCTGCCCCTGGATCCCTGGCAGTGTCCAAGGCCAGGCTGGATGGGGCTGGGAGCAGCCTGGGACAGTGGAAAGTGACCCTGCCCACGGCAGGGGATTAAAACAAGACCTTCAAGGTCTCTTCAAACCCAAACCATGCCAAGACTCTCCCAAACAGGACAGTTCTTCCAGCATCACCCAAACACCTCACACCAAACCAACCCATCCCAGTGGCACTTCCCAAATGTGATTCCAGCAAAACCAAGGGGCAGGAGGAAAGGAGCAGAACAGCCCAGTCCCACAGAGCCCAGGCTGCTGCTTGCAGGCTGTGCAGGCAAACCCTTCCCTGCACCCTGCAGTTGCAGCAGGCTCTTGCCAGCTCCACATTCAACTTTCCATCAAGCAGCAACTTGAGTATTTTTAACAGATTCTTCTGTTTGAAGCCTAAATTTGCAAAACCCAACAAAAACAATGGCAACCACAAAAAAACCCCAAACAATACAACAAAAAACCAAAAGTAACAAAGCACTAACACCCCAAGGAAGCAGCCTGGAGCTCAGAGACTGCTCAGCTCCTCAGCAGGTGAAAGCAAAGCCTGTGTTTCCAAAAAAACCCAAACCAGCCTCCTGTCATTCAACTGGTATTTGAAAGTGAATGAGCTGCCAACCAATCAACTCCCAGTCAGGAATCAAAGAACAGCATATCCAAACCTCAGGGCTGTGGCCAAGGGTGTCTTTGCAAGGCAGGAACACTGCAGCAGCAGCAGCAGCAGAGCCGTTTGCAGGAGTAAATGAGGTTATTTTGGCAGCAGGGCGGATGTAGCAGACAAGCCACTTTAACTGAATATGGTAAACAGAGATGGAGTGATTATAGGAAGAATGAACGTAATCGGGTTCCGAGTTGCTCTGAATTGCCTCGACTGACCACAATATCTGATAAAACCAATGGAAAAAGTTCTGGTTTCCTCTTGCATGTAATTGATTATCTTGCTGAGATCTACTGGTTTATACACACACACACTCACAGCCCTCTGAAATTCAGTTACTTGGTGGTGCTGCCAGAAATAACCCAAAGCAGGAGCAGTTACATGCTATTTATTTTTGTCTGGGGTCACAAACTCCAGAAGTGAGAAAGGATGCAAAGCCCTCTCCCAAAATAGGCACCTGGGAGGTTTGCCTTGAGGAGCTGAGGTGTAACTGCTCTGATCCCCCCTCAGCCAACTCTGCTCCTTGCTTGCTTCTGAGACAGGGAGGTGGGGAACACGCTGAGTGCCATTAATCAGATCTACCTCAGGGCTCTCTTCTTGACAGAGAAATGCTGGTTCTGATTTATTAAAAAAGATGGACAATTGTCTTTGGAATTTCCCCAGTGCCATGAGTGGGCAAATAAAAATGATGGAACAGCCCTGTGCCTGGAGAGGGATGTGGGACACGGTCAGGGTGAGCTGTGATTTGGGATGCAGAGGGGACAGCAGCAATGGGCCATCCTCTGTCCTGGCTATTAGATTCCTTTCACACAGCTGTCTCAGGCCAGAGTTTTGTGGCATTCCCATTCTCTGAAAAATCCCTTCACCCAGGATTTTCTCCTGGGAAGCTGAGAAGCCTCAGAGAAAAGGAAAACAATTCTGATCTCATTTGCTTCTCCTGTGCTGTGCTCACATGTGCAATGTGTTTGGAGATTGTTCACCCACAGGTGATTGTTCCATTGCATTCTGTGTGAGTTGTTTTCACTCTTTGGCCAGTCAGGGCCAAGCTGTGTCAGGGCTCTGGAGAGAGTCACCAGTTTTCATTGTCATCTTTTTAGCACTCAGTCAGTATCCTTTCTGTATTCTTTAGTGTAGTATAGCATTCTTTAATATAATATAGTATCATAAAGTAATAAATGAGCCTTCTGAGCACATGGAGTCAGATTCATCATTCCTGCCTTTGTTGGGACATTCCCTGCAAATACAATAGTTTTGCAAAGACCAGGTTGGATTTTCACAGCATCCCATGGCTGCTTCCACCTCCTGCCCCAGACAAACTCAGCATCTCTTGCCTTGGCTTCTGCCAGAAGTAATTGAAGAACAAAAACCAAATGAAAACAAGCAAAAGGAAACCCAAGGGGACCTGCAATCTCTTCTTGCTGTGTTGACAGTGAGTCCTGAAGAAAAATGTGCCAAAAAAGTCGGGCAGGGGGTGGCTGGGGCTCGGCAGGGCGCCGGGAAGCACGGCGAGCTCGCCTGCCGACAGCGGGAAGGAGCCAAATATCCACAAACAAGTTTCCTGTCTGAAATTAATTTACTTACTGAAACAGCACTCAGCAAAACCTGTGATTAATATTTTCCTCCCCAGGCTCCTAACATGACAAAACAATAATTAATGAAATATGAAACTGAACCCGAGTTACAGTAAGTGTAAAAATATTATTGTTTCTTTTATCTTCCCTTCTCTTTATCCCTCCCAGTGGTGGGGGACACCGAGCCCTGTGCTCTGCTTTCCAGGACAGTGCTCTGCACTGACAGAAGCATGGGGCTGATTTCTTGGCACCTGTCCCTGGTCACCTGGCACCCTGCTCGACAGGAAATCCAACTGGGAGCTCAGGAGGAGGGTGTAGGGACAGGTGTAGGGAAAGCAGCATGGTGGGGAGCGAGCCCGTTCCTTTTGGTCATCTCCATCCCACTGGGAGAGTGATCAAATGCAGTAAAGCAGGTAGAAGGCAGCTGGAAGATTCAAACCTAAATGCCAAGTGCTGTGTAATTTTGCCCAATGTTTTCAACACCCACCTTCCTTTATCTATTCCCAGCTATGGCACAGCACTCCCTGGCCCTGCTCGGGTCCCACGCTGCCTCCATTCCAAAAGCACTCACAGGCAAAGCAGCCTGTGGTTTTTAAGGGATCCATCACGGCTGGAATTAACCAGGAGAAGAGGGTTTTAAACACAGCTTTACCAGCACAAAAATTCCTCTCTAGAAAGCTGAGTGGGGACATGCTGGGAGAGGGTGCCAGCCCCAGGAGAGGGTGGTGGCAAGGTGCCCACAGCCACTCCTGCCATGATGGATGGCAAGGCTGGGATGCTTTGTCCTAAACCCATCCTTTGTCCTTCTCAAGGCAGGGACACCTTCCACTATCCCAGGTTGCTCCAAGTTCCATCCAGCCTGTCCTTGGACACTTCCAGGGATCCAGGGGCAGCCACAGCCTCTCTGGGCACCCTGGGCCAGGGCCTCACCTGACACTCTGTGTAAAGAACTTCCTTATATCTAATCTAAATCTCCCCTCTTTTAAATCTAAAAACCTCAATATAATGTAATCTAAATATAAGGTCACCTTGAATCCTGTTTACAGAGCAACTAACTATTTAAATAAAGCAATTGTTTAAGTCCTCCAGTGGAATTTCATTTTTGTCTGCATCTCTAAAGCACAAATTGATTGTGTTTCTATGATTAGAGTACAACTGTAACTGAAGTTGAGCTAAAGTACTGTAGAAATTAGACTGTACACACAAGCAAATGCACACACACAGACTTGGTGTTATACACTTGTATATTTATATGCACACACAGAGATAACACAAGAGCCCCACACATGTATGAATATGAATATTGAGCCTGGGGGCTCAATTTGCTGCCTTGGTGTCACCATCATATTTTCTGAAAAATCCCTTTGCCCAGGATTTTTCTTCTGGGAAGCTGAGAAGCCTCAGAGAAAAAGAAAAACAATTCTTATCTCATTTGCTTCTCCTGTGTTTTGCTGCTTTGGAATGTGTTAGGAGATTGTTTACCAACAGTGATTGTTTCATTGGTTTCATGGGAATTGTTTTGACTTAATGGCCAATCATGGTCAGGCTGTGTTGGGGCTCTGGAAGGAGTCATGAGTTGTCATTATTATCTTTAAGCCTTCTGTAAGTATCCTTTCTCTATTCTTTAATATAGCATTCTTTAATATAATATCAATCATAAAATAATAAATGAGCCTTCTGAGAACATGGAGTCAGATTCGTCATTTCCTCCCTTCGACGGAGGTCTCAGAAAACACCACACCTTGGTTCTGGAGCAGCCTGGCAGGCACAGGGCTGGGAAACCAGGAGCTGTGGGACTGGGTGGGTGCTGCCCTGAGCCTCCTGCCCCCCACTGCCCCCCCTCCCTGCAGCCACAGGCACCCAACTGTAAAACCACAAACCCCAGCTCGAAGGCAGCAGAGCAGAGCCCACCCGAGGGAGTCAGCTCCAAAACCAGGGCAAGGGGAACTGTTGGGGAAAATTGACTGAATCTGTACACGTCCCACAACCCCTCTTTTTTCTTTTTCCTCGTAGTGGTTTGGGACGAGCCCAGCCCAGTGTGAGTCACAGAAATAAAGCACCTGCTGCTGCAGGCTGGGCTCCCTGAGGGCTGTGCCAGGCAGGGGACCTGTCACTGTGATGCCTTGTACCTCCACTAATGACTCTGAGATCAATGGCACGGAAGATGAAGAAGAAAATGATTTAATTTTCAGATCAACGGATTACACAAGAACATGAAGTATTCCCTGGCAAACAAACGTGTTACCTTGATTCCTTCCATCCTTCAGCTGAGGGAGCAGCAGAATGCTGTTGCATTGCCCATTTTTCATTCCTGCACTCCTTCTTAGACCCTGGAATGTGGAAGACCCCACCAGACTTTTCTTTTACATAAAAGAGACACAAAGCTGGGTCACTTCCAACTCGGAATATCATGTGGATATTTCCCTTGTTGGTAGAGCACTTTGGTTGCCCTGATAAATAATTGCCCAGGTTTGCAAAACTCTCGGAGCACAAAGCAAGAGGAAGACTAAAAACTTTAAAAAATCAAACCCCAAAGCAATTAAATCTTGACATGTGGGTCACAGGCACAGTAATAAGCAAAGCTAAAGGTGAGATGGACACAGAAGAAGTGGAACTAGGGCAAGACTACACTGGAGCAGCAGGAGAAGGGCTGGGTGATGAGCTGGGGACAGGGCTTCACTCCCTGCCCCTCACAGGACCTGCTCTAACTCACCTGCACCATGGGGAGCAGCCAGGTGAGGAACACAGCTTCTCATCACCCTGAGCTTCTGCTCATTATCTGAGAGCTTTCTGGAAGCCTCATCCAGGAAGGGATTCAGTTGAAAACATCAGGTTCAGCACCCAACCCTTCCAGTCAGCACCGACTTCTACTCAGCATTGGGCTGGGAGATTTCTTGAGCTTGGTAATTCAAACCCACTTAAAAGAGTTTCCTCCATCCTCAAGAGCCTCGTGATTTACTGTAGCTCCTACTTGAACTCATACATGTCTTGTATTTCCAGACATTAGGTAATGAGGTTTTTGTGGTCCATAGAGCTTTCTCACTGATTCTCTGAGTTTGCAGCCAACAGCGATGACTGCACGCACCAACACTGAGAGAAAAGTTGTCAGGATTTTCCATCAGATACTCCAGAAACTGTCAGATCACACACAAACCTCACCCCAGTCTATCTTAACAGCCATGGTTAGAATGACCCAGGCACAACAGGCTGATGTTCTGGTGGACCCTAGCTGTGTGAACTGTGTTGGTCTCTCTGATCCCTAAATCTGACAGAGATGTGGCAGACCCCACCAAACCCCAGGAGGTGATGGGCTACCCAAAGTGCCTGTTGAAGGTCACAAGGAGCTGGGGAGAAGCATTTCACAGGATTCCTCTCCAGCAGCACAGCTCCTGTGTTGACAGGACCACTGCTTCTGTGTGGACTCACAAGGAAGAACAGGAACTCATCTATTCCACTTCCCCCCACAGCTGCTTCTTCTTAGAGAGCACCTAATTCTTGAGAAAAGCATGTGAACTCAGACCTTTCCTCGAGTCTAACAGGTGTCAAAAGAGGAGATCACAGACACAAAAATGCAGAGTGAGTGACACTTGCAAGTACCTGTTGATGCCCAAGGCTGGAATCCAGTTTGGCCATGCACAGGGAACACCTGGCTCCCACAGATTCCTTCACAAACCCCTGGAAACTGGAATCTGACACAGAGAGATAACTGGGCTGATTTGGTCGTGCTAAAATGGCACTGAACTTCCTGCATGAACCCATGGCATTGGAACCCAACAGGGAACAGGCCACTCCATCCCCCACACAGCTTGAGCGCCTTCATCTTTTTGCTGGGAATAGGAAGGATCTAGGTTTTGAAAGTATCAAAAAGTTATGCTTTGCTCAGGCCAGGAAGCAGAAGCAGAGCTCCCAATACATAGGAAGGAGCTTGGAATTAAAGGGGTTTCCTAGAGTGTGGTCTCAACAAACTCAAACCTCCATGGACAAAGGGGTTAATTTAGAGAATTATCATAGAATAATTTGGGCTGGAAAGCACCTTAAATATAATCTCATTCCAACCATGCCATGGACAGAGACACCTTCCACTAGACCAGGCTGTTCCAAGCCCAGTCCAGCCTGGCCTTGGACACTGCCAGGGATGAAACAAACACCCTTGAGGAACCACCAGGCCTCTCAGGTTTCTGTGGCTGAGATGACCCCCAAGGTGTCAGAAAGTCTCTTTTTTTCAGCCCTGCGACTGAAGAAGTCATCGAGATTCCTCAGTTCTGCTTTTCAAGGTTGTTTATTTTCTCTTATCTCTCACATTCTTTCTCTGCCCTGCTGAGATCTGTCCAGCAGGTCAGGTTGTGGCACAGTCCCTGCCCTTGGGGTGGTGTTAGCTTTTTATACTAAGAACTACGGGTACTTTATTTATAATAATTTTCCAATGCCTATCACCTATGTTACACAGTCTGTCTCTAAACCAATCCAAAAGTGTCACCATCACAGCAGAAGATGGAGAACAAGAAGAAGGAGAAGGACAAGGCACGCCCTGATTCCTCCATTTTGCCTCTTGAACCCCCATTCTAAATCCCCAAAATTCTACATTTTCACCCTGTGACAAATTCATTATCATTCTACTCAAACTCTTGTGGCCTGTAACTCCTCACACAAAGTTGGGAATTGTTTCCATGGGCTAAAATCGAAGGCACAGGTGTCTGACTCCATGCCAAGGTCTCTGAGCCCCTGCCAGGGTCTGGAATCACCCAGGGCAGCCAGAGCAATGCCCTGGGTTCTGACACAGGCCCACTGTGCCTCACCTTGCACTGACAGCTCTCCAGTGCTCCCTTTCAGCTGGGTTAAGCAGCTGTCACTCTTTCCTTTCCCTTCCTTACCTGTTTATTGAAAGCAAGTCTTTCCCCCTCTCTCTGCCGGAGCAGTGCCCAAGGCACGGCCGTTTGGTGACAATGGGGACGTGGTGTCTGTGCCACCCCAGCTGTGATGCTCTAACCAGTATGGCTCGTGGCAGGTGATAAATCAGATGCCCTTTAACTCCCCAGCTGAGCTCTGCACACACCACAGCACTGGAAGCACAAGCTACAACCAATATTTTTACTGACAGGTGATAAATCACATGCCCTTTAACTTGTGTGTACCAGTTGCAAATTTAGTTAATTAGAAATTCATGCTGCCTCCTTCCCACGTATTACTTCCTGCCCATGATTTACATGGGCTGTTGCTGTTGGAATGCTTGCTGGGATTAAGGCTCCTGGAAGCCAAGGGAGCACAGAAATTTGCTGCAGAGCACCACGACCTCTAGTGCTGCACAGCCTGGAGAAGTTATTGGCAGCAGGAAGAGGAGCAGCAATGAAGAGGGACCAAAATGTTTTCTGGACACTCGATGGGTCCCTGCCAGCACAATGGACAGGTGTGGCTGGCACATGAGTACCCCAGGCTGCCACTGGGAGCCTTCCCTGAAAACACAAAAAAGAGCAGAAAAGTCTTCCCCAAGCCAGTAGAATTCTGCATTTTCACGCATTGTGCTGCAAATAGATACAAAAGGCTCTTTTTAAACTGTCTCTGGAGGTTCCTGTCACCCCTGGGCAGCCCCTTGGAGCAGCACTGTGACACCCAGCAAGCCCCAGGGCTCTCCCATGGGATCAGGGAAGGAGTGCTGGCCAGTGCCCACCATGCTGGGAGCTGGTGAGGGAGACAGCCACTCACTCCAGCCATGCTGCCTTCCACCAGAATTTGCTATTCTCCCCATTTTGGCAAATTAAACCAACTCTCTTTTCCAACTATTTTGTCCCTATTTTTCTATGAACGCTTTCGTGCTACTGATAGTATTTTCAGCTGTGCTACAAAAGGGCATTTGTTAAAATATTCCATGACTGCAGAAGACTCATAACAGATTCAGAAACCCAGTGATAATCATAATAATTTTTTAGCACTTGTCTGCCAGACAGAATTATCAGCAAAAGCTGGGCCCTGTTATCTGCAGGAGCAGTATATGATACGTTCATTTCTTTTTTCTCCCCCCTCTATAAACTTCAATTATTAATGATGGAAATTTTTCCTTGCCTATTCTTCCCTTGGTGGGAAAAACAGCCATTACTGACATTTGCCAATTTAAATCTAATCCTCCTCATCTGCATATAGACGAGGCTCTGTTTGACTCTGCCTATTGATCCAGCCAGGAGAAGGGACTCCATAACTTAATCTGATGTCAAAGGCTGATGAGTCCTGTAGGAAATCGGTGCTGTAGATCTCCCTGCTATAAATATGTCACCAGAATTAACTGGAAGCACTAATAGGTCACTCAATGAGCTCCAAGGAGCACGCAGGGCACACTGAGGCTGCTGGCTGGCTGCTTGTGATTGATGACACCAAAAATTAGCCAGAACAGAGGGCTGTCAGCCAGCCCAGGGACAAGGGACTCGCTGACATGCTTTGTTCTCCTGCATTTGCTGGGTCCCAGCCTAGCCCTGTCACTTCTGAAACATTTAACACTCTTTACATGAAAAGGAAAAAAAATAATTCCTACTACAAGGCTAAAACAATAGAAAATAAGTAGGATCTCTTCCAACTCTTCCTTCCTGCAGTTTGTCCCGCTGCAGCACTGCCTTTGGTGAGCAAAGAGAGCCAAGAGAGAAATTCTGGTGTCTTATTGCAGAAAGAACCCCATGGAGGATGGCAGGGATGACATCAGGACCTGGAAATGCAGCTCTGCATGCTCTGGGGATCAAAGTGATCCCAGCTTGCTCACTCTGGGCTGGTTCCTGCACACCAGGCTCCAGCCAAAACACCCCAACCCAGGAAAATGCCTTTCCTGTTTAGCTGTGTCCCTTCTTCACTCACTCTTTATTATCATATAATTGTGGAAAGGTTGGGTTGGAAGAGACCTTAAAGATCACCTCATTCCACCCCCTGCCACGGGCAGGGACATCCTCCACTCTCCCAGGCTGCCCCAAGCCCCACTGGGCTGTCCCAGATGAAAACCCCACACCAGGGGTGGACAAGGATGGACCATGAGCTCCTCAGCACTGGGACTAATGGCAGAGAAAACTGAACTGGAGTCACTTTCTGGGGGATGGCTCAGGTGGTCCTGCTCTCACTGGCACCCTGAAAAGCAGCAGGTTTTGTCCCAGACACGTTCACATTGCTCATGGGGGTGCAGGGCAGGACCACGGGGCTCACACACAGAGCTGCCAACTTCTTCCCACATGAATGGGCCTCACACATGAATAAAGCCCTGGAGCAGCCTCTGACCCAGCCCTGATCTACTGCCCCTCCCTGTGCCTGAGGAGCAGCCTGGAACATTCTCCCCATCCAGCTAGAGCTTTGTTCTCTGGCCAAGAGGCAGCTTGGACCAGGCTGTCCTGATTTTCCTGCACTGAAGGGGACAGTGCCACGTGGTGTGTCACCAAGGAGGCAGGAGGGGAACCTGCCCTCCAAAGGCACACAGGATCCCACACGTCCTGGTGGAGTCACGAGGCTGATGCACCTCCACTCATCTTCACAAAACTGAAAAGCAACCAGAAGACCTCAGAGCCCACAGGGCTGCCATGTCCAAAGCCAGTGTGATGCTTCCAGCACTCCTGAGTGAGAAGGGCTCTTTTCCAGAGTTGTTTTTATGGCTATAAATTATTTATGCTGGATGCCTGCAAAACGATGATGCTGAATATATCACTTCTCCAGCCAGCTGAGGTCTTCAGAGGGGACCTTTCAGGACTTCTTCAGCTCGTGAGCTGAGCCTCCTTATGAAAAGCAAACAAACCCAAGACAGGTTCCAGAGAATATAAGATGAGAACATTTGTTCAGATTTAAAACCTGACCTGAAACAGAGTCAGCTGGAACAGTGAACACATCAAAACAGAATCCAGACTTGAACTTACTGTAATCTCACCCATTTTCATTGATTCACAGGATGGTTTGGGTTAGAAGAGACCTCAAAGTTCATCTGGTTGCCACTGGCAGGGACACCTCCCACTAGACCAAGTCGCTCCAAGCCCTGTTCAAGCTGGCTTTGAACAATTCCAGGGATGGGGCAGCCACAGCTGCTCTGGGCAACCTGTGCCAGGGCTAACATCTAATCTAAATCTCTCCTCTTTTAGTCTAAAACCCCTCCCCAGCCCTCTGGCAAAGCATCATCCCTAACACGAGGGGCGGGGTTATCCTCGGGCTGCAGTTAATGTGGGAGCCAGGTGTTCCCTAATCCCCGAGCACAGAGAATGTTATAATTGTGAGCACTGTAACGAGCACAGGTGCTTTTAGCAGGCAGAGAGCATTAACAGGCTCACCTCAAGCAGGGGAGCAGGCAGCGTTTCCAAACAGCAACTGGATTCATCCTCATTATTTACCTGAACAGATGTTCACTGTGATATGTCCTGAATCCTGGAGCTGGATATTTGTCAGCATTAACGGGATCTCCAGGAGCTAGTTTGCTTTAGGAGCTTGTTTCCTCATTCAGATTGTAAGCATCACTGTTTTGTGGTGTGTGTGTTGCCTCTTTGGCTCACGATTATCTTCCCAGGTTCTCCCTTTTCCCTGGGTCACTGAGTGCAGATCCATTCTAATTACTGTCATTTTAGCTTTTGTGCCGTCACACCGGGATCCGGGCTGCATAAATAATGCATGTGCTCTTTGTAGGCTTTGCTAACAGAGACAGAGCCCTGCTCATCTGCCACGGGCTCACCTGAGGCCCAGCCAGGGAGGATCCCCCATGCTCAGCACCGTGCCCCCCTCCCATGGCTTTTAGCATCATTTCATTCATCTCTGCTCAGACATTCAGGGATCATCTCATTCAGGGATGCCCTCCTTCCACTGCCACTCCTGGGCTGGAGGCTGATCTGCCTGCCCGAGGGGATGTTGTTATCCTAAGGTGGCTTGCAGGGCAGCAATCACTCCAAAGGTTTGTTAAATTAACAGGATCACAGCAAATGCCTCGTGCCCCATGGAAAGGCTTAAATCAGCACTGAAACCTGCCCAGCTGGGGGCTGCTGCCCTCTGAGTCCCACCCTGCACCAGAGCCACGTGGCACACACAGAAGAATCAAAGCTAATTGTGTTTGAGCCCTCAAACCCTCTGTCTTTGGGAAGCCACTGCCCTGCCCGATCTGACACTGCTGCTGCAGGTGGTTACAGGACGTGACAGAAGCACAGGATAACGATCTGCAAGTGATGACTTGGGCTGCTTGGGCTGTGTGGTGGCCAGAACAATGAAGGTGCTGCACCCTGGCCCCTCTCACAGGGTGCATCCTTCCCACTGAGAGAGAGAGAGAACATCAGAACGAAACCGCACACCGACAGTGTGGCTCTGCACCTCGGGCTGCTGGCACACAGCTCCTGCCAGGGCTCTCCCTGAACACCCCAGCGGGGTGCAGGGACTCCCATGTGCCCCAGGAATGGGCAAGGGCTGGCACAGGGAGCTTTGAACGAGGATGGTGACTTGTTTGTGAGTGAGGGGAGCAGAGCTGTGTCAGCCAGACACGGAGCTCTGCGGCTGTGAGGGACTCACCACAAGGTAGGGTGGTGAAATATTTGATGACCACGACATAATTTGATGGCCTTATGACTCCTAAATATCTTTCACTTTCTTGTTTTCTGTGATAAATAGTATTTCCATTTACAGAAATTCAAGGGGCCAGCAGATGCAGCCACTGCTGCCAGGGGTGGGAGGATGCCCCAGGTGGGACCTGCCCCAGCTGTCAGGGCTGACCCCACATCCCAGGCTGGCCAGGGGGAACAGCCGTGACCCAGCTCAGGGCACATGGCAACAACACCTCTGACCAAAACTGGCAGGGCTACGGAGTGGTAATCTGTGTCAGGAGTCTTCAAAGAAAGTTTAAAAATTACATTACATTACAAAGAAAGTTTAAAAATTACCTCATTTGCCAATTGACTTATTAATGAGACAACTACTATTTTTTCCACTCTCCTTTGCAGGAAGGGACTTTGCTTTCCCCTCTCCTGGTGCAGCCCAGGACAGCTGACAGGATGCAGAGCAAGGCTGAGGCTGCTTGTTCAAGCTGGCTCCGAGGTGCTTCGTGCAAAAACCCTCCAAGGAAGGAGCTTTCGTTTGCTCAGCTGTGCACAAGCCCCAGGGAAAGCAATAAATAACCAGGCCAAAGTGCCTGCAAACAGCCAGCAGGCTGCAAGGCACACAGACTGCTCCTCAACACCTCGAGGGGGTCACAGTGAAACCCAGCAGCACTGCCACCCAGCTGGTGGACAGCCAGGGGAACACTGGCACAGGGAGCTCGCCCAGGTGCCAGGCCTGGCCAGCTGTGCTGGCACAGGGAGCCAGTGGAGCTCAGCACATCCTTCAGCTGACATCTGAGCACAAGGACTCTGCCTTGCATCATGCAAACCTTCTAAGAACAAGCTGTTTCCAGAGGTCTCATAATTCACACATCTTATCTAAGGGACTTTGTCTTCATATCCTTATCAGAAATGTTCTCTGCTTATCTGATAAGGCTTGGCTATCAGGCATGGTTCTTTGTCAGGAGATGCCAATGACAGAGGGGGCTGGCATCTCTTTGGGCAAGAGCAGAGTCAGCACAGCTCACTGCCCCAGGGCTGAGCTGGCCTCAGCACAGGGCAGGACACAGAGGTCCCTGTGTGTTATGGACATATTTTCTGAAAAATACTTTTGTTAAGAGTTTTCTCTGGAGAAGCTGAGAGGTTTCAGAAATGAAATGTAAATAATAATTATTTGTTGCTGTGGAATGCAACAGGAGCATCTTTGATTGGTTTCATGTGGTTGTTTTTAATTAAGGACGAATCAAAGGTCTAGCTGGATTGAGGCTGGTCAGTCACAAGAATTTATTATTATTTTATTCTTTTTTTTGTTAGTTTTCTGATGAAATAATTTTCTTCTTTTCTTTTAGTATAGTTTAATATATCATTTTCTTTTAATATAATATATATAATAAAATAATAAATCAGCCTTCTGAAACATGGAGCCAAGATTCTCATCTCTTCCCTCATCCTGGGACCCCTGTGAACAGCACCACACCTGTGCTGTGGGCACATGCCCACCTGCAGAGGTGAGCTCCCTGCCTCTGCTCACCACCACCAAGCCATCCACCAGCTCCTCCCTGAGCCTGTTGCAATGCCAGCCACAAATTATGATCAACACTGAGCATGGCCCCAGCAGAACAATGCAGAAACCACAACCAAGTGCTGGAAATATTAAGCTGTGAGTCTGTGCTCCATCAGTTGCTGGCAATATGATTTTAAAATGAGAGAGAAGAGATTTGGATGACATATAAGGAAGAAATTCTTTACTCAGAGAGTGCTGGGGCCCTGACACAGGGTGCCCAGAGAAGCTGTGGCTGCCCCTGGACCCCTGGAAGTGTCCCAGGCCAGATTGGACAAGGCTTGGAGAATCCTGGGGTAGTGGAAGATGTCTTTGCCCATGGCAGCACGATGGAACCAGATGCTCTTCAAGGTTTCTTCAAGCTCAAGCCATTCAGTGATTCCCTGATTACCATATTCAAAGGTTTAGACAGGACTTTGGCATTTTTAATCCACGGTTTAGCAAGCTGGGAGTTGGGTATTGTGACTGTAAGACTCTGCAAGGAAGACAGAACTGAAAGCCAGCTGGAATTTCACTCCCCAAAAGCTGCTGACCCCCTTTCTCAAGGAGATCTAGGTTTGCAACCAGGTAAATATTTGTTGCATTTCCTTTGCTTCCAGTAAAGGGCATCATCTTATCATCATTTAATAGCAGAATATTGAAGAGAAGTGTCTCCCATTTTCCAACCTGATCTTCTGCCCTGCTCCAGCATTTCCCCTCCATACCCACATGCTAACTTCACCACGCAGTCACATCAGTCTCTTTCAGAGAATCCTGCACTGTGGGAGCTGCTGCAGCTGGTCAGGCCAATTAGCTCAATACCTTTTCTTTGGAAAGAACCCTTGTTTTGGAAAGGCTTAAAAAAAGCCCAAACTCCCCAAATAGGAAGGTGTCTGGATAATGACAAATTAAACCCACATTTTGCCTAGGACTGCTGAAACAACTCTGGGGAGCAGCTCTGACAAGCCCTTGCTGGGTTTTAGCAGTCCCTGGGCAGCACAGCCCAAGAGTGACAAGGAACAGGAACAGCAAGTCCAAAGGAACACAGAAATGAAGAGAAAAACCTGTGAAGCAGAAGTGTTCACTGTAACAGCCAAATCCAACCCCCAGACTCATGGATCAGTTCCTGCTTGTCCCTCTGAGCTGGGCACAGGTCTGTCTCTCCTTGGAACTAAGAGTGAGTGAACATTTATTTAACTCCTAGCAGAGATTTAGTTGTGGCAGGTATGTGGTGATTTAACCCCAGAGAACATCTCAGCACCGTGAAGCTGCCACCTCAGTGGGATGGGGAGGAGGATCAGAAAGAAGTAAAACCCATGGGTTGAGACAAGAACTGTTTCATAATTGAAATGAAGCTAAATTTAATAGTAATAATAATTGTAATGAACAGGAGAGAGAGAGGAAGGAATGAAACCCAAGAAAGACAAGTGGAGCCCAATACTGTCATTTGTCACCTGCTGGCCAGTGCCCAGTGCATCTGGTCCCTCCTGGCCAACTTCCTCCCAGCTTCTATAGTGGGCACGGTGGCCTGTGGTGTGGAATATCCCCCTGGCCAGTCTGGGTCACTTGTCCTGGCCGTTCTCCCTCGCTGGCAGAGCCTGGGAAACTGCAAAATCCTTAATTTAGGTAAGCACTGCTTAGCAACAACTAAAACATCAGTGTGTTATCAGCATTACAGGCACACTGAGCCCAAAACACAGCACTGTTTTGTGCTACTAAGAAGCAAATTAACTCTATCCCAGCCAAAACCAGGACACAGAGGAGTGGACAGTACCTTATGCCCATGTGGAGGTACTTGACTCCCACTGGCACTTGGGAATTCCAGTGCAGCTGAGCAGGCACTGCAGCCCTCACCCTGCAGCTCATGTTGTTGCCATCAGTGAGAGCTAAGAGCAAATCCAGGGTGTGCTACACCTGCACTGCTGCAGAAAGGCTTTTAGAGTGATTTAAAGTCCTCCCTGGAGGTCACATTCAGCCCTGGCACGTGCACGTGGATTTGGGGCACGCTCGCTTGCACCCGGGATGAACACAGCTGCTAATGGCAAAAGCTGGGAGCAGAAGAGTTACAAACAGGCCAGGGGAAAAAAAATGCAGCCTTTCTTCATGCAGGGAAAATAGAAAAAGAAAAAAAAAATAGAAAAGAAACCCAGCAGAAACGGTTCATCAGATAGTTATAAGTAGCTAGAAACAAAAACCACAGCCACTTCAAGCTTGTGCACTGTGAAATTCTGGGGCACTCACCTCCTGTTTTTGTTTCAATTAAGACAAAAGCAGATTTTATTTTCAGATCTGTATTAAAAATAAAACACCAAAGGCCAAGCTGCTGAGCCCACAGCCAGCCAGTGAGCTTTACTGGTCTCACTGGAGGCCAGAAGTTGCTGTGTGCAGCTCTTCCACAGCTCCTCAAAACCCCACTCAGTCTTGCATTTGGTGCAGCAAGGTCCCATCTCCACTGCCAGAGGAAACTCTCCACCCTCACACGGGTCTCATCTGGCTTTCTTCCCTTCATTCCTGATTCCACCATGTTCACACTGATTTTTCTCAATACAAAACTGGTCCAGAGGCATCAGGGTTTGTTCTTTCTTGGGAAGGGAACAGGATCATCCAACGTATTTACTTACAGAAAGAAACAGAAATGTGAAGGAGCAAGGTCCTACCTGCCCAACCTGCCACGTGCAATGCAGGGGAGAACCTCTGCTGCTTGCAGGTTCCAGGTTGGTTTTTAAATACTCAGCATCTCTGTCTAATACAAAATCACTTTGTAGACACTGTGCTTCACCTTTAGTTACAGCTGGGGAAGCCTCAGCCTGCTGGGGCAGAAAATCAGAGCTGGCAGGAAGAGCAGGCAGGAAGAAAAGGCAGGAGAGGGTTGGCCAAGAGCACAAAAGCAGCAATGTAATCAGTCTAACAGGAAATTAAGGCAGCTTCTCCTCCCAGCCCCACGAGTCTCCCTTCCCCACCAACAGCAGGTCCCACAGGGGTGCAAAGCAGCTCATTCCCTCAGCCCAGCTGCCAAACAGGTGATGCTGCAGCACAGCCCCTGTGCCACAGGCAGGCACCCAGGCTGGGGCTCAGCCTGTGCCCACCACGTGCCAGGGGCTGGCACCACACTGGAGCCTCCTCCTGGAAGGATCCAGGCAGGCCAGAGGTCAGGAGCTGCTCTGCTCATCAAAGCCCACTGGTTTTTAGGTTTTACAGTTTGGTGACACCAACAAAGACAGCAAGAGCTGGAACACACTGCATTTTGGGGCATTTGAAGACCATGTGGTGACCTCAGCTGCTGGGACATGCAGTGCAGTGGCACAGGTTGGCACATGCTGCTGGACACCCCAAATCATTGCAGGACACCTCGCTGCATCTGCCCCCTGCCCCTCTGGCCATGGCAGTCAGAGCTGACAGAATCCAGCTTCCACTTCTGGCAGAGGCAGGCATCTAACAAAGTTATCCTGAGCTACACCAAAACCCAGTTATATTCAAATTCCACACATTCAGACTCTCCATCCTGACCTTGGGTGATTTTTAAATCACCATGTCACCCTTTTTGTACCTCCCACCTGAAAAATAATGAGTGGCAGGGCAACAGAGCTTTCCTTCCTCCTCCCCATCAATATTTTATCACAGCAAACACCTGCCACCAAAACAAGCCCTGGGAGAAACAGGAGGTTCGTGGAACTGCCTCAACAGCAGCACAGACACCACAGGAAACAAAACAACCTGTGCACAGAGAGGAGCAGAGCCCACAGAGCAAATGTTTGTGTGCTCCAGGGACAGGACAAATTGTGCTCTTGCTTGCACAGAGGTGTGACTGCTCTGTCCCCCCTAGTTTCTGCAAAGGGCCATGCAGGCAGGGCAAAACCTTTCCCAAATATGCTCAGGTCTGGGGATTTCACTGTAGTCAAAGGCAGGAAAGTGATTCCCTGCATGGAGTCACCAGTTCACAGGTTTGACAGCAGGAATGTCCCTGTGAAAGCACTGGGATTCACATCCAGATGGTGTTGGGGACAAGGGACATCAAAGAATAAGAAACATGCGGAATTTTAGCATTCACATTTCCTGGGAAAATCCCTTCACCCAGGATTTTCTCCTGGGAAGCTGAGAAGCCTCAGAGAAAAGGAAAACAATACTGATCTCATTTGCTTCTCCTGTGCTGTGCTCACATGTGCAATGTGTTTGGAGATTGTTCACCCACAGGTGATTGTTCCATTGCATTCTGCTGGGAGTTGTTTTCACTCTTTGGCCAGTCAGGGCCAAGCTGTGTCAGGACTCTGGAGAGAGTCACCAGTTTGCATTGTTATCTTTTTAGCACTCAGTCAGTATCCTTTCTGTATTCTCTAGTATAGTATAGCATACTTTATATAATATAGTATCATAAAGTAATAAATGAGCCTTCTGAGCACATGGAGTCAGATTCACCATTCCTGCCTTCATTGGGACATTCCCAGCAAATACAACAGGGAACCCCTCACATTTTCCTGTGGAGGATTCAGACAGCTTGCAAGAGCTGATCAGGCTCCCCTGCCCAGGCACAAAGAAATCATCACCTTTCCTTTTTGTTTTAACCTTTGGAGAACAGAGCCAAGACCAAAATATACCTACTGCTCCCAGCTTCTCCATCCTGACTCCTGAGTTTCATCCCTGAGAGAAGCACTCCTGACACCAGCACTGCCAGGGTGACACCTCCAGGGAAGCACCATTGGTTTATTACAGAGCACGCAGGGATGGCAGCAATTGGAGGTTATTATTGCCACTGGAGATGTGATTTCAGGCTGTGAGAAAATTTTAGGCTGCACAAGCTTGAAATAACTCCCTAGGCCAAATTTACAACTGGTAACAGGCAGAACTATCATAGGGACTTGTCATTTTATTAAAGGCCAGCACGACCCCTTGACCTGCACAGGCTCTGGAGCTGCTGCCAGCCCAGGAACTGAAAGCAGAACTGTCAGAGAGGCCAGGCCCTTCTCACGGGATCAGTTTTGTCTCAGCACGGATTTTAAGGCACTAAACACCACGGTGGGATGGCTGTTCTCACAGCCACATCTCCCCTGAGGGGCACACCAAGATACTCTGAGGGCTGGAGCTCCTCTGCTCTTGAGCCAGGCTGGGAGAGCTGGGGGTGTTCACCTGCAGAAGACTCAGGGGAGACCTTAGAACCCCTTCCAGTGCCTGAAGGGGCTCCAGGAGAGCTGGAGAGAGACTGTGGACAAGGCATGGAGGGACAGGACACAGGGAATGGCTTCACAATGCCAGAGGGTCAACTTAGATAAAACAGAAAAGTTTATTACAATGAGGGTGGTACAACACTGGTTGCCTGGAGAGAACAAAGATGCCCCAGCCCTTGAACCCCAAGTGTTCAAGGCCAGACTGGATGGAGCTCCAAGCAGCCTGGTCTCGTGGAAGGTGCCCATGGCAGGGGGTTGGCCTAGGTGACCTTTAAAGGTCCCTTCCAAGCCCAACCATTGATTCTATGATGAAATGCACATCCCTGTACCTCGCTGGGGTGGGATCCTGCACAGGGCCTTATTTAGTGGCAATAATCCCTCCTGTCTCTGTGACTTTCTGGGGTGTTTGTGAGGGTCCCCAGGATGAGGTGAGAGATGAGAATTTGACTCCATGTTCTCAGAAGGCTGATCTATTATGTTATGTTATGTTATGTTATGTTATGTTATGTTATGTTATGTTATGTTATGTTATGTTATGTTATATTATGTTATGTTATATTATGTTATGTTATGTTATTCTATTATATTCTATTATGCTATACTAAAACTATACTAAAGAAAGAGAAAGGATACATCAGAAGGCTAGAAAAGAATGATAAAGAAAACCCCATGACTCCTCAGAGCCTCGTCACAGCTGGACCATGACTGGTCATTAAATTAAAACAATTCACGTGGAGCCAATCAAACATTCACCTGTTGGTAAACAATGTCCAAGCCACATTCCAAAGCAGCAAACACAGGAGCAGCAATCAGATCATTGTTTTCATTCCTCTCTGAGGCTTCTCAGCTTCCCAGGGGAAAATCCTGGGCAAAGAGGATTTTTCAGAAAATGTCATGGTGACACCTTTCCCATTCCAGCTATCCACCTGGATTGCCACCCCCTCCCAACTCTCAGCATATCTGGGGTATGCTGGAAAAAGCCCCAAACACCTCAATAAAGTTATACTGGAGGGTGTAACAAGCACCAGAGCATGTCCTGTAGATACACTGCACACTTAGCAGTGCTGGGAGGAGGCTGAAACACCACAGCATGTTTTGGGCAGAAACCTGTCCTTTCCTGGAAGCTGGAATTTGGCATCTCCCAGGACACAGCCTGGTCACTGGAGCCATTTCTGCTTCGTCCAGACCAGGGCTGACACACAGGGACACCCATGGCTCACGTGGGAGGCCCTTCTTGGGCCCACCATGGAGATGAGAAAAGTCCCTCTTGGTTTACAGTGTTTATTTCACATTCTCCATCAAAATAATTTCAAAGATGAAGTTGTGGTCATGGACTGCAGCAAGTTCATCTGCAGCAGGAATTGTCCTCATGGCTGTGACCCCACCCAGCCTCCCCTGGCTGCTGACAAGGACAGACCCTTCTCCCTGAGCTCCCTCTCCCCAGGCTGTGCAGGGTGGGGACAAGGCTAAATATTCCTGCACAGGAAATATTGAGAAATCCAGTCTCTTTGGTGAAGTGATCCTTGCTAAGCACAGAAACCACGGGGCCATGATTGATGCAGTGGCTCCCCTTATAAACAGCCAGGTTGTCACTGTCATATTTTCTGAAAAAATCCCTTTGCCAGGATTTCTTCTCCTGGAAGGTGAGAAGCCTCAGAGAAAAAGGAAAACAATAATTATCTGATTTGCTTCTCCTGTGTTTTGCTGCTTTGGAATGTGGTTGGAGATTGTTTATCTAATAGGTGATTGTTTGATTGGTTTAATGTGAATTGTTTTTACTTAATGACCAATCGTGGTCAGGCTGTGGCAGGACTCTGGAGAGTCACGAGTTTTTCATTAGTATCTTGTTAAACCTTCTGTCTGTATCCTTTCTCTATTCTTTAGTATAGTTTAGTATAGCATTATAATATAATATAATATAATTAATATAATGTAATGTAATGTAATGTAATGTAATGTAATATAATGTAATATAATGTAGTATAATATAATATAATATAATGTAGTATAATATAATATAATATAATATAATGTAGTATAATATAATATAATATAATATAATATAATATAATATAATATAATATAATATAATATAATATAATATAATATAATATAATATAATATAATATAATATAATATAATATAATATAATATAATATAATATAATATAATATAATATATACTCTTCTAAGAACATGGAGTCAGATTCATTCCTTCCTGCCATGGGGGACCCAGAAAATCCCAGACCAGCTCATGCAGACAATCCCACAAGCCAGGAGCAGAGCCCAGAGCAGCACATCCAGCTGCCTGCAGAGCCAAGGGTTAACAATCTTATCTGGGGTCACCAGAAGAAATTCCAAGTAAAACCCACAGCACGAAGATTTCCTGCTTTCTAACCCAGTGCCCTATTTATACCTCTCTTTCTTCACAATGCCAGTGACAGCTTTTTCCTCACTCACAGGCATGTTTCCTGCTTTCTGAATTGTGACTTTCATTTGTAGCTCATTTCCATAACCTCCGAAATAGAGTTTCAGTGGAAGTGTTAAATGTACTGATAAATTCTTCATGAATCTTAAAGTTATTGACAGAGAGAATGGGGGCAATTTACCCTGTACCAGTCAATTGAAAATTATATATTTCAAAACCCTCTAATGGGCTGCAGCAAGGTTTAACTCTGACTGATAAAGGAAGGAGGCCAATCACAGAGCCTGTTTCCAAAATGCAAAGTCCCCAGTGCGATGGCAAACAGGCTCATCAGTGCACAGTGACCTTCACAGCCTTCAATCTTCAGCACAGACTCTGTGATCACGTGCAGGGCAGCACCCAAACAGCCCCTGCTGGTCACCTCTCCATCCCTCTGGGCTCATCCCACAGCAGGGGCAGCAGGGACAGCCAGGGGCTTCTGCCCCCTCCACTGCTCTCCTCTGCTGCATCCACCAGAGAGGCCCCCAGTGTGAGAAGGATGTGGAGGTGCAGGAATGAGTTCAGAGGAAGCCACTGAGATGCTCTGAGGGCTGGAGCCCCTCTGCTCTGAGCCAGGCTGGGAGAGCTGGGGGTGCTCACCTGGATCCAGGGAGAGCTCAGAGCCCCTGGCAGGGCCTGAAGGGGCTCCAGGAGAGCTGGAGAGGGACTGGGGACAAGGGATGGAGGGACAGGACACAGGGAATGGCTCCCACTGCCAGAGGGCAGGGATGGATGGGAGATTGGGTAGGAATTCCTGGCTGTGAGGCTGGGCAGGCCCTGGCACAGCGTGCCCAGAGCAGCTGGGGCTGCCCCTGGATCCCTGGCAGTGCCCAAGGCCAGGCTGGGCAGGCAGGGTCACCTTCCACAACCTGGGCTAGAGGAAAGTGTCCCTGCCCGTGGTAGGGGTGGAACGAGGTGAGCCCCAAGGTCCTTTTGAACCCAAGCCATTCTGTGACTCTGTAACTCCTTTTGATCAGGCTGCACTTTGATTAACAAAGCATCTTCTGTGTGCACTTTGCCAGGAGCATGGCATGGCCCAGCTGCTGCCACTGCTCTGCCTTCTCTATTTTAAAAAGCAAAAGAGAAAGAGGGGGAGAAAAAAAAGAGAAAGAGAGAAAAACCAGTCTCATCTGATCCTTATCCCTGCCAGAGCAGGAGCATCTTCAAAACCACTGGCTGAACAAGTTGCACTAAATAATTAGGACACATGGGGGGACTAAAAGTAAAGAAAGACTGAAGCACAGATTTGCTGCAACGTTTCCACTTCACTGGAGTCAGAAACAAGACACAAGGTGCCTGCTCTGGAAAACCAGATGTGGTTGTGGCTGAACAAAACAGTATGGACAGGAGGCAAGCAGGGAAAGGAAACCCACAAAAGCCATGGTGACTTCTGTGGGAATCTGAAGGTCAGACATGCAGAGAGCAAAGCCAGGGTGCAGCTGCCTTGCAGGAGAGCTGGGGATGCTTGGGGTGTGAGGGCTCAGCCTGAGCTGGGGGGAAGGTAAGGAAAAAAAAAAGATTCCAGCTAGGAAACCCCATCAGCTTGCAGCCCTGGAACAGGGAAGAGAAACAAACCAGGGACTGAGGTGTTTGAAATGAGACCAGGTGCCAGAGCATCCTTTAGGAGCAGCCCAGGGCAGGCTGAGAGCTCGAGGGGACTGTGCCACCCCCTCCATCACTCTGAGCCTGGAGGCTCGTTCAGAATCCCCCTGGGACAGGGACAGCAAAAGCCACAAGCAGCAGGTCCCTGTGACCAGAAGAGGTGACACGTGTGGCATGTCCCTGGCACAGAGCAAGGGGCACAGACCCTGCTGCAGGCACCTGCCTGTCCCCATCCTTCCAGGGAGCCTTCAGAGGTGACAAACCTCTGAAGCCTCATCACGGCTGGGTGTCACTGAGACCAAACCAGTTAATTCCAAAATGGAGCTAAAAACATTGCTGTGAAACAGAGGGATGGGGGAACAGGACTGGACAGGGCAACAGCCACCCACAGAGCTGCTCCCAGCTCCTACAGAAACACACACAGCTCCCTGCCCCACATAAAATATTTGTGCATCCTACATAATTTAGAATCCTATTAAATAACTTGACTCCCCTATTTTTCATAGCAGCAAATTCCATGAATTTTGCATGGAATAAAAATTTAGCAATCATAGCAGTTGCTAATTTCTGTGCTGTGCTCAGAGCAGCCTTTCACTTCCCTGTAATGATTTTTAAACATTATCCTGCTGTTTCCTTTTTTCTATGCCTGGCATTGAAGAGCTCTGCGAACTATTTGAATTGCTCTGCTCTGAAAAAAAAAATCCTGTAGGGGAGGAAAAATTAAATTCAATCATCACTCTACCCTCTGTGAACTGTGAAAGTCTTGGGAACATGAAAAGGTGCTTTGGAAAGGATGTTAAGCATTCAAAAGATTAGACAGCAATGTGCAATTAAATGTGTTCCACAACCCTTTGTCAGAGTATCCAAAACCTTACTTCTGCATGAACTTCAAATCCTCCCACTGGGAGCTTGTTCAAGTGGTTTACTTTAAACCTGTACTTTAGATATTCCATACCTTTCACTTTTATAATTCTTCAGCATATGCTAACACTGGCAGAGTTAATAGTAACTGACTAATTTTAAACCCTGTGATTACTGGAGCTGATTTATATAGTAGCTTCACTTCACAATACTGCGAATCAGGCACGCAGTAATTGCCAAGTTCAATTTTAGCTCTGTCACACTGAAGCATTAGTTTTTATGCCTCAGCTGTTGCCTCCTCCATGCTATAGAGGTAAGTTGATAATGCAGTAGGTTTTGCTGTTAAATATCATAATATTGTGATACCCAGTGTCAGATTCTTGCAAGCTTTGTGAGCTATGCATCATCTATTAACTAAATACTTTTATTAAGGGAATGGTTTGAAAAGGCTCCTATTCTAATTTAGCTCAGAGCACTGGAAAGGGGGTGGGGGGGGATGCCATGATTTAATTCAGCACCAAAAGTGATTTGGTGGAGAGAAGCACTCATCATCATCATCATCATCAAGGGGCTGTGACAGGAAATGTGAAGGGATTAAACTAAAGCCAGTGAGCACAAACCTTCCAGCTGAGAATCCTCACCCTGACCTCAGGCCTGGCACGCGTAGGAGCAGTGCCAGGAGCTGTCTCACTCCTCCAAATCTGGAGCTCTAGGGCTGAGGGTCCATGTCCAACAGCAAGGGGCATCTTGACCAAAGAATGGGCATCCCAGGGAAACCTTCCTTGCCATCCCTGTGGATGCTCCTGGCAGGGCTCATGGAGCCTGCTGGGACCAGCAGAGAGGAAAAGATAGAGATGGGGACACCAGAGAAACTTTGCTTAGAAGAGATGAGGCTCCACAGCTCAGGGATGAGCTGCACTTGAAAGAAGAATTGAGGCTGTGCTGCTGCTGCCTCACAGCTGAACCAACACACACAGCTGGACATTACCAGTAATCCCTTAATAGCACTTAAATCCACCCATCTCGTGGGCTTCATGCTGGAAGATTTTCTTTGGTTGTTTTTGGTGGTTTTTTTTCATTATTAAAGTCTGCTCATGTCAAATTTACAAATGTGGTAAACTGGAACTGCTTTCCTTCCCATTCACACCTTCCTTGGTGCTCAGGATCAATGAAGGTGGGAACACGAGCTGGAGCCCCAAAGTATCAGAGAAGGCTTTAAGGACCAGACCCAGCCTGGGGGTGGATCTGGGCACCTCCTCTGTGCCAGGGGCACAGGAGTGGGGGCTCTGCTCTGGTCCATGTTGATCTTTGCAATCCTTTGTCTGGGAAGAGCACAATGCATCACAAGAGTCTCTGCCCAGCCAGGTGCTTGCTCCTGTCGGACAAGCTGCACTGATTTAACCCCTTCCTCCCCTCCACAGCTCCCCCATCCCCAGGCAGATGCAGAGACACCAATCCAAGCCAACACCCAGGTCTGGCCCCTGTGGGGGCTCCAGGGAGCCTCCTCTGATGCACCCCTCAGCAGCCACTTGGCCACTCTGGGGAAATTCCCTCTGTCAGCACCACCCTCCCCTCCTAAACCAGGGGTTTATGGGCACAGCACAGCTGGGCAACCCCTGATCTTCAGTGACAGCGTGGATCTCAGTCCAGCTCTGAAATTCATTGCTTGGGAACTCAGCAAAACCCACGGGGACAGTGGTGACCAGTCCAGTGGCCACCTCTCCATTAACCCTCTCACCACTGGAGCAGGGCAAGAGCCTGAAAATGGGTAAAAGTTCCTCTTTTACTATTTTTTCCCCACAGT
Organism: Haemorhous mexicanus; assembly: GCF_027477595.1. NCBI lineage: Eukaryota > Metazoa > Chordata > Aves > Passeriformes > Fringillidae > Haemorhous > Haemorhous mexicanus. The sequence goes on from NC_082358.1 coordinate 3,774,700, forward strand.
TTTCCAATAGGAAAAGAACTAGACAAGATGCTGAACAGGGAGCATCCTGGCAGCCTGGAGAGCTGGAGCTCCATTCCATCGTGGCTCAGAGCAGTGCCCAGGGCTCCCATTGCACAGGCAGCATCCTCATCCCTGCAGCCCTTCATGTGGGAAGGTGGCACACTCACACAGAGAAAGAGGAAGGAAAAATGGGGGAATTCTGCCAAGTGTGTGGTCACTGGGAGGAAGGAATAGGATTGATGAATTTTTCAGCTTTGTTGATTTGGGTAAAACCAAAGCCACGAGTCTCAACATGCTCCAGGAACCCACTCCACAAATTAATCAACCACAGTGCCCAGGGATTCAGAGGTGGAATTGACTCTTTGATGTCTGAAGTCACATTTTTTGCCAGCCACCAGGGGTGTCTGTCCAGTCCCATTTGTTTCAGAGCCTCTTCCAAGGTCAGTGCTGCTGACTGATGCAAACCACTGGTGGCTGCAGCAGCCCCTGGGTGACACAGCTGATGGCATTGATGTTCCCAGAGGTCTTCTGGAGCTAAAGCTGAGCTTAAACCACATTTTCTCACCTGCATAACCCCTGTACTTCCTTGTGCTTACTTAATGACTGCCCAGAGTGCAAGCTCCTCATCAGAGCAGAGGGAGAGGCCTCAGCCCAGCTGCAATCTCACCAAGCCCACGGCTTGCAAGGACATGGATTTCCCTGGCAGCAGGACAGGGAGGAGCAGGCTGGTGTCAGACACCTCTCCCAGCACAGGGCAGGGCCCTGCTCTGCTCTGGGGTGCCATGTGTCACACACACTACTAATGTAGAACCCCCAGCACTGAGATTCTTCTGAAAAATAACCCTGGAGAGAAACCCCCTGGTAGCAGCATGATTTCTGTCCCTTACACACCCACACATCCACACTCTTTGTCCTCCTTGGCTATATCTTTTAGGAGCCATCCTTTCTTAGGTGGCCAGTAGGACATTTTTCAGCTGTGGCCTCAAAACTCTGCTGGCACCCATCATTGCAGTGGTGCCCAACAGCCCAGGTGAAAGTTTAACCAGAGCTTTGTACCCACAGGAGCCACAGAGGGAGCCAGCAGGGCTCACCTGTATCCTCTGCTCAGGCAGAGCTGGAGACTCCAGAGCCAGCACCACACATCTGCCTGCAAAGCAGCCAGGGAGCTTTGCATCCTCTGGGCACATCCTTGCCTGAAAAAACGGTTTGAGTTGGAAGGGACCTTAAATTCCACCCAGTTTCACTCCTCTACCACGGGCAGGGACCTTCCACTATCCCAGGCTGCTCCAAGCCCCAGCTTGGCCCTGAACATGTCCAGGGATGGGGCAGCCACAGCCTCTCTGGGCAACCTGTGCCAGTGTTTTACTGCAGGAAATGAATTTATAGAAAAGTTATAAGATCTGTAATTCATCTGTATGAATGATAACATCTGTATTGCATGAATTATAAGATCTGTATTGTCTCACCCTTCACATAAGACTGAAAATAGAATAAAAGTTTCTAAAATGCCTCTCAGTTGCCCCATCTCTGGGTCAGAAAAGGGCATAATCTGACATTTTACCACTGTCATTGTAAAAAAAAACAACCAAAACCCCTTCCTTATATCCAGTTTAATTTGGCCCTCTTTTAGTTTAAAACCATCACCTCTTGTCCTGTAGCAACAGGCCCTGCCTAAAAAGTTTGTTCCCATCTTTACTGGCTCCCTTTAGGAACTGAATATGGAAGAGCAGCAGCTTGCACAGCATTTTATCCCCCAAATTCATGGCTTCACACCAGCCAGGAGCTCTGTTTTGCTTTGGAACAGAAAAGGGGCATTGCCACAGCCAACACTGGGATGCTGCATCCTGGGGGAAGCTGTGGGACAAAGCTCCAGAGTCCAGAGCTGCCCCATCAGCACATCCCACCAGCTCTGCACAGAAAACACCTCCTGCTCTAATCCCTCCAGCAGCATACCAGAGTCATCCCCAGCCACATTTTATAGTTTGGAGATTGTGGCAGTCACATCTTCTGAAAATCCCCTTGCCCAGGATTTCCTCCTGGGAAGCTGAGAAGCCTCAGAGAAAAGGAAAACAATTCTGATCTCATTTTCTTCTCCTGTGCTGTGCTCACATGTGCAATGTGTTTGGAGATTGTTCACCCACAGGTGATTGTTCCATTGCATTCTGTGTGAGTTGTTTTCACTCTTTGGCCAGTCAGGGCCAAGCTGTGTCAGGGCTCTGGAGAGAGTCACCAGTTTTCATTATCATCTTTTTAGCACTCAGTCAGTATCCTTTCTCTATTCTTTAGTATAGTATAATATTCTTTAATATAATATAGTATCATAAAGTAATAAATGAGCCTTCAGAGAACATGGAGTCAGATTCATCATTCCTCCCTGCCACAAGGAACCCCACAAATACAATAGTAGGTAACAAACTGAATGCAACATTCAGCTTAAAATAAAAAAAAAAATAAAAATAAAAGCATTGACACCTTTACACAGAGAGATCTTGGCTTCTCTTTCTAATGCATTTAGCTGCTTTTTATGAAAACATCCTCATTATTTTCTGTGAAAAGAGGCAAGCAGGTGGTCCTGATTTCATGTGTCGTGTCCCTACCACGCTGTTATGTGACTAAACTGAACACTGAGGTCTGAGCAGCTGCTTGCAGTGGGCATGGGGACAGCAGAGCCCTCAGATGCTGTGCTCCTAATTCCTGCTGGGTCACACAGACTCATTTCAGAATGGTTTGGGATGGAAAGAACTTAAAACTCATCTCATCCCACCCCCTGCCATGGGCTGGGCCACCTTCCACTGTCCCAGGGTGCTCCAATCCCCACCCAGCCTGGCCGTGGGCACTTCCAGGGGTGCAGGGGCAGCCACATCATTGGGACTGCTGGAAATCCAAACTGTGCTGAGTTTCCAGCAGCCTCAGCTCACACCCTGTGTGTGCATCTGCAGCTCTGGGAGCTGCCTCTGGTGCTCGTGCAAGGCACCTCACACACCCCAGAGCTACTCCTGCAATTCCTGGCACACCCAGCACCACCAGGGAGCACTTTCCTACTGCTTCCTGTTTTCCCATCACAGGTAGGAAAAAAGAAAGCCAAGAAATCCCCCAAACTGCAAGTGTTTGTTGGTGTTCAGATGAGAAAATAAAAGATATTTCACCAAAGTCTGTTTACTCACATGCTGACACATGAGAAGCTTTATTTAAAGCACTGAAAGCTTCTTGGCCCCCTCCTCACGCTGCCCAGTGCCCCCAGTTTCAGCTGCAAATGTGAAACCAGTTTGTTGGGGTGAGATGCTGCATCACTGAGTGAGTGAAGGGAGGAGGGAAGACGAGGAGCATGAAGAATTACATCAAGAACTGGCCCCCAGAGGTCTCTGTGATGCACATCCCCACATCACACTGGCAGCTCCCAGCATGCAGCCCCACTGGGGTTTATTTGCTCCAGAGCTGGAATTCATTTTGCACTCAACTAATGTGAGCCCAAAGTGCTTTCAAACAATACTCCTCTAATAGAGACATTACAAAAGCCATTATTTTCCTGTTTGGAGTCAAACTAAGCAAATACAAAGGTGACTTTATTTTAAACAGACTACCATCATCTCAAACAACAGATACCAAATATTCTTTTCCAATATACGAGGAATTTAAGTTTCATTTTTGCTCTTCTTGAAGGAGTCAAGTATACCAGCTTGGCAGACACCAGCTTGTGCAGCAACACGATAAAGAAACTGGAAAACACTTCCCTCCAAATCCTCTTCCTTAATGAGACTTAAGAAAGGTCTGTTTAATAATACATTTAATTTCAAGCTCTCTTTCCTCCTACTTTCTAGAAAAGCATACATTCCAATGACACACTGAAAAAAAAAAAAATCTTTCTTTCGAAATGATTTCTAAATGGTTCCCAGTTATGTTTTTGAAAGTATTCCCAGTTGTCTGTGACATTATCAGGCTTCCTACCCACCCCAGCAGCGTCCCTAAGGACTGGGAGGGGGCTGTGTTTGCTGCTATCGCTGCAGAAATCCAAAGCAGCTCACAGGATTTGCTCCACAGGGAGCAAGCCTGATCCTGGTATCCTCCCTGCCACAACTCTGCTTGCTCAGCCCATCCCTGACTTCAGCCCTGTTTTAGAGCCTGCAGCTCCAGGTCACACTCAGCATCAGCCACCTGGCACCTTCACCTGCACCCAGGTGATTTCTAAATGTCACTTTTCCTAAGCAGCACAGAGACCTGCACTGCTCTCTGTTGTTCTAGGGCACGAAATAAAATGACGTGGACACTGGATTCTCCAAGGTAAAAAAGAGGGAAAATTTAATTTTGACTTTAACATTTATAGATTTCCAAAAGTGACAGTGGATTGGAGGGTGACAGTGCCACCTCTCCAATGACACTGGACAAGCCAACAGTCCATCAAATTTCTCTTCTTCCCTAAAAGAATGCAAAACAATAAGTTATTGTACATAAAAAATTTGTTATAAAAATGTAAACATAAAAAATCTTTAAAAAAACCTAAAAAAACCCCAGGGTGACAGCTCCCAAAGTTATCACATGCAGGGAAACAGAGCTGAGCTGGGCAGAGGGGGTGAATGCTGAGGTGACCAAGCCATGCCCTCTGGAACAGGCAGGCTCAGGGGAAGGCTCCAAGCAGGGCAGCAGTGGGAGCTCTTTCCCAAAACCACCCCCGTGGCTCTGCACAGAGCTCTTCCCCTGTGCCTTGCCCTGGATGCCACGGGCAGTGCAGAGCTCTGGCAGCAATGCCCTGCCCTGCTCCATAAAGCTCCTCCAGCTGGAGGCTCCACGCTGCACTCCTGCCCTCCCAGCAGATCTTCCTGCACCTCAGGCACTTCATCTGACCATGGAGAACACAAAGCAGGGAGGATTGTTCCTCCCAGCACCAGGACAGTCACCCAGGGCTGATGCTGAGCCTTGCTCCATCTGTATCCTCGGAACGGGGATCCTCTCCTGCAGCCCCAGCACCACACCCAGCACAGGCTGCTGCTGCCAGTCCCAGCACTGCTCCCCAGCCCAAATGGCAGCACTGCAGGGTTCAGTGCTCCTCTGAGAACCATCTCCTGGATGCTGGGACACCTGGCAGGAACACCCTCTGCAGTCCCACCATCCCTGCTCCCATGCTCTAGGATGCATGGAGGACCAGAAGGTCCAAGAGCTGCTGGAGGCTGCCAGAACATCCTCTTTACCTCCAGTTCCACTGCAGTGCCACCACAAACTGTGCCAGAACACCAGGACAGCTCTGGCTGGATGTAGCCCCTGAGCCCCAGTCCACAGCTGTGTCCATTCCATGCATTCCTAGTTTGAGAAATGGCATTTTTTGGGTGGGAACTCAGGTCCCACATGGCAACAGTGTCCTCCACAGGCAGGCTGGCTGTTGCAGAGCATCTCACAGCTGTGCAGCACTGCAGCAGGAGCTTCAGGCCAGACTCCCCCAGCCAAGGAGCCAGCCTGGGCATCCTCTAATTCTGTGGCAGTGAGGATTAACTGGACACTGCAACAGTTGTAGATGCACAGCAATCTAAAGCCTTCATCAGCCTTACAAAGGCTAATTCATTATCCTTTCTGCTCCAAAAACAAGCTCTGCCTTCATTTACACCTTCACCAGCTCAAAGGAAGCTTCAGAGGTAAAACCTGGACAAATTTTATCAATGAGTTCAAATCTTGAGCTAAATCACAAGGAGGAATGGATTTATCCTAATCCCCTCCAAACATTCATCAACATCACCTGCCAGCTCAGCAGGATTTAATCTCTTTTTAAGCTCTCAAAAGCAGTGGAGTGGATGGGGAAGAGGTTGGGCACACAGCAATGGTGGATCTCTCTCTCTCTTTTATTTTCTTTCTTTTTTGAGAGAATCCTGGCTGCCAAATCACACAAAGCAGCACTTGGAAATTCATTAGGATTTTGCTGATGTCACTTTCCAGGTAAATAACTGGTTTGGACAGAACACCACCTGGCTGAGGAGAAGAGGTGCCCAACCAGAGCCTTGGAGGAACACGGCGTCTCCATGAAGATGCTCCAGGAGCTCCAATTCCACCAGCAAGGCCAGGGACTGCTCAGGCAGGCTCTGCTCTGGACCGAGGGCAGGGGTGGGGTGGAGATGCACCAAGGGGTAGCAGAACCCTCCCACAGCATCTGCCAGCACCACTACAAAAAACACAAAATGTGCCCAAAACGCAGTTCTGCTCTGCGGGTACCTGTTGTGTTGTGATTTCAGGGTTTACCTCAGAACCTCGGATCCCTCCCCTGATAATTCCCTCCCAGGTGTATCAGACACCTCTCCTTTCCCTTCCCTGACCCCTCCCAGCACTGTCTGTCAGTCCTGCCATTCCAGAAGGTGTCAGTGATTAGCAGATCCAAAGGATGCCCTCTACCCCTGGGGGGCATTGGGCCATCCAGGTGTCCTCTGTCCCTTGAGACCTCCCCTCCTGTACCTGGCTGGTGGCTCCCTACCCCTTCCCTGCCCCTCTCCCCAGGGTTAAAAGGAGCAGCACCCACGTGGGTCAGGAGTTCTGCTGGAGCTGGTGCTGGGTTCAGAGGCTGTGGGCCAGAACAAAGCTCTGGATCCAAACCCTCCATCAGAACCGACTCCTTTCCTTCCCCATCACCTTAAAGCTTCTCCACAGAGGGAAACCTGAGGAGCAGCCCCTGCACGGGAGGAAGCTCCATCCTGCATCCACCTGAGCTCCTGCACACCTGGACTTGTCCCCACGTGCCCAGCTGCAGCACCCAGCCAGCCAAAAGTGTCCCTGGGGTGAAACACCACACACCCAGCCAGCCAAAAGTGTCTCTGGGGTGAAACACCACACACCCAGCCAGCCAAAAGTGTCCCTGGGGTGAAACACCACCCAGCCATGGCCAAAAGTGTCCCTGGGGTGAAACACCACATATCCATGGCCAAAAGTGTCCCTGGGGTGAAACACCACATATCCATGGCCAAAAGTGTCCCTGGGGTGAAACACCACACACCCATGGCCAAAAGTGTCTCTGGGGTGAAACACCACAGGGCCGCTGTTGGGTTCAGCACCAAGGCCAGACAAGCCCAGGCACGTCCCATCCGGCTATATCGGTTTATTCCAATAGGTACCGCGCCCACAAACAGCACCAGGAGCTCTCCTGCCCCCCCCAAAGCTGTGAGAGCAGCGATGCCGGCTCGGAGGGCCGGGCTGTGGCGGGCAGTGCCAGCCCAGCTGGGCTCAGCAGCCCAGGGACCCCTGGCACAGCGCGGGGCTGGCGGCAGCGGAGCCGGCGCGGGGGCGAATCCAGGCAGCGCCTCTGGGAGCCCCCGCCGGGAGCGATAGCGTGTGATTCGAGGTTTACATAACACCAGCGAGCGCTCTTGGCAGGAACAATTGGTATTAGCGAGGAAAAGGAAGCATCAGGAACAGCCGGCATAGCAAAGAGACACCTCTCGCAGCAGCCCCCGGGCTAGGAAGAAAATAAATAACAAATGCAAAAGAAGCAACACTTGGACAGCAGAGAGGGAGAGGGGAAGCCTCTGCAGGGGGAAACCAAGCCCGAATCGTGGCTGAGACGAGAAAGGAATGAAACTTTCTGTTGCCACCTCCTTCCCACCCCCGTGGGACCGAGCTTTGTGCTTCACCGAGGCGCTCCAGTCACGCCTGCCACGCTCAGTCATGACCGGGGGAAAGCTGAGCCTCACGGGGCTCCAGGGCTGTGAGGGATGAGCAGCTCCCACTGCCTCTGGGGCTCCGAGGAGCCCAGGGGGGTCCCAAAGGCATGGAGCTCAGTGGCCAGCCCACCCTGCAGAGCCTGGCCCCATCACTGCACCCAGCAACACACCATGCTCCAAAACCTTCAGTCACACAAACTTCTTCATTTTTAACTCAACTCAGCCTGGTGTTGCTGGGTTTCACTCTGGGAAGTTATGTTTATCACAGAATATTCTGAGTTGGAAGTGACCCAAAAGGATGATCAAAGTCCAGCTCCTGGCCTGGCATGAGTCCAGCTCCTGGCCTGGCATGGGACAGCCCCAAGAATCCCAACCCAAATCCAGAAAAGCCCCAGAGAAGGCTGGATCACCCTACTGGCCTCGTGAGTGGCTCCGCAATGGCCAAAGGGATGAGTTTCACGTGACTCAGCTTGCCCCTGTCCTACTGTATGTCCCACACTGCCACCAGAGAATGAGAGAATCCCAGAGGTGGGAAAACACCTCCAAGATCACTGAGTCCAGCACTGCCAAGGCCAGCATCAAACCATGTCCCCAGGCACCACACCTCTGTGATTTTGGGAGCACATGCCCTCACCCAGAGAGCAGCACAGCAACCACCAGCCCTGTCTCACAGCTCCTGAGGACATCTGGTCCCTCAGCACCGTGGCCTGGTGTCCCAGTGATGGGAAGAGCCCCAGCAGCTCTCCAGGAGCCTGTGGTTGCTGCAGCCTGCCTGCTGTGTGTGTGCTCAGCAAGGCAGCAGCCTGCTCTCCCGACCTTCTTGTGCCAAGCAGAGCGTCCCTTCCAAGCTGGCACTGTCCCCGTGCTCATGGCAGGATGACAGTGACCCAAGCTCCAGCCCCACATCCAGCACCAGGCTTTTCCTGCCTCTGAGCTAGCCAAGATTTCCAGCTCTGGCAGCAAATTGAGCTTCAGAACATCTGAAGACAATTCCTCAAAACAAGAGGATGTTAAAATCCACATTTCCCAGAGAATTCAGCAGTGTTTTCCTGGAAAGGGGAACTACCTGTGGCTTCACATGCAGCTTCTGGATAGCAGGACTTAAAATCAAACTTATCAGGAAAGTTTCCATGATAAGCTTGGATTTACCTGTGATACAGGGATCCTGGTTTAGAATCCAGTTTGGGTTGGAAGGGGCCTTAAAGATCATCTCCCTGCCATGCACAGCACAGGAAGGCGAAGGAGTGGGAAGAGAGGATGATAATTTTGTGCAAGGCTGCCCTTGATTCCAGCTCTTTGCTTATTTCCTCTCCAACTTGCACATTGTGACCTTTCCAGGCAAAAAATAAAATTAAAAAAAATATAATAAATAAATGAATAATATTAATGCATGCAGGGAAAGGATGCCAGAGTCAGATCTAGAGCCCGCAGTCCAGATCCCTGCTCCCAGGACATTTTCTAAATCTCAGTCAATACCACATGTTTTCCAAAGAATGAGGCATTTCACATTTTATTAATTCTAACTAAAGCCCTTTTTATTGCAAACTTTCTATTTAGCATTTGATTGCAGCCACCACCACTGAGACTCTCACTGTATTAGAGCAGAAAATCTATTGATATTTTTCTTTCCTGCCATCTCAATCCCAGAAGGTGCTATTGAAATTAGTGCAAATACACTTTCAGAGGTCCCTTCCAGCCTGAGTTACTTTATGATTTTTAACATGTATTTGTTTCTTTGGTGCTCTCACACAAATTTGGTACCCCACTTCCACAGGTGATTGAAGCTCCATATTTTTATTCCCACCAGGATTTGGTCTCTCCTAAAAAGAAGGCCAAATATGCCAAAAAACTCACTTAAAGGCCTGCAAGTTTATGAACTGAAAAGACCATTTCAATACTTTTCACCTTTTCAAAGCCCAGCTCTTAAATGGAAAACCCAACTTAATAGAGTGTTCAAAAAGCCACCATTCTGGTCTGATTTAAATCAAATGGTTAAATACTCCACATGTTTGGCACAGCCAGAGCTATCTGCTTTGCAAACAGATGGCCACCCACTATTAATTTGCAACCTTGACACAGAAATGCAGGTTGTCAATTAATTAAAAAACAAATGCCAGCAGTCTTCAGTTCACATTATGACCTGCAGCCTTTCCTCTTTATCTTAAATGAAGGAAAAAATAGATATATAAAGCTACCACCTACTAATGCAAACTCTTGGCACGGAATAAATGCTGGTCTCAGCTTGAACAGATTTATCAAGTTTAAACCACAGTGTCACCAACATCCGTCTGGGGTGGAGAGCCCAGACCATAATTCCAGTGTCAGTCCCTAAATATCCCTGGATTGAAGGCTGACCTCACTGTCTGGCTGCAGGGCTGGACCCATGGTGCTTGCTGGAAGGTTTTTCTTCCAGGACTGTTTGATCTTCAATCAACAATGCTTATCAGTGCTAAAGTCTGCCAGCCATTCCCAAAAGTTTGATATTTTTAACAGCACATTCTTCTTCTCCTTTGAACGCTATTTAGAGACAAGATAATGTGGCAGGGGAAAAGTTGCCTCCCCGGGTTGAGCATGAACAAACAGAGCAGGATCTGATGGGGGGGAATATTTTCCATTGCTACAAGCCCCAGTTTCTGTTCTTTGTGTCCCCTCCTCCCAGTACTTCTGCTTTTTCTTCTTCATATGATATTCCAATGCTTTTTTGGGCCATTGCATAAGCTGAAACAAACCAAGATGATTCAGCTGGAATTCACTAAGGTTTTCATACATTTCATTTCCATGCTGTCAAAGTTTCTTTTTGTTGAGGACTCCAGGGTACCCTGCCCCTCTTCTGACAATAGGGACAACAGATCTAATTCCCTAAAAATACATCATTTTTCCACTGCAGGCACAATGTTCTGAGATGGCTCCGTGTATAAACCCTCTCTGTTCAAAGAGGCACCCAAGAAAATAAAGAAACAGGGAATAGATCTATTATTTATTGACAAAAAAGAAATAAAAATCTTAGGGTTTAGTAACTGCAAGTGATGCAACAAAATCACAGAATGGTTTGGATTGGATCTCATGCCACCCCCTGCCATGGCAGGGACACCTGCCACTGTCCCAGGCTGCTCCAAGCCCTGTCCAGCCTGGCCTTGGGCACTGCCAGGGATCCAGGGGCAGCCACAGCTGCTCTGGGCACCCTGTGCCAGGGCCTGCCCAGCCTCCCATGGAACAATCCCTTCCCAATATCCCATCTAACACTGCCCCCATGAAGTCATTGTCCCTTGTCCTGTCTCTCTATCCCTTGTCCCCAGTCCCTGTACAGCTCTCCTGGAGCCCCTTTAGGCCCTGCAAGGGGCTCTGAGTTCTCCCTGGATCCTTCTCCTCTCCAGGTGAGCACCCCCAGCTCTCCCAGCCTGGCTCAGAGCAGAGGGGCTCCAGCCCTTGGAGGGTCTCCATGGACCCCTCTGGACTCACTCCAGCAGCTCCAGGTCCTTCTCATGTTGGGGGCCTTCAGCAGCCCACCCTGTGCCCTCCCACAGCACCACAGAGGGGATGGAATCAAGCAGCTCATCCTTGGCCGAGGGTTTGGCTCTCAGGGGAGAAGGGAGCTCAGCCTGCAGTGCTGGAACAGGGCTGAGCTCCACCAGCTCCACACGAGGCCAAGCTCTCCATGACACTCCCCTCCCATTCCCAGCATCATCCTTCACACTAAAACTGTTCCCTTGAGGGTTTTCAAAAGGCTTGAGAACTCCTAAAGAGCCTGCACAGCCCTACCACCTTCCCAGGGAGAGGTTCAGGGATAAACAATAAGGGTGGACCTGGCTGGAAAGGTGAAACTTCCTTCAGGGTATGAATGTGGAGATCCACAGCTTTGGAAGAGAGAAGCCTTTCAGATGTCCCAGGCTCTGCTTGCACTTCTCCACGGGTCTGGATCTCCTGCAATGGATACTCAGTGCTTAGGGTGGCTCAAATTGTTCCTAAAATAACCCCCACCTGTCTGGGGGACCCTGAACTGAGCTGCTGCTTCTGGAGAGGGAGAGCTTGGCCAGTTCCTACAGGGGATAAAAGGCAGAGCCATGACACATCTCTTATCTCCCAAACTTGGCCACTGGCAAGAGCAGAGATGCAGAGGAAGGTGATTGTTTTTTCTAGAGTGGAGAGGAAAAGCACCATGCACGTGCAGGCAGCTGGGAAGAAAGGGGATGGAGCCTCCCTGAGGAGCCCAGATGGGGATGGAAACTCTGACTCACCAGCAGGTTTTGTGGGAAGAGAAACCTGCTGATGTGATCCATCCAATGTGATAAAAAAGGGCTCCTGGCCACTGGGGGTGGAACGGGATCCATGGGGTCGTGGGGGAAACACCACCTGGGTGACAGTGAGGATGGTGGCACGTCACCAGAAGAGAGGGTGGCACGTGCCAGGGCTCGTCCTCCACCTCCCCTGAGCACCACAGTGCCAGGGCTGCCCCAGACCTTCTCCTCCAGGCTGGGGGGCTCTGCTGCCTGGAAGATGATGCTCATTGGGAATGAAGAGAAGAGGCTCAGAGTGGCAAGTTCTGCCACCAGCCCCACAGGTCCTTAAAATGTCACATCCCCTTTCCTAGCACCTGCTAAGTTATGAGACCCTTAGAAACAACCCAGGGAAAAAAGGCAGCATGGGAGCAAGGGGCTGAGTCCTCAAACCAACAGAAAAAATGAAATCTTCTACATTTTAAACACTGGCAAAACTCTCCTGTGCCCAGGTAGAGCCCAGAATTTGAGGTCAAGAAGCTGCCTGGGACCAAGGCTGGGCTGATTTCTGCAGATCAGGTTCCTCTGAAGCCACGTGCAGCAACCAACACAACCCAACAATCTCCCCACAAGAGCAATTCCTGGCTCAGGCCCCGTTTAACACTTCCCTCCCAGTTCCCTTCGCCACAGAGCCGAGCTGCAATCTCACAGTCGTCAGGAAGAGATTTAATTATATCTGCAGAGGTCAAGCAATCCATGCAAAAGATGGGGGAGGCGGGGAGAGGTTCTGTGGCACAAGGCAGAGATTCTGCCTGCAGCACCACAGCAGCCAGGGCCATTTTTCAGGGAAGAAATGGCATCCATCAGAACAAAACCTCCAGAGGGAAACAATAGGAAAAGGTGGGGGGGGGCAGATAATTAAGATATTTAAATCTGGTCATACAGCTGTAAAATCAGGTGATTAAATGCTGTTTTCTTTATTTCTTTTGTTATTATTTTTTAAAGAGTGGTGTGATCAGTGCTTGTTCCAGTAAGTTTTGTGGAGAGATTTCTTCCTGCTGAAGCTGAGCTGTGTATCCCCAATTACTATAATTATATATAATATATAATGCATAATATAATTTCTATCATATATTAGATAATAGATAATTTATGTACACCATAGAATATAGTATATGCCATCTATAATTTATGTGCAATATTACAGAACATACATTATGCATTATTTAATTATATTAAAACGAGTGTAAAATCACAAAGGTGGAACATTAGAGCTCAAACCTCCAATTAGGAATTAATAGTTTGAAAGCTCTACTCACACTAACACTTCAGCCTGACTTGAGGAATACTGAATAAGATCTCAAGAGGAGGCAGAGGTGCTGCTGCACGACAGTTCAGACAGAAGCCTCACACTCACCGGATGGAAAATTGTTGGGAAAAACACATTAGCAACACAATAACTTATTTTTAATGTGGAGCTGTTAGGAAAACACAATTATATGCTTCATTTATACTGCAAGATATAACCCAACTTATGGTAAAAGCATTTAGAGCTCGTTTTGTAAAAAAAAAAAACCAGAGGAATACAAAGGTAATAGGGAAAAATTGCACCTCGAGGGGAAAATGCTCCCCCCTCCTCCCAGTGGGGCCAGTCTGGGGTGGTGGAGCATCCTCACCTCCTGCTCCTTGCAGCCAGCAGGAAGGAGATGCAAAGTGAAGGCAGCATGAAAACAGAGATTTTTCTGCAAATGCTGCAGAAAGATCACAATGTTAACAACGACCCCCAGGAAAGGAGCTGGCACTGCCTGTCCCTACAAGGAGGAGAAGCTGGAAGAGCTCTGCAGGGTTCCAGGTGCTCTCCCACTGCCCTGGCACGAGGATCAGCCATGCACCCTCCCAAATATTGGATGCTCTGGTTTGTACAAGAAAATACAGTTTATTAACAGGATGTTTTCTCTGTTATGGGTGCACAAACTGATCCTGGTGCCTGCTGCAGGCTCAGAGGTCCAAGGCAGAGCTGATCATGGATTTACTCTGCACTTAGGGTGGTGTAACACCCACACCTCTGGAACACTGATTCTGGGGACAGTCATAAATAAATCAGAGAAACTTGTACAGTTTTGATCCTGATTTTTTTGTCTCTTGATGTCTCCTCTGCTACAAGGACTTCCAGGGATGAGGTCCTTGACAAGGTTATTCAGAAGCAGCCCAAACAAACATGTTGTTACACACAAGTCAGATCAGTCTTCAAAACATCTCCCATTGTTCCCAAAACAACCAGATTAAAGCCTCCCCTCCGTGCATGCAGAGAGAACAACAATTTCTATGAATGGATGGACATTCATTATTTAGCTCCCAATCCCTGACTTAAAGCCCAAGGCAAAAAAATGGAGCTTCAAACACTTTCTGCTGTGCAGCCCATCAAAGACCACTCTGGAGAAGGCAGGGTTGTCCCACTGAGTAACTCAACCACTTTTCAGAGGAAGCCCTTGCCCATATCCAGGGCCTAAAAGAAAAAAAATTTAAAAAATCTACATTTGCAAATCAACAGGAGCTGCCGTCCAAATGAGAATGAAATGGGCCTCAAATTAAAAATCTGCAGGACTTTGTTCTCCATCCAAAATCCTCCATCTCCAAAGAAAGATTTATGCTACTTCAAAACAGAGCTGGCTTCGGAAGTAGGAAGGGAAAGAATGTATTTTATCTTCCAGAATGGCAAAGCAGTGCTGGAACAAGGAAAAAGGGACCATGTTTATCACTTCTATGTACAATTTATTGTAAAAATCAAACCAGAACATTTCACAGAAATGTATTTGCTGCATCGACTCAGGCTCACACCAGCTCAGATCCCATTTCTGAAGGGTTCTTAAAAGAAGAGAGCATTGGTTGCAGACTAATACCCATCACATGACTAGTAGATTTTAATGGTGTGTTGGTAAAATAGCTTTTGTCAATTGATCAGCCCAAAAGGCAAGAGAGAGGCTGTGTTTGGAGAGGCAAAGCCACGGGATCCTACAAGGAAAATTCGGGAAGAGGTTTGATGGTGTTGATGAATCCTACAGAAATCCTGCAGGTTTAATAACAGGGCCCCCAGCACGGGGGTTCCCAAGGACCACAGGCACTCCCAGGGTCTCACAGCAGTGTGGATTTGGTATTCCCAGGCTGGGTCCTCCTCCTCCTCCTCAATCCCACTGGCTCCAAACCAGGCATCGTGCTAACCCAGTCTGACCGTTGCAGCAGCAGAAGCAAGCAGAAAGAATTTATATTTAAATGTATTTCTGCAGGAAGAATAGAGAAGATAATTCACTCCCCAAAGATGCCCCTGGGGAGCAGGATCACTCCTCCTGCACCCCTGCACACCCTGTATGAAAGAGCTCAGGGTATCGTGCTCTGGCAGGATTCCTGTCACAGGCGTCCCTTGCCAAGGCAATTTTGCTTGGGCTGAGAAGGAAACACTCCCTCCTGAGCTTCATGGACCCCCACACAGAATTCAGGATCTAGGAAAAAACCTCTGCATGCTGCTGGATCAGCCAGCACAGCAGATCCTGTCACTAAAGCTCTGCTAAGAGCAGAACAAGCCTTGGTGTTACTAAAAGGCACATTTTTTTTACTGTACCGTGGTTTACTTATTGTGAAATAGAGCTGCAGAATCTCCCTAGAGCTCAAGTTGGAGAAATCCCCACATTTTCTCAAAGCAATTGGAGGGTGGGAAAATGCCCCCCCAGGGAGCAACACCCCCTTAGGTGGTGCAGGAACACGCTGCTCTCCCCAAAACACCAGCACCACACATGAGCAGCTCAAAGCCTTGTGAAAGCTTTCCTGGCAAGCCAGCAGGAAGGGGAATGCAGCAGGTACCAATGCCCCAGGGAAATGGCCAGAGGGGACAGGAAAAGGGGTTTAGACCCAAATTTAAACAGGGAATCCAAACCAGAGGTGGGTGTTTCCTTAGCAGCACTCAGGTGGTTGATGACAGGGACGGGTGTCACAGTTTGGATGAGGGCTTCTCACACTTTCAGCTGAACCTCCCCAGTCCCTTGTGGCTACTGTGCAGACACCAGAGGTGTTCCTGCTGTCCCAGAGGTGGAGCACGTCCTGGATCCAGCCCACAGGATGGGGGGGGCAGTACTCCAGAGTGGGAAATGCTGGTTGCAACTTGTCCTCCCAGGTGGCTCCTCATCACCCCCACACCCTGGGCTGAGCATTCTGCAGCCCTAAAAATCCTGCCAAGGAGCATCAGGCTGTGAGCAGCAGCTCCCTGGGCACCAGGAAGTTTGGGGCTGGCTCCTCTCCCCAGCTGCCATGGCAGGCTGCTCCATGCAGGATCACCAGTAGCAGGGACTGGTTTACACAGGGAGCCCTTTTCCCCAGCTTTGATGCCAGCAGTACTGCTGATCCATCAGAACTGCTCACCAAACGCAGTCAGCAGCAAAAAGGGCTCATTCTCACCCTGCCTGATGGGGCAGGAAGGCTCTCATTATCCACTTGTGCATGTCCAGCCCCTCATCACCTTCTCCGTCCTTCCCAGTGGCCAGCCCTTCCAGGGAAAGCAGAGATACTGTGGAGATAAAGAAAAGGTGCAAATTTCCCCCTTCTAGGGAGGCCTGGGCTGAGCACACACTCCCATTTCATTATCCCTCTAAACATCCCTTGTCCTTTCAGAAATGGAAATGCTGATGTGCAATAGGCCCCTGCGTAGCTGCAGAGAGGAATTGTGGCTGACTGCAGCGTGCAGGCGAGATTGGAGACCTCCTGGTAACAATATCATGTCCAGTAAGTGCACAAAACAATTCCATTAACATTTCAGGCTGCTCTGGGCTAAGGCAGCTCATGGCAATGGCAGAGCTCTGCTGTGCTCCCAGCGAGTTATTTATGCACAGTGACACTGCACAGCCCAGCTTTGCTGCCTCCCCCTAAAGAAATAAATAAATAAAGGGGGGGAAAACCCAAAGCAAACAAAAATAACCTGAACAAAACAAGCCTTTTAAATTAAAGGGCTTTAGAGCATCTTAATGAACTCAGCGAAGCAGGAGGACAGCAAAGAGCCTGTAAGTGCTCCTTGCCCAGGTCCTTCCCAGAGATGGATTTTATCTGGGATATCTGCATGCCATGGTGGGAGAATTCTGATTTTTCCAGACCACCCTGCCCTCCTCTGCAGTTTTTTAAGTGGAAATGCTTTGAGGCAGACACTGTCTCAGCCCAGCCCTGGGCTGAGCCACCAGCACCGGACAGGAGCGATGGGGTTGGGATTGATGTGAGGTTCTGGAGTTTCCCAGAGAATCCCTTGTGGCTCCAGGAAGCAGGAGAACTCTTGCTCCATGGCAGGCACAAGAGAACAGCACACTGCTGGTGATCCTCAGCCAGATCCCACCCCGCACCTGCCGGAGTTCTCCGAAGGAAAAGCAGCAGGAGACAGCTCCTCCCGCGCCACTCGGGCCCCGGTTTGATGCTGAAGTTACAGCCGCTATACCTGCAGCCTGTCAAGGAAACTGAGTCAGCCCGTTCCATCCCTGGCTTCATCCCAGCGGCCTCCTGCCACGGACAAACGTGCACGGCTGTGCATAAGCAAATGTCATTTGATAACTCAGAAAAGAAAAGAAGTGGGGGAGGGGATGGAAAAAGCACCCAGCAAAGGGTAAGTCACTTCCTTTCTTCTGCCGCTGCTTTAAGCTCCTCGGTAGCAGTGACAACAGCAGCATCTGGTGGCAGTGGTCAGTACCTGGGGCGCTCCTCTGCGCTGTCCCATCCGCCCGGGCCAGCAGCAGCGCCCATCGCACCCGCTCGCCCGCCGGCCTCAGCTCGCTGCACCCCAGGAGAGGCGATTTCCCGCAGCCTCCCGGCCGCAGCGGCTGCGAGGAGCCGCGGATCAATTGCCAGCGCCTAATCCGGGACTAATCTCAGGGATTCAGGCCACGGATGAGCTGACGACGAGGGGCCCCGCGCCCCAAGGCTCGGGGGGACGCGGCACCACGCAGCCCCAAGGCTGAGACACTGCGAGCGCGGCCACCAGCCCCAGCTCCCGCACCAAACACTGCAAGGCAAAGTAAATCATGTTGGCATCCAACAACTTCTTGGTAAAAGCGAGTTCCGAAAGCCAGCAGGATTCGGGGGCAGCCGCAGTTGCCAGTGGCTCACGCTCACATGATCCCAGATTTCTGCTCTCACACACGACGGGCGGATGTTTCAGCAGGACAAATGTCCTGCTCCCAGGCGATCCGGCTCCCGTTAGTATTTTAGGAGCTTATTTAGTGTTTTAAGAGCAACGGCAATGATAATAAAACACTTTGAAGGCAGCAGTACGCAGATACAGGCGAAAACAACGAAAGTTGTTTCCTTTCAGTATAATCCGGCATCTCAAAATAAACGAGGACTATTAGGTTTGCTACAACTTAATAAAAAAGAGATAAATAACCCACTGACAGAGAAACAGTTAAATACATCTCTTGATACATTAAGATTAATTTGCCGCGTCCGGGAAGCCGCACGCATTTCCCTCTGCTTGTGTTTTAAGAGTTTGATCCCAAAGTATCGCAACAGTGAGGTGAGCCGAGAGCATCCTGAGCTGCTGTACCGACGCAGGAGAGCATTTTCTCCTTTTATTAACTTTTTTCGACGCAATTACCCGAATTTGGCTCGAAAGGCAGCAAGGATTACGTCTGGGATGATCCCCTTCCTCCAAAGAGATCTGGATCCCAGGGCTTTGTAGCTGAAACATCAGCGCTGTTTACCCACGGCGAGCAAGGCGACACTCGCAGAAAACTCCTTATCCCTGAAGTAGCATCTATCCCCTTCGCTTCGCTTTCTCCAGGATGAGGGAAATTTCCTAGAGCACCTCCGCGCTCTCAAATATCCCCTGCGCATCCCTCTCCTGTTACAAGTGCAGGCTGCTTCGCCTCGCAGCTGCAGCGAGCGGGGAAAATGTGAGTGATGGAGGACTCCCTGCTGGGGACCTGGGGGCACACGGACACCCCCAGCCCGGAGCTGGGTGCCCCCTCCGCGGGAGCGCAGCGGCGGGTGAGGGACGAAGGCCAGGGACGGGGCCGGACCCCGCTCGGGAGGAGCCGCGACCCGGCCCGGCGGCTCCGCAGCTCGTGAAGAAGGTGCAAAACAACAACACGGCGAAGAACAGCAGGAAAAAAGTACCCGACAACAACCGCAACAACAACCCCCCCAACGCGCGCATCGCCCCGGGCCGAGAGCTCCCGGAGCGGAGGAGGTTAAACCCAGCCCGCACGGACACACGGACACCGCACGGACACACGGACACCGCGCTCCGCTCCCGGCCCGCCCCGCCGAGCAGCGCCCGGGCTCGGGCTCCCCCCCGCCCGCTGCGGGCGGCCCGGCCACCCGACGGCTCCCCCCGCTCCGCTTCCAGACCACTTTCAAAATTCCCTCCCGCAGGAGCGGGCGCCGCCGGCACTTTCCTTCCCCGTGCCCGTGCCCGTGCCCGTGCCCGTCCCCGCGGAGCAGCGCGGGACGCGCAGAGCCCGGGGTCCCCCCGCGCCCCCGGTACCTTGTTGCAGTGATAATAATCCAGCGGGCCGAGGCAAGTGGGGTCCGCGCCGGGCAGCGAGCCCACGGCGGGGGGGGCGGAGGGGTAGAACCGAACGTCCATGCCGGGGCTGCGGGCGGCGGCAGGCGGGGGCTCCAGCGGGCATGGACCCGGCTGCGGCGGCGGCGGTGCCTCTGGCGCGGGGAGAGGGCGGGGAGAGGGCGGGCGGCGGCGCGGGGGGGCGGGCGGCGGCCCCCGGCCCGCCCCGCTCCGCACCGCCCCGCGCCGGGGCCGCTATTGTTCGCGGCGGGGCCGGGCGGCTCCTCCCGCGGCCGCCACCGCCGGGGGCTCGGGCACCGCGGGCAGCGCCGCCGAGGAGCCCCGTGCGCTCCCCGGCTCCCATCCCCGGCCGCCCCGGCGAGGGGAAGGCTGCCACAGCCGCCCGCCGGTTCCCGCTGCCCGCTGGGGACCCTGGCGCGTCTTCCGTGCCCCACGGCCCGCAGCGTGCCCGGTGTGCCCGCTCCCGAGGCGGCACGGTGCCCAGCAGCTTCGTTTCCCTCCGCACCTGGTGCCCACCCGCTGATGAAGGATGCTGTCCGGCGCGCTGATCCACCCTCACAGGAACCCCTAAGAGGTGCCCCGTTTAGAAGCCCTAACTGCGCCCTATTTCTGGGAGGCCCGTGCCTCTCCCAGCCTGGAGAGAACAGCCAGGCTCAACCTCTGCGCCTGGCGGTGCCTTCCTGCTCCCCAGGGCACGGACACCCCCATTGTCCCCCCACCTCGGCTTTCCACACATCCCATCCATGTATCTTTATAATTCCCGCTGCCGGAAGGCAGCTCCATCCATGACCACCCTCCCTGCCATCCCCTCCGGCTCCCACGGGCCGGGATTTTCAGGGCACGGCAGCATGGAAAACCCAAAGGTACCCGTGGGGAGGGAGGATGCTCAGAGGTGAGCAGGCTGGGCGCGCAGGGCTCCCCCTCCCTTCCCCGCTGCCGCAAGCTCCGCTCTCTCCTGCTCCCTTCCAGCGGCTCCCAACAGATCCCTCTGGAAAAGCAGCCCGTGGCAGAGAATGTTATGTACAGAGAGGTTTTGCAGTGGGTTATCCCATCCCCAGGCAGAGAAAAACGCTTGAAAGTTGCAACAACCCGTCCACAGGCTGGCAAAGAGCTGGGACAGCGCTGGTAGAGTCAGTTTGCTGGCAAATCTCCAAGAGAAATTGTCTCTTTTTTTTTTTTTTTTTTTTTTTTTTTTTTCCTTTTCTTAGAAAAAGCCCTTCTGACTGACTCCGAAGGCTTATTTCCAACATGCACCCTTCAGGACTCTCTGGAGCTGGAAAACTGAGCTAAATAAATGCTGAGTTTTCCTCCAGTGTCTTTCCTTGTAAGAGTGGGGCCAATTCCTGCCAAATTCAGGGAGCAGGAGGCGGGCTGGGGTTTCGAGGGAATGCCAGCTCCAGGAATCAAGTGATTATGTAAAAATCGCAGCTCTCATTTAAATTAAAAACAAGATTTCAGCTGTCGTGGTGGTGGAAAAAATCGATTTAAGGATAAAAATTGACTTGGGCACAAAAACTACTTCACATTTATTATTGTTTTTCAAACTGGGTGATTTTTTTCTGGAGAACCAGCATTGATCCTTTTGCATTTAGCAGCGAAGCAGGTTGGCTTCAGGAGTTCTCCACCAGGGAAGCTGCTCCAAGGGCTCCCAGTCAAAGGCATAATAGAGATGTCTAATATTTTGCATTAAAACTTTGAATATCTGAGCTCCACTGATCTGTGCCCTTCCTGATTTACACACCCCCTGAAAGGACTGGTTTTCCTGTCTCCCTGTTTCATCAAATACTGAACTGACATGTCACATTATTAGAGCTTCATTATTTTTGTAAAACCTTCCCAAGTAGAGTGACTGGTATATTACAAAGTATAAATAATTAAAATAATAGAGATGTCAAAATAATGGAACAAAGTGTATTTTATGATGCATTATTCTGGCTTGTTTATCCACAAAGTCAGTATTTAGTAAGCAGCCTCTGAGTCATTAGCAAGGTTTGACTGTATTATTATCTTTATTAATTATCATAATTATATTTCTTATATTGTGGAGTCATTGCTAGTGGCTTTGCAGTTAAGGTGGAATTGACTTTCCCACTGAAAGCAGGATTTAATTCAGTTGTTTCCTACAAAAATGAACACATTTCATCACCAAACATGCAGCACCTCCCTGGCTGATACAACCCAATTTATTTGCAGTGCCTGAGCCACCCCGTTGCTCCCTTTCAGACCCTCTCAAAGCTCATTTTGTCCCCATTGAAGCCCCGTTTTCTCAGATTTACACAGCTCAGCCCTGTCCAACTTTGCACATTCATCTGCCTCCGTTAGAGACCGATCTGAGACACCCAGCATCACAAAGAGTTATTGCTATTAATAGCCAGAATGCTTTTATATATATATATATTTATATATTTGTATATATATACACATATATGTGCCAAGGGAGGCTGGCAGAGGGAATGCTCCTCTTCAGAGCAATGTTCTCACAGCTTACCTCGTGTCTCCAGTGCTTCTCCTCCTCAGACTGAAGAAGACAACCTAGTGGAGTGAGCCTCACCCCTGGCCAGGGCCCGGATAGCCGTGGGTGCCTCCAGCCTCCCTCCAGGGCTCTCTGCCCGTGCCTCAGCAGCTCCTGCCCCTGCCCAGCCTCACCATGCCTCCAGGAAGCCCCCAGCTTGTGCCTGCTGCTGAATCCTCCTTCAGCCTGTTTTACCCTGTGTTTCAATGTGTTTTGTCCTGGTGGCACTTTGCTGTTGAGCAGATGTGGACCTGCCAGGGGATGCAGATTTGTGTGAACTCCTGCTCTCCTCCAGCCCCTCTCCACACAGGATCAACAGTGCACCATGGAGGTGGCCCCAGGGCTGGAGCTCCTCTGCTCTGGAGCCAGGCTGGGAGAGCTGGAGGTGTCAGCCTGGAGAAGAGAAGGCTTCAGCCAGACTTTAGAGCTCCTTCCAGTGCTGAAGGGAGCCTGTAAGAAAGATTGGGGCAGGCCTATTGTCAGGGCTTGCTGTGATACCACAACAGGTCAAGACTTTGGGTTTTGCCCAGGTGTGCGCAGGTGACAGGAGTGCTCTGGGATGGCTGAAGGGAGCCAGCAATAGCACTGGAGCTGCAGGATCCCCAAGAGGGCTGAGCCAAGCAGCCAAACAGGCTGCAAACACCAGGATCCTTTCCTTCCTTGTCCCAGAGACCCCCAAAACCCCAGAATGTTTGCAGTTGCTTTGGCTGGGCAGCTGAAAGAGGAGCTCCCAACATGACAACACACATTTCATGGCTAACATTAGCTCTGGAACAGAAAGAGCAGAGTGTGATTATCTCAGCAATCCCATTTAAGCCACATGGACTCCTCACAAAGAAGGGAAAACTCTACAGTGAGTATTTCTAAATATTAGGCTAAACCTGAACAATCATCATTTCAAAGGCACCTTTCAGAAGCAGGAAAAAGCCTCCAAATCTATCAGTTTCATTATTTGTTTCAAAGTGGTCCTCCTCCTCTCAACAAACCATCTAAAAAGCCTGCTGAACAATTTTTAAAATTATTTAGCACAGTGCAGTTTATTACTTTAAAATACTGATATCATTTCCCCCACTCTATTATGCAGCTATATTTTGACATTTTAGTCTTATCCCCAGTTTATGTCTGAGAATGATTTAATTCAGAGATACATTCCTCGTTCCCACTTGGAAGTAGAGGGATCTCTAAATATTCAGTAGTTTCAGTGGTCATAAAAAATGCTGAACAAATGGATAAAGCCAATTGCCAATAAACACAATGCAAATGTGTACATTTAAATGCAGTGAAATTGGATTAATTAAATCCACATTGCATCTGGATTTACATGTAATACAAAACAAAATTAAATGCAGCTCAAGAGCTTCCTGTGATTTTCAAATGGGGCTGATTGAAAACATCATCATTTACCTGTGTGGGCTCTGGGTCAGGAACTGTGCTGGTAAATAGAAACATTCACAATCTAGATAAGCTAGATCTGACCCACAAATCAAGGTTATGAATTTGGCATTCCATGTCGTTTAAAATCTAATGTAAAATTGCATCTCTCTGCTAACAAAACAGATGGTATTAGGCCTTCTTTTTGGCATTGGGTTTTGGTACCTGTCCAAAAAATCTTCTTGACATCCTTTAAATGCAGCTATTTAACCACCTGTCACTTTGCTTTAGATGCCCATTGAATTTCTGACAGGAAAAACATTATTTTGTCTACACGTTATTTCAGGACACAAGAAACGTAGCACATATACAGCAAAGTTTACACATTGTGTGAAAATCTCTTTGGAAAAAAATGAAGAGAGTTGTTGCTACTAAGGCAATTACTCCATAATTAATGTCATTGATAGGATAAAACATTCCAGAAACCCAAATACAACAAAACAAAACAAGCTCAAACATGACAGGGAAGTATTAAGGACACTCACAACATCGACTGACAATTTTCTTCTGCCTGAGTGAAAACATCTCACCTTTGGTCAAACACCAACCTGGCTGTGCATATGAGCAAATAATTTCCTCCCCCAAAAAATCTTCATTAGCAGGAATATGCTAAAGACAAAATGTCCCAATACTGTAAAATGTATCAGCAAGCTTCTTCTCGTGTTCAAGAGGATACAAATGCTTGATGCATCAAACCTTGGAGCCATTCTTCATAGAATCCTGGAATGGTTTGGGTTGGAAAAGACCTTTAAAAGCATCTCATTTCACCCCTGCCATGGGCAGGGACACCTTCCATCATCCCAGGTTGCTCCAAGCCCTATCCAGCCTTGCCTGGAACACTCCCAGGGATGGGGCAACCACAGATTCCTTGGGCAGCCTTCCTCCTGACCTTCAGGATCTTCTCACAAGTCACATGTATTCACTTCTGCTGCCCAGAGGTTTCAACACACGAGACAAGGGAGGACCTTGTCCTTAACCTCACCTCCTTAAACCCATACCCAGAGCCATTCCTGATTTTTCAAAGCCTCCCAGATGTGTAGAAAATGGATTTACTTGCCAGCAGCAGCCCTGGGAGGCAGCTGCAGGTGGCTTCTTTGAAACCCTGACCTTGGTCTCTGTGCTCACACGTGTCCTGAGTTTGCATTTGACTTTGGTCATTATTTGCCTGGGATCCTCATCTCCCAGGGAAGTGTAACAGCTTCCCTCCTTCCTTGTGCTGCTCCGTGGGACTGGAAATCTCTGAATGGTTTGTGCTTGTTGAAACCTGACCTGGCCTGGGATGATCCTCCAGATTTGGGGCAGCAAAATAAGGATGGCTGCAGAGGAGAGAGGAGTTTGCATTCTGGGGAGGAGGGAGGACCCAGGACTGTTTGGAGATGAAGGCTGGACCCATCTGGGGGAATTCTGGGAGAGCATTGCCCCAGCTCTCACTTTGGCACACTGAGCACTGGCACACCATGCTGCTGTTCAGAATTCCTCCAGGAAAACATAAACTTTCCACGGGGCCAAGGAAGGGAATGCAGTCCAGGAGCAGAAATGCATGCTGCACAGAGTTTGCAAGATCTTCCCCAAAGCCAGACAGAAGGATTGCAGGAACAGAGAGGTGAGTGAGCTCTGTCACCCTTTGGGGAAGGTGCCATGGGATAACTCAGGAGTTTGGGGCAAGAGCAACAATCCACCCAGATCCAGTCAAAGACTGTCCCTTCCCCAAGGCAGACATGCCCTCCTTGATCACCTGTTTCCCCGTGGAGGCGTTTTTACTTTGTGAGAAATCAGTAATTCACATGGGCCTCCCACTTCCTGCCCACGTGAAGGGGGTGGGAGCTGCACGCCACCCCAGATCCCATCCTCAGCCAGGCAGATTCAGAGCCACTGCATTTCCCAGGCGTGGGACACGTTGTGAACAAGGTTTCTGTTAACTAAGTGCTACAAAAAACATTCAAAATAATTTGTCAGGGTCTTGTGCCACTTGTATAATAGAGGAGATTAATCCCAGGTGCCACCCCAGCCATTGGCAAGAGAATTACTCCAGAGACGAATTTGGCTTCGTTTCTTTAATTTTACTGAGCAGTCGCTGAGAAGAAGTATTGCTTTTGATTTCAAGGATGTCAGACACTGTGACCAAGTTTAACAGTTTCTTCAGGTTCTTCCTCCAGAAGTGAAGGAGTCATTTCTTATCACCACGCTCTGCGTGAGCATCTCGGGCTCGCGCTCGGAAAGTGAAGCAATTGAATCATCCTGTAGGTTCATTTGGGGGGAAAGCCAAGCTCCCCTCCTCTACCCAGAGAATTAATCTTTCTCAGAACAGCTCTCAGACTCCTCAATGCAGGAGAGTGGCTTTTGTTTTATAAATGATGTCCTGAGCTTGTAAAAGTTGGGTTTTCTCTAAATGTACTCAATATTTCAACAGTGCAGGAAAGCTCCCGTGATCACCCTCAGCCCAGGGAGAAAATTGGCAGCTGATCTCCAAAATTAATTCTTTTTTTTTTTAAAGTTAGTTTTCCATGGCTCTGCTTTGCCAAGGTGACAAGAAAAAAAAAACCTATTGTGAGATTTGCCAATTGATCTAGGATTAAATGTCAAAATGCATTTTAGCTCAGTTTCATCGCTGTGGTTTTTTCTGGTGTTTCCAAGTCTCTGCTTTTGCTTTCACCCAACAAATCATCGCTGGGCATTTTGGGGCAGGGTGGGAATTTCCCAGGGTAACCTCTGAGCTGAAGTACAGCACATGTAGTACACTTTAAAAATGGTTTTGCATGTATTCCCACACATGAAGACAGGCTGCACCCCTGCTCAACAGCCCAGAATACACCGCCTCAAGAATCAAGGCTAAAATTACATCCCAGCTTCCACTTGCTCTCTCTATATATATTATACATTCCTAGTGACAGAAAGTTACCTTTTTAAAAACAAAAATGTTAATGAACCTGGAGATTATCAGAGGTTTTTAGCTCTTTCAGCCTGACCTGGGATGACTCCTGCTTCCTCTGATGGTTTGTCACCATCCTTGCAGGGCTAATGGAGTGAGGGAGAGGAGAGGCTGGGCTCAGGTCTGACATTAGGCATTTGTAATGGCATTGCTAAAGCATTTCAGAGCTGAAGCTTTGAACATGAAAAGGAACTCTGACTCCCCGGGCTTTTGGCAGCCTCCCTCCAGGGTTTCTGCTGCCCATGGAAATGCTGGTTGGTGTTATTAGCTGAGCTGCACAAATAATGGATTTTCATTTCAATGGCAGAACTAAAGACTCCAGCAATGCCAGGGAGGGTGTGGGGAATTATCACGGGTTAACCCCAAAATGTCCCCTGCCTGACACAGCACTTGCAGCTCAGTGTCAGGTTACTTCCTGCCTCTCTGTCATGAGATAATTACATTGCTGAGGAGACAAAGGCCTTCTTTCCTAGTGGAAACTGAAAATGGTTCATTTTTTAAATGTGATGTGAGATATTTTGAATATTCTCAATTTGTTTGCCGCACCTCTCTTTCTCTACAGAAAGAAGTTGCAAAATTAATACAAATCACAAGCTGGTTAACCTTGGTAGGTCCAGATTTCACTAGAAAGGTGCCTCTTCCCATCAGTGTTGCAGGATGAGCTTTTTCTTCTTCAGGCCCAGCTGAAGAGACCTCAGTGCCCAGCTCAGGGCAGCCTGGTGAAACACAACCCATACTCCTCCTCTCAGTTTCTGCTCCTGGTTTTCTTCCCCTACTCACTGCTGCTCCCTTACTGCCCTCTTCTCCATCCTGCCTTTTACTCCTGCCTCCTCTGCTTGGTCTACTAAGCTGCAGTTCCAGCTTCTCTATGTTATTATACAAGACCTCCCCCCCAAACAGAAGCAGCATCACCACTCCTGACAAAGTTTCTTTCTGAGTTTCCTAAATTCTGCATGTTTCTTAGGAAACTTGCACAACACTGATGTTGTACAGCTTCTTCCAAGATGGATTTTTGCTTTGATTCTTAATAAACTTCATCCCAGATTCTGCCTTTTAATCACTAATTTCCTCCACCTGGTTAAAAAAGGCAATAAGCCCATCCATGAGCAAGGCAAAGAGCCTGGAGTCAGCTGGGCTCTGCAGGCTGAGCCCCTCAGAGCCTCCTTTGGATCAAACCAAAATACAACTTTCAGAAAGCCAAACCCCACCACTCAGCAGCTCTTCTTCTGGCAACTTCACCTTCCAGAAGAGTCTGCTCTGACAGCATGGGCCATGATTCTGGGAGAAGTTAGGATGTGGGTGATGAAAATCAGAATTTTAGAGGGAGATTAACTTAAATGCAAATGAGCAATGGAGCTGGGGGTGTTCACCTGGAGAAGAGAGGGATCCACTGAGACCTCAGAGCCCTTCCAGTGCCTAAAGGGGCTCCAGGAGAGCTGAGAGGGTCTTTGGGCTGGACCTGGAGTGACAGGACACAGGGAATGGCTTCCCACTGACAGAGTTTAGGGTTAGATGGGATATTGGGAAGAATTCCTTCCCTGTGAGGGTGGGCAGGCCCTGGCACAGGGTGCCCAGAGCAGCTGTGGCTGCCCCTGGATCCCTGGCAGTGCCCAAGGCCAGGCTGGACAGGGCTGGGAGCAGCCTGGGACAGTGGGAGGTGTCCCTGCCATGGCAGGGGGATGGAACTGAATAATCTTTAGTGTCTCTTTCAACCCAAACCACTCTCTGATTCCCATCCTGATATTCCTGGGGGAATTTCAGGGGTTCCCACATTACAATGACACAACTGCCACTCACCATGTCACCAGGCAGGACATCAAGGGGGATGTGTCCCTCTCTCTCTGCATCCAAAAGTCTTTGGAGAAAGCAAGATTTTCACCCCATGGGATCACCTCAGCAAAATGCCAGTGAAACAAAGCACTGGCCATGAGCTGGGGAGAGGGATACTCTACAAAATAAATTTTAATCACTCCTTTTTCTTTTCTTTCTTTTTTTTTTTTTTTTTAATCTAAGCAGATTAAATCAAGTTAAATACAAAGAATAAAAAGTAGAAATCTTTTTCCTGTGGCTGAGGGCTGGCTGAGCCCCCTGGCTGGCTGGGCTGTGTCCTGGGCCAGGGCAGCCCCAGGCTGTGATGCAGAGAGAGCCCACATCTCCGGAAATTCACGTTTTCCCCTGCAAGGGGAGAGTCTCGAGATTTCAAACAACCCTCTGCCAGCTGACTGTGCAACTAAAGAAAACACTGATGTAATTCAATGAACAATGAGGAACCCAAACTTAGCACAATGATGGCTCTGGCTTTGTTTCCAGTTTCAGCAGCTCTGCACAACGTTGATTACATTCACAGGGGCCACGTTTGCAGAAACAAGGTCTGCAAGGCAGGGCATTCTTCACTTGTGGGAAGAACACTCCCCTGCTCCACGAGAATGCAGGCATGAGGAGACTTCAGCAAGGTGAATCCCACCTGCATGAATTCAATCAGTGTGAGCTCTGCTTTTTTCCCCTGCCCTTCCATCCTTGCCCTGAGCCAACTGGGTGAGTGCAAGGTGCTCCTGCCCATGGCAGAGGGTTGAACAAGATGGGCTTTAATGCCCCTTCCAGCCCAAACCATTTTGGGATTTCATGATTCTTCACAAATGCTGCCCCAAACAATGTCCAAAGGTTTCCCTCAGCACACAGGCTCTCACATTCCTCAGGGCAGAGAGCCCTGGGCAGGAGAAAATGCATCACTGGGGCATGTTCAGGAATAAACCACTTTGTTTCAGCAGTGCTGACTGTGGCTGCAGACCCTGGCCACTAAATCCAGGCTAAACAAGAAACTCTGTCTGAATTTAGGACAACTCATGTTTGGGGTTTTTTTCTTTGCAAAGAAATGTTGTTCTCTTTAGCTTTTAAATAGGGGCTAAAACTGATCATGTATCTTTAAATAACAATGGAATCCCTGCATGAATTTCTTTTCCCTGCCTGCTAAAACAGGGCTCCCAGTCTGGCCAGCTATGAATTGTGCTATTTCAGGTGCTTGTAGCAGTATTGAAGACATGGCATAAGAGGATGTGAGAATGATGGGAAAAAAAACCCCAATTTTAAAAAAAATATTCAAGTCCAGAGATTATTTTTCCCCTGCTAATTTTCCCTGTCTTTCTGCTGAATGCAAGTTTGACATCATTGGGAGAGGAAAACACAGTCACACTGTGGGCTCTGAGCCAGTGTCATGGACTAGGAGCAGGTTGCCTTGTGGAGATGAAGAATTTGTTTAGAGATGGGAAACAAAGACAGGGAAAAGAGGATGGTCTCACCTGAGCAAGAGGTGGTCAGTGGAACCCCACAGGGATGTGGGCTGGGGCCTGTGTGGCTTGAAAAGGAGATCAATTAAACACAACAAAGATGTTTGCACACAAGTCAAAGTGTCCAGGTATTTCCCTAGAGCAGCCTTGCTGCTGGAGGAGATGTTGTGGGACAGACAGACAGCCAAATAACGGAGCCAGATGCAGCAGCAGAGGGAATTCAGAGGCAAAAAATGCCACATACTGCAAATGAGAGCACAGCAACTCCAACCCTGAGACAGGCTGGGGCTGTTTGTGTCACCAAGACCTCAGTTCTCCAAAACCCTCATCAGCTCAGCAATCAGGGATGGTCAAAAATGTAACAGGAATGCCAGAGTTTGTGGGATGAGACATTGAACAGAAAAAGTCATTTTGCCAGTGCATAAATTCCTGCTGCACCATTTCATAAATATTGCAGGCAGCCCTAATGTTCCCTTTCAGAAAGGATGTTAGAGAACTGGAAAATTTATAGAGACAGGTTTAAAGCATCAGAGTTGTAAGCAGCTTCCACAGGAGCAGCTCCTAATAGGGTAGGTGGATACATAAGAATATTTGCTTGGAGATGAGACTGTTGAGGGAGTTCTGACACAGGCTCCTAAAATCATGAGCAGCATGGAGAAGGATGTTCAGGAACAACTATTTTATTAACTCTTGTAATGGAAAAAACAGTAGGCATCAAGAGCATTAAATTTTCTAAATTCAAGTAGTTGTCCACACCATAGGAAATTAAATTTTGACACCCATTGCCATGCTGGGGGAGCAAATGTGCAGCTGGGTTTAAAAGGGACAAGTTCTTGAAAGGAATTAGTTGCACATGACATCGGGAAGTCTCTATATCCAGATTTTCCTAAATCTAAGATAACACCCTTGTGAAATGTCATTCAATACAAGCTCTGTCTCTTTTCCAGTTTCCTGAAGCAGTCTTCATTGGAGATGGGATATTAGGCTAAATGGATAGCTAGAAAACATTTATGGCTTTAAACTAATGAAACCAATAGGAAGAATTTTGCTGATATGGGCCCTGACCTCAGAAAGTGATCACAAGGTGATCAACTTCAGCAAGCTCTGGCTTCAGTATGACAAGAAAACAGGTGCTGAGCAATGAATGGGGGAAAGTGCTATGAAAACTACAAATTGCATTGTTATCAGTGAGCGCTGTGGTTGTTCATTAATAACTGAGAAATGTTTGCACCAGAGCTGATCCAAAACCATATAAAGATACTTATGCTCTGGTTCACTAAGTAAGATCATGAAGCAGCATTGCAGGCACATGGATCAGGCCAAGCCCCCAGAACAGGGTTGTCCCTCCACAAATCACTCCTGCAAACACTGGCCCAAAGGTCTCTCCTGGGCAGGGCTGGGATATCCTGGGCTGGCTGGGAGCAGGGTTTGTGTGGCTTTGCAGAGTTCTGCCTTCACAGCCCTCCTGCTGCTGAGTGGAGTCAGAGCCTTGGCTGGGGACAGAGATGTCACCAAGGGTCAGGTTCTGCCCCAAACTGAGCCTGTCCCCTCTACATCAGCACATTTCCCAGAGCCACAGACTGGTTTGGTTTGGAAGAGACCTCAAAGCTCATCTCATTCCAACCCCCTGCCACAGACACCTTCCACTAGACCAGGGTGCTCAAAGCCTCCTCATGTGGCCTGGAGTTGGTACTTCTGTTTTACTCTGTCAATTAAAATACTCTATCTTAATTAAAAACCTGCAGACAAGGTCATTGCCCTTATTTATTGAGTGACAAGTGACAGGTTTTTGTTGGACCATTGAAGCAGGCCCTGCTCAGGGTGTAAGTTCTTTGTTCAGGGTGGCTCAGCCCTGCTCTGTGCTAATCCCAAGTGATCTGCCTCAGGAGGAAAGGGCTTGGGAAGCTCAGGCAAGGCAAGACCTCAGAAAGTCAAACCATTCATGAGCCTACAGGTCATTTCCTGACTGCAAGTGTTCACTATCAGAAAAAAAAAAATTAAAAAATAAAGACATCTAAATTACAGCTCTGCTATTAAGAGCAGTTTGTTGTTGCTTCCAGTCTCTGAGGCACAGAACAAGCAGGGAGAGAAGCAGAAGCTGCGTGAAGCTCTCTGGTTTTACATTTGCAGAGCTGTGGATCTGAGGCGAGACTTAAGCTGGGCATGTGGAGAGATGGAGAAATCTTTAGATTTGCATATACAATATTGAGATCATGAGAATGTCACATTTAAATGCAAAACTCACGTGTCTCATGAATAAATCATGAATGGTGGCAAGACTGATTTCTTCTTTTTTTTTTTTTTCCTCCCTCCAATTGTCATCCCCCCTCCCACTGATCTGCAAAGCAGACAATTCCTCCTTCCCTTCCCAAGGAAACACAGAGAGAGATGAGACTTGATAAGAAGCTGAAAAAGCTGAAAGCTCTTCCAAAACAAAAACATGTGCGTGTGTTTCTTGTTTATACTTGGCTAGGAAGTAAAGAAGCATCATTTCCTCTCTCTCTCTCTCTCTCTCTCTCTCTTTTTTTTTTCCCCCCTTCCTCTTTCTCAAGAGATACCTCAATGCCATGGCAACAGCCTTCAACCCTTCTCTTGTATGACACAAGCAGATTTGGAAAAGGTTAGCTGTGTGTTGTAATCAAACCCAGGCAGGTCAATCATGTAAAGAGATGACTTCCCATGCACCGTGGAATAATGAATGAATAGATCACACAGGTCTTCCTTCCTTCCCCTCCTTCTCTCCCTCACCATGTGAAGTGCCAGCAGATTAGCATTTTTGTCTCTGGTGAATAAAATTGAAGTGAGCAATTTCCAAAGGTTACTGGAAAACACGGAGCGTGGCGGGAGCGGAGATGAACTGATGGTTATAAACCCTAAACCCAAAAGTCACCCAAGTGGACAAGCCCCTCCTGGTGTCATTAAAGAGGTTTTATGTACAAAACACAGCAAATAAGACCCATCAATGCTGTGAAACATAACCCCCCTCTCAAACTAAACAGGGCTTGATGCCTGTGTATCGTTTTCAGTCTTGAGATATCAGCACCAATTTCACGCTTTGAAAGCAACAATTCAGGTCTCATTAACATCAGGCTGGGCCTGAGGTTGGGGTTCTGGATGGCACTTCTTAAAAATCAGACATTTAGGATTCATCTAAATGTTAGGAATGTATTGATTCTGGCAAAAATTTTCTTGAGAAAAGGTTTCTCTGATCAGCAGGGAAAATTTGGATGAAAGACAGGAGCACACAGCATGAATGATGTTGGGTGGAGACAGACACTGGAATATGGGACCAGGGGGCTCTTCATGTACAGTTCCACCCCTGACTCCTGTGCAAGCACCTCCACTTAGTAAATAAGCCCTTCAATGGCTCTGTGGCTTTACCCTTCATTTTCCACACCAGGTGCTGCAAGTCCTGGCATCCCACCCTCATGGATTTACCTCTCCTGAAAATGAAGTTCCATGGGAAAAGCTGCAGCCACAGGTCATACACCAGGTCCTTCACACATCTGCTCTGTCCATCACACGGGTCCAAGTTCCTGGTCAGACACCTGACCTAAGGTGTCCCGTAGTTTCTAAGGGATTATATGATTTTTCTGGGTCTGAGGGTTAGTCTTTGCCTACCTCAGCATTGCTAAACCCCAAAATACTGGTAAAGACCTTTGTGCTGCTTTGAAAATAAACTGGGGAGGTTGGGAGAAATGAACCCACACAAATGCCTTGAGAGAGATTTCAGGTCAGAGTTACAATTTAATAGAAAGATTACAATAAACACAGCAACACAAAAAACTGGCTTGAACTCACAAATTCCGAGTACAACCCTGTTGGGTTGGTCAGGGTGGTGGTCACAGCCCTATCAAGTGGTGATTGCAGTCCTGTTGAAATGAGTGATCCTGTGAAAGTTCTGCTCCTCCTCTGGATCCATCCAGTGGTGGTGGTGGTGTCTCCAGACCCCAAACATCCAGATTATACATGCACAAATTCAGGCAGGAATTTGGCATTTGGGCTGGACTGGGGGGCTCACAGTGGAATCATGGAATCCTGTGAGTAACAGGATATTTTTGGGAGTCCTTGATGGCCTCAGTGGTTGCAGCTGCCCATTGTTCTGGTGCCATGATGGCCCATTAGCAGAGAATTCCTCTGTCCTGGGGCTTCCCCAACTCCTATCAGAGCTGGGTTCTTTGAAAAAGAAACACTGCTCTGCCTCATGGGGTTTGCCTCTCCTTTCTTCTCCCATCTAACACCCAGCTCTGAGCCTGAGGGGTTGGGGTGGCACAGGAAAATGACCCATCATCAACAATTTGTCAGAAAATGGGTAGAGGGGAGTAGAATACACAGATTGGTTAGACCCCCATTGGCACTCTTCTCTTGTAACCACAACACCCTCTTGCCCTCCTGCAGGAACATTTTGGGGGCATCAGAAGGTTTGGTGGGGCAGAGCTGCTCCTCAGAACTACACAATATTCTTGGTGCACAGCATTCACCAGGACAACTTCCAGCAATGCAGGACTTTGCCAGCTTTTTACAAACCTGGTGTTGGCCACAGCTGTACTTGGAGTTAAAGAAAAGAGCTTCCAGTCTGGCTGAGAGTTTCCAGGACTATTTACCCCTTGGATTTGCAATATGGTGTTGCTAATGGCAGTTTGTAGCTGGAGACCAGTTGATGGAAATGCTTTAGCCATGGACAAGTGGCCCCAAGCCTTCCAGAGCTCAAGAAGCATTTGGAAAACACCCTCAGGCACTTGGTGGGATTCTTGGGGCTCTCCTCTGCAGGGCCAGGAGTTGGACTCACTGATCCTTGAGTGTCACTTCCAGGTCAGGCTGTTCCATGGTTCTAGGTGGGCAGGATGCCGTGGCAGTGACCTGTGGGGCTGCTCATGGCAGACTGTGGTTTGGCATGGTCCTGCTGCCATCCAAACAGGGCCAGGAGAACTCCAGAGAAACCTCTGCTGAAGTTTTTTGGCTGTTGAACAAGGCACAAGCAGCCCAGAGGCACTGGGTTTGTCTCTGGCTCTTTGCAGGCTCTAATTGCATCTTAGTGTCCATTAGGGAATGGAGAGACAGGGTGAGTGTGGTGCTGTTCACAGGGGTCCCAGGACAAGGGAAGAGATGAGAATCTTGACTCCATGTTTCAGAAGGCTGATTTATTATTTTATGATATATATTATATTATAAGAAAATGATATATTAAATTATACTAAAGAATAGAAGAAAGGATTTCATCAGAAGGCTTGAAAGGAAAGGAGTGAAATGATAATAAAATCTTGTGACTGAGCAGGGTCCCAACACAGCTGGACTGTGATTGGCCACTAATTAAAAACAATCCACATGAGACCAATCAAAGATGCACCTGTTGCATTCCTCAGCAGCAGATAATTATTGTTTACATTTCCTTTCTGAGGCCTCTCAGCTTCTCAGGAGAAAAATCCTAGCAAAAGGATTTTTTAGAAAATATGTCCATGACAGGTGAGGGAAAGTGGACACCCAGAACCACCTCTCTCTCCTTGGGTTAACACTTCCCTGATGATATTAAAGATGCAGAAAACTTTATATTTGATATTAATCCATATATACTACCCTGTAGGCCCAGCTTGTGGCTGGTGTGTGTACACATTGTCTGGGATGCTTTGCTTCATCCCCAAAACTAAGTAAAACAGCCAGAGCATAAACAGAACAGACCTTCCACCCTCTGGTTCCATCAGAACATGCACATTTAACTAAATCTGTGTTATAACCCACATTTTCATATGATTTTTGCTTCAGCACTCCCAGCTGGTGATGCTATTGACTCTTGTGTAACTATTCCAGGTCAGACCCATAAAAAAACCCAAAAATACCAGACAAGACAATTTCTTCTGAGCCCTTGGGCAGAGCTTTTTGGATGTTACCTGGAAGCACTCCCAGCCTTGACTCCAATACAAACTGTACTGAAAGACAGTGGAATTTATAAAGAAAAGTGCTCAAGGCCGCTTGTGAATCCTTTTTTAAACTCTTTTTGTCAGTGTGTCTGACCTGTTTAAGTCCAGTTTTTAAGTGCCAGTTTTTAAGACAAGGAGGCTTTAAGCACCTTAAAAATAGTCTTAGAACAAACCCAGCTACCAATTAAACCTAAGTTCACCTAAAGCTTTCTCACCCACCGGAAGTATCCCAGTTTTCCTACTTTTGATTGAATTTATAATTGTAAAGCTGGGTTTGATGTCTGAATGTTCATCACTATAGAAAGACAATGCTTAGAAGTGGAAACATAGAATGAAGAAGGGAGTTAGAAAAGTATGAGCTCTTATTTCAGGAGAAGGCCTTTTAGCTAATATGCTTTGTTCAGTCTGCAGAAGGAAAGGATCTACAAAAATGGCAATATTAACCAATGCTTGAAATCCATGATTTTATTTTGAAACAGCTTATCTTTCAGCACTGGATCCGAGTTCCGTGTCAGAAAAATTTTTATCATTTCCCTTCAGCAAAGGATAAGAATGGAGAGAGTAAGAGGGATTAGGATGAAACCACTGCAGGCTTGATAATGGCAGAGAGGTTTTTAAAGATTGACTTTGAAGTGAAAAATTAGGCAAACCTTTAGAAAAATATTTCTCCTTAATCAGAAACAGTGTATTTATGAGAGGCATCAAATGTAAACAACAGAAATAGCTGAATGCCAGAGTGAATGAATGTCATCTACCCCAGGAATCTGAAAGCTGACTTCATTTTCCTTCATTTGCATCCCAAAACTGGTGGAGGCAAAGTGGGGTTGCTTCCTTCTGAGCAAAGCTGGGCACCAACTGACCTGTGCTTGTGCTCCTGTCCCATCCCATTCCTGTTCATCTCCAGCAGCCACTGGCATCTCCTCCTGAGCATCTTTTTCAAATGGATTATTACAGGAAAACTTGATTTTAGCCCAACTGCCACAGCATGCCTCAAGTACCAACCAAAGCCAGGCCACAGGAGGAAGAGTTTCCTATCACTGAGCAAGGCTTCCAACCTGCATGGCATCATGTGGGCCCTGACTCTGAGGTCACTTCTGTCCCCCTGGTTTGGCCAGAAGCCATTTGGACACATCCTAATGCACTCATACAGCCTCAGCAGGGGTAAGGCTCTGGGCTGGGGATGGTGTGGCTGGACAGTGCCCAGGCACAAAGGGACTGGGGGCACTGATGGGCACAGGCTGGGCATGAGCCAGCAGTGAGCCCTGGGGGCCAGGAAGACCAAGGGCTCCTGGCCTGGATCAGGAATGGAGTGGCCAGCAGGAGCAGGGAGCTCATTCTGCCCCTGCCCTGGGCACTGGTGAGGGCACACCTGGAGTGCTGTGCCCAGCTCTGGCCCCTCAGGTTGGGAAGGACATGGAGGGGCTGGAGCCCATCCAGAGGGGACAACGAGGCTGGAGAGGGGCTGGGAGCACAAACCCTGTGAGGAACCCCTGAGGGAGCTGGGGGTGCTCAGCCTGGAGAAAAGGAGACTCAGGGCTGCCCTCATCACTCTCACAGCTCCTGAAAGGTGCCTGTGCTCAGCTGGGGCTGGGCTCTGTCTCCAGCAGCACTGACACAACCAGAGCACACAGCCTCAGGCTGCACCAGGGGAAATACAGGCTGGAGATTGGGAAAAAGCTCTTTACAGAAAGAGTGATAAAGTTGTGGAATGGCTGCCTGGGGAGGTGGTGGAGTCCCCATCCCTGGGTGTGTTTAACAAAGCCTGGATGTGGCACTGGGTGCCAGGGTTGAGTTGAGGGGTTGGGGCTGGGTTGGACTCGATGATCTTGAAGGTCTCTTCCAACCCAGTGATTCTGTGAATTTCTCTGACTGTTTTCCAGAGCTTTATGACTAGACACCTCAACCACATGGAATTTGGTTTTTTCTCTAATTAGATGTCCCAAATTCCTTAATCAGGAGAACTTTTTCTACTCTTGAATTACCTGCAAACAATACTAATTGTTCAGTAGTAGCCTGATGTGTGGCTGATGGCAACAACAGAGAGAGCTCTGCATGCTGGCTGCAGGAATTCTTCCAACCCAGACACTTCAGGGAATAAACATTCGTGGTATTCTTCAGGGGCCTCTTCTCTTCCAGGAGGGAGAAGGCCTTTCCCTTCCATGGCCTTTTTACTGGACAAGTTATCCCCTCAGCTCCCTGCTCCCAAACTTACTGTCCATCTCCGATTTTTTTTTTTTCTTTTTAAAATGACACATGGCAGCCTGATTTTCCCTTCTCAGGACCAGGTATTATCACCTGACCTGGAACCCAGAAGATGTAAAACAGTCCCAAAACAACAGATAATCAGCAGCTTGCACCTACCTGGCATCCAAGAGAAGGACTCACACACACACCTGACAAAACTGGAGAACTAACCCCTTTAATACTTTATATTTTATCCTTTATATTTTAGAGGATGGAGCTTTTTTAAAACACTGGGCAATAAAACACCTAATCCCCCACCAGGTGGACACTGCTAAAATCCTTGTTTTCAGGCCCTGCCTGGGACTGTACCCACCCAGTGCTCCCCAGCAGCAGCTGAGTCAGAGCTCACAGGTGAAAGTTTTGAGTAATCCACTCATAAAAGCCCCTAAATCTCGTTCTTGCTGTTTGCTTCCTATTCTTCTCTGTGCTTCATCATCCATGACCTCTTCACTTCAGTTTGGGGCTTTTAGGAACAGTTCTATGAGATGAATAGTTTAGTCCCTTGTAGATAATTAAAAAGATTTTTGTCATTTAAGCTGTGTTGCTTTCTCATTTTTAGCCTCACTTAGCACCAAGAGCTGCTCCCTGTGGCTAAAGGGAGCAGTGCTGGGCACAGGAAAACACTTCAATACTCTTAATTCTAAGGTTGTGATTAAATCATGGTGATTTCAGAAACCTATCATGAAAATCAATTTTGTACAGGATTGTTATCCTGAATAAGAGATGTAACAGGTATGACACAGGAGAAGATTTTGTTTCTAGCAATGTTATAAATAAATATAAATAGGTATTTTTATAGCTGAACATATGAATAAAACACAAATGAATATATAAAATAAATTAAATTAACAGATGTAAAGAAATAAATGGAATCCTTTGTTTCTAGCAATGTTGTCTCCTATGGTTAAATAACAAACACCTCTTGAACTGATCAGCCATGCTCTTAGCACAGTGTAGGAGTCCTCTTCCATTGAGGTTTGGCCTTTCCCATAGCTGAAACTAGATTTAATTTATTTTCCCAAATTTTAACATTCCAAATTGCTGTTCAGCTTTAGAAGTAATGATTATGTGGAAGCATAAGGTATTTTGAGACCTCTAACAGATGCTCTGCTGTTCTTTCACATCCACCTACAGCACTGAAGCCTCTTAGGCATTAATGAGCAGTGTCTCCAAAGGGGAATTATGAGCAGCCATGTGGGAAGGAAGCAATTTCCTAGGCTTGATCCCTCAATAAATGCAGAACTCATCCTGGG
The DNA here is from genome assembly GCF_027477595.1 of Haemorhous mexicanus. Lineage (NCBI taxonomy): Eukaryota > Metazoa > Chordata > Aves > Passeriformes > Fringillidae > Haemorhous > Haemorhous mexicanus. The sequence continues at coordinate 3,813,659 of NC_082358.1, forward strand.
TATTTGCTCCTCCCTTTGGGTTGGCTTCATTCCCTTCTCATTTCCAAAGGATCACTGCATCAGAGATGGAGGAGAAGATCCAGACTGGAAGTATTGGTTTCAATATTAAAGTCCAGGACCCATGAGCAGGATTTCCAGCCCAATTAAGAGCCACAGGCACCAAAGCTGCCCCTGAGACTCATTCTCCAGTGAGCTCCCCCTTGCACTGGATGGAGATGTTTAGATGTTTGTGTTCTTCTCCAGTTCTTGGATTTGTTTAGCAAACTGCTTTTCCCATGGTTTCTCCAACCAAGACACCCTTGTGGGACCAGCACTGTCATGACTTGTGGGCACAGGAGAGTTAGAGCAGCTTTACTCACAGCTGAGATTGGAATGGAATGGAATGGAATGGAATGGAATGGAATGGAATGGAATGGAATGGAATGGAAGGCCATTCCTTCCTGTGGCCACTTCTGTGCAGCTCTCTGCAGTCACTGGTGAGGAATCTGGGTCCCTTCTCAGCACTCAACTGCATTTTAATTGAATTAAGCTCTGTCACAGCAATCCAGCCATCCTATCACCAAACTCCAGCCTTGCCCTGAAATAGCTCTCTGAGTGATTTACAAGTCATGCTCTCAAGTGAAAAGGACAAAAATTAATTTCTCCCTCATTTCCAGGCTGAAAAGTTTTGAAACTTGATTTTTTCAGCAATGATTTGCTACATTCAAAACTTGCCAGCAGTAAGGAGGCAGATGAAGAGTGGGACATGGCTATTCACCCAGAGGCAGGCCCTCTTTCCTTCCTTCAGCTCTTTCTGCTTCCTGAAGGACTGGAGAACGCCTCATTTTTAGCTTTTATTTGCACTTTTCCCATTGATTTTCAGCCCATCAATCTCTCCTGAGCAGCAGCTGCAGTAAACAAGGCCAGGTTGGTGAAGCAGCCTGCTCTAGTGGAAGGTGTCCCTCCCCAAGATGATTTTTTTAAGCTCCTGGAGTTTGGTGATAGGATGGCTGGATTGCTGTGGCAGAGCTTAATTCAATTAAAATGCAGTTGAGTGCTATAAGGAACCCAGATTCCTCTCCAGTGCCTGGGGAGCATTGCACAGGAGTAGCCACAGGAGGGAATGACACTTTTTTTAGATTCCCCAGACACCATTCTGTGATTCTGTGTAAAATCCTGGGGGAGCACAGGGTCAGCTCCCCCAGTTTCTGAGCAATTGCACCACAGGCAGCAGGCAGGACTGGAAACTCTTTCCTGTCAATTTAAAACCTCACCTCTGGGTTTCATTTTCACATGTGCCTTTACAAGAGTGGCTCAGCAGTAACTAAATCCCTGTGGGGTGAATGCTGGCTGGTCAGTGCTGCCCCAAAATCCCTCCCAGAGCAAAGCAGGGTCACTCTGCTCCTCTGCCCTGAGTGTCACCTCCCCAGTGAATGCCTGTCACCCCTCAGGGGTCACAGACAGTGTGGAAACCCAGGGCACTGGGAATATTTCTCTGTCTGCTCTGGGGTGCCCTGACCCCCAGGGGAGCTCTGACTTTGACCCTCATCCATGGAGAAAGTTTCCCAGACTTCAAGACAGACTGGAATCCACAGAAGTGTGAAATGGATTATAGAGAGCAGTGCAGGTGTGTCACTGGGTGAGAAATTGAGGGTTTGGGGTTTTTAGTGTGTTGTGGATGGAAGCAAGATGGAGGGCACAGGGTGTCATCCTGGGCTTCTTCTTCATGCTTCTTCTTCCTCCTTCTCCATGGGTTTGGGTGGCATTTTGTCATTGGGCAGAAAAGTCCCCATTGCAGCTCTGTGGGATCAGTTATTGGGTTAAAAGGGAAATAATCCAGTGTCAGTTCTTAAAGGGATAGTTGAGCTTTAAAAGACCTTGTACCAAGAGATTGTTGGCCACTTTGTGGTGCTTTTCCAGTTCCTGAGCCTGGTGTGGGCAGCATGCAAAACTTTAGATAAGGCAATAATAAACAAGAAGCAGAAGACTGAAATAACCCAGTGTGTCTCTCCTGACACAGAACCACCCCAGAGGGTCTCCCCGGACAGGGGAGCCCCCAGGGAGGGCCCAGCCTGAGGCTCAGAGATCAGGAAAGCAACAACTGGAACCCCAAGAGCCCTGAACAGAGAAACCAGCTCCTGAGGAAAAAGGGAAGCCCACTGCACGCTTGGTTGAGCTGGAGATGGAGTGCTTCATGTTGTTTCACACAAGTTTTCACCTCAGTGTGGGCAGCAGCAGATTTTAGCATGTTGTGGATGGAAGCAAGAAGGAGGGCACAGGGTGTCATCCTGGGTTTCTTCATCATGCTTCTTCTTCCTCCTTCTCCATGGGTTTGGGTGGCATTTTGTCATTGGGCAGAAAAGTCCCCATTGCAGCTCTGTGGGATCAGTTATTGGGTTAAAAGGGAAATAATCCAGCTGTCAGTTCTTAATTGGATAGTTTGGTCTTAAAAGACCTTGGAACAAGAGATTGTTGGCCATTTTGTGCCTTCCAATGAAAAGCTGCCCAACTCACAGTAGTGAGACTGTTTTACTGATAAGAAATAATAAACACCTGAGTGTGAACATGAACTGCTCTCTTAAGTGCCTTCAGTCCAGAGCCAGAGAAAGCAGCTGGGACCCCCACAAGTGTGTGACAGCTGTGAGGCACCAGAAGGCTTTGGGGGTGACCTCTCCCTGGGGATGTCCTTTCCCTCTGCTCAGAGGTGCTGTGACACCCCAAGACCATTGTCCCCTCAGCTGTGGGGTCTCTGCTGCCCTCAGGACCCCCTGGCAGTGGTGCTGGGTCACCCTCAGCCCCACACCACGGCAGCTCCATCAGCCTGGGGCAGATAAACCAACATCATCAGGCCACGTTTCCCTGCCAGCTGGAGAAAGTGCCCAGATTGGCCTCCCCCCTGCTCCCTGCAGAAAGGAGGCAGTTGGGATTTATCCCCTTTTTAGTGTCCTTTCTGCTGAGGAATTCAATCTGATTATCCCAGAGCTTTGGCCTTCCACTCCTAACCTGGATCCTTGGCCTCCTTCTTTGGTGAAAGGGTGCTTTTAGCTCTTGGGCCTGCTTTGAGCCCTCAGGGATAATCCCTCTGCAGCACTTGGCCAGCTGCCAGCAGGATTAAAATCTGCTGGGGTTATTTACTCTCCTGATGAAATGCAACATACCCAAGTATATCAGGTCTAATTAACACCCTGTCTGCAACATCTCTCCTTAGCTCCGATAATTATTAAAAAAAAAAAAGAAAAATAAAAAATCCACGCCACCCTGGCCATTAGAGAGGAAATGAATTTCAGTAGGGATTGAGGTTTTTTCCCCCGGTTTTATTACTGCAAATAGATCTCTTCCCAAACTTCATGCTGGCTCACTCCTCCTTCTCTGAGATGAATGCTTGCCAGGAGTTGTCTGACACTTTTTGGTTTTATTTAGGTTTGGCTGGAATGGGATGTGGGTGACGAGTGGAAACTCAGCCCACCCTGGGCCACAAAGGGAAGGTGGCACAGGCTTGGCAGGGGGGAGAGGGGGGCAATCCCAGGGAGGGCTCCTGAGGGCGTTTGGGAGGAGGGGAACCAAGTTCTGCCTGAGCACTGAACCTGGATATTACAGCATTTCCTGGACAAGGGCCTGCAGGGATGGGATCCACACTGCCAGAGGGCAGGGATGGTTGGGATACTGGGATGGAATTGCTCCCTGTGAGGGTGGGCACGCCCTGGCACAGGGTGCCCAGAGCAGCTGGGGCTGCCCCTGGATCCCTGGCAGTGCCCAAGGCCAGGCTGGACAGGGCTTGGAGCAGCCTGGGACAGTGGAAGGTGTCCCTGCCATGGCAGGGGGTTTGGAACAAGAAGAATTTTTAAGGTCCCTTCCAACCCAGCCCATTCTGGGATGATGCTGTGGGTACACCTGGCAAGGAGTAGTGACACAGAGTGGGGCACTGAAGTCAGGAGAAAGGAATTCCCTGCTAGCTGAGGAAAAAATCAGGTCTGAGGAGGTCTGGCAGATGTGGACACCAGGGCTGCCTTTGGCTTCCAGTCCTTCTCAGCAGGCCTTGCTGCACCCTTTGTGTGGGTGAAACAAGTCTGACACGGGGATCCTGGAAAAGGACTCCAAAGTTGCTTCACAAAGTCTGGAAAGCCTGTCTTAACTTTTCACTGTCACAGCTGGTGAAACACTAATATATTTTTAATTCAGAAGAGAATAACTCCAAATAAGCACTGCAGCCTCTCAGAAGCCCTCATCTGTGCTAGATTACGTCAAGGGCTCTTGAATTAAACAAATCTGAAGTTTCTAGGCCAAGCCATTTCTGAGCTGTGACATGAAAAAGCATTAGGAGATGCTTCAAACACTCTGAATTACACTTATTTTCCCTAAGACCCATGTCTCAGAAATGGATTGTCTGATATGGTGCAGGTTTTGCCAAAAACATTCCTCCCCTGGCTTTCCACCACATCTGTGCAGCCTGAGGATGTGTCCAGCCTTTTTGGAGGGCTCCAGCAGCAGGGCCAAGGCCAGACTTTGGGAAGCTCATTTGAGCAGGGAGAACAGGGAAAGCCAATCTTTAGGTAACCCTTTGCAGCCCCCCAGCACTGAGCCAGCAGCTTCTCATGCCCTGATTGCCCTGCCAGCTTTTCCCACTGCATTTTGGTAGTTATCACTTTGTCATATTGATAAATATCAGGGTGAATATCAGGGAAAGGCTCTTCCCCAGAGGGTGCTGGCACTGCCCAGGGAATGGGCACGGCCCCGAGGCTGCCAGAGCTCCAGGAGCTGCCAGGGATGCCCAGGGTGGGGTTGTTGGGGTGTCTGTGCAGGGCTGGGGCTGCCCTGGGTGATCCTGGGGGTCCCTCCCAACTCAGGATATTCCATTATTCTGTGAAATAATAACTGCAGGCACCAAAGTTTTCTCCTTTCAACCTGCTCCCCTCAGATTAAACAGAGGTTAAAATAATTCTATAAAGATTCTATGAAGGGAGGAGTGCATGGACTCAACCCTGCCCACAGGAAGATGTCACATCATCCAGACTGGCAGGTAATAGAGGATTATTTCTTTATACACATGGGTAGCTCTTCCTTCACTCTGCAATCCCTGAAGCCAAGGATGGGGTACAGATTCAAGCCAGGGCTGCATCAGATGGATGGAGAGAAGAATTCACCCTGTGTCTCTAAGATCTCCCCCCCTCGCCAGACAGAGGCAGAACTGGGCAAATTTCTTGTGCAAAACTTGTCTGATAACACTCATCCCTCTTGTTGAAAGAAACCAGAAGTGATGGCAGCACTTGGCTTCATGCAGGGCCCTGTCTTGGCAGCAGCAGTTGCTCCCCATCCTGCCTGGCTGCAGCAGGATTTGAGGCTACCCAGCATTTTGCTAAAGCAGGTACCTGTGTTGTTATAGAAGAAGAGGATGCTGCTGCTAAGATGCCTGAAGGAGAATCTGCACCCCCCATTTCTGATGAGCTCCCTCCAAGGGAGCCTTTAGGGAGGCAGGTGAAAGCAGACATCAGTTTATTATCCACGTTCCCTTGCATTTATATCTTTTCCATTAGTGAACTGCTGGAAGAGGCCCAAAATCTGATGCCACAGAGGAAAACAGTGACAAGCAGGGCAAAAGTCTTCCTGGGTTGATCCATCTCAGCACAAGGGAGGGCACATTCCAGATTTATCCCTTGTGCTAGGTGTGCTCCATGCCTTAGCACCAACTGTGATGGAGCTAGACTGATGCCTTGAAAAAATCAGCTGTTGGAGGCTGAGAAAGAGGAGGGATGATGCTCCAAAAGAGTTGTTTCTCTGCTGATGATTTTCAGCTCCTGTCTAATCCAGAATATATCAGAGACAGATGGGAAAGCAGGTGCTCAAAGAGGACCTGGAAGAGTCTCCCATGGCAGGAAGGGAGGATGAAGAGTCCCCTGCAGTGGCCCTGGGCTCATTTCTGGGTGCTCCATCCAGAGAGCTCCTGGTGTCCACCTGGAAGTGGTCTCCAGGCTGGGACAGATGCCCAGAGCCCTGGGGACACCAGCAGGTCCCTCAGAATGTTGTGCCAAGGTGGGGACCAAGGGAAGCCTGAAACGAGGAGGGGAGAAGCTGTGACTAAACTTGAAACATGCTTTTATGGACAAGGTCTCTCTGGTAGTCTTGCAGCTCCAGCTGGACTCACTGCAGGCAAATCCATTGCCAAGGAGTGCATGGAAGAGGTTTTGGGCTCTGTGTGGGAGATGGGTTTTGCTGAGAATTCCCTTGCACTAGAGGGGTGTGCCCGTGTCCCAAGGACACCCCTGTGTGTACCAGCAGCATCTCCCTCCTGCCCTGCAGCAAGATGAACCAGCCTTGGGAGCCTTGCCCACACTTCATCACCTCCCTGCCAACCCTGGAGCCCCCCATCCTCCTCTGCAGCTCCACAGCTCCTCCTCAAGCCTTGGAGTGCTGGGGGAAATCTGGGCTGGCATCCCTTAGCACCTCCAGAGGCAAGGGTGTGCCCAGGAGGAGAAAGAGGAGCCAAAGGTCACAATGAGGAAGAGGAGCTGGGCAGAAATGGTGGCCAGAGAGAGCAAGGGAAGGCTGAGACACCCCAGCACAACCCCCCTGTGCTTGGCTCAGGGTGACAAGCCCGTGCCAAGCTCTGGCAGGGCCCACACAGTTGGATGCCATGATTATTTAACTGAACTTCAGCCTGGCTATTTATGGACAGGAATCATGTCCAGGATCCAGGCTCCTCAAGGGTTTGAGTGCTCTTTGGGAATCTTCCAGGAAATGTCAGAAAATTCTGATTAGGCAAAATCAAGGGTTTTTTCCACAGTAACCTCCCAGGCTGTTCAGCTGTGGCATGTGAGGAACCTGTGATGGAAAGCAGAGACAGGCAGAGGCAGGGCAGAGCCTGCAGGAGAGAATCACAGAATCACAAGGTTGGAAGAGACCTTCTAGATCATCGAGTCCAACCCAGCCCCAACCCCTCAACTCAACCCTGGCACCCAGTGCCACATCCAGGCTTTGTTAAACACAGAGAGGAGATCCTCCTGGCCAGCAAGGACTCCAGCCTGGGAGCAGGGATCCTTCTTGCCCCCTGGGAACAGCTTCCACTGGACTCCATTGATGTTCAACCCCATTCCTGTTGCAGTGTTGTTGAGGGTCCCCAGGTCGAGGTGAGAGATGAGAATCTGACTCCATGTTTCAGAAGGCTGATTTATTATGTGATGATATTATATTATACTAAAAGAAAATGATATACTAAAACTATACTGAAGGAAGAGAAAGGAGACATCAGAAGGCTGGAAAAGAATGAATAATAAAAACCCATGACTGACCAGAGAGTCTGACACAGCTGGACTGGAATTGGTCATTAAATAAGAACAATTCACATGGAACCAATCAAAGATGCACCTGCTGGTAAGCAACCTCCAGACCACATTCCAAGCAATCAGATAATTATTGCTTACATTTCTATTCTGAGGCTTCTCAGTGTCTCAGGAGAAAAATCCTGGCAAAGGGATTTTTCAGAAAATATCATGGTGACACATCCCTGGGAGCAGCTGTCCACAAAAGCTCCATCAGGGAGTGCTGGGATCCTTTTTGCCCCCTGGGAACAGCTTCCACTGGACTCCATTGATGTTCAACCCCATCCCTGAAAGCAGTTGTCCATAAAAGCTCCATCAGGGAGGTGAGTTTGAGGATCACACCATTGGAGAACTTCTCCCAGCTCCCATTGCAGCTGCTGCAGAAGGCAAGGAGGAGAAAATGAAATATGAGAACAAACTAAAAAATCCAGCTTGCTGTAAATGTTAGGGAAAAGCTGCAGCTTGAGGAGGTGGTGCAAAATTCCCCTCCACTGCAGCCCTAAGGATTCAGAAATTGGGAGTTGTATCTCCCCAAACTGGGTCTCTGCCTTACAAAAACAATCCATGAGTATTTATCTGTATCTCAGTGTGAATAAAGAAAGGGAAGGGGCTTTAAATGTTCTGTCTGAATTTTGAAGACCATATTTTGAATCTTTTCTCTGCAATGCTGAGATTCAATTTTTTTTTTTTTTTTTTTTTTTTTTTTTTTTTTTTTTGGATTGGTGGCTGACACTGCTGGGCAGTGCCCAACTCCAGGAGCCACAGCTTCCAAAGGACTCCTGTGATGAAAAAACAGCAACACCAGGGGAGATTGTCAGCATTCACAGAACCAAACAAGGATTTAATTTGAGAGACAACTTCCAAATGAACTGTGAGCCAGGTGTATAAATAAGGTGCCTGTGAAAAACGTTGTGGAGGGGAAGGATTTGCTTTCTTCTTTGCCTATTAAATACTTCCCCTCAAATCCATCTGTCCCAAAATTAGGCAGGTGGGTGGTAGGGAGCTTGGCTGGGTTGGGATCTCAGTCCAGGCTGGACACCCATGCCTGCTGAGATACCTGCACCATCAGAAGGGAGTAGGAGCTGTCAGGGGCAACATCTCTTGGAGGTGGGATCTTGGAGGTGTCAGGGGCAACATCTCCTGGAGGTGGGATCTTGGAGCTCTGGGGCAACATCTCCTGGAGGTGGGATCATGGAGCTCTGGGGCAATATCTCTTGGAGGTGGGATCTTGGAGGTGTCAGGGGCAACATCTCCTGGAGGTGGGATCTTGGAGCTCTGGGGCAACATCTCCTGGATGTGGGATGTTCCACCATTAAGGAATCCTTGGCATCTATTTCAATTTCAAAGTCGGATGTAGGATGATCAGGGCCTGACATCTCTGCAGGCTGAGGTCTCTCCTGGAGACAGCCTCTCTGGATCTGCTCTCATTTCAGTCTCAGCTGGATCCAGCAAGGGAAAAGAGGCCAGCAGTGAGTGCTGTCTCCAGCCCTCCCTAGATGGGTGCCAAATCTCACAACTTCAGCCTCAAGCTGCAAATGCACCGTTCAGGGGGGCAGATATGAAGCTGTAATCATCTGGGATTTGCTTGTTGCCTATATGGTCACTTGGTCCCACAGTGGTTTGGCCTGGAAGGGATCTTAAAGTTCATCTCATTCCACCCCTGCCATGGTCAGGGACACCTTCCACTGGGAGGACCCTGTCCCAGGGTGCTACAAACCTTATCCAAACTGGCCTTGGACACTGCCAGGGATCCAGGGGCAACCACAGCTGTTCTGGGCACCCTGTGCCAGTGTTTTACCACTTTCACTGTAAAAAATATCCAGTTTAAATTGACCCTCTTTTAGTTTAAAAATCATTCTCCCTTGTCCTACTTCAACAGCTCCTTCCAAAGAGTCTGTTCCCCTCTTTCTTACAGAACCCCCACAAGTACTTCATCTTTTAATCCTGCTGAAATCAGTGGGAATGCCCCTCTGGAAAATTAGACCTGAAAGAATATTTTGCCTTGAATTTTAGCAGGGCAGTGCTGAAGGGCAGCCTACCAAGAGAGGCAGAACCCCGGGCTGCCAGAGCCCTGCCCAGTACCCACGAGAGCTGCTCTACCCCCTGCTCCTCCCCAGGTACAGATAATTACCTTCCCCTAATTGCCATCTCCTGGTCATTAGCTGTGTGAGCTATTTACCCCAAAACACGAAGGCAGGGTAGGAGTGCTTCATCCTAGGAGAGGGTTAATCTCCCGCTGGATGCAGGATGCCCTCATGGGAATGGAATGTGTAGTGTTGGTAAGTGGTTGTGCCCCAGAAGCCTTTGAGAGCCCACTGACTACTGCATGCTAACGATTGGTATTATTAAAGAACAATTGATGGCCTGTAACCAAACAACAGAAACTAATTACTGGAAAACTTTTATTGTCCTTTAATTACTGGGCCTCTTTGTCAATTAGCAGAAGAGAGAGGGAGAGAGAAGAGAGAGAGAGAGAGAGAGACTCGTTTTATAGCAACAATAAATTTTCCAAAACTACACTCATCAGTAGCTGCAGAAGCGAGTCTATTAACACACAATATTAAGGCCTGATATTTACTCTGGCTGCTAAATGTAGGTGCTTCTCTCCTGAAAAAGTGCAGAGCTCTAGGAATACTAATCAGGGGGTTCTTGCTCTGGCTCTGCTGATGCCTGGCATGGCAGCTCTCACTCCCAAGGAATTTTACCCCTTGACCAAAGGTTTATTTCTGCAAGGCTCCTCCAGCCAGCTGGCCCCGTGCCCACCACGGAGCATGGAAACTCAGGGAGGGTGAGGGTGGGAGGGAGACAGGGCTGGGCACTGCAGGGACAGAATCCAAGGAGAGCCAGCTCCTGCTTGTCCCTGCAATGTTCTGGAGCTGCAGGTATGTGTGGGACCCACCACCCCATTGGGGTTTGACTGCACAGACCCATCCTTATGTTCTGCTCCTTGGTCCTGGCCGTCCAGCACTATCCAAAAATACTTTATTCAACTTTTTTTTTTTTAATCTTTTCTCATCTGCTGCCAAATAAATTATTTCTGGGCATATTGTCACAAGTAGTTAACCTTCTCTGAGGAGCTTTGAACTACAGTTACCCCCCGAAATGAATCACCAATCTTTTTTCTGTCACTTGGCAAAGAGTGCTCACCAATATAATTTTTTCCTAGTCGACTTTCTCTCATTAACTAGTTCATGCCTCAGCCAAAGGAAGTGATTTGGGCACCACCACTCCTCCCATAGCATGTGAATCACCAGGGAACCAGTCCCCATCCCAAAAGGTCCTTCCAGGTTCCTTCTCCCACTGGGGAGATGTGGGAGCAGAGAGAGGCACCAGGCCCAACAGCACTTTTCTCAGGGATGAGATGCTTTGTGAGACACAGTCATTGCCAGAATCCTAAAAGCTTCAGCTGTAATGGCTTTCATTTGGGATGGACTTTCATTTGAGATGGACCTTTCTTCCCCTCAGCAAGGGGATCTGGATGTCTTTGAGAATTCAGGAACTTCACAAGGTTTTATGACATCTCTATGGGCAGAGGCAGGGACAGAGCTTATTGGAAGGAGTTAAATCCCTCCCTCGAGTACCTGCTTTTAGAAACACCTTGCAAAAGAGCAAAGTACCAACCTTTTTATCAGAAAACAAATATCATTCCCATTCCTGTCGGCAAACACGGCAGCCGCCGGGTTTTCCCGAACGTTGGCCGTGCCCACCCTGGCAGCCCCTGCTCCCTGTGCTCAGCACACCAACGGAGGGGATTCATGGCTGAGGCAGGATAAGCACTGGGGAAGTAGCTTAGAAATTTGTCACAGGCTGTCTTACTTTATGTTGCTTGAATAGACTCGGGGTTTGTGCTATCAGAGGGAATCCGGAGTAGCTCCCGCAGGTGACCTTAATAGTGACAGTAATCTGTGCTGGTTTGACACATCTATCCCTGTGTGATGATGCAGAGGAATAGCTAATCCTATAAAAAGCAAGCCAAGCTACATGGGATTTCTGGAGTTTACCCACAGGGCGTTTTTATTCTATTTATCTCCCAAATTTCCCTCCTTTCCCTCTTCAGCCAGCCCGGGCAGAGGAGAACGGCACACCTCTGTCCTCACAGGTGGTTTACAAACACTGTGTGCCTGGGGCTGCACACCCAGAGATCCTCTGGGGACAGGACAGAGCCATAAACTCCAGGATGAGGCCCTTGGCAGGGGTCCTGTGGGCTGTTATCACCGAGCAGGGCAGGATGTGGGATCAAAGCAGCACCTGCTGCAGAGCCAGGGAGTAACGGAGCCCAGGCACCACCCACGAGGACAGGTGGCTCTGCCTTCCCCCACCTTTATCCCTGTTTTCTTTCCTTCTCTATACCCTTTTTTCTTTCCCCCTTTTATTTTTTCTTTTCTGCTACTCACACAACCCCTTCTCTTCCTGCTTTCAACTTTTTTTCTCTCTCTGAAAAATATCGAGGGAAGGTGTAGTATGTCCTAATTTCCTGGTAGGGCTGATTTCAGAGCTCCTGTTCCTGAGAATTTCTGTGTTACACACACACCTGGTACTGATAGGGAGATGCACTGCATGGTAAGTGACCTTAAACAAGTAGGGAAGTCCTTACAGCAGCATGTATTCTTAGGAAATTGTACAAATAATGGTATCTAAAGTCAGGTTTCTGCCAGGAGAGGTGTTTCAGTTGAAAACTGTTGTGACAGATTCTTGAAAGCTGGGAGGAAAAGCAAGAAAAAGCACATATGGAGAGAGCCAAGGTTACACAGTCACTGAAATTGTGTTTTGCCTTCACCCACCTCATGGCCTTTTGCTCCCTGACTCCTTCTTCAAGGCCTGGGTCTTGTCAGTGCTTAGAGAAGGGGTCTCTGCTGGGAAAAAGCCTCGTTGCTCTGGGCAGATGCTGAAGCAGCCTGACAGAAAGAGCTGTAATGATAAAGCAGCCCCAAAGGCTGAGGCATCCCATCCCCAGGGCCATGGCTGTCTGTCTCAGAGAGCTGTCTGCAGGTCCTGGGGCTCCTGAGCAAATCTGGGCTTTCTCTGTCCTCTGGAGTTTGCTACTCCTGCCTTTCATCCAGGCTTTCCCAGGAATGCCTGTCTCCAGAGGCAGCAGAGGGGGAAGCTGAGGCACAGAGGTGCAGCTTTCTCCACAGCACCTTGGGGGATCCCATTCCAGCCCCTCCATCACTGGGAGTGGGCACTGCCCAGCTCAGCCCCTGAAGGTCTCATTTTCCACTCATGCTCCTCCCACGTGCTCATCCCAGACTTGTGGCCATGCCTTGTGCAGGAGTTACTGCTAGAGACAAGGATTTGGGAGACTTGGGACCTGTTTTCCCTCATTTCCTGAGGAAAGGGACACGAGCCAAGCTCTGTCCCCTGGCAGGGCACTCTAACCCTTGCTCATATGCCCCAGCTGGTGGGTCTGTGGGAGCAAACCTCTGCTTGTCTCCAGAAGCACAGCTGAGAGCCTGACCTGTGGTTTGAGCACAGGAAGAAGCACAAAGAGGCTCAAACCTCAGTTCTGAAACACCGTGGTTGGGTGGTGTTTGTTTTCAGTGCCCCTAAAACACAGAACTCACGCCAGGAGAGGCTGGAGAGACCATCCCTGTTGGGCAACAAGCAATTACAAAAACGAATCCCCTCCCTCTGGGGCTCTTCCTGAGGGGTTTTCTAGCAATTCTGGCACTGAGCACCAATATCAATCACATGCCCTGGGCTGGCCACCTCTGCTGGCAGCAGAGCTCAGCAGCAGAGGTGAGATCCGCACCCTCCCTGTCACACGTCCCCTGCTCTCACAGCAGGGACGTGTGAACTTCACAGCTCTCTCTGACCCACTTCAATGCAGGTGCTTTTCTCAGAGAGCAGGAGGAGTGATTTCCTCCCACAGAGCTGCCCTGGCTCTCCCTGGGAGAGGACAAAGCTGCCTTGGGGTCCATGTTCCCCTCTGGGAATGGCAGAGCTGAGGAGCCGTGTGAGACAGGCACGGGAAGCAAAGAGGCACCTGCTCCTCTCTGGGGCTGTTGTCAGGATGCTCCCCCCTCTTTGACATTTTAGAAACCCCATTTCTAAGAGAGACACACGTGATGGAGAGATATTTGGGTTTCACTTCTGAAACCCAGAGATTTTGTGCTTCATCGTGACTTTTCCTTGCAAATGAAGCAGGTCCCAAACCCAGGCTCGAAAACCAGAAAGAAAATAAGGAGGAGCTCCAATTAAAAGTGGAAACCTTGTGACAGTTTGGCTGGTTTCGTGGTTTGGGAACCTCAGAAGTTTTTAACAGTTGGGGCTGGCAATACTTTTAAAATACAGGGAATAACTTGCCTTTTTATAGAGTCTTTCATCTGGGGGATCCCAGCTGACTTCAGCAGCTAAACCCACAGCTATTACCACCATGACACGGCCACTTGGAAGGTGAGGCTGGCAGAGCCAGCCAGAGGTTCCCAAAGACCCTTTACCAAGGGAATGGGACCTTCTCCAACCCCACCTGACCAGGGCTTTTCAGAATCATTGCAAAATGCAAAATCCAGCAGAGATCCCAGCACCAGGGATGCTCAGGTGACACCAGGGACTTTGCAGCGTGGGTCTGTCTTCCACCTTGCTCCCTCAATGGCTGTTTCCAAACCAGTCTGTTGCTGTTTCACCTGGATGAAGGGGATATTTCACGTTTTTCTCAGGCAGGAAGCAGAATTCTAGCAGCAGGCTTGATTTTTAGGCAAGTCTGTCCTGTGTTGTCACTGAGTCAGAGTGGGAAAGCTGGGAGATGGTTTATATGCAGGGCTATGGATGGTGCATCTTCTGGAGATCATTTTCAACACAAACAAACACATTATTGTGCTATTATGCAATAATGAACACGATTTACTGGGTCTATTTATGCAAAATTAAATCATTAACTAATGAGACTACAATTTAATCTTAATTTTCACTGATGTTTTTAACTACAGGAAATTGCCAGAAACACACAAAATTCACCCTTTTCTATGGTTAAATGATTCAGAGCCTGGGTGGCTCCCCCATGCCAACCTGAGGGCAGTAGTTTAATGACACATTCTTTCTACCACATTTGAGGACATGAGAAATCTCTCCAGAAATCAGGAAGGCACAGGTGCTCACCACTTCTCACAAGAAACTGGTTTCAGGCCAGCTACCAAAGAACTCTTCAAAGAAATCCATCAAACCTGGGCAAGGAAGAGACACCCAGTGCCAACTCCCAGCACTGAAGAGTCCTGGTCTAGGGTCTGGAGCATTTTGAGATGCTGCTGACATTAATCCATCCAGCAGCAAGGTTCCCCATTTGAACCAGGCTGGTTTGCTCCTGGAATCCCATATGGAACACAGTGGTACAATAGACCTGCAGTATATAATTATCAGGCTGTATCTGCTTTCATATCACAGGTATTTTTAGATGTGTCAGTTTGAAATCTGGGATTTAGTGCACAGAGCCTAATGGATTGTTCTTTCTTTCCCCCTCTTTTAATGTCAACTCTCAATATGCATGAAGCAGACATAAAAGCACTTTTGTGCAGGTGCTGTGAGTCTCTCAGCACAGATGACAAGGGGAGATGGTTTTCTAGATTCATTGAGCTTCAGAGGAGACAGAGCTCGATGATCCAGCCTGAGCTCCTGCACAGACACAGCTGAGGTTCCCCCCACAGCCCCTCCAGGAGCCCAGCAGCTCTGCACATCCCAGGGAAGGCACAGTGGATCTCCTTCCTGCAGGGGTGGCTCCATCCTCCCATGTGGGGCCACACTCAGGGCCCAGAAAGGACGAGAGGGGGAAGTCACACTTCAATTCTGTGCAGCCCTTCAAGAGCTCCATTCTGCCCAGCTCAAATCTGGCAGCATCACAAAGGGAGCCAGAGCAGCCAGGTCCAGGCTCCTCTGAGAGGGGACCTGAAATCCTCCACCTGCCTGAGGCTGGATTTGGCCTCAGAGGCTGAAATGCTGATTTACTCCAGCCTGCAGGCACTTACTCCTGTCTGGAAGGCAAAATACTGGCTGGGACATGACTCAGGGCCAGGTGGGTCCATACCTGCTCCCACCTAAGGCAGAGAGGGTGTGCAGCATCCCCCTGGCAATGGGTGACCCCTGAGCCCTCAGAGGCTCCGTGGTGAGCTGCAGAAGGGGACAGGCTGGGGACAGCCCTCCCTATAGCTGAGGCCTCTCATGGTGGGATGCATGGAGGAGAAGGAGCTGAGGTGGTGTTTGATCAAGTGACCCCAATGGCAAAAAGGAAAAAACAGCTGGAGCATGTTATCCTCAGAGTTTTAATTTATCAAAGTGGCATTGCTACAGCATAGTTCTGGATGTGCTCTGCTGTTGGATTAGATTCTCTTCTGATTCAGAGATGGGGTAGCTGAGAGGTGTTTTAAAAACTTTTATTCTATTTTCAGCCTCACGAGAAGGGTGAGACAATACAGATTGTATAACTCACACCATCACAACCAGAAGCCAACTATTTCCTAATTACAAAACACTATAAGTGCTCTTGGCCTATCAGCTTTAGCTGCACCATGCTGTAAATGCCTTAAAGCCAATCATCTAAAATCCCCCCTCACGGGTCCTACTGCAAAGCATCTTTCATAGCTGTACCCACACAACACAGTCCCCACTAGGTACTGACCTCTGAGGGGTTTTTGGCAGCCACATGAGAAATCTCTTGTTTTGGAGCTGACCCTCTAACAGCCCAGCTGTCTGAGTTACTGGATTATATTACACTGGTTATATTTTACACCACTGCATCTGGCCCCTGGCCACAGCTCCAGAGAGGCCTGCAGGGCTCTACAAGCACAGAAACATGTCACTGGGCTCACAGAGGGGTGCAGACCCCATTAAGGTGGGGTGCAGTCAGGTTAACACACCCTTCCTCTCAGCAGAGCTCCACAAACATGACCCCAGGTTCATCCCAGGGATCCAGGGAGGCTCAGCATGGCTCACTCCCAAGGCCAGGCAACCAAAACCAGATCAATTCACCCTGACCCAACGTTGCCACCTGGTTATTTTGCTGCTGGTTTATTGTTTCTTAGTACAAACTTCAAGTAAGAATCACAGAGGCTTTTTTTAATCTGATTTTTTTTAAACTAACTCAGTGTCAGCACAGCATCAGAGTAAATAGAGGGGCAGCTCTGACTGCAATTGTAGTACCTGGCACACTGGCAATTTTTGATTGTGTGAATGATGCTCTGGGATTGTAGGAGAGGCATAACTGAGACAAAAAAGAAAATCCTTCTGCTTATTTAAGCTGTCACTACCATAGAACAGAAGCCCTTGTGGAAACCAGTAATTCATGGCAGCAGATTTTCAAAGTCCCCCTATTCAGGCATTTCAGCCCAAGGTAAACAACTCAGTTCTGGTAGTTAACCCCACCCTGTTTGAGGTTGAAATGAAGTATTTTGTTCCAGTATGAGGTATTTACTTAATAGCTGTTATCAAGTTATTAAGAGATCCCCCTTGCACCACCCGCAGTGGCGTGCTGGATGTGTCACCACGGGTCCCACAGCAGAGCCAGCCCTGCAGAGAGGAGTCACTGAGCAAACAAGTAAAGAACAAGGCAGTCAGAGAGAAGGGGGAGATGGGCGAGGGCAAAAATCTCTATTTTCATGAAGGCATCAGATTGTGAGGAAATAAATTCACAGAATTGTAGAATCACAGGTTGGTTTGGGTTGGAAGGGACCCATAAATACCATGGGCAGGGACATCCAGACTGCTCCAAGCCCCATCCAACCTGGCCTTGGACACTTCCAGGGATCCAGGGGCAGCCACAGCTTCTCTGGACAACCTCTGCCAGGGCCTAAGCACCCTCACAGAGAAGTAAAATCCATCTGGAGCAGGTTTTGTGTGCTGGACCAGCAGACAGCACTGAAGTGGATTTGACACTTCCCAGCTTTGACCCAAGGTGCTCTTGGGTGACACTGTGCCCCAGCACACCAGGAAAAAGCTTATCTGGGAGATGCTGGAGCTTAGGCACGGCAGACAGCCCCGTGAGGTCCTCCTGGGGTGTCCTCTGTGGTGGCAGGCAGGGACATGGCTGGGACAGTGCATTGCCCTGGGCAGTGGGTTTGGTGGGACCACGTGATTCAGCTGCTGTGGGGAAGGGAAGGCAGGTCCCAAACCCACCCCTCTGCCCCTGGGGTCTGCCCCAGCCCTGCCCCTCAGCCCTTAGAGCCCTCCAGGCTCCTGCTGGGGCTCCCAGGAGCAGAGATGTACCACCAGCTGTACCATGCTGTGGGTGATGCCAAGTGCATTCTTCAGGGGAGATAACAATAGCAGTTGGTCTATTTTTAATTCAGTTCCTTGACAGAACATTTAGCTGTTCCTCTTAGAGAAGAATTTTGTAATGGGTTCCTATCATGTCAATTTGGAAAGTGTTCCAGCCTCCCACTACTGAGAAGTGTAAAACTATTGGCAACATATGGCATCCCCGTGGAGCTATTTAATTGTACAAAGGGCTGCCAAAAGATAAAAAGGGACTGAGAGAAAAAAAACAACACAACAACCAACCAACACAACTACTACAGCTCTGTTCTTCCCCTTTCAGCATCTAACAGCAAAACAGCTTGTTACATTTCCTAAATCCTCTCTCAAACAAAGCTGGGCTGCTGCTTCCCTGCTTAATAAGCTGGGGACTCTCATGGTGTAACCAGGGATTTGACTCCAACCCAAGTTTCCAGTGGCTGAATTTTGATGCCAGTTGGGGGTGGAGGCTGCCCAGAGTGGGACCCTGCCCACAGCCCCAGGGCTTCTTGTAGGGCTCAGCCTTGGTCATGGGCAGTCTGTGGGGCAGGAGGAGCCATGGGCAAGGTGGGGGTGCCTGTGGAGCCTGGAGGGGGCAGGGGCAGTGCCAGGGCAGCTGAGGGTGCCCCCGATGTGTCTGCAGCTCAAACTGCACCCCAAGGACAACCTCCAGGGACTGCTTCTCAGGACCTGTGGATATGCTGTTGTTGAACTCACTGTCATACAAACAAAACACATCTCAAGGGTCCCAAGGAGCTACATCAATTTTATGGTGGTTTTTAGGAGGATTCGAAGGGTTTTCTTGAGAGCAGCTGGCAAAAATCAGCTTCTGAATGTCTGACTGACCTTCAGGCTCTGCCTCACTGGGTGTGGGCATGGCCTTGTTTCACCCCTGCACCCCATGCTGGGCAAAATTGGTTCTGGATTGAGGGTCTCTGCCCAAGACAGCCATCAGCACCATCCCTGGGTGTGTGGTACCTTCACCTGCACCAACACATCCCTGCTCCAGACCCAGGCACGTGCACAACACCCTTCCAGGGTGGAGACAAAGTAGAGCATGCAATAGAGCTCTCTTTATTTGCTTTTTCTGCCCAGGAGAAGCCTCCACACCTTGGGGACACTCTGGAGGTGTTAGGGTCTCACATCCACCAGCGATCCCTGGCCTGGGGAAACACCTCTCCAGCCCTATAGAAACTTCATGAACAGAGAGAACAAACCACCCTGGTGAAGGATGTGAGGGGGCTTGAGGCCAAAACAGCCTCCAGTGAAACAGGCAGCAAGAGAGCTTCTGGTGTCAGAGACTGGAAGGCTGCAAAAAAATTGTGGCACTGTTGAAATGCCAGTGAAGGGAAGGAAAAGCATGAAAACTCCAAGGAATCTCCATGATTCATGTTGAATGGTACAAACCCCACACAGCTGTGGCATGTCTGTGGCTAGAAAGGTCAAAGCCCCATCAGGGTTTTGTAAGGGGACACAAGAGGGGGTTGACTGAAAGAATAAGGAGGGGAAAAAAAAGCAAAACAACACACAAGGCAGGGAAGGTGTCAGCCAAGATCTCTTCAGATTCTTGAGACAGAAGAGGTGGAAGAGAAACCAAAAATATCCAGTCTGTCACTAAAACCTCCCCTGTGCTGGAAACCTGGAGAGGCACAGACTGCACAGCTCTGTGGGAGCAGCTCCAGGTTTTCATCCTCACTACACAGGCAGTGCTAGAGCAGGAAGATTGGATCACCTGGATCCTCCTCTTGGATGGGGAAAAACATGCATTCAAATGGATTTTCAGAAATACTTCTGACCCCATTTCTCATAGTCAATTTTACTAATGATTTTCTCATTTTGCAGGTGTTGGACTAAGGCTGTGATGAGTCCTCATCCCCATCCCTGCCAAGAGCAGCCCGAGGGTCTCTAGGGACAGTGCAGCTGTGACCATTCTTGTCCTGCCCTCCACTGCTGGCCCTCACTGGAGTGACTGGAAAACCCCACAGGGAACCCATCTCATCCCCATGGAATATCTAAACAGATCTTTTGCCTGCTTTCTGCTGTTCAGCCAGCATTTCCTGACAATAAAGGAAGGAACAGCCTGACAGACATATAAATACCTTGATGAGATGTAAGATCTGAATCCCAGAGTCTTTCCTCTCCTGAGCCTAAGTCACCAGGGTGATTTTGGAAAGTTCTCCTGTGATCCCAGCACACATGTGGGCCTTGGCCTCTGTGGGAGGAAGAAGCCTGAGTGCATTACTCCATGAAGGGCTGTTCAGCTCTCCACTGGATGCATTATTTATAGCAGGACCTGCAGTAAATTAGTGTGTGATGAGCTCTCAGATGGAGCCTTTGTGCTGGCTCAGTCCCACTAATGCAGCCTGTGGAAAATCCCACACAAAGGGAGCTCCAGCAACAGCAGCCACAGAACTTCCCCGTGCTCCTAAGATCATTCTCTGGTAATTTTTGCATTAATTGGAGCAAAAGGTGGCATTGTCAAGGCCAATCTAGTCTTTATTAGTGCATGTTGGATTTCATTAGTAAAAGATTTTATTGTGTGGCAAATAATCACATCTGGGAGGTCTGACAGGGAAAAATCACTACCTAAAATCACATTTTTGGGTAATCAGAGGAGTAACAAATGCTGAATTAACTCACTTTCTTTTCCTAAGTTGGGCTGGACCTCATTAGTAAAGGAATTATTTCACTGTGAAGGAAGTTAACAGCTCAGACAAAAACTAGAACTCTTTTCTTGACCAAATGCTTTTCAAGAACTCATCTCTGTCCTCACTCTCTTTTGCAGCAGACCTGGGGGAGCTCCAAAGACAGAGGTTTCTGAGGTTGTCCTAACAGCTTTGTGTCATGGCTTGGACTCAGCATTTGGGAAACCCACAATGGGACCTGCAGGATGTACCTGGCAGGACCCTCAGGACCATCAGCAGAGCTGGGCTTGGACTGGGCCCCCCAGAATAATTCTTCAGTGAGAGTCCCCCATATGGAAAACCAAGAGCTGGAGAATCTCTGGGCACCAGAGATGGTGAGTTCATGTGTTTCTCTATTTCTATGATCCTCCCCTGCCTTCCAGCCATCCCTTTCTGCTGCTCCCAGAGCCTCCCCTTTTCCCTGGAATGCCTGCTCCCATCCACCCCAGCCCCACACCCACTGGAATTCCCTCTTTCCTTGGTTTCACCCCAGCTCTGTGTGACACTGTCCCTCCTGGAACATCTCAGAAGTGTTGGGGACAACACAGTCCTGAGGGAACATGGGACTGGGTTGGACATGAGGTGCTGGATTAGCTCAAGGAAAAGCCAGAGCTGGGTTTGTGTGGTCCTGAACTCAGGGATATCATGTTTCCTCCTTTTTTATAAGAATGTTTTTTAAAATGGTTTCATCTCAGTATAAATTGGGAAAGTCTTTGGCATGTCAACACTTTTCACTGGAACGAGAAATGCTTTCCACTGGACACTAAAAATGAGTGGATCCTTGCTGTCTCACCCCAGACTTAATATTTCAGTGAAATAATGAATCTCATTGAAACCAAACCAACCAACCAAAAACAAAACCAAAAAAATGAACAACCCAAACCAGATGAGAAACACTCAAACAAAAGAGAGGATGAGAAAGGCTGATGCAGGATGTCCTATTTTGCTGCAGAATATCTTTGTGTGGAACAAATCTCTCCAGGCTCTCCTCTTAACACTGGCTCTCCTTAAAACTGCTTTTTCTTTTTTTGGTTGAGCTATTTAGAACCCATCCAGAGACACTGCACTTGTAGGCACCTGAGGAATCTTCAAGTAGAAGAAATGCAGAGGACAAATCTCAGCTTTTTGCAGAGAGGTGTTTTGTTTAGTCAGATCTAAATTGGAATGTCAGTAACCTGAGCTCTTTTAAATAAAAATCCAACCACAGGAACCACGTGTGCAGGGGAAAAGGTTGCTGATTTCTCAGAAAAGTTTCTTGTTTCGGTTCTTATTTAATTGTTGCCATTAGATTTTGCTGTTAGGTGAGCAGGGGAACAAGATTGTTCTTATTGTCACAAAATAAGAGCAGAAGAAGGGAATCTGACTACTTTTTCTTCAGCTACCCAGTAATGTTAAAAGTAGTGTTTAGAGTATTGCCTGGGGAGAGGGGCTGTGGTCATCTGCAGACCCTGGGAACAAAGGTTGTTCCAACAAATTTCTGGCAGATGAACCTGGTGCTGGAGAAGAGAATGCTCCAGGGACACCTTAGACCTGACAGATCCTCATGGGGCTCCAAGAGAACTGGAGAGGGACTTGGGAGAAGGGATGGAGGGACAGGACAAGGGGAAGGGCTCCCACTGCCAGAGGGCAGGGATGGATGGGATATTGAGGAGGAATTCCTCCCTGTGAGGGTGCTGAGGCCCTGGCCCAGGGTGCCCAGATCAGCTGTGGCTGCCCCTGGATCCCTGGCAGTGCCCAAGGCCAGGCTGGACAGGGCTTTGAGCAGCCTGGGATGGTGGAAGTTGTCCCTGCCATGGCAGGGGGTAGGATCTGAAAGACATAGAGGAAGGGTTGGATCAGCAAACTCCCTCAGAGTGCAGAGATTGCAAGACTAAAATGAAAGCTCCCAAAACTCAAGCGGAGTTGCAACTTGCAAATTTATTTTAAATAAAAAATCCCAGGTCACGCAGACAAAAAAAGAAAACAAGATGGATAAAATAAAAACCCAGAAAAAATAGTATTTTGCTTCAATTTTCAATAAAGAGGCTGCTACAGGACACAAGGGCACAGGGACGATCACTAATGGGCATGAGATTTATAAAAATGGAAATTTCAGCATCCAAGGTGAAAGCAAAACTGAAGGAGCTTTAATGCACTGAAGCCAGGGGGAACAAATAATCCAACCCAGACTCCTAAAAGAACTGGCACACGAAATCATGAGTCCACTCTCCAGGATTTTTAATACATAAGTCAAGCAGAAAAATGACAAGCCAGTTTTAAAAAAGAAATAAAGGATCCAGGCAACTAGAGACATCAACGGTATGCAAAGCTCAGAATAAATTTGCAAGGAAAGAATAATTAAAGACCCGAAGGTAAATGAAAAATCGGATCAAATATAACAAATAAAACACTTGGATGATCCTGACAAGGGAAGTAATAGAAGCAGAATGAAATGTAATAGTACAAAGTGCAGAGCTGTGCACTCTGGGAGTAATAACACGAATTTCTGCTTGGAGCTTGGGCCTCATCACTTGGAAATGGCAGAAGAGAGAAAGAGAGAAAGTTGTTTCCACTCCTCTGTCACAGGGGATGGGGAGCTGCCAGCATGGAGCAGCTCTGGAAAAGGCTTATCCCAGCTTTTCCCACTGGGAATGGGTGAGGGTGAGAACTGTCCCTGCCCAGGTGGGACCACAGCCAGGAGCTCTGCAGACCTCTCCCCCCCTTGAAGGGGCAGGGAAAGGCTCTGGAAGGGGCTGAGCTCATCTGCCCAGAGAGAGGGAGGCTTGGCTGGTGCAGGAGGGGCAAACAATGGCCAAAAAAGACCTGAGTGCAACGAGAGAAGGGGGAATAAACAGAGAGGAGGAAGGAAACTACTTAAGCTAAAGGACTGTCTTGGAACAAGAACAAATGCAGCATGCAGGCCATGAAAGCCTTCAGGGAGTTATGAGAAGATTTTTAATAGAAGAGCAGTAATGATCTGGAAAAGTCTCCTGAAGATGAGGGGAAGGATGAAACTAAACCCTGGCTTGGAGAAGAGATGGAGACATTCCTGGTGGGCTGTGTGGTGTGGGTGCTGGAGGTCTTTTCTCATCCTCTGGCTGGGGAGGGTGATGTGAGAAAAGGGGATGAGCAGGAGGTGACAGGTGTGGCTCAGCATTCCTGCAGCACAGCCAGACTTGCCTGGTTGCTTCTCCTGGAGGTGCAGCAATGATGGTCACCACAAAGTGCCTCTGGTATCTCTGAATGTTCAGCCTTTCACATGATTCTCTTAGGAAAATCACCTGGTTTGTGGGAACTTTATTATTCCTTTGCCACTGAAGTAATGTTTGGGTGTTAGTGTTGATGTTTGTACAGACAAAATAAAACTGAAAGTGAGAAAGTGGGGAAAATTAGAGTTACCAGCAGATTTTCATCTGGAAGAGACAAGAGAGACAGATTTGGGCAATATTAAGCTAGAAGGGGCAGAGCTGGGAAAGTCCATTCTAACCTCCACAAGCGCCTGCTTTCACCCCAGGTATTGGTGCTTGGCTGTGGTGTTTCTGAAAGGCTGCAGCAGAAGAGATTCCCCATCACATACTGGATAAAATGCTAGTTCTTTGTAGGAGGGCAGTGCTTTGAGATGGACATCAACCCAGGAGCTTTCTCTGTGTGAATATGAACTCATCTTTCTCCCATGCCCACGGCTCAGAGTCTGCTCCATTGACAAAGAGATTAAATCCTCACGGTGCTGAGCTGTGTCCAGCAGTGCAGGCTGGGCACAACCTCTCTGCAGGGCCCCTGGCAGCTCCTGGTGTTGAGAGGGTTAATTGTGCAGGGAGTTGGGAGACAGGCTCAGCTCTCACTTGCCCTTCCCTTGCTCTGGTGCACTTCCCACTGCAAACACACCTCTGAGGCATGTGCAGGGTTTGCTGATGTGCTGCTGGAGCAGGAGGCAGAGCAGAGCCTGGATTTTTAACTGTCCCTGGAATCACTGGTCACCTGAGGTGGGGACACATAGCTGGACAGGCAGAATGAACCCCCTGCAGTGCTCCTGTGGTCTGAAGGCACATCTACATTCCATCTGTTAGCTGCTGGCCTGTGAAATCAGAAAGTGCTGCTCTCCAGCATGGCTGGAGCCACCATTCAAATTCACTTGGATCACAGAGTAATTTTTCCACTCTGTTTAAGGTTTCTTTTGCAAGTGCCACTCCATGTCTCTTGATTTGATTTCCTTGTACCTTTTTTAATCCATTTTTAATAGGTTTCCAGATTTTTAATAGCTTTAGAGATTTCTTTTCTCCTTCATGTCTATGTTGTTGATTGTAAGACTGGCTTTTGGATGTCTCCTTTCTTTGATACCTCGCTTGCCTGGGTCGTCTTTGCACTTATCCTTTAAACACATTCCCAATGTACTTGGTTTACTTCATTGAGCATTTTTGAAAGCATTGCCTTTGCTTTTCCTCTCAACTCTGTTATCTGAATACATCTTAGGTAATTAATCAGCTCCCATTGATCTGAACATAAATTTCCAGATTTTTCAGACATTCATTACATGTGCTGAATAGAAGTGAGAGTGGCTGGATGAGAGAATTCATACCTGACAAACAGCCCATCCAGATCTGAGCTGTTCCTTCTCCTTGTGCTCTTCTCATTGAGTAGCTCAGGGCAGGGGGTGGGGGGAGTGATGTTTTTCAGACAGCTGTGAGTGAGAAGCAAAAGCTCAGAATATAAATTCACTCTCTTAAGGGCTCTTCTTTCCAGTTCCTCTGGATCAGCAGCCATTTCTGAATTGGATACAACCAGGATTAGCAGGTCCTGAGAGCTGCTGTTTCATTCCTGAGCCCACCTTCTGTTTAACACATCTGGATCTCAAAGCCTGGCCATGGGAAGCTGGACTGGGTGACCCTGAGCTCCTCTCTGCTTGCTGGGAGCACCAGTTACCTCCCCTCACCCTGAAACCCAGCCCAGGGCTCTTCAGCTGTGCCCTGAGAACTGAGGACAAGCAGTAAAAAACAACTTTAGGTCAAAATTAAAGGACACAGTCTCAAGCTATGGCAGGGAAGGTATAGGTTGGATATTAGGAAGAAATTTTTCAGCAAAAGAATAATAATAAAATTCTGGAATGCTCTTCCCAGGGAGGTGGTAGAATCACCATCTGTGGATGTGTTTAAAAACAGACTGGCCATGGCACTGGGTGCTATGGTCTGGTTGAGGTGTGAGGGCACAGGTTGGACTCAGTGATCTTGGAGATCTCTTCCAGCCTCGTTATTCTGTGATTCTGTGACATAGGTGGAGAGGCAGGAAATCATGCCATAGCTTTGTCTCCACTGTCCTGGGGGAGGAGGTTGCCGAGGGAGAAAGACGTGGATGTGATGCACTGTGAGGTGGTAGAAGTGCAGCCAGCCAGCAAAGCCCCAGAGCATTGACATGAGGGGCTCCAAGACCACCTGTTTAATCTCAGGGTGCCCTGGTGTGGGTTTTTCATTGAGTTATATCAAGCTGCACAACATTATCCTCCTTGCTACTGTAATCAGTACTCCTGGAGATGCAGGATTTGCTCAGAACTGGGTTAAAAAGCAGCCTCAGCCCTCACATGCCTGGACCAGCTGCTGCCACCTTTGCCCCAAGCACAATCACCCATCCCAATGACACTGAATTCAGAAAAGCCACTCCTCTGCCACTGGAACTTCGCAGAGCAGTTCCCAAGTAGTGAAGGCTTGTTAGGGGAACATTTCCTGCATATTTAAAGAGCTTTGAGCCCTATATGCACGTACCTCATTGGGCTTCACTGCCAAAAGTGCAATTAATGGGTTTTGTGCTGCAGTGCAGGGCAGGAATAGCACTGCCTCCCTCTTTGTGCTCTGTGTGATCTCCTGCTGTGAAGAAGGAGGGAAGTATTGGTAAGCAGGATGAAAAAAAGTATGAATTGCACATCTCAGTGAGTGGCCATGAAGGATGTAGGCCGTGGGTAGGGCATGGATCAGATAAACTCATCCTGCAACAACTCATCCTCATCTCCCTGGCAAATCACAGTGGAAGGTGTTTGTAATGCAAAGAGCTCAGGTTAATCAAATCCTCCCTCTCTGTGGATATATTTATGTGGTCACTCCTTAGTTTATCCCCACACTTTGGCTTCAGCTGGGAGATTTTCAGAGTAAGCTACAAACCAGCTGGAAAGAAGGGTGTTGAAACTACATCTGAATTAAAACCTAATTTCTTCTGCTAGGAAAACACAGTTGTGGGTCAGAGAGAGCAGAGGAAAACAGTTATGGGTCAGAGAGAGCAGAGGAAAACACTGTTATGGGTCAGAGAGAGCAGAGCAGTCCAGGATGGCCAGCACCATGTTTCTGAGGGATCATGTTTTCAATGCTTAGTTATTATTAACTATACCTCTTATTCATCCTGTCTCTTGATCCTTTTTCCCCAAGCATGGAATTTGCTCATGCAGTACAACTGTCTATCAGAAATCACTGTAGCAAACTGATTTCCAGTTGTCAGGTCCAAAGATATTTTTATTTTAGTCAAATAGTCTGTTCCACTAATTCAGTCAGCTCACCCACAAGTTTAACAACTGCTCCAAAGAATGTGCATGTGATTATGATTTGCTGGTATTCCTGCTTTTTGAGATGGGCTATGCCTGGTGTGTGCATGAGAATGATTTAATATTTAAAGGGACTGAAGAGGATTTGAAGAATCTTCAGAGCTGAAGAAGTTTGTGAAAAAATCTCCTTTCTGGTTTAAAATGGATTAGAAATATGGATTCTGTTTATTGCTGCAGACTCAGTTTTCCCAGTGTTCAATGCAGCCTAGGGAAAAATTTTATTTCATCATGCAGTATGGATCTAATCCTACAAGGTCTCAAATAACCAGGAAAAAGCCACTGAAAATAGCAGGATGGCTGCTGTGCATGGCAATAATATGTTTGTGCAGGCATTGGGGTGCAGAAAGTGGACTGTTCAACACAGAAAATCAAACCCCAGCTTGAGCTGGGGCTCAGGAGCTAAAGGCAGCTTGTGGGTGCTCTTGCCTCGTGCCCATCTCCAGCCCAGCCTCACATGGAGCCATCCCTGCCCTCTGCAGAGTGCCTGCTCTGCGTGCCCAGAGAGCTCCTGTCCCTCTGGACAGGGCTGTGGACACTGCACCATGGATGCCCATCTGTGTCTGGCACAGGAGAGGACATCTCTGCTGCTGCCTGGGTCCCACTGGGTCAGCACCCTGGCTCTTCTGGGCCCTGGGAGGGCCCCTGCTTTTGCTGGGCCCTTATGGGATGTGACCCTGCCCCTGTGCCCTGCCCTGGGTGCACCTCTGGGTGCTTTGTCCAGCCCTGGGGGCACCTCTGGGTGCTGTGCCCAGCCCTGGGTGCACCTCTGGGTGCTGTGCCCAGCCCTGGGGGCACCTCTGGGTGCTGTGCCCAGCTGTGGGGGCACCTCTGGGTGCTGTGTCCAGCTCTGGGGGCACCTCTGGGTGCTGTGCCCAGCTGTGGGGGCACCTCTGGGTGCTGTGCCCAGCTGTAGGGGCACCTCTGGGTGCTGTGCCCAGATCTGGGGGCACCTCTGGGTGCTGTGCCCAGCTGTGGGGGCACCTCTGGGTGCTGTGTCCAGCCCTGGGTGCACCTCTGGGTGCTGTGCCCAGCTCTGGGGGCACCTCTGGGTGCTGTGCCCAGCTGTGGGGGCACCTCTGGGTGCTGTGCCCAGCCCTGGGGACACCTCTGGGTGCTGTGCCCAGCTCTGGGGGCACCTCTGGGTGCTGTGCCCAGCTCTGGCTCCTCAGCACAGCAGGGCCAGGAGCTCCTGGAGCTGGGGCAGGGCCTGGAGCAGCTCGGTGCCCAGGAAAGGCTGAGGGAGCTGGGGCTGCTCAGCCTGGAGAGGAGCCCCAGGGAGAGGGGCCTCAGCCCTGCCTGGCCCTGGCTGGCCCTGGCTGTCTGTCCCTGTCCACCCCTGTCTGTCTGTCCCTGTCCATCCCTGTCTGTCCCTGTCCACCCCTGTCTGTCTGTCCCTGTGTGCCCCAGGCCCAGCCACGGCCCCAGAGCCCAGGCAGGGCTGAGCCCAGCCCAGTCTGTCCCTGTCTGTCCCTGTCTGTCTGTCCCTGTCCCTCCCCATGGCCCCAGAGCCCCGGGCAGGGCTGAGCCCAGCCCAGTCTGTCCCTGTCTGTCCCTGTCTGTCTGTCCCTGTCCCTCCCTGTGTGCCCCACAGCCCCAGAGCCCCGGGCAGGGCTGAGCCCAGCCCAGTCTGTCCCTGTCTGTCCCTGTCTGTCTGTCCCTGTCTGTCTGTCCCTGTCCCTCCCTGTGTGCCCCATGGCCCCAGAGCCCCGGGCAGGGCTGAGCCCAGCAATTCCCCTGCCCAGGAGGCAGAGCTGCTGCCCTGGGCAGAGCCAGCCCTGAGCAGAGCCCAGAGGGGCTCTGGGGGCTCCTCCCTGGGATATTCCAGAGCCACATGGACACTCTGCTGTGCCCTGGGCTCTGGGATGGCCCTGCCTGAGCAGGGAGGTGCCACCAGATGAGCCCACCATGGTCCCTTCCAGCCTGACCCACCCTGGGATTCTGTGCTGAAGGTGGAAGGAGCTGACATCCCTCTCCACCACACTGGGTCCCCCTGTCCATCCCTCAGGAACTCCCTTTTCCTCTGGCTCATGCAGACTCCTATTCCCTGGTCTCCATGTCCTCTAATCAGCTTAGCAAAAGCCCTCCACTGCATATGGTCAGATTGTAATTTTTGAATACTTCTAGCATGGGCAAATCAAACCCAATTTCCTGCAATACAAAGCCCTGCACTGCTCCCCAGTGAGGGCTATTTTCCTGCCAAATTGCATCTTTCAAACCACAGCCAATTCAGCTGTAGAGCTGCCAAGAAAAAAGGTCAGAAAGACTTAAAAAAAAAGAAGATATTTTCTTCTTTACTGTATTCAAAAGCAGATCTCCTAATTCTGCACAAACTTTCAAAACAAGGGAGAAATCACTGTGGGATAGGTGCTGATTATAGGCAATTTCAGCCAAAAGGACAACATTTTGCAAGCTTTTAAATAGGACCTGAAAATAGCAATTTCTAATGTGGCCAGTGCTGGAAACACTTTCCATCTACCCTGGTTCCTCTGAAGACCTACTCCAGTGAAGCCAGTGGAATTATACAGATTTGGGGCCTTCCTTAAAGGAGTTATCACTGCTGCTTGTACAATATTTCATATACATCCATTTTATTGAAGGATTTGACCATGAGCATTTGCTTAGCCACAGACTTCATGAGACAAAAACACAATAAATGGGGTGATGGGAAAATCATCTCTTCTCTTCTATACAGGAGAAAAAGACTGGACTGGGAGGTGATAGGAACAAACAATAAAATATGTAGAAAGAGCAGAGTAATGGAAGATTTTAAGTGCCCAGGCAGGGAGTGGAGGACATTAAGGAGAGAATGCTAGCTGGAAGGTTGTTTATGGAATGGGCATGAGATTGGATTTTAACTTGGTGCATGGAGCTGCTGAAAAGGAAGAGAGCTACAGGATGTGTATTAAGTGCTGCACTGTGAGGAAGGGGTTTGAAGACAAGCTGTACTCCCAGGAAAATGCTCTGCCAAACATCCATGTCCACCATGGCAGGCTTAGGGTAAGGGAAGGCTCTGAAGCAGGAAACTTGGAGAAGGAAACTTCTGACAGCTGCTCAAAGAGCCAGCACAGAAAGGCAGCACTGAGTTCAGGGTTGGAGGAAATCATATGTAAAGTTTTACATTCCAAATCCCCCAACACCCAAATCAAACACCCAAATCAAACACATCCCATGGGTGTGAAAGCAACCCAAGGGCAATCAGGGGTCAGGGCAGGTGAGGGAAGAGCCTCTTCTCCTACAGAAAATGTGAAATGTATTGTTGGCTGAGGTGAGGGGAAGAAAAGACTTGTGAAAACACTGGAGGCAGAGACAGCAGCAGACCAAGTGATGGAAGAATCCATGTGGAAAGGAGTGAGATACAAGATCCATGCTGCTGCCTGGGATTTGCTGCTGCACAGGAGGGATGTTCATGCAGGAATCACAAAATTCCCTCCTCACAATGGGTATGCATTTCCCAAAGGAAGGAGCCTGGGGGGTGGGATTAAAACATTAAAATGGTTCAGCACAGTGTGTCATCAGGTAATTAGTGCTGTTAGAGGAAGACAAGGAACCTGGATTGCTGAAGAACATTGCTGGGTCCCAGGGCCAGTGGCAAGAGGGAGGGAAGAACCTCTGGCTCTGGAAGAGGTTTTGGGGCAGTTCCCTCTGTGCTGGCTGCTGGTTTGGTACTAGCAGTGCACAGGGCTGATGGCTGCTGTCCTGAGCTCTTTTATGGAAGGTCAGGGTGGGAAACACCAGGAGCAGAAGTGGCACCTGAGACAGTGGTGGGCTTGGCAGTGCTGGATACTGGCTGAACTCAATGCTTTTGGAGGTCTCTTCCAGCCTGAAGGATTCTGTGAATTATCCCCCTGTGCAGGAGGGGATCTGACCTTAGGGCAGACATTACATGCTTGTGTCAGAGGTGGAAAACAGGGACTTCTCCCAGACAGTGGTGGACTGAGGTTTGAAAGTTTTCAAGTTTGGAAAGGTTTGGAGAAGTTTTTTTCAGGTTTGGAAAGTTTTGGGGATGTCTCCCCCAAGCTCCAGCAGGTCCAAGCTGGGGAGGTGACAGCAGTGGGTTTGCAGTGCTCTGGGGGCTGGGGATGAGCATCCAAGCACAGAGGTCTCTGGCAGTGTGACCCTCCAGGACCTTGCTTCATTCCATGTCTTCTTTGTTCCCTTTCTTAGCTCCCAAATGTTGTTTTCTCTTTGACAGCTTCTGCCCACCACACCAGGCAGATGTTCCCATTGCATTTCACATTGATGATGAGCTTTTATTGGGCAGTTACAGTCAATTTAGAACCCACTAATGGACACAAATAGTCCAGATTGTCCCTTCCAATCCCCATTACTTTGCCTTTTATTCACCAAATTCGTTCAGCCACTGCACTGCCCCATCATGGAACTCGTGGAATTTCCTCCCCAAGCTTTCAAGACTTGACCAGTTCACGTAGTTTCATATTTATCCACAAATTTTCTTTTCACTGCCCGTGCACTGAGATGAATGCTCAGGCATCCAGGCTATTAATAAATACACTTGATAACAATGGTCCTCATGTGAGCCATTAAGACACTGCAGTATTAATAGCCTTTCCTTTTGGAGAAAGACTATTTATTCTTCCCCTTTTCCTTTCTTCAGGCTGGAGCAGATCGAATTGTTCATTGTGAGTAATCTCCTTGGAGAGTATAGTTCTTCTTTCTCTATGAAAATCATTCATTAATTCATCCTGTGAACTTTATGCTGAGATTCTCAGCCTTTTGCTTTCACTCTTTGCTCCTCATTACTCACATGGTCTTGGTTCACCTCTGTGTTGTAGCACAGATGCTCCAGTGTGTCTGGATGCTGAGATGACTAAGCAAGGAATGACAGCTAGCCAGGAGCCAAAACTGTATTTCTTCTGTGATTGAATCAGCCTTTAGCAAAGACATAAAACTTGAGAGGCCCTTGAACTTTCTTGGAATGGCCAAGTTGTCATTTTGTCACAAGAAGCCAGCTTGATGACTCTGGTAGCAAATCCATGGGTGCTCTCAGCCTTCTCCATTTCCAAACCACAGCAACCAAGCCCTCTTGGACATGGAAGCCTCTTGGGCAATTTCCTTGTGTTTGCAAGCACATTTTTTGGGAGAGAGTCACCATGACACAAGAGTCAAGCGGTGCTGGGTGATGGTGACCTCAGGAACCAATTTTACCCTCTTCACCCCTATTTTTTACACTTTTTCCACTGGCCACTGCAGGGCTGAAC
The DNA here is from genome assembly GCF_027477595.1 of Haemorhous mexicanus. Classification (NCBI taxonomy): domain Eukaryota; kingdom Metazoa; phylum Chordata; class Aves; order Passeriformes; family Fringillidae; genus Haemorhous; species Haemorhous mexicanus. The sequence continues at coordinate 3,845,628 of NC_082358.1, forward strand.
TAGGAGCACGTTGACACCTCTGAGCATCCAAGCCCAGAAATCACTGTTCAAAAGTGAGCACCTGTTTCTGTGCACTGCCTTGCTGCTCCACAGCCACCCTTCCCAAACCAGACATGATCATGCTGTCTTCCTGCTCCTTGGGAAAGCCCATCTGCTACTTCTCACATTATCTCTGCTGATTATTCACCATATTTTATGGCAAAGGGCTGGATAAAATCTGTCCCCAGCACACAGAGAGACCTGAGAGCTCCAGATCTGCTGCAGTTCATTTTTTTACCCATGTAACTCAGAGCACCAGTTGGTAAGAATTCCTTTACAATTAATAAACTCCAATTTCCCAAACTGCCAAAAAAAGCAAGGTTAAGAGCATCTTCTCTTCGCTAGGACTGATGCTGTCTGAGCCCTCACAAGGGAAATTACTAATAAAGAGATAACCTTAATTAATAGCAGAGTAAGCACTGGACTTACAGGCTCAAATTCCTGCAGATTTTCAGCTTACATTCATATAAATTATTATTTGTCTTTGCACATGGATGGTGGTTTGGGATGATCAGCATCTTGAGGCAAGGAGCCTTTAGGCTCCCAAAGCTGACAGTTTAGGCCACAGCTCTCAGAAATAACAATGGACGTGGCAGTGTTGATTCAGCAGTAACTGAGCTCAGTGCTTGTGCCTCCAAATTATATTACAAGACAAGGCAGCACCTGTGGAAAAGAAAGGAAAATTTCCTAGAGATTCCAGTGGGATGTAACCTAAACATTTATTACCCAGCATCCTCCTGTGTAGATTCACCAATCAAAATCTGTCCCAACTCATTAGAAATGTGTATTGTCAAATTATTATTATCATTGTTATTATTTTTAGGAATTTGATTAAAAGACAGCACCTCCAAAATTTACAATTTAACCATAAACCAAGGAAACTAAAACAGGGGGTAGAGAGAGAGCAGGGAACACAACCAAACAGCCTGATTTTATTGGTCAATGTGATTGATGGTGCTTTTAATGCACCCAGGACCTGTGGGTGTCTGCCAGAGGAAAGGAAAGTCTTCAGCATGGATTTGCAGAATGATATTGAGGTGGTTTTAAGGATATTTCTGAAGATAATGACATAAAACAGAGAGGTCAAGTTAATTGTGGTTCTCAAGGTCTTCTTTTCTCTTGCCAGCTAAGGATGCTCACTGGGCTGGATATGTCCAAACTCTGCACCTCACAAAAAATGAGATGGACCTCAGGCAAGACCATCCAAGGCAGAAAGATGGGTGTGGTGTGTGGGTGTGGAAGGAAAGGCTGGGCAAAGCATGGCCAAAGTGGGCACCCCCGTGGATACCCCGTGGGAGGAGGCAGTGTCCTGAGCAATGCAAAGAAAGAGGAGTTGTGGGGCCAGGAGAAAATCCCAACAAGGAAACGTAAGCAGACAAGATTTGAAGGAGATGAACTTGTTCCACCCTGACAAGAGAGGGCTGTGATTCATCCACAACAATAAAGATGGTGTCCTGTGTCAGAAGGAGGAGGGGTTTGGGGTTGCTGAGTGGGTTTTTTTTTGGATCAGAGATGTTTATCAATAACCCCTTCTCATCAACCCCAGTCTCCAGCACAGCCATCCATAACTCTCAATCCCAGTCAGCCCTGGACCTCTCTGCACAAAAGGTTCTCATCCAGGCCAGAGAGTCATGTGAGAGACTTTTGAGAATTTTGAGAGATTTAAAATGTGGAATCCACTTTTCTCTGGGCTTAAAAATCCCATTTTTTGTAATAAAAAGACCTTATATAGTCCTTCTAACCTTGCACTTTTAGGGGCACCAAGCATAGCTGGATCATTTTAGAATAAGAAAAGCAAAGACAAGAGTGAACAGGAGCTGACTTACTATTTAAAGAATTTAATTTTCGTTTTGAGGAAAAGTGTAAGTCTAAATTTGCTGTTATGTAACAAACTGCATTTAAAAGCAATTGCTTTTGAAAATACACTATTGAACTTTGAAATTACTGTGATAATGCAGCTTTAGTCTGTGAATGCTCCACTCTGGGAGGAAGCACAACAGCAGCCTTTGATGAGGACATGAATTTGTTATGACAGGCTAATTTTACAAATCCAAGGCTGCCTTACGGCAGAATTATAAAGATATAGATTAAAAAAAACCAAAAGCCCAAGAAGCAAGAAATGTATCATGTTGCTGCTGAGAAAATGTTCTCACACAGTCAACTCCCACAGGTCAATTCAAGGTAGTATCCAGCCACCTCTGAGAGCCCAGGGAGCAAAATATTGTGAATATTGGGCATGTTTAGACTGATTGCTGACTTCAGCTGTTTGATCTGTGCCTATGTGTGTGTGTCTGGGAGGGCTGAGGTATGAACTGCCTCACTGGCCTGGTTTAGGGCAAGTTTGGGAGAAACCCTCCACAGGGGCCCTCCAGAAAGCAAACCCACACAGTCCCTCCCCCCAACCGGTTCAGGAAGGATTCCTCAGAGAGAAGAGGAAAGAACCTGTTTATTTAACAGGCACAGCACCCCCAGCACACAAAGTGAACAATACCAGATGAGAACACTCTGTCAGCGCTCTGAAAAAGATGACAAATTCAGAAAGTCTCTCCTGGGGTGGTGGCTCTGTTATCAGCCCCTGGCTCTGGGGCAGCTGCTGCAGCCACAAGGTGCAAACTCTCTCTCTTGGTGTTTGCCAGGTCCCAGTCCAGAGCAGGCTCGAGTGGTTCCAAAAAAGGGAAAGGAAAAACAGTCCAGGGAAAATTCGGATTGCTTGGCTAAACTGACTAATGAGCAGGAGCAGGGGCAAGAGCAAAGCCAAAAGCCAAAGCAGCACTATGTACTGCCCTGTCTCTGTGTCCCACCAGCCGTGGGGGAGCAGGCTGAAAACAAAACAAAACAAAACTTCACTTTTCAGAGCCAGTCTTGAAGGCACAGAACAAATATCCAGCACGAAGAGAGCAATGACTGGGGACACAAGCATGCTAACATCACCCTAGGACACTCATGTGAAGAGCCAAAGACAGATCTTGGGGAAAAAGCAATGAGGAAAAAACAAAATGAATCTCCCAGGCCTCTCTGCCCTCCAATAAAATGAGAAACAATGGAAATGCTGCCTGGAACCTTGGTGCAGCCCAGCTGTGCCTGAGCAGAGCTGACACAGGGAGTTAACATCAGGCCCTGGCAGAGGTCTCCTGGAAATAATCTCACTGCAGATAGCCCCACCAATTCTCCACAGGAAGGGCAGGAAGGATCTCCTGGATGGGGCTGCCAGAGATGTCTGCTGGAGATGGGGGAAATCAGGAGGTGCAGGAGAGCATTTGGAGCCACAGCTGGGAGATGCAGGGAGAAGGATGGATCCTGGAGGAATGGGGAGAGGGAAGATGAGGAATGGGCTGAGAGGTCTGTGCAGGAATGGAGGAGAAGCCTGGCACAGCTGGGGGTGTCCACCTTAACCAGAGTCATCAACAAATAGCAACAGCCTTCCAGTACCTGAAGGGAACCTACAGGAAAGCTGGAGAAGGACTTTTTGCCAGGGCAAGCAGTGATAGGACAAGGGAGAATGGTTTAGGGTGAAAGAGGGTAGATTCACCTTGGATATTGGGAAGGAATTGTTCCCTGTGAGGGTGGGCAGGCCCTGGCACAGGGTGCCCAGAGCAGCTGGGGCTGCCCCTGGATGCCTGGGAGTGTCCAAGGTCTGGGATAGTGGAAGGTGTCCCTGCCCATGGCTGGGGGTGGAACTGGATGAGCTTTGAAGCCCCTTCCATTCTAGGACACTATGAACTGTGGGAAGCTCATGGGAGGGAGGAGGAATCAAGTGGTGGGGCTCTTCTGGGATGCTGCTTGCTCCTGTGAAGCTCTTGTGACCAAGGACTCACCAAAACACCTCCCACAACGTTTGAGGAAGAGGCAAACAGAGCTTTGGGACTAAGGAAATCCTCTGTGGATAGATGCCAAATGCACTGAAGCCTTTGGCACAGATTTTGTGTGGTGCTGTACCAGCCAGTGGCCAAAGGAGCCCAGTTTGTGCTCCTGACAAACCCTGGAAGGCTCCAACACTGCCAGGGGAGCTCTTACAGCAGCTCACATCTCAGTGTCACTGTGTAAACCTCTGCAGCCTGTCACTGATGGATGGCTCTATGTGACAGGTGTCACCCATAAATCCCATTTAAATACATCCATTACCACACACTGTATCACTCACAATCACCCATGAAATGTCTCTTTGGAGTCCAGAAACAGACAGGGATGATTTAGGGCCATTTCACTGGTGAGATGGGATTAGCTGGATCTTGCAGCTGTTAGGATGTCAGGCCCAGCACTGGCCCCAGAAGGGATGAGGGAGAGCAGGCAGAGACAGCTCCAGCAGCCTTTCCCACTCAGCCTGGAGCTGCTCCAGTCAGAACTTAAAGTTGTCCACAGAGACTTCAAAACCCACTTCCCATGGGAATACATGCAAGAGTCCTGTAGGTACCTTAAGTTTTAGAGCCAATGAGACTTTTCTCTGGCTTTCTGTCATCATTTCCACCTTGGCAAGTGGGGTTCACAGAGCTTTACACACACGTACACACACATGTGCACACAGAGTTCTGCCTGAGACACAGACAGAGTGAGGTTTTTTTGCCACTCAGCAGGTGGGGTTTTTTCCTAGTTTCTTCTCCAAAAGGAACAGGCAGCTTGAGAGATCAACCTGCTCCAAAAAGAAAATTGGTGTCTCATTAAATTCAGAATAACATGGGAACATCTGCAAAATAAACAGGGCAATTTAGACAGGCAAATGCTTATTGGGAGACATCAGTGCTGGCTGCTGTTTCAGCCTGTGCCAGAGAGGAGCTGTGCTGACAGAAGGGGCTGGGACACACCCCAGATGAACAACACTTTTGGTATTGCTGAGTAAAAGTAGAAGAGGAGGGGTGCCCACAGATTTTGTGTCTGAGCAGTGTCTGCAGGAGCAGGTTCAAAGGAAGAAGGGCTGAGACAGTCCCAGTGCCATAGAGACACCAGAGGCTTCCTGGCCCCAATATTCTTGTTTCCATATGTTTCCAGTGCTTCTGCTCTGAGCACTCTGCTCCAGTCCCAACAGCAGAACTTCACTCCCCTGTAGGGACTTTTGTCATTACCCACAGAAATGTTCCATCCTTTTGGCCTTGATGGCCTTGATAAGAGCTCTGGAACTGGGATCAAGTGAGGAGCATTGGTATATGGGGGAGCAGTTGGGAATGAGGATTGGTTCCAAACAGCAGCAAGAGGCAGCCAGAGATGATCTGAGGTTCATGGGTGCAGCTCTGCCTTCATTTCCCAGAAAGGGCACGAGAAGGACGAGCCATCACCACTTCTCCCTGTCCGTGGTGCTGCTGGAGAGGGATCAGCTTGCTCAGCCAGGAGCAGGAGGAGATGAGAGGGAATGTCAGAGCAGGAGGAGAGGACGTGGGTGAAGCAAGGAGCTGCAGCACTGTCACTTTTAATGAGCTGGGTGATTATGTACTGGCAGCTGTTTGCAGATTAGAGACTGAGGACTTGGTCAAGGATAATTATCTCTCTCTGGAATTAAGAGATTTTTCTCTCTTCTGGCAGAGAAGGAAGTGCTGGGCAGTGCCCAGCATCCAGACCTGCAGCCCCAGGAGGGGAGGGCCGTGATATCTCTTTCCCCCACCCCAGCAAAGGAGGATTCCTGTCCTCAAAGCAGCCCAGAAGGATTGGATTACAATCCATGGATTAAACCGGTGTCCTAGGATGTCCTTAGCTCCTTACCCAGTGTGGAGTAACTGGCTTCCAGGCAGCTCCCTGCAGGATCCAGTGCTGGGTGTTTTCCAGCCTAATAAAATGTTCTGAAAAATGGATTTTGGCATGATCTGCTACAGAGGTCACACACCTGCAAGAGCCAGTAAGGGGAGAGGGCAAATATCAGCCTTTCCCAAACTGCATCCAAAGGCTGTTTCTTCATCTCCCCTGGGATGGAAAAATAAGCCTGCTCTCTGCAGCTAAAAACTGGTATTAACAACAATAACTGACTTTTCAAAATTCAATATTCAGCTGCAGAAAATATTTCTCAAAAGCAATGCCATTGCCTTCAGCTCTGCCAGCAACACAAACTGGCACTGAAATCATGGCTCACAGGGAGCACTGCAACCAGCTCTTGTTAAAATCCCAACCCGACCCCACAGGTGGTGGGGAACTGTGGAATATGATCTTCCCAGCCTACAAGTTTTAAGTTTATCAGCCCAAAAAAGTGACTAGAAGGGGTCTTTTAAATATGCTTTCATAGCAGCTTATGGGTGCTTGATGATCCATTTTCTGCTTTAATAAAGCAGGTTAAATTGATTATCAGGGAATGCCCAGGGTGGCTGCAGTTATTTTCCAGTGCTGAGGCTGCAGTGTGAAAGTGGCAGTGGTGGTGGGAATGTTACCTACATGTGACCTCTTTTATTCATCTCCTCCTGGTATAAAAACATAAATTATGCAAAGGTTGTAATGCTGATCTCCTCACAGAGGGGAGAACAGCCTGGGCCAACTATTAAAGCCTTCATACAAAAAAACCCCAAGTATTAATAGCCAAATGTACTGCACCTGGAAGTTTAAAACCTTCCTCAGGTTGGCTTGGAAAGGCTCGTGGTGAATCCAGGCTTGCTCCAAGTGACCTTGCTCTTGGTGCAGGAGGAACACAGGGATTTGGGAACAAGACAATGCCTGCTGGAATATCATTGTGGATGTACTGCATGGCACAGCTCTGGAAGGCAAAGCCCTTGGTGGCTTAAACTGAGAGTCAGGCAAGATGGTCAGATAGCCCAGAGTGGTGCCACCAGAGCTTCTGTGACAAGGGACAGTAGCCAGCAAAGTGATCTGTCCCTCTTCTCTCTCCTATGAGGCACCACTTCAACACAAAGCTCTTACATGATGGGAAATTTTTCCACTAAAAGCACAGGGGGTTCTTGGGATGGAGACCCTGAGGGATGGAATGGATCAGGCAGAACAGAGGGGAGCAGGTGGCTTGGTGGGAGCTTGTCCTTGTGTCCTCATCCTCCTGTGTCCCACAAGTGCCAAGTGCTCACCGGGAGCAGCGTGCTCCATAGGCAGCAGCAGCAGCAGCATTCCAGGCATCTGACTACAAACTGGGTTAAAAATTATTCTGCCATCAGAAAAATTAATGTCTCGGAAAAATAAACAGGATTTTCTGAAGTGAGTGGGATAATCATAAATTAGACTCAAAAGGCAAGTGTTTCTGTGAGCACTGTGTGACACACTGAGCCAGCCCTCAGGGATTTCTGCCTTCCATGTGCAGCAGCTCAGCTCCTGCCTGCCCTCACAGACCTGCACAGGACACGCCAGCCCTGCCAGGTGCAATTTCCCTGCATTTTAAAGGTGGACACCAGGCCCCAGTGCAGGTTGTGGACTCTCCTGCACATGGCAGAGCTGTGTTCAGCAGGTTTTGTTATTCCAGAGTCCAGAGCTTGCCTATCGGGTGCCCAAGGAGTGAGTTGAAGGTGTAAGAGGAGCAGTGCCCTGAATCAGGCACATGACACCTGGTCACACAAATTTACCTACTGGCAAAAACCCCAAAGAGCAGGGCTAGAAGGGACCCCACAAAGTGAATCCCAAACAATATCACCTTCATATTTGTTCTTTCTGACAGGAACCTAAAAAAACCCTATTTCTTTTCAAGTTCTGTAATGGACCCTCCTGTTCACCTCCTCTTCCCTCTCTCCCCAGCCCTGCTGGCTGATCCACTCCAGTGCATCACTAGCCTTGTGTTACTGTTATATTTTCTGGAAAAAATCCTTTCACCAGGATTTCTTCTCCTGGGAAGCTAAGAAGCTTCAGAGGAAAAGGAAAATAATATTACCTCATTGCTTCTCCTGTGTTTGCTGCTTTAAAATGTGGTTTGGAGACTGTTTACCAACAGGTGGTTGTTTGATTGGTTTCATGTGAACTGTTTTTTACTTAATGACCAATCACTGTCCAGCTGTGTCAGAAATCTGGAAGAAGACACGAGTTTTCAATTAATGTCTCATTAAGCCTTCTCCTTCTGAAAACATGGAGTCAAATTCATCAATTTGTCTTTTGTCTTAAGAACCCCAAAATTACCACATCCTTGGAGACAGAAGCCATTTTTCCTTAATTCCTGTCTGCATTCCTGACCCTTCCCAGCATGAGAGAAGCCCTGTGAATTCTGCTCTCTCCACCACCAGAGTTGTTCTGTTCCTCTTCACAGCTCTTCACTCGACTTACATTTCCTTGAGGAACATTTTCCCTATCTTTCCTCTCCTTAGACAGGTTTAATCAGCTGCAGGTTTGTGGCTCCCCAACAGCCCAGAAAACTGTAGAAAATAGTCTAAAAATAATAGGGAAAAACCATTTGTAAAAGCCCTTGCCTTGTTTGGGATCCATTCCCACACGGATGACAAGTTGTTGTGAGCACTGACGCGTAGGCGGAATTGGCAATGCCTGATGAAAATGCTTCTAATTACCACACTCAAGTTAGGATTTTGTAAAACAATAACATTTTGCTTGTCTGAAAGCTGAGTATTTATTATTCTCCAACTGTCAAATATTAGTCTGAGTACAAGCAACAGCCCTTGGATTTCTCTCAAAAGGCCTGGGTGATCTTTTGCTAGCAACAGGAGAAGGGATACAGGTGCAGAGCAAATAATCTCTGCTTTTACACTTTTCCCAGATTTTTTTTTTTTAATCTGCCCATTCCAGGGCTCCAATCTGAGCTCTCTTTCATGTCCCTTATCTTCTGGAGTTTTCTGGGCAGCAAAGGACACCTGGGGATCCACCAGCACTGGGAAACTCCTCTTGCTTTTCCCAGGTACACTCCTGTTGTACATCCCTTCTGCTTTATTTATTTTTTTACACCAGCACCAAAACTCTCCCCCCCTTGAAATCCACTGTTTCTTTAGTTCTTTCCAATTACCTCTCATTTGGTATAAAATACAGGACTAAGGGGTACTGGAAAAGCCAAACTTTGCTTTTTGTGGTCTGCAAAAAAGATATTTTGCCTCTTCTCCAACTTCAAAGGTCAGGGTGTCACCACTTTTCTCCCCAGTCTTTTGGAACTGATTGATTGGAAGAGGAACAGCCCCAAAACTTTGACAGATGGGTGAATGGAAGTGCTGAGCCTGTGTTGTCAGTGAGGGCCAGGGTCAATGTTGCAGCCTTATGGTATTGAAATCCTGGGATTTTTCCTTTTCTGGGGCAAACACACTCACCTGGAAGGGGCCTTTCCACACAGGTCAGGAAATGTGGGGGTGGGGATGCAGCAATCACAGCCCCAAGGCTGACAGAGCTCCAGGAGCATTTGGACAATGCTCTGTGACAGAAAGAGGGATTTTGGGGTGCCTGTGCAGGGCCAGGAGCTGGAGTGGATGATCCCTGTGGGTCCCTTTCCTCTGTGGATATTCCATGATTTTATCATAGGCCAGCCCAGACAGCCAAGAAGTTCAATTCCAGTCCCAAACTGGAGAATTTGACTTATTCCTTCCTTAGAGCAAATCAGATCTGAGATGACCCAGAAACATGGCAAGATGCAGTAAGAACACTGCCATGAGACAGTAAGAACACTGCCACTTAGGAGTTCTTCTCTTCCACAAATACATGGCTCCTGCTGGAAAATAATGAGAGAAAAATTAGCACAGGACATTATGCATGACAGTGTCTGATCTCAGAGAGGGAAGGGTTTGGGAGAATGAAGAGTTTACATTTGTGGGGCTGGCAAACCCACGTGATTTGCAAATTCCTCTTGTGTTCAGTTAAATAAGCTCATGGCCTCCTTGGTGCCTGACAAGAAATGCTCTGTCAGGGAGGCATGGGTGTGTTTTCTGCCTCTGTCACACACACATGGACACAAAGAAATGCTTGTTTGCAGCATTTTCTCTGCATTTTGGTGTATGACTTGTGGCTTGTAGAGAAGAAATAATTCTCTTCCTTCTATCCTTTCTACCAGGACAGCAAGAAAGTCTGGGAGACTGCATCTGCAGCCAGCATATACTGCAAAAGTGACCTAAATTACTATTAATTGTAGTGGCAGGACTAAATAGCTGTTCTCAGTGTGTTTACAACTGGTGAGACAAACAGTTTGTTCTCAAGATAATGACAAACCACTTATATTTGGTCTACAAAAGGACTGTTTGTTCCCTAAATACCTGCACCAGGAACTGTGTTTGTGAAGGAAAAACAAAATGTCTTCATGAGCAGTGCCCTGCCTGGAGCTGCCCTCTCTGGGATGCTCACCCAGCTCTAGTCAAAGCAAAAAAAAAAAATCCCCAGATTTAGTTTTCTGCCAAGGAATGGGGACTTGGGAGCAAGCCCTGATCAGGTCAGAGATGTAAACATGTAAATAGAAAAGGCACTTGGCTTGTTAGAGCTTTCTAACATTGCCACAAATTTCTCAAGGCCTGCTAGCCACCAAATCCATCCTGTATTTCTGCCTTGGAGTCTCTCACTGGTTTTGCTTTCAAACCAGAACAAGGACATTGAAGAACATGAGACATGGGCAGCAGGATGGTCTGTGAGAGAAACAGCTCCTGTTCCTGGATCTCACTGCTCCCAGCAAGGCTCTGCATTCCCCCTGTTCCACCCAGACACAGGAGGAGATTCTTCACCTGGATTCCCACATGGGATGATCCATGAGGACAATATTATCCATCACCAGGCAAAGCTGCTCTGCTGAGCTCTATAAATAAACAGCTTCCTCACAGCCTCATGCACCAGGCTGCTGGAGATTATTTCTGCCAGAGGTCTTCAGTGCTTCCTTAGCATCAATTTTGTTTTTGAGAGGATTCACCTTGAACAGGGGATGTTTTCTGGAGTATCTCATTCTGATCAGAGTGGTCCCCCCGACCTTATAATCTGCAGCTCTGTTAATGCCTTAATGGCACCTGGTTATCCTGACCCAGCAGGACAGTGCTGGATCCACGTGCCATCCAGGATTATGAATCTTCTGGGCTTCCTGGGAAAGCCTTGCTGCTGTTTGTAGAACAGTGGGTTTCCTTTCCTCCTTACTGCAAAGTACAGGCTTACAGACCCCTCACTAATGCCTGTAAAAAACCCCTCACCCCCTCAGTCAGGTCCAACTCTTTAGAACTTCTCTTTTGTTTCCTTTTTTTTTTTCCTCCTCTCTAAAATTGCCTCTTTTGCAGAAAAGAGCTTTGTTTTTCTCCATTCTGCTGGTCTGTCCATATTCATCCTTCACAAGGCTTTTCAGGCACATTCCTTTGAAACCAGCAAAAAATTTAGTCCAAATAAGCACCTTTTGCATTCTTAACAACACCTTCCTGGGAAAGAAGGGCTGAACTTATTCTTGCTGCTGCTCCTGCTTGGATTGGCTTTCCAAAGCAGGCTGCAGTGGCCCAGGTCACTGGAGTTTTCCAGCAGAGCTACTGCAGTATTAGGTCCCAAGCTGTAACCCTCTAATGAGCCCTCAATATGTATTTAGGACCCTTCCTTTCATTTCCTGTTTTCTGAAAGAATTTTGGGTACCTTGAATGTGAAAAATTTGCAAGTTCTTAGCTCTTACTGAGAAGAAATGCAAAGCACTGAGTAGGACCAGCTGAGTTGATAATTTCTCTCTCTGTCTTTATCATTTGTTTTCCCAGCCCTGTTTTCACTGTGGTCAAAAGAAAACCTTGAACCAGTTTGTTTTTTCTAAAAAGCAGAGACTTGCTGGCTTTGCAGACCACATTTACTTTGCACACTCAACTTTTCCAGTGTTTGCCCAAGCTTCCTGACACCCAGCAGCAGGAGCCAGGAGAAGTTTGGCTGAAGGAATCACTCCCAGGAGAGAAGAGCTGCAGGAATCACTCTCAGGGCTGGGCTGGCAATTGTGGTGTCAGATGTTCTGCAGGGCTTGGTTGGATCCCCCAGGACAGTGCAGTTGTGTGTGTTCAACAAACCCCTGTGACAGTCCCTGGGATTTTAGAACATCCCTACATTGCAGCATTTACACCTACAGGGAAATTGTGAATATCTCTGGCAGTCAGAGTCACACACACTCAGGGAAAAGTGCAAATGCACATTTTATGCAGAATTGTTACACCAGAATTTTTTGACTGTTGCAAAAGGAGTGAAGTCACATTTGGCAAAGATATTCACTGGTCATATGCAATTACAACCACTGAAAATGTAAAGGTTTTCTCTGCATTTTCCAGGACATATTTAAAAAATGCTTTGGAGAGGGATGGAGTGACAGGACACAGGGCAGTGGCTTCACACTGACAGAGAGCAGGAAAAGATGGGATATTGGTGAGGAACTGTTCCCTGGGAGGGTGGGCAGGCCCTGGCACAGGTGCCCAGAAAAGCTGTGGCTGCCCCTGGATCCCTGGCAGTGCCCCAGGCCAGGTTGGAATGTGAGGCTTGGAGCAGCCTGGGACAGTGGAAGGTGTCCCTGCCCATGGCAGAGGAGGGACTGAAATTATCTTTAAAGTGCCATCCAACCCAAACCATTCTGTGATTCTGGGATTCTGTGTCTCTGCCCCATCCTCCCCACTAATGGTGCTTCACTTGGCAGAAAACAGGTGGGATTAAACCTGAAATTTACAGTCAGAATCTGAACTGGGGAATCTGGTGTTTATGGAGCACAGGCCATCCTGCCCTCACTGCCTCCCAAGGCCCCTCAGCCTGAAATTCCCAGTCCCTGCTACATCGTGGGGCAGGTCAGACCCAAGTGCAGATAACATGGAGGGGCACAGTGCATCGTCTGCTGGCCAGGAGCAGGAGGAATTGATTTCTGACTAATAAAGAAAATTCATTACCCAGAGTGAATGAGTCAGAAGGAAAGGAAGGCTGGTGTAAAGAGGGAGGATGGACTCATGCACTCTGTTATTTCGGGCTTGTTTGGTTGCAGTGAAGGTCTGTCTGTGCAGCATCTCCATCTGCCCAGCCTTGGCCCAGGTCCTGTGGCATGATTTCAGCTCACAAACTGCTGCTGCTCTTCAGGGGGAGAGGCCTTTGGTGGAGGCAGGACTTCAGCACAATTTGTTCTCCCTTTGGCAAACTAACACCTTTTTAACATGCCCATCCCTCCCCAGGGCTGGGAGAAGGGGACATGGCAGTGGCCAAGCAGAGCCAGCACACACAGAGGAACCAAGGGACAGCCAGGAAGGGCTGAATCCTCAGGGACACAGCCATGCTGGTGACAAATTGTCAGGACCCAGGACATTCCTCTGGCTGCCCTGGGTGATTCCAGACCCTGGCAGGGGCTCAGAGACCTTGGCATGGAGTCAAAGACACCTGTGCCTTCCATTTTAGCCCATGGAAACAATTACCAACTTTGTGTGAGGAGTTACAAACCACAAGGGTTTGAGTAGAATGACACTGAATTTGTCACAGGGTGAAAATGTAGAATTTTGGGGATTTAGAATGGGGGTTCAAGAGGCAAGATGGAGGAATCTGGGTATGTCCTGTCCTTCTCCTTCTTCTTCTTGTCCTCCACCTTCTGCTGTGATGGTGACACTTCTGGATTGGTTTAGAGTAGAGACAGACTGTCTAACACAGGTGATAGGTATTGGAAAATTATTGTAAATAAAGTACCCGTAGTTCTTAGTATAAAAAGCCAACACCACCCCAAGGGCAGGGACTGTGCCACAGCCTGACCTGCTGGACAGATCTCAGCAGGGCAGAGAAATAATGTATTAAATAAAAGAAAATAATCAACCTTGAAAACCAGAGCTGAAGAATCCTGACTTTTTCTTTGGTCACGGGGCTGAGGGGAAAAAACTCTTTAATACCTCGGGAGCCATTTCAGCAACACAAAACCCAAGAACAAATTCCTGTTGCTCCTTGGCTCCAGAGCAAAGTAGCAAGGCAGGCTCAGAGATGCACTCAGATGAGAGCAGGTCCTGGTCCAAGGAGCTGCCACCATGCCTGGATTTGCCTCCTGGTGCAGCTTTACTTCCCCAACCACCTTACCAAGCTGGAGAACAAGAGCAGACTGCCAAGCCAGAGGGACAACAGACCAGGGCAAGGTTTGGGGTGTCCAGGAACAAGAGTAACCCTGGGATTTGTCTTGATCAGCTCTTGATGCTCCTTGCAGGCCTGCACTTTTCAGGGCAGCCTCTGTGGGAAGCAGGAGGAGCAGAAGGGACGTGTGGGAGGCAGAAGATGCTGCAATGACTGCCATGGGCTCTGTGGCAGCAGTGTGGGCATCACCTTGTCACCCAACATGGGGCACGTGTCTTGTCACCTCTGACCTGGGCAGGAGAGGTTCACTTCTGGCAAGAGGCCATGGGATTTTTTAACAGAAGCCTCCTTTCCTTTCCTTTCCACTGCAGGATCTCTCCTTGGAGGCATCTTCCCTGTCCCTCACTGCTGTTTGTGCCAGGACTGACAGCATCTTCCATGGCAGGGAATGATATCTCAGTCAGGAGCCTCCTTGTTTAGTCTTACAGCTGTCAATTAATCCCACATTTTTGCTATTCAAACTAGCTGTGGGTAGCAACATTTCCTGCTGCAGTGAAAATTTGTTGTGAATAAGAGCTGGAAGGGGAACTGCATTAATATTTGACAGCAGTTAGTGCTGAGGGAGGCTTTGCACTTCACAACCTGAGACCCAGAGGGGTTTCTCAAACCAGCAGTAGTTTAACAGCTTTTAACCACACTTTTGCCACATGCAGCCCAGCTGGGGATTGCTGCTGGCCCAGGCATGCTTGTGCCATCCCCAGCTCAGCTGAGCTTCCCATCTTGGGCTTGTCATGCAGAGTGGAGATTTTTTGGGGGCATTGGGAGAATAAAAGCAGCTGATCACAGAATCACAGAGTGGTTTGTGTGGGAAGGGATCTTAAAGATCATCTCACTCCCCTTTCTGCCATGGGCAGGGACACTTTCCACTATCCCAGATTGCTCCCAGCCCTGTCCAACCTGACCTTGGGCACTGCCAGGGATCCAGGGGCAGCCACAGCTGCTCTGGGCACCCTGTGCCAGGGCCTGCCCACCCTCCCAGGGAAGAATTTCCTCCCTAATATCCAACATAACCCCACCATCTGGCAGTGAGAGGCCATTCCCTGTGTCCTGTCCTTCCATGCCTTGTCCCAAGTCCCTCTCCAGCTCTCCTGGAGCCCCTTTAGGCACGGGAAGGAGCTCTAAGGCTTCCCCTTCACCTTCTCTCCAGGCTGAGCACGCCCAGCTCTCCCAGCCTGGCTCCATAGCAGTGCTTCTCCAGCCCTTGGATCATGTTTGTGGCCCCTTCTGGACTCCCTCCAATGGGTTCATGCCTTTCTTCTCTTGGGGGCCCCAGTGAACAAGCATTGCCCACCTCTGGTCCTGGTGGCCCAGCACAGACACCCACAGCCATCAGTACATCAACCCTGTCCTTCCACAGCTGCACCAGCCTTGCAGGTCCTTCCCCACTGACCTCCTGAACAGCCCGTGCCAGCAGACCTCCATGGCACAGGGATCCATGACAAAAGCCACCCAGCAGTACTGCAACCAGTAAATATCAGGGGAAAAAAATCTTTGTGGGGAAAAAAGAATGCTTTTTGTGGTCCAAAACAGAGCTGTTCATTTTATATTTTTCTTCATTTTTTACAATGTTTTCAATAAAACTACATTAACTTCAAATCATGAAAGGGACGTGTTTCATATTTTGCAGAGTTTGAGGATGGTTACATAACCATAATGAGCCTGAACACATTCTGTGTTTTTAGATGCAATTTTTTCACCCAAATTAGGCTTTCTCAAAAACTGCTCCCCAGTGGGGCTGCCAACACAGTAGTGTTAATGTTGAGAGAAAATGCACTAAATCCACATGCAAGCTCCATGAACAGGGTGGTGACATCCTGAACACCCCGAGGAACAAAGCCAAACCAGCACAAAGCCTGCACTTAGCAGGTCCTCAAGGCAGAAAACGTTGTAGGGTGGTTGTCCTGGCTTGTAAGATCTGTGTGCATTCTGTTCCCATCTGTCAGAGCTGGGCAGTTCTCTGCTGTTCCTGGGGCAGTTTGTTCTTTATCTCTCCCACAGCCCATCCTCCCTCCAGGAGATCTCTGCTGTCCATGGCCACTGAGTGTCCCTGCAGGGCTGATCAAATTCCACCATCCCATGGGGAGATGCTCTGCCCAGGGGAGGAGCCAAGCATTCCTACCTGGATCCAATCTGCCCTGGGAACAGCCCAGCAGCCTTTGCCCACTGCATTCCCAGAGGAGCAGCTTTCTCCTGCCCTGCATTCCCAGAGGGAGAGCAGGCCCATCTCCAGCAGCCCTGGAGCTGCAGAGGAAAACTCCCTCCTTGTGCAGGATCCCTGCTCCAGCAGAACCACAGCTGGCACTGCAGGAGGGCTGAGCCCCCCTGGGATGGGACTGTGCCACCACCCTGAGCCCCCCTGGGATGGGACTGTGCCACCACCCTGAGCCCCCCTGGGATGGGACTGTGCCACCACCCTGAGCCCCCCTGGGATGGGACTGTGCCACCACCCTGAGCCCCCTGGGATGGGACTGTGCCACCACCCTGAGCCCCCTGGGATGGGACTGTGCCACCACCCTGACACACAGGGGCCAGGGCCTGTCTGACTCTGGCAGTGGTTTGTTCTCTTTCTTTTTTTTGTACTATTGCATTTGTATTTTTACTTTTCTTAGTAAAGAACTGTTATTCCTACTCCCATATCTTTGCCTGAGAACTCCTTAACTTACAAATTATAATAATTCATGGGGAGGGGGTTTGTATTCTCCATTTCAGGGGACGCTCCTGCCTTCCTTACCAGACACCTGTCTGTTCAAACCAAGACAGAGATGCTTGCCCAAACTCCCTCCACTCCAGCAATACTCCAGTAACACTCCAGCAATACTCCAGCCCACTTTTCCATGGAAAACTCCCTCCCAGAGTTTCCTGTGGCTGTTATGGAGAAGCAGAGCTGGTGCTGCCTCCCCAGCCCTTGCCAGGCATCTCCAGCACCTGCACGCCCCCGAGGCGGGCGGCCCAGGGGGTGCAGACAGTGTGTGTGAACCCACTGCCCTCCCACATCCCTGCTCCCCTGGGCACAGATAACAGCCCCCAGGAATGACCTTGGGAGACAAGGCACAGATTTATTTGGTCTTTCAGCTGCTAGAGGCTGCTGGCTGCTGTGTGATCTTTGATAAACTCTGGGATGGGAGAGACGCGAGTTTGCACGGGTCCCTGCCAGCCGCTGACACAGATGCTGCCTGGCACGGCACCAGGGAGCTGTGACACTCTTCTGATCATATGTTTATCCACATGTCCCTCACATACTGATAGGCACAGCGATAGCCCCTGGGCCTGCCCTCACAAAGCACGAGCAGCTGAATGTCTGTGCTGCACGCAGAGTTTAGAAATGATGGCACAACGTTTTTTCAAAGGCCTCTCTGTGTGCTGTAGGAACTTTCCAGATGTTGCTGCCACCCAAGACATGGTGCTTCCAGAACAGGTTTTGTCTTGCTGTGAAAGAAATCATGTCTAGTCTATGCTTTGTGACTCCCTAGTCCAGATCTGCCCCACAGGATTTCTACCTGCTTGGCCAAACATTTTTTACCCAAACAGTCTTCAAGCCCTCCTGGCTGAGAGCTCTCAGTCCAAAGTAGCCCCATCATGGTGTTCCTTCTGTCCCGTGGCATGAAAACAAGACAGCAGCCACCTGTGGGTTCAGAGGGACTTCTCCCATCTCCCCAAGAGTGGTGGCACTGGCTGCAGTGAGCCCTCTGCCCTGTGACTCCACTCTGTCAAACTTTGGTCTCTCTTAGTGCTCTAACTCTGTATTTAATTTCCCATACCCCATCCATTTCCCATACCCTTTTGCAGACACAGCCCATCCCAGCAGGGCTGGAGCTGGGGAAGAGCTCCCAGGAGTGTTCAGGGCTGCAGCTCTGCTCTCCCCAGCCCTGGTGTGGTGCTCTCCCAGAGCAAACACGTGCTGTGGCTCTGTATCAGTTGCATGACCAGCTTCATTTTGTACTGCTTATGAATTATTGCTGGCCCCTGTGGCTCTTGTCAGCGCTTCCCCTGTCTCACAGAGACATTGATTCATACACCCATGAATGTTCCCAGGCTTAATTAAACTCCTGCTCCCTTCCTGACATTCTCCTTCAAGTGCACAAAGGTGGCTGATCAGCTCTGGGTGGGCTGGGGATGTGCCCACCTCCCCTGCTTTGTGCCTCCTCTGTGCTCAGACCCATCAAATTTCAGATGTCTCCTCCCCACCTTGACATGGATCCATCACTTTTCTTGCTCTGCAGTTCAGTGTGCTAAATTCTGTTCCCCTTGGCTCTCCTGTCCACCCAAGCCCAGGGCCTGTGTATGGCCCCGTTGTCCAGGCTGCAGCCACACAGGACTTTCATCCCTGGATAGGATTATTCTCCAGCTCTCTTCCTCCAGCCATAAAAAGCAGTATATCACCAGCAAACTTGAGATCAAAACTGACAAGCAAGCTTTTTAGATGAGCCTGTTCTTCTGTATGTAATTAATGTGTCTTGTTTTCTTCATTTATATTTTATTTATAGGCTTTTATGTATTGTGAGAACCTCCGAGAGGGTTTTCTTTTTATGAATTATGCTTTGTAAAACAGGAGAACTGATGTTGATGAAATAGTTATTATCAGCTAAAGACTGCACTCCCAGACTGTGCCTCCCTTCCAACTGGCAATCTGTCACTCTTCCAAACGGGACCGACAGACAGACAGCCAGGCAGCTCCCAGCAAGGAGCCAGGAGGAGGAGGAGGAGAGAGCAGGGATTGTGATGAAGGTGATTAAAAATAGAGAAGGATTCCTTCGCCACAAATCACGGCGAGAAGTTTCAGAGAAGAAAATAGCAAACCTAGAAGATATTGCCTAAGGGGGCTTTTACTGATCTTAGGCTGTGCTGCTCAGATCAGTTCGCTCCAGTGAGTGTCTGTACCAGTTTTTTTAGGATGGAAGAAATAATTGCCAGCATCGGGGCTGGAGGGAGGATTTTTTATTTTTAATTTAGTTTCCCTAAAAAGCCTTTCTTCATTTAAATCTTGGAAGCAGGAGCGTATCTGAGGGAGAAGCTGATTGAAAATGGATCATTCAGAGCTTAGCTCCCATCTTTGTGTTGATTAAGTGTTTACCAAGCTACTGCCCAAAAGGGAATTTCACTGTTTTTTATAATAAATCCCTGAAAACCAAGTTTCACTAGGACCACTGAGATGGCAATCAAAGCTTGAGTGCTGGAGTCAGGGAGTAGGAGCACAGAGGCTCCTGTACATTACTCACTCAAAGAAAACAGGAAACTACTCTACCAGTTCAGCAGCATCCTTCCTGCTAAATATGAGGATTAACTGGGACAAATGATCTCCCAATGAAAAATGAAGACTGCAAGAGGGATCCCTGCCCACCTGGGTGCTGGGAGCATGGACTGAGGCTGGGCTGTGCTAGGGGAGCTGTCTGGAGCCTTTGGGGTGAAAGTACAATGAAAAGAGTGGGTTCTACCCACCCTCCACAAGCATCCATGAAGTTCTCCACAGAATCAGAGAATCCCAGAATGGTTTGGGTAGGAAGGGACTTTAAAGACCATCAACTCCAACCTCCCACCCTCCACTATCCCAGGTTGCTCCAAGCCCCATCCATCCTGGCCTTGGACACTCCCAGGGATGGAGCATCCATGAGCAGCCCAAAGTGTCCCGAGGTGCAGCCAAGCTGTCCCAAAGCACTGAGGCAGCTCAAGGCAGGGAAATGGTGAGAGATCCCTGGGAACACCCCAGGGAAGATGTGTGTGCTGTGACTGAGCCTGAAACACCTCAGATTTTGGCACAGTTTTGTTTATTTGGTGTCCTTTACCACACATCTCCTGATGAGTGATTTGGATCTTCTGATAAGCTCCTGCAAGTTCTCCCTGTCACCATCACTGGCTTGAATAATGCTCTAAATGTCACTGCTGGGACAGGAAATGCAGCAGTTTTGATACCCTTGCTTCTGTCCTGATGATTCACGTTGACTTTTACATGACCAAGCAGAGGGGGGGAAGCTGCTGAGTGCATCACTGAGCCTGCAGAAAT
The DNA here is from genome assembly GCF_027477595.1 of Haemorhous mexicanus. NCBI lineage: Eukaryota > Metazoa > Chordata > Aves > Passeriformes > Fringillidae > Haemorhous > Haemorhous mexicanus. Next base: position 3,865,558 of record NC_082358.1, read on the forward strand.
CTTCACAGTAACAGGATTCAAACCACAGAGCCCCCAGAACTTCCAGGAAACACTCTCAGAAGGGGAGAGGAGCTTGAGCAGGCTCTAGAGAGCTGCAGCCTCTCCCAGCTCTCTGGAGGATGAGCTCCATGCCCATCCTGGACTCCCCGTTCTGGAGGATGCTGATTGGAGGTACCTGATGTCAAGGACCATGAACACCAAGCTGTTCATGGGGATCATAAAAGGAAGTTTAGCATGTGGGATGTCATTTTTCCTTTTAGGATGTTTTTAATTTATCATTTTAGGAGCTGTACATGAGGGTAGGTAATCCCACTCTCTTCAAGAGGCAGAATCAGGGAGGTTAACTCATCACCTGGAGGTTGCTGACAAATTGTCCAGCCTCACCATTCTCATTACATAAAGTTTCCATTGTAAAAAAAATTATTTTCTATCTCCACTGCAGCTCATGGGCATTCATGGAAAAACCTGCAGCTCATGATGAACCCTTTATAAAAAATGTGAAGCAGAGTCACAAACCCCATATTTCCAGGTTGTGATGGAGCCTGGGAGGGACAAGGCTCTGCAGATTCCTGCCCTGAAGGCCATTATTGTATTTGCAGGGAAATGGCCCAACAAAGGCAGGAATGATGAATCTGACTCCATGTTCTCAGAAGGCTCATTTATTACTTTGTGATACTATATTATATTAAAGAATGCTATACTATGCTAAAGAATACAGAAAGGATACTGACTGAATGCTAAAAAGATAACAATGAAAACTCTCTCCAGAGCCCTGACACAGCTTGGCCCTGACTGGCCAAAGAGTGAAAACAACTCCCAGCAGAATGCAATGGAACAATCACCTGTGGGTGAACAATCTCCAAACACATGGCACATGTGAGCACAGCACAGGAGAAGCAAATGAGATAAGAATTGTTTTCCTTTTCTCTGAGGCTTCTCAGCTTCCCAGGAGAAAAACCCTGGGTGAAGGAATTTTTCAGAGAATGGGAATGCCACAGCCATGGCCTTGTGTTCCGAGCTGGGCCCTTGTCCTTGGTGCCAGTGCTGGCTGTGCCCCTGCTTTGAGGACGTTACTGCAGTGTTTGCTTGGCTTCCTGCATGCAGTGATGCTATTTTGGGTGGTTTCTGTGAGACAGGTTATTCCCACAGGCTTTACAACATCAGCAAAGCCTCTAATCAACCCAACTTACCAACTTCTTGGTGGAGTTCTGTGCTGTGTAAATACACAAAGATTTCACGTTAGATGTGTTGTGTGGGCACTGGAGAACACACCCCAAGGATCTCCATGCTTAGAAACTTTTCAAAACTTGACTGAATATGACCATGAGCAACTTCACTCAACTTTCAGGTGGGTCCTGCTCTGAGCTGTGAGTGGCACAGAAAACTTTCAGGAAGCCTTTCCAAACTGGATTATTTTGTAACATTTATTTGAGGTTACCCACAAACGAGTAATAGGTAGACAAAGGGATCCAAAGTTGGTTCCAAATATATTTTAGGAAATATTGTTGGAAATTGATGGACTTTCTACCCATGACCCTGTGAGAAAGAGTTCTTGTGACAAATCCTGTTGTGCACTGTTCACTGCCTTTCCAGTAAATTACTGGCAATGTTCCTGGGCTCCAGCACAAACTGAAGGAATGGTGGCAAAACCAGCCCTGCCAGACAGCAGAGCAGAAAGAGGCTCTGCAGCTGCTACTGATGCCTTGTAGTGGCTGCCTAGAACAGAGGCTAGACAAGATTAAGAGAATAAAAAGTGGGTATTTATTAAAGGTATTTAATAAAGTGGGTACTTATTAAAGGCCTTCAGACAAGTACACCCTGGACAGCCAAAAGCCTCCTTGGGCTACATCCAGGATGGACAATCATCACAACTTTTTCAGACAGTTATAAGTTTGGTCCATTTACATATCAGGTAAATGATATTTGGTCCATTTACATATACGGTATTATAAATTTGGTCCATTTACATATCATGATTAATCCTCTAATTACAGCTGCAGGTAATGAAGTCATTTACCCTCACTTTGCTCCCCACCCCACAACTCACTTTTATTTATACTTTTCAGGGCCTGAGGCAGAGTGTCCTTGAATTTCAGGCCCACAGGGATTGTTTGGTCAGACCAAAATGTGAAGACAGTTAGCTAACACTCTATAAGGAGTTTGGAGTTATACACTAAGGCAGAACTGGGTTTGAAAAATATAAAAGCTAAAATCCTAAGGCATCACTACCAGCAATGAGGGAACCATCCATCCACTGGTGCTTCTGATTATTCCCCAGCTGATTCTGTGACAAATGCATCTGTTCCCACAGCTGTGTCTGGGAGTCCAGGGCTAAGAATCACCTGGAGGTGTTGTGCTCCTGCTTTGCCATGCCCACATCTGTCCCACATCTGTGTGCACAGTACCTAACTTCACATGTTTGTGGGTACAGAATCCTGGGCTTCTGCTGTTCAGAAAATGGAAGTGCTCAGGGAGAGAAGGGTGAGCTCATGCAGCCCTCAGGAAAGCCTGGTGTTCAAAGGTTTTATGGAGCTAGATGCACAAGAAGGTTCCAAGCAGCTCCAATAGCTTAATGAGGCACAAACTCAAAATATAACTTCTCAAAATCCTAAAATTTCCCCCCACATGCTCACTGAGCTTGAGACTGAGGGTGCAGGGGAGACTCAGTGCCCAGCTGGAGGCCTTGGGGCTGCCTCCTCCCCTCAGCATGGAGACAGCCCCATGGCTTGGGTGCTGCCCTCGAAGGATGGACCTGAACACTCCGTGGAGAAGCCTTTATGATCCTGCAGTCATGGAGACACATCTTCAGAGGGTCTGCTAACCCTGCAGCCCTCTCCCCAGTGCCTCCTGGCCCTTCAGCAGCTCTGGTTTGCTCTTTGCTTGCCCCATGCACCCTTCGGGGCTGCAGAGGGCTCCTCATAAGGTGCCCAGCTCCTGTGCCACAGGGAGCAGCACTAAAATGTAATCATTGCATCACTGAGTCCTGCTGAATTTAGGGCCCTGTCTCCACTCCCAGCTCTATATTTAGCACGTTGAGCAATCCCAAACACACCAGTTCCTGAGCCATCTGCATCAGTTGCTCCAAAATAAAGCAGCTGAATGGCAAAGGGTGCTGTGCTCCAGCAAGAGGAGTGCTTTTGGCACATTGTGAAGAGTCCTCCTTCTTCTGCTCACTTCTTTATTTATTTTGCTCCAAAAGAAGGATCCAAAGATACAGAAAGCTTTGGTTCAGGCAGCAGCCCCAGCAATTGTGTTTGTCAATATGTGAAGAGTGTCTGAAAGTGATGTATTTGCAACATATATGGTCCATTGCCTGATTAACTCAGAATGAAAACCACCCAAGCTTCACACTGAAATCAGTTAGCAATACAATATCTCCAAAGATTGTGCAATTACTTTTATTTTTTTTTCTGAATGGCTGCCAATAACTGCAACTTTCACAGAAGATAAAGATCTTTTCTGCTTCATTATTTCTGAGATGGCACATTAGGATCAAATGTAGCATCCTATTAAATAAAACTCCAGGAACACTATATATAGCACCATGGCAAATGTGGCCTGCAAAGCAGCATTGATCAGATCAGCACAGCAGCCTGTTTGCATGTTGAACAGTTAAAATATTCCTGCTATTAAAATTTATCCTCTTCTTGGTAAACATGCATGTACACGTTGCATATTGTGCTCACACAGCTGCTGCTCCATGGGCACAGACTTCAGCACCTCCTCTAACCTGTGTCAGGGGCAGACACAGGTTGTGCTTTATTTATCTCATCCAAGGGACTCTTGAGATGCACTCTCAATTCTCATGGACCTACAGGTCCTACCCATCCAAACTCCCCAGCAGCTCAAGGCAGAGGTGAGGGCAGGGGTTGAGGTTTTTTGGTAGCTGGACAGGCTGAGGTCCTCCTGTCCTCAGGGGCATGTCAAGGACACAAAGGACTGTTACCTGAGGCTTTTTGCCTAAGAGGAATTGATATCACCTGAGGGCAGTGGGTGAAAGCCAAGGTTTGAGTGACAGCCTAATCTTTCTCAGGACAGTCATGGAACCACCTCCCTGTACAGAGCTCTCAGCTTTGACACCCAAACCTTGTTCTGGTACAAGACCAGAGCCCAAATCTGCCCTGGGTTTTGGCTGATGGGAGATCCCACTTCCATCAGGAGGGTAATACCCACATCAGGGGGTTCTTGGAACCACCCTGAGCTCACACAAGGCAGCAGCTGGAGGTGCTCTGATCCCTCGGTGCTGGAAGTCAGAGAGGAATCCTCCAGGAGATGAGAGAGCAGCTCTCTCTCATCCAGGGAGAGACAGCAGCTCATGCAGGGTGCAGGCCACTCTTCCAGGGTCCTGCTTCCCTGGCACAACCCAGGGAATGGCTCTGCCCAGGACAGACCCCTGTCCCTTGCTGGCCTCAGCTCCCAGCCCAGCAGAGCCCAGCCCGTGGCTGGCACTCTGGGATCCTTGCATTCACTTATCAAGGGGAAGGTTTAAAAATGCAGAAAACCCCTCTGAAATGATATTCCAGTGCATTCACAAATTAAGTGAAGGCACATTTGACTGGATGGGCATTTACATATAAATTGCTGTCTAATTGCACTAATTGCACACGTTCACAGATGCGCTATTGCACAGACAGGTTCTGCACATGGATATCAGGTGTCTGCTTTGTTTTGTAGCAAAGATGGCTTCAAATCAATATGAATTATTGCTTCCTCTCTTGCCAGACCACGGCTTAGATCAACCACTGTCCCAGTCAGGGTTAGGGAGACCTTTTGAAGTGATTTTCCAGCTCCTGTTCTGAGTCATCCTGATTTCATACCCTCAGGCTTGCAAGCTTTCCCTTCCTTTCCAGGTCATAAATACTTGTCTTGTCTCAGGGAAGCATTTGGTGCTGTTAGGTACTAAGGACACAGTGTAAAAATCAAATATCTTGGCATTTTACTTTTATATTGGAAACTGATCAAATAGTAAAAATGAATCTTGGATGAAGAAAATGTAAAAGATAGTAAGCAGAATTTAATGTATTTCAATAACATCTTTTTTGTAGACTCGTTACCTCTTTATTTACCCTTCAAGATATTTGCTTCTGTTTTATAGCACAATATGTATTGAAGAGAGACATAAACTGGGCAGGAAAATGCCATTGAAATGAGAAAATAGAAAGTTAATGGTGAAACTAGAGTAGGCTAAATTAATTTACTGATTATATGACCATATCCCATCAGTAAGACATGAATTATTTTGTTTACAGTCTTCAGGTTGTTGCCTGGCCCTGCTACCCTTCGCTGTTTTCAATTTAAACTGCAGTGATTGTAAAGAGAAGAGAAAATAAACCAAATGTTCCCATTCCACTTATAAATTTTATGTTTATAATCTTGTAGCCATCCATGGAAACCATGCCTGTTATTCAAGTGCCTCGCCTCCCCAAGCTGAGCATAATTATTACTGATACATCTGGATGTTTAACTACCTACTACAGACTCTTGAATTCCTTCCAGATATAAAATATCCATTAATACAGGAGTGGAGAAGAGTGGAGTCACAGGGGGAAGAAGAGAGGGGAGGGTTTATGTCTATTACTTCAATTCTCAGAGGATTTATGCCTTGCTTAGCACCACAGGGAGTAAAACACTATTACCTAAGCTGGTGTCATTCAGATAAAAGGATGTAATGTGCCTCTTTCCACTTTGTTTTGCAAAGAATCCTTCGTGCACAGTGGGACAGAGCCACTCTAGCTCGGTGTCCTCAGAAGATGGAGATACCCTCCCATGGTGCAGCCCTCCCCCAGCCCAGGGGCATCACTGAGTCATGTTCTTTAAAGCCCTTTGGGTTGGGCTTTCACTCAAAACCCACACAATTTTGTAGCCAATGGGTCCATCTGTAAAAACAGAGCTTGGGCTTTAATCCCACGCAATGTTTCTTGCTCTGGTGTCAGCTCTTGAGGGAAGTCCCAAAGGAGCAGGTGGGTCTGCTGGTGAGGAGCCCAGCAAGCACCAAAGCAGTTGGTGTGAAGAAAGAGGCTCAGCTTTGAGCAGTGTCAGCAAAGATGGTGGTCTCTGAGTAAAATGTGGGTGTCTTACCTGAGGGAAGAGCCAGCTTCCAGGAACATCCATAAATCCCTCCTCTGGGGGCTGCATCCTCAGGGGCACAGCATCCTCCCCCATGGCTCCTGAAGGCAGCACTGAAACACCATTTAGGAATTTTAGCTGTTTTGCAAAGATAGTTCTGCCACACAGCATTTCCTCACTGTATCAGCTCCATTAAGGCTCCAGCCCAGACTTATTGATTACTCTCTAATCTGTGCCCTATTAAATTCACACATCCATCTCACAATTACACACGTGGCATCAGTCACTCTCCAGCAATGCCCCATTAGTCCCTATTATGAAGAACACGGTGGTAGTTGTGTTGCTGCTGCCTCATTACCCTCAGGATGTACCTGATCCGTGGCACATGGGGCTGGCTCTGGTCCAGGGAGAAGCTTCCCCACAAAAAGCCAGGGCTGACTCCTCGCCTCACACCCGCCACTTGAGTCGTGGTTTTCAAATGTTCAGATGTGTGTGAGAAACACTTAGGTACAGAGAGTGTCAGATCCCTTTCTGTGAAACTATTATTTGCCTCCAGATAGAATGGGAAACAACTTGTCCCTGATCATAGCAGTTACTTATAAGCTGCCAGACTGGAGGGATAAGTGAGATAAATTAAACTGTGAGTGCTCGCTTTCCAAGAACAGCTCACTCTATTTGCTCAGGCGTTTAAGTACACACGCAGCTTTTAGCCTGTAATCAAAGCACAGAGCTCAAGCAAAACGATCATATTTAGTGCACCAGATCAAAGAGGGAGAGCTCAGAGTCATGTACCAGTGCAGTCCCTCCTGGTGCTCCAGCCCTCTGCCACAACCTCTGCACTCTGGACCCTGAGGACAGCTGCCCTTTGCTGCAAACAGGACATAACCACACTCAGTGACAGAACAGAACAACCAAAACCTCCTTCTTCACCCCCTCCACCTCTCACAGCCCCATAAAACCCCCATTCTGCAAATCCCCATTTGCAGAGGGTGCCACTGGTGTTGCTCTCTCTCCCGTGCCCCTTCCTCTGGTGGCACCACGAGCAGAGATTCTGCAGTGCCTCCCACAGCTCTGCAATCCCTCTCCCCACAAATGTGCTTGGAGTGCTCATGGCTGGCAGATGGAATTTCACATTCCACACATTCAGGGGACCAGATGAGCACAAGAGGCTGCGCAGGCTGCGCATTGTGCTTCCGATTCTTGTGGATTCCCTCTCACGGAGGAAGTGGCCCAGAATGGGAAGCCCCATCTGTCACTGAGATACTTGTTGAAATTGAATGTTCTGATTGGGTTTTTTAATATTTTTTTCCAAGATTGGAAGTGTTTTGGTCCCATCATCTCTGCCTTTAGCTCTGATCACACAGTGGAGGCACAGAAAAAACATAAGAATAAATGGTTTGCTACATTTACTGAAAAGGATGATATTTTGTTGCTAATGGGTAGAATTTTAAGATCTTCAATATAATCACATTGGAATGACCTGGAAAACTTTCATTTAGGACAGATTTATGCACTTTTGACTGGACCTCCTGGGGCTTTAATTTTTAACTCAGATTGTCAGATGCACCTCTGAAAGATACCCAAAGAAAAGCCAGGAATGATCTTAAGCTAAAAAAAAAAAAAAAAAAAAAAAAAAAAGAAGGAAGGAGGATGTGAAGCTGAGTGTTTAAACCCAAAGAGACTGAAGGTGCAGAAAGAGGATGGGAAGACAGGAGTGTCAGGAGACTGCTCTTAGCAAACAACAAAGCTAATGGGAACATTAAAAACATAATTAAGTCAAGTTTGGATCAAAACTGCACGCTGTGTGATCCCAAGTAATTTCTGAAGATGCTGTGGAGCCACAACTCCAATATCTGAGTTCATCCTGGATTAATTTTTTCCTTATTTTTGGTTTGGGTTTCAAATAGGGAAAATTACTGTGAGCAGAAGGACAACATCACAGCAAGGATTTGGTGAGGGTAAAATATCATCTGTGAACCAAATCTGGCCATCCCACCCAAACCCTTCCACCAGGCACTGCTTCATCCATTCAAGGGTGTGCTTCCCTTTCTGCAAGGTGTCCGTGGCCAGCCAACATCACACTTGGCTGACTTACAACTGAGAACTCACTTTGCAGTGATGGTGATGATGATCAGCATCTTCTCCTGACTCACCAGCATAAAACCAAAACCCCAGTGATGAGGAAAGGTTACCTCTGTGACACAGCAGCTTCTGAAAGCCAAGGCAAGGCTGTCACCACCCACCAGTGCGAGCAGTTCTGGGACAGTCCCCAGTGGTGAGAGGCTGCTGAGCTGTGTAGTCGCTGCTCTTGGTGGGCAGAGCTTGTTGTGCACCTCAGGCAGGCTGACCTCACAGCCTGGCAGAGCTCCTCCTGCAGACAGGACACTACTGCCACTGTGTGAGACCTGACAGTGCTGGCACCTCTGCCACCCTGTCCCTGCACTGCCTCTGCCATGCCCCCGCTCTGCTGGGCTCCTCAAGGTCCCTCTGCAGAGTCTGGCACTGCAGCCAGGGGTTGGTGCCATGCAGGACAGCCCTGCCCAGAACAGGAATGCCACTGGATGGAGAATCCCCTCCACCTCTTTGCTTCCTCTCTCCCAGTGCTTCCTGCATTGTGATTCCATTGAAATAGGGCTGGGCAGCATTCTTGTGCCCTAATCTGTGCGGAATGCAACTCCCCTTCTTCCTCGAATGTCCTACAATTTCCTTTTCTCTGAGGACTCACAGGCACCTTCTGTTCCCACAAGGATACTGGCATGGCCCTGCTGTCTGCTTTCCTCCTTTCTTTCCTCTTTTCCTTTGGAGCTGTGCCCTCACAGCTCAGCTGGAGGGACAATTCCCAAGGCACAGCCAGTGTGATCATTTCTGGTTCTGTCAGCACCAAGTGATCATGGCTCATGCTCCAGATGACTGGGTTTAAGATATCATGGGATTTAAAAACAGTAAAAAAAAGAAAGGCATTTCTTTCTTGGTGTCAGGCTGTCCAAGGATGATGTTTTCAGAACCCTCTGGGTGGGTGGAACTACAAAAAGAAGCGTGGGCTGATAACACCTGAGCAGCACTCTGGGAGTGAGCAGGACCCATCCCACCCTGAAAACCAAGAGCACTGCCTTCTGCCTGGCTCTTACATTCCATTTCCCTTAGCTTGGAAGGGCAAAATCAAGCAGGAGATCCCACACCCATGTGTGTTCTGCAGCTTGGAATTCACAGGAGGGTTGTTTTGGTTTGAGTGATGTTTGGTGGTGTATCATGAGTCCCCTGGGCACTGGTGAGGCTGCTCCTAATCCCAGGTGAGCTGATGTGGGTACCAGGATGGCACAGGTTGTTCCCATCAGGGTACCAGGATGGCACAGGATGTTCCCATCAGGGTACCAGGATGGCACAGGATGTCCCATCAGGGTACCAGGATGGCACAGGATGTCCCATCAGGGTACCAGGATGGCACAGGATGTTCCCATCAGGGTACCAGGATGGCACAGGCTGTCCCATCAGGGTACCAGGATGGCACAGGTTGTTCCCATCAGGGTACCAGGATGGCACAGGATGTTCCCATCAGGGTACCAGGATGGCACAGGATGTTCCCATCAGGGTACCAGGATGGCACAGGCTGTCCCATCAGGGTACCAGGATGGCACAGGGTGTTCCCATCAGGGTACCAGGATGGCACAGGTTGTTCCCATCAGGGTACCAGGATGGCACAGGATGTCCAGTCAGGGTACCAGGATGGCACAGGCTGTCCCATCAGGGTACCAGGATGGCACAGGGTGTCCCATCAGGGTACCAGGATGGCACAGGCTGTTCCATCAGGGTACCAGCATGGCATAGGATGTCCCATCAGGGTACCAGGATGGCACAGGCTGTTCCATCAGGGTACCAGGATGGCACAGGCTGTCCCATCAGGGTACCAGGATGTCCCAGGATGTCCCATCAGGGTACCAGGATGGCATAGGGTGTCCCATCAGGGTACCAGGATGGCACAGATTGTTCCCATCGGGGTACCAGGATGGCACAGGGTATTCCCATCCAGGTACCAAGATGGCACAGGCTGTCCCATCAGACCCATCCTGTCCAGTGAGAGCAGCAGGGTGAGTCCCTCCCCAGCTGCCTTAGCCTGTGTCCCCAGCCTGTGCAGGAGGAAATGAACCCCAGGCTGGGCTCGAGCCTGAGGAATCCCTGGTTTTCCAGGGAGGACTGACAAGTGCATCAGCTCTGGAAACTACTGATTGCAGACACTTGTGACTTTCCATTCAGGCAGGATTTCTGTGGCTGAAAGTCTGCTCTGTGAAGGTGCCTATTTCATATTCCTAATGCACCCACACCTATTTTTGATTAATACTTTCATCTCAATCCAATACTGAAACCCTCTATTAATATCTGAGGCCCTTGTGCACTGTTTGGGGCTGGTGTTAACTTATTAGCAGTTTCTAGTCAAGTGAAAATGGGTGTGTGGGAAGCAAGTATTGTATTACCAAATGACCTTTTACTCCGTGCCTGGGCTCAGCTCAGTGTCTCAGGCACTGCTGAGCAATGCTTCAAAAACCTCTGGCAGGGAAGAGGGATTATGGTCTGTTCTGCATTACTGGGGTGGTCCCACCTGGCCTGGAACACTTCCAGGGATGAGCAGACTGTGCTAGGGCCTCACCATCCTCACAGGGAAATATTTCTTGTGGCTATCAAGCCTGAATTTCCCCTCTTTCAGTTTGAACTCCTTGTCCTATCACTACAGTTGCTGATGAAAAGTCTTTCTTTGACTTCCTTGGAGGTCCCCTTCAGGTACTGGAGGGTGCTGTGAGGTCTCCTGAACAGCCCCAGCTGTCCCAGCCTGTCTTCATTTCTGTTGCTGTTGGCTTTCTCCCACACTTACAACCACCACTGCCCTCCACCACAACCCAGAAACATTTTTAATCTGCTTTATTGTGAAGTAGTTGACTTAATCACTCATTAAACACGTATTTCCTACTCTTAAAAATCTATTTTCTCCCTTTTAGATATGTTTATTCAATGATGGAATTCCTTCTTTCAAAGCTTCTGTGAAGAGAATGGTGGTGGTGGAGGGACATTTTAAAATAAAACCAAATCTGCTTCCTGGATTGAGGTGTTGATGCAATGGTCTTAAAATTCACATGTTGCCTCTGAGAGTTTGAGGTCTCTGCACAGGGAAGGAGGTTTCCTACCTCACCTGGCAGCTGATGTAGGGCAAGGAACTCAAGGTGTGCATCCAGCTCCACCTGCTCCTCTTGAGATTCCTCTGAAGCCTTGAGCTCACTCTCCCTCCTTTAAAGCTGTACTTGAGGGGTGGAACCAGATAACCTTCAAGGTCCCTGCCAACACAAACCATTCTGTAATTTCCAGGTTCTCCTAACTCTGTCACCATAAATGTTCGTGCTTTTGTGTTCACCTGGAGGAACCCTGGTGCCCTGAGCGTACCTGCACGGGCACTCCATGAGGTCCCAGGGCACTGAGGCAAACCAAATCCCTCCCAACACAAACCATTCTGTGATTCTGTGATTTCCAAGTTCTCCTAACTCTGTCACCATGAACATTCATGCCTTGGTGCTCACCTGGAGGAGCTCTGGTGCCTGGAGCATCTGGAAACCTGCACAGGCGCTTCACCCTTCACCCAGGCAAACCTTGGGATCAGCGTCCTTAGGAACAACCTCCAGTGCCCCTAAACCTGTGCAGGCCCCTGGGAGCAGCAGGGCTGCCTGGAGCACACCCACCCTCACAGCTGGGCTGTGCTTTGCACCTCAGCAAGTCCCTAATTTCCAGTTTCCAGGGAGAGACACGCGGGGATAACGAGCTGAAGTGAGGGAAGAGGACACTGATTTTCTGGGCTGTCTTCACTGCACATTTTCCACCCAGGAGCTGAGGCACGAGCAGCTCATCCCCATGGCTCGTGGCACATCTTCCTGACAAGGCTGCTGTGCCCCGGGATGAGCTGGATCTGCTGGGCATGGTCCTGCAGGAACAGGGATGGGGTGGCCACGCGAGGAGTCGTGAGGAGCACAGACGTGGGGAAACTTTGTCTCTCTGGAAAAAGCAAAGGCTGATTTTGATGCAAACACAGATTTTCAAGCTCCATGGAGGGATCTGTGTGTGGCTTATTAGTGACTTTTCCATTTGCAGCCAACACCAATGATACTTTCTTAAGTCTGTGTGGGCTACTGGCCTGCTTTATTATTTTCCATTGTCTTTTCTCACTCACATTTTTAAGTCTTTAGCTCCTTTTATGTACTTGAGAAAAGAGTCCCACACAAATGTCTCAGAGACTTGAAAAAGAAAAAAAAAATCAAACACCTATTGTCTTCAAAGGTGCCTTTTTGGGGATTTTTCTTGAGTTTTCTCACTAGTTTGGGGAAAAATGTCTTTGGCTTAGGAAGATTTAATAGAGGCAAGTCATGGTGCTGGGAGTTAATCCAAGACAACTCTTCATCCTTCCAGAGCCCCTTGTTGAGGTGATTTGTTCCATTGTACAGTCAGACAGGCACAGCACACTCCAAAGGGAGACTCTTTTCACTCCTTTTACTGAGGGAGTGAAATGGACTTTTTGGAGTGCTGGACCTCCTGGCTGGAGGGAGTTTTTAATTCTCTAGTGGGCCTTCAAAACACTCAAGTTGTCATCTGTGCCTTGTTCTTCTCTTTCCTGACCTCCTCATCTACTTCAGTCCAAGACTCTGCAGATTTTCCTTGTCACAGACTCTGGGCAAAAGTTGGGATGGGTGGCTCTAGATCAGGTCCCACCACTCACCCTTGAGCTTCAGATTCCCACACAATGTCAGGGCTCCTTGGCATGCAGATCACAGAACTGGCTCAAAAGCCAGAATCTCAGATATTGTGAATGTGAAGTTCACTTTGGGTTAGTTACAGCTTTATAAGTATTTTCAACTCTATTGTGGACTTCTTAATAAAAACCTTGATGATTACAGGACTTCTACAATTTGAAACCCAACCTTTTATGTGAGCAGTGTATTTTCTCCAATGAAGTTTTCATGCACAAGATACACCAAAACAGATCCTTAGACTCTGGAAAAACAATTTTTTACCATTAAAAATAATTTTTTTTAGTAATATTTTCCCTATGAGTGGAGCCAAGAAGAAAAAACTGATCCTTGCAAATTAAAAAGTCAGAAGAAGGCTAAAGAGAGTAGCAGGACTTAATTCTCTTATGAGTCACTCAGCACCTTCGTGGCAGTGAAGAGAGGGAAACCAACACCTTCCAAGGCTGTTCTGGTGTTATGATAATTGCACACAGTAGGATGGGAGGTTCAATTTTTTCTGCAATTTAATTGAATCTGACTTCTCCCTCCAGTCTATAACCTCATTTTAGTGGTTCCAATCCTATTCTTTCAGAGACTTTTTGTTTATGGAAGTTTTCCAGACCAGGGAGAAGCTGGGTGATCCCAGAGCAGGCAGGAGCTCAGGCTGGTGGCCAGCCACTGTCAGTGTCTTTATTCCAGGACACACTGGAAGGATGGTTTCTGTGAGCATTAAAAAATCTATGGAAATAACTGGAAAGAAAAAAAACCCAACCCAGACTTTCTGCTCCAGGTCATGACCTGCATAAAAAACTTTCTGTCTGTGTTTTACACTCAATAGGTAATTTCACACTGTCTGTCTCAGGCAGAGCTGTCTGATATGAGCTGTTACACCACTGCCTTCAGCTGCTGGAGGCTCTGAGTCTCACCCCACCTATAAGTCTGCAGATATTGATTGACTTCAGGATGATTTCTAATAATAACTGGAGAATAACCTCCATCCTGTGCCCAAAGTGTTGGAGCCAGATGATCTTTAAGGTCCCTTCTAGCCCAATCCATTCTGCAACTCTCCCACCTGTGGAGGCAGGACTGAAACTGTGCTGTGACTCTCAATTTGCCAGGGAGAAAAAGCTGCCAGAGAGGAGCCACTGTGGGCAGGGGGAGAAGGATGAGCTTTTGGTGGCAGGGACAGCTGGCAGAGAGCTGGCCAGTTCCAGTCCTTCCACCAAATTCCTGGAGGAATCTTGCTGGTCAGAGCTGCAGGTGACACACAGCCTGGGGAACTGGTGAGTACAGAGCTGGTCCCACACTGTCACTGCAGACACTGGTGTCACCTGGAAAACAGGGCCTGATCAAAAGGAACAGAAAGGAAATCATTTAAATCCAGCCTAATGCAAAGTTGCATTAGGGAAAAAAAAAAAAAAAGCCTGAGAAAGGGGAGCTCCAGGCAGGATCTACCCCCAGCCAAAGCTCTTTGAGGGATGGTGGAGCAATTGAATTTCTGCAGCAGCACATGGGGTGTCTCTGACAAGGAATGGAGGAGAGAGGGAGACAGGGAATGCCGTCTTTCCTCTCCTCCCAGCACTCCCTGAACTCCCAAACTGCAGAGCTCTGGCATCCATACATTAAGTCAGATGTTGGGAACAGCCAAATAAATCACAACAGAGCAAGAAAAATATCTTGAAATGAGACATTTATGGAAATCAAAGAAAAGAATAAAAATTAAGCTGGGATAGAAATGCCTGATACTAAAGAGCTTACATTTCTGCCAAGGAAAGGCAGAGCAAGAAAAGGCTGGAAGGTGAATGTGAACGTTTTCCACTCAGGAACAAGGCACACACTTTTGGGACAGATGACAGTTAACAGCACTGGGACAAATTCATAAAGGAAGAGGCCAGCCTTCCACTTTTGGTGTCTTTTTATGGGCCCTGAGATCCTTGGTAGCAGCCATGCAGGACCCCACAGGATTCTGCAGGAGCTGGGCAGAGGGAGCTGAGCTGGAATAGCTCAGGCTGCTGTCATGGAGATAACCACTGCCACCCACAGCAGCATGACTTGGGAAGGCTTCCAGCTTGGGAAGGTGGTGTGGGGGCTCCTCTTCCCGTGATTTACACCTTCCAGGCTGCCCAGACAGCTGATGGCAGAGAGATTCAAGGGGGTGCAAAGAATGGTGGGATCCTCCATCCAGCCCTCTCCCAGGATGTGAGTGCCTTGTCAGAGGGAAATGGGGCATTTATGGACCAACACTTCCCTCCCTTCCTCAGAAGAGAATAGACTGGGGCAGGAACAAGATGAAGAAAGAGAAGGGTAAAAGGAGAAGGGGAGAAAAGCAAGGACTGAAAGGGAGAGCAGGAGAGCAGCCAGCTCAGTGCCAGGGCAGCACGGCAGCAGCAGGCAGGGCACCAGTGACAGTGGCATCTCTTGGCCCGAGGTGCCAGCACGGACACGAGTGGCTTTGCAGAGCTGCCCGGGCTGGGGCAGCCCCAGGAGCTGTTCCCCATCACTCTGCCCGGGAGGTTCCCGTGCCAGCAGGGGCTGAATCAGCCTCCCACAGGCGGGCTGAGGGCGAGGTGGGCTGGGTGAGAACGGAGCCCTGTGAGGGAGGGGTTGTTGGGGCTGCAAATCACTCTTTCGAGTTTTCATTTCCTCGCAGCCACGGGCTGCCCTGCTCAGAAATGAAACTTAGAGAGACGTGCCAGTGCTTTCTGAGATGGAGAAAGCCACAATGACAGGTCATAGGATGCAGGACAGGGTGGCTGCTGGGTAGGGTGTGCTCAAAGCAGACACAGCTCTGGGCAGCATGCGGGGCTGGCTGAGCCCCCACTCTGCTCGGAAGGAGAGGGGAAATGTAGGTAAGAGATTTACAAGTGCAGAGAAGGGGTCCAGGAAGGCAGAGAGGTGATGAGAGAAGGGAAAGAGCT
Source organism: Haemorhous mexicanus (assembly GCF_027477595.1). NCBI lineage: Eukaryota > Metazoa > Chordata > Aves > Passeriformes > Fringillidae > Haemorhous > Haemorhous mexicanus. The sequence continues at coordinate 3,881,300 of NC_082358.1, forward strand.
TCCCTCCTGCTGGCTTTGCAGAAAGCAGCGCTGGAGGGGATGAGCCTGTTCTCACTTTGGAGCTGTTATGGGCGTGGAGCAGCTTTCACAAGCCCTGGAGCATCCCTTGTGTACTTCTGTCTGTGCCTCAGGCTGCCGCCCTGGGCAAGTGCCTGTTTGCCCGTGCTCCAGCAGGGCGGACGAGTCATCTCCCATTCCTCACCAGGACACAGCTCTTGCTCTGCTTTGTTCCAAGGCAAGGAACAGCCTTAGCCCTGATAAAAATTGCATTGCAATGCTCCTTTTCCATAAGCAACTCCCGTGCATCAAAGGTTCTCTTCCTCACACAGCTGGAGCTGAACGTGGAGACCCTGAGGCAGAGCTGAGCCAGGCAGGGGTTCAGCCCAGACTGCCCTCACAGAATCTGCCTGGTTTCCACAATGGGAATGAGCAGGAAAAGAAAGCAGAGACTATCAGCTTCTACCTGGGGCTAGAGGGAGAAGTCAGTCAGGTTTGGCAGGATAACTCACTGCCCGTTGAGAGGATCTGGATGGAGCTGTGTCCTGTTGGGGTGGGGAAGAACTAAAGCTTCATGACTTCATCTACTAAGGAAGGACCATCGATGTTTCTCGTCAAGAACAGTGACTTCTTTTGTAATGCAAAGGAAATGTCTGTGTTCTGTGTTTGTACAGTGCTCCAACAACAGAGCATTTAAAACACAAACCAAAGTGAGCCCTGGAGACCTCAGACAGCCTGGACAGGAGCTCTTGCTCCCACCCACAAACCATTGGGATAAATCTGGGTGATCAGCTCACAGAAGCAATGGACTTGCTCATGTGAAGCAAGAGCATAAAAGTAGAAAACATGAATTAAAATCAAGTTGAAATGCCCATCCCATCCCAAAAACATCCGAAAGATCTCTGTGCTGCCCATCAAGTGTCATGGCCGCTGATGTCCACCAACTTTGAGCTGGTTTCCATCTCCCTTGCACCCACTTTCATTCAGAAAGAACAGAGGCTAAAATATTTGTCCAAATGATTTCAAGGGTTCTTTAGAGGATTAAACAAATCTAGTGTTCAGAAATGAGCATTTTAATTGTAGAGCCATGAGGCAGGCTGAGGTATGGAGTTCAGTGATGCTTCATAAATCCAGCCAATTTGTACAGTTAGCTTAAAACGAAAGTGGTAATTAAAAGCAAAGGAACAGCTAGTCCGTTACAGACTAAATGGTTAGATTAAATATTACCCTGGATCTGATTATTAATGTGCAGGAGAGCTGTTTAGTGGCTCGGTATTTGTTCAGCAGGTTTTATTAATAGCTCCACGGCAAACATTTCCCGTAACGCAGGATCCTCACACCAAAGCCGAGCGTGGAAACTTGCACGCTTCTCCTCCGCTGCTTTCACCCATAATTTCCACAGATTTTGTGCCTTTTTTTTGCTCTCGGGTTTAGTCAGTGTGACCCCTTGGCACGGCTGGGTTTTTCACTGCCCCATTCCCGCATGGCAGAGCCGCAAAACAACTGATTGAGATTTTCCCCCTGCGTCACGGGAAGGTCCCGCTCCCCGTGACGCACCATCCCTGACTGCAAGACAAAGTCACCTCAAGGTCGAGCTGCAGGTGCCCATCCCAGCCTGCCCTGGCCACCCACCACCACCAGGCAGGAGCTGTGCCCCCCAAGGTGTGAAACCCCAAGTGAGAAGCAGCACAAAGCTCCGGGCAAGGAGGAAGAGTGAGGAGGGCAGAGGGCTGCTTGCCTCCATGCAGCTTAGGTGAGTTCAGTTTCAGGAAGCTCAGACTCAGCATCTCAGATGTCAGTAGTTTCCACTGAGAGCTCAGGCCAAGTCAGTGAGGGATGCATATTAACAGGGGTAAAAAACGGTGCTCAGTTGATGGAAAAGTCCCATTAAACAGCAAACTGGCCCAGATGAATGCTCACAGCCCCCAGCCTGTGCTTCTCACGTAGAATGCCAGAACATGGCTTGCCCAAGGGAAGGCAGACAACTGATGTGGGTGGAAGGGCTTAGACCCCCTGGGTCCTGCAGAGCTGGGGTGTGCTGGTGGAGCACTCAGTGGCACTGGAGGAGCACCTGGTTCTTGCATCACCACAACCTAGAATGATAGAATCATCAAATTCTTCATTTCCTTCTTCTCCTTTTTCTTGGTCTTCAGCAGAGATTCCTTCTCCCTTTCTTTACTTCTAATACCACAGGGAAAGGAGCTGGAATTCTTCTTCCAGCACATATGTCTGGGGTTTTTTTCCTGTGAAACCTCTGAAAAACCAATGCTGACAACAACATTAATGCAGGATTCCAGGGATGAACTTTATTGATTTGTCATGGATGTGTGGGAAGAACACAGTGCAACCAGAGTGTCCCAGATTGAGACTGTGAGGTGTGCAATGGTTGGACTCCCACCACCTTTCTTTTTTTAAAGTAAAAAGCATCTCTTTGCTCGATTTGCCTTGTTATCAGTTGATGAGATTAATTCAGAGCCTACCTCTCACTGCTAGCCCTGCAGGAATCCAGGTTGCCTGCAATGTCAAGCAAGTCTAATAAATAATTTGGATGGAGTCAGTGCATTTAGTCAAACAAATAACTTCATTCAAAGGGCAGAATGGATTTTGTCAAAAGCCTTTTTTCATTATGTCAGGATGAAGAAAAAATTGTGCAGCCCTTTCACTCTGTCACCACAAAGGCATTTGTTCAAGCTTCTGGCTTTGCTTGATGTAAAAAATGTAGTTGTCAAGGCCCACACAGTGAATTGCTCTTCCCCACCCTGTCAGCATGAACCACCACTGCACAGGGATGGAGGGACACGAGTCCTGACACTCCCCAGAGACACTCCTTGGATGGGCTGTGTGTGAGAACAAACACTGGGTGGTCCATGAGGAAGAGGAAGCAGCATTCCAGCTCTCCTAGGCTTGTTTGTGTCCCTTCCCTGTGCCCCAGGTCACCTCCACCAGCATCCTGGGACATGTTCTGCAGCAGGATGCAACACCCTGAGAGCCCAGAAGAAATTCAGACATCCCAGAGTGTTCTGAAAAATCCCTTTCCTGTTCACTGAAATCACTTGGCTAATTTAAGCATGAACACATCAAACATACATGGGAGCAAAAACAGGGAAATGGGAAATGTGGGCATTTTAGGCATCTCTTCATTATATTTATTAGAAGTAATTAAACAAAAGACTAGAACCCAGGGGCAAAATGCTGGGTGCTAGAAGCTCATTGATTTACAGTCAAAATGAGAGACAAAGAGGGTGTTCAGAGCAGAGTCATGGGCTGTATCTCCTGAGAGTGCTCTCAGAGAAGATGGAGCCACCCACGGGCACCATCTCAGAATCACAGAATGGTTTGGGTTGGAAGGGACCTCGAAGATCATCTGGTTCCAAGCCCCTGCCAAGGGCAGGGACACCTTCCCCTTGCCCACTCTTGGAGTGATGTGTGCTACAGTTTTCCACAGCAATCTCCACATTCACTGCAATCCGTAGCCACACTCCCACCCTGGCATTCCAAACCAGCAGCCCCCACTGAGGTCTCCCAGTTTGGATGTTACAGGTGCCCAGCTAAGCTCTGTCAGTCACAGGAGTGGGGTGGTCACCATGCAGCTCCCCTAGCACAGAACTGTGAATCCACAGGGACATCACATCCACAGAAACCTCTCTACCTTCATGCCATGGACGCCTCCGACAGAAAAGATGCTCCACACACAGCAGCAGCCTAATCAGGCAGCTGACTCATAGCTGCTGGGGAAAAGAGAGAGAAGACATCAATACAAGAGGCTATTTTTGTATTTTGAGTGGTGCTCTGTTGCTGCAGGGGACACAGAGAGCTCTGTGAGGCTCATTCTTGTATTTCACCAGCTCAAGTTCATGTTATGCTGTTCTTCCACCTCACCTGAGCTCCAACACCTTCATCCCTCTCCATCCTCTCACTTCCCACACCCCAGAGTAGCCTCAGCCAGCTGTCCCTTTCCTCCCAGCTCAGGAGGAATGGGACATTCCTCTCCATCCTTCCTCAGACCATCTCTGGGTGTGGCTGCTGGGTCAGTGCTGAGCCCTCCACGCTGCAGGAGGTTGGAGCAGTGACATTGCAGAGGGGGCACGGCTGTGACTCCTGCACACCCAGCCTCCCAAAACAGCGTGGATGGGAGCACAGGCACACCCAGCCACCCAAAACAGCGTGGATGGGAGCACAGGCACACCCACCCTCCCAAAACAGCGTGGATGGGAGCACAGGCACACCCACCCTCCCAAAACAGCGTGGATGGGAGCACAGGGACTGCTCATCGGGCTGGGATCGTGGCATGTCACAGCCCTGTGGGAGCCCTGGGGGTGGCAGACCCACAGAGCCCCACATCCAGGCTGGGATCCATCCAGGAGAATGGCAAAGCAGGGTTTTATTCAGAGGTAGCAAAAGAATAATGAGTTCATTAGATACCAATTGATTGATAAAGAGGGATTTATTGAAAGGTCTAATGTGTGTAGCCAAAATTAGTTTGCCATGTAATTAACTAAAAATGACTTAAGCAATGCATTCTTAATTATTATCTTAGTACAGCCAACTTGTAAGAAATTTCAAGCATTTAATTGGCATTTGATAGAATAGCTATAGCAGCTAATTAGGTACCAAATTATGGAATGCGCTAATTGATATTTAATAAGTATGTCAATTGGTATCTAACTAGCCAATATGTTATAGCTATCTTGGAATGTGTCAATTAAGTGCCTAAAGATCTCTTTCAAGTAGATTATAAATGTAATCTATTAAGGATGTAATTTGCAACATTTTTTGATTATGGATTGTAACTTATTTGCTTCCTGAATATGTTATTGCTATTCACAGCTCATTCACACAATATCATGTGCAGTGTTTTGCCTACTCCAGCAACTTTGACAACTGGTATTTTCCTCAGCTCTGCTCCCCTCTTACTCTGGTGCAAAGAGATTTTCACTCTCTCCACAGATCCCAGAAGGGGACAGCTGAAAGGCACACCACCCAACAGCCATGGGTGAGTTTGTCAGCATTATCTTGGTTTAGTGGCACTAGAGTCTACCCACAGTGTTTTGGTTATTTCAAGGGGTGGCACAGTCCAAGCTCTTTGATGTGTGGTCCTGTTCAAAGAATTATTGAATGGTTTGGGTTGGAAAGGATATTAAAGCTCAGCCCTGCCATGGCAGGGACACCTCCCACCATCCCAGGCTGCTCCCAGCCCTGTCCAGCCTGGCCTTGGGCACTGCCAAGGATCCAGGGGCAGCCCCAGCTGCTCTGGGCACCCTGTGCCGGGGCCTGCCCACCCTCACAGAGAAGAATCTCTCCCTAAAATCTGATCTAAACCTACTCCTTTTCAGTTTAAAAAAAGTCCTCTGGAAAATTCAGAGGGATGCTTTTACAGTCAGAGCCATTGCACGGGTCTGAACCAGGGGGGAGTTTTTCTCTCCCAAGTTTGTTCATAAATATCATAAAAATTGCTGCTCTCAGGACAGGAACAAGAGGAGGGAGTGCAAGAGAAGCAGCTTAACCTAAAGGGTGAGATGTCCTCGGTGTCCCTTGGGGGGCTGGCATCACATTTGGGGTGTCAGGCTGGCTTGATTAGCTCCTAACAGGATTTGCCCATTCCTTGAACTCCCTAGTCAGGCTGAATCCCCCAGGAATTTCACCAAAGGGTTAATTTAAAGCACGGTGATGATGTGCTTGTTTTCTTTTGATTTCTTTGATACAAGTTACCATTTACAGCGAGCCTGGGGAGGTTTTTCCCTGAAGCAATGCTCCCGTTTCTTTGTGTCATGTGTGAGTACAAGGCTGGTGCAGTGAGAGGTGCAGCACACAACATTAGTGCCTCAGCGATCTGAGCACTTTATCTTCATGAGTAAAGTACCCAGCTGCTCTTGAATTCAACTGAAAAAAAAAAAAAAAATATGCTGCCACTCGTAAGAGCAATACATTTTCAGTTACTAATAACAACTGTTGTCATGGAAACAGCCGGTCCAGCATGAATGTAAGGATTTGCTTTCAGGTCAGTGCTGTATTAGTCAGCAGCCTTTCAAAACCACATCTCCCCAGCACACAAGTCTCCTGTCCAATTTACTCTTTGCAGCACTTTTTCTCCATTGTGAATTACTCCAAATTAATTACATTTTATGACAATTGTGCACGGCTCCTTTTCAACTCAGCTCGCTGTATAATTACTTGGAAATGGTTTATGGAGGCCAAAAGAAAATTTCATAACTGTATCCAGGTTTGGGAGTTCTGGTGGGGTTTTTTTCAAAAGAACAGTAAGACTAGAATAGGCTGAATTATCATTATGATCATTAATGATAATTGAGCATCAGGCACTTGGGATGTTTCCAGGTTCCTGGCCATTTCTGGGGGCTGTGGATTGGTGGAAGGGGCAGTGCAGGGGGTGCAGGCAGCTGGGGAGGGGTGTGAGGGAGTGCAGGTTTCCCCTGCTCTAAGGCTCATTTTGAGCTCCTGGCGTGGATGAAGGAAAAAGGAATCTGCCCCACTCCAGCCCTGGGGCTCCTTTCTGCAATTTCCATCAATCCCAAGGACAATCAGCTGGAAGAAGCTGATGTCCTTCAGCTCCCAGCTGGCCACATCACAGCCCCAAAAGGCTCCTTCCCCACCGGGCAAGCAATGGTGGGGTTTTCACCAGAGGAACTTCCAGGCTGGAATTGGGCTCCCAGGAACCACTTTGGGACCATTTCTCCTGGCTTTCCTAAGTGTCCAACACCTAGAGCTCCTGCTGGTGCCAGCAGGAGGAAGAGGGGTTTCACCTTTTTTGGACTCTGCTTTGCCTCTCCCCCCAGGGAGAAGCAGCCCCATCCCAAGTGTGGGCACACCAAGCCTGTGAGACCCTGCTCCTTCTCACGTACCTCTCCAAGCTCCCTCCCACACAGACACATCCCTGCTGCTTCCTCAGAGGAAGAGCAAAAACTTGCTTTAAATTTCCACCATTCTGGGACAACTGCTGGAAAAACATCCCCAGACAAAGGGGCTGATGCTACTCCCAGGCACAACTGGTGGCTGTGGGGCAGATTTTTCCTGCAGTGAGGAGCAGAGTTTGGTTCTTCTTCCTTCACAATCCTGGTCTTTCCAGCTCCTTTCCTTGCAGAATTGCTGCTGTCCCTGTCCTCATGCATTTCTCTTCTTGTTGGTGTTTTTACTTTTCTCCACATTTTTTCCTATCTACCACCATAGCCTGAAAATGAAATGAAATTATTGCAGGGATGGACAGACAGCCTTGGCTGGAGGGTGAAGTCCTTGCCTTGCTGTGGGGATAACTGCAAGGATGTGGGAAAAAGAAGAAAGGAATTTGTGGTTCAGGAAGGTTTCTGAAAAGAAAGGCAGAATACAGTTTTGGGAGGAAGGACTGATTTCAGAGAGCTGCAGATCTCAGCACCCTGTGGTGCTTTGGGACATTTTGGGTGCTTTCCCTGGTGGGGCTCCCCATGGTGGGGACACATCCCTGCCTTGGAGCCTCTCTGGAGAGCAGGTCCCAGCTCTGCATGGCAGGAGGGGAGAGACAAAGATGAAAGCCATCAAGAGGCTCAGTCAGAGCATTCCTGGCATGCAGTCAAACTTCTCCAAAGGCACAGCTGGAGTGGAGGGCAGGATTTTGAGTCAAAAGCTGCAGAGGGAGGATGGGCTCTGACTTTCAGGGTCTGGATGCTTCCAAGAGAGAGGGGACAAGAAGGGAGCTGATCTCAGAGCAAAGGGAGCTTGTTGAACACCTCTGTACCTGCACCTCATGGTGTGCCCTGCCTCCTTCCACCCAGCCCAGCAAGGCTGAACAGTGGGCACAGTTTGCATAACCTTGAATGCTACATCCAAAATCAGTCCTGATAATGATAATGGAAAGGGAAGGAGCCTGGCAGAGATTGCTGAAGAAATGTTTGATTTCTGCTTTCACTCCAGTCCCACTCAGCCACACACAGTCTCACTGTTTGCTCGTTAGCCTGGCCCTGAGTGATTTATTCATGGATGCTTCGAGGGGATGAGGGTCTCCAGAGCTGCTCCTGCATCCCTGGGCAGCACAGTGCACTGTCCCCAAAATCAGGCCCAGCACTTGGGGGCTTGGAGCAGCAGGCTCAGCTTTGCTTTGATTCTGTTCAAATGATCTGAACCACAAAAAGTCCTTCTGCTTTAAGGGGTCTGCTCTCAGCAATCATCCCCCCACTCTGAATGAATCACCCAAGGAAACGTGGGTGGCTGGAGCTGCCCAGAGATTTTAATGAGAGCATTTCAAGCTTGCACACAAAGCTTTTGCCCAAAGCTGAGATGCACATCCCACCTGGGAGGTCCCTGCCACCCTGCCCAGAGGCCATCACAGCCCCCAGCCCACCCAGAGCTCCACCTCCTGCTCCCCAGAGCTTCTCCTTTCTCTGCATGGCCAGTCCAAGCTTTTCAATTTGCCTGCTAGCTAAAATAAGTGAATGTAGGGTGAACATGATGGTTTCAATGCTCAGACTGTAACATTTCCTTCTCTGGGTCACTGTCAGAATCTCCAGCAGATGCTGTGGGTCTCTCTGTGCCCATTTATTAAGAGGAAATGAGCTGGGTCAGTGCCTGCTCACGAGATGCTCAGACACATCCACAGGATGGTGAAGGTTTAACCTGTAGCTTTCCCCCCTGGTGCATCAGCCTGGGCAGGAAAGAAGGTGCCAACCTAAACTTTGGGCTCTTTGTGCTGGTGGGTCCTGGTGTCCTGGCTCAGCACAGCTCCAAAACCACACTCAGCCTCCTCCGTGAGAGAACCATCAGAGAGCCAGCCAGCTGAAACTCCTGCAGCTTTGGGCTGCCCTGCAGGGGTGAGCTTGGCCATCTTTGGGGCAGTGCAAAATAAAAGTATCAAAAATGCTTTGGGAACATTTTGGGAAAGAAAAAAAAAAGGCATGGGAAATATTAGACATTATCTCATTCTGGAATTACAGAGGCCAGATCCAGAAGGCCATCAAGATAATTCTGAAGACTTCCCAAAGCTCTGGGTGAGATCCCCAGGGTGCTGGAGTACCCTGTAAACTGAAAAGAGCCATGTGCTTGTGGGACCAGTGGTGCTCCAAGGCAGCAGGGCAGGATCCTGGCTGATCTCACCCCCTCCAGGGATCACCTCCATGTTCACTGCCTGTTTGGGTCCCCACACCTCATTTCACTGGTGAAGAGAAACCTCTTCAGCCCCCTGGAACTTGCTGCAGCTTTGAAACCCCACTGCCAGGCCACAGAGTCACGGATAGAGACTGGCCCCAGGAGATATTTAATAAATAAAATTTGGAGACTTAGAAATCCCTGCTCATTCCTGTGTTACTTATTGTTTTCTCAGAGTACTCAGGCCAACCATACATGAAGCAATCTGATATAAAGTGTGGAAACTGAAGGCTCTAAAAGACCTCCCCTAGAATTATGTAAGATCCATTTCAGGCTGTCCAAAATCTTTCCACAGACTAGTCAAAAGCAGGAGGAAAAGTTAGCCTAGAAAATACACCCAGCATGCCCCCCCTCAGCCAGGTGAGCTGTATCTTACAAGCCAGGCACATTAAGAACCTAAAAATACAACAAGAGCATGACAGCAATAATATAACAAATAAATAAATTAAACTAATACAAATAATAAATATAACAATTAATAAAACAAATCTAACAAGAGCATGTATCCCATCCCAAAAGGGTTGGGATACCCACATGCCCCAACAGGCTCAGCCAGACCTGCCCTTGCCACATCTCAGCTGTTTCTCTGTGCCTTTCCTGCTGAGTACCCCTCATGTTGGGGAAGATACAGATTTTATTTATAGCCCACTACTCTCTACCTTTTTGTTATTCTGTTATGCCCTCTGAGAAGTGTGTCCTGTGTAGGGCTGCAGATGAAGTTTTGCTCTTACCAATATATGGTGTGTTGAAAAACAAGATGACAACCAATCGAGAGCTGAAAGAAGTCTGGCTCTTATATAACACACAGAGTCTGCTGATATAAATGAGTCTTCAAAATGATAATGTCCTTCTCCCCCAGGCCTGCTCTGCCGTGAAGTTGGATTTCTTGAGCCAGAGTTCCATTTGCAGCTCATTGTGTATGCTGGAGTTTTCCCCTTTTCCCTATTTTTGAATTTGTTTGCAGGCTGTAATGGGTCCCTTTCTGGTTCTTCCTCATATCCTTTGAATTGTTTTACAGGAGTGAAATGGAGGTTTTTGATGTATTGAATATATTTAATATTTTAATGCTGAGAATTTGCAGGACAGAGCAGAGACTGCCTCTTGCGATAAGAGACATTATTATTGTTGTGAAGAATTCCTTTAAGATTCCATCTTAATCATTCTGCTATTGAAATGGAAGAATAAAGTAATAAATGGTTTGAATAGACTTGATTAAAAAGAATAATTATATTCTTGGTGTGGGTTAAATATATAAACTCTTTGTGGTTTTGCATTCTTCCAGCATTTGCCTGGTAGAGCGAGCTTTTCTCTTCAATAAGGAGAAGGGAGGGAGAGAGTCCTCTTGGCAAGGAGGTTTGGATCCTGGTGGCCCCTCACCTGAAGCCAAGCACTGCCCATGTTTTTCTGCTCTGCTCTGGGGCCAGATTTCTGCCAGAAGTCTTCTCTGACCTCTGGAAGATGCTCCACGTCCTCTGGGATCTTCCCTCTTTCCCCACCTCTCTGGAGCACCCACTGTGGGTCCAGAGGCCTGTGGTGGGATGTGCTCCTGGGAGGACACAGCCATGGAGCTCCTGACTCCCTGGGGAGAACACGCTCAGGAATTTGGGCAAAAAAGGACAAATTTCCCATTGGCAAAGGCTCCCTTGTGTCCTGGGTTGTAAGATCTGTGTGCATTCTGTCCCCATCTGTCAGAGCTGGGCAGTTCTCTGCTGTTCCTGGGGCAGTTTTCTTTATCTCTCCCACAGCCCATCCTCCCTCCAGGAGATCTCTGCTGTCCATGGCCACTGAGTGTCCCTGCAGGGCTGATCAAATTCCAGCATCCCATGGGGAGATGCTCCGCCCAGGGGAGGAGCCAAGCATTCCTACCTGGATCCATCTGCCCTGGGAACAGCCCAGCAGCCTTTGCCCACTGCATTCCCAGAGGAGCAGCTTTCTGCTGCCCTGCATTCCCAGAGGGAGAGCAGGCCCATCTCCAGCAGCCCTGGAGCTGCAGAGGAAAACTCCCCCCTTGTGCAGGATCCCTGCTCCAGCAGAACCACAGCTGGCACTGCAGGAGGGCTGAGCCCCCTGGGATGGGACTGTGCCACCACCCTGAGCCCCCCTGGGATGGGACTGTGCCACCAGCCTGAGCCCCCCTGGGATGGGACTGTGCCACCACCCTGAGCCCCCTGGGATGGGACTGTGCCACCAGCCTGAGCCCCCTGGGATGGGACTGTGCCACCACCCTGAGCCCCCCTGGGATGGGACTGTGCCACCACCCTGAGCCCCCCTGGGATGGGACTGTGCCACCAGCCTGAGCCCCCCTGGGATGGGACTGTGCCACCACCCTGACACACAGGGGCCAGGGCCTGCCTGACTCTGGCAGTGGTTTGTTTTGTACTATTGCATTTGTATTTTTACTTTTCTTAGTAAAGAACTGTTATTCCTGCTCCCATATCTTTGACTGAGGGCCCCTTAATTTAGAAATTATAATAATTCAGAGAGAGGGGGTTTGCATTCTCCATTTCAGGGGAGGCTCCTGCCTTCCTCAGCAGACACCTGTCTGTTCAAACCTTGCCAATGTCAGCCAGGTGTAGAGGTAGCAAACCTTGGGGTACTCACCTGTGCACCCTCTGCCAGGCACAGCCTCCACTGTCCCCTGGAAGGGATGGGGAAAAGCATTTAATTCCTGCTGGAATCCTGAGATGTGACATCACATTGCCCCCTGGCTCAGGAGGGAATTCAGCCCTCTGTCCAACATCAAGTCTTTCAAGGTGTTTCTCACCAGCATTCTGGAATTCGTGGAGGATGGTGCTTCAAGTGGAGCATTCTCCCCTGCCTGCAGTGGTGTGAGCACCTTGTGGAGCCACTTGCTGTCACCTTGCTGTGGTGCTCACCTGCTGCCTGGCAGAGCTTCCTTCTGCACCTCACTCCCCTCTGATGGCATTCCAAACCTCAGCTCGCCCCTGACAGCATTCCAGAGACAAACACTTGCCATTGAATCCACATTCCCTGAAGGAAGCTGCTCTTCTGGATCCCAGCTTCACCCCCAAAATCTCCTTTTAACCCTTGCAGTGCTGGGTCTCACAGGTCTGCCCTCTCCTTTGGTGCTTGAAAACTTTTCTTAGTGAAGAAGACTTTGCTTCCAACCTACATTTTCCTTTCCCCTCACGTCAGAGAGCAGCTGCCTGCCTCCCCCTTCCCCTGCAGATGTGATCATAGATGCTATACTACTAAGGCTTCATTATTTTTACAAAAATCTACTCCAGTAAGAAGTGTTATAAATAATTAAAGAAACACTAGAGTTGTCAAAATAAATGAACAAAGTACACTTTGAGATGCATGCTCTTGGCTTATTTGGGGTTTGTTCAGTTGGCAGCTGAATTTCAGAATTCAGTCCCTGGAAATACCCAGCAGAAATGCAACCAGTGAGGCTCAGCCATCCACCAACAAGGAACCTTTGTGCTTCCCCCAGAGTCATCTAGGAACAGGGCTGGACATCAAATATCGTGTATAAAACACCAAGCTCCAGTCCTCCTCTTGGCCTTTCCAGGGAAAGCCAGGACCCAAAACCCATCCAACCATGCATCCAGAAGTTAGCAAGACCACTTGTATGGCCTGCTTTGTGTGATGCTAATGTTCCAAGTGAATGCCTCATTGCTCTGCACAATAAACCTTCTTCTCTTCATTCAATGCTCTTTTCCAGAAGGACTTCTTTGTCTCCATGACGACAAATAAATTGCTTCTTGTTCACTGAAATCTGCTAAAAAGCTCGTTATTAAGCTAATGTGCCCAGGGTGACAACGCAGCCCAGGAAGACAGTCCTGCTCCAGCAAAGGATGCTTTTCTTCTTGGTTTCCCATGTGGACACCACTTCTCTGGGCTCTCAGGACGGGGTTGCTCTCATTTGCTGTCAGAGATGCTTCAAAAAATCGAAGGCATTTGAGAGAGGAGGAGAAAGAACTCTCGAGTGCGAGCCAAAGACACTGATAATTGTCTGCCTGCCCTTTCCATCTGCCTCTCTGCCTGCTCTTGTACTCCTTCCAAGCTCACTGGAACTCCCACCCCAGGGTTTGTGCTCGCCTCGGGCACACTGAGATCCAGGCGGTGCCCCCAGTGCTGGGTGCCACCAGTGTCCTGCTCCTGTCACCTCCAGGGAGCTGCCAGGGGGACAGGCCAGGGTGGGCAGGTGCCATGGAATGAAGGGATGGTGGGAGTGCTGCCAGGCTGTGCTCTGGGTTCCCCAGGTCTCCCACGCTTTGCCTTGGAGAAAGCCACTGTGTGATTGCACAGGTTTTGGGCTTTCTGTGACTGAAATGGTTCTTGAGGTATCAGAAAGTCTCTTTTTTCCCAGCCCCTGACTGAAGGAGAAGTCGAGATTCATCGGCTCTGCTTTTCAAGGTTGTTTATTTTCTTTTATCCATAACATTCTTTTTTTGACTTGCTGAGATTTGTTTGGTAGGTCAGTTTGTGACACACTGACTGCCCTTGGGGTGGTGTTGGCTTTTTATACTAAGAACTATGTGTACTTTATTTACAATAATTTTCCAGTACCCATCACCTATGTTAGACAGTCTGTCTCTACTCTAAACCAATCCAGAAGTGTCACCATCCCAGCAGAAGATGGAAGACAAGAAGAAGAAGGACAGAACATGCCCAGATTCCTCCATCTTGCCTCTGGAGCCCCCATTCTAAATCCCCAAAATTCTACATTTTCACCCTGTGACAAATTCACTGTCATTCTACTCAAACTCTTGTGGCTTGTAACTCCTCACACAAAGTTGGTAATTGTTTCCATGGGCTAAAATGGAAGGCACAGGTGTCTTTGACTCCGTGCCAAGGTCTCTGAGCCCCTGCCAGGGTCTGGAATCACCCTGGGCAGCCAGAGGAATGTCCTGGGTTCTGACACCCAGGATCCTCAGGAAAACCCCCAGGAGCTGCTGGTGGCTTCTCATGGGCTGCCAACACCATTTAGCATTTCAGTGTTCTCCTGCTCCTTTCCCAACCACAGCATTTTTTTACCATTTCTTGCTCTCCCCACAATCCAAAGTGCTAAAAGGTCCCGTGAGAGTAAACGGTGAGAGCTTTCATGTGGTTACTGTCACTAGGGAAACCACTTCCTTGTGATTCACATCTTCTCTGAGCCTCTCCTCCTTTCCCTCTGCATTCAGAAAGGTAATATTGTGCTGGTACATGTTGGGGGGATGGGGCAGGGAGCAGGAAAATGGATGAACATGCAATTGACTGCAGGGTTTTGGGGTAGGGTAGAGGTCATCATCAGAAAAAGATAAGTATTCAGAACTGGTTGAAAAGACCCCAAACTGACTCAATGTGACAATCCCACCACCACCACCACCACCACCACCAACAACAACAAAAAAAAAAAAGAAAAAAAAAGAAAGAGAACAAATAAATAAAAATAAAAGGCCTTTTTTCCCCTTCTGATATTACTTCACTTTTCCCTTTGACCTGATCACAAAAGAGCTCATCATTAAGACAGGTGGACAAGTTACCACCATTTCTCTTCCCCTGAAGTGGAAGAGCCTGGTGGGAAGTGGCCTCTGCCCCCCAGGTAAGTGGGGCAGGACAGGGAGGTTTGCCCAGCAGGTCAGAGAGGGGCAGACACAGGGCTGGGGTGTGAGACAGGGCTGGTGGAATCAGCTGGGAGGAGAAATTACACCCAGGCAGCAGAAACCCAGGATGTGGAGAACATCCCAAAGCTCCCACAGAATGACAGAACAGTTTGGGTTGGAAGGGAACTTAAGAAATCATCTTGTTCCACCCCCAGCCATGGCAGGGACACCTTCCATCACCCCAGGGTGCCCCAAGCCCTGTCCAGCCTGGCCTTGGGCACTGCCAGGGATCCAGGGGCAGCCCCAGCTGCTCTGGGCACCCTGTGCCAGGGCCTCAGCACCATCACAAGGAAGAATTTATTCCCTATATCTGAACTAAATCTACCCTCCTTCAGCTTCAAGCCATTTTTTCCTGCACCTATCACCACCAGTCCTTGTCCCAAGTCCCCCTCCAGCTCGTGGAGCCCTTCTAGGCACTGGGAGGGGCTCTAAGCTCAACCTGCAGCGTGCTCTTCTCCAGGCTCATCAGCCCCAGCTCTCTCAGTCTGGTCTCATGTATGGGAGTTTGGAGCCCAGGAACACAGAAGAAACCTGAAAGCCTGTGGTTATTCCATGTACCTCAGCCTTCAGACTGTGGCCAGGATAAAGAGCTGCAGAAAAGGAGGCTGTCTTCAAGCACAAATTAACACACTTCTTGCTTAAAGTAAAAAAAAAAAAAAAAAATTACTACCCTTTGCATTAAGAGAAAAAAATTTTAATGCAGATTATTTTGGATCTAACCCCAGTTTTCCATTTATGTGAATTTTTACAAAAGATGATTTCATTCAGAAGAAAGTGTTGATTTAGGAGAGGTAGAAGAATGAAACCTCTGAAAACAGAAAGGCTGCAGTCAGCTCTAACTCAGTCAGTTCCTGAGAGAAGTCACAGGTCTTTGGAAGAGTTCCCGTGCTGAGCTGGGGTGGGAATGTCCATCCTGGAGCTTCATCCCATCTGTGTTCCTGCTCTGTCCCTCACCTCCCTTTGAGCACCTCGCTGGAATCACATCTGTGCTGGCTCAATTTGCTGCCCCACAAATTGAGTTTACATTCCAATCCCTTTTATAGCCATGGAAGGTGGGTGCTTACATCAAATGAAGATGAATATATTTGCTGACATATAATTGTTTTCTTTAGTAATTGCTCTCGGGTCTCTTTGTATCTCATGGTTAATGCTGGCCCAGGATTGTTTGTGAAATGTCTCATTGTTTCTGATGGATCCTATGAAAAGTGACACTCCTGATTATTTTGCCATGCAGGAGATTACACCAGGCTCTACTGCTAAGCAGTATTGATAGATCCTGGGCTGTCTTTTACTGTTTAGTTGCTGCTAATAAATCAGAACTTGGTTTCTTCTCCACGTGCTGAATCTGCCATCACATGCAAACGTAGAAAAGAGCTTTGGATGTGGCAGCTTCCCAGGGGTGTCACATGGAGGAGTGGAGATGCTGGTGCTGCTCCAACACAGGGCTTGAGGAGGGGGTCCTGAACACCTTCCTGGTGTTGGGAGCAAGATGTGACCACCCATGGTGGCAGCAGGACCTGGCTCCTTGTTCTCTCATGGACTGCCAAGCTTTTCTGCTGGTGCTGGGAGGGAAGGGGCTTGGCAGAGGCATGGCCTGATCCCAAAAGGGAGAGGAGGCAATCACAGCTGCCTGAGCTGGAACACTGTGAGCAGGAGGTGACAGAAATATTTCATATCTGAGAGTTGCTGTGCCCTGAGATCCCCAGTTCCCATGACAAACCCACAGCCAAAGGGTGCACAGAGCCAGGGAAGTGTGAGGGGTAGGAGGGCATGATGTGCCCCATGCCAGGGGACAGGGACATGCTCCCTCCAGCCCTGGTGCCATGGAGCCTCCCTTGTGTGCCAGGCTTGGTGCCCAGGTGGCAACATCCAGGGACAGGATCCCATGGGCATGTGGGAAATATCCCTGATGCCAAAAATCCCAGCCCAGCTGGGAGAAGGAAGGTGTTCAGGGGCAAGGAATCTCAAAGCTCAGGCTGCAGCATTCCCAGTGCTCCCAGACACACTGGGGCTGGGGGAAGCCCTGGGTGCCACTGGGGATGGCAGTGACTCCATCATCCCCTGGGGATGCCCACAAACCCCAACCATCCCCTGGGGGATGGCCACAAACCCCAACCATCCCCTGGGGATGGCCACAAACCCCAACCATCCCCTGGGGATGGCCACAAACCCCAACCATCCCCTGGGGATGGCCACAAACCCCAATCATCCCCTGGGGGATGGCCACAAACCCCAACCATCCCCTGGGGATGGCCACAAACCCCAACCATCCCCTGGGGATGGCCACAAACCCCAACCATCCCCTGGGGATGGCCACAAACCCCGGGGCCTGCAGGAGGAGGTGAGGGATCAAACAGGGAGAGGGAGAAGGAGCACACACACACACACACACACACACACACACACACACACACACACACACACACACACACACGCCTCTGCATCCCCCCCAGCCTAATTGAGCTAATTAATTTAACGAAGAGACAGCACTCTGTAATTTGCCTAATTCAGTGAGAAGAGAGGCAGCAGCAGCAGCCAGTCCTGCTGCCCTGGATCCTCTCCTGCTCCTGCCAGGGGCTCAGCCCCCCGGGGCAGCTCCCACCAGTCACACCAGTGCTGGCCACAGGCTCAGCACCAGCAGCACCCAACCCCTGAGGAATCAGAATCCCATCAACATTCCTCATGGCTGCAATTCCCAACAGGAACAGAGTGACTCCAAACCGAGCTCCTGATTGCCAGGAGCAGTGAAATCTCTGTTTATTCTCCCAGTGTTCGGGTTCCCTTCCTGTTGTGGTGAGAAAGCTCCTGGATAAGGGGTTTTTCACAGATTCCCCTCTTCCAGAAGCTGCTTTCCTGCCTTCCTTGCTTTTTTCTGTCTGTCTCCTAATGAAGGTGCTGTGTGCTCGTTGCTGAAGTGGTTCTGGATAAGGATGAAGACGTGGAAGGTGCCATAACAGGAGGTGAAGTGAGCAGGCAGCTGCAGGTTGATGAGGAACATTCACAGCCCTCCCGGCAGGGCCCCGGCGGGAGCGGGAGGGACTTCTACGCTGAAATGGAATGCCAAATAAAAATTGCATCGGGCTGAGGTCATTTCTTGCATGATGTATCTTGGGAAAAGAGGGGTTTCTCTTCTTTCCCGGAGATATTCAGAAATTCAAAATAAAAGCTTCTCATTGAGGTGAGCAGCACAGCAGAGCAGCACAGGCAGGAGCTGAGAGTGCTGTTAATTTTGCCTTGATTTTTTTTTTTTTCCCTTCCTATCTGGCAATCTTTAGGAAGAAAAAAAAAAATCTTGACATTTTTGTTTCCTTATTTGCTTGTCTTCTCAATATGTCAGGAAAGAGACAAGATCATAACACAATCCCTGCTTGCAGCAGACATATATTTGCCATCCAAACAGGTTTTCCCCTTTTAATGTAAGCTATTAGCCCAAGTTGTTGCTATAAATGTAGCAAACCCCATCTATTTTAATCAGCTTGTTTATGAGCATCTTTCCATTCCCAAATTGCACAGGAGCTCTCCTGCTAAATACCCCTTTCTTTTTCAGGTAAGATAATTTCTGGGACAAAATGTCAGGGAGCTCAACACATCCCTTCAATTACTGCTGTACAGATTTTTCTCTGAGCTTCTGGACAATAAGTAGCTTTCAGGGAAGCATTAAGTAGATTTGCCCTCAAGGGTTTGCATTTCAGTGGAGTGACAGTTATTTTTGTAAATACAAAATAAAAAAGAGGAAAGAAAAGAAGGAAAAAAACATACATGCACCTTCCCCCAGCTCCAAGAAAATAGACAGACACGGGCTAGACAACTGCTTATTATCTGAGAACCTTGAATCAGATAGGAAAACCAGAGTTCCTAATGTCTTCAAATGTCACAGCATTATGATTTATACCAGAACACAGTGTACCATGCTTCATTACAGAGAAAAAAATAAAGAAAAATTGAATTACCGAACTAATGTTTCCCCTTTTTTTTTTTTCCAGACCACTCTGAGGATATAAAATCCATCATTAGTTGTTTTTAAGCTTGTCTCTAATGATGAAAAAAATAATGGGGCATGAAACTCAGACTTAACAAAACAAAAATACAAAACACAGCATTTTACAGACTTTACGTAAACATAATGTGACAATGCACTTCCTTTCATTCTCTGCTATGACAGTTAATTCCAGACCAGGAAAACTGTCAAAAATGTTTAGTTCTGCTTGGCTTGAGTTAATTACAGGCCCTGGGGCTGTGTTGACTTTCTCCTGCTAATGGCACTGTGCTACAGGTAAAAATCCATTTGCAAGAATGTTTTCAGAGCTACAGATCTAATTTACTGAATATCAAATATTTATGCCATTGCAATTAAAGTGACAACGTTCCACCCCTCTTCAGCATACAAGCTTGGGCTTTTTAATAGAATTTATTATACAGTAAACATTTGGTAAAAAGTTTTGCCAGAGCTTATAATGTGAAAGCTTTGAATATTTTATTAATTTTATTTCTTTTGCACTCTATCCCTATCAGTGCTGGGATGTTATGAACTTCTGCAGCACATAAAATACCATTTTTTACTGTCAGAGCTCACAGATAAAGGCTGGCACTGAGGGATGGAGCTGTGTTGTCACTGTCACATGAGGAGGAAGAGGAGGGACAGCAGCAGGGAGGGACAAAGTGCCAGGCCAAATCTGCCAAGGCAGGAGCTGGAGCACAAAGGAAATGAATTTTCCTTGTTGGATGAATGCTGAGGGGATTGTTCCTGGTTTATATCCACAGCCACTTCTTTTTTTTTTTTCTTTTTTCATCTGAATGATCTGACAAACCTGCTCAGGTTTATTTGCTTCTGCTGAAGGTATTTTTATTTGCAGGGAGAAAATCAACAACAGCAACAAAAAATATTGTTTCTGAGCACATGTTTTAAAAAGCCACATTTGGTTAAGATCCTAAACACTTCCTGCAAAGAAAAGAGCTGTGCAAAAGGAAAGTAAAGAGGGTGAGGAGCTGCTAAAATTGCTAGTTCTGGCTTAGGGGCAGCACCCAGGCTTGCCTGGATTAGGGAACAGAAAATAACAGAATTATGGAATTGCAGAATCGTTTGGGTCAGAAAGGATATTAAAGCTCACCCAGTCCTACCCTCTGCCATGGGCAGGGACACCTTCCACGAGACCTGGAGCTCCAGGCTCCATCCAGCCTGGATTTGAGCATTCCAGGAGAGATCACCCTGTCCTGTCCACCCCCTCAGTGGCTTTGCTGCCCAGGAATTTGTGCCAGCCCTTCCTGACCCTGCTGGCCCCCCCTCCAACCCTCTGCTGGGAAAAGCACCTCTCTGACTCAGTTTTAAACCAATCCCCACCAGTTTATTGAACTCCCCTGGAGCTGCTCTGCAGCTTCCTGCTCTCTGCACAGCTCTGGTGTCCTTTTCCCTCATTTTCAGGCTGTCCCCTTCTTGAAGACAAGAACACAGGGGACAGGGTGGTTCACCCTGCTGCCCTCCCTGCCAAGCCTGACCAAGGACAGGGGATGCCCCATCAAGACTAAACCTGACCAGCATTGCCCCTCACAGGCTGTAAATCTGTCAATCCCAGGGTCCTCCTGGGACACAGATTTTGTCACAGAGATGTTGTCAAAAGTCCAGTCACTGACCTGGGCCGTGTGTGAGCATCTGACATTTCCCACCCTCATCATCTGGCCTAAATTTGCAGCTTTGCTCATCCCATTTAACCTTTCCCCAGCACTGCTTTCAGGGTAGAATCACCCCTGCAGCATATTTGTGCTATTAGACCTTGGGTTTGCCACCCACAGGGATCCCCCCGGGCTCCTCTTCCCACCTGGTGTTTTTATTATGCTCTTCCTTCTATCCCACATGTCCTGCCACCATCCTGCTGTGTTCCCATTGTGCCAGGAAAGCACCAAGCCATGGATTATCTCCCTCCCCTGGATGCCCATGGAGCTGGGATCAGAGGTGATGCCAAGCAGGAGGCCTCATTCACCTCCTTCATCCATGGTCCTTGTTGTGTCCAGCTGGTCCTTTTGGAGGTGCACTGAGCTCCATCCCTAAGCCAAACAGGTCACCTGGGCCAGGCACTCCTCCTCCAGCTGTGCCCAGGATAAACATGGCCCAGGATCTCTTTGGACCATGCCAACCCTCATGGGGCTGTGCCAAGGTTAAGGTGCAGAACACCTGTCCTGTGCTGGGTGCTCACCTCCTGCCTCTGCCCCCTCTCTGCTCTGAGCACCATCATCTCACCAGCACTCCTGGTTCCTGCCTGCCCATCACTTTGGGGATCGCCCTCAGTAGCCCTGAGGGTGCTGCTGCAGCAGTCCTGGGGGTCAGCCCCTGCCAGGCAGCCTGTGTGAGCCTCCCAGAGCAGCCTCTGCACTCCTGGTACCGAGCTGGACCACAACAGCTGGCAGTTGTCAGCTGGTTTTTCCTGTCCTCTCTGTACCCAGCAGGTAAATGCTCAGAGTCTGCTTCCACAAACCAACAGCCATGGGCAAGGTGCCCTCGGGGTGAGGGTGCTCAGAGAGTGCCCAGCTCTGTCCTGCCAGCCCAGGGCCCTGCAGTGCCCAGCACGGGGATCCCTGTGCTCTGCCAGCCCTTGCAGCCACTCGACCTCCAGCCTCCTGCCTCCCTGCACAGCCAGCACGGGCACTAATCCCTTCAAACCCAACTGCTGTCGTGTCTTATTGCTTAAACACCAGCTCTGCCAGCTGCACATTTACATCCTCAGCATTGACTCAGCTAATGTAGCTGTCATTTAAGCACCAGCAATCTGCCAGAAATATTACTGGGTACAGCAGCTATGGAGGGTCGAGGCCTGGGGCTTCTGCTTGCAGGGAGCAGTCCCTGGATGCCCCAGGGAGGGCTTGTGGCAGCTCCCACTGATGGATATTTACAGGATGCAGGTGAGCAGCGCATCCTCACACTTTGCCAGGGAGCTGTCCCCAGCCCCTGCAGCCCTCCTGGCAAGGGAGCCCAAAAAGATGTGGGATGAGCTCTTCCTGGAGGGGCTGTCAAGGTTCAGGGTTGAGGTGAGTGTGGTAGGATCCCTGGGATGGGATGTGAGCCAAGGCAGAATTCCTGGTGGACAATTCCTCTCGTCTGCTGGGATCTGAAGGTGGCTGGCTGTTCAAAGCTGCTGTGGAAGCTGCTCCAACACAGCACTCACAGGAATTTGTTCTCTCCACCCCAGCCCTCTCCTCTCCCACCACAGTGTCTAGAACTGAATAGAGCTGAGGGCAGCACAGCCCCTGAGCTGAGGCAGAGGAGAGGCTGACAGGCTTTACAGGAGGATCCCAACCTGGAAAAGGATCTCTGCATGGACTCAAACTTCCTCTGACTGCATCCCTACCAGTGGAGGTCACATTCTCCAGGGAGCCTCTGCAGAGCTCAGCAGCTGCTCCCAGAGCTCAGGCTCCCCCCAGGCTCTCCCCTCTGGCTGTCTCAGCACATCCTGGGGGCTGGAAGCCCACTCTGGTGGGACACAGGGGATCTCAGAGAGCACACCTGGAGGTGCCATGGCCACATGGACATCCCTTGGAGCAGGGATCAGACCTGCTGTGAGAGTCTGTCCTTCCTGCCATCAGTGCCTGGCCCCTGTGCTGCAGGGCTGGGCCTGGAGGCTCCTCCCGAGCTGCTGCCAGGGGAAGAGCTCATGTTCTGCCTTTGTCACTGACTTGTTGCCATGAAAGTTTAATGCACCCCCTCTCTCTCCCTGGAAGTGAGACTCCTCCTGTGTCCCTGCACAGCACAGGCTGGGGAGGATGAACCCAGCCTTGCCTCCCGCAGCCCCTGGGTCTGAGCAGCACAGCAGACATCAGGGTGTGAGAAATGATCCTCACTTCCAAAAAAATTTAAAAGGTTCATTAAAACCCTATCAAAAATACAACAAAAGACTGAATAGAGAAAATATTACAGCACCAAGAGCAGAGAATTTTCCCCACCATGTGCTCACCCACACCATGGAGGTTCCACCTTTTAACCCTTTAGCCCCTCCTAAAGTTCTGTCCATCAACTCCTCCTTCACTGTCCTGTGGTGGAGTTCACTGCCTTAAATCTTGACTGGAGGTCAGCTGCTGCCAGAGTGACAAACTGACCCTCCCAAATGTCCCAAACCCAGGTCAGCCCTGATAACAACACAAGGGAGTAAAACATGACTAGAAATCTGTACAACTTCTCTTAATATATATGCAGGGTATTTGCCTTTTAATTGTGAGAGTCACCCATGGCATTGCTCATCTGTCACAAGAGCTAAACCCTCCCCACAGGTGAGGGGAGTGTGTGTGAGGAGGTCCAGCCCTGGCACTGAAAAAATCGGGGCCAGGGCTCAGGGGAGCTTGTCCGAGCTCTTGCTGAGCGTGAGGAAGCAGGCAGACATAATGAAATCTTTCATTCGTCAGTAAATGTCACTGTATGAAGTGTAATTAATGGATTTACCAGGGCTGGATGTAGCCCAAACTGAAACAGAAGCACTCAGGGAGCTGGCTGGGAGCAGTGTCCTCTACACTGCTCAATCATAAGGTCACTGCCAGAGCGCCGGGAGCCCCGCTCTCACTCTGGCCCGGGGAAATCCTGCCCGTTTGGAAATACTCCCCAGCAAAACCATGGCTTCTCGTGGCAGGGGAGCAGATGGGAGGCTGCAGGCAGGCCCTGGGCATGGAGGTGGTGCAGGGCTGTGGGCAGAGCTGGAGGGGCTGGCAAACCCCTGGGATGGGGCTGCAGGGCTTTGGAAGGAATCACCCAGCCTGGCAGCAGGGAGCCCAGCTCTGGGCAGGGGGGGATGTCTGCACTTGGCATCAATATTTGTCCCCACCTGGGAGTTTTTCTGCTGGTGCCTCTGTCTTGGTTTGAACAGACAGGTGTCTGCTAAGGAAGGCAGGAGCCTCCCCTGAAATAGAGAATGTAAACCCCCTCCCTCTGAATTGCTATAATTTTGACATTAGGGGGCTCTCAGGTAAAGATTGGGGAGTAGGAATAATAATTTCATTAGGGAAAAAATAAAAATAAAATTAAAATGCAGTAATACAAAACAAGCCACTGCCAGAATCAGACAGGCCCTGGCCCCTGTGTGTCAGGGTGGTGGCACAGTCCCATCCCAGGGGGCTCAGGGTGGTGGCACAGTCCCATCCCAGGGGGCTCAGGGTGGTGGCACAGTCCCATCCCAGGGGGGCTCAGGGTGGTGGCACAGTCCCATCCCAGGGGGGCTCAGGGTGGTGGCACAGTCCCATCCCAGGGGGCTCAGGGTGGTGGCACAGTCCCATCCCAGGGGGGCTCAGGGTGGTGGCACAGTCCCATCCCAGGGGGGCTCAGGGTGGTGGCACAGTCCCATCCCAGGGGGGCTCAGGCTGGTGGCACAGTCCCATCCCAGGGGGGCTCAGCCCTCCTGCAGTGCCAGCTGTGGTTCTGCTGGAGCAGGGATCCTGCACAAGGGGGGAGTTTTCCTCTGCAGCTCCAGGGCTGCTGGAGATGGGCCTGCTCTCCCTCTGGGAATGCAGAACCTGGAGCTGTAATTGAACAATTAACCCCAATATGGAAATGGACCAAATCTTATAAAAGTGTGAAAATTTGTGGTCCGTGTCCACCTTGGCCAGGCTCTTGTACTGCCCAAGGTGTATCCCTTGAAGGCCTTTTAATAAATCCCTACTTTATTCTTTAACACTGTCTAGCTCTGTTCCAGGTTACCTCTCACAAGCATCACATGTCTCCAGCTGGAGAGTTTATTCAGCCAGGACATATTTAACTCCCATTGAGCCCCAGCAGCAATGGATCTCCAGTTATTCTGCTCTGAAAATAATAAATAATGGCCAAAAAAAGCCTGGCAATGGGCAAGAGACAGACATAAGCACAAGTAACCTGTTCTATTCCTGATGAGGATGTGGATCCTCTGCAGCATATTTCAAAAAACCCCAAGCCCATTATGAGGAACAATCAGCAGCAGATTTTAATAGATGCATTCTGCACTCAGCTGTCACCATCTGTGTTTCCCCATTAGAAATGCAGAATGAAGGAGCTGCACAATTACAGCTGGGAGGCTCTGGGAGGCCCAGCACAGCTCTGAGTGCAGCCA
This sequence comes from Haemorhous mexicanus, assembly GCF_027477595.1. Classification (NCBI taxonomy): domain Eukaryota; kingdom Metazoa; phylum Chordata; class Aves; order Passeriformes; family Fringillidae; genus Haemorhous; species Haemorhous mexicanus. The sequence continues at coordinate 3,906,087 of NC_082358.1, forward strand.
CCCCTGCTCTCCTCCTCCTGGGGAAATCCTGTTCCTCCAGCACAGCCAGTTGCAGCTGGGGCCAGTGCTTGGGCAGACCCTGCCCCCACCCCTGGGCCAGGAGGGGGTCCCAGGCATGGAGCATCCTCCTGGCTGTCCTGGTCAGGGATGTGCAGGCAGTGGGGACCCCAGCCCCAGTTTGTCACCCAGAAATGGTGCATGATACCATGAGACACTTCCAAAGACAGGCTGGGGGTGCTGCCTGAGTGCCCCAGACCTCACAGGGTTCCTGTGCAGGATCCCACAGGCTGGTGAAGCCACAAAGCAGGAATTGATGTGCCAGAGGATGCTGTGCCTTTGCCTCCAGCCTTTCCCTGCCTGCAGGAGGGACTGGAGGGCACCAGCCCAGCCCCACCCGTGGGCAGCCAGAGCTGCCAGGGCAGGATGGGATGTGTGGGGCTGCCTGGTCTCTGCCTGGGCTGGGGAGAGAGGAATGACAGAGCCAGGGAATGTCCTGTGTTGGAAGGGACTCCCAAGGCTCGAGTCCAGCTCTGTACTCTGCCCAGAACAGCCCAAAACCATCCCCAGAACAGCCCCAAATCATGCCCAGAGGGAGAAGAGCAGAAGCAGCTGTGCCTTGGAGATGGCCTGGCACAAAGTTATTCATTCCCACGGGATTGTGCAGAGGAGCTGGGCGAGGAGAGGGCCCGAGCTGGAGGAACCTGGCAGGACGTGGGAATCCACGAGCTGGCAGGATAATTACTTTTTTAATCAAGTCTTTTCAAAACATCTAATTTTATTACTTTATTCTTCCATTTCAATAGCAGAACGATTAAGATGGAATCTTAAAGGAATTCTTCACAACAGTAATAATGTCTCTTATCGCAAGAGGCAGTCTCTGTCTGCTCCATCCTGCAAATTCACAGCATTTGAATATTAAATATATTCAATATATCAAAAAAAATCCATTTCAGTCCAGAAAAATAATAAAAAAGAGGGGGAAAAAAATCTACCCGCAACAGAAATTTTCCTCTCTTTCTGCTGAAAAAAATTAAAATTAAAATTAAAATTAAATAGCTCTCAATTATTTTCCCCTCCAAACTGCCCTCTCCAGGAGGGAGGTAGGAGAGACCTCCTGCTGCTGCCAGGCCAGGCTCTGCCTCAGCTGGAAAATGAACCTTTCCAGAGCTCTGATCCTACAGAACCCACCCAGGGTGTGCTGCTTGCTTTGGAGGAGGAGTGGGCTGGGCTGGTGACTCCCAGGGGGGTGGCTTAGGAGAGCACCTCCATCACATCCCGAGGCTGATGCAGGGAGGGGATGCCAGCCCTGGTTCCCAGCAGAGTTTTGGGATGCAGGGAGGGCGGTGGCAGCCTTAATCCCCAGAAGTTTTGGGATAAAGGAATGACGATGCCAGCCCTGGCACCCAGCAGGTTTGGGATGAAGGAAGGGGATGCCAGCTCTGTTCCCAGCACAGTTTTGGGATGCAGGGAGGAGGATGGCAGCCCTGGTTCCCAGCACAGTTTTGGGATGAATGAATGAGGATGCCAGCTCTGTTCCCAGCATAGTTTTGGGATGCAGGGAGGGGTTGTCAGCTCTGTTCTCAGCAGTTTTGGGATGAAGGAATGAGGATGCCAGCTCTGTTCCCAGCACAGTATTGGGATGAAGGAATGAGGATGCCAGCTCTGTTCCCAGCACAGTATTGGGATGAAGGAATGAGGATGCCAGCTCTGTTCCCAGCACAATTTTGGGATGCAGGGAGGAGGATGGCAGCCCTGGTCCCCAGCTTTGCTTTGGGACCCCAGCTGAGCTGCTGTTGCCATGTCAGTGCTTGATTTGATGACAAGAAGAGACAGTGTCTAAATGTGGGGGTCATCAGCGTGGTCCTGAGTAATGCAGGCTGTGTTTGCATACTTTTGTTTTTTTTTCCAGAAAAACACACAGTGAAAGAAAAGTTTTGGTGCAAATGGACAGGGGAGGGGAGCGACAGTGGCAGGAATGTGTTTGCAGTGTGATTTTGGGTTGTTTGTGACAGGTCAGACCTAAACTTACCTTTCAGAACTCGGCCTGGAAAAGGAAAAACCCAAAAGTCTTGTTTTGAGAAAGTATCCACGGAAATAAGATAAAATGTTGGAAATAAACACAGATGACCCTGAGCTACTGTCTCATTCCAAAAGCACGCATGTAATTTCCTAACTTGTTTTGCTTTGTAAAGGAAAGAGGTAAAAACAAATTCTACTGTGTCAAACATCCTTTGGATGATTTCCCTTCCTGCCCTGATTCTGTCGGGATGTGCAGCAGGAGCTGCTGTGTGACAGCCCCAGGTTTCCCTGGGACAAAGCCCATGTCTCCATCACCTGGCACCTGCATGGAAAGGAGATGGGAAACAGGGCCAGAGTGATCAGGAAAAAAAAATTAATTGTCCATGTAATAATTAAAGTTTTGTTATAATGGCCATAAATAGATAAATAGATAAATAGATAAATCTTTCCTTACAGTGATTTTCTCCATTTTCTCTCCCTGTCCATCCCAGTGACTCTTGCTGTCTCACTGGCTCCTCTTTGGGAAGTGCTTCAGAGGTGTCTGTGTCTCTCCTGTGCTTTCCCTCCAGCACAGCTGCTCCATGCAAGCCCCAGGGAAGCTGGGCACTGCTCTCCCAGCATCCATCCTGCAGGCCAGGTCTGGTTTTGGCACCCACCACTGGCAAGCTGCCTCCAGGAGCCAGGTCTGGCATCAACATCCTCTCATGACACCAAGGAGCAGCTCAGGGGAGCCCTCACCCCCTGGGAGAACCAACTCCAGAGGTGTGATGGACAGTTCCATCCCAAGCCTCAGTGAAATGTGACAGGAAGCAGCATCTGAGTGATCAGCAATGGTTGGGACACTTGTCCCTGTGATTTCCCACCCCGGGTCACTCCTGGCCTGGGGAATGTCCCTGCACCAGCCCCTGCCAGCACCCACCTGGGCACTGCTCACACAGGTCTGCAAATAAACCCCAGCCAGGGCCTTCCCAAAGCACAGGAGTATCCAGCTGCTTCTGATTGACCTGGACTGAGGAGCTGGGGCTCTGGAAGGGTGAAGGCTCACACAGGTGCTGGACTGCAGGAGAAATCCTCAAGAAAACAAAGTTTATTCCTGTGGTGTCCCACAGACCTGTTAAGCTTGAGGAATTTACATGGCTTTTCTGCAGAATGGCATCTTCAATTCTCCCTGAGGTGAATTTCCCTGGATTGCCTGCAAAAGCAGCTGTGGGGAGCCTGGGGGTTCACATCTGTTTGCCAGAGCTCTTCCCCACACACATCATGAACTTTTGGGCCAGGATGCTCTGATGAGAACCACTCCCCCCACAGCAGGTAGCACAGCAAGCTGCCTACAACAGCATTTTGCTTTTGAGGGGAGCCCTGGGTTTGGATCAGTTACCCAATGGCAATTCTCTAATGGTTTCCCCTCTGCATCAACCCTCCCTCAGATGAGCAATCTGAAATGGATATCTGTCTCTAACAGACTTTACTCAGTCTCCACGTGCTGCCTGAGCTGCTGGCTAGAGATGAAAATCTACTTGAGCCTGCCCAGTTCATCAATGACAGTTGTTTCATTAGTTGATATGAACCCACTTAAAATAAATTTTAATTAAACCAGAAACCAAAATCATAAGGTTTTGGAACACGTCTATGCTGTGGCATGCTCTGCTCTGCCCCTTCCAGACCTGTTATTACTCAGCTTCTCACCTTGTCTCTGCTGATGTATCAGACAACAACAAATAAATAGTGTTTTCATTAAAGTCTTTGCCAATCCACCAGCAGATTGAATTATTTGTCCCTCAAGGTGCCCATGAATGAGAGAGAAAAGACAGAAAAGGGAAGAGAGCAGTGTGCTTCTGTCTTACCAAGCTGGAGCCAGGGTTCATCCTCTCTTTTCCTGGTTGGGATGCCTGGAAAAGGAATTTAAAAGCATGGGGGCCCTCTGGGAGCTGCCTGCAGTGGTGAGGGGCAGCCAGGTGGGTGTTTGGGGCTGGCACCATTCCTGTGCCCAGGGAGGGGCTGGCAGCTCCTGAGGGCTTCTTGCCTGGAGCCAAATCTTTGTATTTTTAAAATCGCAGGCTGGGGCCAGTACACTGAGTAGAAATACCAAAAATTCAAACCTCCAGGAGGAAAATCAGGTTTTGTCATTCAGCTGGGTGGGTGTCCCCAACCCCCAGGAGATGCTGCAGGGATTGGACTGAGGGCCACTTCCATGCAGCACACCCAAATATCTGCCAGCAACAGGAATTCCCTGAGACAGGCTGCCCAGGGAAGTGGTGGAGCCACTGTCCCTGCAAGTGCTCAGAAATCAGGTGGATATGGGACTTACTGACGTGGGTGAGTGGTGGGCTTGGCAGTGCTGGGTCAGTGGTTGGACTTGATGGTGTTGGAGGTCTTTTCCAGGCTTAATGACCCTGGGGTTCCAAATTCCCTGCTGTTGGTGGAATTGTTTGTACCACACAAGTGAAAGGCAGCACTTTGTGCCACGAGTTGGGCACCTCTGCAGTGGTGGTGGGATGTCTCCAAGGGGGGTCAGGATGGACCTGCTGCCCATCCCAGACCCTAACTGCCCTCCCAGGGACCCCCCAGCCCTATTCCACTGCCCAGCTCCCATTTGGGGTGCACCAGATGCCCCAGGAGCAGTGGCAGCCACTGCCTTGGTGCCCCCAGGGTGTTACACAGAGTTTGGCTGACCGGTCATGGGTACAGAAATGACAGAGCAGTGGCATGTGGCCTCAGGTCTCTTCACAGAGAGCAGCAGGCACAAGTTCCCTGGGATTTTTCCTGGAGAAGCACAGAGAGAAGAAGAGAAAACAATTCCTATTTCTGTTCTCTGCTCCTGTTGTTTTTGCACATGTGGAATGTGTTATGGAGATTGTTTTACTGAGCGTGAGTTCTTAATTGGATGCTGGTGATGGTTGTTTGTATTAATTAGCCTGTTAGGTCCCACCTGTGTCCTGACTGTCTGGAGACAGTCACAGGTTTTTCTGTAGTATCCTTTTAGTGTCTCTTTAGTACAGTTTTAATATAGTATTAGTGTAATGTAGTATAACTTAATAAAGTACTTATTCAGCATTCTGAATCATGGAGTCAGATGCCAATTCTTCCCAGACACTGGGGTTGCCCTGCATTCCACAGTGGCAGCAGTGCAGGTGGTAGGGATGGCCGTGGGGGTCCCATCCTGTCTCCTCCCTGCCCCACCATGCCCACTCCCCCTACCCCTTCTCCCCCATGCCAGTCCTAAGCCCCTCACTCCATCCCTGCTCCATGCAGTGCTTGCCACCAATACATTTATTTTTTTAGGCCCAGTTCCCACAGCACACGACTTCAGAAATGCAAATGGGCCTGCCTGCAGATTTTCAGGCAGGTGCCAGGCAAGGAGAGGGAGAGAGAGACAGAGAGGGATGCTCTGATTTTATCAAAATCAGTTTTCCTGCCCAGGGGAGGATGGAAAGCAGCTACTCAGTCTCAGGAAGATGATTCTATTTAAACCACAGGGTCATGTTGTAGCTACTTCTTATTTACCAGACTGGAAAGTTACATTAAGAAGTTATCACTTATCTTGCAGGGGAACAGATTAAGAGTGAAGGACCATTCCCTGGTTTGCATAGAGCTGCACTTCCCAGGTTACTAAAAAGACAATTGATGTAGCAGTTCAGGAAGAAATATGATTTTCATTATGATATGCAGGCATCAGGGATGGTGTTCTAATGGTCCCCTGTCACCAGTGAAGAGCAAAATGGCCTGTGACCACTGCAATGGAAAAAAGCTTGCTGGGGTATTTAGCATAGCATGGAGGGAACTTTGTGTTTAGGGTTTGGTGGGTTTTTTTTTGGTTTGTAACCTCCTGGTGGCAGCATTAAAGGGGACAGCACCTGCTTTTTCTAAATAAAGAATTCGAGACCCCACAGTGTTTCTCCCCACTCATGGCAGAATATTTATATTTGAACTGAACTTTTTATATTTGAAATTTTTTTTTTAATATTTGAAATTTCTCCCCACTCATGGCAGAATATTTATATTTGAACTGAACTTTTATCTATGAGGTAAAACAGCAGGCTGCATTTTCAGCAGGGTTGATCTCCTAGACTCTCCTCACACCTCTTTGGGCAGCTGAAATAGGAAGATTGCATGGAGCTCTCTCATGGTACAACTCTTTTTTGGGGTTCATTCATGCTTTTTTGGAGCCAATGGGCTTCAGGCTGTAGGAAAGCACCCAAGAGCAAAAAAAGCTGTTTGGGATTTAAGCTGCACAACCTGTCTGATTCACAGGGATTGCATCCAAGCCAGCCCCAGATCCTCCACTGCCCCTTTCCTCTTCTTTTCCCACCATGGTCAGTTACTTAATGGAGGGGGGAAGTGAGAGTGAACACTTCACCAAAAGCAGAGCTGTGTTTCACCACAAAGTGGGATCTTCCACCCCAATATTCCAGTCTTATTGGCTGGGAAGCAGAACCAGCCAGGCAAGAGTGAGGAACACACAGATGGCTCACCCCACCCATGTGAACCAGAGCAAGATGGGAATATTGGCTATTTCACACCAATTATTCAGGGGTAATTCCCAGAGGGAGAAACAAAAAGAATCCAAACCACATTTGTGAATTATAGAAATTCTTAATAATTGATAAGTTAAAGGATTTCACTCTGAGTTTCAACAAGGAAGATGGGGAGGATGTAGCAGTGAGCGATGTGATTTTTCTGTCCTGTTTAATTACTTGACTGCTGTAAGAAAACCAAACCAAGTTTCAAAGGTAACTCAAATTCCCCCATCACTAAACAGCACAGAGCCCTTCCCATCCTGCACACCTGCAGACAGCTGGGCTGAGCAGCTTTCCTTTAAACCCACCTGAGTTAAAGACAAACAATTTAGGTGCATTGATCTGGAGCTGCGGAGCCTCCTGTTTAAACTGGGGGAGATGGAAGGAGCATAAAGAGAGTGCACAGGATTTTCTTTGCATTGCTTAGATTAAAGGACATCAGGATGAGTGGTTTGTGTGATGATCAAAAGATTCAACACACTCTGCACCTGTCACAGGTATGAGCTCAATTCCTTATGGGTAGAAACAGAGTGGAGCTGGCAGAGCATGAGAGACTTCCAGGAAGGGATGCACAGGGAGAATATTTAAAGCAGGTTGCATGAATATAGGATTAAATGTTAGTATTGGATAATAAAATGATAATTTTGCTTAATTAGGCGGTTTTCCATCATAGAGTTCCTGTTGATCAGAGCACTCCCTACCAGATAAAGAGGGTGATAGGGAATTGTTCTCATAGAAATATGAGGAAGTTTCTAAATAGGGATTTGGGAAAAAATAAAAACAGTAAATGGCTGAATAAATTCATGTTTGCAGCCAGGCCCCATTGCCTGGCTGGGGTGAAGAAAATGGGAAACTCATCTAAATTTGCTGTTTTACTCTTCCTCCAGAGGGTCTGACCTGCCCATGGGAATGTGGAGTCTCTCTACTTTCTCTCCTCCTAAAATTGGCCTGGAAACCTGGAGACTGCTGGGACATGAAGAGGGCTGACCTGCCCTGCCCTCCCCAGGTACATTTCCATGGTCAGAGACTCTCATTCCATGAGAGCTGGACTCAGCTGGAGAGATTGCATATTCCCTTAAGCCCTTTTTTACAGTTTTTACCAATTCAACCAGTTCCTGGCCCTGCACTCACCTGCAGAGCCCCAGCAGCTCTTTGACACTCAGGTTTTCTCAGTGCTGGATCTCCAAGAAGCCTCCAGCAGAGGAATGATCCACACAGGGAAGAGAGGATCCTGAGCAAAAGCTGCTGCTGCTGCTGGGAGGAAAAATCAAGCTGGTGATTCACATCAGATCCACCACTCTTGCCACAGGGCTTTAGCTGCCATCTGCCAGGATTTGGCACAGCTGGAGCCTGAAATCTTCACAGATTCCTTCTTCAGGGAAGAAAACCATGAAGAGTCAGTCTCTCTGAAAAGGACTGCTTTGCTAAGTGATCTCCTAGTGCTGAATTTCCATTTTTCCATGCTCACGGCGAATTAAAAAGAAATAAATTCAGTATAACCATTAGGCAATTAAACAATGCCTGGATCAAGAGGGAAATGGGCAGGGTGCCAAGGAACAGGCTGATGCTGATTTGGTGATACATTGCATTTTACACCAATTCCTTCTCTTTACATGTGTCACATCAGTGTCACTGGGCTGCCATATCCCTGGTCCCCCCCCGCATCAAAAGGCACCAGCAGAGAGGAGACAAAAAGTTGGCAAGGTGCAGGTGCAGTGCTTTGCTCTCAGACTTTGGCCACTGGTTTCCTTTTCTACCCAAGGACACTAAAATAGGCTCTGAAGATTTTTGTTTCTCTAGGAGTTAAATCCTTAACTTCCAAATCCTTTATTTGATGAAAAAAAAACTAAAACAAAACAAAACAAAAAACCAGGGAGATTTGAGGAGGAAGGTGCAGAAAGGGGCTGCATGGGACAACAGGCAGGAGACAGAGGTCTCCAGCTGCCCTGAATCCCATGGATGAGGCAGTGCAGATGTGCTCCTTGTGCTTTCACCTGCATGCACCATTCCATGCCATTGCCACACTGTGCTGTGCCAGCCAAGGGACCTGCAGCCAACGCCACACTCGGATTTTCAAGTCATCCAAGTTGTCCAGAAGAGTCAATGGCTCAGTGACAGCTTTTGGAAAACCCAACACCAGCCTTGCAGCCTTGGAGGAGGCTGTGGGTGTTAAGAACTCTAACTCTTTGACCAGAGATCTGAGGTACCCCAAGAAACCAAAGAGTTTGCCCTGAATGTCCCTTGTGCCTCCAAGTATCTGCCAAGCTGGGTCTAAATCCTCTCTACAAAAGCCAGTCAGCTTTTGTAACCCTGTTTTGTTCCTCTGCTTTGTACCCATTTTGTACCCCTGCTTTGATCATTGCTGCTTCCACTGAGCCAGCCCCGTCCAGCCTGGCCTTGGACACTTCCAGGGATCCACAACTTCTCTGGGCACCCTGTGCCAGAGCCTCACCACCCTCACAGGGAACAATTCCTTCTGCATATCTAATTAAATTTCCCCTCTTTCAGTTGGAATTGTTCTGATTTCAGCAAGTGCTTCACTGAAGAAACAAATTCCAAGCAGGGGTTCTTCCTCTGGCTGGTCACTGATGCACAGCTCCAACTTTTGACAATCTGACCAAGTGTCCCTCCTTCCCAACACTCCATGTCCAAGGCCAGGTTGGACAGGGCTTGGAGCAACCTGGACCAGTGGAAGGGGGTGGAATGAGATGATCTTTAAGGTCTCTTCTGCCCCAAGCCATTCTGTGATGCTGTGACACAGAGAGAGCCACCAAGAGTGACACTGAGCTGGCAGGTGGGCAGGGACCAGGGGTACCCCTCAATCACCCCTGGGAAATGAAGCCATGCCAGTGCTGAGCCTGGAAAGGGTTATTCTTCATAGGGGAAAAAAGAATACTTAAGACTGCAAAACTTCTTTTGACAGGGTTGTCTTTTAATTACCCTGTGGAATGATAAAATCCCAGCCCTGAAAATGTGTCTTTACAAATCTCTAGCTGGAGTAATTAGTCCCGTGCCTGGCTCTCCTGAGAGATTATTGCTGCCTTCTTTTCAGATTACTTACCCAAATAGAAGTGGAATCATTGCTATGTTTGACAGTGAGATATAAAATATCAGATAAAGCTGTTAAAATACTGTTTCACACACTGTGTTTCTGCAGAGTAAGGAAGCATCTGCTCTCTCAGTATCAGCAGCAGAGCTGAGCAGAAAATTCACAGCTGAGGGCTGAGATGAATCTCACTTTTTTTTTTCCCCTATTTTTTTTTGTTCTTGGTCATTCCTAGAAAGATCCAAGTAATCAAGAATTGAGTTGTTATTCAAATACTGAATAATACTTGCATCTGTGTCCATTTCAAGGCTTGAATGTATTGGTGAGGGTTTGGGTGAGCCCCTCCTCTGGTCTGAGGAATCCAACCAGAATATTTGTGTGATAAAGGCAAAGGGTTAGCACTGAACCCCACAAAATCCAAGTCTTGTGACACCAGGCAGAGATTTCAGGTGAAAAGTAAAGTCTCAATGCAGAGATACTTACAGCGGATGCAAACACAGCTAACATTCCTCCTGTTATATCCTTAATGGATGCACCCAGAAGGAAGTTTCTCAGTAGATATGGCACAGATCTGCAGTGAAATTTGCCTCAAAGAAGTTACAGTTGCTATTTATTACTTTCTAGGGAAAGGGGGAAAAAAAACCCTTTCTTTGGGAATGAAAGTGCTTCCTACATTATTGTGAGCCAGGCTGCTGAGCTCACAATGCTCAGAAATGCATTAGTGACAATCCTCATCAGTGGCTGAGCTGCTGTGCAGATCCCACCCTGGTTATTTCCTTCTTTTCTCAGCCACAGGGCAGATTTATGCCCATGGGAGGGTGTTCCCCAGGCTGGTGTAGGTGATGTTGAGGCTGCAGGGGCAGGGTGTGCACTGTCCAGCCACAGCTCCCTCAGGGAAGGAGCATCCCAGCCCTGCCTCTTCACTAGTCTGCTTCCTGCCATCTCAAATAAATGGTTTTGTACAAATAAATGTTTCATTCTCACTCCTCCCAAGGCAGCTTTTGTGTCTCATTGACTTCTGGTGTAACTCAGCATCACAGTGGAGACATTCCCTGGGTCACCAGAGAGACAAGGAGAGCTCAGGCAGCTCAGCAGGATGAGGAACCACCAGCTATCCTCTGCCCAGGGAAATTAAAACCAGGCAGAGACCACCCAAGCCACTCCCATGGGTTTGCTGCCCTAAGGGTCCTGGTCCCAAGGACCTGCCCACCCCTCTGCCCTGACCCCTGCGTCCCCAGCAGTGCTGCAGAGCCCCAGCAAGGTCACCCACGGGGCCATGCTGCATTATTGGTGGTAATTGGTGGCAGGCACTAATTCCAGCCAGCATGGAGGCAAGAGCACAAGCTGCTTCCCTTTATTGCATTTGATTACACTTTTTTGTTTTTGCATGATTCCCTGCAGTAAGTAGCTCATAATTAACAGGGGATGAATAACATTTCTGCCACTCTGAGCATTAAGTTTTCTCACAACAAATGAAAACATAATTGCCATTACACAGCACCCTTATCAGAGGGAACACGCTGCTGCTGGGAGGAGGGAGATTTCCTGATAGGCACAACTTCCACAGCTGCTCAGGGATGAGAACAAAACGCTGGTGGTTGAGGGCTGGAGCTGAGCTGGCTCCCTGCAGCATCTCCTGGCAGTCCTCTTCACAAGCTCACTGCCAGGAACAGCTCATGGGCTCTGCAGAAGAGGAATCTGAGAGTCACAGATTCATCTGGGTTGGAGGAAACCTTAAAGTCCATTTCATTCCACCCCTGCCATGGGCAGGAACACTTTCCACTGTCCCAGGTGGATCCAAGCCCTGTCCAGCCTGGCCTTGGGCACTGCCAGGGATCCAGGGACAGCCACAGCTGCTCCGGGCACCCTGTGCCAGGGCCTGCCCACCCTTCACCTTCTACTGCTGCTTCTGCTGGGAAGACTTCTTGGAATGGCTGCTTTGGTATTTCTCCTTTCTTTTTTCCCTTTTCTTTTTACTTTTTTATCATCCTTCAGTAGGTTTGGATAAAACAGAGACTCTTCAACCATATCAGCACTGCTCTGTCCAAATCTTGAGTCTTTCCATTTGTACAGTGATAGTTCACCCCCAGAGGGAACAACCTGGAGGATCTCTGCATGGTTTGTGTCGGGACCCAGGACATTCCTCTGGCTGCCCGGGGTGATTCCAGACCCTGGCAGGGGCTCAGAGACCTTGGCACGGAGTCAAAGACACCTGTGCCTTCCATTTTAGCCCATGGAAACAATTACCAACTTTGTGTGAGGAGTTACAAGCCACAAGAGTTTGAGTAGAATGACAGTGAATTTGTCACAGGGTGAAAATGTAGAATTTTGGGGATTTAGAATGGGGGTTCAAGAGGCAAGATGGAGGAATCTGGGTGTGTCCTGTCCTTCTCCTTCTTCTTCTTGTCCTCCATCTTCTGCTGCGATGGTGACACTTCTGGATTGGTTCAGAGCAGAGACACACTGTCTAACATAAGTGATAGGCATTGGAAAATTATTGTAAATAAAGTACACGTAGTTCTTAGTATAAAAAGCCAACACCACCCCAAGGGCAGGGACTGTGCCACAACCTGACCTGCTGGACAGATCTCAGCAGGGCAGAGAAAGAATGTGAGAGATAAGAGAAAATAAACAACCTTGAAAAGCAGAGCCAAGGAATCTCGACTTCTTCTTTGGTCATGGGGCTGAAAAAAAGAGACTTTCTGACACCTCGGGGGTCATCTCAACCAGAGAAACCTGAGAGTTTGCTCCTGTGGAAGTCCCAGCTTCACAGTCACTGCCATGATGCTGGTGTAATATCACAGACAAAATGTTTAGGGAGGATATAATTGCCAGTTGCTTCATGAGCTGCCTCCCAACATCTTACCTGGACTCTTTGAATGTGAAATCTCACCACAGGATAGGAGAAATAATGACTTTATTCTGAGGACAGGCTGTGTCCTGGCTGTAATTCCCAAACAAATGGGAACACAGAGCACAGGCAAGGCAGAAAATGCTGAACTACATTGATGGGTTTCAGGAAAGAGCTCCCTCACCCATGTGCTGGGTGTAATTAGCACTCATTAGAGCTACTTATTATACAGACACTCCCAGAGGCCCTGCCAGGATTTCTGCTGGGCACTGAGCAAATCCATGGAGAGAAACTCCCTGCTCCCAAGCCTCAATATCTGAAAAGCAAATCTCTCAAGGGCAAGGAATTCAATCAGTTCCGAGGGGCAGATTGATCACCTCACCCCAGTGATGCACAGGAGAGTTTCCTGCACAGGTAGAGGGCAGGGCTTGGTGTCACAGGGGCTCCTCTGCTCCAGTTCTCCTCCAAAAAGAGCCATGGAATCTTTCAGGTTGGAAAACACCTCCAAGATCATCGAGTCCAGGCTGTGATGGATCCTCACCTTGTCACCCACACCAGAGCACTGAGGGTTTCTTGAGTACCCAACAAATTGATCACCTGGCTGGGTATTTTCCTACAGCCAGGCTAAAAGAGACTCCTTTTCCCAAGGAATATACACATCCAAAACTGAGCTCTGATATCCCACCCCCCCTTGGAGTGATGCTGGAGGCCCCACACTAATGGGGCACCACCACCCTCCAAGTGAGCCCCCATCATCACACTCTGCATCCAGGGGCTCCCTGACCCTGGGCACCTGGGCATCCAGAAAAATAACTATTTAACCTTCTGGAAGCTTTGTTGGAATCCTGTTGCCATCTCCCAAACAATCCCAGCTGCAGGCTTATCCACTCACAGGTTTTAGAAAAGCTGAAACAGAAAGTTACAGAAATAAACCAGTTTCTCATCATGGCTGTACCTACCCAGGGATGCCCTGGGTTAAAAAAAGCACACAAACAAAACCAGTCAGCCAGTAACCAACAAGAATGATCCAAAAGAAGGACCCTCAACAAGCCCTGGAGTTACAACCACTCTGTCTTTGGACAGCTCCTGCCAGACCCTCCCAAAGCTCATTTCATTTTTATTTGTCAACCACAAGCGATGAGCTGCAATCCAAACACAACACGAGTGAAAACCACTCCTCCCAAAGGGATTTACAGCCTTTAAAGGATTTCAAGGAGGCCTTCCCAAACGTTCCCAGGGCTTGGAGCAGGATGGTTTGCTCCTCACAAAGCTCTGGTGATTTACAGTTTTCAAAGTGGCCACAGGCCATGGAGCAGCAAAGGGAGAGGTGGATCTTAAGTGACATCTGTCAGATGATGTAGGGGCACAACCTGTGCCCTGTAATTTGCACGTGGGTGTCATCAAAGGGTTGTCACCACACAGCAGTGATGTAACAGGCTCAGCATTTGTCACAATAAAGTACTTTTTCTAATAAAAAAAATAGCCCTCTGTTTTTTGAATACTACAAGAGTACCTAAAAAGGCAGAAGTGAACAAGAAGACATCCAAGATCTTTTGAAAATGAAGAATTCTCTTGATAAATACATCTCTTAATGAAATACAAGCAATTAAACTAAAAGCCCTATCGAATACTGCTTGTCACTCCACACATCAACATTTAATTGAATTTTTTTCCATCCCCTGGTCCTTTTTCCCTGATAAACAAATTCATTCACAACGGATCAGGTTTCACTAACCCAGAAACCAGATGATAGTCAATCAACTAATTGACACAACAAAGACATTTATATGAAAAAAAATTTGTCTAATTAAAGCTGAACTGAAATTTAACGATACACAGACATCTTATAGTAATGAACAATCTTCCTGTACTAATTATTTGGAGTTTAACCCTTTCCCTTCTGGTCAGTGAAATCATTAGAAGGATGATGGAGCAGAGGCAGAGCTGAAGCTGCTGTGTTCATCCAAGAGTTTGCAGAGTTCCTGATGGAGCAGGGGGCACCTGAATGACCCAAAATCTCTTTGGCTGCTCTGGGTTAAATCAGTTAAGTGCCATTGTCACCTGCTTTTGTTCTTCCCTGCCTGCCCCATGGTGCTCAGACCTGTGAGAGTCCCAGACAGATGACAGAGAGTGTCCCAAGATGGATGGATGGATGGATGGATGGATGGATGGATGGATGGATGGATGGATGGATGATGGATGGATGATGATGATGGATGGATGGATGGATGATGGATGAGGGATTGATAGATGGATGAGGGAGGAATGGATGGATGGATGGATGGATGGATGGATGGATGGATGGATGGATGGATGGGTGGATGGGTGGATGGATGGATGAGGGATGGATGGATGGATGATGGTTAGATGGATGGATGGATGGATGGATGGATAGATGGATGAGGGAGGGATGGATGGATGGATGGATGGATGGATGGATGGATGGATGGGGGATGGATGGATGGATGGATGGATGGATGGATGGATGGATGATGGATGGATGGATGGATGGATGGATGGATGGATGGGTGGATGGATGATGGATGGATGGATGGATGATGGATGATGGATGGATGGATGGATGGGGGATGGATAGATGGATGAGGGAGGGATGGATGGATGGATGGAGGAATGATGGATGGATGGATGGAGGATGGATGGATGGATGATGGATGGATGGATGGAGGATGGATGGATGGATGGATGATGGATGGATGGATGGTGGATGGATGGATGGATGGATGGATGGATGGATGGATGGATGGATGGATGGAAGATGGATGGATGGATGGATGGAGGATGGATGGATGGATGGATGGATGGATGGATGGATGGATGGAGGATGGATGGATGGATGGATGGATGGATGGACAGATTCTTTCTTCTCTCACTGCAAGGCATCAGAAGCCCTTGGGAACTTCATTCTGGCCCAGCACCACAAATATTACTCCCAGAGAGAGACCTCAATCCCAGCTCTCCCTCAGTGAGAGCTCTGCTGAGCATTTTGGCAGGACAACAGAGCCCAGCCCCCCATTAAAAATTTACCAAATCATTGAAAACTTGGAATTTTATCTCATGCTTAGGAGCTTTCCTGACTAAAGCTGGGCTTGAGTATGTATTAAAGTACAGTGGGTGATTGAATGTTTTATTGAATCAGGGCTTTGGTCTGCCAGAAACCTGGGCCAACTCAGGAGAGAGATTGAAACCTCTCAGTGTCTAAAGTAAAAAATTCAGAAGCTGAATGCATAAAGGGAAGAACAGCAGATACTTCATCCCTAAAGCACCTCAAATCTTAAACATATTTGTAAAAAGATGGAATCATAGATTGTCCTGAGTTGGAATGGATCATTGAGTCCAGCTCCTGTCCCTGCACAGACCCCCCCAACAGCCCCACCCTGGGCATCCCTGGCAGTGCTGTCCCAATGCTCCTGGAGCTCTGGCAACCTCGGGGCCGTGCCCATTCCCTGGGCAGTGCCAGCACCCTCTGGGGAAGAACCTTTCCTGATCTCCAGCCTGACCCTCCCTGGCACAGCTCCAGCCATGCCCTGGGTGCTGTCCCTGTCACAGAGCAGAGACTGGTGCTGCCCCTCAGGAGGATCTGCAGACCTTGGTGAGACCTGACCTCAGTGTCCTCTTCTCCAGCTGAATAAAACAAGTGGAGATGTCAGGGAGAGACCATTGGAGCTGCTGCAGTGACTGGGTTGGGGCAGTGGCCCAAGACCCTCAGCAGGAGGAGAGCTTCACCCACACATCCTCAGTGGCTGGATCCTGGGTGCTCCCACAATGTGTGGAACCAGTCCTGATCAAAGCAGCGTAGAAAAACGTCCCAAAAATAATGAGCAGCCATTTGTGAAAAGGCCAAACAGAAGGAAGAGAGACGAGATCAGCAGAGGAATAAGAGAGAAGTTGTAAAGCTGTCTAATTGTTCATGCAAGCTGAACCCATGAGGGTGTCAAGTGCCTTTTCCCGTCCAGCTCCTCCCGCACGCAGCGCTCCGGCCCTTGCTGCTCTTGGCTCTCTCATCAAGAAGTAGCTATTATTTTCACAATCATTTTCTAGTGCACTTTACACCACTAACAGAGCAAGCTGTTGTGAATGGTCATTTTGCTTCCAGGCAAGTTTGGACACAAACAGCACTGAGTTCTTTCACCAGCTGAAAACACCCTGGGCTTCTCTCCCTGCCCGAGGGTTTGGAGCCTGCCAAGGGCCGAGGGCAATCCTGAGCCACGCTGCTCCCTGGGCAATGCCACTGCTCTGAGAGCTCATTTATGCCAAACAAAAGTTAATGGGGCACAGAGAGAAGGGGAAAGGGGAATTAGCAGCTCTGACAGACTCCTTCAGGTAATTATGGTTCATCTATCTAAAAATTACAACTGCTCTGGGAATGCCACTTTATTCTGCTGTGATAAGTGTGAATGGAGAAGAGGTGGTTCTGCAGGGGAAAGCTTTGTCTTCCAACAGGTTTGTCAAAGGTGAAATTGCTGCTGAATTGCTTGTGAACAAGAAGAAACCAGCCTCTGGGCATTGCTGAACCCAAGGGATTTAGAGATACAAGAGCACACAGCTGGAACAGCTGGATTAAATCCTTCCTCATCATCCCAAAGTAGAGGTTCCCCATCTCCACCCACCAAGGAGCTCAAAGCCAGGGAGCCTGGATAGGAGGTAGCTCAGAAAAGCCTGAGGCTGCTGGAGATGACAGAGACAATGCATGAGACTTCCCCAGAAGTCTTTTTTCACAGAGCCCTCAGTGGTGGAAACAGCTTGTCCTAGTCCCTGAGTGCTCCCAGCCCTTTTCCCAACACCTCAGCCCCCAAAATGCCTTCCCCAACAGGGGTTCCTGAGCCCAGCCCTCACCCCCAAGGGCAGAGAGGCTGTGGTGGCACTGGGACATGTCAGCAGAAGGCTGTGACAGGGCCCCATGCCACCAAGCAGGCAGACATGACAACTGTGTGAGCACAGTGAGACCAAAGAGCCCTCCAGAAACGTGACAGGAGTGTCTGCAGCCCCTGCAGAGAACCCCTCCCAGACCCTCAGGAATCACTCTTGGCTCCTGTGGAAGAAGGAACACCCATGAGAGAGGCTGCAGGGCTCGTCTGCAGGGCAGCTGAATTTTCCCTGATATATTTAGACATATCTCTTGACATTCCCAGAGATGGCAGCCTGACAAATGCAAGTACTCCAAGGGTTAAGCGCTTTTAAATGTCTTGGGAGTTATTTGCAAAGCTATTACTTCTGAGTTTGTTAATAAATCAGGATTTAATACACCTGAGTTACATTATCTCCCTGTTCTAATGTATAAATCCTGTCACTAAACCTTCAGGCCCAAGTGCTGTGTGCTTTTAGCCTTAGCTTTAGCTACCTGGTTTCTAAAATGTTGGATTGTTTCACAAGTCAAGAGATGGATTTTTAAATCCTTCACATCTCTCAGCAAGTATACAAATCTGTGTCTGGAGTTACAAATCCGATCAGAAGGTTTGTAAATCCTACAAAAGATTTATTTGAAAAAGTTTTCATTTACAAATTCTTGCTTTGCCTCTGGGATGTGTAAGTGACTTATGTGCCAAGGAGGATTCGGCAGCCCTGGGTTAGATTGAGAAATCCTTCCCTTCGCTCATCACACACAAGGCTGGCTAAATCCCCATCCAGCCACTCTGTATCTGTCTCCCAAATGAAGTTTGGGAGCTCCAGAAAAGTCCCTGGAGAGGGATGGATGCTCTGGAGGGGTGTCAGCCTCCTGGGTCTGGCCCAGTCTTGGAATTCCCGGGGTCTGGAGATGCCTCTTCTCCCCACTGTGAGAGGGAACCACAGCTCACAGGAAAGGGCTCATAGGGAGGGAGCCTGGGTGTGATGCACCTGCCCTAGATGTGGATATGAGGATCACCAGCATCCTCAGGAGTTTGGTTGGAGGACGTCAGTGAGGGGTAGGAGTGCTGCAGCCAGGTGCCATCCCCACTTGTCCCAGGCTTTTTGCTGTTTGTCCTCCTGGAGGAGGATCTCATGAGGTGTGAGCAGCTACAGGAACACCTGGCACTGCTAAACAGGGGGTGACACCCAGCAGTGACAGCTCTGAGTGCCTCAGTGTGGGCAGTCACAGCACAGGATCCAGGCACAGCCTGAGCAGGATCCCATCCCAGACCGTCCCATGTGGCATTCCCATTCTCTGGAAAATCCCTTTGCCCAGGATTTTCCTCCTGGGAAGCTGAGAAGCCTCAAAGAAAAGGAAAACAATTCTGATCTCATTTGCTTCTCCTGTGCTGTGCTCACATGTGCAATGTGTTTGGAGATTGTTCACCCACAGGTGATTGTTCCATTGCATTCTGTGTGAGTTGTTTTCACTCTTTGGCCAATCAGGGCCAAGCTGTGTCAGGGCTCTGGAGAGAGTCACCAGTTTTCATTGTTATCTTTTTAGCATTCAGTAAGTATCCTTTCTGTATTCTTGAGTATAGAATAGTATTCTTTAATATAATATAGTATCACAAAGTAATAAATGAGCCTTCTGAGCACATGGAGTCAGATGTACCATTCCTCCCTGCCACGGGGATCCCTGTGAATACAACAGTCCCACACCCAGCTGGGCCTGGCAAAGCCAGAGCAAGGCTGGGCAGAGCCACCCCACCACTCACTCAGGTGAACTCAGGCTTCCAGCACGTTTGTTTCCTGTCAGGAAGAGGCTGTCATGCTGGGAAAATAAGGATGGATGTGGATGTGGAGAGAAGGCAGCTGAGCTGCAGCACCCACCTGGGGATGCCTTGAGCCCACCTTGACTGCAGAGTGCAACCTCCAGCACCTCTCACTCTGCCCCTGAGCCAGTTTCCATGGCTCTGTCACCTCTGCAGGCACTCCCATAACAGCATGGAATAGAGTAGTTAAAGAAATTGGGAAGATCAGTTTGGGTTACGTCAAATATTTGACTTTTTAAAATCATTTATTTTTTAGTTTGCTGCTTTACTTTCTGGTTTCAGGCCCTTCCATTCACCTTAGAAAATTTTCCTGAGACATGGACCTCTGAGGACATGGAGGCAAATACTAAATGAGATGGAAAAAAAAATCAGGGAGGTTTTATCAAAAGCAGAGCACATATAACTAATTTAATATCATTTTAATAGGAAAATAGAGAGGAGCAGAGGAGCTAATCTGTCTAGGTTTAAACAAAATATTGCATACAGAGCCTGATGGGAAATCAGTCTTTTAATAGAGATTCTTCCCAGAATCTCCATGGAAAGAGTTACTGGAGTTACAAAGGGGATGTGGGTCCAGCTGTGCAGAATGAAGTTACCAGCCAGGAGGGCAGAGCCAAAAGGAGCTGCTCAGGGGCCTGCCTGGTGGTCTCCAAGCAAAAATCTTATGAAATGGGGGAGATGATGAAGTTAGAAGTTATTGCCAGTGCTGAAGGAGCCTGGGCTGCCAGACTAGAAATGTGGAAATGGATCCCAACACAAAACATGGCCTGGCCACAATGACCTCTGCCTGGCTTGTCCTTGCTAACCCCATGAGAGGATTGGGCTCAGGAATGCCATTTCCCCAGGACAAGGCAGAGCAGAGGGGTTGTCTCTGTAGGATGGGAAGAGGCCTGGTGTCCAGATGATGTGGCTGTGGTGGGAGAAGACAATGCCAAGCAATGCCAAGGCAGCCAATGCTGCTTTGTCCGTCTGTCCCACAGGGCTTTGGGAGTTGGCTGGGGCTGCACAGACCAAGCTGGGCCTGTGGGGCTGAAGCTCAGCCTGGCTGGACGTCAGAGAATCTGAAAATCAAGGAATGGTTTGGGATGGAAGGACCTTAAAGCCCATTTCATCCCACCCCTGCCATGGCAGGGACACCTTCCACTGTCCCAGGTGCTCCAAGCCCTGTCCAGCCTGGCCTTGGGCACTGCCCGGGATCCAGGGGCAGCCCCAGCTGCTCTGGGCACCCTGTGCCAGGGCCTGCCCACCCTCACAGGGAGGAATTTCATCCTCATCTCTAATCTAACTGTTCTCCCTGCCAGTTTGAAGCCATTCCTCCTCATCCTGGCACTCCAGGCGCGTGTGAATACTTTCTCCATCTTTCTTGTAGGCTCCTTCAGGTACCAGAGGTGGTTGAGAGAAGATGGTCAGGACCCTCCTCTGACCTCCAGGTCCCAAAAACATGGCTCTGAGCCACAGGAGAGTGCATCCAGCCATGCCAGGGATCCTGGAGATGCAGATTCCCTGGAGAGCTGGCTCCCTGAGCCCTGGGTTGGGGGTGTGTTTGAGCACAGCAGCAAATAAACACCATCTCCTTCTTTGGTCCACAGCAACAAGAGTGGGCTAATATGATATGGCACTTCTTAATTATTGGATCACCAACATCAAATAAAAGACATATTAAACCTTCCAGGAACGGATGCAGCTTTAAACTTAGGCTTTAAATTAAAATAAAAAATCCCCAAAGCTGGCTCAGTGCTGCTTCTCTGCGCGCCTGAAAATCAGAAATGGCTTTGCCATCTCATACTGCTTCTGTTTGTCCATTCTTCCTGTCTCTGTTTTCATGTTTTCATTTTTCTATGGCTGTGTGGAACACATTTCTCAGTTAAGTACTTGCTTTTGAGAGTTGTTGCCATAACAACCGTTTCATTCCACGATATGCACACTATCTCTGAAATACAGAATTTCTCCTTAAAGGAGCATGTGCCACACACTTCAAAGAGGAATATGGACTCATTATTTTTACATTATTTTGTGGGCAAATAGATGTTTTCCAATACAGTTTTTTTTTTTTCTTTTCTAACTGAATTTTCTTGTTCAGTGAAACTATGGGTTTTTTAAGCATTCCTATCTCACAGTATAATTTTTTGCCTGAAACCCAGAATATTAGAAGACAAGAATCTTTATTGTAGTTTCTTTTCTCCAAAGGTCTGAGAGAACTATGCTGCAGTTAATGCATTTAAAACCCATCTTATTAGACGAAAAATTATGTAAATAAAATCCATTAAAATGCATAGTTCTTGAAGTAAAACCTCAATTTTCCTGCATGAACTGATTGTGGAAGGAAGGAAAGGGCCAAGAATAGGTTGCTTCATTTTTTAGTATCTTGTTTTTGGTGGTCTCTGCAAGAAGCATTATGTGTGCAACTGAACAGCAAGTTTTTCCCCAAAAAATGCCCCACAAAAATATTCTACTTCTGAAAAGTCAGAAAAACAGAGTTTGGAATGAGATGATCTTGAAGGTTCCTTCCAACCCAGGCCATTCTGGGCTTCCAGGTGCTGCTCAAACACGAGCCCTGTGGTTTGCTCACCACAGAGGTGTGAAGCCGTGAGCACCAGAGTGAAATTGGGATTCTTACATTGGTTTACACATAGATTTCTAGGGTCCTTAGGAAAGTCAACTTTGCATTGCAAACCCAGGGAGATCACAGCCATAAGAGCTCAAGGCAAGGGAGGATGGAGCTCTGAGCATGCTGCTCTGGTGGAAGGTGTCCCTGCCCATGGCAGGGGGGGGGAATGAGTTGGGCTTTAAGGAGATGGGCTTTAAGGTCCCTTCCAAACCATTCTGTCATTCTGGGATGGAGGAGGCTGCTCCTTCCAACCCCATACCCCATTACCTGCATTGCTTCCCCCACCACAGGTGACAGACACGCTTGGCACCGCGGTGCCACCACGCAACTCCTGCATCAGTGTCAGAGCCACCACATCCCTCCTGTCCCTGCTGCCTGTCCCTGCCCAGGAGCTATCCCAGCCCCCTGTCCCTGCCCAGGAGCCATCCCAGCACTCCTGTCCCTGCCCAGGAGCCATCCCAGCCCCTGTCCCTGCCCAGGAGCCATCCCAGCCCATGGCCATCTCGCCGCAGTGACCCCGTGTCCCGCAGCATCACTGTCACAGGCAGCAGTGACACCCCTGCCCCAGAACACACCCAGGCACGGTGACACCCCAGGGCCACGTCAGAGTCAGCTGTTGTCACTGCCCCTGGTGGTGACAGGGCCATCAGCCTGCATTAGGATCAGGAGGGGGGATGCTTGAGAAGCCTACAGCACGGAGCTGGCAATATTCCCAGGATCCCAAAGCCATTTAGGTCGCTCTTGCACCAAAATCTCTCTCCTGAGCCACAGGACAGGCTGCTCCCAGCCTTGGAGCAGCCAGGAGATGCAGGCTGGGAGCTGCATCTGCATCTGCAGTTCACACCCATGCATATTTTAGCTCACATTTACAGGCTGAGAAGGCCAGGAGTGGAAAGATGTGGTAGCTAAAAACACTGCCAGGACAGGAGCTCCTCATCAGCTCAGAAAAGTTCTCAAAAGGTGCCTTGCTCTGCATGTGGTGGGTACTGGGGAGGGGAGGGCAGCCAGAAAACACCTTTATTTCTGACATTGTCTGGCCCTGCTTCCCGCTCTGAGAGGAAAAGATCCATGAATTGGTGCCCCATGCCCTGGGGAAGAAGTTGGACCAATCACTCATTCATCTCTTTCCAAAACTAGCTCTGGACAGGGATGCTGGATTTTACACAAGTCATGTAGTGAGAAAGAGACCATGGGGGAAGTCAGAACTCCAGGTCAGTTCTGAAGGCTGGGGGAGAGCAAAATTTAAGCTCCAGGATCACAAAAATGCAGAGTAGCTGCAGCAGGGGTGCTCCCCATGCAAAATATTTCATATGGGGTGTGCATCAGCACAGGGGTTCTGCACCCCACACGTGACTCGGGACAGATCCACCTTGTCAGCTCTGTTGTGAAGCATCCCAAGGGGTTCGTGTGGTCCCAGAATGAGAGAGGAAGGGGACCTGTCCTTCAGGAGTCAGGCACTTGGTCCCCAGGATGTGCAGAAGGTTCCACAGACAGAAGTGTCTGAGTCCATCAGGTAACCAGCAGCTGAAGTGTAGAGGGAGCAGGGGATGGAGGCAGAGAAAATTCAGCCATTTATCAGAAAACATGGCTTTTTAAGGGCCACATCACAGCTCACTCTGACCTGCAACTTCTGCCAGAATCTCCTACACTTCTGGCTCCCATCACCCACAGCATCTCTGACTGTCTGTGGATTGGAGGTGCCTGTAAGAGCCACTCCAGATCTCCTCTGCAACGGATACAGGACAACAGTGAGGGATGTGCTCTCTG
The DNA here is from genome assembly GCF_027477595.1 of Haemorhous mexicanus. Taxonomy (NCBI): domain Eukaryota; kingdom Metazoa; phylum Chordata; class Aves; order Passeriformes; family Fringillidae; genus Haemorhous; species Haemorhous mexicanus. The sequence continues at coordinate 3,929,575 of NC_082358.1, forward strand.
AAATCCAACTTCCTTCACACTGGCGGGGTGCAGGGCCCTCCCAGCCCAGCCCAGGAGCTGGCTGCTGGTCCTGAGCAACCCCTGGTGCTGCAGGCAGATCCCTCCCTGTGGCATCTTGTTCCAGCACCACCTCCTCCATGACCAGTGGTCGCTCTCCCTCTGTGTCCTTGAGCACCTTGGCAGTCACCAGCCCTTTGGAGGCACAGCCACCTCCTCCAGCAGCCTGGGACAGAGCCACCTCCTGCAGCAGCTCCCTGAGAGCTGCTCTGAACCCTCTGCCAGCAGGAACATTCCATTGATTTATTAATGAAGGGTGCTCACAAACACATGCTGGTGTGCTCCATGAAATAGCCTTTAGCTTGTGCTGATTACTCATGTTTTACATCAGCCTGATGTTTTCTAGATGGGTTTCAATCAATACAATGGCCTTTTTAGCACACATTACCACTGCCTTTGGCTAACCAACCATCACATTTCTTCTCAAGTGCCCATTTGCATCAAACTAACCCCAAAGATGCATCAGCTCTCCTTTGACTGCCACCTGAGCTGACTCAAACGTTCCCATTTAGGTTTCAAAATGCCTTGCATGCTCAAGATTCCTTGCTGAGTGCTTCAGACAAGATGTTGGATGTGTTGTGTCATTCATGTCAGAGTAATTCTCCACACAACTTTCCTCACAACTGCAGCATGAATATTCAACTCAGTCTTCTTTTCCCCAGACTCAACGTTTGCCTATGCTAGCTTTGGGGCCAAGGCAGCTCCAAGAGGCAAATGCCAGCAGTCAGCTGAGAACAGGGGAAATATGTTGGCTGAGCAGGTGTGGAGCTGTGCACTGATGTGGTTTCATCCCTTCTGGTACCCATGGTGGCTGTTTCCAGGTCAGCTCAGATTTGGCCCCCAGAGCTGCTCTCAGATGCTTTGCTCAGCACCAGATAACCTCTGCTCCTGGATGCCATCCAAGGTTTTTATCCAAGGTTTTCATTGGGAAGCAATGGTTATGGTATCTGAGTGACCTTTGGAAAAATAGTAGCAATTTTTACATTTTTTAATTTTTAAATTTTGAAGATTTTAATTCTTTTTTTATGTTGGACCCTGTCTTTGAATATCCAGCAATCTTTCAGGTTTGCCATTATAGCAATATGTGGCAAATGGCTCAGCTCCTAAAGCAGCATAATTGTCCTTTTGATCACCATTCCAGTTAGTCCAGCCAAGCCCAACCATCCTTGCCACCAACTCTGGTTTTAATGCTCCAGCTGCACTTTTACTGTTTGGGTCATCTTGGCCAAACCTGCAATTCCACATTTCCCTGGAAGGGCTCAGAGCATTTTGCCTGTTTTAAAGGCTCATTCTTCGTTGGTAGTAAAACACACACTGTTAAATAACACAGCTGCTGTCTTCATTTGTTCAGGAGTGAAGTGAAAGCAAACAAGGAAGGGAGGGGGAAGGGACCTTCTTGTTGCTTCCACACACCCACCACAGACAAGCTTCCCAAGTCCAGTGTTAACTTCTTTAGATGCTGACTTTGGTAAATTCCTCTGGGCCACCTCTTGGAACTTGGCATTTATTTAGACATGACAGAGTGACAACAGGCCAAGGACAGTGCCATTCCTGCCTGTTATAGATGGATAATGAGATATTGGCTCTGGCAATTAAGGGATAACTACTGTGTGAATATTAAGAAAAGCTTTAATGATGTACAGTTAGGTTGTAGTTTAGATGTCCTCTGTTCTCCCCACAGTTCCCTTTCCCCCCTGTACTGTGACCATCAGACAGCCAGGGCTGTCTAGGACAGGTAAAAGAAGGGGTGCACATGTGCCCCTGGCATGGGGCAGCTGGGAATGGAAAAGCTCAGGGGGTGCTCAGGGGGTGAGGCATGGCAACACCTGATCTCCAATCCAGTTACAAGAAAGCAGTCTGCACTGCTAAATGGCAAAGAAGAGCTGACTGACAGACCCTGGGAGGGGCCAGGCCTGGCTGATGAACCCCCAGGGGTATCAAAGACTGAGCATCCATCTTGAGGACGAACCAGCCACGTGGTGTGCACTTGGGCAGTTCCCAGAGCTGCAGCTTTTTCCTTACCTAGTCCTTTGTTGCATTTTTGTCAAGGTTTAATAAACCTCTTTAAATTTTCAAAGTGAGCAGTTGTTTCTCACATGCCTCGCCCTCCCACCTCCCACACCTCCTTCCCCACCTTTCACACAGGCCATCCAAGCCCATGGTGATTCTGCCACCAGGTGGGACAGCTGGACCCTCCACTTCCAGGTGCCTTTAAGGCTTGCTGAGCAGGATGATGTAAAGCACTGGAATGAGATGGAAGGGGGCTGGGGCAGCAGGATGTCTGACAGCCCCAGGGAGATGTGGTGCTCTCAGGCAGTGGCTGTGCCACCAGACCTTCAGAAGAGGAGCAGCTGCAGCTTTAGGAACCAGTTAGACGTGAGCAAGTACCAGAGCACCATGAGCACCAAGCAGAGAGCACTTTCATCCCTGATTTGTGGGAAGTCCATGTGGGACAGAGATGACTGAGTTATCTCCCTTCCCAACGTTCTCTGGAGCAGCAGGGCTTGTGTGATCCAGATCCAGCCACGCTCCAGTGCTGCCCTGCTGGGGAGGTGTTTGCCTCCTTTCCTGGAGTGCTTTTGTTCTTCCTCATGTTCAACACTCACCCTGGACCTGAAAACATGTTCCACACCAAGCAGCCCAGACAACTCCTGCTGCCAGCCATCAGCTCTTCCAGGTATCATTGCCATCCCTTGAATTCCCTGAAAAAACCCAGAGCTGCTCTATCTTTGAGGTCTGTACAAACACACGGCACTGCAGCTCTGGAGGAGCCCTGGAGCTCCAGAAACACAAGGAGAGACTGGATATCAAAGCACAGATATGTTCTACCACAGAAATGGGATAGATGAGAACTCCTCATGGGTGCAGTGGGGCCCATGGGAGACCCACTCCCTCTGGACACTCTGAGGCACATTAGATTTCTGTCTGAAGGCACTTCATTCACAAACCCCTGGGGTTTTTTATCTTCCAGTGAGAATATTTGAATGGGAGGTCCAGGATCTACAGAACACCTACACCCCATGTGTGGTGGGTGCTGTGTATGAGGACCATGGGGCAGGAGGGTGGTCAAAAACTGGCCTAAGCTATGAGTGGTTTGAAAAAATATCATAGAAAACTTTGGCAACAGAAATATTCCTGCAAGTAACCTGGACTGACAGGATGAGGACATATTGATTGGCCCATTTAGGACTCTGCTCCTTGCCATGAGCCCAAGGGGACCTTTACTTCTGGCATGGTTGTTTCCAAACTCCAGTATAACAGTGGACTGATGAGAAATTTTGTGGCCTCCTGCACTGTGAAAGCTGAGAACTGCAATAGGAAAGGGAGAGGGGAAGGTGGGGCAACTGTGAGTATCGGTGTGTGGGACTGGGCAGGGAACTTGCCTGCTACTTTTACCAGGAGTTATCAGCTCTTCTAACATTTCTGAGCCAAACCAGCTTTCTGAGGGCAGCAAAAGTGGAACTAGTTCATCATCTTGTCTGCAGTCTGTTGCTCTCCCCTGAGAAGAGGGAGGAGACCCTCACCTCTGCATGGACAATAGAGAGGATGTGTTAATTATACCTTTATTCCATGACGACAGTGAAAAGCAAATCCAATCCTAGGTGGGGTCCCAGCTTGGGGAGAACTCCCTCATCCCACTGCTCCAGCCTGGAGCTGTCTCTGTGTTCTAGGGAGCTGCTTGCCCTGGTTCCTGTCCTGAGGTGACTGTTCCCAACTGGCCTTTGCTCCTGCGTTTGCTGTGGTCCCCACACAGGCTCTGGTTTCATTTCCTTGGTCAGGCTGGACAATGGTCCCTGCTGTGACAGAAACAGCTGTGCACCAGCAGCTCCTCCCTGCTGCCCTCAGCTCTGTTCTGGCCAGGCAGCCCAGGAGAGGGTCAGGGGGGCTCCAGAGGAGACAAGAGAGGGTCAGAGACACTGCCTGTGCTGCAGAGCCTGGAACACAACCCATCTCTTCATTCTAGAGGCAACATGTCAAGCTAAATTGAAGATACTAAATGTAATTGCAGTTTGCTTTAGCAAAACACACTCTCAGCCGTCTGCGAGAGACGTTTAAGCACTGAGTGCTCCTGATCCAAATATTAGCACATTTGTGGGATTACAGCTTCAGCTCTCCCCTGGTGGGAGCTTTGCACTGGCTTCAGTGAGCACTCCAGGGCTGGGAGCTGCACCAGGAGCCTGGAGCTCCCAGGGTGGGTTAGGCCCTTCGGCAGACACAGGTGAACAGGACAGCAGCACTGTCCCTCCAGGGGGAACAGGGTGGCCAGCAGGGCCACTCCGAGCCAGGAGCACTTGCCATCAGCCTGTGCACCATGGAAACCACTGGCTGTAGCAGGAAGGACCTGGTCAGCAAACCAGGAGCTCTTACAAAACCAGCCAGAGGCTTTGTCATAATGAGATGAAATGGGAATATAAGGTGGGCAGCAGGAAGCTTGGGTAATTTCCCAGAGTGAGATCTATCAGGTTCTGGAGTAATCCTCTGGGGAAATGGTGGCAGGTCCACACCTTTAGAAATTTAAACTAAATTAAACACAAGACAGTGGAGAGGAATGTATTTGCAGTGCCTTTTCCAGTGTGATGGAGAAAAAGAGCCTGCAGGAGGCTAGTGAGGGAAACCTGTGGTCCAGATTTGCAGCAGACTGCCAGAAATGGAGAGGGAGGAGGAGGGGCATAGCTGATGGGTGGCAGGGCTGGGACACAGCTCTGTCTCCTGAGGGCAAGGGCAGCTCTGTGGGACACAGTGACAGTGCTGAACTGCCTGGAGGAGATGGACCCACCAGGGAGGACAGGCTGTGGGCACTGGGAAATGAAAAACACGGGACAGATCCACACCTGCAGGGTGGCCTGAAGTGGGATGGGGAGAGAGGAAGGGATGAGACCTGGATAGAAGTGAGGGAACTGCTGAGGGAAAGGGGGAGATGTGGTGAGAACAGGAGGAAGGCCCTGAGCATGACCCAGAGGTGGTGATCTCCAGACAGGCACCAGGAATGGACCCAAAGGAGCTGGAAACTTCCCAGATTCTGCCCAGGCTGCCATCCTGGGAAAAGCAGGTTCCAGCCATGAGGTCCTTTTACCATCCTGTAAAACCCTCTCCTTTCTCTGTGCTGGGGCTCTGTGCCCAGGAGGGGCAGAGCCAAGGGACCAGCCATGGCTGATGCCACTTCTTCACATTTTCCTCTTCTCTTCCCATTTTTCTTGGAGAGGGAGAGTGAAAAGCCATCAAGATGGGAATTGCTGAACTTTCAAACTTAATGCAAGCTGTTTCACCTGCTGAACATGTAGCCTGAATCTATGTTTCCAACCATAGTGAAGAATTTACTTTGGCATTGGTTTTTTTGTTGAAAATAAAACTGAACTGAGGGCAGGATGTTGTCCTTAACTAGTTTGAGATGACTAATTATTAAACTCATTTTCTAAAGGTTACCGTATACAGAAAAGCAATTACACAGAGATTAAAACAAGTTCAGAAACCTGATTCATTCTGAAACTATGGTAAACCCAAATCTTGTACTATTTCTGATTTTTAATGACCTCAGGAACATTCTATTTAACTTAGATGTCAAATGCAATTCTGAAATGAGAGATTAAATATATTTTGTGCTTTTCTTTCCTTTTTTTTTTTTTTTCCTTCCCCCTACATAGCACAGTGCACAAATTTCCAGTGCTAATTCTGTTAGTGGATTTCAGCAGGCTGGCAGGAAAGCTGTGCATGGAGAGAGGATCCTGCTTAACCCCTGGGTGGCTGCACTCCTTTGAGACACTCTTGGCTGGGGAATGGGTGCAGCCCCAGAATCCCCCCCTCCATCAGACCCCTCTAAACCTCAGGCTGTGCTTTGGGGTGTGGGGGTGACAGCAAACAGGGTCTAATGATGTTTTTTCTCCTCAGGGCTGCTCCCCACTTGTTCTGGTCCTGACACAGTGACCCCAAATCCTCCCCTGGAGGCTTTTGCTCACGTGGATTATCTGTATAAAGCAATAATTTAATTTTGTTTCATTTTTTGGCACTTCCTCTGATCCCAGTCCCTCAGGGGCATCCTGTCTCAGGGTGCTGGCACTGAGCAGCACCAAATCTTTGGTCTTCTCTGCTCTGGGGCATGGGGCAAGGGGAAAATGCCCATTCTTAAGCAAGCAGAAGAACTTCCCTGACCTGAGGACAGAAGGAAGGTCGACATGAGATAGGATGTACACATGTTCCATTCTTGCCTTTTTGGTGACTGCCTCTGACCACTGAGATGGACCCCCCATCCCAGGGGTCATTCCTGGGAATTTACCATCAGTCAGGTCATGTTGAAGCAAATCTCAGCTCATCCAAGTTGGGAATGGGAGTGTAAGAGGCAGAAAGAATACATTTTGGAAGAATTCTGGGGAAAACATCACCTTGTTTTTGTTTCTTTGCTTTGTTTGTGCTCCATAGGGGGGGAAAAAAAGAGTAAAAGGAACTTAAGACTGAGCATTTGGGTTTGTGCTTCTAACAGAACATGAAGTTATACTCCTGGACATCCCTGGCTGACCAAAGACAGAAGATGTTACCCACAGGAGCAACTCTGGTCTCATTTTCTGTCTCCTAAAGATAAAGGCAGCCAAGCAATAAACAAGGTTTTAAAAACCACCAACTGTAGGTGGAGAGTTCCCAAAATACAGCTGCACTATCGAGGAGCTCACCCAGCAAACCACTCCCCCCTCACTGCCCTCACTGCCCCACTCACACCTGTACCATCCCTCCTGCTCATCCCCCTCTCTGCCCTCATCCCCCTGGTCAGAGGCACCCCAGATGGATCTGGGACTGGCAAACTGGGGCTAAATGCACTGATTTGTAGAGTTTAAAAGCTGCATGTTTCACTTTGACATGCACTAACCAAAGGCTCTGCTGTTATCCTCGTCTGGAGAATGGAGCCTCAATTTGCTGCTGCTGCTGCTGCTGCCCACACTGAGGTGAAAACTTGTGTGAAACAACATGAAGCACTCCATCTTCAGCTCAACCAAGCGTGCAATGGGCTTCCCTTTTTCCTCAGGAGCTGGTTTCTCTGTTCAGGGCTGTTGGGGTTCCAGTTGTTGCTTTCCTGATCTCTGAGCCTCAGGCTGGGCCCTCCCTGGGGGCTCCCCTGTCCGGGGAGACCCTCCTGGGGTGGTTCTGTGTCAGGAGAGACACACTGGGTTATTTCAGTCTTCTGCTTCTTGTTTATTATTGCCTTATCTAAAGTTTTGCATGCTGCCCACACCAGGCTCAGGAACTGGAAAAGCATCACAAAGTGGCCAACAATCTCTTGTTCCAAGGTCTTTTAAAGCTCAACTATCCCTTTAAGAACTGACACTGGATTATTTCCCTTTTAACCCAATAACTGATCCCACAGAGCTGCAATGTGGATTTTTCCACCCAATTACAAAATGCCACCCAAACCCATGGAGAAGGAGGAAGAAGAAGCATGAAGAAGAAACCCAGGATGACACCCTGTGCCCTCCATCTTGCTTCCATCCACAACACACTAAAAACCCCAAACCCTCAATTTCTCACCCAGTGACACACCTGCACTGCTCTCTATAATCTATTTCACACTTTTGTGGATTCCAGTCTGTCTTGAAGTCTGGGAAACTTTCTCCATGGATGAGAGTCAAAGTCAGAGCTCCCCTGGGGGTCAGGGCACCCCAGAGCAGACACAAAAATATTCCCAGTGCCCTGGGTTTCCACACAGGGCCATGCACACCTTGCTGTTTGCAGCCAGGGTGGGTTTATTGCCCAGCTCCAGCCCTGGCCCTGGGCTGCACCAGCCTGGTGTGCAGCTGGCAGTGGCACAGGCACAGCAAGCCGTGGGACCTGCTCTGCCACCACAGCATCCCAGTTGTCCCCAAGGACACCCAGAGGATGCTCCTGCCTGGCTCTGCAGGGCTGCAGAAAGGATCTGAGCAGGTCCCATGCTCGAGCCATGGCAGCAGAGCAGGATTTCCCAGGCTCTTCCAGGATCACACAGTGCTCACAGCTGGAGGAGTTTTACCCATCCCTGCAGGGACAGCCACCTGCCCTGCCCTGGCCACCATCTCCTGTGCAACAGGGCTTCATCCCGCAGGAAACACGGTCCTCCCGATGGCTGGGGATTAATTAGTGCACTGGCATCTTAATTCAGGGCGCACACTGGCCTCTAGTGGGCACAGGCAAATCCTGTGTGATGGCAACTCCGGAGCTGTCACAGCAATGGGGACAGCACAGATTATATCAGTTATGTTAAAAAATATAAAAATAAAATAAAATAAAATAAAATAAAATAAAATAAAATAAAATAAAATAAAATAAAATAAAATAAAATAAAATAAAATAAAATAAAATAAAATAAAATAAAATAAAAATACACTGTTGTAGATGTCTGTTCGTGCTTTATATATCACACATGTATGTCTGGTTTTTCCATGTATTTCTATACTCACAAATGAATATCTATTTGCCCATGTATTTATATATACATACATCTACATGAGCTGTTATTCTGTGGATGTCATACCTAACCTCACTGCTGCCTTGCACTTGATTTTTCTCTCATCTCAAACTCCATGAGTTTCTGTATTGTCCCTTTCTGGCAGAACCAAACCAGCTCCCTGTGAAGCAAAGCTGAGCCATGGAATTAAAATCCAGCAGAGCTCTGGGGCTGGGTGGTGCTTTGGGGAATCTATGGACACTACCCATTGACTGATGGCTCCTACTGGGTCCAAATGGGCTGGAATCCAAAAAGAAAAGTGATAAAACTGGGGGCAGAAATTATTTTGAGACTTTGAGAGGAAAAACAGCTCCTCTGTGAAAATTTGGGAGGGAGAAAATTTGGTCTGGGCACACAGGGCAGGTGAGACCATTTGGTCCATCAGGGGTGTCTGACCAAGCAGATCCCAAAAGTGGGAGCCTGAGGAGCAAGGACTTCCTGGGCTGGGCCCCAAGGGAAAATCAGAGGCCTGGATTTGTTTCTGCTGAAATCAGTAGTACATGAGTAGATTTGCTTGGTTCACTGGCAGATCTGAAGGGAGCACAGCCAGACCCTACCCTGCCTGAGGAACCTCCTGCTGCTATCAGGTGGGGGGAGCAGGGGAAGCTGCCCCTGAGGCTCACTGGGGAGGAAGAAACTCCTGAGATCCAGTCTTGGGGAATCTGATTGCCCAGCAGCTGATACAGCCCCATCTCGGGGCTGGAAGGATAATTTGGTTTAAAAGGGACCACTAAAGTCTTCTAGTGCAGCCTGCAGAGAGCTCTCTGCTGATGGATGTTAATGGAGATGAATGTTGTTAATGGAGATGATCCTTTAAGGTGTTCAATCCCTGGGCCAGGACACAGGACCTCCTGGAGAGCCAGGATGAAGGCAAGAGCCCCCCAGCACTGCCCTCTGCTCTGCTGAGCTCCCTCATTAGCTCCTGCCCTCCTGTTCAGCCTCCAAGGACTGTCTCCTTCCCAAGGGGATCTGATCCTTCATTCCTCTTCCTTTCCAGATCCTGGTGCATCAGAAATGTGCCACATGTTCAAATACATTTTTTGCCACCCTCAGCCCTCTCCCTGGGCCGCTGCCACCTTCAGCACCCATCTGACCTGCCCCAGTTTCCTGCACTGGGAAGTGCCCAGCTGGGATGGGCCTGCTGGCAGAGCCCAGGTGGAGCTGCTGGGGCAGCTCTGCAGAGCACCAGGACAAAAACATCACACCCACCATCCTTGAGTGAGTGAGGAAATGGCCACAGACAGCCCCAAAACCCTGCTGGTCCTTACATCTCCAGGCTGCTCTGGCCATAAATGCAATTTTGCCATGTGATTGAAGAGAAGAGAAGAGAGAAGAGAATTCTGAATGTTGCTTAGAGGTATACATACATTAACATTTCTCACACTTATGGATCCTTTGGGTTTCTTCTGGTTGTCTTCCTTTAAACTAAATCCACATCACTTTGTGATTTTCCCTGCAAACACCACAACACAAAAGTGATGCAGAATAAAAACTGAATCTTTGTGGTGCATGGTTCACAAACCAGCTGCACTTCAGATGAACTGAAAATTTCCCCACCTGAGAGTTTTGTACAAAAACATTCACCAAGCTCCACTGGAAGAACTTTTTCTAACTGTATGCATGAATTTTTGGCAGAAGTGGAGCTTCAGGAGCTTCAGCTATAAGAAAAATATTGGTCCCAGGTGATACACCAGACAGTGATCTGCAAAACTCCTAAAAGCCCACAAGAGACAGCAGATAAAAATCTGTGGGAGTCTATTATCTGATGACTAATAAATGTTGATAAAAATGTTGGTAATTCTCACAGTGAAAATATGCACTGGCAAACTCAGATGTTGCTCAGCTCGACACCAAGGTCTTCTTCCCACCATGCCACCAGGGCACTGTGCAAGGAGGGCTGTGGGATTTACTGGAAGAATTGGATTGACAGAGAATCATGGAATCATTCAGGTTGGAACAGCCTCTGAGATCATCCAGTCCAACCACTCCCCCAGCACTGCCAAGGCCACCACCAACCCATGTCCCCAAGGGCCACATCCACAAGGCTTTTGAATCCCTGCAGGGATGGGGACTCCACCACTGCCCAGAGCAGCCTGTTCCAGTGCTTGCCAACCCTTTCTGTGCAGAAATTTGTCCTGATCTCCAATACAAACCTCTCCTAGTTTAAGGCTGTTTCCTCTTACCCAAACCCTTGTTCCCTGGGTATTGTATTTGCAGGGACCCCCATGGCAGGGAGGAATGATGTATCTGACTCCATGTCCTCAGAAGGCTCATTTATTACTTTATGATACTATATTATATTAAAGAATACTATTCTAAACTATACTAAAGAATAGAAAAAGGATACTTACAGAATGCTAAAAAGATAACAATGAAAACTGGTGACTCTCTCCAGAGCCCTGACACAGCTTGGCCCTGATTGGCCAAAGAGTGAAAACAACTCCCAGCAGAATGCAATGGAACAATCACCTGTGGGTAAACGATCTCCAAACACATTCCACATGAGCACCACACAGGAGAAGCAAATGAGATCAGAATTGTTTTCCTTTTCTCTGAGGCTCCTCAGCTTCCCAGAAGAAAAACCCTGAGTGAAGGGATTTTTCAGAGAACCTGAATGCCACAACAGGGAGCAGAGCCCAACCCTCACCTGGCTGTCCCCTCCTGACAGGAGTTGTGCAGAGCCAGAAGGTCCCTCCTCAGTCTCCTTTTGTCCAGGCTGAGCCCCTTTCCAGCTCCCTCAGCCACTCCTCATATGTTTGTTTAACCAAAAATACTTGACATTCAATATTTTGTTTCAATGGTGCATTTCATATTACAGCTCATGGTTAGAAGACCAGAAGAGTCACCCAAGACTTGAGGGTGCCACCACAAGGCAAAACACCACAAGATCACCCATTCCCACTTGGTTCTCCCCACTCCCAGTTGTGAGTGTCCTGGTAGGAACTTGCCACCTTCAAGTCTTTGGGCAAGTTTACTTGAAATTATTCATCAGCTGTAAAAGCTGTGGGGGATTCACAGGAAGACGAACAGGCAGCTGGCATGGCTGGAGCACATGGAAAAGCAGGCAAAAAATGGGATGTGTGTTGTTTTCAGTGGGAGCTCAATACCCCAGCGCTGGGCAGGGGGAGCTGGATCATGACCCCAGGCTTTTATCCCACCACTGAGGAGGAGAGGACAGGAGGACAAGGCCAGACAGAGAGATCCATCAGGAAAAGTACCTGGTTGCTCAGAGAAGCTGTGGATGATCCATCCCTGGGAACATTCAAGGTCAGGTTGGGTGTAGTTCTGAGCAACCTGGTCCAGTTAAAGATGTTCCTGCCCACTGCAGGATGAGTTTTTATGTCCCTTCCAACCCAAACCAGCCTGGGATTCTGTGAAATAAGAAAGGCTCTGAAAAACACAAAGGAATTGCAAGCTCTAGAATCTCCAGGGCAGGGGTTGGAGCAAATTTTGACAAATATGGAGAAAAAAGATTTCCTCTGGATCCTTTATCCCACAGGATAAGAAGCCAAAGTAGTGGGGCAGAGAGGAAGGATCACCAGGACAACCTGATCCCAGCATTAATTCCCTCTCTAGCATAAAAAGCAGACCTGACCTTTCAAGTTGTTGCTGTAAATATTTCTGCTTAGTAGCCAACATAAAAATGAACACAAGTTCTCGATCCAGGCCCAGCAAGGACAGGGTTTTTTTTCCCCCACACCTAAGTGAAATAGGGAAAAAAATTAAATCAGGGAATGTTTTGACTCCCTTTGAAACATTTTGACTTCCACTGAAGAAACTCCCTTGGGTGCCAGGACATTATTTACCATGGAAATGGTTTTTGTGCCTTTGTAGTTTGTATTCTCCCAGGCAGGTGCCATCTCAAAATAAAAGTGGGAAGATTTTGTTTTGGAGATTCTGAACTGATTTTTTTTTCCTTCTCTTTTCTTTTTTTGTCAACTACCAAGTGAAACATTTTGTTCAAAAAATGCCTAAACAAAATATTTTGACATTTTCAAAATGTTCTCTTGTTCCCTTTAGCCAAAACACGTTGCTATATTCAAAGCAAATTCACAGATCCCTTCAGCCCTTCCAAAATGCTCTGGGTTTGCTGAACTGTACATTGATGGAGAGATAATCCTGCAGCCACAGAGGCTGGGCGAGGGGCAGGGAGCATGGAGGGAACTGAGATGGGCTTTGAGGAGTCAGAGGGGGAAAAATGAAGGAGGCAACAGCTTGAGGGTGCCAGGAGGAGGTGGGAGAAGCTGGGAGAGGATGAACAGCTCACAGAGATGGAAAGAGTCAGGGCTGAGCAGCTCCATGGGTGTGGGTGATGAGGTTCATGAGGTGGCTTAGGGGCCACCCTAAGAAAAACCTGCCCAAAACAGAGCCAGACACAGCTTTTGTGCCCAGCACCTGTGCTAGAGCTGCTGCAGGGAAGAAGAAGACCCATCCCTGCTCCCTACCAGGCCATGCAGACACTTGGATGTGCTCCTGGGCTGTGAGCCCCTTCCTCCTGACACACCAACGCTCCTGGAGGAGAGCTCTGCTTGCAGCTTCCCCCGTGGAGAAACAGGAGGAAAACAAAACACCCACATCTGAAATGCTCCAGTGATTCTGTTCACTGCAGACTGTGCCAGTGGAAGGATCCAGCCACCAGCACCACAGGAAGCTGCTCCAGCTCTCCATCCTGGAGCTGCTCCAGGGTGGATGGGGCTGTGGGACACCCCGTGTGTGAGGCAGAGGGATGGGCACCATGCATTCAGCCTCCTCCTCCTCCTCTCCAGGACTGGGGATGTCATTTGGGCTGCATGTTTCCTGCACAAGGTCTCTCCACCTCTCAGGGAGCTGCACTGGGAGCTGTGGGGCAGCTGCTGTGGGGCTCAGCTCTCCCTGCCAGCCAGGAGAGGAGCCAAACCCGGGGTCTGGATCCAGGAGAGAGGCAGCTGCAGAGCATTTACCCTTCTGGGTGCCATCCCAGCCCGTTCCCACGGCAAAGGGAGAGGCAGGGAGCGCGCTATCAGCACGGCCAGCCATGGCTGCCGCTCGTTGGGCCCTGTTATTTGTATTGCATTTCCTGTTATTTCACAGACTTACACGGGATTCCCGGCTGAATCACAGGGTTCGTGACCTTCGCAGATCCTCGGCTGCTGGGGACGCTGTGGGTGGCTGCTATAATTAGTGACTAATTTGGTGAATTCAGCAGCACAGGCCTCACATCAGCCTGGCACACCCGGTGCCACCAGCAGGCCTCAGTGGCAGATTGGTCACAATTCCCCACGGGTGTCCCTGGTTTGCTGCACAGCTGTGAAAACAAGGATGGGAAGGTGCTCTAGGACCCGTGTGCAGGCCCACAACAAACATCCCAAACTCTACCCCCATCCCACGGAGCTGTCCTGCCCCAAGACACAGCATGCAGTGATGATGGTCTCCGCATCATCCGTGTCCACACCAAAAAACAGCCCCTGGAGCCCCGTGATGGAGAAACCCCAGTGCTTGCAACAGCAGGAAAAAAGGGGATGCTGAGATGAAGGCCAAAAAATGGAGTTTGAGGGAGGCTGTGGAAGGATTGGGGTTTGTTTGATGTTTTCAGCATCAGACCAGTGGAAGATGTTCTGGGAGCTCAGCACTGGGGCCTGAGCTCGTCCCAGGGTGGCTAACGAAGGTGACCCAAACTGGGAGCAGCAAGGAAGAGATTTGGAGAATTCTGGTGAAATGTCTCAGCATGAAGGCAATTCCAGGCTGGCCAAGCTAGATGAAAGCTCTGCTCTTAGCCTTCTTCTGGTACTAGTCAGGAACCAAGATAAGACCAGGTGGGACATTCTCAGAAGGTTTAAAGGAACCCACATTTAAATAAAGCAGAGCAGTCTCCTCCACCCCTACCCTCCACCCCCTCTCTGGAGCTACCTGGGACCATTGGTGCCTTCCACATAACCCAACATAGTGTGGGGTCTTCTGGGCAGGATTCAGCATCTCCCCATCTTGACCATGCCACTACAAGGCCAGTTTTCCCAGTAGAAGTTTTGGCCCAACAGTTTATCCTCCCATCAGCAGCACAAAGCTGCACAGATGGAGGATTTCAAGGGGAAATTATTTAGATAAGAGATTATCAGGTATACCTCGATGTCAGCTGAGCTTATGGGCTTAATGCAGAATGATGAATCACCCATCCAAACACATATTATTTTCCCTGGAGGCCTTGTCCTGTGAAATTTATTTCCCACTGAAGGGCCTTGTAAATCATTTGTAGCAAATAAACCACAGTATTTCCAACCCTACGTGTTCTAAAATCTGGACTCTTGTCTGAAGACTGACCCAAAAGCCATGAGATCTTTCCCTTCCACCAGTTTCAGGAGTTGGACTTCTCTGCTTTCTCACTTTTTTCTGCTCTCTCACCCATTTTTCAAGCTTCCCTCTCCACTCCCCACTCCTGGCTGTGTGTTGTTATTAATTTCCCTGTCCTTGTGCTGCTGGAAGACACAGTTTGCCCCAAAGCATTTGCAAACCCAGGCACTGAATCACTCCCACCACCAGAACCAGAACCAGCACAGAGCTCCTGGTGGGATTTGGGAGGCAGGGATCTCCCCTGATGAAGAGCAGTGCACAGAAGCACACACTCCATGGCAGCTCTCTGCTTTTTCAATCAGCTGGGGATTTGCTGGGGTTAGCCAGGACAGGCTGTGCTGTCTTTTTGGCTCAAGCCATTTTTGAGGCTCTGTGGGTGATTTTGGCAATGATTCCATTCTCCATTCTCCATTCCAGGGAATGGATGCAGAGTATCCCAAGCATGGCTGAAGGATAACAGACAGTTTTCTTGCTAGGGGTCTTATCCATCCTCTGCCTTGGGACAGTCCTGACCCACAGCTCCCTTCCCACTGCTCCATCTCACCCCAGCTTGATGCTCTCCTCTCTTTCTGCCTCTTAGAGCTTCATTTGGAGCTGGACATTCATTGAGATGGACTTGATGACCTGTGGGGGTCCCTTCCAGCTCAGGATAGTCTGATTCCATGATTCCTGGGCCCCCTTTCTTGGTGTCCTTTTCAGCCATCCTTCACAGCAGAGGCATCTTCACTCCCACTTTGAAGACAGCCACGAACCTGCTGGCCAGAGATCAGCCTGGGCCTCCACCACTGCCCTCCAGTGCAGCAAATCCTTTGGCCACCTCCACAGCCAGCCCACGCTTTAGGGGCATCAACGTCCACCTCTGCTTGAGACAAGCTGGTGGAGGAGACCCTCTACAGCAACTCTCTCTGGAGCAATGGTGGTGACAGGAAATGTAATGGGAAATGGCTCACAGCAGGACCAGGGCTCCTTGCCACCAGCCCCAGGGCCTGAGGAGTTTTCTGAAATACTGGAGATCATGGGTGCTGCTACAGCAGATTTTCACCTTTCAGTGGACATTAGGAGGGAATAATTTGTGCCGAGCAAAGTCTGCAGCAGTTGCTGCCCCATATCTGATCATCTCCCACGATAGCAGCTTGGCCCTATCTGATCCAGCAGTTATTGAAAACTCAGCTGAGTGTGACTGGGATCATTTTTCAGGGTTTTCATGCTGCTCTTTAGCCACGGTGAAAATTAAAGAGCCAACTATGGAACGGGAGAAAGCGCTGTACTTTCACTATGACACTTTCTGGTAATGAGATATTTATTAATGTTCATTTCTTCTGAAAGGAAACAAACCAAACCCAATCCCTTATCTCTCTCTCGGTGTTTAAGTTATGAGTAACACGGGAAGCTTTTAGGCCATGAGACAGCAAATACACCCTGCCTGGGAGCCTGTGGGTGTAGGAGATGCAGTGATAAAGCCAAGATAGATCAAATCACTCCCATTTACCTAGAGCTTTCTGCAGCTCTTGAAATGATGGAGGGATTGAAAGATGCTTTGTCTTTTTTATGAGAAAAGTAGCTGTGATTTAGCAGTTTAATCACTTTTGTCACAAAGAAATGCAAAACAAAGCCCATCACCAGAATAGATTTTTTTTTTCAAAGCTGTACTTTGTTTCCCATCGGTAAGGAATGATTTTAAATGCTAATGGTGGGCTGAGATAGACACATAGGAAGCAAAGTCATTGATTATACAGCAGCCAGGCACAGATCAGCTCTCTGAAGCTGCTGTTCCACTAAGGGCTTAGCAATGGTGTTCATGGTCAAACTCTGCTGATTCTGGGTGCTCAGCAGGTTGTCACAGGCTGACCTGAGGGTGATTTGGAATTATCCACACAACCAAGAGCTGCCTTAGCACCTTGCACAGGGTTGGACTCACAGGGTTTTGCCAATCTCAGGTGACATCTGAATGACCTTGCTGAACCTGCAGCTCCCAGGCCTGGCTGCTGCAGCTCCCCTGCACTCACACCTGGCACACAGGGCCTGAGCTCTGGCAGCCTGGGCTCCCTCCCACGCTCCGGACTTGCAAACTCCTCTCTGCTCCTCACACGGGCCCTGGGGTGTGAGGAGATGAGTTTCTTAAGAAGTAATTATTTCCTTTGTCATTATCATCATGCTCATGTGATTTATTAGCAGGGATGGAAACTTTACAGAGCTCTGCCAAGGAAGCTGTGGGTCTCACCAAACGCTGCTCCCAGCCCAGCCGCAGCTCCCTGCACCAGGTGATTTCCCAGCTGCCCAGCCCCAGCTCCTCACAAGAATCACAGAATGGTTGGGTTGGAAGGAACCATCTTGTTCCAACCCCCTGCCATGGGCAGGACATCTTTCACTATCCCAGGTTGCTCCCAGCCCTATGCAACCTGGCCTTGGACACTTCCAGTGATAGGAAATGGTTTGAGATCTTTGTCTTATACCTTCCTATTTCCTCTTCCTCACTGCAGCCCAGCTCCCCCAGTATTTGGGAACAAGCCAAGGTGCATGCAGGGGAATCCATTTCCCAGCCTTGCTGCAGATGGGAGATGCAAAACACCCCCTGAGTTCCATTTGGGGTGTTTGCTAGATGAGATTTCTCCAAAGGTGTGTGATACAGCCAGATTTGGGGCACATTATCCCCACAGCAAAGTGGCTATCTGTTCCCAGGCTCCAAACTCTTGCTAAGCCTTCCCAAAGAAAAGGCCACTTCATCATGATGATTTTGTAATACATCTTCTGTTTTACACCTTAAAAATGGTGGTCAAAGGATCCACAGCTCACATGCTGCTGCCAACCTGGACAAGAGGATTTATACGAGATTTGGAAACTTGTTTCCTCAGGAGCCTTTTTTAAGCCTCATTTTTAATTCCCTATTTGCTGGCTTTGATGTATGACTGCATTTCCCAGTGTCAGGCTGCAGCAGTGCAGGAAAAGGTCTTGTTGTGCTGGAGAGCACAAGGGGTGATGGCTCCCCACTGCCAGAGGGCAGGGCTAGATTGGATTTCAGGAAGAAATCCTTCCCTGGGAGGGAGCTGAGGCCCTGGCACAGGGTGCCCAGAGCAGCTGTGGCTGCCCTGGACCCCTGGGAATGTCCAAGGCCAGGCTGGACAGGGCTTGGAGCAGCCTGGGACAGTGGAAGGTGTCCCAGGGGTGGAATCAGATGGGCTTTAATGTCCCTTCCAACCCAAACCATTCTGTGATTCTAAGAATCAAGACAAAGACTGGAAGGGGAAAAGTCTTCATGGAGCTATGGAGAAGCCCTTCTCCTGGCTGAGCTGTGGGGGTTCCCCACCTGGACACTCACTGGATAGGTCAACAGCCTCCACATCACTCAGGCAGAGGCACTGCATGGCTGTTCCTATGGAGAAGGGCCTGCACCAGCATCCCAGCCAGGAGACACATGGTGTTCCACGTCCTACTCTGGGTGCACATCCATCCCTGCCCACAAGGTGGGGAAAAATGCAGGCAGGAGCCCACAAATGAGCATCTACCTTCCTTAGTTATACAGCTGGGGAGTGTCACCACAGGGACTGGGGGACTGTGCGTGACTCTCACTTCATGAGGGGTGGATGGGAGTGAGCCTCCCAGGGGATGTGGGGAAACATCAGCTCCCAAGTGTGTCTGGAACAGGAGCCAGCACAGGTGAGGAGGCAGGAGCCAGCCTGGCTGGGAAGGATGAGTCTTGCTTCTCATGAGAAACTTGATCAAGGCAGGTTTCCGCCGCAGCGCAGCGGGAACGTGTTTGTACCCACAGGCAGCCTGCAGAGCGGGGTGGCTGCTCCTCACCCTCCCCAGGAGCACAGGCACCTCTGATCTTGGTGGCAGTGCTGGCGTTTCCCATCCCCACAGCAGTGACAGCAGTTGTGAGATGAGCTGGCCGCTCACCCCGCAGCACCTGCTGCTCCTCTGCTGGCAGCACGGCTGCTTCTGGGGCAAACCGTGCCCTTCAGGTGACACCAGCAGAGCCCAAAAAGCCACAGCCACAGCACCTGTGAGGTGATCAATCCCATGGGACATGGCAGACCTCAGACTGGGCTGCTGGTGCTCCACATCCACCCACAGGCCCCACACCAGGCAGCGCAGGCAGCACAGGCACTCATGTCCATGATGCTCTGGTGCCATGCCAACGTTGTTCAAACTGTCAAGACAATTTGACTCCTGGAGGAGTCACTGATGTACCATGAACTTGGCCAAGCCACTGCTTTGGCCAAGTACCAGTGGCTCCCAGGAGTTTTGTTTTGTCTCCTAAACCCAGTGAGAGGATCCAAGGGACTGGCATGAAGCTGTGTGTTAAGGGTGGAGGTCAGAGAAAGGCTCTTCCCCAGAGGGTGCTGGCACTGCCCAGGCTGCCCAGGGAATGGGCACAGCCCCGAGGCTGCCAGAGCTCCAGGAGTGTTTGGACAGCGCTGCCAGGGATGTCTAGGGTGGGGCTGTTGGGGTCCAGCTGGACTGGATGATTCTGGGGGTCCCTCTCAGCTTAAAATATTCCATAATTCTGTGATTCTGTCTCAGCCCAGGTGATGCCATCCAGTTAAAGATCTCAGCTGTCACTAAGAAAAATAAATTTTTAAAAGATCTTGGACCCTTTAAGTCTCTGAAATAAGGAGGAAAACAGGCAGAGCTCAAAAGTTTTAGAACCTTGTAGTTTTGCAGCCCATATCCTGATCACTGTGTCCTGCTGGGCCCTCAAACCTAACACAGGGATCATTTATCTTCTGCTGCACAGACTAGTCAGGACCTTTCCAGAGGACACTTGGAGCTTTCCTTGACTGCAGCTTAAAAGATTTCTCCATAATCTGCAAAATAAATCTCTCAGAGTGTTTTTCATTGGATTTTTTTTTTTCTATTTTCAGAGAGCAGAGGGAAGTTCCACAATTTCTGAAAGGTCATATTTTCCCCTTTCAGCAGCTCTTTCAGCTGTATACATGTGCAAAAATTCAGAAAGTGCATGCTGGTACAAGGTATTAACCACAAAATAGATTAAAACATAGATAAGCATCATCTGAATTTTAACTACATTTCACTTGATTCACTATATTTTTGAGTGGATGATACATGAAGATGTTCTCCAAGATGCCTTTAAAACACCCAAGCACAGTCCTCTAAAGTTTTAACCCATTTCTATTGTTAACCTTCACTGTGTTACAGCACAAACAAAAACCCCAACAAAAAACCCTATCAAAAAACACAAACAAAAAAACCCAAGAAAGTAGAAAAGACAGGAAATGAGCCCAAACACCCAGGTCTCAAAATGAGCAAAATTCAACTCAGATTTGGCAAGCATCCTATCAAACTTGGTCCCAAAGCTGCAGAGCATGGTTGTGGTAGGGTGGTACCTTGTTATTGTTATTTGCCTGTTGGTGCTCATCCAATTTACGAGAAATCACAACTGAAAAGTTGAGATGCACAAGCCACAGCCCTGAGATGTTTGGCTTGGAAAGGCACATGTGACACAGGAATGGGGACTTGTGAGGCTACAGCTGATCAGTGATAAGTTATATACAAATTATAAATGCATTTTATCCTCAAAACACTGTAGGAGAGATCAAAGAGAAGATCCTGTGGGACTATCCATGGCATCCTCTACCCAGTCTGAGCTGCAGATGATGGTGCCATTGTTGGTGGCCAAGTCCCACTGCTGCTTTCTTCTTTGCACACCAGTAAAAAAACAAAAAGAGATGGGTTCAGGAGTTGGCTTTGTTCTGCTCCCAGGGTGGGCAGCAACCTTCAGGAGCTCTCCTGCCACACTGATCAACAGGAGCCTGTTTTAGGGAGGTCACTGCAGGGAGTTTTGCACTGCCAGCCCATCATTTCCCCATCTGGGAGCCTGTCCTTTGGAATCCACTGCCACCATATCACCTCACTGCCTCAGAGTGACGCACCACAGCTGCAGAGGTGACAGATGCTTCAAAACATACATTCTATCTGGCATGAAAATGAGCCAGCACTCGCCTTCAAGGCTCTAAATAACATTAGCAGAGAAAAAAATAAATATCATAGAGAGAAATATCATCTTCAAATAAGAGAGCAAGGAGCCCTCCAGCCCACTGACATTTGAGTGTTCAGACAGCTGCAGAACTCCATGAAAACTGTCCTCTCATGACACAGACATTACTAGACCACTCACAAGTAAAGACACACAGATTTCCTCTAAAATTATTTTCATGTTGGCAGCTGTGTCAGCTGCAGCACTGTGGTCATTGCTGGGCTTGCAGCCAGCAGCAGAATGGGCTTTTGCCTGGGAGATTTTTTCAGAGAAAAAATCCTTTTGCTCAGGATTTTTCTCCTGGGAAGCTGAGGAGCCTCAGAGAAAAGGAAAACAATTCTGATCTCATTTGCTTCTCCTGTGTTGTGCTCACATGTGCAATGTGTTTGGAGATTGTTTACCCACAGGTGATTGTTCCATTGCATTCTGCTGGGAGTTGTTTTCACTCTTTGGCCAGTCAGGGCCAAGCTGTGTCAGGATTCTGGAAGGAGTCACCAGTTTTCATTATTATCTTTATAGCATTTAGTAAGTATCCTTTCTCTATTCTTTAGTACAGTATAGCATTCTTTAATATAATATAGTATCATAAAGTAATAAATGAGCCTTCTGAGAACATGGAGTCAGATGCATCATTCCTGCCTTTGCTGGGACATTCCCTGCAAATACCATACAGTGTGGAGTCAGACACTCCTGCACACAGCCCTTGTCTGCAGCAGAGAAGCAAACCCACCCCTGCCCTGCCCTTTACCTAGCAGCAGGAGATCCTTGCTCACTGACAAGTTGCAGTGAATTTGTTTTACATGACCATAAAGCAGGGAATAAAATGGCTCTGCCATCTGTGTTTCCAGAGAGCCATGGGAATTTCTTCTCATTGCTTCTCTCCTGCTGTAAACTCAGCCCTCCTAACCAAACTCAGCCCTTCTATCCAAGCTCAGCCTTTGTAACCAAACTCAGCCTTTGTATCCAAACTCAGCCTTTGTATCCAAACTCAGCCCTCCTAACCAAACTCAGCCCTTCTTATCAAACTCAGCCTTTGTAACCAAACTCAGCCCTTATCAAACTCAGCCCTTCTAACCAAACTCAGCCCTTATCAAACTCAGACCTTCTAACCAAACTCAGCCTTTCTATCCAAACTCAGCCCTTCTTGTGCTCATGTGAAAGGTGAGGGATTCTCCCCAACACAACAACCATTTTGAACCTCAAAGTCCAAATTCTGCCTGAGCTGGAGCCACTAACCAGACTTCCCACCCCTTTCCCACTATGTGTAACCCTTCTTGTCCATTTTTTTCTTTGCAAGCCCACCAAGAAAAGCAAATTATGCAGCAGGAGCCTGTGCAGACCTTCCTGACCTCACAGTGCAAGGAGCTGAGGGCAGACAGACCCTCACCTCTCCCCTCAGGACTTGTCCCTTGGCTGTGGGGACACGATGGATTTATATCACAGAAATTCTGCCTGTCCCCTCTCTGCCTACAGGCACCACTCACCTGAACACCTCCAAATCTGCTGGGTTAAAAACCATCAAAGTGACATTCCCCATGGGACAATCCTATCTTGGATAAAGAAAATGAAGCTTCATTCATGCAAATGGGGCAGTTTTGGACTTTATTGATGTCAGGTAATGTGGGTGCCACAAGTCCCCATATTAAAAACCAAGACACACTGATGCTAACTCAGTTTTATTTTTGTTTTCTCACTTGTCAAGACCCCATCAGCAAGCCAGATTTGAACAAAACATTCAAAGTTACACAGAGCCACAGCTGTTTGTGAACACAGTGCAAAAACTTCTGTATGACCCAGTTTGGGAGAGACCCAAAGCAGGAGCATGGCTTAAAATCACATCACCTAAAGGATGGCCAGAAACCAGGCAGCCCATCACTTTGCTGTGTTTTCTGTCCAACTGTATTTTTCTCCTTTATTATGTTAGTCAGGTGCTAAACAAATAAAATCAATTCTGAACTTATAAAAAGCAATTGGAAATGTCTAGTCTTTTATAGTGAAATCTCAACTTAAGCAGCCCACAGCACTTGGAGAAAAATCAATCATCATTTCCATCCTGTTACGTGTGCTACTAAAATTAAGAATTGATGTTCTGCTGCAAAGGAAAATTATTTCAAGAGAACCACCTTAGCAACAGTGTTCAGTGTTCATAAACCTCCTGTTTACAGTTCTCATGGCAGACAAGCTCCTACATCCCACTATGAAATATAAATAATAACGAGGGATCCTGATTTACATACAGTTTCCATCTTAATGGGCATCAAAATTGCAAGCAGGGCAACAGCACCACTTATGGTTATAGCAAGCAGTTAACATGTCCTCAGCCTAAAGAGGCCATAAACCAGTGTTAAACACCCCTGTAATTGCTGCCTCTCCCATAACCAAACCAAAGTTCAGATGATTGTGCCAGGAGCCTTTCCATAAAGACAGAAAGCCTGGAATGGGGCACCTGAAGCAGCACTGAACTCTGATGTAGCCTAAATATTTTAGCAACGTGCTCTGCCCATTTGAGAGCAGCAATCCCTGCATCTTTGATTTATTGCAGCCCAGGCCATGTAACTTGTATGATATTATGTGCAAACCACACTAATATCTCCCAGAATATGCCACAGTGAAAGCCATCCCTGCCTCCAAATAATCTCCAGCCCACCAGCTCTATTTATTCATGAGCACACAGGTGATTTCCATGCCATGGAAGCTGCTGTTTCTCCTGCACCCAGGGGCTGTGCAGCAGCCTGGGCTGTGTGACACACTGAGCACAGTGCTGTCCCCTCCAGCCCCCCTGGCTTCCCACAGCCTGTCTGTTGTGGGGTTTGTGGTGGCCACAAGCAGGAGGGGTTTGTAATCAGCCTGTGGCTCTCAGGAGATGCCTGGGAGGAGACAGCCCCATCAACCCCCAGATCCACCCACAGGGTGCTTGGCTACCTAAAGAAACAGTAAGGAGGGTGATGACCACTGCACCAAACCCAGCTTTTTAAAGTTTTTCCCAACTACTCTGATCCAGCTGGCTCTGCCAGCCCTTGGTTTCTTGCCCATCAATCCCTGGATTCAGTCCCACTTACACCACCCTCTGTTCACCCTCTCTTTTGGTGTTTAATTAGTGCAATTAGCACTTGGGATGTGTCCTCCCGAGCCCGACTCCTCTACGGAGAGCATTCCCACCTTCCCGGCTGTCCCCGATGCCAGGATGGGGACACTGCTCCTCCCTCCGATGCCAGGAGGGGCACACTGCACGGCTCTGGCTCTGTCCAGTCCTGCTTTTCCCACTTCTATTTCAAAAAGATTGCAGTCAACTTTGCGATTTGAGTAACTGACTTTGATAGGGAAATGACTGATCCAGTATACAGCAAACAGCAGGGCTCTAGAACACTATTACATCTGAGTCTGGAAAATGAACTTTAATAAAAATCATTCCAGTAATGTATTGTGACAGCTTTTAGTGAAATCAGCTCCAATTGTTTGATTCTCCCAGGAATACAGCAAGAGTCTCCCACAGCCTTGAGCCATGGCATCAGCAAGCAGATACTTTTATGATAAATGGCCCCCGAAACGCAAATTACAGCTGCAGCAAATGAACAATATGTTGAAAATTACTCAGTGGCTTTTTGTCTGGGCTACCGTGCTGGTATCTGGGTGTGCACTGACACCTAGTGGGATGGCCCCAGGCTGGGAGCAGAGGGGTAAACTGGGTTATTTTCCTGAAGAATATCAACAGTCAGCCCCTCTTGATACCTCGGGCTTTAAGTTTTTCTGTTCTGTTTTGGTGTGCAGCTTTTAGCTTTGTATTAAATGTTACCGGGATCTTTTCACAGGGTGGTGAAGACAAAACAATCCTACAGGAATGGGATGGGGATAAACTGATACCTTAGGTTTTAAGTTTTTCTGTTCTGTTTTGGTGTGCAGCTTTTAGCTTTATCTTAATGCTACTGGGATCTTTTCACAAAACAATCCTACCCTAGCTGGAGACTCAAGGACAGTCTCTTCAAACTTCAGGTCCAAAGCATCAACAAAAAAGCATCAACCAAGGCAGGTCCTGCTGCATCACACAATCCTCATCAGGAGCTGAGTTTGAATTTCGGGCAGAAACAGCGTGAGGAAGGTTTGCCAGGAGATGCTTACAGGCCAGCAGTGCCCCAGCTGCCTCACACACATCCCGGCCATTTCTAGCCCAGCTCCCGACCGAACAGCACAGCAGCGGTGCGAGGCACCACTGGGACCAGCCCCTTCCCGATGCCACCACCTCATTTCTATGGGAGCATCACAGCGCTCGTTATTTTTATTTTGGGGCTGGACAGCAGCACCTAAAGCGCTGCCCTGCCCTGCCCGCTCAGCTCCTTCCTGCCAGCACAAGAGCGAGTTCCAGCCTTCGGAGAGGTATCGCAGGAACCTCCCGCTTCTCTGCGAGCAGTCGCGGTGATAATTCCCGCAGTGAGGGCCCGACAGCCCGGCCGAGGCGGCAGCGACAGCCCAAAACGCCGCAGAGCATCCCCGCTCCCACCGCACGCCCCGCCCCGGATGCGGCCCCGCCGCGCGGAGCGCTTCCGCCGCCGCGTGCGCCGAGCGCTCACCGCTCCCATTGGCTGGAGGGGGCGGCGGGGCGGGGCCGGGAGAAGCGGAGACCTCCTCCATTGGCTGGAAAGAGAGGGGCGGGGCCAGGAGAGGTGAAGGTCGTTCCCATTGGCTGCAGAGGGAGGAGGGGCTGGGCCAGGGCTGAGGCGGCCGTGAGGGCGCTCGGAAGGGAACGAGTCCCGGTGAGGGGCTCGGTGAGGGACGCGGCCTCCGGTGAGGGACGCGGCCATGCGGGGCCCGGGCGCTGCTATGCGGCGTTTCCTCGGCCCGCTGCTGTGCCTGCTGGCGCTGCGGCTCCCGGCGGGCAGCGGCGCGGCCGCCCGCGGGCTGGACGTGGCTTCCTACCGGTGAGTACGGAGCGGGCGGTGCGGGGCCCAGCCGGGCCGGGGCTGAGCGCGCCTGCTTGTGCCGCAGGGAGCGGGTGCGGGCCATGTTCTACCACGCCTACGAGCACTACCTGGAGAGCGCCTTCCCTTACGACGAGCTGCGGCCGCTGACGTGCGATGGGCAGGACACCTGGGGCAGGTAAGGGCTGGTCTCTGGGCGGGGTGGGGATGGGCTGTCCCCTCCGCCGGGTCTCACCTCGCTTCTCCTCTCCGCAGCTTCTCCCTGACCCTGATCGATGCTCTGGACACGCTGCTGGTGAGTAGGAGCCAGCCCTGAGTGCCCACAGCCTGCTCAAGGCCTCTGTGTGCCACCTGTACACCTGGATTTTATGTGGTGGTGCCAAAAGTCAGTTATTCATTGACCTGAGGACTTTGCATTTCCCTTTGCATCACCGCTGGGAGGGGTGTCAGAGCACCCCTTTCCTGACACCCTCTGGAGTAAAGATCTAAAGTGTGGGGAAAAATGCTTTTTGAAACAAGATGAAACTTGTTTCAACAAAATAGTAAAACCAACTAAAATCAGTCCCAAATATTGAGGTGCTCTTTGTTTTTTTCCATGAACTCTAAGCCCGAGTCTCTGTTTCCCTACAGATCTTGGGAAATGTTTCCGAGTTCCAGCGAGTTGTCAACGTGCTGCAGGAGGGGGTGGACTTCGATATCGATGTCAATGCATCTGTCTTTGAAACAAACATTCGAGGTGAGGTGGGGTTTTCTGGGGGGTTGGTCTGTGTTGGGTTTCTTTCCTGTACGAATCTCAGAGGAGGTGGTCAGAGGGAATTTGGGATGCAGAAGAAGAGAACCCATAAACAGAGAGAAAAACCCCAAACAAACGTCACTTCCTTTCAGTCTTTGCACATCCCTTTTTACTTCCTGTCTCAACACAAGCAGAAGTAGATGTGGCACTTTCAGTATTCTGGTGTGAGGTTTTCAGCTTTGGAATAATATATATCTTTCACTGCAAGCATACAGATTTTATGCTGCTGTCTTTTCTGTGCTGTTTTGGAGTAAAGATTATCAATTTCTGGCATTATTTTTTTTCCTTCAAAATTACAAAGGCTTTTGGAGACTTGCACCTTGAATGCCTGACTGCTTCAGTGCCATCTAGCTAAATAACACAGTGTTTTTTAAAAACCAGTGTTTTTTAAAACTGTTAGTTATGCAAAACTGTTAGTTATGCTTTTGTTGGTTGTCCTGCCAAATATTGCTGTGCCAATTTTTGCAGCAGTGTAATTTCTGCAAAAAATTGGTTGTTATGGGACCATAGACAAGCCTGTGAAATAACTAATATTAGCTAATATAGCTGTATTAGCTATATAAGTAATAGCTAAATATAGCTAATGACTCACAGCTGCTGTCACATGGAAATTTTGGCCTCTTCCTAGAAAAAATAAATATATCATAGAATCTGAGAGTGGTTTGGGTGGGAAAGGACCTTAAAGATCATCCATTCCACCCCCTGCCATGGGCAGAGACACCTTCCACTGTCCCAGGTTGCTCCAAGCCCTGTCCAGCCTGGCCTTGGGCACTGTCAGGGATCCAGGGGCAGCCCCAGCTGCTCTGGGCACCCTGTGCCAGGGCCTGCCCACCCTCACAGGGAACAATTCCTTCTCAATATCCCATCCATCCCTGCCCTCTGGCAGTTTAAAGCCATCACCCCTTGCCCTGTCACTCCACACATTTCTGCTGCCCTGCAAACAAGCAGCAAGAACCAAATCACTCTTCTCTTCTCTAAAGTCATTCCTCCCTGCATGGTGTAATGGATTCTGCTGTGTCCTTGCAGTGGTGGGAGGGCTCCTCTCTGCTCACCTGCTCTCCAGGAAGGCTGGAGTTGAAGTGGAAGCAGGCTGGCCGTGCTCAGGACCTCTCCTGAGGATGGCTGAGGAAGCAGCTCGCAAACTGCTGCCAGGTGAGCCCCTGTCTGCTGTGTGTCACTGTGCTGGGGATCAGGAGCTGCCTGCTGCCTGTGGTGGGAGATGCACTGCTGGATGAGCCAGCTCAAAAACCAGCCCTGTGGTCCCTGAGCTCCAAGCTCTGTGCTCCAGGTTTAATTTGTAATGTATGTGTGCATGCAAAGTGCTATGTGTGGTTAACACATCAGGGTGCTTGTTGCTTGTTGAGGGGAAATATATTTAATATAAATAATAAATAAAGGCTGAGAGACAGCAGCTTGTAAAGACAAGAAGATGCTGCCTCATGTGCTCTTTGTGGGCTGCAGCTGGGCTGTGTGCCCTCACGGCATGGCACTGTTCCCTGGTGTGCACCCATGGGGTGATCACAGCCTCACTGTTTGCACTTTGCTGGCCAGTGTGTTCAGTGACCACCTTGCTTGTGCTGTAAAACAATGTGGGGATGCAATCTGTTGCTCTGGCAAGGTGGAAGAGATGCCCAGGACCTTCCCAGGACTGTGTGTACTGTGGTGTTGTGAGGTCCCCAGGATGAGGTGAGAGATGAGAATTTGACTCCATGTTCTCAGAAGGCTGATTTATTATTTTATGATATGATATTATATTAAAATGAATTCTATACTAAAACTGTACTAAAGAAAGAGAAAGGATACATCAGAAGGCTTAACAAGAATGATCATGAAAGCTCATGACTGACTCCTCAGTCTGACACAGCTGATGGTGATTGGTCATTAATTAAAAACAATTCACATGGAGCCAATCAAAGATGCACCTATTGGTAAATGATCTCCAGACCACATTCCCAAACAATCAGATAATTATTGTTTTTGTTCTTTTCTGAGGCTTCTCAGCTTCCCAGGAGAAGAAATCCCGGTGAAGGGATTTTTCAGAAAATATCAGGGTGACAGTGCATACCTTGGCATACCCTCTCTGGCCCTCCCAGGATCACACTCAAGTTCTCATTTTGTTCTCTGCAGTTGCTCCAGCCCCCCTTCCTGCCCATGTGCAGTGGGATGTGAGGCACATGTTTGCTTGAGAGTTTATTAAACACAGCACTGAGCACTTCTGTGACCCCAAAATCCTGTGTTTCAGCTTTCCAGACCCCAACTGGGATGCCCTATGGCACAGTGAACCTGCTGCATGGAGTAAACCCTGGGGAGACCCCAGTCACCTGTACTGCTGGAATTGGCACCTTTATAGTGGAGTTTGCCACCTTAAGCCACCTCACTGGTGACCCAGTGTTCGAGGACGTTGCCAGGAAGGCTTTGAAGGCACTGTGGAAAAATCGCTCAGATATTGGGCTGGTGAGTGAGCAATGGACTTGGGATCTGCTGGGCTGCTTTTTCTGTGGCTTTGTGGATGCAATTCTAGGCATGAAAAAGCATCAACAGAGAGGAGATAGAGTAACCACAGTGCTCCTAACTGGGCAGAAGGCTTGTGTTTGCCATTGTTGCTGAACACCTGCAGCATTCACATCCCTGCTTTACTGCAGCAGCCCAACATTATCCCATTGTTTTGGCCCACACCAGATGTGGCTGGGAGACAAATGCCTCCTGCTGGGTGCTGCAGCTCTTGTGACAGCAGCTGGAGCAG
This sequence comes from Haemorhous mexicanus, assembly GCF_027477595.1. Lineage (NCBI taxonomy): Eukaryota > Metazoa > Chordata > Aves > Passeriformes > Fringillidae > Haemorhous > Haemorhous mexicanus. The sequence continues at coordinate 3,958,867 of NC_082358.1, forward strand.
ATTAAATGGAAGGTCTGTCTGAATCCTGGTAGGACAAAGACCTAGGGAAGAGAACAAGAGTAAAGTGCACTGAGATATTACCAGCCTGTACAGCTCCGGGGTTCAGGAATACCCAGAGCTGGGAGTAGGAGTATTATCTCTGTGTTCACTGTCTCCTGCTCTTTTCTATTGCTGCTTTTTTAACCTCTGTGAAGTGTTGGTGTTGCATATGTAAACTGCAACAGATTTATTTATACCCTGTGTTCATTGCCACAAATTATCCACAGGCTGTATGAAGAAATGTTTCCCTTTGTTTGCTTTGGGATTTGTCTGTTTTTTATTTATACTCCAAATCCTTGATCATTGCTGGCTTTTTTTTCACGTTTGCTAAGAAAGACATGATTGTGTATATAATTCTCCATCAGCTAGGTTTGTTCACAGGCTAAAGAGTGTCAGTATATATTTAAATTTTAACATGACAGCTCTTGTGCCTATGACATTTTTGACCTCTGTCTCTGTATTTGCACCTCTCTATCCTTCTCTACTCATTTGTAAGATCAGAATTAGGACCAGACATTTCATGTTGAAATTGTGCATTTTTACAGTAGCATTATAATGTGTTGTTTTGGCTAGTGAAGCATTGATATTGAAAGCATAAAATGTTTATTAGATATATAAAATACATTATCAGCATGAAAATTGTATTTTCTACAGTTTGCACATAAGGATAACAGTTGTATTTCCTACAGTTTGTATTTGTCTGATGCTGATAAATGTGTCCTGTCATGGAGAAAATGCTGGTTGGAATGGACATTGTATGTCTGAAACTGATGGTCTGAAAAGAGGATCAGGATTTCTTGTGTCACTTTAAGCCCCTCTCTCCTTGTCCTTCACCCCTTCCAGGTGGGGAACCACATTGATGTGATCACTGCCAAGTGGGTGGCCCAGGATGCTGGGATTGGGGCAGGGGTGGACTCCTACTTTGAGTACCTGGTTAAAGGAGCCATCCTCCTGCAGGACAAGGAGCTGATGTCCATGTTTTTAGGTGAGTCTGTGTTTTCTGTGGGAAGGGGCCCAGCACCTGTGGCAGGAGGAGAAAGGATCTAATGGGGCACATTCAAGACTGTTCTGAAGGCATTGCTGTAATTCTTTTGAACAGTCTATGATAACAATTACCAGAGTGAGCACCCTGAGAAGTCATTGAACATGGCTCAAGTGAAAAAGGGGCTTCTCTCATTCTTAAAAATAAGCTTTTTTTTTTTTCTTTTTTTTTTTTTCCTTTTTGCTACAGATGGCTTACCTACCCATCTGGTTTTTTACAGAATATAACAAAGCTATCAAGAATTACACCAAGTTTGATGACTGGTACCTGTGGGTTCAGATGTACAAAGGAACCGTGTCCATGCCTGTGTTCCAGTCCCTGGAGGCCTATTGGCCAGGCCTGCAGGTAAGAGCTGTCATACCAGCAGCATCTGGTGATTCTGTTCATCTGTCAGGGGCTGGTCTTCAAGAAAAAAGTTACAAATCTGTGCAGGTTTAAAATTTTGGTTTGTTCTCTGGTGAAATCTGCAATGGCCTGAGCCTATAGAAGTTGATGCTGAAGAAGATGTTGATTTTATCTACAGTCTCTCATTCAGCATGATGGGAGGGCACTTCTGTGGTAGCAAACTCCACTGACAGTGGTCCCATAATGTAAATGGGAATGTGAGCAAAAAGAAACTTTTTCTGTCACCCCACAAATGTTTCATTTGTGTGAATATTTTCCCATCAAGAGCTTTGCTTTCTCATCAGTCTTCTTGTTTGGACTGAGACTTTGTTTCCCTAACTAAGAGATTGACTGAAGAAATACAGCCTTCTTTAAAAAAATCAGAGTCTTCATATTATTTCAGCTGTGGGAATGTGATCCACCAGATAAGCAGCATTTTTAGTCTTACCTGTTCTTAAGCCATCATGCCCAGTATCAGTTCCCCCACTCAGACCTGCTGAAATACTCATTTCTGTCACTGAGTATTTTAGCCTAGAACAGTGCTGTTGCATAATTCCTGTGCTGTTTTTTCACTCCCATGTTTCTTTGCTGTTTCCTGTCTCCAGAGCCTCATTGGGGATGTGGATAATGCCATGCGCACCTTCCTCAACTATTACACGGTCTGGAAGCAGTTTGGGGGCCTGCCTGAGTTCTACAACATTCCCCAGGGCTACACAGTGGACAAGAGGGAAGGATATCCACTCAGGCCTGGTAAAAAAACTGAAATTAAAAGGGACATGAACTCCTGCTTTAGCTCTGGTTGAGAGATCAAATGTTAGCAACACCACAGTTTCCTCCCCAGTTTTGTTCTGGCTCAATTCCTGCCAGGATTTGAGCTGGGATTTCCAGAGTTAAAGCTGCACATTTTGTTTTCCCCCACTCACAAAGAAAGGGAGGAAACAGGAAGCAAACCATAGTGTTACTGTAGAAAGGTGGCCTGGTAATGAATTTTTTTCCCAGTGTGGGATTTGACATGTTCAAGTGTTAGATTGACTGGCATGGGGTACTTCAGTCATGTGAAATGTTAAAGGGACTGCTTGTGTCCTTTAAATTTAGGAAGTGAAAGTGAGTGTGAATAAGCTGTTCCAGTTCTGCATCTAGGAGGGATTCTATGTTGTCTGTGATACTGTAAGGAAATTATCTCTCTTTTTTTCTCATTTTTTACAACTCTGACCAAAAAAAAAAAAATTTAACCTGATTAGTGGGTCCATAAATGTAAATGAGAATAATTAAAATCCTTTTGGTCTGAGTGTTCAGGTGACATCCACATTGGACAAATCTACAGCAAATACCCATCCTCCCTAACCATCAAAGGTGTTTAAGTATAAAGACCTGTTCCTTTAATAAGTAAACACAGATGGTGCTTACGTTGTCTGTATAGAGTATTTCCACTCTATTGTTTAAAACCTCTGTTTTGAGGATTGAATTTCTTGTTTGTAATCCTTTCCAGAAGCATTTTTTTTAACTTTGACAACTGAGTATTAATCTTTTTTGTCTCCTGCATTTCTCCCACTCGCTGAATGTGGGAGTGAGCATTAGTCACTCTTACCTGAACTGCTGCAGGCTGCTTAGAGGGAATTTCTTTGTAGCACATTCTTAGGAAAAGGAAGATCTGTGCTTGGAGGCAGGCAAGCCAGGCTGTTCACCTGATCATGCTGAAGTATTTTAAATTAGTTCAAGGAATAGCTCATCTTCTCTGTGTGGTTGGTTTGATAATCGTTGTGCTGGCAATGTTTGGGTGTTTTGCAGAGCTGATTGAGAGCGCGATGTATCTGTACCGTGCCACAAGAGACCCCACACTGCTGGAGCTGGGGAGAGATGCTGTGGAGTCCATAGAGAAAATCAGCAAGGTGGACTGTGGCTTTGCAACTGTGAGTGCTAAATCATCTGCCATGTCACCTGAAGGGCTGCTAAAAATCAGCTTTCAGAAGGTGTTCTCATGAGTGATGTTTTGTCATTGATTCAAGCAGTCATTTTGGGCAAAACATGACTCTTTTTTTTTTTCCACAAACCCCTTGTTTTTCTCTGTGAAGCTGCTCTGGTAATTGCTGGTCATGTTTCTGGTTGTAGCTTCCTCACAGTGGGCCAGATTCTATCGTGGGCTGTTGCCTCAGAGCCCAAAACATGGGAAAGCACCAGAAACTTCTCCTGCATTTCTAGTAGGTGTTGCAGCTGAGCAGGAGGAGTCTCGCACAGGCTCCTCCTGTCAGGTGTGTGATTCTGCTTTCCCATTATATCTTGAAAATATGGTCAAACACATGAGAAGTACAGTGAGTGATTTCTAGTAAGTTATTTAATAGAGGATTTCAAACATGCTATCAAGCTCTATTTTACAAAAAAATCCTTAAAAATATTGGGAGTAAGTAGGTAAAAGCCTTATGTTTTTGGTTTTTTTCTTCATTGGGGAAATGATGGGAATCTCTTCTCCTTGCCCAGACAGAACTGAGGGTGAGTTTAAATGTTGGGAAGAAATTGTTCTCTGTGAGGGTGGGCAGGCCCTGGCACAGGGTGCCCAGAGCAGCTGTGGCTGCCCCTGGATCCCTGGCAGTGTCCAAGGCCAGGTTGGATGGGGCTTGGGGCAACATGGGCTAGTGGAAGGTGTCCCTGCCCATGGCAGGGGATGGAATGGGATGAACTTTAAGGTCTTTTCAACCCAAGCCATTCTGTGATAAGATACAGGGTGAGTTGGTGTAATACTATGCTGTTTAACTGAAATTAATTCCAAGTTGTTTTTATTTTTCTCCCTAAATTCATAACTTACTGAATTCAATGTAACTGTAACCCACTCTGTTCTCTTGTAGATCAAAGACCTGAGGGACCACAGGCTGGATAACCGCATGGAATCCTTCTTCTTGGCTGAAACAATCAAATACCTGTACCTGCTGTTTGACCCAGACAACTTCATCCACAATGATGGCTCAGATTTTGATGTGGTGGTCACACCCTATGGGGAGTGTGTCCTGAATGCTGGAGGGTACATCTTCAACACTGAGGCTCATCCCATCGACCCTGCTGCCCTGCACTGCTGTAGGAAGCGCAAAGAGGAGCAGTGGGAAGTGGAAGACTTGATGAGGGAATTCTACTCACAGAAGAAAACAAAGAAATTCACTTTAAAAAGACCTGCTGATCATGGTGAAGGGGAAAATGCAAAAGACTCCCAAGATGCCTCTTCAGAGAAAGCTAGAGAGAAGAGAAACTCTAAGAAAAGCTCACACTCCCTCCTGAGCTGCCCCAGTCAATCTTTTAACTCCAAGCTTGCAGTACTGGGACAGGTCTTCCTAGATAACACCTGATCCTCTTTGCATCATCAGTTTAAATTATTGAACTCGTTTCACATTCTGGGAATATATTTTTATAGTTTCATAATGGAAAGTGTGGTACCTCACAATGTGAATTCTATCATGAAGTGAAACAACTTCCCATTAAATTCTGCTACTGCTCCTTTCTAAGCCATGACTCAGATACCAGCTGTTAATGCTGTCAAGCTGCAGATCTCAAAGCAGTTGGTTGCCTGAATATCAAACAGGTGTCCAGAAAAAGAAAGGTCTACATGTTAAATGTACCTTTTTCATTGCATTTTGTGAGTTTTGCAGGCTTACAGAAAGGTACTAGCATAGTTTGTTCTATAAAAAGGAACCTGAGTTTCTTGTCATAAGGGAAGAAGCAGGAATTACTGTAGCTTCACTACAACTCTGTGTGCTCCATCTTTTATTTCTGGCCACCTTATAGACATGTAGTTCATATTGAAAAATTTCTGCCCAGTGGAGTAAACCTATTTATTTTGAGTTGAAGGCTCAGATTTGTTGCTCTGGCAGTTCTGTTGGGCAAGAAGGATGGTATGGGGGGAGAGGAGCACTTGGAACATGGGAAAGTGCTCAGTCCCTCTGTTTCAGATGTGTGGGTCAGTACCTCCTGCCTGAAAACCACTTTATTAATGTCCAGGTAATGTCTGGACAAAAGACTGAGCTGGAGGGTGGACTAGGAAATGTTTGGTTGATTCCACAGTGTAGCTAGCCTATCTCTTATTTCCCCATTTCCTTTCTCTTTCTAACTTCCCTTTGTGCCCCCCATATTTCACTGTACCTCAGTCAGTGCAGCCATCCCAGAGTGCCCCAGCTGAGCTGAACACGAGCCATGCACAGGGCTTGGGTGGAAGGGGGCTGAGCCCAGGCTGAAACTGCAGCTGTGCCTTGGTGCAGCAGGCAGCTGAACAGATGTTCATGAACCTCTCAGGCTTCAGCTGACTGGCACATCCAGACCTTTACATACATTATTGGTGTCTTTGCAACAGCTGTGTGCAGTGACCAGGAGATTTTCTTTCTAAAGGAAAAAGCAAAAGCAGAGCAGAAAAGTGATGGAGTTTCTTCAAGCCTGCTGGAAAGTGAGGAGTCTGGAGCAAGCTCCAATTATTTGAGTGGGCTAGAGGTACAGGAGAAATAAATCCTTGTGAGCAGGGAAATACTTAAATACAGCTGGACCAGTGCCCACTCTGTGCTGCTGTGTGGTTGCCTTGAGAAAGTAATTTTTGTTGTTGTTTTGACCTGTACTAATGCTGTAAAGTTAAATAAAATTTGCATTTTATCCTTCGGGGTAGAAATCTTGTTGTAGTTGTGAATGAGTTATGGTAAGACACTTGCGGTGCCGGACAGGCATATTGAAAGGACTGGTAAGCCACAGAGCTTTTGGTTGTGTCCTTCTTTCCCATGGCAGCTGGGACAGTGCAGGAATTCTGCAGTGACACAGCCCTTGCAGCCCTTCTGAGAGAGGAGCACCCAAAACCAGGCATTGTTGGACAAAGATGAAGCTCTTGTTAGTAGCTCCTTGTTGTCACCATCGGTTATCTTTTTATTTTCCACCTGTTCACATCTCACACGCTCTTCATTGTTTAATCTGCAGAAAACAAACCCCAGGCCTTCTCCCACAGCTTTGCTCTGTGCTGGGTGAGGTCCTGAAACCCAGCATTGTCCCAGCTGTGAGGTGGAGGAAAATAATGGGACAAGGCAAATCTCCAACTCATTAGATTCCTCCTGACCAGGGCATTTTGGTACCCTCATCCAGAAGCTTCCAGCAGCAGAACCAAGCAGCTGTAGGTTGGGGAGATGACGTTGCTCCTCAGCATGGTTGGAGCCGGGAGAACTCATCTGTACATGGCTGCTGTGGGTGATTAGATGGATCTTGATTAGATTCCCAGATTTGTCTGAGCAGGAAGGCACCCAGACAGATGATCGACTCCAGCTCCAAGTCAGTGGCCCAGACAGGAACTGAAACTTTGGTATTATGACCAACTGAGCTAATCTCGGATTAGTGTTGTGGGCTGGATGACTCAGAACAACACAGAACAGCCTCAGCTGTTCCTTGTTCCAGTGTTGTTCCATCTCTCAAAGCCTTTATTTTAACAAAAACGAACTGTGATCAGAGTCCTCAGTGAGCTTTTCCTTCAACAGAAGACGGTGTGGTTGGGCCTTGCTGAGGGAAATAAAAGTATCCTAGAGGACATGAAGGCATCGGGATAGAAAAGGGGCGGGAGGCAGAGCCGGGGGAGCAGCAGCGCGGAGAGGCCGCGACTCCCCTCGCTCCCTCCCACACGGCGGGCGCCCCTTCCGGCCGCCATGTTGGCGCGTCCCGCGGCTGCGCACTCGGCGGAGCGGGACGAGGGGAGGGCTCGCTGTTTGTGTCCCCAGCGCGGAGGCCATGGCGGCCGTGGCGGGGGCCGGCACAGGCTCCGGCTCCGGCACCGGCGGGGCCCGCGCCGCGACCACCAACATCTTGGCACAGCTGCGGCACGGGCAGCTCAGCGGCCGCGGGCTGACCCGCGGGGCGCAGGTAACGCGCTGCGGGCCGCCCCTGGGACCTGGGCCGGGCGGGCGAAGCGGGGAGGCCGCGGGGCCTGGGGGCCCGTGGGGTTTGGGGCCGGGGGTGCAGCGCCTCCTGCCCGGGCCTGTGGCGGAGCTTCGCGGCCGGGGAGAGCCCGGCTGGCCTGGCGGGGCCTGCTCGGGGAGAACGGCCGCTCCCAGGCCGGGCTCGGCGCTCCGGAGCTCCCCGGAGGTGCTCGGGCTTTGCCCCTCACACACACGAGGGTGCCCCGGTGCCTTCGGGCTCCGTGCGCCGCCTCGCCGGCCTCAGCCGGGCCCGGGGAGCCCCGAGGAGCAGCACAGGCGTTTGCCCAGCCGTTCTCCGCCTCTTCGGTCGGTGTGGCCTTCCCTGCAAAGAAAGGAAGCTCTGCCTGGGACTGTAACAATGCAGCATCGAAATTTAAACGTATTTCCTGGACAAAGGCAGCCTCGTGGTATTAGGGCTTAGGAGACATTTTAGCTCTCTAACGCAGGTGGTTTTATGAGAAACTGCTCCAGTTCTGTTTCTTATTTGTCATCTTTCCCAGTTGATGATGCTGGGAAATACCAAGGAATGAAATCAGTTCCTTACCCCGGGCCCGTGCCTGTCGTGTCCTGATACTGGCTTTTTTGGAAAAGCTGCTCAAGGATAATAGACAATTTATTTTTACAGAGAATAATTGGCATTTTTCTTGCAGGTTAAATGCAAAATGGTGCAAAGACTTGGAAAATGAAACATGAGATACAGAACTTGCATTCAGGTGCTGATTTATTGAGCTGAAGTATCTTGAGAGAGGTCAGATGGAATAAAAAATGGCATTTCTCTAATTTAGTAGTGTAGACAACATTTTTCTTGATAAACAAGGATTCTGAGCAATTATTAAGATAAGATTTATTTGATGCCTTTTTGGGACTACCTAAAAACAGAGGCCAGACAGAATTAAGGGAATAAAAAGCAAATATATTTATTGAAGGGCCTTCAGGTGCATTTCAGGCAGACAGACCCCCCCCAGGTCCACCCAAAAAATGGATCACAAGTCACAGGTTTCACACTTTTATAAGTTTGGTCCGTTAGTGTATTGGGCGTTAATCTTCCACTTACAGCTTCAGCTAATGAAGTAATTTACCCCAAGTTTGCTCCCCCAGCTCAGTTTTGTTTCCATCTCTGGGCCCTGAGGCAGTGAGGTGTCCTTGACTGCCAGGCCTGGAGAGGAATTGTTGTGTGTGCCCAAACTGGGAAAGCAGCAGCTCACCCTGTGTGTGGGGTTTAGAGCTATGCACTAAAGAACTGCAGAATTATAAATATATAAAAAATAGAAAAGCTCAAATGCTAAGGCATCATGTTCATCATGAATGCCTGTGCCTCATTCTGTAGCAGAGAGGTAAAGAGCAAGTATTTTTTTACAGCTATTTTTTCTTTATTTTGCTGCTTCCTCAGGTGCTAGTTTGGTTAATCCTTAAGAAGAGCTAGTAATTTGCGTCAGTACAAACCTGTATTGACGCTTCTCCTTGGGATTGTTTTAGAAGTGGACAAACTTTGTCTCACTGCCTTACCTGCCCACCTCTGCATTCTTTCTTTCATGCACTTCCTCACCACTGCAATTTCAGTCAGGTAAACCTGGACCAACCTTATGCACCTCTGTTGTCTGTAGGATGGTGCTTCCACCTTTGGGCTTTAGTTTGCTTGAAAAATGCAGTACTACTGTTTTCAGGTTTTAGAGCAATCAAGGAAACATCTCCTGGTTGCATCCTCCTTATAATGCCCAAAATTCAGGTGGGGCTTTTGTTTTCTGGGGTTTGGTTTTGCTTGAAAAATTTTGGCATCCTTGTGCCGCCCTGAGAGTTAAAGCTTGGACAAATAGAGCTCCCACACTTCATAAGTGCTATAGGAGGGTGTTTGAAATCATTTTGTGTAAGAGCATGGAGTGGCAGGACAAGGGTAAATGGCTTCCCACTGCCAGAGGGCAGGGTTAGATGGGATATTGGGAAGAAATCCTTCCCTGTGAGGGTGCTGAGGCCCTGGCACAGGGTGCCTGAGAAACTGTGGCTGCCCCTGGATCCCTGGAAGTGTCCCACGCCAGGTTGGACAGGGCTTGGAGCAGCCTGGGACAGTGGAAGGTGTCCCTGCCATGGCAGAGGGGGTTGGCACTGGATGAGCTTTAAGGTCCCTCCCAACCCAAACCATTCTGTGATTCACTTAAGCTCAGGCAGGGGGAACAACAACTCCCTGAATGATTTTGAACTTTATGAATTCCATGTCTCTTTACTTTTACCTTGAATCAGTTTTTTGTTTGTAGATTATCTAAATATAAAACACTTTGATGTGACTTTTAGAGAAGCACAAGGTAGTTTTGGCTGCTTTCTTTTTTTTTTTTTAAGGTCTATTATTTATCAAAACATTCCCAGTTTTCCTGCAGTTGACTCCTCAGTGGCAGTGTGGGAGCCCTTGCTTACATTTCTCAACTGATATGTTCCTGCAGAGCCTGAGAGCAGGCCAGGTTGCTGTGTTGGAGTGTAGAGCAAGTCATGAGAGTGTCCTTGAAGCACTTCCTAGCTGTGTTTTGGAAGGAAGTTTTGGGTCATGTGCTGCCTGGAGTGCACTGCTGGTGTCCTGTAGGGAGGGGAAGCCCTTCTCAAGATGTTAATTCAGGGAAACTGGGGAGCACAGTTCCGTGCTGGGGTGCCTGCCAGGGGCAGCAGTGGCATTTAGCCCTGAACAAAGCTTTGTGTGCTATTCTTAGGTGATCTCAAGATCCATTTTTGTATGAGGAAAGTTGAGGCTTAGCTGTGAGCTGGGAAGGATCACTGTTGAGGCCCGCATCTAAAAGTTCATTGCTCTGATCTTACAGGGACATAGAAGCATTTTTGACAGCAGCAGCCCCCTGAATATCTGGCAGTTTTGAGGTCAGCTGAGGCTCTGAAATCTGGATCCCTGCATGTTCCTGCTGTGCTCACCTACCCAGAGCCCTTGGCTTCCTTGCCAGTTGGTGTCTTGCTTTATTATTAGTAATAAATTATTCAGAGAAGGGCAACAGAGCTGGAGAATCATATGAGGCGTGGCTGAGGGAGCTGGGAAAGGGGCTCAGCCTGGAGAAAAGGAGGCTCAGAGGGAGCTTCTGGCTCTGGACAACTCCTGGCAGGAGGGGGCAGCCGGGTGAGGGTTGGGCTCTGCTCCAGGGAGCAGGGACAGGAAGAGAGGGAATGGCCTCAGGCTGGGCCAGGGGAGGTTCAGCTTGAACAACAGGAGGAATTTTTTTCCTGGAAAAGGATGGCTCAGGCATTGTCAGGGCCTGCCCAGGGAGATAGTGGAGTCCCCATCCCTGGAGATTCCAAGAAACAGTGGGACATGGCACTCTGGGCTGGGTGTTAGGGTGGGGATCAGTCACAGGTTGGACTCTTGGTCTTGGAGGTCTTTTCCAATGTAAATGATTCTGTGATAAGAAGTTGATTAGCTAAAGCAGATTTCAGTAGATACTGTCATTATTTGTTCTTGTGTCCATTTTATCATATTGCTGGCATCAGCTGCTGCCCTGCTCACAAACTTCAGAGTTGGTATCAGATTGCATAACCTTGGATCAGGATTTGCCCTGCCCTGAGCACACAGCCAGTGCAAGGGGCTTTGCAGGTGCTGGTGAACCAGTGGCAGAAGAGCTTTCCAGAAGTGACACGTTTCTAAGAAGGAAGAATATTGGTTGTGAGGGGCCTGGTGTGTTGCCCTTCTTGGGGCACAGCTGTGCCATGGATCACAGGCTCTGGGACAAGTTTGTGCTGCTGTTCCTTGAAAGCCAAGAACACTCTGGCTCAGCTGATCAAGCTCAAATCTGCTTAGCAAGAAGGTGCACACTTCATCTGCTGCAAGGCAGCTGTGAACACCATGGATATGGCATGAAACAAGAAGATATTTAGGTGCAGCTCTGGGAATCCCTGTGGACAGAGCAGTGTAATAATGGACTAACCAGGGATTTGTTGGCAGACTAATGTGCTCTTGCTGCAGTCCTAAGAGCTTGGTGTCAGCACTGTTCTCACCCTCATAGGATTGCCAGGGCTTAGCTGAAACAATCAGGATGGAAAAAAGGAATCCATTTTTCCAGCTGTATTTCATGCTTTGCTGTCCTTAGGAGCAGACACTTCCCTTAGCAGGATAGTCCCTATCCACTCAAAAAAAAAAAACTCTCTGGAAGGAAAACATTTTCTCCCTCAGACATCCAGATTTCACCTCCTGCCATTGCAGGTTATCAGCATGAGTAGCTTCCTAACCCTGAGAAAAGATTTTAGTTTTGAGTCAGTTTTTTGTTTCCTCCTTACAAGAGCACCAACAAAACAAGATTCACGTGAATATAATCCACTTGAGTAGCTCTAATTGTGTGGGTGTTAGCAGGCTTAGGCCTCTTCAGGGGAGGACAGTGAGGGAGTGTTGGAAAGCCTGGACGTGCTTTTGTTATGTAACAGGACCAGAGCTCTGTCGTGCACTAGAAATGCTCAAAAAGTGGCTGTGTTGGTGTCTGATTTTTTTGTGTGGCTGAAGATAAGTGAGAAGAAAAATGTAGATGTGATGCTTCTTATCCCTCTGCTTTTACTTAGATAGCCCTACAGATTTTGTTTTCTTTCAAAATGAAATAAAGAAGAAACTTAGGAAGTTCCAAGGAAAAGTAGTAACTGAGAAGTTAATATAATTTTAATATAATTATAGATATTAATTGATGTACTTTTCTCTGAGAGTAAGGTCAGCAAAGCAAATATTAGTAGCTCTGTTCTGATCTGGTAGATCCTGTAGTGGGTTTGGAGAGCTGCTGGTGTTAAAGGTCTGTGTTGGAATTGTTGTGCTCTGGGAAGTGCTGTGGGGATTGGAGATTCAGGAAACCTGTTCCCTGTCTTGGTAGACCAGCTCTTCTTCCAGTTCTTGTGAGCAGAGCTGTAGTCAGGGAGCTGTGGGTTAGGCCTGGCTGGAAGCTCTGGCATGTTTTATCCTAGGACAGTGTGTCCCTGGGTTCATGCCTGGCTTTTGGGTTGGCAGGAGAAGGGATGGCGGGGCCCCATGCAGGGCTGGGGAGGATGGAGAAACAGGGAATCTAGCTAAGGGAATCTTGATGTGCACTTGAAGAATCAAGGAGCTGGAGAGAGGCTGGACATAAGTGCTCTTCCATGGACTGCTCCCAGCAGAGTTCCCTTTCAGGATTAATATCTGTGGGGCTCTGCCCTGTGTTTGATCAGAGCTCAGCTGTGACTGGCCACAGTGTGTTCTGCCCTGGAGCTGCAGGGCTGCAGTGCTCAGCTTCTCCCTTGGAATGCTTTCCAGAATTGCTCCATGGGCCAGCAGCTGTGTTCCTGCAAAGCTGTTGTGTTAAAACCAAAACTTGCTGGGTCATTTGCCTTGGTTACAGGCTTTTGTGGGAAAAGTTGTGTGAGGAAGGAGACAGCTTAGGCAGGCTGATGGATGGCTGTTAGCAACTGGAAAGGAAAATGGAATACAGAGCTGGAATTGCGGGGCACTCCCCAAAATCCTGAATAATCATTCTCCTGGCAGTCTGTCAGAGATGACTTCCTAAGTTATTACTGTTCAGAGGAAAATTAAGCATTTAATTGCACAAATTTTAGTTTCCTGGTTTTTTTTAAAGGTACAGCTTTAAAGGCTTGAAGGAAAGGATTTGCAAAGGCTTCAATTTATTAAGAATACATAGAGACCATGTGCTTGCATCTCTTTGTCAAGATCCAAAATCTTGTGCCTCTTTCCTTTTAAACTTTCAAGACATTTAACTATATACTTCAGAAATGGTCATGGAAAATCCCAAGAATGGAAATTCTGCTTTTTTTAAAAGCACTTCCAGTGTTAATGTATGGTTGCAATGAGAAATTGAATTAAAAAAACCTTGTAAGTGATGTGTCATAGCTGTGAAGTCTGTCACAGCAGGATCCCTTCAGTGCTGTGAAGGATGCCTGGACACCTGAGTCACTGGTTTTGCTTTCTGGAAGATGACAGCAAACACCCTCCTGTAGCGAGCACTCAGCAAGACAGTGTAATGTTTGAAGGGTAAAATGTGAAATAGAGACACAGTTTTATCAGGAGGCTGTTTGCCCTGCCCTGGAGAGCAAAGGGAGGATTAGCTCCTGGTATTTCTGCTGCTGTCACCACTGCTGGTGGTTCAGCAGTTTTGGGAAGACAGAGAGAGGTGTCACTGACCACAGCTCAGCACAGGGGTGGAGGCAAGCTTAGGAAAATCAGAGGTTTGCTTTGTAGGGCAAGGACAGTTGTCACAGTGTGGGAACAGAGGTGGGAAGGATTTGGGAGCAACTTTAGCTCCAAGAGATCTCAGGGCAGTAAGAAATGTTTTGGCAAAGCTGAGCACTTGTCAGGGCGTGGACACAGAGCAGGGGGGAAGAGCTGTTCCTGTGCCTGGAGGATGAGCAAAGTGGATGGGACAAGTAAAAGGGGGACTAGACTGGTCAAGGGATGGATTTAGGCAAATATTAATGTATAACTTCATGAAGATGCAGATATTCATAATTATTTATTGATTATCTTGCAAATCGATGCCATCAGGGGAGGTTTAGGCTGGATATTAGGAAAAGATTCTTCCCCCAGAGGATGCCCAGGCTCCCCAGGGAATGGGCATGGCCCCGAGGCTGCCAGAGCTCCTGGAGCATTGTGACAGCACTGCCAGGGATGCCCAGGGTGGGGCTGTTGGGGGATGTATGCAGGGCTGGGGCTGGCCTTGACAGTCCTTGTGTGATCCCTTCCAAGATGGGACATTCTTTGCTTCTTATTCTTATAATTTTTTGAAAGGATTTAAGACAGTAGGATTAGAAAGAAATTTAAACTAAATACTTACAGTTGTGTGCAGTGTCTTTTTTCAGCCCTTTGTATACTGTCAAGGAAAATGATGCACAGAAGTTACTTAAACTGTGTAGTTGGAAAGTGTTCCTATGGTAGTTATCAGTCTTTGGAGTAATCTCCTGGGAAATCCTGAGCTCCAGTTCCTAAGGAGTCTTTAAAGAGAAAACCACTCAGTCTGTTCTACCTTGCAGACACAGGTGGGCTGGTGACACATTTTTTATCTCTGAATTTAAATCCTCTCCAAAGTCTCTGATTGCCCTTCCAGCAGATGCCATGTCTTCGTGGCACAGCTGGAGCAGGGGGATGTGGATGGTCCTGGTGAGGTGGTGATCACCTGGCTGGGGAGCAGCGTTCTGGAAACCACAGGATTGTCAGACAGCTTTGGACTGGGACACAGCTTGGGAGCTCTGGATGAGCTGGTGTGTGCCACTGTGTTTTCAGGGATCAGCCTGGAACAGAACCTCTCTGGAGAGCCCCGGTGTGCTGTCCTCTGGTTTCTCTGTGAGCCAGAACTGGGATGTGTGCAGCAATCTGGGAAGTGACTCTGTGCAGTCCTGGTGCATGGACCAGTTTGGTTTGCTGTACCTGGCTCTTACAGAAGTTTGTATGCTGCTGCTCTTGTTTTCCCTGAAGTGATCCTTATTCTCTTGTGTCCTAACACCAGTATAGCATGACAATTCCAAACCCAGCTGCCAGGACTTGGGGAGATCCTGGCTTTTCATGGATACCTCTTCCAGGTGGGCTGCTACAGCCTCTACTTCTTGTTAGATGATACCTAATTTCTCAAGTTTTGTTGCAAGATTTCAGGTGTTTTATCCAGAGCTTTTCAGTGAATGAAGAAAGTCAGTGTTGGATTGCACTTTATGTGCTTGAATGAGACCAAAAAATTCCACAGAGGAAAGGAGCCCCAAAAGACCCAGTGCTGATTTTGATGACTTATTCAGTAGACTTTCCCAAAAAAGAAAGCCATTTTTGCTTTTAAATGAAAAGCATTGACTAGCTGCTGTTATGGAAAACAAGAGATGCAGTTTTTAACCAAAATGGCTGTGAAGAAATACAGCTCCACAAAGTCTGATTGAATTTTGTTCCTTTCCCAGAATCCAAAAATCTTTGCATTGGCAAATACCACCCGGCCACAATGGAAATATCCAGAGCCAGGGTAGCCTCAAATACAGAGCAGGGACCACAAGCCAGAGCTTGCAGTGAAACCAAAGATGTGTTAAATCAAGAGAAAGAAAACCTTTTTTTATTTTTTTTTTCTTTTGAAAGCAGATAAAAGATGATGAGAGCAAGGAAACATTTGCTTCACTCTTTCAAAATTTCAGTTCTGAGAGTTTCCTGTGGCTGCCTCTCAGAGCCTGGGGCAGGGAGAGGAGCCCTGCTAGTACAGAAATGGGAGTGGAGATGGCTCAGATGGATCCTGCCCCAAACCAAGAAGCATACATATGATTAACAGTGTGGTGTTAAACCCAGCACAAGGTTTTAATGTTAATTAAAGGCTTTTGGCCTTTCCTGAGAGCATTTCTGCTCTGTGCTGCTGGAACCTGTGATGGCAGCCTGTGCACGTCATCCCTGCCTCTGGTATCTTCCACATCAGCTCTAGCTGGAGAGTTGGACTCTTTCCCTGGCATTTTGCTGTGTGTTCTGTGCACTTTGCCCAGCAATTAATCCTGTTCCTCCCACTGCCTGTGGGTTTGTCCTCCTCCCACACCTGGGATGGAGCAGTGGTAGAGCTCCTTTGGCTCACTCTGTGCTTGGTTTCTCAAGGGGAAATGGAATCTGTGACTTCCAGGGAGCTGACCCAGAAGAGCCCAGATGATGAGAAGATGATGGTTTTGGCTTTCTGGTTTGGTCCTCTGCTATTTCTCCTGCTCAGAAGGAAATTGTGTCATTCTCCAGCAGTGCTGGTTGATTCCTCTGATTCAAAAAGCAGGGAAAAGTTAAAAACTGGAGAGAATTTTATGTCCAAGGTGTGCTCACACTGCTTCAATCACTGCTTGTAGCAAGAAAACCTGTTTCTTAAAGACCATTGAAGTTCTTATTTATTTGAAGTTCTTATTTACCTAAAAATTGAGGCATTTCATCAGGAAAAGAATCCTCTGTACTTTGGAATCTTGCAAAGAGGCTGAGGACCCACATTAGCTGCATTGCCCAGCTGAGTTCTCAGCTTGAATCAGTTTTCTGGTCTTCCTGTATAACCAGAGAGCAAAGGGTTAAATTCTGCCAGGAGTTGGAGTATATTTGCATATAATTGTCTAATCAGGAATGAATGGCCCTTTGGAATTGTGCACTGAGCTGTGTCTGAGAACCATGTCTTGGCTGAAAGAATAAGAAGGGAGATTTAAGCAGCTGGGAGGGAAATGTCACTTAACCACAGAAAGGTACAGAATGAGAGCCACTTAGGGCTTTAGGCCTGGGAGTAAGAGCCAATCCCCAAATGTATCAGGGGAGGCTCAGGCTGGAGATCAGGAAAGGTTCTTCCTCAGAGGGTGCTGGCACTGCCCAGGCTGCCCAGGGAATGGGCACGGCCCCGAGGCTGCCTGCGCTCCAGGTTGGGACAGCGCTGCCAGGGATGCCCAGGGTGGGGCTGTTGGGGGATCTGTGCAGGGCTGGGGCTGCCCTGGGTGATCCTGGGGGTCCCTCCCAGCCCAGGACATTCTAAGGTTTGCCTTGAGGTGCTGACCAGAGGATTGGGGTTTTCTTTATTTAGTTGTTTTTATTTGGAGGGCACATTAAACATTGTAAACCCAGTGAAAAATCCTGCTGGAATTGTTTTCTGCTTTACCTTCTCCTGTGTACAAGGATAAGTCCCTGTGCTGGGGTTGGTGTAGGGCCCTCTGAAGTATCAGAGAGGAAAGGAGTTAAAGTTTGGTCAGCATTGACTGGATGGTGGATTTTAGTTGTATTTCCTAAGTTCCTCCTTGACAGATCTCCTGGCATTAACCTGGAAGTATTCAGACTTCAAAGCATCTTTTCTGGATTTTAAGCAGAGTATTTTAGTCTTGTGCTGCTACTTTTTTTTTTTTTTAGGTGTTAAACACAGTGATGAATATTAAGAGTATTTTTTTTTTTACTTTAGGGAAAAAGGAGGAACATTGAAGAAAGTTTGGACAGCTGTAGTAGCGAATGCCAAGTGTTCTTTTTTGTGGTTGCAGCCTGTTTCTTAGGATAATGCCAGCATTGTTGTTCTGCTGATTTAGTTGGTGATCTCCATTTACAGTCAGCCCAAGACTACAGGGGGAATTTTCTCTCTTTGATATGTTCCTGCTTGTAAACCTTTGTGGTTTGGGTCATTGCTGTGACCAATGACTTCAGGGACTTGGCTGAGGAAATACTCCTTTCTAGCTGAATGCATCAAGTAATGAAGCCTTCCCATCCTCAGCATTCTACACCTCAGACCAGTGTGATTTGAGATAGTGTCAGGGCACCCATTTCCTCCTTCACTGACCTGTCAGTTGGAGCTCTGCTAATGGCATTGTTTAGAGACTAATGTGTTGCCATTTTAAAACACACAATCAATATAAAAATACAGAACGAGATTCTGTACTCTAAATGACATCTGCTTTAAGCTCTGTGCTGCTTAAGATACTTTGCATCTGTAAAATTCTGCAGCTACCTGTCCTGGATAAATTGCTGCGTGGAAGGAAATACTGGATTTTGTGAACTCTTTTCCCAGGAAGGTGATAAGTTATTTTCCTGGTTATGAAGCTTTGGACACGTGGGAATCACATTCTTCCTTCATTGCAGATCACAGAGGCCTTGTTGAAGGAGAGAGATAAACAGGCAAAATGGAATGGGATCCCCTTGCTGTTGCAGAAGCTGTATGAGCACAGCCACCCAAACAGCGACTTCTCCCAGTGCCAAAGCATCCTAAAGGTACTGCCTGCACCCTTCTTCCTAAATCCTGAGATAATTTTGTTGTGGTTTTCTTTAAAGTCTACTGTGATCATACTGTATTAATTTCTTAAACTGTCTGCATGATGGTATCTGTCAGAAATTGGCTGTAAGTAAGAGCTGGGGGTGCAGGTGATGATTAGTCAGTGAGATCACACAGATAGTGGAAGATAATTGTGTTTATAGTGATGAACAGTTTTCTTTTTGTACCATCTCTTTATTTTTCTCCTACCTGCAGGAAATTTCTCCACTTCTCTCGATGGAAGCCATGGTTTATGTCACAGAAGACAGAAAAGCTGCTCAAGAGTCCAGTTTCCCAAACACATACACGTTTGATTTGTTTGGAGGAGTCGATGTAAGTGTGTTTTTTTCAGTATCAAAAGATCTGCATGATAATCATCCCACTGAAAAATCTCTTCAGTGAGGTCTTGGAAGCTTCTAGATGCAAGCTACAGAATGACTTTACCAATTTAATGTCAAGCATTAGAATTGTGCCACTTTCTGTTAATCAAAATAGGAAAAGGGTGTATTGTTCAAGGTATTACATGCAAAGTGAGGTGTTTTGTTCTTATTGATACAGAATACCTGGCTGTTTCTTTAGTCAGTCTTTTTTTACCTTAAAAAAGATTAGGTCCTTTAGTTCTGATTGAAGACAGTTTCAAATGATTCCTGGTTGTGAGATAAAATAACACAATTGGCATTGGAGCAGTGAGAATTTCACTAAACACTGGGGGATCTGTGGCAGTTTAAGCACACCAGGGCTCTGTCTTAACCAGGTTGTCTGTGTTCATTACTTCATCTCTGGCAAAGTTTTCAAGCAGAACTGGAAGGTTTCTGTGGACATTCTGGCAATTTATCATTTTGTTTATTTGCTTTAATTCTACATTGCACTAATACCCATTTGCTCTGTTTTACGATGCCCGACTCTGGCTTGGCTTTCATTAGAAATGTATTATTTGTATTTTCCAGTGAACTAATTGATACTCTCTTTTTATTTAGTTTAACTAAACAGATTTTACTATTTATTTTTTGTCACATTTATTTTTTGTTATTTTGTCTTTGTAACAGAAATAACATTTTTGTTATTTTATTTTTTGCACAAGTGAAAGCTTGCTTTTACTTAAAGCTGCTGTTTATGTTTTGAAATAAGCACTGGTTTAGTTGCTGCTATCTGTTGAGAGCAAAAGCCTTTAGCTACCCAAGCAAATTAGAGCAGTATGAAAATGTTTTAAATTTCCATTGTTTTTAAGGGGAAATAGTGGTACTTCTGTATAAATGATTTTAACATAATGCACAGACTCACTCTGTGTTGGGGACAAGGTTTTGGTTTGGTTGGTTGGGGCTTGGTTGACATCTCCCTTGGGCTGGAGATAGTAAATATCAGATCCACTGTAATTACCTGGTGCTGTGGGCAGAGATTTGGCTGATAGAGGTGGGTTTAAATGTGATTAAAGGCAATGATGGAAGCCAGTGCTGTGTGTTTTCAAAAATCCTGCTCTAGGATTTAAAAGGGAAGAAGTTTGATCTGCTGGTGCTGTGTGTGCCACATGCTGATTTATGTTGCAATATTTTGAGCTGTGGAACATGAGTAACTTTGAAGGACACTCAGGGCTACAATGTGTGAGTTAAAATATTTTAGGATTCCGACAGCCTTTACATTGGGGAAGAACAAAACCATATCAGTGGCTCCTCCCTTTATATGAATCCATGTAAAATAAAGACCTGGGTGGAAATACACAAACCTCATGGATTTTATACCTGAATGTAACCCCATCCCAAGAAACACAATCTCATCATTCCCTTTGTGCTCCTTCTGCCTCTGGTGGGAGACAGAAAACCCAAGATTTAAAGCATAAACCTCAAACTTTGAGATGTACATTCTCCTAAAACACAAGCCATTAATATGAGATCTGTATTACTGCAGTCATTTTTCTCTACCCTATTAATGCTACAGCTACTACTACAAATGTTGCTAAAAATGTATATTCCTCTTAAAAGCTGCCTATTTATTTATTTGTTGCTGCTTTTAATGTAGCCTCCAGTGATGTCAAGGTGGTTTCCTCTGTGTCTGGATCAATAGTTCATTAAAAGAAGATGGGACACATAGATCAAGTTGTAAACTCTTAAATATCTTGTGAGTTGGCACTGGTATTTAATAAAGTGCTGTTTTTTCAAATGTTTTAAGCCAAACCAGTGGTACAAATTAGAGTAGCTGAAGATCAGTTCTACATCAGTCAGAACCACAGCCTTTGGAAAGCTGATTATTACATCATATTTACATTTATATTTCCTTAATAGTAATATAAATGTAAATATACATACAGGGTCCTGTACAAAAGCAGTGGCTTTTTGGTGCTGAGATAAAATCTGGAGCTGCTAAATTCTGTCTGGACCTGAAATGTTTTTGAAGCCCAGCAAGATCTAGGGAAAGCCTTTGCAAAATTTGCATCTCTTTGCAGATTATTGCTAAAGATTCCTTATTTTAAGAGATGTGTGATCTCCATCCTTGATGTTATCTGGAGGCATGTGAAATTAATTCCTTGCAAGCTCAAATTCTTTAAAACTTGCCAGTGGGAGATTATTTTATACAGCTCTTACTGTTTCTTCAGGGTAAATGCAACTATAATTTGTCAATATGATTTTGACACCAGTGGGGGTTTGATTGTAGAGCCTTCATTATTCATCTCTGTGACTTCAGCAGAAACAGGTTTGGGTTTGTCACTGGTGAATTAATTGGTTATTTGTATCTCAGTGATCATTCCCTTAATTCCTTGTCTTATTTTTACAGCTTTTAGTAGAAATTCTCATGAGACCAACTCTTATTACACAGAAAAAGAAGCAGAAAAGTAAGTAAATAGGTGGTTTATCTCTTTCTTTTCCCCAATTTTGCCTGGTGTTCCTGCTTCAGAGAGAAATTGTTCTGTTTTTCTGTTATTCTCTTTCCATCCCAGCAATTTCCTGTTGATTCATTTAGGAGTGAATCACTGTTTCTTTGTTCTCCCTGGTACTGATTTGTGCTAGGATTTGGGAGAGTCACCTGTTTCTGGCACAGCTCCAGAGCTTCATGCACTCAGCACAACACACTTGACTCAAAGCACTAAATCTGCAATCACTGGAAACTCTTCTTGTTCCTGTGGCTACAGCTACAGTGAAAAATTATTAATAATAAGCCACAAAACATTGTTTATGTAATGGGAGCTGCAGAGATTGTAAGATGAGTAGCTCAGGAAAACAGCATGCTTTTTGTTACATGACTGCTCATTTCCACATTGCTGTAAGGACAGGGGGTGCAGTGACTTCAGCTCAACTTTCCTGCTGGAGCAGCTTGGCTGGAGTGTTTTATTTCCCCTGTTTGGGATTCTTCTGGTTCCCTGAGCCCTGCTCAGGGAAGGGAATGTCATGGTGCACCCTGTGCCTGCTAGCCAGGGAACTTCAAAGGTGGAGTGACTTCAACTGGAGCTTTAGGCAATTCAAGGTCTGTACTGAAAACATATTTTAAATATTAAAATGCTGTGGCAAAGCAGATTGGAAGTTTTTCTATGAGGTCCAGGTGCTGAGAAAACAAGTATGAGTTTCCAGTGGAGAAAACTTCATGAACTGACATTTTTTCCCCATACAAAAATAATTTAACATGTGAACAGGTTGGGTGTAGAGTGTTTCTTGTGGCTTCTATGCTGTAAGGCATTTGCATGTGCTCTGAGCTGGCAGCCTGAAGTTGTCACCCATCCCAGAGCTCTCCATGTCCCTCCCATGCCAGGGGTGTTCCTTGGCAGGGAATGGCTGCTGACTGTCTGCTCTCTCCTTTGCAGTAAGTGATGACCTCATCAAGGACTGTTTAAGCATACTGTACAACACCTGCATATGTGTAAGTACAACTCTTCTGGGCACTTTTTACATGTGCTACTTCCTAAGACAATAAACAGACTCTTTTAAGTGTAATTTAAACTTCCTCTGAAGCTTTACGTTAAAATTCCTTCAGTTAAATACAGCATCACTGTATTTTGATGTGTTGCTCAAATAATTTGTTTTCTGACCTGTATTGTCAAGCTTAGTTCCCTTGTTTGGCTCTTTCTGTCCCTGTGTTTCCATAGGAAAGCTGTGCCAGCCTTTGTTAATGTTGCAGCTTAAATTCTGAAGCTGGGAATGGATGCCTGTTAAGCCCAGCTACAGCTGGTCTTGTTCAGAATTGGGGCTGGCAAAGGGTTTTGAATTTGATCCTGCAGCTCTGTGTGGAGGATTGTAGTTCAGTCCATTCCAGTCGTGGCAGATCAGTGCAAAGGAAGGTGCTGGGTTAAAGGCCTCTGGAAATATCTTGTCATTAAATCCTGAAGCTAAAAGCAAAGGCCTCAGATTATGCATGTAGGGAACATCCTCAGGATTGTTTACTTCATCATACACCTCATTATGCCAGAGCCTAGGGAACATTAACAAAAAGTGAAAAAAGCCAGTTAGTGGCTTGGAGCTCTTCCAAAAACATCAGTCTGATCTCCAGAGTCTGAATCTTACTAGATCATGTCTCACTGACAAGGATCTGTGTACACATGGGACAGGGGAGAGAGGGAACACTTTTTTCCTTGGCTTGGATGATTTATTTTTTATTTTTTTAACTGCAGGTAATGCAACTTTTGTAAACTGGGAATAGCATGATAAGCTAAAAAATAAGTTTGGAATTTCTAGACTAGCTGCTCTGTTTTAATTCACTTTGGTATTACTGCAGGGATTGAGGAGAAGTGTCCAGGATTACAGAAATGCTCTGTGGGCAATATTAGCTGGTTTTGTGCTTATCTGTAAATATTGGGGAATTATCTTTGCCAGTCTGGTTCTGTGAGCACTGGGAATGTGTCTCATGGATAAGACACAGCTTTGCAAGCAGTGAGGATGTAGCTGTGAGTTCCAGGAAAGCCTGGGTGTGCTCTCAGCAGAGCTCAGAGCATGAAAGGCAGCCTCAGTCTGACTTTGGGATTCATCACCCCGTTCTTTTAGGCCAGTGCTTGATCCAGGTTGCTCAGACAGCAGTGCTGAGGGTTTAGGAGCTGCTGTGTGTGCAGACCATGGCAGGGAGCTGGTCACAGTTTGTATGCAAAGCAGAGCCCAGCCCCTGTGGTGTGTGCCCAGGCAGGCAGGGTTGGCTTCAGATTGAGACGAGGAAACAGCTGCTTTGAGGTGAAGCCTCTCATCCCGGCGTTGTTGCCAGTGCCACGTTGACTCCAAACCAGGACTGGAGATGGTTTTGGTTGCCACAAACACGACATTCCCTGGGTTCAGAAGCAGCTGGCTCAGCACCACATCATCTCTAGGGCTGTGCTGCCTGTGCTGTGCCATGTGGCTGCTCGGGGTGGGCTCTCACTGGCCCTCTGTGTGCTCATTTCCAGACGGAAGGAGTCACAAGGCGGCTGGCAGAGAGAAATGACTTTGTGTTGTTCCTGTTTACACTGATGACAAACAAAAAGACATTCCTACAAACTGCAACGCTCATTGAAGATATCCTGGGAGTTAAAAAGGTTAGTTACTGCTTTCTTAATGTCATTTGTATGGCTTTTCAGCCCAGTGGAGGAGGGAGAGCTGTTTCTTTGAAGAGTTGCTGAGGACAGTCCTCAAAGCTGCCATTCTCACTTCTTGTAGCTTATTTGAAACCTGCCTGTTCACAGTGGTAATTAACTTCAATCACTTCTCATAAAGAAGCCAAACTATTCCTGTGGTGTCATACTTGTAGTGCTTTTACCCAGTTCAGAGAATGGTGGCAGCTGTGTCCCCATGGTCTGAGTCATTAAAGAATAACCCATATTACAAACAATGAAAATGAACCTCATATAAATTCAGTTTTCATCCTTGCCTGCTGATTGTATTTGACATACTTCACTTGTCTTCCTCACATCTGGGAGGTTTCCTGTGTGTTCCTGGGTGTTTGTCTGGCTGAGAAGTTGTAGGCTGGGGACTTGGGGCACTTAAATCTTCTGCACAGACCTGGTTATTGAACTTATTTACCAGCATCAGTTACAGCTCAGTGCCCTGTTGTGATGCAGATAAAATACTCAAGGTGTAACCTTGGGAAAACCTTGATTGGAAAGAATCTGTGTACATTTGGTGGAGAAGGCCAGGAGTCTGGCCAGGAGTCTAATACTTTATTATTTAGAGTAAGATTGAGGTTGATGTACTTCCTGAAATAGGAAACAAGCTTAGTTTATCTGAACGAATTTTTTTTTGTTTGAAAGCTATTTTCAACATTTTTTTATTAAAAAGAACTTCTGATGTAAAGACTGAGAAATAATTTAGAAGTTCTTATCTGAGTTTCAAAGAAAAGACAGGATTGGAAAACAAAATTGAAACTCCTAATACCTAAACATAATTAATGTATTAAATCAGGTTGTGGTTTTGTGGGTTTTTTAAAAATTAAAAAAGGCTCCCACATTTTTTTGTAAATATAAAAATAGTATTTAAAATATGGATATTTGTACTTTTGGAATTGCTAAGCCTGACAGCTGTTGTAAATCCCAGCTGCTTTCAGACTGCTAACACTGGAATAACCCAGAGAGCTCCCCAGGGAGGATCTGCCTGTGTTCACTTACTGACCATCCCATGTGACTGAGCTGCTGTTGCCTCCTCCAGGAAATGATCCAGCTGGATGATATTCCCAACCTGGCCAGCCTGGTGTCCAGCTTTGACCAGCAGCAGCTGGCCAACTTCTGCAGGATCCTGGCTGTCACCATCTCAGAGCTTGATACAGGCAGTGATGACAAGCACACACTTCTGGCCAAAAATGCCCAGCAGAAAAAAAACTTGGGCCCTTCCCGAGCTGAAATTAATCAAGGTAATTGTTGTGTTGTGAACAAATCAGAATAATCTCAGCAATGTATAATGTTTTCCTCTTCTCAATGTCACACAGTGTTGTTTCTGAAAGATAATGAAAGTGTTGTGTCTTACAAAGCATTTTTCTTGATTCACTCCCCTCAGATTGTTTCCTGAAAATCATGTTTCCTGTTACTGAAACTTTGTAGCTTTTGGTTTCATGTGGTGTTGCTAATTAGGTGGGTTAATTTCTGTCATTTCAGCACTCTCTGAGGGGTTTAAAATAATTGGATTTGTTTTCCGTGCCTTAGCCACATCCATGAACTTCCCATTAGAAGCTCTCAATAATTCTGTCTCCTCCATAAAATATGAATTCCTGAACTAAAGCTGCCTGCAGTGTGGTTGCTGTTGGAGCTGTTCCTTCTCTGATTTTATCTGATGTTGTCCTGAACAGGATGTCTTGTCTTTATCAAAAAGAGAAGAGTGTTTAATATTAATTGTGTTGCCCAGTGTTACCAAACCAGCCTTGGAAATCTGTGGGGCTGATCTCAGCCTTAACTTTGGGCACAATGCAGCTTTCCTTATTGTGCTGAGTACTTCTCAGGTGCAGAAGTCTTGCCTAGAAGGATGAGTAAGAATTGAAAAAGTTGAAGTACTATCAGATGTAGAATCTGCTGTTTTCTGCTCTTGCTTTGCTGAAAAACCTTTTGGGCATCTGAAGCAGATATTTGCATAGGTCCATGCCAAGCAAATATTTAGCTAATCATTTTTTATGGGCACAATCAGAGACTGATTCTAAGGCTGTACAGTATATTCTGTTTTAAAAACTTCATCAGGGAGCTTATTCTTTCAGAGATGCAACTCTTTCATGTAATGTTCATGACCAAATTCTTTGTCCTTTTCTCCTTGCCCCCACTAGTGGGAAGTGAAGCTTTAGCCATATATCTTTAATAAACAGGTCCTGTAATTAAGTTGTTCTTGAATGCAAAATGCACCTCCCAAACACTTTGCAGAGCAGTGACTTCTGTCCTGGCACTGCTCTTCCTGAGGGTGCAGCTCCACAGTTAAAACGCTCACACCTGGGACTGCTGTGGTGTGTTCTCCACCTGTTTTGCTCCATGAGGAGCTAATTCAGGAACCTTTTACTTGAAAAGCTGTCAGATTTTCTCCCCACTGCTGCAGGGAGCCAGTTCAGTCACTACAGACCAGCACCACGGGAGGGAAAATGAAGGATTAAAGGGGAGGTGGAGCTACCCCTTTCTAAAGGCTGCTGCTTTATTTCTCCAGCTTGGTTTTCAGCCAGATCAGTTCCTTGATAAGACTGGAGAGCAGCCCTGAATTGTTGCTGGGGTATGGATGCTCTTTTCCAGTCCTTAACAGAAGAGTGTGCTGAGTTCTTCCATCTTCAGATCTTTTTAACCAGATCTTCTTAACCATACACTTCTGTATTCCTAAAGTAGATGTGCTGGTACTTGTGGTGATCTTGTACTGTAATAAAATTCTTTCTTTTATTTTTTTCAGCTACACTTCTGAATATTCCAGGCTTCATCGAGCGGTTGTGCAAACTGGCCACAAGGAAGGTGTCTGAAACAACAGGGACTTCCAGCTTCCTGCAGGAGCTGGAGGAGTGGTACACCTGGCTGGACAATGCCCTGGTGCTGGATGCACTGATGAGAGTGGCAAATGAAGAGGCAGAGCAGAGCAGTACAGGTACCTGGCTTGCATCCCTCCACCCAGCAGCAGCTGAGGCGTGTATTAACCTTGCTCAGGGTTTGCCACGTGTTGCTTTTCCTGTCATCTGCTCCTGATTCCACTTTCCTTCCATGGAGGACTCATATATCAACATTTAGGTCTGGCTGCTGTTTTGTTCTCATGTAGCACTGATTTTTTTACTGAATTAAAGTTAGCCAAAGGAGAGACCCTCCAGCAATGTGTGCCCTTTGCATGCCTAGCTAACAGTGAAGGGCTGTGCATCCTCAGCCCTAAGCTCCTCTGGAGTGATTAAAATAACCCTCCTGAGGTAAGTGGCTTCACCAGCATTTTACTCTAAAACTTTGGCTCATGACTTGGGTTCAAATGCTTCATACCAAAGTGTCCCCTTCTTTAAAAAGGAAAGGTAGTTCCAGCTAAATTAAATAAGCTAATTGGAAAAAAAATAATTGTTTCAGTGGAAGTCTTAATACAACCTTAGGAAAATGCTTTGGAGCATGTGTGTGGTTTGTTTCTTCACCCTTTGGTATGACAAAATGCAGTGTTTGTCTGGTAGAACTCAAAGTATTTCATATTCCTGTTTCTTAGCAGGGTAATTCTCTCTAAGGTTCTGAACTTTATTTAACTGTGGTCTAAGAATACTGTTACTGAGGTATGAAATGAAAATAGATTTAATAGTAAGTGCTTCTAATAATCTCCCTCTACTTTTACTGCCCTTCTGCCATGCCCTGGTGCAGTAGTCTATTAATTCATATAGGTGAGCCTACTTACTTTAAGGAGACGCTGCCATTTAGTTTGTTATGGAAAAATAATTTAAAAATCTGATTTTATCTCCTCTAAATTTTCGGCTTTATCTTTTCTCTAGCATGTAATTCAAATAATTTTTTTGCTGTACATTACTATTTTTAGTTAAGAAAATTCCAGCAGATGTGTGCTGCTCCTGCATCTGCGGTGTTCAGTGTAAAAGTAACAACTGTAACAAACCCTTTCCTGCTGAAGGTGCCCCAGTCTCACATCTTTGCCATCTTTTTCAGAGTCTTCAGATGAGAGTGGACTGGCCAACACCTCCACAAGGACACAGCTGCCCCAGTCCATGAAGATCATGCATGAGATCATGTACAAGCTGGAGGTGCTGTATGTTCTCTGTGTGCTGCTCATGGGCAGGCAGAGGAATCAGGTGAGCCCCAGTGGATGCCCACACTCACAGTTGGTGTCTCTTTAAACCTGAGTGCTCATGAGTGAGGTCATGGGCACAGAAATGCCAGGGCCAAGCTCAAGGTACAAAGCTGGGCAGTCCATCCTGGCAGCCCTGCCCAGAAGCCAGGCAGCATTTCACTGGGAACAGCTGGGGTGGGGCTGCTCACACACTGCTCTGGTGCAGGAGGGATGCAGGAGGATGCAGCAAGTGTGTGGGTACCTGGATGATGCAGGAGCTGCAGTCAGGTGTTCTCCCCCCTCCTGGTGCCCAGTTTGGATGGAGCCTTTTCAGGCCTTACCCTTCTTTGGCTGCTTTCACTTTTGGAAATGCTCTGGATGATTTTTGTAGCCTATTTCCATGACTTGGCAAAGTGCTAAACTCCCAGCACTTCAGTGCTGTCTGCACTGGTCACTGCCTGCAAATCCCACTCATCTGTTCCTTTGCCTTTCTTCCTTTTCTAAAATGAAAAAAAAAAATTGTTCCCTGCCTCACACAGGCTTATGAAGAACCAGTCACTGCAGCTTGGCTGTGGTTTGATTTAAATGGGTCAAAAGCAGGTTGTGAAGGGAAAAGCAAAGCAATCCTTGGTGAGGTTTTGACAGGTTTCCAGCTTTGGCACTCTGCTCAGCTCAGCAGAGCTTTGGCATAGTGGAGGCATTCAAATGTCCTGGACACTGGGAGGGCCAAGCTGGTGTGGGTTATTGAAAGGCTGTTGTGTTAGGCAGGAGAGGCTGTGTTGTGGGCTGGGGCACATTTATCTGGAGTGTTTTGTTCTCTGGTAGTAATCTCCCAGGCTGTCAGTCACAACCACCCCCCAGGGCGTTTTCCTAAATCTCTTAATCTGCATACAGCTGCAGTTGTAGCTCAGTCCCAAACAAAACTCACCTGTTCTTCCCTCCTAACCTACATCAGAGCTTGGGGACCTCCCATCCCTGGAAGTGTTCAAGGCTGGGGCTTGGAGCAGCCTGGTCTGGTGGAAGGTGTCCCTGCCCGTGGCAGGGCTTTAACATCCCTTCCATCCCAAGCCATCCTGGGGATTTTGTGATTCTAAGCAGACACTTGGCATTAAAAGAAGCAGATTCTGCATAAGAGGGAGCAGAGAGAACCAGTAATTCTTGCAGAAACCACAGTCATTACAATAAACAATTCCTAATCATGTTGTCATTCCTTTTAGGAGTGCTGTTTGTGTTAGGCATGAAATAAAATGTAAACAAAGCCCAAAACATAACTGAAACTAGCAGAACATGGATCTGTTAGAAGGATTTTTTCTTTTCTCTTATATCAAGGCAGATAATTCATTCCTGCCTGAGCTCCCCACAAGAATGCAGGTTTATAGATTCTGCAGAAACTGCTTGCAGCCTGCACTCATCCTGCTGGAGGGAGGCAGCTGGAGGTGCTGGATTCCTTCCCTCCCTGGGTCACTTCTGATGTGTTCCTGTCAAATGTGACAAGGCAAAAAATCTGCTGCTGAAGATGAATTTATGTTTTAATTTCCTGGGAACACAACTCTTATCCTTCATCTGATATTTCTGCTCCCATGCAGATGGGGAAGCTAAGGATAAAAGTGGCTTGCAGTTCACTTCTTCCCAGGACTGGAGTTGAATTCTTGAAGGATTTAAGTTACTGCATTCCCAAACACTTCTTGTCCAGAGCCAGGGTTTTTTTTTGTTGTTGGTGTTTATTTGTTTCTTTAGAGTTTTGTTTTGGTTTGTTTGTTTGCTTGTTTTTGGGAGAGTTGGTTTGAGGGGGGGGGGGGTTGTCCTTTATTTTGTTTTGCTTTGATTTGATTTGTGAAATCCTCTGCCTTTAAAACATGTGCTACATCCTTCATTCCTTAATGTGCATAAGACTTGTGTGGCAGATGTGAATCCCCTGCCCTTCCTGAGAGCCAGCACAGGAAGGACTGGAGCTGAGCTGTTCTCCATGGGAAGCTCTGGAATGCAGGCCCAGCAGTGTCCAACAGCACCCTCAGACAAGCATTTCAGCTGCTTTTTGGTCTTCTTTTCTGGGAAGGAATAAAAGCACAGGATTTGTGGTACCAGTCTGAGCAGCCAAAGGACCTACTGGTTTTAGATTGGATTCATTTTGCATAGAATTATATTAAGGGCATCACAAACCTGCTTCAGTTTGCTGTAATAATTGACATAATGGTCTGACATTTGCTTGAAGCAAGGTGCAGCCTCCCAGCTCAACCTGTCCCCAAGTGAATCTCTGAATGTTTGGTTTAAACTTGATTGTTGGCTCATTTGCATAAATTGATAACTGTGGTAGCAGTGACTTGGCTCCTCCTGTTGCCATGTTGGGGATGATCTCACCCTTGGGAATAAGTGGTGTTTCTCTGCAGATCTGGGCCTTTGCTGCCTTCTCATTATGGTCACACCCTAAATTACTCTCCTTATATATTTTTCTAGGCTGTCCTGCATGTCTGTGTTGTGGTGAAGAGCATCAGCTGATTTCCTTGCTCCTGCTGTAGGGAGCCACTCTGCACACACAGAAACTCAGCTTAGCAGAGACAGTTTTAGTGTTGAGAAAGAGCAGAGCAATTCCTGTGAAACTGAATGGCAGCAGGAAAAAGCCAAAGTAGCTTGAAAGTTGAATATAGAGCAGAGATTGTCTTGGCATCCTCAGGCAGAGCAATTGTAAAGAGTTTGAGCTCTGGGAGAGTGATGCAGAGGCAGTGACAGGACTGAAGAGTTTGATCAGGTGAGCATTCAGAGCTGAGCAAACTAAACTGCCCAGATTTGAAATCTGAATCATTTGGAAAGGGGCAGATTGAGGAGTTAAAAGTGAGTGTAGAGAGCTGTTCCTTTAGTGAGGGTTGAGGCTCTTGCAGGCAGCTCAGGCTCTTGGCTCCCTCCTGTTGTGCCTGTGCCATGGAGGGACAGGGGCACTACAGGGAACACTTTGTTCAGAGAGATTCCTCAGAGCTGCTTCTGGAACTAATCCAAAGTGTCTTAAGAGTGTTTCAAAATAATGAAGCACCAGAGGACTCCAGGCTCAGCAGTCTGTCAGGGCAGTGTGGGTGGGTGGGAAGGGGCTGGATGCTCCTCAGGTGTGTATTTGAGGAGTCCAGCAACAGGAATGTGATTTCCATAAAAGTGGGACAGCTGGTGGCTACAGCCAAGAGGAGTGCAAAAAGCCATCAGCTGTGCTGCAAACTAAACCAAACTGTGTAAAACAGCATCAGCTTCAGATATTTTGATTCATTCAGGTGTTTGAGTAAATAGAACAAAGTAGATTGATCTGCTTGAAGTGCTGCTGGTTACAGTTCTGGATATTAGGACAACCTGGGGTATTTTTAAGTGATTTTGTTTGTTAATTTTAAGGAACATGTCCATTACTTGGGCACTTATTTTTCACAGAATGTTGTACATTCCAGTCATGTGGTTTTCATTTGTAGCCACCTCTCAAGGAATAATGGTTGTACTAGGCCTACATCTAATAAGAATCCCACTTTTTGTTCCCCTTAGTCCTCATCTTCTAAATTCCTTACATCAAAAGTATCCCAGCTTGGACTGAAGGTATTAAACAGCTGTTCACACCAAAATTACTAGCTTTTTTATGTGAATAAGAAAAATATGTACTAGGCAGACTGATAAATGAGCAATTTGACTTTTTTTTTCTCTAAAAGTTCAGCTTCTCTTTAACCTTCTCTTTAACCTTTAAGGAGCAGTGTGGTGTGGTTGTGTTACTGCTGGACTCTGCTCAGGTGTTTTGGTGAACAAAACCAATATTGATGGGTTTTTTTGCCATCAGAGGCCTGCCTGAGCTGCAGCTGTGTGTCTGCAAAGGGAAAGAACACTCAGGGGATTGAGTGGCTGCAGAATATCCCCAGCTCAGCTGTTTGGTGTAAGATGCATTTCCAGTGTGCTGGAAGTGATGTCCTGATGCCCAAAGCTGCTTCCAGAGACACGGTGGTTAATTGAAGTGCTGATGAGGAGCTTTATCCCAAAATAAGTGTTTGGTTTAAACTTTGCTTTCTATCCAGTGTGGATGTTTTCTATCCACATCCACAAATGGAAACTGCTGCACTGTGGTTAACACAAACACTTGCTGTTTGAGACAAGAATTCACATCCTTTTGTCAGAGGATGACATCACTGTGCCCATCTGTTTGCAGACTACATTAAATCTGTGTTTAGGCTGGAGCAGACATGTTTGTACCTCTCTTGTTCCCCAGGTTCATAAAATGATAGCAGAGTTCAGACTCATTCCTGGCCTCAATAACCTGTTTGACAAACTCATCTGGAGGAAGCACTCAGCCTCAGCCCTGGTTCTGCATGGACACAACCAGAACTGTGATTGCAGCCCGGTGAGCAACCTCTGCAGTTCTGGAGTGGATTTTCATCCTGGCACACAATTCTGAGGAGCTGTGCTGAGTATTTGGGTGTTTGTATAATCAGTGACTTGAGATGCTGTAGCACTCAGATTTTGGGGGAGCATTGATTTCACTAAGTCTATCCTTGGCTCATGTTAGCAATGCAGCAGGGCCAGTTTAGCCTCTCCCCTCTCTCCTGGTTGGTTTGTTCATTTGAAGGAACATGTACCTTTTGGGAACTGAGAAAGGAGTAAATTCTGGACCCTGGAGGCCAGAGGTAGAAGATGACTGAAATTCAAAGAAATGATACCTGTGAGAGGCACAGAGTACAAATTGCCACAGTCAGGTTTAGGGGGTTGGGTTTTGTGTTGGACTGTTTATTTTTTTTTTTCCAAACCTAGACATTCTGAATTGGTCAGTACAGTTCTAAGCTTTTTTGCCTTTGCAGTGAGAAGGAATTATTACCTGTTAGGTGCATAGGCTTGGAGGCAATCTCCACTTCTATTTTGGGAAGTGCAGCTTCTCCATTTGTGCAAGTCACTTGCTCTGCTGTCCAAAGGGGTTTGATTTGGAAAGGTTTTCCATTCAGCTGTTTCATGCCTGCTTGGTAACTGATGATAGCCAAAAATACTAAAGCAGTGATTTTTTTTTTTTACCTTTCTTGTCTCCTTTTAGGACATTACTTTAAAGATACAATTCTTGAGGCTTCTTCAGAGCTTCAGTGACCACCATGAGTGAGTATGAGAAGCTGTGGTGGGTTGTGGCTTGGTGCTGTTTGCCTGGCTGTGGTTCCAGGTGTCCTGGGCACAGGGCAGGCTCCATGTGAAGGCAATGTTGTAGTGTCCCTAAACTTCATGTTCCTTTCAGCTCTTGCTGTAACAGCCTAAGAATTTGCTCTGTGGTGGGCATGTCTGAATATGTCTGGTGTGGTTAAACCCAGCCCATTTTGTCTTGTGTTGAGATGGGCTGAAACATGTACAGGATGAGTTAACACTTTCTGGCTGAAGCAATAAGGAGGCAGCTTTCTTCTTTTTTGCCCTCTACTGAGAGCTGACAGTGAGCCATGGAAATACAAAGAAATCTCCTGTCTGCCTTCAAAATAAATCCTTAGGAAAACTTGGGTGTGCTGGAATAATTGGAGGGGTGGTGCAGTTTGCTTGGGGCTATTTAATATTTAATATTTAATGCTGTGCTGCTGGTACAAAGGTGTTTGAGACTTGTGGAATTGCATCCTGCATTCCATCAGTGTTGCTCTCATTCAGTCCTGGGAGATAGTGTCCACTTCCTTACAAACTCCTGTGTTAGAGGCATGTTGCCCTTGAGGTGCTGCTCATTCCTAGAGCCAGGCTGGTATTTTTGGGCAGGATTTTAGTCCTGTTGGATAGATTTCAAATATCAGCCTTTTTGAGTGTGGAATATTAGAGAATGCAGAGCTGCTGGACATAGACAGGGAGGGAATGCTGACCTATTGTAAATCCTTCGTGCAAGACATTGCATTGTTTGCCTGGGAATCACTCCAGGTTTTCCAATAAAATCTCTTACAGGTGATGTTACTGCTTAAGTGGCTGCTACAAAGATCTCAGGCTTGTTTGAGCAGCAAACAGCTCCCAGCTGTAGCATTGGAGCAAGTGGAATGTGTGGAATCTCTTGGGGGGGTTTAAACAATTACATGAACTTTCTGTGAAATCACAGATAAGCTGAGTTAACTGAGGACAAGATGAGAGCCAAGTACTTGTATGCTGATGTTCATTCAGTGAAATTGTGTCCAAACCAGACTTGCAGAGCTGTGTATTGCAGGGAGAGAAGGGCTCTGTTCTCACTGCAGAAACCTGTTCAGTCCACATCAAAAGAAGCTTTACACAAGAGCCTCAATGAGCACTAACCTAAGAGAGTGTTGGAAACAAGAAGGAAACTCACACTCATTACTGCATCCTCTGCCCCCTGAGCTTTCCTGAAAAGGAATCTTTGCTGTCTGATTTTGAACACTTGGAAGCAGAAAGACTCTCAGGGAGCACACTGCTTTTGGGCAAAGGAAGCCCCTGCTCTACATTTCTGCTCTGTCATATTTATTCTGCAGTTTGTTCACTTTACAGACAAAATAATTTATTTTCATTATGAAAAGTTCAGTATTTGATAAAGAATTTATGTACATTTCTGGGATCTATATCCATTTTTATTTGGATCTTTACTTTTCATGCTGTTTTAAAATATTTCCAGGGTAAAGTTTGTTCAGATAATAAAATACCAGGATGACTGAGTCCTTTTTTGCAAATTCTGCTTTCTTACTTACAGAGAGGTTTATTACTTAAAAAGAGCAGTCACTCTAGGGTGGAGAAAACTTCACAAAGCTGTGAAAAAGTTTGCTATTTCATACTAATTTTGGTCTGAAATTCAGCAAAATGTTGCTTAGATTTTTTTAAAAAAATGATCCTTATCCAGAAGAAATTATTTACAAACCATAAGATCCCAAACAAGTCAGCAAAGAACCATCATCTCAAAGCTGCTCAGTGTTGAAAGTGGCATTTGGTAAATTTTGGAGGAGGTTTTCCCAAGCTGCAGCTGGCTGGCCTGGTACAGGGAGCAGAGTGGGAATGCTGTGAAGAGCAGCCAGGAGAAAGCAGCTTGCCCAGTCCTGCAGCCCTTGTAGTCCTGTGCCTCTGCTTTTCATGAAATGGCATTTTTGCCTCTTGGATTCATCCTGCTTCTCCCCCACTGTCTTGCTTTAGGAACAAGTATCTCCTTTTGAACAGCCAGGAGCTGAATGAGCTGAGTGCAATCTCCCATAAAGCCAACATCCCTGAAGTGGATGCAGTGGTCAACACTGACAGGTGAGAGGGGACTGAGGGTGTTGGTCACAATTTAAGAGTTTGGGAAGGACTTCCAGTATGACATCAGCTCTTCTGTTTGACCTCTGTCTGTCCACCACACTTTCATTTCACTGACTCCTTTCAGTGGGAGGTGTCCAGGCTTATGGGATGTTGATGGTCATTAGCAAATCTCAGGTGTGCTTGTGCTCAGAGTAAGGTGCTTTAAAAACAAAAGCAACTTTAAAACCCCTAAAAAAAAGGGGGTTGAGTTCATGGCTCAGACTTCACTGTGATATGCTGGGTCTGCCTGTCTGACTTTCCTCAGGTTGGGCATTGCAGACATACCTGGAAAGTAAATTCAAATCATTTAATTGCTCTTGCTGTAAAATCTTAGTGCTGGCATTCAGGAGCAGTGTGTGCACACATAAATGTCCATTTCCAGGCTGCATGAACACATCCAAGTGTCTACTCAGAGTATTTTAGGAGCAACTAATAACCAGAATAAGCTAAATTAGATTAACATGTTAAACTACTTACTGAATCTCTTCTGTTGCATTTGAGTATCTGTTAGATGGACTGTTTTGATCTAATAATCTCTTTAATACATGATTCTGGTGTATAAAGCTCAGCAGATAGAAGGTTGTTTGCAGAATTTATTTTGTCAGAGTACTCCCTGAGTATCAGCAGGGACTTGGTCTGCACAGAGCAGATTTACCTCACTGCAAAAGGGAATCTCTAAGAGGAT
Organism: Haemorhous mexicanus; assembly: GCF_027477595.1. Classification (NCBI taxonomy): domain Eukaryota; kingdom Metazoa; phylum Chordata; class Aves; order Passeriformes; family Fringillidae; genus Haemorhous; species Haemorhous mexicanus. Next base: position 3,994,491 of record NC_082358.1, read on the forward strand.
TTCTGGATTACAGTTATTATCATAATACTGTGTCTAATTGGGAAGAACTTTTTTTTCACCCTTAGCATTTAGTTTTCATGTTGCTTTTCTTGATACATGAGATCAAGGCATTACTTCTGAATTAATTTCATGCAGCTGGATGCTCCACTGAAGGTGCTGTTTAATACAAGCAAAATTGCAATTGCACAGCCTCTGTACAGCCTAATGTAGCACACAGCTTTCCATACCCTGCTCTGCCTCCTGAATGGAATTTAGATTTTCCTTTACATTTTTTGAGGGGAAAAAAAAGGAATTTCTTTCACTTCTAAGCTCAAATGTAGTATTTTTTTTTTCTTGATTCACATAAGTTGTGAATTGGTATTTCTGAAATTATTAAAATTTGGAGAGAAAGTTTTTCTTTTTGGACTTATTTGGAAGTCATGTTGCAGGTATTGCAGATATTTACCAGGGGCAATGAGAACTCCTCTGCTGGTAGAACTAGCACAGTATTTGTACTGTGTACTTCAATACTGAGGTTTTGACCATCAGAAGCTTTGGAGCAGTGACTGGATTCAGTGCTTGCCCAGCCTTTCCACTCAGCTGTCATTTCTCACCTGCTGCAGGAGCCTTGTCTGTGATGGGAAGAGAGGTTTGTTGACCAGACTGCTTCAGGTCATGAAGAAGGAGCCAGCAGAATCCTCCTTCAGGTGGGTTCACTTTGCCTCTTATGAGTTGTTTGAGACCCCTGGGATGTAGCCTTGGTTTTGTCCAGCTTACAGCAGCTGAGAATGTTGGAGAATAGGCTGTGGAAAGGTCTGGCTTTGTTGTGCTGTGGTAGCAGTGCAGGTGTGAAGAAATCACAGCCAGTGATTTTCTGCAGGATCAACAGATGTGAGTCTAGCTTTAGAGTGGAATGAAACAGATCAGGAAGCTGGATTTAAATTACAGTTGTGATCAAGTGCTTCCCTTGCCCCAAAACTAACACCTCCTTTGTTCTCTTTCTCAGGTTTTGGCAAGCAAGGGCAGTTGAAAGTTTTCTGCGAGGCACCACCTCCTATGCAGACCAGATGTTCCTCCTCAAGAGAGGGCTCCTGGAGGTAAGTTTAGCTCAGGCATCCTCCATAGCAATCAAGAAGGATTTATCTGCAGTGAACCAAAAGTGGATAAAAATGTAGCAGAGTTAAATATTATGCTGGGTTTAAAACTCAGTGGGGAAATGAAGGCCACTCAAGCTGCCCCCTTGCAGTAGTGGGGAAATAAACACTCAGGGAGATAAGTCAGGATCACAGTTTACTGGAGAAATCACAATAGATGCAACAATAATAATAAATAAAAAACTGTCCCTTATTCCTGTGTAACTGTGACAAATACTGGGAACACTTCAAAAATTACCTGTGAATTCTGCTTGTGGCAGCCAGATGTGACCATTTGTATAACCTGCATCCCTGGGAGCTCCTTTTAACAGGAGACTCATCTGAATTGTTGTCTTTAGTTGGTGTTGTGGCATTCAGTCACCCAAGAACTTGCAGATAAATGCTTTAAATTCTGATTGAATCACAGTCTGTGTTGTGCTGCTGGCTTGGACTAAGCTGTGACAATAACATGTTTTCCTCCCCTGCCAGCATATTCTCTACTGCATTGTTGATAGTGAGTGCAAGTCACGGGATGTGCTTCAGAGTTACTTTGACCTTCTGGGAGAGCTGATGAAATTCAATATTGATGCATTCAAGAGGTTCAACAAATACATCAACACAGATGAGAAGGTAAATATTTGTAAGATCTGCCCCCTTTGGTTCAAATTACACCCTTTTATAACCAAACATAGCACTAAAACTCTGATTCATTTGGGTTTGGTGGGGTTTCAGAGCTTGGGGCACAATAAACGTGAAGGGGTGAGTTGCCAAAGTCCCTCTGTTTTCAGCAGTGCTCCAGCTGTCCTGAGACAGTGAGTGCTGAGCTGGTCAGCAAACATTGCCCTGTTCCATGATCAGGCAGGCCTAAGGTCAGGCTCAAGGGTAACAGAACATTTCCTGTGCAGTTGCCAGATCTGGGGTTAAGTAATAGTTGTGGGCATTGAGACAGCTCCAAAAAATCTTTTACTGGAGCTTGCAGTGGGAATTCCTTCATGAATAATGCTTAAAATACTTGATACTACAGACAGTAGACAGTAGATATTTGGTATTGTTTGAACTTAGAGACATTTTTAAAAGCCATGGCTTGTGTAATTAACTATAAAATTGAGGTGCACATCAATGGACAGCTCTATACAAAGTGATTGCATGCTCTTGTGCACTTTGGACATTTAATATCAGGTTCTGAATGGCCTAAAACTCTTGCTTTTGTTGCTGTAATTTTTCTCTCTGCTGTTAGGTCTGGTAGACCTTGGGAAAGGGATGTATAAATGTATTTAAAAGAAAGCTGTATTTATTTTGGGGGTTTTTCTCTAGTAGATGAACTCAAACATTCTAGAGAGTGTCTTTATATTTCCTCTGTGCTTCCTGTTTATTGATCTCTGACTGGGTTTAGCTCTCATTCTGTGTGACTCCCTCACTGTATTCCTCCCTAGTGCTGTCTGCTTGTACAAAATCAGTGTAGGAAAACATGGAGCTGCAGGAATTCCCCCTTTCAAAGCAATTAGTGTATGAAATCTCACTTTCATTGGAGTGATGTGGCTTAAAAAGAGATTTTAGGGATACCAGGATGGTATTTTTCATTCCATAGTGGTTTTAAGTGATCCCTTTGTCAGGCCTCAGTGCCAGTGTTGCCTTGGGTGGGGCGAGGCAGGGCTGGGAGCAATGTCTCCTCTTACCTTGCTAGAGATAAAAAAAAGGTAATGACCCTGAGTATAAATATATTGGAGTCTTTGAAATTCAACACTAAAAAGTGTTTCTGTTCAGTTCCAGATATTTCTAAATCAGATCAACAGCTCTCTGGTGGACTCAAACATGCTGGTTCGCTGCATCACGCTGTCCCTGGACCGCTTTGAGAATCAGTCTGATGCTAAAGGTGGGCAGGAAGCAGTGGGGTGGGACTGGGGGGTGTTCAGTGCTGGTAATGGTTAATTTAAATCTGGGCTTTGACACTTTGGGGCTTAGACAAGGAAATGCCACATGGAAACTTTTGAGCACCAGTTCTTACTGTCCTGGTGCTTGGGTCAGTGTGTCTGAGCCTCCAGCACCTGGATATAGGAGTGTGCCTCCTGTTGACAGAGTGACAAAACTCTCCTTTGTCCCCTCAGAAAAGAAATAAGCCTAGAAGTTACTCTTCTCAATAAGGTGAAAAAACCACCTCATAGGCCTGGGGGTCTTCACCTCAAACTTAAGGATAGCTAATTGGACAGGAGCCAAAAAGTCCCACCTGGGCAATTGACTGGAAAAAGAAGTGAACAAAGAGACTAATGGCTTTTGTAATGTGTTTTACCAGGAGCAAAGACCTCCTGCACCTAGCACAATTTTTCTCTGTTATTTTGCCTTTTATCAAACCTCTTTGTTTCCAACAGTGCAACAGAAGCCATCCTGCTGATTTTTATGCCTCCAAAGCTAGCTGAGCTACCTTGGGTGTGTTATAGACCTCCCAGAGCTTATCAGACCTGGCTCAAAGAAGCTTCTCTAACACCTGGTGATTGTGTTTCTCCTCTTGCTGCAGTTGCAGAGGTCCTGTCCGAGTGCCGCCTCTTGTCCTACATGTCCCAGATGTCCATGAGAATGTCCTTCCTCTTCCGTCTCATCAATATTATCCATGTACAGACACTTACACAGGTAAAGAGCTGCCAGGGCCCTTGCACTTGCCTTACTGGGTCTGGAGTGGGGAGCAGGGCTGGGGAGCCTCCTTTCCCTGGAGGGCACCCATGTCCCTTTTTCCTTGCTGTGTGCAGGAACACTTCCACTGTGTGCTTTCCACAGGATTGTTTTATAGGAACATGTATACAACATGTTGTATAGCCTATCTTGGCATTTAGGTTTTTTTGCTGTGTCATTTTTACTTCCAGGAAAATGTCAGTTGTTTGAACACAAGTTTAGTTATCCTAATGCTGGCCCGAAGGAAAGAAAAGCTCCCTTTTTATCTGCGCACCTTGCAACAGATGGAATACACAGAAAAATACCCTGGCTTCATCCTGAACAACTTCCACAGTCTGCTGCGATTCTGGCAGCAGCATTACCTCAACAAGGATAAAGACAGCACCTGCTTAGAAAATGTATGTGACCCTCTTAGCATGGCAATGCCTGTCTGCCAATCCCCTGGCAAAAATGGGACCTTGGGAAGGGAAAGAAGGGAGAAAGTTCTGCCACAAGGCAGGTGCTGGGCTTCCCTGGAAACAGAGCCTGAGGTCTTGGCTCTGGCACACAGAAGTGAGACTTGCTAGTGCTGAGTGGGGTGGAGAGGTAGGGCTGGCAGGATGGCCAGGGAGGGGGAGGCAAGACAGAATGCAGTTCCCATAGTAGTTAGCAGCTTAGCCAGACTGTTCCCTCTTCCTGGTGTTGCAGACAGTGCACAAGAATATCTGATATAGCTGCTGGAAGCCAAGGGAGCAGCCTGCAGGTTTCTGTGCCAGAGCTGGTTTGTCCTGGGTCACTGGTGGGTAGAAATAACCAGCTATCCAGTTATGTGGGAGACATGTGGTCTGGTGTTGGGCTGCTGGCCCAAAAGCCTTTTGGCTCTTTTTTTCCCTTTTGGTGGGAATAGTGCAGGAGGGGGGTGAGCAGGGAGTGTGTTGGTTTTTGTGCTCTCAGGAACAGGAGCTAATTCCAGCATTGGCTTATCTGTGGCACCACAAGGTCCCAGTTTGTGTTGGGACTGGACAGCAGAGGAGAAGTTTGGATTATGGGTCTACTGGCCCAGGCAGGCTGGGGTCACCCTGTGCTGCTCTTAGCAGCTGCCAGAGGCACTGGGAGTCCTTGTCTGCATCTGGAGAGTGTAGAGGGTGTAGTTGTTCCACACCCAGCCCTTCTGCTGGGCCTCAAGGAGGGAGGGCAGAGTGGGGAATCCAAAGTGTTGGTCACACTGTGGGGCTGGGCAGCTCAGGCTGAACAGGAAGTGATTTTTCAGCTTGGGGAGGTGTTCCCTGCTGTGGCCTCCACTGACCCCCCTGTTTTCTGTGCCCACAGAGCTCCTGTATTAGTTTTACCTACTGGAAAGAGACTGTTTCGATACTGCTCAGTCCGGACCGGACGTCCCCCTGTGCCATAGTCAGCTACATCGACGAGGCGTACATGGACATTGACAGAGACTTCTCCGAGGAGTAATTCCCACCTCCAGCTTCTGATGGGCAGCTCGGAGGGTCCCTCACAGCCCGGGGATTTTCAGGGATACGCTGTGTAGTGTGTGTGTGCAGCTCGGAGCTGCGGAGCGTCGTCCCACCCCCACCCCTGCTGGCCCCCAGCTCTGACCTCTGAGACTCGGACAGCTCTCTGGGCAACACATTCAGGGATGTATCTTCCAGTTGTTCTGGGATAAAAATAATCACCTGCACAAACCAGCCTGTATTATTTTTTTTTCCTCTCTGCCAGTCCGGTGAGGCTGGCAGAAGGGGTTTTGCTGACGTGAGGGTTCTCTTCTCTGTATGTGCCAGTTGAGGTGTGGCTCTCTCAGGGCTGCCAGGACGAGCAGGTCGAAAAGCACAGCAATTGCCCTCCAAGTGTGAGGTCCAAGGAGCCCATCTGAGCAGGACCCCACCACCAGCCACGTGCAAAACCACCACGAGGACTCCCTGCAGGTGTTAACTCTTCCGCCGGGCTTTGGAATCAGGGCTTTGGGGTTGGTTAGAGCATGAGTGTGTGTGTGCGTGTGTGCTTTGAATTCCTGAGAGCCCCAGCTCCAGTCACCTCTTTACCATCGCCTTTGGGATCATTTGGTACTAAATCTGTCTGTGCATTAGGAGAGAACCTCTGCTCCTGCTGTCCTTCCTGCAGATCCTTCCCATCCAGAGGCGTTTCACAGTGCTGGAGAACAGAGACATTTCAGCAGTGGTGGAATTGCAGCAGGGGTTGGCTTTTTCATGGAGCACTAGCATTAAAATGTACTAATTTTTTAAACTTGCGGCTTGTCCCTTCTTGGGTAACTAATCTGGTTTTAAAATCCTTTTCAGGACCATTGCTCTTGATGTTAACCTGCTATGCCTGGAAGTCTTATGTCAGTCTCTGCTTTCAGCCCTTAATATCAACACACACATTAATCTTGGAAGTGCAATATTTACTGGAGATGTCCGTTTTTTCCTGGATCTGTTTTAATCAGAATGTGTTAAATGCTGGGAATAAACACTCCTGGTTGAAAGTAACTTTGTAGGATATGTTGGGAAGGGGGAATGGGGTTTTGGCAGTCTTGACTGCCAAACCTGCATGTGCCCTGCCTGCTCACCAACACCATGTTGCTCTAACACATTCCAATACCCAGGAATGAGACACACTACACTTAAGCCACTACATTTAAGTCAGAAACATGTCTTGTAGCTACAGCTAAAAGAGATCAGTTTTGAAACACACCATCTGAATTTTTTTAGCATTTTCTAATTTATTTGACGAGATGACTTTGGCTCTGTCCAGGCTCCAGAGGGGTGAGGATGTCCCAGAGCTGCAGCCTTTTGTCTCGTTGCTGGCAGCATGAAACCCACCCTGAGGCTCCCTGTGCTGGGGCTGGAGGAGTGAAGGAGGCTCCAGCCCCAGGGGTAGGACTTGTCTCTGAGCATCTCCCTTCTCCTTTCTCTTCTCCCACAACTCAGTGTCCTGCTGTGGGCTCACAGGGTGGTCAGAGCTGCTGAGCTTGTGCATAAAGCTGGAGCCTTGCAGGAGCTCCTGGGGTTTCTGGTGTCCCTCCCTGGGAGCTGCACCCTGCTCTGGTGAGGGTACCCTGGGGAGCTTCTTGCCATGGCAGCTTCACCTCTGTTCCTCACCAGGTCACTCCCACCCTACCCCTCCTTCCCCTCAGCTCATTTCTTTCTCATCTGTACTTTTTTTGTTCTTGGGTATTAGTGATTTTGGTGTATCTTTGCTTCTTCTTAACTGTAATAGATGTACACTTAAAATAAATGCTTCAAATTAAAAGGCTTTTAAGTTAAGGGATGCCTTTTCCACAGTGTAGTTAATTGGTGCAGCCACTAATTGCTGTTGTAACCCTGCAGTCTCGCTCCCCTCTGTGTTTTAAAGACAGTTTGGGGCCCAGCTACCTCTGGCCTTGCCCTTGGCCTGGGGAAAGCTGAGCTGAGTCCTCACCACCTCTGATGGTCCTCCCAGGCCTGGGAGCACAGGCTGGGCTTTGCTTTTGGGCTGGCTGGGCAGAGAAGGGCACAGGGAAGAAAGCCCTGGCAGCTCCTCCAGGGATGGAGTGTGCTGGCCTCCAGGGAAAAGGCTCTGCCCCAGAGCACAGAGGGTCACAGTCAAATCCCAGCTGGGGCCACGGTCCTTTGGGATGTCTGTCCATGCCAGATGCCACAGCAATCTCATGGTGAGAGGGACCAGACCCATGGAGGTGCCAACGGGCTCTGGGCTGGGCTGGGAGGGAGGTGGGACCCGTGGCACTAACAAATACCTCTGGAAGTGTGCACTGTCCCCGTGGAGTGCTGAGGTTCGTGCTGCCCTGATTAATGCCGATTTGCTAACTGCAAATAAACATATTAAATGGAAACTATTAAAGAAATCTATTTTAAAGAAATGAGTGGAGGTGTCTTTCTTTCCAGTGCCTTTGCTAAAGCCCTAACTCTCTCCAGGGCTGTATATTAGGGGACTTTATTTTCTCAGGAGTAATGGCTGAGGTCTGTCGTGCCTCATGCCTCAGCTCTGGTCCCCTGCAGTTAGAGCTGTGTTCTGGTGGGGAGGTATGAGGAAAGGGCTCTTTTCCCAAAACCCATCCCAAGCCAGGGCCATAGAGTTGGGAGAGAGGACTGAGCTTCTCTCCTGCCTGTGTCTCCCTGTGAAGATGCTCCCCAAGACCCCAGGGGCAGAGGCCAAGGCCCTGCTTCCCCTGTGCCACACAACAGAGCCGGTTCTGGCTGATCTACATTTATTCATGCAGTGCAAAGCTGACAGTGACTGTTGCAGCCACTTGCCTCCAACCTATAGCAGCAGCCGGGACAGGGCAGGGCAGGGCAGCCAGGCTCCTAATGCTGGAAAAAATCCCCAAAGGGCTTTGGTGAGAGGGGGATCCGGAGGCATGGAGCACTCTGCCACCCTTCAGCCCCAGCATCAGCGGGAGGCGAGGCAGCAGAGCCACAGCAGGGTGTGACTGTGCCTGTGGTCACTCCCCTGGCTCCAGGGCTGGCAGGAGCCGTGCCCAGCTCCCCATGCTCCCACCCAGGGGTGCCCACCTTGGAGATGACCACGTCCCTGCTGCGGGCACGCAGTTTGTTGACCTGGCTCTCGGCGATGTCAGCGCGCTCCTCGGCGTCATCCAGCTCGTGCTGCACCTTGCGGTACTTCACCAGGTTGGAGTTGGCCTGCTGCTCCTGGGGAGGGAGAGAGGAGGACAGGGTGCATGGGACACAGGGGACAGCTCTGAGCTCCCCACATGGCTGTCGTGGCCCCTGGCAGCCGTGGAGGCAGTCCCTGGGAGGAACAGCCCTGTCCCCTGTCCCAGAGCAGTGATGGGCACTTACTGCCTCCTCAAACTGGCGCTTGTAGCTCTTGACCTTGCTCTGCAGCTTGTCAATCAGGTCCTGCATCCGAGCCAGGTTCTTCCGGTCTTCCTCAGCCTGCAAGTGGCCCAGCTCCCTTAGCCAGACCCCAGCAGCCCCTCACCTCCACCTTTATCAGAGTCCCATTGGTGCCAGGTCACAAACACAGCACCAACCTGCCCCACCAACCCAGCCCGGTGTCACAGCACCTGTCCCTTGGTCGCCCCTTGTGTCTCATCATCCAGCTCAGGAGGTGCTGGGAAATGGGCAGAGGGACCCAGAGAAGGGAGAGGATGTTGTGACAGGGAGAAGCTTGTGCAGCTGTTGTCATTGCCCACACAGAGCCCAGAAGCAGCCCAGGCTGGGCTGGGCTTTGTGGATGGGTTCTGGGGTAACATGAGGCCAGGCAAAGGGAGGTGTGCCAGGTGCTGCTGGACCAGGGCTGGACCTGTGTCCAGAGCTGCTGTACCTGGTAGCTCAGCTCCTTGATCCTGCGCTCATACTTGCGAATGCCCTTCTGGGCCTCTGCCATCTTCTTCTGCTCCCCATCCAGCTCTCCCTCCAGCTCCCGCACCTGCAGGGGGCACAGACTGGCTCAGCACTTGGCTCCCATGCACCAGCACCAGCCCAGCGAAAGCCAAGCCACTTTCCCAGATCAGAAAATCCTCAGAGGCATCCTGAGCAGGGCCCAGCCTGGCAGGGCCTTGGGAACTGTCCCCTGGTCCCCCAGAGGCACCACCAGTCCTCAGAGGGATGGGGCAGAGTCTGGTGCCACAGGGACTGGGGCAGGCCCAGGAGTTGGCTCCTGAAGAACGCAGCCAGGGATCTGCCCCTACTGTCTCACCCTGGCTTCCAGCTTCTGGATCTGCTTCTTGCCCCCCTTGAGAGCAATCTGCTCTGCCTCGTCCAGGCGCATCTGCAGGTCCTTGATGGTCTGCTCCATGTTCTTCTTCATGCGTTCCAGGTGTGCACTCGTGTCCTGCTCCTTCTTCAGCTCCTCTGCCATCATGGCAGCCTGCAAGGCCAGGAGCAGGGGAACATCACCTCACGGCCAGGCAGCCCTGCCAGACCAGGGCTCAGTGGGGATGTGAGACCCACACAGCAGTCCCCACCACTCTCTTACATCCGTGATGGCCTTCTTTGCCTTCTCCTCGGCATTGCGACACTCCTGCACCGCATCCTCCACCTCGCTGCTCAGCTGGGAGACATCTGCCTCCAGCTTCTTCTTCTGGTTGATCAGACCCATGTTCTGCAAACAGAGCAGGTGCAGTGTGACCAGAACTGGTCACTCACCACAGCTGAACAGACTCCTGGCTCTCCCACCAGTGTGGACACGGGACTTGGCAGTGCCTCACCTGGGAGTGGAGCAGGGTGACCCTCTCGGTGGTCTCCAGCAGCTCCTGCTCTGCCAGCTTCCTGCTCCTCTCAGCCTGCTCCAGCGCTGCCCGCAGCTCCTCCACCTCTGCCAGCAGCAGGTTGCTGCGGCGCTCCAGGGCACCCACCTGCTCCTTCAGGTCATCGTTGTGGCGCTGGGTGTCATCCAGCTCGATCTGCAGGTCCTGTGGGGCAGCATGGGCTCAGTGGGGACAGCCAGGAGCCAGGCTGGCAGCAGGCACGGCACTGAGTCTGTCCCAACCTTGATCTGGGCCTGGAGCTGGCGGCCCAGCTTCTGGAACTCGGCAGCCTGGCGGTTGGCGTGGTTCAGCTGGATCTCCATCTCGTTCAGGTCCCCCTCCATCTTCTTCCTCAGCCGCACGGCCTCGTTCTTGGCCCGGGCCTCTGCGTCCAGCGAGGCCTGCATGGAGTCCATGGCGCGCTGGTGGTTGCGCCTGCAGGAGAGGCCACGCATCAGCCACGTCCCCTGGGGACACCCAGCCCTGCCAGGTCACAGTGCCAGCTCTGCCCCTGCAGCCACGTCCCAGCCTGTCCCCCCACCCCTCACACCTCAGGTTCTCAAACTCCTCGTCCTTCTCCGCCAGCTTCCTGTCCATCTCAGCCTTGATCTGGTTCAGCTCCAGCTGGATGCGCAGGGTCTTGCTCTCCTCGTGCTCCAGGGCTCCCTAGAGACAGCTCAGCCATGGGAAGGTGGTTCCTGGGAAGGGGGCTCCCCCTGGCCACCCACCACCCCAGGCTTTGTCCCCCAGCCCATTGCTATGGGGGGCAGAGCAGGTGGAGCCACCCCAGTGTCTGCAGTGGTTGTGGGACCCCGATGAATGGGATTCCCAGGGGTCACAGCCTGGCTCAGGACTGTCACCCCATACAACCAGAGCTGCAGGGTGGGCCAGTGGCTCCTGGGGGCAGCAGGAACATATGGGAAACAAGGACTCACCTCAGCCTCCTCCAGAGCTGCCTGGATATCACTCTTCTCACCCTCCAGCACTTTCTTCACCTTCTCCAGCTCATGGATGGTTTTGCCTCCCAGACTGATCTGGTCAGTCAAATCAGCAATTTCCTCTGCCAGGGACAGAAGGAGTTTGGTCAGGAAGGAGCTTGTGAGATCAGCCCTGTGCAAATGATGTCCCCATCCCGCTGCCCAGGCTCAGCTGGTGTCTCTCAGACCCTCAAAGAGCAGCCAAGGCTGTGCTTGGGAACATTTCTGCAGTCTGGGAGAGAGCATTGAAGAGACATTAAGGACCTGGGGAGACCTGTTTGTCCAACAGCAACACCTCCAAGGCAGCATCATGGCACTTGGCAGCACCATTTGGGAACAGGAGCCATCTGGGGACAGGAGCCAAGTGTCCCTGCCAGTCCTCCCACAGTGTGCCCAGCACGGGGGCAGGACACACGCTGACATCCCAGCAGGGCTGCTGCATCCCTGCAGCAGATGGGCTGAGCAGCAAGGCCTCTCCTGGCCAAGAGGGGACCCAATCCCACATGTCTGAGAACAGGGCAGGAGCAGGAGCCTGGGCAGAGCCCCAGGGGAGTGCTTGAGCCCAGTCCTACCCTGCAGGTTCTTGTTCTCCCTCTTAAGGGTCTCCAGGTTGTCCAGGGACTCCTCATAGGCGTTCTTGAGCTTGAAGAGCTCCGTGCTCAGGCTGCGCGACTCCTTCTGCGAGGCCTCCAGCTCCACCTGGCTCTCCTCGTGCTTCTGCCTCCACTCGGCCAGGACCCTGTCGAAGTTGCGCTGCTTCTTGTCCAGGGCAGCGCAGGCCGAGTTGGCGCGCTCCAGCTCCACCGAGAGGTCCTCGATCTCCGTCTGCAGACGGTGCTTGGTCTTCTCCAGCGAGGAGCACTTGGCGTGGGCGGCCTCCACGGCCTCCTCTGCCTCCTGCAGCCGGGTGGCCAGCTTCTTCCTGCCCATGGCACCGGGGTCATGGAGCGCTCCCTGCCCCGCTGCCACCCCGCCCCACAGCCCCTGACCCAGGCAGGGGTCGTCACATTTCTCCTCACAGAGAAATGCAAGGCACAACTTCCCAAAGAAATTCTGAGATTCATATCCTCTGAACTTCAGGGAAAAGAAAAACAATTCTTATCTCGTTTGCTCCGCCTGTGTTGTTCACAAGAATGAATTGTGAAAGACTGTTTACCTGAAGAGAATAAGTAATTAGATTCTAGTGTAAGTATTTTAATTCACTGACCAATTAAATCCATGTGTGTCCCTGTCATATTTTCTGAAAAATCCCTTCACCAGGATTTCTTCTCCTGGAAAGATGAGAAGCCTCAGCTTCTCCATGTTTTGCTCCTCTGGAATGTGGTCTGGAGATTGTTTATCCAAACATGCAAATTGTTTTAATTTAATGACCAATCATGGTCTAGCTGTGTCAAGGCTCTGAAGAGTGATGAGTTTTTATTATTCATTCCTGTTAAGCCTTCTGATGTACCCTTTCTCTTTCTTTAGTATAGTTTTAGTATAGCATAATATCATATCATACCATATCATATATAAAATGTAATGTAATGTAATGTAATGTAATGTAATGTAATATCAATCAGCCTTCTGAGAACATGGAGCCAGATTCTCATCTCTCACCTCGTCCTGGTGACCTCACTAACACCACACGTGTGTGTGTGTATTGGGACTGACAGCTGACAGTCACGAGATGCTGTGCAGTAGAACAGATTTGAGTACTTAGCAGATTCAGTTTAGATGTGATATAATGTAATACAGAATAATATAGTATAATAAAGTAATAAATTAACCTTCTAAAAACATAGGGTCCAATGCATAATTTTCTCTTCCTTCACTGGGGGTGCCCTAATTTTACAAGAGGCAGGAGCGTGCTGTGTCACCCCAGGTCTGGGAGAGCCCCACTGCTGAACAGAAAACTGCCACCTACAAGGACGTGACTTGTGCCATGGGACTTACTTGGCTTCCTCCAGCTCCTCAGTCCTCTGGATGGCATCAGTCTCATACTTGGTTCTCCACTGGGCCACCTCAGCATTGGCTTTGGACAAGTTCCTCTGGAGCTCGCTCTTGGCCTCCACCTCCTCCTCGTACTGCTCCCGCAGCAGGTCACAGTCGTGCCGGGAGGCTTGCAGGGCATGGGCCAGGGCACTCTTGCCCTGAGGAAGAGAGAGCAGCAGCTGGCTCCAGGCTCCAGGACACTGGCCATGGCACCAGGAGCAGCAGCAGGGAACTTCTGTTCTTCCCAGGTGAAGAGCTGCCCTGTGTGCAGGGTGTGTCCCACCTCCCCAGTCCAAGGGGCACTGCCACAGTGTCATTCAGAGAGCAGCCATGCCCTGAAACCTCACCTTGGTCTCTTCCTCCAGCTGCCTCTTGAGTTCCTCAATGCTCTGTGAGAAGGAGACCTTGCCACGGCTCAGCTGGTTGATGAAGGACTCCTTCTCCTCCAGCAGCCGGCTAAGCTCCCCTGGGTTCAAACACAGCCAAAACAGCTATTTTAGGGCTGTAGGGCTGCAATCTGCACTAGCCCACACTCCCCCAGAGCCTGTGGCCTCCAGCTGTCCCCACAGTGGGGCAAGCTGGGCAGAGGTGCAACCAGTTAAAGGCAAAGGATGCCAGCGAGGAATCCCTCCTGAGGCACACCGAGTTTTTCCCTCATGGGAGGAGGAGGAGGACAGCCTGCCTGGCTGAGCCCCACTCCCCTGCCTGGCTGAGCCCCACTCACACCCAGGGCCAGAGCACTCTGAGGCAGCCGGGTGCCCTGGTCTGTGCCCACGCACCGTTCTCGGTCTGCAGCCGGCCCCGCTGGGCGCTCACGTCCGTCAGCTGCCGCTGCAGCTCGTCCACTCTGGCCTTGGCCTCGTTCAGCTGGTCCTCGTAGGTGCGGCACAGCTTCTCAGCGTTGGCCTGCAGGCACCAAGCACAGCCTGGCTGAGCTCAGCTCTGCACACAGCACTGTCTCCCACCCTGGGATACCCTGCCCTGCCAGGAGGATCCTACGGGCACACGAGGCAGAGAGCAGGAGCCTGCCAGAGCTCACTGCCAGGCTAACAGTGGCTCTCTGCAGTCAAGCTGCCCAGGAAATATCTTCCCAGAGCCTCCAGACTTGACTAGGACAAGTAAAGCACCCTGCAGTGACATAGGGACAAGCTGCAGGTCAAAGAGGGACTTGGCCATGGCAAAGAGACACCACCCCATGGACATGGCTGTGCTGCTCACACTGCACCCAGTTGCACTGATGTCCACAGGAGAGATCAATCAGCCCCGTGGAGAACCAGGACTGTGAAAAATGGGTATTTTATGACTGTTTTTTTGCAAATATGAAAATGAACATTATATGTGTTATGTTAGAAAGTTATGCTGTGTTAATTTTCTTAAGTAGTACGTTAAATATAGTTTTAGGTTTTAACATAACCATACTATGTAAGATACTTTTTTTCTAAAGAAAGGACTTGCAGCAAGACAGCAGCCACAGGATACCTGAATCTTTCAGAGAAAGAGAATTTATTGCCCCATTATCAGAAGAAATTAACTTCTTCCTGCCTCCTCAGCCCTGAAGATGCTGTCAGTATTAAGAGGAAGAAGCTGACACTGCCCAGACAGAATCCTGTGCTTGAATGGAATTGATGCATCATGGATGAGGTGTATGAATATGCAACAGGCTGTTCCTTTTAAGGGTTAATCCTCTGTTAACGTGGGTCCTTTTACGGGCTTATTTTGCCCAGAAAGAGGTACCAGGACTGTCCATAACTCTTTGTTTCTATTGTCTTGTATTGTCCTAATCCAAACCGTCCAAAGTTTTTACTACTCTAATTACACTGCTATTTTTATAACCATTTTATTACTATTAAACTTTTAAAATTTTAAAACCACGTGACTGGCGTTTTTCACAGGGACACCCACCTTGCTCTTGGTGATGTACTCAACGTTGGAGGAGAGGTCATCGATCTCCATCTTCATCTCGCTCTTCTCCTTCTCCAGTTTCTGCTTGACGCGCTGCAGGCCGTCGATGCGCTCGCCCAGCTCGGCCGCGCTGTCCGCGTGCTTCTTGCGCAGCGCGGCCGCCGTGGCCTCGTGCTGCAGCGTGGCCTCCTCCAGGTCCCGCCGCAGCTTCAGGAACTCGGCCTCCCTCTTCTTGCTGAGCTCCAGCTGCGTGGCCGTGCTTCCTCCTGCCTCCTCCAGCCGCTCGCTCAGCTCCTCCAGCTCCCGCGACGCCTCCGCCCGCTGCTTCTCCACCTTGGCCCTGGCGGCTCGCTCGGCCTCCAGCTCCTCCTCCAGCTCCTCCACGCGTGCCTGCACACACAGAAAAGGGCAGCTGCTCCAAACTCTGGGGTATTGTAAATCAATGGCGGCTCTGACGAAGGGCAGAGAGAATGATGCATCTGACTCCATCATCAGAAGGCTAATGAATTACTAATGAATTACTTTATTATACCATACTATGTACATTTCATCTGAACTGAATCTGCCATGCACTCCCTCTTGCTCACAGCCGCACAGCACTGCACTCATCTCGGATTCTCTCCTGACTGTCCCAACACACACACACTCATTGGCCTGATAGGCCAAGGGAACAAAACATCCTCACTCTGGCTAAACAATCTCCATATTGCCTTCTACTTTAGCACAACACAGCCACAGCAAGCGAGATAAGGATTGTGTTTTCCTTCTTCTCTGCTTGTCTCACAGCTTCTCTCTGTTCAGAGGGCATGTGAATACCACACTGGGCGAAGCTCCAGCATTGACATATGGTCTCCTCGAGCCAGGTCTTGTAAGCTCTTGGAGATTTATATCACACCCAGGATAGCTCAGATCAGCTACCTTAGAAGGCATAAAATCAGCAGGATGTGTTCTGTGGCAGTGTTGGAAACAGAAAAGTTTTAATAAAAGGCAAAATAACAAAGCTCTTTACAGAGAAAAACCGAGCCAGGTGCAAGAAGTTCTTGCTCCTGGTAGAACACCTCACAAAAGCAATTAGTTTCTTTGTTCTCTTCTTTTTCTAGTAAATTGCTTCGGCAAGACTTTTTGGCTTCTCTCCAATTGGCTATCCTTAAATTTGAGGTGAAGTCCCCCAGGTCCTATGAGGTGGCTTTTTACCTAATTGAGGGGAGAAACTTCTGGGCTTTTTTCTTTTTTTAGGAGAAAAAGGATAGTTTTGTCACTCCACATTCCTCTACAGCATCTCTGCTCTCCACAGTGGAGCAGCATGATGGGAGGCAAAAAGCCACCAGTCTTGGGCTGTTTTGGGGGCAGGTGCTCCTTGGTAGCATGTTTGGAGCTCCTGCTCTGCTCTGTCCCTGCCATCAGGACCCAGCTGGCATTAGCCTCTTTTCATGGGAACTTTCATGATTGTGGGGACCTGTCTCTGATAGGAAGAAGCCCAGTGACCTTCCTAGATTCGGATTTTCAGAGTTTCATTATTGGATTAAAGGTTTTATTTTGGACAGAGAACTACATCCTGGAAGCTGTTCCTCAGGCTGGTGATAGTGTTCACCCCAACAGCTTGTTCTTTAACTTTCAACCCACCATGTTTTGGCAGAGGGCTTGGCTCCTGCTACCCATGCCAGCTCTTTCCAGGAGATGCCCCTGTGCTCAGAGAGGGACTGGCTCATGCAGATTCCCCTACACATCACATCTGATGGAAATTTTGGACTCCCAGGATGTAAGAACAGTTCTTCTCACCATACCTGGACCTCCTTGATCTTCTTCTGCAGCTGGGCCTCCATCACTTGCCCATCTTCAATCCTTGAGTTCAGCTGACTCATCTCAAAGTCTTTCCTGTACAGACAGAAGACAGAGCTTCTGATCAGACAAACACTGTCCTGACAGGTCCTTCTGCTCCTAAGTATCCCTGCACTCTTACACCCAGGGCAGAGGATGAACAAACCCACAATGGAAAGGGACTGCAGGGATAAGCAGCAGCTCATGGAAGGGTTCAAGTAGCCAAATTGGCAGACAGCTGGCTCTGAGGGTTTCCATCTGAGGTCCCAAGGTGTTCTCCAGCTCCCCAGTGAGAATGGGACGTGACTGAAGTCTGTACTTGCAGCTGAGGCCCAGCAGTGTGTTGGATCCTGCCAGGCAGGTCCCTCCTCTCCAGCCCCATGGAAAAAGGAAGGTCTGTGAGCCCTGGTCTATGAGCCTGTCACAAGCTCCTCAGCCTCTCTGCAAAGTGCCCAGGAAACCAAGCCCTCACTGTGGCTGGACTGGTCACACAGCAGTGCCCAGAGCCACAGCCCAGCCCCCCCTGCAGAGACCACACATCTGCTGGATGTAGGGGAGCAGAGCAAGCCCAGAGCCCAGGCACTTGTCACACACTCACTTCTTGAGCTTCTCATCCAGCTGCTGTTTGTCATTCTCCAGATCCATTACAGACTCTTGTGACAGCTTCAGGTCCCCTTCAAGCTTCCTCTTTGCTCTCTCCAGATCCATGCGGACCTTCTTTTCTTGCTCAAGAGAGCTTTCCAGCTGGAGAACCAAGGGAGGTGGGGTAGGGAGGGCAAGGACCTTCTGCAGCCCCACCCACACCCATGTCCACTGCTGTGGGAACTTCACCAATCCCCCAGGGGTCAAAGGTGTTTCCCAGCTGGTCTCCAGTCCCATTCCCTCAGCCCAGGACTGCTCCCCATGAGATGCTCTACACCACCTCTTGTTTTGGGGATAGTTTGTCAATGGGATTATCCATCAATTGGCCATATTAAAGGGGGATCTGGTAACACCCCACACTCCAGATCCCACTCAGGGACAGCCTTTGGGCTCTCCTGGAGATGTGACTCAAACCTCTCTTGCTTTATTCTCACTGGCCTGTGACTCACATCATCCACTTGCTGCTCCAGTTTGACCTTGGCTTTGGTCAGTGTGTTGACCTTGTCTTCCTCAGCCTGCAGGTCATCCAGGGCCTGCTGATGGGCCTCCTGCAGGGCTTTCTTCTCCTTCGTCAGCTTGGCAATGATCTCATCCAGACCAGCCATCTCCTCAATCAGGTTTTTAACCTGCATCAGTGAGGACAAAAGTAGAGAGCATCTCAGAGGGAGGTGCAAAGCTACTCCAGGAGCCTGACCCTTGCAAAGCAGGAGTCCATCCACGGGCAACAGCAGCTCTGCTCCCCACCAGCAGCCAGCCCCTGTCCCTTGGCCAGGCTGGCCCCACCAGGTGGGTTTTCCATGCCTCAGATCACTTGCCACAGCACAGAACCATTTGCCCACAGCCCTCTGGGCAATGAGGCAGGACACAGAGGGTTTTCCCCTCTCATACTCCCCTTTTCCCTCTGCCCTACCCCAGTTTCCCCACACCAGCAGCCTTATCCCAGATGTTTCTCTGGTGTCCCCACAGGCACTGAGGCTGGACCCTGCAGGGAGCTTGGTTACCTTGTTCTCCGTGGCGTGTTTCTCCTTCTCCACCTTGGCCAGTGTGATCTCCAGGTCGTCAATGTCCTTCTTCAGCTCTGCACACTCATCCTCCAGCTTGCGTTTCTTGGCAGTGAGCTCTGAGCTCATCTCCTCCTCATCCTCCACACGCTCCAGCAGCTCCTTCACCTTGGCCTCCAGCTGGATCTTGGACTTGATGAGCAGGTCACAGCGCTCCTCTGCGTCTGCCAGGTTGTCTTGCTCCTGGGAGAGGAGAGCAGGAGGAGAGAGGCACAGGAGAGCAGTGGTCACCCTCTGCCCCAGGACACTGCTCTCAGCCCTGCTGTCCTGGCTTTCTCCTTGTGGAAGGGGCAGAGCAAGCCCGAGGTGCTCAGGTGTACAAAAAATACAGCTCCAGTCACTGCCTGTCATCAAGGTTCAACCACTCACACTAACCAGGGCCAAAGAGCAGCTCAATCTTTCCAGAGGAAGGACATGGTGGGATGAAAAACAGCACAAAATTTGGCAAGCAAACATTGCCATCCCCTCCCACTCCCCTGTGAGGAGAGCACCCGTCCTACAGCCAGGGGATCAAAAATTCCTGTGACAGCCCCAGGATGTGATGGTACATCAGGTACCATCACAGCCTTATGTTGTGTTTCAGACAGAGTGTGGCAGTGAGGGAGCTTCAGAACTGCAGGAGGCTGAAGGGGGGTTCTAGAATATTCTGCTCCTTCTTCTACCCATGGATCCTGCACTGTCTTAACACCCCCAGAAAGAGGGTTAGGCACTCACTGCCTGCAGCTGGAGAGCCAGGTCGTTCTTCTCCTGGATCATGGAGACTTGCTTCTCTTCCAGCTCCTTCCTCTTAGCCTCAGACTTCTCCAGAGCCTCCTTCAGCTTCTGGAATTCTTCCTTCAGGTTGGACATCTCCTTCTCAGTCTGAGCAGACTTGAGTAAAGGCTTGATCTTGAAGAACAGCTTCATCCAGGACCAGTTCTTGACAGCGTTGAAGGCACGGATGTTCCACTGGATGGTGTAGAGGGCTTCCCTGGGGAGTACAAGCACAGCATCCTCAGGGGTGGACATTCCCCATGTCCCATCCTGGCTTCTGCAGGCCTGGATACTTCTCCATTCTCCACCAGCTGGACAAATGGCAGGATGGTGAATGAATGGGGCATTGTCTGCACACTGTACTGGCCCTGCAGGGATGGGTGGGGTGGCCTGGATATCAGCTCTCCTCACTCTGCCTCCCTCTGAATCTTCCAGTGCAAACCAGAGGCTCCCCACACCTAGATCCTTCCTACCAGGGCCATGCCAGACCTCTTCCAGGTTTGTCTCCATCCCTCAGGACCAATCACTGCCAGACACAGGCAAACCCCATGGATCAAACCCACAGACCCATGCAGAAGAGACAAGGAGACACAAAGTTCTGCCTTTTGCCCCCCACCTACCTCCTGCTGATGATCTTCTGATACTCCACACGCATGAGGTACCCACGGATCCTGGCCTGGAGCATTGTCAGGACCTTGGCCAGACGTTCATCTCGCATCTCCTCCAGCAAGCCCAGCAAACCAGCCTTGAAAAACACCTGTGGGCAAGAGAGTGGAGTCACCAACAGAAGGACAGAGGGCTCAGGGGTAACACAGCCTGCCAGGGAAGCATGGAGGTGCCCCCACACATGGCACAGGGAACCAGACCTGCCCTGAGCACATCATGCTCCCCAGCAGGGACAAGATGATGTTTGGGGGGGACGAGGTCAGGCAGCAGTGACCTGCTCAGAGCTGCTCTTTCTCTTCCCAGCCTGCACCTTCCTCTGCTCTCCTGAGTCCCTTCAAGGGCCACACAGACCCTGCAGAGTGCAGGGCTACAGCAGGGCTGTGGCCAGGCACAGACAGGCATGGAGAGCAACAGCAGGGGAAATTTCTCCCTGCCAAGGATCTCTCACCTTGGTGTGACCAAACTTGTACTGTGCACGGTCCAGTTCCAGGGAGCTCAGCAGCTTCTCTGTGGCCTTCCTGCTGTCCACAAACTTGTCTTCTGGAATGGCTGCTGGATTGAGGATACGGTAGCTGGGGGGCAAAGCAGAGGGAGACCATGCAAGAGGACTGCAGCACCAGCATCACCCCAGAGGCCCAGGCATGCCAGTGCCCACTGGAGCCATGGGGCTGCACCACAGGCTGGAGCTGGGTGTGAACCAGCTGCTCCAGGGCACAGGATTACAGGCACCAGGGAACCCTGGCAGAATTTAGTCCCTGAACATCAGGGAGACTGTGCCAGGAGGCCTCTGCCCTCACTAGGCAGCATGGATGGGACCCTAAGGTGAGAACCCTGAGGATCCATCCCAAGGGCAGAGAGAAATCTAAGCCAGGATCAGAGAAGCCTGAGCCTGTGGATGCCATGGGACAGAGAGAAAGAAATAGCAAATGTTTCTCACAGTGGCTTGTGAGAATTTTTAGGAAGTTGTAAAGATGTGATAATTTGTTAAGTAAAAACAATCTGCAGGTGGTGTTTTTCTACTTTGTTTGCCTTCTCAAAAACAGTGTGTGAAGATGTTTTTATTAGTTAGCCAATCAAATAGAATCTATTGTATCACTCTATAAAAACCTTGAATGAAACCTTCTTTGCTCTTTCTACAATACTGCCTCCTGCCTGCTCCTGTGTCATCATAAAAACTGTGTGGTTCTCTTGAATAAAGCCTTCTTTGCCCCTGCCTGCTCCTGTGTTGTTCTCAGCACAAGAGTGACATGAGCCTTGCCACCTTTCCCCTGCACCAGCACCTCAAACACCCAGACCCCATCCCAAACCCTCCATGCCTGGCACCCCGAGACAGCAGCAGAGCTGTCCCAAACTGGGCAGGCACTGGGGGCATGTGGGGGTTCAGAGCAGCTCTGCACAAGCTGGGGAGCAGGTCAGAGCCAGGACAAGTCTGTCTGCCCTTGAAGCACGTGCTGGGTGAGGAAGAAGAGGGCGTTACCGCTGCTTGAAGTCTGCGTAGAGGATCCTGTTGGGGAAGCCCTTGCGGCAGATGCGGATCCCTTCCAGGACTCCATTACAGCGCAGCTGGTGCAGCACCAGGAAGGAATCCATGGCTCCTGTGGGGCAGGACACACACAGAGCACGTGCTCAGCCCAAGAAGAGAGAGAAAATAGAGCTGCAGCCCGGGTCTGAACCCTGGGAACATCCCATGATTTGAACATGGGTGTTATCCTGTCCTGCAGGTGTGTGCTGGGCACCAGTGCTGCAGACTGGGCCTTGGGTGGTGGAACTCAGCCTGGAAGACTCATCCATGCCTGCTATGCATCCCATTCTGGGTGTACATCCATGCCAAGTGCCAGGCTGCACACCCAAAATGGGAGCCAGGCAAAGCTCATTCTCCCCAGCAGAGGAGATTGATCTGGGTTACAAGAGTTTCAGCACTGAGATGGGGTCAGGGCTCAGTGGCAGCATGAAAAGGATTGGGGAGAGGCTGGGTGCAAGAATGCCTGCCAGTTCCCAGATGTGGCTGTCCCCAGGGCACTGCCTGAGCTGTCCCATACCTGGGGTCTTTGTCTCGTTGGGGATGATGCAGCGCACGAAGTGGGGCTGGGTGGAGCGCAGGTTGGTCATCAGCTTGTTGAGATTCTCCTGCAGGGCAGACACAGGCTGAGGGGACTGCTCTGCTTCCCTGCAATGCTTCTTGCTCTCTCCAGCTCCTTTCCCTCACAGGCAGGGAGGGAGCAGACCCTGAGAGCTCCTTATGGCAGGAGAAAGGGAATTTCCTCCTGCTATGCTGGCAGGGGGCATCCCCACCTGGGGCAGGGTCAGTGCCTCCTGCCAGGGTGGGAGACTGTCCCCAGGGCAGAGGGGGCTGGGCTGGCACACAGGCCAAATGGCACTGGCAGGTTTTGCTGTGCTACAGAAGTCTGCTGTGCCAGATGCTTCCCAAGTGTTTGTAGGTAAAGTTTTGCTGCAGAGGAGAGGCAGGGACACAGGACTGAGCATATTGCTGGTACAGAGCTCCGTGCTCAGCACCCTGCAGGTCCAGTGCTGTGCACCCCCTGGCTGTAGACAGAGAATGGTAGGATATTCAGGATTTCCCTGCACCTTCACAGTGCTTCACCCCTTTTTTTGGCCATGACAGAGGGCCTGCTGAGCCAGACTGCACCTCCTTTTCTCTCCAAGGCAACTCTACCCTGGATCTTTCCAGCTGCCTTCCCCTGCTTGTACAGGCTCAGCCTGTGTAGGACCAGCTCAGGGTAGAAAACACCTTCCCACATTACCATGGGGCAACTCCTCACCACAGACACCTTTCCCCAAGGCCTGTGACTCATCCAGAAGGAAGAAAGTCACACTTTTCCCTCAACAGGGGCTCTGCCACAGAGCTGTCTTCTGCAAGCACCTTGGCAAAGAATCACAGAATATCCTCAGTTGGAAGGAACACACAGGGATCACCCAGTCCAGCTCCTGGCCCTGCACAGACACCCCAACCCAATGCCTAGGAGTGCTGTCCAAGCTCCTGGAGCTCAGGCAGCCTCAGGGCTGTGACCTTTGCCCTGTCACAAGGCTGTGTGGCAGGACACACCCCTCTGTGCTGCTGTGATTGAGCTCTGGGCCGGACAAGTAACTCCAGTGGTGAGCATGGGATGGAGCTGTGTGACAGCCTGAGCTGTCAAATGGGCCAGGTCACCCCCAGCACAGGGAGCTGTCTGCTCAGAGACCTGCAAGATCCTCCTCCATTGTCTTCTGTCCTTCCAGCTGACAGCAACGAGGAGAGAAGTAGCACAGACTTAAAGTGATGTTCATGGAATTAATTATCTAAACATCACTACAAGTCTTAACTGCCGCTCTCTCAGAAGTGGAGGAGCTGCTGCAAGCGTCACGAGGGCAGGAGCAGCATGAGCCCAGCTCCAGGGGAAGGGAGCTCTGCCAGCCTGGAGCCTCCTGTCCTGCCCTGGGAGCATGGGGACAGGGCTGGGACTCTGCCAGGCACAGCCCCCTTGGCCAGGGATCAGAGGAATTTGGGGGCTTTGGTCTAGTGGTGGTCCCTCAGGAGCTCTGGTGGTCCTTCAGACCCCAGGAAATGCAAGAAATCAAGTCTTGGCAGGGAAGTGGGACTGCCAGTGGGACCCTCAGCACGTTTCCCTCATGGCCCTGGATGAGGGGCTGGCTCTCACCTTGTGCAGCTGTGACACTGTTTGGAAGGAAGCTGCCTTCTTACGTTTCTCCTTGGTCCCTGGCTTGTGAGGTTCCTCTGTTGGGTCGAAATATTGATTACTTACATCAGCAAAACATCTGCCTGCCTTGAAGGACTCGGGGGCATCCCCAAACACCCCTAAAATTCCCATAGCCCCTGCTGTCTCTAAAGCAGAGGTGGTTGTGCCCTGCTGCAAAACAAAGGCACTGACCACCACAAACACCCAGCAGCCATTTCCCACAACACCCAGCGAAGGATGTTGTTCCTCAGCTCCTTGGCAGCAAGACACCCCTTCACACTCCCAAAGTCACAGGGCCACCACAACAACCCTACAACCAGCACCCACCTACTCAGGCCAGGAAGGATTTTAGGGATCAGCGGGGGCTTTCCCTTTGCCTGGGCTGCCAGGGACAGGGATGCTGCACCAACAGCTGGGCATGGAGGAGAGGGAGAGGGAGAGGGAGAGGGAGAGGGAGAGGGAGAGGGAGAGGGAGAGGGAGAGGGAGAGGGAGAGGGAGAGGGAGAGGGAGAGGGAGAGGGAGAGGGAGAGGGAGAGGGAGAGGGAGAGGGAGAGGGAGAGGGAGAGGGAGAGGTAAAAAACAGGGTGAGGGGGTTCCTCACCTGAAGCAGAGCCCACATAGTTCTCATAGAGGGAGGCCAGGAGCTTGTTCTGGGATTTCTGGAAGACGGACACCACCGTCTCGTTCAGGGGGTCCTTGTTCTTGTCCAGCCAGCCCACGATGTTGTATGGCACCTGTCCCAGGACAAGGAAGGTCAGGCCAGCCCTGTCCCTGCCCAGGGGAAGGTGTGGGGGCTGGGAGGAGCTGCCAGGGACGTACCACACCAGCGTAGTGCACCACCTCAAAGTGTGCCTCGTACTTGCGCTTCTTGTCCGGCCGCGGCTTCTGGAAGTTGGGCGACTTCCCGATGTGGTTGTCGTAGAGCTTGGACTTGAAGGTCATGTCAGAGGCTTTGGGGAACATGCACTCCTCCTCCAGGATGGACAGGATTCCCATGGGCTGCAGGGAGAGAGGGGATAAAGAGGACTGAGCTCGGTGTTGCCACATCTCATCCCAAGACAGGGATGCTCTGTGCTTGACCTGGGAGATCCCGTCCTAGTCCAGGTGCAAGACACTGGCCAGAGGGCCAAGCTGTCACTGGCACATTCCAGGCTGCACCTGACCTCCATGTGGGACTGGCCAGGCCTGCAAGACACGGGAGTTTGCCCTGGTCCAACAGATTGTTGAGGAGGAGGGATCCTCTCCAGGATTGCTCCTCTCAAAAAAAAAAAATATTAAAAGTGTTTCCTTCATGCAATGGTGGAAATATTTTCTACAAGCTGCTCCGAATCAGTGAATGCTCAAGAGGAACTGATAGGCTGCAAGTGAGTAGGAAAAAAGGGGAAGAGATGATTGTCCTCTGGAAGCAAAGGCTGCACCAGGTTTTGTGGCTCCTCAGTGGGTAGAAACAGAATTTCCATGTTTTCATAAAGTCTAGATTTGTGTGGAAAAGGTCTCAAGGGGCTGGAGGCTCTGAGCTGTAAGTGTGGGGGAAAAAAAGTTGGGCATTTGCCACTGACCAGGGAGGGAAAAATTTAATTTTGGTAGGAGAGCACCTCTTTGTTGCAGCCTTTGCAAACAAAGCATCCCCCAGCAGTACCATTTCTGTGCCCTGCCTCACACTCTACCTTCTCAATCAGGTCAATGCAGGCCTGCAGGTCCAGGCCAAAGTCAATGAAGACCCATTCAATGCCTTCCTTCTTGTATTCCTCCTGCTCCAGGACAAACATGTGGTGGTTGAAGAACTGTTGCAGTTTCTCATTGGTGAAGTTGATGCACAGCTGCTCGAAGCTGTTGAACTGCAAGAACAAAAGAGATCTGAGTCAGAAGGAGGAGCTCCAGAAGGGAAGGTGTCACCCTGATTTTTTAAGATTTTCTAAGCCTTCTGATGTTTACATTCTTGAAAAGAACCTTCTCACACACTTTATGTAAATAACTTATTGGTTTGCTTTCTTTTATGGAGGAGGAGACATTTGATGGACTGTTGGTTTGTCCAGTGTCATTGGAGAGGTGGCACTGTCACCCTCCAATCCACTGTCACTTTTGGAAATCTATAAATGCTGGAGTCAGAAATTAAAAGTGCTCTTTTTACCTTGGGAGAGCTGTGTGTGCACATTGTGTAATTTCATGTCCTGTAGTGACTGGAATGGATTCACTCTTGTGCTTTGCCTGGGTGTGAAGGGTGATCCCTGCCAGGCCCAGCTGTGTGGCTGCCACAGCAGGCAGCCAGCAATCACTGCCCACAGCAGTATTAAATCATTCCTTGAGAGCTGCCTGCCTGCTCCACATGCATCTATCCAGACAAGAGCCCCTTTTCTCATCAAGGCCAGCATCTTCTTAGAGGAGCTAGAGCTCAAACCCCAGGGGACTGAGCTGCCCTTACAACACTCCCTGAACCCACTGCAAGGGCCTGCAGAACTCACATCAAAGATCTCAAAGCCTGCAATGTCCAGCACCCCGATGAAGAACTGCCTGGCCAGCTTGGTGTCCAGGGTCTTGTTGATGCGGGTCACCAGCCACTTGAACATGCGGTCGTAGGTGGCTTTAGCCAGGGCTCCCACAGCATACAGAACCTGCCAAGGCAAAGCCCAGAGCACACAGTGAGCTTCTCCCTGCTCCTGCAGGAGCCACGGGCTGACAGAGAGCTCCTCCTGGCACACCAAGGATGGACAGACACATCCAAGGAGTTTGTGGTCTCAGCACAAGCTCCAAAACTCGTTTTGCATTCCTCACAAGTGTGTTCCTGCCTACCTGGCCTATCTTGCCTCCAGGGTCTTAGGATATAAATTCAGTTTAAAGTGACATTTTCAGAAGCCTTGTGCCTGGCCAGAGCCTACAGCCCACTTTGGATAGGACACCAGCTGCTGAGGTGTTCCTGAACTGTGCTCAAGGACTGGCTTGCACTATCCAGGCCAGGTCTGGGTTCCCAGCTGGGGTGTGGCTGGAATCTGACAAGACACATGTTTGGTCCATTTGAGTCTTCTACAAGATCAACTCAGATGAGTGTTTAGATATGCAGAGTTTTCTAGTTTTCAGGGCTGAACTCTTCACAGGAGTGTGACTGTCTCTGAAGCAGATCCACAGAACCTGGACCTGCTCTGGCTGGGATCCAACCCACATTTCAGACACCACACTGAAACTCCAGCCTTGGTTAATGTGCAAAGCTATCAGCCAGCTCTGCCACCCATTTCCCCTGCTCTTAAAAGCTAAGAACTGTGGATTCACCTTCTCCTGCTGCTCTGGAGTCTCCTCCTACACCCAAGAGAGTGAAGTGAAGCCCCAGTGGCAGCCCAGTGTGAGGAGGGGACATGTGTCCTGCTGTCCTGTCACTCACCTGCTCCACGTTCTGACCTTTGGTCACGTACTCATTGCCCACTTTCACACGAGGATGGAGCAGCCCCTTGATGAGGTCAGCTGAGCTGATTCCCATGAGATAGGCAGCTTTGTCAGCACCTGGAAGGCAGCACAAAGGCATGAGGAGCCCTCCAGGAGGGTCTGGGAAGGGAAAAAGGGACCAAAGTAAAAAATAACCTGCTCCTATGATGATCAGTGCTAATCACACTGGTTTTTCCACCTCCTCCAGTGCCTGTTGTGATTGTCCACCTTGGATAGTCTATGATGCTTTAAACTTTGAACCTCCTGACTGAGAAGTTACTGTTTGAAGGCCTGCTGCACCTTATCAGGTTTCAGCCTTATTGATCTGGGATTCTCTATGCATTTCAACGCAGCAAACTTGAATTGAATAGAAGAGAGGTGATTGTCTTTCATAAACTCCTGATAGCAGATTGTAGCTAGCAAATCACCTCAGCAGGGAAATCAGTGTCTTATCAAAACCTTCATTAATTACCAGGTAGCAGCTAAGCCTGTGTTACCACTCCTGAGGCACAGAAAACTTTTCCTTCATGAATATTAACTTGACAAAGACTGATCCAGGCAGTCATTTCTGCTGGATCCCTGCTGAAACCTTCCAAGTATGTGCCAGAGCTCCCCCTTCTCACCCTCCCACGTGCTGGAAAGTCACCCTCTCCCTTCAGGTTTGCTCAGCAGCCTGGCTGTTCTTAGCTCTGTGAATTACATTGGATTTTGCTGAGCAACAAACCAGGAAAAGTGTTAGACAGTGATTGTGTCCTACTCTAACAGCTCTTCAGGAGGCTGTGAGCTGAGCAGGTCCTGCTCCCAGCCTGGCTGGAATGCTGTCCAGTGAAGTGCAAGAGGTGAAGAGCAGGAGAAGACTGCACAAGATGAAGCCCAGCAGGGCTGTGACACCCTCTGATGCTGCTGAGACAAGTCTGATGCAGATGACACCACCTTGCTGAGAGACTGTCCCAAATATTCCTGCTCAAGGCCAAGCCCTTGGTGCACCCAGCAGGGCCTAAGTCAGCGAGGGATCAGGGGATCAGGGTCACTGACCTCCACAGGCCAGGCATGGGGAGTTATCCCAGCCTGGGCAGGTCTGGAGTGTTGGGGAAGATGAAACAGGAAAGCCTTATAAATATGATTGTCTGGCAAAAGAGCTTGAGAATATGGAAAATATAAGTGACATTGAAATGAAAGCAGCTCTGAGATCCCTCAGTTACTGAGCAACTAGAAAACAACGGTGTGGCCAGCTGAAGGCAATCCCCTTTTGATCAAGGGGATTGCAGGCAGGTCAAAGGGTCAGAGCAGACCCTGCTGGCTTGGCAGAAGGGCCCAAAGAGGAGTTTTTAGGGTTTAAAATGTAACACAGTGTGGTAATGTAATGATTCTTATAGGCTGTATGTAAATGCTGTAAGATTTGTACCTTGTACTAGATTGATTTATGGTATTGTAGAAGATTTATGGCATTGTAATGGGAACCTCGCTCTCTCTCTCTTTACTCTTTCGTCCTCTCTCTTTTACTCTTTCTCATCCTCTTTACCACGCTCTTGCTTCTCTCTCTTTCCCACTCTCTTTACTTCTCTTTACTGCTCTGAGCTGTGGCTGGCAGCTCCCAGCAGGTCCCTGCCCCCAGGCCCTTTGCAATAAACCCCGAGTTCCTGACCTGCCTTCAGAGATCTCTCGTGTCCGTCTGTCCCCACTGTCCTACCCCTGGTGCTCCTACAGCCCAGCACAGAGCCCCACTCACTTTCAGTGCCATCAGCCTCTGCCTGCTCTTCCCGCTGCTTTTGCTTGAATTTCATGTTCCCAAAGTGCATGATGGCCCCCACTATTTTATAGGAGCCGTATTTCTCATCGCTGCTGAAGCCCAGGATGTCCATGGCGTGCTGAGGAGACACAAAGCAGTCGAGATGGAAAAAATTCACCACGCTGAGGTGAGTGTTGGTTCTTCTCCCACCGTCTCCTAAGGTACTCTCCCTGTCCTGGGGCTGGGCAGGGTGCCCTCTCTGGTGGGCACCTAACCAAGGAATCCTGCCCACGGGGTTTGAATGTGGATCCAGCTCCCACAAGACTATTTGAAAGCCAAAGGACTGGCCTGGCACCCACAAGGAGGAGGTTCTCCAAGCTGAGGGCTGAGGAGGAGACCTGACTGATCTCTACAGCTCCCTGACAAGAGGGGGCAGCCAGGTGAGGGTTGGGCTCTGCTCCCAGGGAACAGGGACAGGATGGGAGGGAACAACTTCAAGCTGTGCCAGGGGAGGTTCAGGTTGGACATCAGGAGGAATTTCCTCACAGAAAGAGTTGCCAGGCATTGGCAGGGGCTGCCCAGGGCACTGCTGGAGTCCCCATCCCTGGAGGTGTCCAAGGAAGGGCTGGACATGGCACTCAGTGCACTGGGCTGGGTGTCAGGGTGGGGATAAATCACAGGTTGGACTTTATGGTCTTGGGAGTCTTTTCCAAATTTAATGATTCTGGCATCTTCCTTCTCATGGACACTATGGGAAGTGCTCATGTGCCACAGGCCCTTCCTGATGCAGGGAATGACTCTCCCTTCCCTGCCTGGATGAGGCTGTTGGTGCAGATCAGAGTCTGCCCCTTCCTGCAGGCTCACAACAATCACCAAGGATCCATAGGGAATTCCCAACTGATTCAAAGAGGGACACACAGGAAGCCAGGACACACCCCCAGAGCTGCCCAGAGGAAGGCTGTGCCCTCCCCAGGCCCAGGGCTGTGCACATACATCTGTGGCCATGAGCTCCTCGCCATCATCCAGGTTGTCCACCGTTGTCACCCCCTGGGAGCAGAAGTGGTAGTCGTAGGGGTTGAGAGACAGCAGCAGCATATCTGCAGGGGGGTGACAGGCAGAGGGTGAGGCCAGCCTGGCAGGGACATCCCTGGGCAGAGGGACAGCCCTGCACACAGATGGAGCAGGAAGGCATCCCCAGCCTCACCAGCTGGGGGAGGAACAGCCTCTTCCAGCACAGGCAGGTCCACACATGGGTCCACCTCTTCTGTGCTTGCCTCCTGCTTGCTATCTTGGGATATGGCCTGGCTGCAGACTGATTTAGAAGTGGCCACCATGCCCTTGTGACTCCAGATAAGATTACTGCTCCCTCAGACCTGCCTAATAAGGTGCTGTTCAGCACCAAGCTCAGGAGCCCTCAGCCAAGAGCTGACCACCCCAGGGGCTGTGCCAGCCATCCTCCTGCGTGGGGAAAGGCTTCCTGAGTGGGATGTGGCACCAGGAGGCTGCTCAGAGCTGCCCCAGCACAAACTCAGATCAGGTGGAGCTGTCCTGGGGATCACATCTACAGCAGTGCCCAGAGACAGCTGGGCAGCTGTGTCCAAGCTCACCTGGAACAGGTCATCTCACTTGTTGAGGAGGCAGCAAAACACTTCCCTCTATCCCAAAATGAGTAAATGTGCAGCCTGCACACGCTGAGGTCAGTGCTGTACCCACCACCCCACGAGGACTCTGTGCAAGGCAGCTTTGCAAAGCACATTCCCACCTTGCAGATAGACCCTGGGTGACCTCTGCTCCTACACAGTGGCAGAAAGGGCTTTAGTCTGGCTTCTCAGCCTGTCAGGATAATGGAGCTGGGCTAGATGACCTCTTGAAATCCCTTCCACCCTGGATTCCACCAATCCCATGATCCTGCACAGCTAGCAAAGCATTCAAGGGCAAAACCTGCATGGTGAGCTGGGTCTGCTCATTCCTGTGGACCCCAAAGCTGACAACAGAGCTCTCTGGGGCTGTTTTCAGGCCATCCTGCTCTAAGGGCTGTGCTGCAGCTTTGGCTGCCTTACCTTGCAGCTCTGGTTTCTTCCCAGACAGGATCTGGTAGAAGATGTGGTAGCTCCGTTCTTTGGGTTGCTGGAAAATCACTCTGGATTTTTCCAGAAGATCTAGAATGAAGTAGGGCAGAGGGGTCAGAGCAGGGCTTGTCCCTTCCCAGAGCTGAGCACAAATGGTGGGATGAATTCCCTCCCCAGGGCAGCTACTCACAGATGTCAATGTCTGCAGAGGCCAATTTCCCTGAGGGACCAAAGTGGATCCGGATGAACTTGCCCTGAAAACACCCACAGGAGGTAAGTGCTGGGCTTGTACAGCTCTGAACAGCCCCTAGAACCTGAATCAATTTCCCACTTCTTGAGCTTCTGCTGATGCCAGCCAACTTCCTGGCCTCTATAAAGGGGTGAAGTTCTCTGCTTTGTAACGTGAAGAAGCTCAAAGAGCATTGCCCAAGGGTTTAAATACCAGGCAGGCAGAAATTTCCCTGACAGCAGATAAACCCCTGTCCTCAGGTCTATTCTTACCACTGACCATTCAGTGACACGGAGCCTGCCTGCAGCCCCTGCTCCGTGCTGGGCTCAGGGTCTCCCCCAGCAGTGCCTCCCTCCCCTCCAGGCACAGCAGCTCTGCAGCCACAGCAGAGCCAGGCTGGGCTCAGCAAAATCGGTGCTGCTTCCTGGAAGGGACACACTTGTCTGTCCCACAGCACTCCAGGCTGTGCTCACTGTCCCTCTCAGCTTTGGCCCTGCCAGGGATGTCTCTCCAGCCACAGGCTGTGACACCAGGGCCATTCATGCTGGCCACCATTTGCTGTACTGAAAAACCAGAAAAACGTGGCTCTGGCAGTCCAGTGCCACTGAGAAGCAGATCCAGCTGCCTGCCACTGCCTGTGGCTCCCAGGGCACAAGGCCACAGTGCCACCCACTGTGCATGCAGCCCACCCCAGCAGCCACAGCTCCCTGCCCCGCTGAGGCACTCACAAAACGCGAGGAGTTGTCATTTCGGATGGTTTTGGCATTGCCAAAAGCCTCCATGGCTGGGTTAGCCTCGATGATTTGATCCTCGAGGGTGCCCTGGAGAACAAAACCAAAGGGTGTGTCACACAGCCAGAGGGGATCTGTCACCAAGAGCAGGGAGCAGTGCCAGGGGCTGCTTGCTGCACTCAGCTGTCTGTGGGACCTGCTGCTCCCGAGGAGACGTGCCTAGGCCATACATCTCTGTTCATCAGCACAGCTGAGGTTGGCAGCAGAGCCCTCTGTGGCCTTCTCCTCACCCAAACTGGAGTCCCAGGCTGCTGTTCCCTCTGCACACAGCAGTCCTTGCCCCCTTTCTCAGGAGCTACACTATGCAAACCAAGAGTAAGCTCGTGTTGTTGCAACAGGCTGAATCATTTCAGGCTCTCTGATGTCAGGAATTTCCTCTTCCACAAACCAAAGTCGAGGGCAGCTCACATCAACAGCACATTGTGAAACAAGGTCCCTACACCAACAACATTGCAGGGTCCCAGTGTGATGGGAATATACCACAAGCACCAGCTGGTATGATCTGCTGGGAATACTGGGGCTCTCCTGAGCAAGTCCTAAGATGAATCCTCTCCTAACCTTGTTTTTCCATGTGTGTTTTTCTGTTCAAAGATAAAGAGACAGCCCCTGCCTAACGCAGGTAAAGCAGGAGAAGGATTTGAGGAGAGGAGTAAGAAACTGCTCCAGTCTGCAGGAGACTGCTGCACCACACGGAGCATGGTGGGGTTTGACACCTGCTACAGAGTTTGGAGGCACAAACACCTGCAGGACTTTTCATGAGAGCTTTGCCCATACTCTGACACATTCCAATCCACAGGGCTTTCCTCAGGTGGGGAACACCAGCTCTGGGCTCTGCCTACCCAGAGCCACTCTCTCTTTCCACTGCTGGAACCACAACTGCTCCCTACTTCTGCAGCTCCAGGTGTGTGAAGGGCAAAGGAGACAGGGAGCAGCTGTGCATCACACAGTTACCAACACACCTGAGTGCCCCTTGAGCTCTTATCTCTAAATTCAGCCTGGCCTGGGCAGCCCCAAGACCCAGAGGTTCAGCCCCTGAGCTGTCTCACCCTGTTTGTCCTGGTGGTCACTCTGTGATGATAAACATCCCCAGGCAAGGGTGTGCACCAGCTAAAGGCTCAGAGAAACCAAGGATGTGTGACTGAGCCCTTGGGGTGTTGGGAGCCCCAGGGGCTGAACCTTTGCTGGGTTTCCTTGGAGCAATCACCTCAGAAATGTCCCCCAGGCAAGGACATCAGCTGCCTGCAGTGCTGGGCAGTGCCAGGGCTTGGCAGAGGGTGGCAAGGCTGGGCACCAGCAGGGCACTGGTGTGCAGCCAGAGCGCAGGGGCAGCTCCTGCCCCTCAGCACCACCACCCCCAGGTGGGCTTTGAGGCTGAGGAGGATCTTCAGGGTGTGAAGGCTTCACCTTTGGAGGAGCCCACACCACTCCTAGGCAAACTCTGGATAGAAATGAATGTTTATATCCAATTATCCCTTGAAGGAGAGGTTGGAGTCAGAAAGGCAAAAAGAGATGAAACAGCAAAGCTTCCAGCTGTGGGAAGGAGGCAGCTACAAAGCTAAGAGGAGAACTAAACAGTGTCCAGGTGCTGCTCCCAGACTTAAGGAGGAGGCCCCACACATCACCCCATCATAGATCTGTGGTGCAGCAGAACCCTATCCTCAGCATTAAAGAGCCCACAACACTTACCCCAGTTTTAGTGGCAAGAGCTGCCTAGAGAAAGGAGAGAAAATTATCTTTAGAAACCCAGGAAAGGCAGGCAAGAACCACAAGAAGCATGGTCAGAAAAGCAGGGCATGACCATTTAGTGCCAAAAAAAAAGTCCAAGAGAAAAAAATAACTTGGAGGATTAAACTTTTTAGGAGAGGCCAAAAAGTTGTTAAATAGATTAGCTCAAGAAAATAAAGAAATGCATCAAAAAGCAAGAACAGTTAAATTCAAACTTGAAGAAGAGGAAAGAAAATAATGCTGAAGTATTGCTTGTCTGATACCTAAAGCAGCCAGTTTGCTTCCTTGGGGGAAAGCAGGCTGGAGCCTCAAAGTATCCAGAAGAAATAAGCAATTGCAAGGGCAGCTCAAAAATAACCAGCACCAAAGAAAAGCAAGATCCAAAACAAGAGCAAGAAAAGCACAAGGTAGAAAAGGGTCAAAATCAACAAAAGGAGGGGAAAAAAAGGAGAAAATGCTGAAAAGCAAGGCTTAAAAGAGGCAAGGTGGGAAATGGAAGGTTTACTTCATCCCTTTAATGTTCCTTAAGAGGATTACTGGGTTGTTGAAAGAGGAAGAGAAAAGAAAGAGAACAACTAAAGTACTTCTTCCAGGCTGCACGGATTGAGCAGCCACATAAAAAAAAAAAAATCCATTTCCCCTTGAGCAGAATAATTTCAAGCCTTGCTTGTTCAAAAGTCAGGGAAAAGCCAAGCCCTGGGTGGATCAGACCAAAACGCAAAAAGTTGGGGAAGAAAAAGTAAGAAGAAAGGGGAAGGCAGGGAAAAAAAATTAAAAAACAAAAAAAAAAAAAAAAAAAAGAAAGAAAGGAAGAAAACAACAAGAACTTGTTTGAAAAGAAGGTCTTACTAATTTCTTGCCCGGTGTGTCGCCCAAGGCTGCGACAATGGCAAAGTACTGAATGACCCGCTTGGTGTTTACAGTCTTACCAGCACCAGATTCTCCGCTTAGAGCAACAGAAATACACAGATAAGGGCATGAGGCAAAGAACAGGCACAACCATCCCAGCCAAGCAAAGCCTCGGAGGATGGCGAGGTTGCAGCTCTCCCTCACCCCCCAGCCCGCGGGGGTACGTGCTTGTGTTCGGGGCTCGCCCTCGGAGCGACACCAGCTCCGGGCTGTCCGTGTGCCCCAGCAGGGCTCAGCAGCGGGCCCAGCCCTGCCCGGGGGCTGCAGCTGTCCGGGATCAGCCCGCTCCACCCGGGAGCTCGCAGCACGGCCGGCTTTGCTGGGGCACGGTGGGGATGGCAGCGGCACGGTGCCGGCCTGGAGGGTGCCCGCTGCGGGCTGCGGGGGGCTGAGCTCATCCCTATAGTTAGTGCCGCTGTGCCATTGTAATCCCAGAGCACAAAGAGCCGGGGGGAGCGGGCAGCGGGGCCGCCACCGGACACTCGCCAAGCATCTCTCCGCAGCCCCTGCCTTTCCTAATTAGGCCATGGCCGAGGCTAAAAATGTCCGTGGCTCCTGGCAGCGGCGAAGGGTCCTTTAGAGTCCTTTATATAGCCCTTATCTAGATGTCACTTGAAATCAACCTGGCCTCCACCCTCCCACATCACCCTTCTCCCCCGCCGCCGCCCCTCCGGCCACCACCTCGCTCCGGCCTTGGCCTCCATCTCTGCTTTCCCCCGGCTGCCCGGAGGGTGCCGGTGCTCGGGGCGCCCCGCGGCAGCTCCCGCAGCTGTCGGGCTGCGGGGGAGCCCGGCCCGCGCGGGGCTTTGTCACCTGGCACGGTGGCGGCGGGAAGGGTGACAGCTGCCGGCAGGGGAGGGGACACTGTCGGGGGGGCTGCTCTGGGCACAGGGTGCCCGTGCAGGGAGCACAGCACGGGGGGTCTGCGCTCACAGCGGGGCTGGGCAGGGCGAGGAGATGCAGGGGCACTTACGTGATGAGCATGGACTGGTTTTCACGGTCTGCAAGAGAAGGAGCCGGCGTTAGGGCAGCGCTGCCGGGTCTCAGGAGCCCGGGCTGCCCGGGATGGGGTCCCCCAGGGCAGGGCTTACTGCGGAGCATGTCGTTGTAGGCGTTGTCGGCGATGGAGTAGATGTGCGGCGGTGCCTCCGAGCGCCGCTTGCCCTTGTAGGCTGCCACCACGGGGGCCGTGTACACCGGCAGCCACTTGTAGGGGTTGATGGTGACACAGAAGAGCCCCGAGTAGGTCTGCAGAGGGAAAACGGGTAGATGAGGGGGTGTCCCAATGCCCCCTGACCTCCCCACCCCACCCCATCCCATGGGTGCCGTGGGCTTACATAGATCATCCAGTGGGAGTAGCGGCGCTTCAGGTTGTAGAGCACAGAGGCCTCGTTGAGGTGTGTCAGCATGGCCATGTCCTCAATCATGTCAAACTTGGGGGGGTTCATGGGCTGCACCTCGTCCTCCTTCACCACCCGTGTCTGTCAGAGGAGGGGGACACGTCAGAGGAACCCCAGCCCTTACTGAGCACCCTCTGCCCCAAAACCTGCCAGGTGGGAGGACACCCTGACAGTCCTGTGCTGGGGACAGCCTTGGTCCCTGTGCCTGCTGTCATCCTTGCAGGGCTGCCCAACATTCTGGGGTAACAGGCTCAGGGCAGCTCCAGCAGCACCCACCCACAAAGCCCAGCTGGGACAAGCACACCCAGCTTGCTCCCTCCTCAGAGAGTGGGGCTCTAGCTGAGCCTGACAGAGGGGTCCAAGTTATTTCCCCAAAATGTGCTTGACACCCCCATCCTGTGTTCTCCTTCCCAGCCTAAAAGCCCATGCCAGCACCGTCTTTTGCTCCAAAGGCATCCCTGGTTATTTGGGCAAACAGCTGAAGCCTGTACCCCATCACTTAAAACTGGATTTATTTAATCCCACGAGACCAAGCACGGGGAAAATATCACATTACGTATCTGGCCTGGATGGAGAAGCTGGATTTAGCAAATGGTCTTGTTAATAAAGACTAAATTAAGTCTTTCGGAGGTTTATCTTTTTTATGGGTGAAGATGAAGCAGGTGGTGTTAAAAGGCACCAGGTGTTAAAAGCAGGAGGGTACACAGAAGGATAAGGGAGGGCTTTATGTCTCAAAACTTTCTCCTGGAAATGCTTATCCAGGGAAAGCTGATACAGTTTCTGATTTTGTAAATCCATGACAAATCATTAAAAAGACAGTTTCAAGAGGAAACAGCAAAAAAGGTCTGGAAACGTCTCTGTTCTCAGAATTGGAAGGTGTTCTAAATATCAGAAGAAACTTCTAAAATTTATAACTCCTCTATGACAAATTTTACTTTGGAGAGAGCAAATCTCTTCACTTGCTTTCCAAAATTCAGATAAAAATATTTTCAAAACCTTGACACTTTCCAAAGACAATTACATATTTCTTTTTTCACATTTAGCAGGCACAAACTGTTCTTAGTACTATTCTGACTAGAGAAGAAATAGAAATAATAAAGTCTATCATCTACTGCCTGGTGAGGTCCTTGTTCTTTTCCCAGTTTCATACCAGTGTGCTCTGCAGTGAAGTTGCAGGGTCATAAGACTTCCACAGTGAAGAAAGGAATATTAATTAAGCTCATTTGCCGCTAATTGCACTGGATATTATCTTGACAAA
This sequence comes from Haemorhous mexicanus, assembly GCF_027477595.1. NCBI lineage: Eukaryota > Metazoa > Chordata > Aves > Passeriformes > Fringillidae > Haemorhous > Haemorhous mexicanus. The sequence continues at coordinate 4,031,479 of NC_082358.1, forward strand.
TACCAGCTGGTCCTTGTTTGCTTTGCCGCAGAAAGCTGGAACCTCTCTGCCTGCCATAGCCTGTCCTCCCAACAGCTCACCCCACTGCAAATCTGGGCTAAAAGGAGCAGGAATTGGCCAGCTGGCCCCTTACCTGTTGTTTCAGGCTCCAGGATGAGCTGGGCACTGGTTCAGCATCTCAAAGGGCTGTGCTGGAGGTGCTCCCCATCCAGGAGCCGTGCTGGGCCAGCCCCACCGTGCCCTCCGTGTGTCCCGCAGGACACCCACAGGGCTGTGACAGCAAGCCCTCGGTGGGAGATGCTGAACTGGTGCCACTCCTGGCAAGGAACTGGCCTACGTGTGCTGACACTGCCGTGTGTGTCCCCCCGGGGCACGGCTGATCAGGGTTATCAGCAAGAGCTCATGGCTTCAGACGTGATCCTGTCACACGTATCCCCCTCCACACACACTTGCTGTCCCTTGGAAAAGGAAAGGTATTTGCTTACTTCCTTATCTTTGGTTTCCACAGTGACTTTGCCACCAGAGCTTTCTTTTATTTCCACTTCGATATAGGCTTCTTTCTCATCTGGGATCCAAGCTCGCTTCTTTCCTGGAGGAGACATGGGGAAGGGAAAGGAAAGGAAAGGACATCATACAGGTTGAAATTTAGGACACCACGTGAAATTGTCAACTGAAAGCCACATAAATGCAGTTTGATAATGTGGAAGGACAGGCATTATTCCTACATAAGTTCTTGGTCATAGCAGCTGGGATTTCTTTGCCTTCTTCAGGTTCAGCAGCTTTTTACTTTGACGGGGTCAGCTTCAAGCCTGACAGAAATCTGCTGTTTCATGTGTGCCTGCACTCAGACTGTCATGAGAAGAGGACAGCAAAACTCTTCTGCCAAACTGCAAGGAGCAAGTTGGGCCCTGGATCCTGAGCGTGGCAAGCCATGGAAGAGCAGGGTGGGACAGAGAGGACACCTCCAAAATGAAAGAGCTGCAGAAGGCTTTGACACCAGCCCTCCTGTCCCTCAGGGCCGGAGGAGATGAAGGATCACCCCACCCACACCTCAGCAGACCAGGGGAAAGTCAAAAACCTGCTTATCTCATTTGTGAGATCTTCCTTCCCTCCAGGGTGCTGGGGGAAGGAATTCTGCAGTGCCTGTGATGCCTTGAGGAGCTGCACAGGGAGGGGGGCAGGGAGGACTCCTGAGAGAGCCACGGCAGAGGGGCAGGCTGGGGGACACACCCGGGCTGTGCTGGGCTCGGGGACACACCTGTGCTGGGCTCGGGGACACACCTGGGCTGTGCTCAGCTCGGGGACACACCTGGGCTGTGCTCAGCTCGGGGACACACCTGTGCTGGGCTCGGAAACACACCCGGGCTGGGCTGGGCTCAGGGACACACCTGGGCTGTGCTCAGCTCGGGGACACACCCGGGCTGTGCTGGGCTCGGGGACACACCAGGGCTGTGCTGGGCTCGGGGACACACCCGGGCAGTGCTGGGCTCGGGGACACACCTGGGCTGTGCTCAGCTCGGGGACACACCCGGGCTGGGCTCGGGGACACACCCGGGCTGTGCTGGGCTCGGGGACACACCTGGGCTGGGCTCGGGGACACACCAGGGCTGTGCTCAGCTCGGGGACACACCCGGGCAGTGCTGGGCTCGGGGACACACCAGGGCTGTGCTCAGCTCGGGGACACACCCGGGCTGGGCTGGGCTCGGGGACACACCCGGGCTGGGCTCGGGGACACACCTGGGCTGGGCTCAGCTCGGGGACACACCCGGGCTGGGCTCGGCAGCCCGGGGCTCTCTCTTACCGTCGAACGGGATGGTCTGAAGCTTCAGCTGCTCCGTGTAGCTTTTCCGGAGGTACGGAGCAGCCTCCCCAAACTCGCTCATGTCCAGCAGAGACATCTTGTCCATCTGAGGGAGACTTGGCAGCAGCAAAGGAAGAGTGAAAGACACCTGAGCGCTGAAAGGAGGGAAGGACAAGGGGTCAGTGCATGGGGACAGTGCCCACTGCTGGGTTGAGAACCTCGAGTGACACGGTCACCAAACAAGCTTTGGATTTTAGGGAGTGAGAGAAGACAGCAACAACAATGCTAGCTGATAAAAATTATATTAATGAGAAAATTACTGATACTTTCCCTTCTGATGCTGTCATTCCCCCACTGGAAATCCCAGTTGTGTGAGCTGGAATCACTTTGGTGTCAAAATCCACATTCCCACTTTAGGTGAGATTGTCAATAGCAGCCCTTTCCTTGATAAGCTCAGCTAAAAGCCATCCCAGCTCTACAGACCCGCTGGAGCCCTGGTGCCCTGCACAGAGTCCCCTGGCTGTTCTGCTGAGCGATACTGCAGCAGGATAAAAGCAAGGCTGGGTGTATTATCCCTGGGAAGACCCTTCTAGAAGGCTGCTGTGGCAGCTGCTTGGAAAAGCACTTTTATGACTCTGCTTCTTAATATCCATCTAATGCAGGGCTGCCCTGCAGAGCTCTGCAACGCCGCAGCCATCACGGATGGAGCCACAACTTGGCAAAACACACAGTCCTCAGCAAAAATGCTCATGATCCAGGTCTGTCCCACCCTCCTCTGTGCCAGCAGAGCCAGCCCCTGTCCTCAGGGATCAGCCACCCTGCAGGGGTGAAGCGGGTTAGTATGGGGGACACACGTGCACACAGACATGCTCTGTATTACTGACCTTGGTGCTAGGACTGAGTGGCTCTGTGCATGCTGCAAAGCCCCTTTTTATTGTGTCTGTCAAGGTCAGAGTGGGAAAAGATATGTCAGAAATTCCCATGTGTCATGTCCACACAGCTCCATTGGTGCTGCTGTCCCACTGCCCGGACAGACACAAAAGGCAAACTTCACTTTTATCTCTCTGCAAATGCAGCCTGGTTATTTTTATTCCTGTATTGTCAGGCGAGTACAAAGGCAGAGTGAGAGACTGCAGCTTGGGAAGGCAGCACAGCTCTCCCAGCCTGCTCTGCCTGTTCCAGTGGGGAGCTGGGGAATGAGAGCTCTGCCAGTTCCTCCTGCACCTGAGCACTCAATCCCATTGCTTCTGCCTCCCACCATGCCAGGAGAGCTGCTGCTTGGTGGGATGTGTGTGCCTGCTGCCTCTTCCAGCTGGAACATCCCAACTTCTCACTCAGCTCTAGTTTAGCTTCTCCCAGACAGACTGTCCAGAAGGGGAAGGACCCTGGGGCTTGATCCTCCAGGTTCTGCTCCCTGAACTCCTCACCTTGCCATGGGAGCTGGTTTTGTGGCTAGGCCAAGTTCATAATCTCTCAACAGAGAGGTTGCTGGGTTTCCTGCACACCCTTTTACCCAGACAGAGCCCAAAGGTGCTGTGATCACAGCCTGGAGCACACCTCCATCCTGGCAGCACCACCATGGGCTGCCCAAGATGGGAACAGGGCACCCCGGGGCTGTGCCAGCTCAAGGAAAAGCCATTTAGCTGCTGGCATCCAAAGTGCTCTGAGGTTTCTACCCTGGAGAACCAGGGCCTGTGGCTGCAGGGTTTGATATTCCCCATTCAGCACCTCCCACACCCCAGAGTAACTTGGGGCTGCTGCAGCCTCCTGACAGCGGGGGAAACTGAGGCAGGGAGTGGTTAAGGATCAGCTGTGCAGTGCTGTGCCCAGGCTGGATGTGGCACAGGCTCTGTCACAGCCAGAATAGCAGCACCAGAGGCTGCTTTGGGCATGTGGCTTCAGCCTGGGCACACAGCCGAGGCTGCAGAGAGATTTTTGCAGCCCCAGCACCTGCCCTGAATGCAAGCCCCAGCCATAGTCAGTCTTTCCATCCATCACACACGTTTGCTGCTACACCCCCCCAGTCTGGGTTCCCCGTGCCATCCTCTCTGCACCCCCAACAGAAAGATTCCTGCCCTCCCACCCTGCTTTGGAGAGATGTCTGAGAGATTCATGGGGTGGAGGAATGTGGGAAATAGTAAAGGTAAGATTTTCAGAAAGCTGGAAAAGCAGGCTTTAGAAACAGAAAGAACAGCTACAGAGAGAATCAGCTACAGCTGCATAGTCTGCAGGTAGAAAAAGTTACAATAGTATAGCAAGTAAGGACATGAAACAACAGTTTTAGAAAACCTCCAAACACAGAGGAGGACTGCAGAGCCATGCCCTGTGGGCTGAGCCCCAGAGGGAGGATGGCTGGGCTCAGGGATGGGTTGATGTTGCCTTCACTGGCAGTAATGTCAGTGCTTTGCAGACTCCCCCAGAACTGAAATGCTGCCATGGAGGGGAATAATCCTCCCATGGAGGGGAATGTGTAGCATGAGCAAGGACTTGGGGTACATCAGGATAAAATGGGGTGCAGGGCCCCATCCCCATGTCCCAAGTGGGCACTCCTCAGCAGGTTAGTGTTCAGGAGTGCAGGTCCTCATCTGGATTTGTGAGCAGCTGGTGCAGAGCTGGGTCCACCAACACATCTGCTGCAACCCCCCAGGGTGAGACCATGGGGACACCAGTCCTGAGGTCCCTCTTGACCATGGCATGCTCAGTCTTGCCAAGATGGAAGAGTTCCAGCAACCTGAAGAGCCACAGGCTCTGGAGGACCTCAGAGCCCTCTGAGGTTACCCTGGTGGTCTTCTGCCTCTCTGTCCTGGGCTCCGAGTCAGGTTTCCACCCACTCCCTGGAGGGACCCGAGGCTTTGGTGGGTCCTGTGCCAAGTACCTTTGCCACAAGCGCCCTGGCAGTGGGATGAGCCCTTGGCCCAGCCCCACCAGCTGGCCCAGCCTCACACATTCTTCTCAGGGCATGTACTCGCCCCACACTCTGCTCACCCCCTCCCCTGCCTTATCTTTAAAGCGATTTTATTTTCGGAGATTCCTCCTGCAGTTCCTTCTGTTCGCCCTGGTTCCTCTCCCTCTTTGAAGAGGTTCCAGCAGGGTCCATCAAAGGCCAAGCAGATCTGTAGAAGGGGAAATGTGAATTGGTCACTCCAGCAGCTGCTGAAGGGTTCTTCTGCCAGGTTGGCGTGGTTTTGGCGCTGGTGTTTGTGATGTGGTTTTTCTGGATGCTGGGAAGCTCATCCCTGTATGGCTGGCAAGGCCAGAGCTGTGCCCTGCTCAGGCAGGTGGGACAGGGCAGTAGGATCTTATGGACCTCCCACAGAATCCCATGGGCACAACGAGGAGCTCATGGCTTCAGCCTGAGCAGAGGGGAGTTTTCTCTAGGTGGCTCTAGCCGAGAGTGAACAGTGTGCCCAAATGACTCCCCAGCCCTGCATGCCACCCTCAGCAGTGAGATCATCTCCCCTGACCACTGAGACACCTCTGCTCTTCCCCCTGTGCTCTGTGCTTGGTGTTGGTGCCCCATGACAAAATGGAAAAGGAGGGGGCTCCTCAGCCAAGCCCCCGAGGGCTGGACAAGCCTCTCGCCATGGGACAGGGCACCACCAGCACCAGGCAGCAGAGCTGCCCCTTCAGTGAACGTTTTGTGGTCAGACCAGCTCCTACCCAGCCCTGGAGAGCCAGGAGGGTGCCAGGGGCTCAGGCACCCTCTCCAGAGAAATCCCCTGGCTGCTCCCTGACCCTCAGGAGGAATGTTTCCCATTAGCAGGCTCTGATAAGTGGCAGGAAGGAGAATTACTCTCCGTGTCAGGCAGCTCACTAGAGGTTTCCACACTTAACATATCCCCACTATCAGCTCCCTGAAATGCACTGGAGGGGGGTGCAAAGGCAGCTGATTAGATAAAGACAATCTGCAGAGGGGCTATTTCAGGCATATTTCCATGGAGTGGGAATGTCTGCTTACACAGAGGCAGGAGGTGACAGGCCAGTGCTGCCAGACTGGTCACATCCCTCCAGCTCAGCCTGCCCATGCAAGGCCCCCTCCAAGGCAAAGCCCTGAGCCCTCCCAGCCCTGTCCCACCAGGGTGACAGAGACAGCAGCCACCAGCCCAGCACAGCCCCCTCGAAGTGAGCAGGAGATGGGGGCAGCAGCAATGCATCCCAAAGGTAAGGCGTTCCTGTGGGGTTTAGGATGGGGTTAGCACTGGATCCCCTCATCTCACAGCTCTTCCCACCATGGTGCTGCCTGGATGTCCCTCCCTGGGGACAGTGCTGGACCCATCCTTTGGCTGGCAGTGCTGCCTCTCTAGCCCTCCATGAACACACACAAAGCTGCTGCTGCCATGAGCACCCTCCTGCAGTGGCTCCCACCTTGCCCTGGGCAGCACAGGCGTGTTGGTGGCTGACCCTCCACACAGGGAGCCTCCAAAATGAATATCAGGAATGAGAAAGTACCTGGAAGAGACATGGCATGAGAAATTATTACATAGAGTTAGCAAGCAAGGTAACACACAGGCACAGAGAGAGTGAGGTCTGGAGACTGGGAAAATTGGAAGGGTTTTGTTTGTTGGCCTTGAATTTTCCAGCTTTGAGGTTCTGGGGGTTTTCTTCTGGGGATTGCCATGATAAGGCATTTTGTAGGAATGAAGGTTGTCCTGAACACTGCAAAACTACAGTAATATGTGAGCCTCCAGTGAGGTTTTGGCAATGCACTTCAAAACAATGAGAGTAAAGAGAATATTGCCCTGTTCATCTGAATACTTAACAGCACCTTAATTGCAGCTGGCCTGCCAGGACAGACCCTGGAACACGGCAGCCTTTGGAAATCATGACCAGCAGCTGCCTTGGAGGCTGCAAAGGAGGGGCAGAGGCTGATCAGAACCAGAGCTGGGCTGCAGTTCTGACACTGTGGGCATGGTCTGCCCTGCAGTGCCCCAGCTGCTCTGGTTTTCACCTGCTGTGAGATCTGGAGCAGATTTGGGAGATTTTTGGAGGAGGTTGGGTAGGTGTTGTCCTGCACATACAGACCAAGCCCAAAAAACCAGTTCCTGGGGCAATCCCATTCCAGCCCCCTGCTATCTCCATGCCTCTTGCACCTTTTCCCTCTCTCCATGGGAAGCCTCCCCACTACTCTGGGTCATCAACCCTCACACAAGATTGAGCTCAGTCCATCTCATGGCAGGGGACAATTGTTCAAAGTGGAGTGGCAACAGGTGTGGGAACTCCTTATGGGATCTGCTCAGCTTAGACCTTTCTCAAGACCCAGGAGGGAGGAATATTCCTGCATGTCCTCACATCATAACAGGAGAATTCACCCCACTATGGCCCATCAGCCAAGATGGGCTTCTCTGTGTCAAAACTGCAGCAAATGTCTGGTTCCAGGTATCCAGCCTCTAGTCTGGACTGCAGACAGCAGCTTTCCCCTATGAACCATCCCCTGTCCCTAAACAAGGCTCTGTCCTATGACTTTTGGGCTCTGGGTTTTCCTGAGCACCCCAGCACAGCAGCTGAGCTGGACACAAACACACAGAGTCTGTGCTCCCACCCTCTTGGTGGCTGGTAAGTGAAATAACCCTCCTTAGAAGCCTCTAAGTCCTTCCTGAGGGGCAGTGAGGGGACAAGCTCTGATCTCTGCTCTCTGACCAGGAACAGGACCCAGAGAACAGCTGGAGCTGTGCCAGGGGAGGGTCAGGCTGGAGATCAGGGAAAGGTTCTTCCCCAGAGGGTGCTGGCACTGCCCAGGCTGCCCAGGGAATGGGCACGGCCCCGAGGCTGCCAGGGATGCCCAGGGTGGGGGTGTTGGGGTGTCTGGGCAGGGCTGGGGCTGGGCTTTGATGAACCCATGTGTCCCTTCCAACTCAGAATATTATAAAAGTTCCCCAAGGCAGTAAGGGCTGGTGTTGGCGGGGATCTGGGCCCAGCACCAGCTGCTGGGTCCCTGCCCTGGGGCTGCTCCCTGCTGGCAGAAGGGGATCCCCACCCGTGGCTGGTCCTCACCCTGGTGCTGTGGAGGCTTGGGCACAGCTCAGGGGAGCAAAGGTGCAGCCTGACACAGCAGGTCTGTTTGCTACCCCTGGTCCTGCTGCCCCTCTGGCAGCCAGGCTCGGGCTATTTATACCTCACCCACAGCCACTTCACGGCACAGAAGGGTCTGGTGGAAAAGCCAAGGAAGTGAAATTACTTTGGGGAAGAAATGACACTACCCACTTATAAATAAACCCGGGTTTCATTGATCTTTTAGATGCTCTCTTGGCAGAGAGTCCAATGTCACCGCTCCAGCAATGCAGACAATACTCGGGCATTGTTTTATTCTCAGTTACAGGGAAAGGGACAGCACCAGCTGCCGTTCTATCTTTAGCCCATGAGAGCACCCTTCAATTGTTCTGCACTTCAAACAATAGCCCCACGTTGGGGAGAGGAGGATTGCTGGCTTTACCACAGCGTTTTACATTGAAATACAGCCTTAGAGACACCAGATTTCTGTCACACCCTGGCTGAAGCTGATGCTTACACCGCAGGGAAGCCAGGGTTCCAGAGTGTTTAGTTTTTCTAGTGGATGATGGGCCAACAAGAGGTTTGGCTCTCCGAGGAGATCTTTGAACTCTCTTCCATGAAAATAGTCCTATTGTTCTGTCTTTAGGGTCTGGTGCTGGGCATCACATCATTTCCTCCCGCTGTGCCTTTGGGGTTGCTCTATTGCAAGCACTGGTTTCTGCACTGATGCCCAAATACCTGATGTAAAACAGAGCTGCCCAAAACCTCAGACTGGGCTAAACTGGTTTCTCTGCAGCTGGTAATGCAAAGGAGAACCCAAAGGGGCTTTGGAGTTTTTCTCCTCATTACAGGGTACCAGGGAAGCGAGTGTGCGAGGGATGAGCAGCTCCTTGGAGGCGTGGAGGGGCAGCCAGCGCCCAGCTCTGCACCCACCGGCAGCTGCAGGCTATCAAATGCCCCTGCAAAGCTCGGCACTGCTGTGGGCAAGCGAGCTGCTGCCTCTCTGGTGGCTCTGCCGGTGCCCTCGGGCACGGCCGGGGGAGCTGGGATGTGCCGTGGGCATCGCGGGGCGGGATGTACCTGCTGCAGAGCTGCCACTGTCGTGTCAGGCTCGGCTGAGGGAGGACAGCAGGGTCATGGCACAGCTATTCATTGCCCCCACCCCGCTGTGGCCGAGGTTGTCTCGAGTTTCAATTGTCTGAGCGCAGGGCAGCCTTTGAAAGGGGATGCGACAGCCCAAAGCCATAAAGCCCATCTTTGAAGGCTCTTTAACAGGGAGAGGAGAGGTTTACAAATACAAAATGCTTTTCTTTAAACTTTGCGGGACTCTATTTTTAGCAAATAAAGATAATGGCCCAGTTGCTGTTGTTCATCTTTTGTTGCATGGAACATGCCAAATACTTACCATGTCTGCCATATTTTTTTATGATTCAACCTCCTCTGAGCTGCATTGCAGCTCTCTGACCCTGTAGCAGAGATTATGAGCAATCTGCGTGTACAAATCCTCCCGGGCTACTGGATTACTCTGAAAAAAATCTCATTCTCCAGAGTCAATTGGGAAAACAAGACAGAAAATGCAAGTCACAGCTCTCTATAAAATACTTCTCCTATTCTGAGCAGGGTACATTAATTCCAGGAACTCCCAAGAAAAGGGCAGAGCTTTTTTCCCCAGGTTTTTGCAATGAATTGGGACTATTTTTGCAATGTTTTGCTCAGAAACTGAAGCTTTTTATGCCCTTTCTCAGAGCAAACCTCAGGTAGGGGAGACACAGGACCCTGAAGTGAGGATTGAGAAGGAAAATGTTTCTGTTTGAGAAAACTTTGTATTTCTGCACCCTTATTAAAATTTGTTCCTCATGTCTGGTGGGGTCTGAGCTGGATCCTGGCCCAGGGCAGTTTTTCAGTGAGATAAGACTGGATCACCAGCTGCCAGATTCATAGCCTGGATCTGTATTAATTAAGGTGTGAATCCACAGTTACTGATGGATGGGGCAGCAGAGAGGAAAAAGAAAGAGTAGGATTCTGTGCCCAGAAAACAAACAGGGTGGGTGTTTATAGAATCACACAACAGTTTGGATTGGGAGGGACCTTTAAGTTCACCTCATTCCATATCCCTGTCACTTCCATATCCATGCCCATGTCACTTTCACTAGACCAGGTTGCTCCAAGCCCTGTCCCATCTGGCCTGGGACACTTCCAGGGATGGGGCACCCTGTGCCAGGGCCTGCCCACCCTCAGAGAGTAGAATTTCTTCCCAATATCCCATCCAACTCTGCCCTCTAGCAGTGGGAAGCCCATTCCTCTGGTTTTGTCACTCTTCTCCAGCACTCTTGGAGCCCCTTTAGGCACAGGAAGGGGCTCTGAGGTCTCCCCAGAGCCTTCTCCTCTCCTCTCATACCCCCAGCTCTCCCAGCCTGGCTCCAGAGCAAAGGGGCTCCTGCCCTTGGAGCATCTTCATGGCTCTGCTCCAACCTCCCAGGAGAGCTGTAACTACAGAGCTTCATTTTGCTGAAAGATTCCAAAGAACTGAGCTAAAAGGCTCAAAATGACCCAGACAGCTCCTGGCACAGGCAGCAAGATAAAGAGCCAGTCATGTCCCAGCCTGTCCAACAGTGATGAACTCTCTGTGGAGGGTGACCAAAGGCAAATGTAACAACAGGCACTGTCCAGCTTGCTGGAGGCACATCCCAGGGTCAGGGCTGCCTTCTCATCCTCCTCCTAGTGCATCCCACTTCAAAGTGCCCTCCTGAGATTTTCCCTTGCTGCCCCAGGGTGTTGTCCTTAACCCACCCACAGCCTCTGTGCAGGTTAGGTGGGTCAGGAACCTTCCTATATAGAGAAGTTTGGGGCAAAGGGCTTTTGGTGGGGCTTAGTACTGGTGCTGTGGGGCTTGGCACTAGTGCAGTGACAGACTTGGTGCTGCTTTTGCTGCTGCCTAACAGCTGTCTTAGGCCAGCTGGTACACTGATGCAAAGGTTAAAGTCACTGGCCCAAGGCCACCAGCAAGTCAGTGGTCAAGTGAGGAAAGGACTCATAGGCAGGCAAATTACACATCCTATAGCTCTGGGACAGGGTCACCCAGGGGATGTCTCCATCCTGGGAGATTCTCAAGGTGTAGTTAATAAAGCCATGGCTGCCCAGTTCTTGTTCTACGGATGCTCCCACTGGAGCAGGAGGTTGGATTAGAGACCAGACACCTCTCTAACAGCAGGAAATGTCTGAGCTAATCCCTGCTGGTAGAGAAGACAATAAAAAAAAAAAAATAGTATCCAATGGCAACACTCTAGAGTCAATTAAATAATCTGAAATCTCTCAGTTTTGTAACTGCAGGATCTGAGCATCATATGTGAATTTACTCATCCCTCTCCCAAAGCTGCACTGGTAAAAGCTGAAGTCCAAAGATGCAGATGTCAGGCTGGTTCTGTTGGCTACACTCAAGCATCACACACGCATCTCCTCACCAGCCATCAATGGTTTCAAACATTTATAACACAATTCCAAAGGCTGTCAGGAACTGAGAAGAGTCAGTGAGGGTCCTGCTTACTCTCCCTCTCACGGTGGGGCACAGGGTATTTGTAAAGTCTTACTAAGGAAACTGCAAACCCTGTGGAAGCTGCGGGCCGAGTGCCCCGGCGGGGCGGGAGCGGAGCAGCGGCAGCAGCAGGGCTTGGTGCTGGAGCAGCCGGGGGTGCGGGGCCGGCCCGGCTGCGGGTCCGCAGGCGGAGCGGGCAGGACGGGCCGGGGCAGGGGCCGTGGAGCGGAGCAGCCAAGGCAGGAGGGCTCTGGGTGCCCGGCCCGGGCTCTGCTCCCTGCGGCGAGGGATGAGCGGGGCTGCAGGGAGGGCAGGGACCGCGGCAGCGCAGCGGGCGGGCAGGGCCGGCAGGGCTGCGGCAGCCGCGGAGCCTCCAGCGGGACCGGCCGAGCCCTCGGGGATCCCCCGGAACCTCCAGTGGGACCGGCCGAGCCCCTGGGGCTGCCCCCGGAGCCCCCAGCGCTGCCGAGCCCCCGGGGACCCCCGGAGCCTTCAGCGGTGCTGGCCGAGCCCCCGGGGCTGCCCCCGGAGCCTCCAGCGCGGGCCGAACTGAGCCCCTGGGGATCCCCCGGAGCCTGCAGCGGTGCTGGCCGAGCCCCCGGGGCTGCCCCCGGAGCCTGCAGCGCGGGCCGAGCTGAGCCCCCCGGCATCTCCCGGCGCCTCCAGCGGGGCCGGGCCGAACCCCCGGGGCTGCCCCCGGTGCTGCCGGCCCCCTGCTCCGGGCAGGGGCTGCTGGGGAGCTCCTGCCTGCCCCGGGGGTGCTCGGGGAGCGCCTGGGTGAAGCTGCCTGGGAAGGGGCCGAGTTCGGGCAGTGCTGGGCCCCGGGCTCGTTGCGGAGCGGCCTCGGCTGCTGTGGGAGCCCGCAGCCCTGCCCTGCCCCAGCGCACCCGCCGGGGCTCGGTGCCAGCACCCAGAGCTCCCACAGCGACCCTGCGGCCACCGCGGACACCGGCACCCGCGGGGCCCAGAGCCCCGGCCCCGGCCCAGCACAGATAGTGCTTGCCCCTCCAGGCCTTATCCGAGTGGGGCACAGGGGCCAGGGGCCGCTGCGGGCAGGGCAAGGATCTCCCCTCTTGGCTTTTTTCTCTTGAACAATCCGGGCACAAAGCTAGTGGGAAAGCAAAGGCCAGAGCCTTTGGGGTCTCCAAGCCTTTAACACTGGCCCCTGCAGCTGCAAAGGCTGCTCTCAGATCCTGGCTCCAGCAATTCTCAAGGTTGTCATGGCCTTGAGAGCGTGAACGTGGATTTTCTATCTCTGTGGCCTGATGCTAGCTCAGCCCAGGAGTCCCTGTGGCTCCAGCAGGAAGGGTGGCCAAATGTTTCCTGCCTTCTTTGGTGGCATCGCTGCAGGGGCTGCTGCTGTCAGAGCCTCCTCTCTGCTGGTGACAGCTTTGCTCTTGGGGACACCGCTCTGCAGCAGTCCAGGAACTCGAGCAGTGCCCAGTTCCAGGAGTGGCATCAGTGGGACCCCCTGTGCACAGGGACCCCCAGACCCCGGGTGCCCGTGCCAGCACCCCCAGGGATCTCCAGCCCCAGGAACCCAGAGAAAGTGGAAACCACAACTCTGCAAACGCTGCTTGTGCCCAAAGCAAATGCAAAGAAAGCTGAGGTCTGACAAACAAGGACAATGTATTTACAGAAGAGCAGTAAAACCAATAAACTTATTTACATTATAAGAATCATTATAACAACATTCTATATAATGTATTTACAGATGGGTCTAAGAAATACAAAATGTATTGACATAAGGCCCAATGAAAAAACAACCTTCGAAACATATTTACAGAAAGCTCTATGAAATAATAATATTCATAACATATTTACAGGAAACTATCAAAGGACAGCCTATAAAACATATGTACAAAACAGATTTTCACAGCCAGCATCTCTGTCGGTTCTGGAAGAGAGGGAAGCAGCACGAGGACATTCCAGCCCAGCCCTGAGGACTGTTCCCTGTGTCCCCAGGCTGGCACACACTGCCACAGTGGGACTCTGCTGCCAGCACTGAGCCCAGGTGGGCTGGGAGCCGGGCCCCAGGCACTGGGACGGGGCTGGTGTGGCCCAAAGCAAGCACAAGGCAGGCCGGGTGGTGTTTGTGCCACCACAAGCCAGAGTCCCCTGGGCACCGTGTCCCTGAGCAGGGCCACCCAGCCCAGCCCCAGCCTGGCAGCAGGTGAGCCACCCTGCCTGTTGGCAGGGCATGGCCAGCACCTGCCTGTCCTGCTGCTTGGGCTCCATCTTCATCCCAGGACCATGGGCTCCTCCTCATCTTCCTCATCGACCTCCATGGCCTCCATTTCTTCCTCCATATCAACCTCCAGCTCCTAAACAAACTCTTCAACATCCACCTCTATAATTTCTTCATTATCTACCACCATATCTATTTCCATCTCCTCTTCTTCATCTGTCAGGCTGCAGCAGGAAGCCAAACCTCACAGTGGGGTCTCTGTTCCACACCAGCACCACTTCGCTCCAGCCTGCCCGGGCAGTCAGGGGGTGCCCCCCTCCCTGGAATGCCACTGCACCTTCACTGGGACAGGAGTGCACATCCTGCTGGGATTGGTGCTTCAGTCCAGACAGCAGGGAAAATCCAGACAGCAGGAACAGCTCAGAACTGATGGGCATATCAGGGAGCAGGTGACAAGTGACCACTGGTAGCAGGTGAAGGGTGCTGTGCTCATTTCCAGCTCCTGGCTGGCAGTGCCAGCTGGAACACTCTGGGAGCTGTGGTATCACCAGAATTCCAGGGCTGCTCCACACTGGTGGATAGTGATTGTAAAATGATCAAATCTTGATTGATTACACTTAGAAGGACCCTAAAGATCATCTCATTCCAACCTGAGCAACCTCCCACCAGCTCAGGTTGCTCAGGGCCTATGGAACCTGGCCTTGAATGTTCCCAGGGACGGGGCATCCACAGCCTCTCTGCACAGCCTGTGCCAGGGCCCAACACCCTCACAGCAAACAATTTCCTCCCATCATCAAATCTAAACCTACTCTCTCTCTGTTTCATCCCTTTCCCCCTTGTCCTGTCACTGCAGGTCCTGAGGAAGAGTCCCCTCCTGCTTCCTGTAGCCCCTTCACTCACTGGAAGGATGCTGGGAGGTCTCTACACAACCGTCTCTTCTCCAGCCTCAACTTTCTCAGCCTTTCCCTATCGGGAAGTTCCCCTCAGGAACTTCATGGCCTCCTCTGGAGCTCCAACAGTTTCCTGTCCTTCTCCTGTGGGAGCCCCAGAGCTGCAGGCAGCCCCACAGATGGGCTGTGCTGAGGGGGGCAGAGAGGCAGGGTCCCTTGTTGGGTCCAGCTCTTGATGCTTTGGCTGCACATGAGCATCACACCCCATCTCCTCACCAGCCATCTATGGCTTCAAATGTTCCTAGCACAGGTCAAAAACCAACTCCAGCCCTGCTGCTTTGGTTGGAGCCTCACAGTTCTGTCCTTAATGAGCTGTGAAAATGCCCAAGCCATTCTATAATTTCAGTGGATGCACAAATGTTTGCATTGTGATGACAACAAATCTTGTTTCTTTTTACACTGTTGGAAGTACGAACACAAGGTTGTTCCATTTCATTACACTTATTCAGAGGGCAGACCAAGTTAGGACTGACAGTTCCTTTGCACATTGAAATTAAGTAAAAAGGACCTGTTCAGGTTTGATTTATTTAGATCTAAATTCTGCTTGCTCCTAGTAGAAAATTGACCGTCTTGATTTCCCACACTGCCATTTCAAGTCCTGTTGCTGGGAAATGAATGTCCTGTAAGTACATGAAAGGGTTCTGAGACCTGCTCTTTCCCAGGTGTCCCCCGGTGAAGAGGCCCAGAAGATCCCCAGCCTTGGCTCTGTGTGACACGAGGGCAGAGAGCACAAACCCACAGTCACAGGGCCAGAAAAACCTCAGCTTGCACCCAGAACACTGCTGAGAACCTGGGAGCACCTCCGTGCCGCGGCACAGGGCCGGGACATGCCCTGGGGACACCGGGAGCACGGGACAGCTCCATGGGAACTACAGGGGCCATCAGCCCTGGGGCTGCACCGCGAACCCTCGGCCAGCCCTTCCCAGGCCCTGCCGGGGCAGCGCAGCAGAGGCCCCTGGGTGAGGAACAGGGCAAGAAACGGAAAACATAACGATATTCCTAATTCCTTTCCCTTCCTCAGGCGGGTCCGCAGTTGCTCTGTCCTGCCCTGCCTGCCCAGGGTGATTCAGCTCCCATGAGGACAGCAATGGCGGTGAAGGTGTTCGCACGGATTTACAGGACCGCTGATGTTGGAAAGGGCCTCTACGAACACTGCGCCAACCCCTTCCATGGCTCTGGGCTCCCAGTAGCTCTGGTCCCGAGCAGCCCCTGCACGCAGCGGGCGGATTTCACGAGCTGCAGCCCCAGACGCGGGCGAGCAGCCCCACCAGCGCCCTTGTCGCCCTCAGGATGTCGTGATATGATGTCACACCGCCGTGACACGGCCCGGCGCGTGCGCGCTGCGCGCTCCCGACGCGGCTCCTCCTCCTCCTCCCGCCCCCGCTGCGCGGCATCGCACACGACAGGCGCTTTCCCCATGCTGATTGGTATATTGAGCTGCCAATCTGCATGAGGGGCGGAGCGAGGGGCGCGGCCCGTCCAATCACGGGGCGGTCCGCAGCGCCCGCACCGAGCGGCTGGAGCAGGTCCGGGTCCGGGCGGTGGAACCGGGTGCGCCGGGACGGACCGGGGGTCAGTGAGGGGCTTGGACAGACGGCGGGCTCGGGGACAGCGATGTGCCGAGGGCTGGGGCTCAGGAAGCGGGGAGCGGGAACCAGGAAGGGGCCGGGGTTCGCGGGCCAGGGTCGGGGCGCACTGACGATCTGGGGACAGGGGGCCGGCGTGGCGACAGGGAGCGGGGACAGCCAGGGGCCGGGGACAGCTGGGGCTCAGGACACAGGGGCTGGGGACAGTCAGGGGCTCAGGGCACAGGGGCCAGCGCTCAGAGAACGGGGGCTGGGGACGGCCTGGGGCCGGGCTCAGGGCGCAGGGGCTGGGCACAGGGAGCGGGGACAGCCGGGGCTCAGGGCACAGGGGCCGGGGACAGCCGGGGCTCAGGGCACGGGGGCCGGGGACAGCCGGGGCTCAGGGCACAGGGGCCGGGGACAGCCGGGGACAGCCGGGGCTCAGGGCACAGGGGCCGGGGACAGCCGGGGCTCAGGGCACGGGGGCCGGGGACAGCCGGGGCCGGCTCAGGGCGCAGGGGCTGGGGACAGGGAGTGGGGACAGCCGGGGCTCAGGGCACAGGGGCCGGGGACAGCCGGGGCTCAGGGCACAGGGGCCGGGGACAGCCGGGGCCGGCTCAGGCTGCGGGCCGGGCGCTGACGCTGTGCTGTGCCCGCAGCGCTGCCATGGCCGCGGCCTGGCAGGACGTGTTGCGGGACGCGGCGGCCGTGCGGGAGGCGGCGGCGGTGGCGGTGGACGCGGCGCTGCTGGCGGGGGTGCTGATGCGGACCGGGGAGCAGCCCAACGCCTCGGATGTGAGTGCACAGCGCGGGGAGGAGCCGCTGCCGTGCCGGGGGTCCCCGAGCCCTTGGCAAGGAGCTGCTCCCCAAGGGACAGCCTTCGCTGGGGTGCAGCTCACAGCCCATCCCGATGATGAGCACAGTTCCCCGAGGGACAGCCCTGCCATACAGATTCCCTTTTCCAATGAGAGAGATAGATCTGGGAAGGCTTAGGAAGTTGCCTGTTGTGGTGCTGGGAGGTATTCCCTTTCCCAGCCTCTCACCACCCATATGAACCTTTGAACCAGAGGAGAGTCTCACGGAGGGGCCTCTTTTGGCATGTTCCCAGCTACAGTCAGCCTTTGTCCCATAACTGGGGTGAGGTGACAGGGCTGGAGATGGCTGATGTGTTGGATTTACCTGACAGATGGCTGGGGTGGGAGGGCTCAGCCTGTTGGAGCAGAATGCCATGAGGAGTCTCAGAGGAAGAAGTGCCCCTGTGCAGGAGGGATGGGGCCGTTGGGGAAGGGTCCCTGAGGAGCCTGGGGGCAAGCAGGCAGCTGGCAGGGGTACAAGGAGGGAGGTGTTCACCAAAGCACTGCTCCTTGATGTCAGATCAGGACTCTGAGTGATCTCAGAGGGTGAGAGGAAGAGAGAGCCTGGGAGGAGAGGCCAAACACACTGCCAGTGTCCCTTGTTTCATGTGAAAATCCAGGTGAATTGAAAACTTCTCTGTGGTGTAATATATGGACTTGGAGTGTGATCCCGTGCCTGAGATACGGGATGAGCCAGGGCTCTGGAGCAGGGATCAAAGGAAGTAAGAACCAGACAGCCAGAACCCAGGACTGGCAAATGAACTTTTTCTCTGCCCCTGAGCAGTTCTGGAGGCAGTGCTGTCCAGTTCAGGGGGAGGCAGTCAGCCCAGCCCAGGCGCTGCAGCAGCAGTGCCCTGCGGGTGGTTCATAAAGCAGAGCCCTCAGAAGTGGGGAATCAGCAGGGTTGAGGCCATCCATGTGTCTGCCCTGCAGGGCTGGGGGTGCCTTCAGACAAGCAGAGCAAGCACCTCCTTAGCTCCTCTTCAGCTGCCCAGACCTGACTGCTGTGCTGCATCCCTGCCTGCAGGTGGTGAATTATGCCCCCTTCACGCTGCTCCCATCTGCAGTGCCACGGGCCTTGTTTGAACAAGCCTATGCTGTCCAGCAGGATTTTAACCTGCTGGTGGATGCTGTCAGTCAAAACAAAGAATTCCTGGAGCAAACTCTGGCCAGGTAACGTTTTTGTGTGTTGCATTTTAATGAAATATTTTAAATGTAAAGCCTTTATCACCCTTGTGGCATCCCTACCTTTCTGAGGTCTTCTTGGGCCCCAGAAAATGGGACATCTGGCCAAGACCTGATTCCCTATCTATCATCTTCAACTTTGCCACTTTTTCAGGCTTGTGAATCCATACTTGTGAGCTTTTTAGCCCCTGGGCCTTAAATGCAAATCACTGGTGTCTTTGAGTCCTGGATTTAGGAGTCTCTTTTAGTCTTGTTCTGCATCTGCCTGTGTCTGTTCAGTAACCACCAGCTCTGCTGCAGCAGTGATGAAAAGGAGGTGTCTGTTCTGTTTCCACACCCTCCATCAGTCACCCCCATGCCTTCTTTCCCAGCCACAAGCTCTGGCTCCTGGCTTCTGCTGAGTTATCTGTTGCTGTTGCCCTGGGCTGGAGTGACCATCCCTGACTTTGTCACTCGTAATTGTGGGGCTGATGCTTCCACAAATCCCTCTTCCCTTCCCACTGCCTGTTCTGTGCTGCCTGTGCACGTTCTGCTGCCTCTGGCACTGGGACAGAGCAGAGGAGGCTGTTTTCCAGCATCCTTTTGTTCTGTTAAATCCTCACCCTTTGGTGCTGTTCCAGAGCTGGCTGCAGCCAGAGCTTGTGGGGACATGTTTGTACCTGTGGTTAAAGAATGCAGTACCTGGGGCTTGTGTGTGCTCAGGTGCCTGCCCTGTGCCAGGACAGCTCCCTGGAGGTGCTGCTCAGGATTTGGGGCCCTGAGGAAAAGCCAGATCTGCTCTAGCAGGGCCACAGCGTGTGGGGTTTGGAGCCTGACAGGACAGGGGGATTGGATGGAGCTTGTGAAGCCTCTCTGCACTGTGTGTGCAGGCCCAGAGAAACCTGTGGTTCCTGCCTGAACCTGCAGAATTCTGCTGCATTTCTTTGGCTTTGCTTGTCCCATCTCTGCCCTGCCAGTGAGTCACCTCTACACAGGAGGGCCTTTTGTGGAGAGGCTGTGCTTGGCATGCTGGGTTTGTCTTGTGGTTTTGCACTGAGCATTCATGGGGAGGTGTTTCACAGTGCTCCAGCACTTGGTTGAGCCCCAGTTCAAACCCAAGAGATCCCCATAGGACATGGTACTGCTCTTTGTGCTGGAGAATGCCCCTGCTAAGGGCTTTTTCTGCAGAAGAATTAATTTTCTTGTTCCTCTGTGGCAGCAGCTGGGGGCTGACATGGTCTGTGTTTCTCTCCAGCACCATCAAGGTAGACGACTTCACAGCTCGACTCTTCAGAATCTACAAGCAGGTTTTGGAGGAAGGCTTGGCTCAGGTACCTTGGCAGGGGATCCTAGTGGTCTGTGCCCCTTGGCATTGTGGTGGGGATGCCTGGGCTCTGGCTGCAGGCTTTTCCTCTGTGGACTCTGAGCTGTGCCAGGCTGGTCACTCCCTGCCCTGCAATGTCTTGTCACAGCTGGTGAGCTCAGGACCTTGCCCTGTTGAACAGCTGAGCTCCTTGGTTGGTGCTGCTGGAAACAGCCTGGCCTGGAGAGGGAGGAGTTCATGGGGTTTGTCTTTGTCCTCTGGGAGCCTCAGAGTGTGCAGGGACATGTGTCCTGTTGGGACCTGCACTGGCCAGGCCATCGCTGCAGAAGCCCCTTTACTTTTAGGGTTGGGAGCTCTTCTGGAGCTCTGAGAGGGCTGTGGGCAGGGAGCAGAGCACCCAGGTGTGTGACCTGCATGGTTTGTATCAAACTGAGGGTGACAGGACAAAAGGGAATGGCCTCAACCAGACACTGAGTAGGTTTAGATGAGATATTAGGAAATTTACTGTGCAGGTGTTGAACTGCTAGGACAGGTTGCCCTGAGAAGCTGTGGCTGTCCCATCCCTGAAAATATTCAAGTCCAGGTTGGACAGGGCTTGGAGCAACTTGGTCTAGTGGAAGGTGTCCCTGCCAGCTGCAGGGGCTGGGATGAGGTGGTCTTTAAAGTCCCTTCCAACCCAACCCATTCTGGAATTCTCTGACCGGGTCTGCCCTGGGAGGATTTTGAAGCAAGGTCATCGAAGGATTTGCAGTTAAAGGCACCAGCAGACCCCAGCTCCCTTCCCTGTGTTCCAGACTGTGGTTTTGGGCATCAACCGCTCAGATTACATGTTTGACTGTGGGCTGGATGGCACAGCAGCTCTCAGGCAGATAGAGATAAACACCATTGCTGCCAGCTTCGGGGGGCTCACCTCCCGCACCGCCGACGTCCACAGGTAAGGAGCACCTCCCGCTGCAGCAGCTGCCCTGCATGGCCCCTGTGCTCTCCAGGCTGCTCCCTTGCTCCAGCTGGGCTTGGACATGGCATTTACAGCATTTGTGTTCCACAGGTTGGTGTTGAAAGTGCTGGGAAAGAGTGAGGAGGCATCACAGCTGCTGCCCAACAACCCAGCGAAGGGGCTGGCCTTGGGCATTGCCAAAGCCTGGGAGCTCTATGGATCCCAAAGGTAAGGAGCAGTGCAGGGAGCCTGAATCACAGAGATGGAAAGCTGTCCAGTTCAGGTGGAGTGATCTCAAAGGGTGAGATGAAGAGGAAGCCTGGGAGGAGATGCCAAACACATTTTTACATGAAACAAGTGTCCCTTGTTTCATGTAAAAATCCAGGAAAGCTGGTGATCCAGCTAGGAGCATGTGGAGTGTTTATGGGTTTAATGATGTCCTTGGTATCTCTTCCAGGGCTGTCGTGATGTTTCTGGTGGAGGAAGTCCAGAGGAATATTTTTGATCAGCGTTGTGTAGAAAATGAGCTTTGGAACAGGTAAAGTTTGAATTTTCCTGGGATGGGAAAGTGAGGAGGTTATGGTTCAGTTTCTGGTATGGAAAGCTGAGCAAACAGCTGGAACATCATAGGAAACGTAGGATGCGTTCCTAAACAGGGAGTTTTTTGGGATTTGTAGGATTTCTCTGGCTCCACAGCACAAAGCCTGAGGCTATCTGTGAAGGAATCTACAGATCCTCCTTACTGCAGCCACGAATTCCACCCATGCTCTGCAGCTCAGGTAGCTGTGCCCAGCCTGGTGACTCTGGCACTCCTCTTGCAGGAATATCCGTGTGGTGAGGAAGCGGTTCCGGGATGTGTTTGAGCAGGGCTCCCTGGATGCCAGCAGGAGGCTGTATATGTGAGTATGAGCCAAGGTGCGCACTCCTGCCCGCTCCTGGGCACACGGGGCTGCCGTGGGAGCCTGCAGCCAAGGCTGCCTGCAAGAAGTGACTGAGGAAGCAGTTCTCTTCCATGCTCCAGCCTGCTGCTTCCTCTTGGAGCTGAGATGGCTTTGTGCTCACAGTGGTGAG
This sequence comes from Haemorhous mexicanus, assembly GCF_027477595.1. NCBI lineage: Eukaryota > Metazoa > Chordata > Aves > Passeriformes > Fringillidae > Haemorhous > Haemorhous mexicanus. The sequence continues at coordinate 4,052,853 of NC_082358.1, forward strand.
GTTTTGCAGACACACATCAGTGCCTCACAGCTGCAGTCATAATCTTCCTCCTTCAGGCTTCATTGCTCTGGTAGATCTTTACCTCCTCCACAAAGGTCTGCTCTGAGCAGCCCTGGCTGTTTGAGAGGCTTCCACAGAGCCATTTCCTGTGTACTGTTCACGTGCTGCTCTGCCAGTGGGAGCTGGGCTGGGTTGTTAGTGCAGGAGGAGGAAGCATTCCATGTCCTTTGGGGATCTCTTGGGTTTGAACTCTGTGTCTTGCCCACTCCCTGTGGAGACCAGGATGGGAGGATCACAGACTCCCAGCTGGTCCCAAGTGTGACGTTTGTCCTATTTCCAGATAATGTGCTGAGAGCTGTATGAGCCTAAGGGAAGGCACTCCTATGAGCTGGAATATGAACCTAAGAAAATACGTGGTTTTGTGACAGTGGTTTTTCTGTAGTGAGGCTGATTTTTCGACTTTGCCATCTGTGGTGTGTTTAATTAATGAATGTATTGTCATGGCTGATAGTTGAGGGGAAAGTGTATCCCTTGTTCTTCCTCCTGAGCATCCTCCCCTGTCACTGTTGGATGCCTCCTGTCTGCCTGCCAGCAGCTCCCAGACCAAGTGCACAGTTTTGAGGCCAAAGCTTGGGTGTGTGGTGCTACAGCTGTGCTGCCAGCTCAGTCCTGGCAGGCTGGTTTGGTGACTCTCAGGTTGTTGAGTTGATGTCCTACCTTGAATTGCCACAGAAGAGGAACTTTGTTCCTTCCAGCTTCAAGAATCACAGAGCTGTTAAGGTTGGAAAAGACCTCTGAGATCGAGTCCAACTTGTAACCCAGCACCACTGAACACGTGCCACAGCCTCACTTCTTCAGGTCCCTCCACTGTCCTGAGCCACCTGTCCTAATGCTTGACCACATTTTCAGTGAAGAGATTTTCCCTAAACTCCAGTCTAAACCTCCTGTGGTGCAACTTGAGGACATTTCCTCTTGTCCTGTCCCTGTTCCCTGGGAGCAGAGCCCTATCCCCCCCTGCTGTCCCCTCCTGTCAGGAGTTGTGCAGAGCCACAAGGTCCCCCCTGAGCCTCCTTTTCTCTAGCCTGAGCCCCCCAGGCCACGATGGGGTTAAAAGCTGTTAAAAATGAGGTGCTTACCTCTCTGCAGAGCTGGGTGCCAGCTGCAGAGCTGGCTTTGTGCTGAGGGATTATTGAGCCTTTGGTTGGAGCAGAGGCTGGGTGTCAGCTCCCTGTGCTTGGGACAGGCCGAGCTGTGGTTCAGTGGAGAGGAGCTTGCAGTGTTCAGCTTGCTGAGGCAGAGCCAGGCAGGAGCAGGAAGGCTGGAGGCCAAGGAGAAGGGGCAGGGGCTGTGATCCCCCCTTGGTGCTGGGATGGGGCAGGGCCTGGCCTGGCTCTGTGAGCACTTCTGGTTTCCATTCCAGGGACGGCCAGGAGGTTGCAGTGGTGTATTACAGAGAGGGCTACATGCCCCAGATCTACAATGAGCAGGTCAGTACCCACCCCCCTGCCCCAGAAACCACCAGCTGGGCACTGCCCAGGGAGCTCCAAATAATCCCAGGGGCAGCTACTCTGTATGGGGTGGGGTCAGTCCAGACTAGTATGGCTGAGCTTATTTGGAGGCTGTGACTCCAGAGAGCAGGTGCATGACCTTGCAGTAAGAAAAATGGGTGGCTTTCTTCTCCAGGGGGTGATCCCTTAGCACAGCACTGAATTATTTCTGTACAATAGGGGTTAACAGGTGTGAGCACTTGCTCAAAGGTTTCAGACTTTGTCTACAGATCACTCTGTGCTCTCCTAGCACGATCAGGCTGCAGGTAATAATAGCACAGAGCAGATCTTGCTGCTGTCTGGAGGTGGCAGCACTTGTCAAGCTGGGGAAGGTGCACACAGTGGAATAATTTAACTGTGCCACCCAGAGGTGGCGGGAAATTCATGCCTGCTTTTCTCTGGAGTGCTGCTCCCCGCCCCGTCCCTGCCAGCAGGCAGGAGGGAGGAGACAAGCCATATGTCGATATCTGCACAGAAAAGAGCAGAGCAAACCTTTGGTGTGTTGTTTTCCCTCCCGGCGTGGTTGCTCCTGCGCTGCCTCAGAACTGGGAGGCGCGGCTGCTGCTGGAGCGCTCCCGGGCAGTGAAGTGCCCCGACATTGCCACGCAGCTGGCAGGCACCAAGAAGGTGCAGCAGGAGCTCAGCAGGCCAGGGACGCTGGAGAAGCTGCTGCCAGGCCACCCCGAGGCCATCGCCCGGATTAGAGCCACCTTTGCAGGACTCTACTCCCTGGATGAGGTGAGTGGGAGCGGGGCTGGAGCAGGAAGGGACGTGCACTCCTGTGCTCTTAGCAAAGCCCTCTCTTCTTCTCAAGCAGTGGTCCTTGGGGGATTTGTTGGTGCCTCTGCTCAGAGGCATCTGCCGAGGAGCCCCTGCTGCTCCCTGATGTTTTGTTGTTCACAGAACCGTTTAGGTTGGAAAAGCCCTCCAAGAGCAGAGAGTCCAACCTTTGACCAAACACCTCATTATCAACTCCAACCAAACACCACAAACTCCAAACACCACATTATCAGCTAGACCATGGCACTGAGTGCCATGTCCCATCATTCCTTGAACACCTCCACGAGTGGTGACTCCATCCAGCTCAGTCCAGTGTGAAACCACCCTGTCCATGAAGAAATGATTCCTGGTGTCCACCTGTTTCCATCCTTTCCTGCCAGGGTGAAGAGGGTGACAGAATAGCTGCCACAGCCATCGCTGACCCCGACCGCTTCGTGCTGAAGCCTCAGCGTGAAGGTGGAGGTATGAGCTGGGCTCTGGAGGTGTGGGCTGGGCTGGGCTCCTGGGGGTTTCCGTTGTGGTTTGTGCTATATTTGGGACAGGCAGGAGCTCTGTGCCAGCTCCTGATCTTGTGCTGAGGGATAAAGGGTGGTTTGTGGCTACTCATAGCCATGGGGACTAGTCTTGCCACTAAGGCAGTTCTGCTCCTGGAGGAGCTCCCAAGGCCCTGGTGCTGAGTGTGGGGAGCCCAGGCAGCACCTGGGGAGACAAAGACTGGGTTATTTGGGCTGCCAGGGCCACAGAGCTGGGGCCAGGGGCTTCTGCTGTCCTGGAAGGGCTTGATGTGCTGGTTTTGTTTGCCAGGGAACAACCTCTACGGTGAAGAGCTCAGGGAGGTTCTGGAGAAGATCAAAGACAGCCCTGAGAGAACCTCCTACATCTTGATGGATAAGATCAAACCCCAGCCAGCACTGAATTACCTGCTGAGGGCTCACAGTCCCCTCCAAGCATCCAAGTGCATCTCCGAGCTTGGGATCTTTGGTGTCTATGTCAGGTGAGCAATGTGCTTGTGTTCCAGGGCAGTTCCCTGCTCCTGATGTGGAGCAGGAGCATTTTGCCCTCTGTGCAGCCCAAGCACAGTCACAGGACACATGTCTGGGGACGTGCAGGTGCAGGGGACAGATGTGACCACTCAGTCTGTGCCCCTGGGAGCAGCTCTGAGCACGTATGCACATGCTGAGCTGCTGCTCTGAACCTGCTACCAAACGAGCTGTTGGGGCTGGTACTGGCAGTTACTGGTGCAGTGGGATCCTGGGCTCGGTGTGTCTCATCCCTGATTTCTGGGAGCACTTCTTGGATTCTGACTGCAGCCCCATGTGTGGCTTTTCTGAAGCCCTGGTGATCTCTGAAATACCTGAAGGCCTAATGCCTGTTCAACCCTAATAGGAGCTGCTTTTGTTTTAAACCCTCATAACCCACATTTCCATAGGGTATAAATGAAAGTCCTTTTCACACAGTTTTGGGAACAAAGGTGCTCTGGCAGCGTTCAGCCCCTGGCACTCCCATTTGCAGAATGGCCAGTGCAGCCACCACTGCAGGGCCCCCACGTTAGCCCTGGGGCTCTGCCCTGCCCTGTGTGCTGACGGGGAAGGTGCATCCTGCTGCCCCAGAGAACTGCCAGGAGCTGTGTGCTCTGCAGGGGCTCAGTGTCCCTCTCTTTGCAGGCAGGGCCAGGAGCTGGTGCTGAACCAGGCCCCCGGGCACCTGCTGCGCACCAAGGCCATCGAGCACGCGGACGGCGGCGTGGCAGCCGGGGTGGCCGTGCTGGACACGCCGTACCTGGTGTGAGGAGCCACAGCCCACCCCCCTCTCTCTGCTGCCTCAAGAGCTGATCTGCCCCAGGGATTTCTCCTGAGGGTGCTTGCCACGGTCTGACTGCTGGAGGCTGTGAGGAGGGACTGTGTGATTCAGCTGCTCAGCCCCAGCTTCTTCTGGTGATTCCCCCTCCAGGAAGGATTGCCTTGCTCTGCCTGCTCAGGGGGCCCTGCCCTGGGCACAGCCCAGCTGTGACTCCCAGGACTGCAGGGTTCTGGATGTTCCCTTGGGGCCTGGCCTGGGGGCAGGGGGATGCAGAGCAAAGGTCAAGGTGCCACTACAGGCCTTTGTGCTGCTCCCACTTCTGAGCTCCTTATGCTGCATGGTTTCTGGAGACATAGGCAGACTAAGGAATGAGAGGAGAAAGGTGGATGGGCAAGTATCAGCCTTTATCTTCATCCAGTGCCTCAGTGCTCTCCAGCTTAGAGAGCTCAGCTCCACTTCCCATGGCCCCTCCAGTCCTCCTTCCCCTGCTGCTGCTGTCCTGATTTCTGTTTTCCTCTGTGCCTGAGGATCCTCAGGGCTCCTGCACCAGGCACAGCTGCCCTGGGTAATTTGTCCAAGGGCCTCTTGCTTTTGCTTTGCCCAGCTCCTGTTTTCTTGGACTGGGTGCCTCTGTGCCACACGGGGCAGGCAGCAGTGCAGGGTCTGGGGCAGGCTCCCGCTGCCTCCTGCAGCCCTGTCAGCAGCTCTCCACAGGCTGGTGTAAGAATCCCTCAGAGATGGAGGCAGCTCCCAAGGTAGCAGAGAATTGGAGCCTTGTGTGTGTTGATAAATCCCAAAGCACTCTGGGTTTGGGCCAGTGCATCCCACTGCAAATCAAACCCTGAGCATCTTCCTGCCAGGAAGCCCCAGCCTTGGCAGTGCTTCTGCTAAGACTGGGAGCTCTGTGGTGAGGAAGCAAAGGAATTGCAGGGGAGGCTGGGCAGCACAGCCCCAGCTCCCAGCACCTTACTCTGGGACCAGCACCAGCAAAGGGGGAGACATGGCTCCCTCCAGGTTTTATGGATCAGTGGGAACAGCACAGCAGTGGAGGAGGGTGGGCTCTCCTGCTCAAGGTCTTCTGCCTCTTCCTCCAGCCCCTTCTCCTCCTCAGCCCTAAAAGCTGCACCTTTCTGGCAGTGCAGAGCCCAGGCAGCCTCAGCCCAGCCCTGTCAGTTACACAGAACCAGCACAGAGGCAGAATTCCTGCAGAATGGGATGTGCTGAGTGGCAGAACCAGCACAAAAGCAGAATTCCTGCAGAGTGGATGTGCTGAGTGACAGAAGCAGCACAAAGGCAGAATTCCTGCAGCCTGGGTGTGCTGAGTGCCAGCCCTGCTGGCTCTTTGCTGCTGTGGCATTAATCACCAATCAGTCACCTGGGAAACTGCTCCATTCTCCAGGTGTGACTGAAACTGGGCTTCCTGGGTGTTTTGTTGGGGGATTGATTACCCCAAGCCAGAGATTAAAAGGAATGTGCAATCTGACTGCTGTTTGTGCCACATTTGTCCAAGCCCAGGAGCACACCTGGCCGGGTATGCAAAGATCCATGGCTGTGCCTGGAAGGGGAGCAGGCCTGGGGTGGAGGTGAGGCAGCCCTGAGCTGTGCTGACAGCCCTGAGCCTCCTCACCCAGCTCCCTGGAACCAGGGCTGCATGAGGGGGTCAGTGACACGTGGGTGTCACACTGTCTTGTGCTTTCCACGAGCCTCGGAGCAGCACTGGCTGGAGACCAGGGAGAAACTGAGGCACAGGGTGCAGCCCTGGAGCCAGCACAGCCAGCCACAGTAAATCCCAGTCCAGGGAAAAACATCATGCTGGCAGGAACCTGCCCCTCCCCATCCCAAAAGCCAGTCCTGGTTTCTGGCATGGCCACTCCAGCTGCACTGAGCACCCTGACTCAGCACACAAGCACCTACCACCCACACACACTCCAAGCCTGTTTCCATTTTGTTTTCTTGAATTTTATTCCATTTTGCATTAAATTCTCGCTGTTTTCCAGCCAAAATTACATAGCTGACAAAGAGTAACAGGAGGAACGATGACGTAGGAATCCTTGTCACCAAGGTGGCACAATCCAGTGGTACAGAGCTGTGGGGGCACATGGGACACAGGCAGGCACCAAGGTTACAGGTGACACAGGTGCTGTGCCAGTGAGAGCAGCAGGTAACAAGTGAGATTTGGGACTTGGCCAACAGCCCAGCAGAGCACCCCAACACCTGCCCTGAGCAGCCTGACCCAGAGGCAGCTGCTCCTCCTTTCCAGCCACAAATCAGCTCAGGCTGCAGGTAATCCCTGGCCACTGGCACTCCCCAAAACAGCTGTTGCAGCAAGTTTTAAAGCCCAGTTCTCCTTTGGTTTAAGTGCAAAATCACAGAGTTCACATGCAGGTTTCACAGAGACATTGCAAAGGAGGTATGAGCCCCAGCTCAGCCCTGGCTGGAGTTGAAGGTCCTTCACTGGAGGAAGGATGGCTTTGGCAGGACCCTGGTGGTGGTCAAGGCTCTTGGGGAAATGGTTTGTGGGCCTTTAGCTCTCATCATCATTAAGCCATGTCAGATTTAAGCAAACACTGACTTTAAACATCTCCCACCATTTTTTCTGATGAGGAAATAAGTAGAACTCCCACAGCCCTGCCTGCCTTGGTTTCTCTGCTGTAGCAGTGCTCATGGTGCCATGGGAAAGGTGCCTCTGCCTGGCTTTATTTCCTCTCCATCCTTTGGTGTAACAGCTCCCAGTCCTCCCCCAGGACACAAGAGGAGCATCCAGCTGCTCCAGCTCTGCTTCAGCTGTGAGCTCATGCAGCAGGGCTGGAGGAACCAGGGCTCCACAGAAATGTCACACCAAGGCTTTTCCCTTCCTGGCTCCCTGTGGTGTCCATGGCCAGTGAAGGACCCTGGACTGGGGACAATGCACCAGCTGGCACAACACAGTGAGGAAGCTGCAGATCCTGGTATCAGATTGACCCAAAAAACCTGTCTGAAGCCCAGAGCTCCCTGGAGCCTTGCCCCACTCCCCTGCAGGCTCCAGGAAGCTGTGCTAGCAGCAGGCCAGTGGATGCAGGCTGAGCACAGCTGTGCAGTGATGATGTGGCTGCTGCAGTGCTCCTGCAGCCTGCAGCACTCCAAGCACAAAAGGAAGCTCAGCTGCTCTGTGGGCAGTGGTGGATGCTCCTCCCAGGCCTGCATTGAGTAACTCCAGCATCACTTCCCCTCCAACCCCCAAAGCTCCTTCCCACTGCGCACAAGGTGCCAGGGCCCCTCCAGACATAAAGTAAATTAACACCCTCTCCCCCACCCCCCCAAATTAAATTAAAATCAAGAACGAGGTGCTGAAAAGGGAGGAGGACGAGTCCCTCTGTGCACCAGGCTGACCCTCAGATGTGTGACATCCATCTGGAACACGACAGACACCTCATCCAGGGCATGGACACGGCCTCTCCAGAGCCAGACTCTCCTCATTCCTACCATTGGTACATTCAATTCAACAGGTGAAAGTTTCCTTCCCGGGCAGGCAGCGGCTGTTGGAGGGACCTGCTCATCAGGTGCCACTGCCACTGTTCTGCTCAGCAGGGACAGGTCCAGCTGCTACTGCTTAGTGTCACATCTGCTGTTGAAAAGGTGTGTGATGATGCCCGGGTCTGCCAAGGTGGAGATGTCCCCCAGATCTTGGTCATTTTTGGCAATCTTCCTCAATATCCGTCTGGTGATCTTTCCTGTAATGACAGCCGAGAAAGGGAAGCGGGAGTCAGAATCCCGGGATGATCTGGGTTGGAAAGGGACCTTAAAGATCATTTCTTTCCAGCCCCCTGCTATGGGTAGGAACAGCTTCCCCTGTTCCAGGTTCCACTATCCACAAGCCCCATCCAGCCTGGCCTTGGACACTTCCAGGGATCCAGGGGCCTCCCTACCCTCACAGGGTACAATTCCTTCCTTATGTCTATTTAATCTACACTTGCCTTCCACCACCCCTTGTCCTTCATTATCTGTCCATATAAAAAGTCCCTCTCTAGAGGAGTCAGGATCTCTTCAGCATCCTTAGCAGAAGGGGGAAGTACCAGACCTGCTCATCCTCCTCACTCTGCTCACCTCCCCTAATCTGAGCAGCCCTGGACAAGCAGAGCAGGGCTGCTCAACTTCCACTGGCAGGAACTGTCCAGTCCTCCCCAGCACCAGCCCTGGAACTCACCTGAGCGGGTTTTGGGCAGGCTGGGGGCATACTGGATGTAATCAGGTGTTGCTATGGGCCCAATTTTTTCTCTGACTGCAAAAAAAAAAGAGATTTTCATTGCAGGGATGAGGAGAAGCCACACATCCTTTCCACGACAGAAGAACAGAAGGTTAAGACACAGAGCCCAGCTCCTGGGACACCTGGCAGGGCAGTGCCTGGGGCTGCTGCACCTGAGCCTCCACACAGTAGGAAGGGACAAGAAGACCTGCAATGCCAACAGGGCAGAAGCACAGCTCCCCAGCAGTGAGAGTACTCATTTTTTCACTCCCTCCATCTTTCAGAGACCTCCCTAACAGCTACAACCAACACCATGACCATTTTGATAGAGCGAGGATTGATTCAAATTCACTCTTGGGTTCCTCCAGAGAAGAAGCTGCCATGGGTCTGTTTGGTGTATTCAATGCTGCAGTTTGCAGTCAAAGAGATCCTTGAGAGCAGAGCACAAACACCCAGAGCACCTCCCTAAAGAAACACCATGATCCTCTCAGGATGTCCCAGTCTGCCAGGGGGAGAGAGCCCTGCTGCAAACAAAAGCCTGCTGAGCACCCCAGTCCTTCACAGGGCTGCCAGCTCCCACGAGGCAGAGATGGCATCACATGAGCAGCCAAAGGCTGGGAGAACTAATTTTAGTCTTTGTCAGCCTGCTCTGTCATCAAGAGGCACCTTGTGGCACTTGTCCACGCTGCATTCCCCACACCACCAGCAAGCACCCAAGCCCTTAACCCCTCCAGCACCTGTCCTCCCCTGCCTGCTCCCCAATATTTGGCTGATGCTACCTTGTTTTTTGAGCTCATCTATGAGGCTCTTGGTGAACTCGTAGCCCTCTCTCAGGGTCACAAAGCAGTAGAGGCACTCGCCCTTCAGGGGGTGGGGGTGGCTGACCACAGCGGCCTCAGCCACCGCCGGGTGCTCCACCAGGGCTGACTCCACCTCTGCCGTGCTCAGCAAGTGGCCTGCAAACAAGGGGGAGACAAAGCTTTACAGACCTGCAGGAAGAGTCCTGAGGCTGTAAAAGGCCCTAAACTACAGATCTGAGAGCATCAGTTTGATGTGCTTGGGAAAGGACAACAGTTGGAGAGTGAAACTCATTTCCACAGTGCTCTGGAAGCTGCCAGGTGTCACTCACCTGCAGAAGCCACCTCCCTTGGCTGTTCCCCCTCCCACCTTCAGGCTTCCTTCTGGAACAGATCATGAACAGTTCACAGTGATGCTTTTCCAAGGCACAGGCTGAGGAGGAGCTGGATTGGGCAAGAGGAGACCTGCCCACATGGTCAGCCAGAAGGTGCAGAGGAAGAGGCTGGATCTGCACTCTAGCCCAGTGCTGTGGGGAGGGGCAGGGACACTCCATGTCTTGGGGCAGGGGCACAACTCAGTCTTGCACACCTCTGCTCCTGTACCTGTGCTCTGACCTTCTACCCCAGCACTGCTATCACAGAAAGCCACAGGAAAGTGGTCAACTCCCAGAACGATCAGCTGATGGAGAATCAGGCATTGCTGGTCAGGTGAAAGGATCTAATTTGATCCAGGGACAAGTAAAGCAGCACCTCAGAGCCAGCAGGACATACCTGGAGGATACAGGCTCCAGGAAAGGAGGGAGGGAGCTATTACATAGAGTACATGGAAAATGATGGGCTGAGAAGCAGCTGAATCTCAAAGACTCAGTCAAGAGAGGTGGGACAATCTTCAGAGCTCTGAGCAGCCTGATCCAGCATTGAGGTGAGCCCTCCATGGAGCAGCAGGTTGGATTAGCAACCTCACTGTCCTGCCCAAACTCTGTGAATTCCCTGTGGCCCTAAATCCTTCAGCAGAGGTCCCCTGGCTGGTTACAGAAGGTTCCTTTCCTCCAAGGCTTTGTCTCCAGGGAAAATGGTGTAGGAAGTCACCAAGTCACAGGCTTGTGTGTCCCTGAAATAACCCTGACCCAGAAACTGGATCCACCTTGAGGACAAGCTGCTGAGCAGAACCACAGGTGCAGAACCATCCCCATAAAGCAGGTGGCTTTTGAAATGGATGTAGAAGTGTCACAAAGCACATTGGTCCCCACTGAAGAAAAAACTCCTTCTTACCAGAAACATTCAACATGTCATCAATTCGCCCTGTGATCCAGTAATAACCATCTTTATCTCTTCTGCAACCTAAAAATAGCCAGAAATGAGTGTGAGACAGCAGTGCCAGCCCTCAGAGCAACTGATAAGGGATTCTGAGGGCAGCACAGGGCAAGATTTGCACTGCTGTCCCCAGGCCCCCAGCAGCCTGGAGCCCCTTACCATCTCCTGTCACGTAGTAGCCAGGGAACTTCTGGAAGTAAACGGTTTCAAACTGCTGGTGCTTTCCATAGAGCGTGCGCATGATCCCTGGCCAGGGCTGCTTAAACACCTGGGGGTGAGACACACACAGCTGGGGCACCCAGAGCCAGAGCCACAACCCTGGTTTGCACCACAGGGAGAGAGATGTCAGAGACAGCCACGAGCAGTACTCAGACACTTGCTGCCAGTGCTGATCCACTGGGAAAGTCCCACCAGCTTTGGCCAGGGGGAAGGAGCTTGGCTGAGCAGTTGTTCCCATCCTCCTGCCTTGCCCACATGTGCAAGTGCATTTAGTGATCAGCTGTAAAAGCTCCCATAGTTATGGCCTTGGAGGGAGTTCCCACCACCCAACGGTGTGTGGACCAGAGTAAGTGGAGGTAGAATCACAAATTTTTTAAAGTTGGAAACCATGTCCTCAAGTGACACCCTCCACACATTTTTTGAATAATTCCAGGGATGGTGACTTTACTCCTTCCCTGGGCCAAAAGATGTGGGTATTCTACCAGGAATGTCCCAGAGCTCTCAGGGAAAGGACAAAGGGAGGCTGGGGAAGATCAGTCCTTCCTTACCAGGTAACCTTCTGCTTCTCCTTCCAGCTCTTCCCCCGACTCACTCAGGATGGCAGGGACCACACCAAAAAAGGGGAATGTCTGCCATGAGGACCAGGGAGAAAGGAGAGATGGAGGTGAATCCCTGCATTAGATCCCCATTAACCAGAGGCAGTGGGAGGCAGGGCAAGGACAGCTTTGGAGAGCTGTGGTACACAGGGCCCATGAGTATGGCTGCACAGGGCCTGGGATTTTGGGAGGTGGTCACCCCACCATGTGCACCACTGTCCCCCCACCCCCTGGCAGGCTGCAACCACCCAGCCATGGCACAGAGAGGGCCCTGCTGAGGCTCCTGGGGAGAAGAACACAAGTACTCACGGCAGAGCCTGGCTTCATGGGGGTGGCAGCAGGAAGGGGTGTCAGCATGTGGCCTCCCTGCAAAGAGAGACACAACCCAGTGAGTCTGGGCCATGCCAGCCCATCCCACAGCTGTGCCCTCAGCTCTGGGAACAGCATATCCCAGTCAGGGCTACTCAGGGCAGGTGTGGAAATGGGCCCTGGGAAGGATATGGCAGTGGATGGGGAATCTGGGCACAGATTTGGAGCTGCTGGGGGAGAGAGAGGGGCAGGAGAGCAGTGTCCAAAGGAGAGTTAGGAAGAGAGACTTTGAAGAGGAAGGTTTCTCCTTTTGGAGCCTGCTTGACTTGCAGGATAGGAAGAGAAGGAGCACATTAGAGTTTCCTGGGCAGGCCAAACAAACAGACCCCACAGACCCCAAACCCCACTATGGGAAACCTGCAAGGAGACCCTGCAGGCAGCACAAGGGACAGAGAGGTGCCAGGGACACCCAGCAAGGACTCACCGTCTCTGTCTGCCAGAAGGTGTCCACAATGGGACACCTCTCCTCTCCCACCACACGGTAGTACCACAGCCAGGCCTCAGGGTTGATGGGCTCACCCACGGTCCCCAGCACCTTCAGGGACTTCCTGCTGTGCCTGCAGAGAGGAGAGGGCTGGCAGGGGCTCAGCAGGCTATGGAGCTGTGAGCTTGCTGCATAGCACAGCCTGTAGGAACCCCTGGGTTACCCAAAATGACTTTCCAGGTACAGGTCAGAGATTTCTCAGCACTCTTCCACAGGGGAAGAGAGGAAACCTGGGTCATTTTGGCATCTCCCAGTCAACCCTGCTGTGCAAAGCCAACAAACTCCTTCCCCTGGGAGTGGCACTCACTTTTTGACAGGCTCCTCGCCATACTTCATCAGCAGCCGGATGGCTGTGGGTGCTGTGTAGAACTTGGTCACCTTGTACTTGTCAATGATGCTCCACATCCTGCCAACATCTGGGTAGGTGGGGACACCTTCAAACTGAGCAGGAGACAGAGCAGTGACACAGCTGTTCCTCACTGCCCCTCACCTGCAGCAGCTGCCCAAGCAGGAGGAGCCAAACAGCAGCTGGACCCCAGCATGTCCTTATAGGGGTACACAGTGAAACCAGCCCGGGTCAAGGACCCCCTCACTGGGCAGATGTCATCCCCCCTCATCCTGGCAGATGTCCCCTGACACCCCCTTGCAGCACAGGCACTTGGGTGGCCACCACAGTGACACAGTCCCACCAGCTCAAGTGACCCTGCCCACGTGGCAAAGGGCAAGAGGTCCAAACACTGTGACAGAATCACAACCCAAAGTACCAAAAACTCCCAAAAGGCCTCCCCCAACATAACAGTGATTTTCCTTCTTGCATTTCCCTGGGGATTCTTGGGCACAGGTCTCTGGCTCCCTGATCTGTTACGCTGCCAAGAGAGATACAGGCACAGGAGTTAAACAACAAGTTGTCAAATCAGCATCAGCAGGGAAAACATCACTCCCTGATTGAGTTTTTGCATTAAGGCAGAGCAGCCCTGGCTCCACTGGTACACAAGGCTTGTACTTTTATGGGAAAGAAACAGGGGAGCATTTGAAAAAATTTTGTAGCTTGAAAAACTACAAAAATTTTTGTAGTTTGAAAAAGCCACACACAAACTACTCCTCCGAGAAGTCATCATGCCCACCCTGGAGAGCACCACCCTGCCTCACAGAGCCTTGCACACCATCACAAAACAATGCAGGGATGCAGCCCAGCACCACCATCTTCCTTTTCCTGGAGGGAAAGCCCCCACTGGCACAGAGCACTCACCAACACGCTGGTGGCCCCGTTGGCCAGGGGGCCGTAGGTGAGGTAGGAATGGCCCGTTATCCATCCGATGTCAGCCGTGCACCAGTACACATCCTCAGGTTGGTAATCAAACACGTATTTAAAGGAGGTGGCAGCAAAAATCATGTACCCACCCACGGTGTGCAGCACACCCTGTGAGGAGAAGGCACAGGAATGGCAGGGTGAGCTCCCACCATCATCCTCACCCTGCCAGGCCCAGCTGAGCATCGCTGAGCTTCAACAGCAGCTGAGCAGGAATGACCAGCACAGCCCTTTTCAAAATTTCTGTGGCTCCTCTTCCTGCTGGGGCCTCCCAGCTCCCCCATCACCAGTTCCCCCAGCTGAGGGGTCCCCAGGGCTCAGCCTGTCCCGTGCAGGGAGCTGAGAGCACACCTTGGGTTTTCCAGTGGAGCCACTCGTGTAGAGGATGAAGAGCTCGTCCTCGGCGTCGCACCACTCGGGCTCACACTCTGTGCTGGCACCACACATCAGCTCATGCCACCATGTGTCCATGGCTGGGTTCCAGGGGGCCTGAGGAAAGCACAAGATTGGGAACAGGCTTGTCCAAAAACAAGAGAGGGGGGATGAGGAGCATAGCCCAAATCTTGCCCCTGTCACAGGCCATTGAGGGGGATGTTCACAGCATAGCCTGCTGCAAACCATGCACCAGAGCTGCAGCTCCCACTCCCAAAGCTCCTTTTCACAGCCCACAGCCACAAGGAAAACCTTCAAACTGTCTGCAAGACCCTGTCTGAAGCAGTGTCCAGACCACAGGTAATGGTGATGAATCCCCATGGGTGGCAGCAGCAGCCAGGAGAGGCTGGCAGCAGCTGCTCTGGGCTGTTCCCACAGCCAGGCTCCTGCTGCCCTGTGGGGCTGCCCTGATCTGCAGTCCCACATCCAAGCAGCAAGCACAGCCACCTGTCCCACAGCCTCCTGTTCCACACACCTTGTGGGGACCCTGATGGCAGCATGGCCCAAGGTGAACAGCAGCACTATGGGCTCACACTGCTTGGCCCTGCAGGCCCCACAAAAATATCTCTTCTCTAGGTTTTTAGGTAATAACTGGTAATAACAGCTAAGAAGTGACTGCACCAATGCACAACCATCCAGCACTGGCTGACTGAAGATGCCAGAGCTGTGACAGAGCCACCAAGCCTGTGGCTGATGGGCAGAGGGCACCCTGAGGGTTGTTCTGCCTGCCCACCTCTCCAGGGTGGTGGCACAGGTCAGGGCAAGACTTAACTTCCCCTGACCTTCTCACCTTTCCTCAGAGAAGCCTGGGGGAAGCTGGGCAGGGAACATGCCCCAGCCTCAGCTCAGACCTCCACTTCTCACATCTCTGTGAGGGCAGGACCTGAGCCAGAGCCCTGCACATTTCCTCTTCACGAAGCCAGGCTCACCACAGCTCCCTGAACTGGGGTGCACAGAGAGCAGCCCCATGGTGACACTCTGCAGACCTAAAGATGTTCATGAGACATCTGGAGGCACTGGGACCCCAGAGTTCCCACACACGTGGGCAGGGGACACCAGCTGCTTGACAGCTTGGCACAACTGAGCCCACTTGGAAAGCTTTCATGGACCCTCAGGGCTCCTGGTTTTACCTGGCAAAGCAGTTTCCACAATTCTGTTCCACCAGCATGCTCCCAGCAAGGCACCAGGTAAAAAAGCCCAAGGCTATCCATCAGTTTTCTCTTGCATCCCTCCTTGAAGGATGCCTGATTTAGCATCCAGACTCAGTGCCCCCAGGGAGGAGGTCAGACCATGGCACTGTGTGTCTCTGCCTGCCTGCTCTGGGGGTCACAGCCACAGCTCCTTGGATGAGGCAGGCAGAGTGCACGTGCTGGGTCTGGAGATGCGGGTTTGCTGCCTGTGGCCAGGAAGCTGCAGGTGCCCCCAGGCAGCTTCCTCACAAAGGGAAGGGCATTGTGAGAGCTGCTTCTGAAAGGCAGACAGCCAAACCCTGGCCTGGATGCTGACATCCCAGTGGCTCTGCACTCCCAGGGCAGCACCCTGTGCCCAGGGGTCACCCATGTGGCTCTGTTTCTGGAAGCACTGGTGGCACTGCACTCACCCCTAGGCCGTGGGCGGCTCTGCCAAGCTGGGTGGGGTCTGTCACTGACATGCAGCTGCTGGCACCACGGTTAGGGGGGCACGAGTGGCTGGGCAGCCAGAGCAGTTAAGGGAGGTGGGGGGCTGCATGGGAAGCAGAAGGGAGGTGCCAAAAAGAGGAAGGCAGTGCTGTTGTGTAAATACCTTGGGATGGAGTCTCTGTGAGCTTTCAGTCTTTTTTTCCTGTTAAAAATCCATAAAGAGGGTGTGAAATCTGGGAAGGGGAGGATCCACACCGGGCTTTGCAGGCAGGGAGCTGGAAGCCCACAGGCCTGGATGCTGGAAATCACCCTGGAAGGCTGGAAAATGCTCAGATCCAGGGCCAGGCCAGGAGGTGCCGTCTGGGCAGAAGCCTGCCCATTTCCATCACCTTCCCAGGGTACCAGCTGCCCCCAGCGCAGGTCCCCAAGGCCACCCCCTGCACATGGCTGGCTGGGAACAGAGGCACAGGGCCAGCACACTGCCCACAGACCATCCAATAGCCTCACACAAGCCAATGGCACAGTAACAATGCATCCACGAGGGAAAGAATCCCTAATAAAGTACGGAAACTAGTAAAGAGAGCCAAAGGGTAAGAGACACCCTCCAGCCTCCCCCCAGGACGTTCTGCACAAAACCTCACCTACTGGAACCAGCACAGGGACAGGCTGCCCTGCAATCACCCTGCCAGGGAAACCTCACACAGAAAGGCTGGTCTGCTCCAGTTTTCCCATTCTCTCACTAGAGAAAGGACAGAGCAGGCCAAGGAACATGGCCAGGCTGTCAAACAAAGAGCAACACCCCAATAAAATTAACACAGCTGAACGAGGGAAAATAACTCAAAGGTAGAGAATCTGCTGGACTTCTTGTTCCAGGGATGTGCACAGACCACTCCTCCTGAAAGCAGAGTCTAAAGCTCAAATACTCCCCAAACATAACCCATTTCTGAGCCAGCAGCAGCCTGGGGATAACTCAGTGCAAATAATCATCCAACACAGAGGGACAGAAGACAACGTGGCAAGATTTGGAGCTGTGGGGTAGCTGAAAGTAACCTTTGGAGCAGGTAAGGGCTGGACACAGCAGGGCTGCTCAGCAGCCTCAGGAGCTCAGCAGGCAGCCACAGCTCCAGGACACCTTTTCCTCCTTCCACCCCTGTCTCACCACGTGCCTCTGGCCCACACCCTTTCATCTCTAGTTGCAAAGAAAAGTCTCAGCCTGAGAGCTGACAGAGTCCCTGTAGCAGCTGCACAGACCCTGCACTGCTCTCAGTAGAGGATTGCTGCCCTGAGCTCACGCCATGAGCACAAATCTCCTGGGTGTCCTCTCCTGCTGCCATTGTCACAGCTACAGTGCAGCACAGCATGGGTCTCTGCACATAAGGGGAGAGTGACAAATGGTTAGGAAGGAAAAGCCTTGTACTAGGCAGAGGAAAATGGCCATCTTGTCCCTAGTGGCTTTGGAAGATGTACCCAGGGGTCCTGTGGGCTGGCAGCTTGTGAGGGGGTTAAAGGAAGCAGCAGGGAGAGGATCTTGGTAAGGAATATGACCCATTTTTTCAAACCACTCACACGGCAAGATCAGCAAGGAGGGGTGAAAACAGGAAT
This sequence comes from Haemorhous mexicanus, assembly GCF_027477595.1. Classification (NCBI taxonomy): domain Eukaryota; kingdom Metazoa; phylum Chordata; class Aves; order Passeriformes; family Fringillidae; genus Haemorhous; species Haemorhous mexicanus. The sequence goes on from NC_082358.1 coordinate 4,069,943, forward strand.
AGGAGTGTCCAGGGAATCACTGAGGTGGTTTTGCACTGATCAATTTGCTGGTCTCTGGCCCGTGGTAATAAAACCCCCCTCTCATCCCACCAGGAACACACCTGCACCTCCTGGCACAGCCTTTTCAGAGGAGGAGACTTGCTGCAGGTCCCGTCCACTGCTATCTCTTCCCTGCCCAGGTGCTTCACCACGATGCACTTTTTCAAAGAGGATCCCCTGTAAAAGGAAGGAGCTGTCACACTGGGCTGCTCAGGGGTTGAGCCAGTCCCTCCTGGGATTCACAGGCAGCACTGGAGGCAGGACAGGGGCCTGGAGCTCCTTTTGTTGAGCTGGAGCATTTGCTGCCATGCATACTCCAGGTACACCATGAATTTCCAATGACACCAGCCACAGGAACAGCTCAGAGAGCAAAAACAGTCTGTGCACAGCTTACTGGGGATTTATCAGGTGTGATTCCTGGGAGGAAGTGGGGGTCCCACAAGTCTCTCTCCCAGGACACTGCTGTGGAGATTGCTTATAAATCCCAAATTTGCCTGCCTGTGCCCAGGAAGAAGCCCTCCTACCAGGAGAGGTTAGTGGCTGCTCCAACCCCTAGGCATGACTGAGTGTCTCAGAGAGAGGAAAGGCTTCCAAAGCCTGATTATACATCAAGGAAAGGTGTAGGTGTTTGCCCCCTTCTGAGGGAAAAGACAGCCTACAGAACACTGACAGAATGATCTTCTTTCCCTTCAACCCTGTTCAGGATATCAACACAGTCTCCATCAGTTAATTCCCAGCTTCAGGATCACTTCTGTCCTCCCAGGTACCTATTTTTACAGACATAAAGACTTATGTTTTCTTAAAGAGTTTGAATTTCTAACGTGCAGACTATCTGCCCTGAATTTCCATGTTTGATCTAACACACAAACCCACGTTCAGTCTCACACAAGCTACACAGATGCTGTGTCTGTAAGCTTGGCAAAGTCATTTCAGCAGGATTATTTCCCTTTCTGTAACATCTGATGACTGTTTGTGTCAGACCTGCCGCAGAGTCTGCCCACCTATGACAACTCCCACTTGTGCAAGAGCAGATTCTGGCAGCAATGCCCTTTTCTAGAAGGGAATCCAAACTTACTTGTCTATACATTTCCGGATGGCTTCGTCTGCAATCTGCTTCAAGTTGACCAGTTTGTCCCCTCGATAAAAAGCATCTGCAAAACAGTGAGGGAAACATCAGAAGGGTTTCCCAGCCAAGGCAGCCTGGGACAGCTGGAGCAACAAGCAGTTTCAGGAGGGCAGAGCAGACTCATGCACTGGAGTGAGGGGAGGCAGACAAACAGCTGATGGGAAAGCTCTCCTAATGCACCCTTTTAGCCCAGCGAAACAGATGCCTAAAGACACGGTGGAGTTCCTTCTCTGGGAGAGGTCCCACTTTGACCTGGCAAATCTCTTGGGAATATTCTGTGGGAAATAATCCAATGCATCCAGAACACAGACTGCAGTTTAGTGGGTCCTTTTCATGCCATGGGAATCAATAAAAACACTATTTCTCGCACTTTTGGCAAAAACAGCTGGGGAAATGCAGTGGGCTTACATGCAACTCCTGCCACACTTGATCTTTTGCTTTACAAGGCTAGGAGCTGCAGCAGAAACGTCCTTAAAACTGGGAAGGGTGGGAATTCTTACATTAGGCCTCCCTCATTATACGTCTTGCAAACATCTGGCTGATTTTCAGGAGAAACATGGATGAGAAGTGTTTGGAAACATTCTATGAGCAGCTGGTGACATCAAGCTTTACAGGACAAACTGAGGGGCTGCTCAGAGGCTTCACCACGTGTTTGGAGTGGGAAGCAGCATGTGGGCACAGCACAGCCCTGCATCCACTTTGGGAGGCTCAGCTGAGGCACTGGCTTTCTCTCTTCCATTTCCATGCTTTTAAAATAAAGACCTTTCAGCCAGGCAACAGGAAGAGAGCTGCTCAGATGTGTGTTTTACCTGCCGTGATGAGGAGAGAGCAGCCGCAGTCAAGGATCCGCTCGCACAGGGAGTCTGCAGAGAAACCTGCAAACTGCCAGAGAGCACACAGCAGAGTCAGCAAGGACACAGAAACCCAGCCCACACCCCTGAGCTGCTGTGCTGTTCACCCAAGGCGAATGATTCACCACCAGGCACTGATGAAGAGAGCTAAAGGAGCTCATTGCACACTTAATGCAGGCAAACAGCATCTTCTTAACTGAGCTTCCATCCATCTCATGGTCAGCACTCATCTTTCCAGCTCCTCTCCCCAAACCAAGAGCTGCTCCCCTCAGAGCTCAGCACCAAGAGCAGCACAAAGAGCTTGTTCCTACCACAACAGAGTGCAGAGCTCCAATCCTGGCACAGGCAAGCATAGCTACAACCAGCTCCAGGATCATTGGCAGGTAGATGGAAACCCGGTCTCCTTTCTTCACCCCTAAGGAGGGAAAGTGAACATGGCATTTGTCAAAATGAGCACGTTACAGGGCAAAAGAACAGGATATAGAAATAAACCAATTCTTTAATTTCCACATTTATATGCACACAATAAAGCTTCAGTTGCAATTAGAGCTGAAGCAGCCATGGGTTTTGCCTTTCAAGCACTATGGCTCTTGAGAGATGATGAAAATCCATGTTCTCATCTGCCTCCCTGAAGGGAGCAGGAAAGTAACCAGAGCCTGCTGCTTGTTGGAAAACCCCAGAGCATCATTAAACACCAATTTCTTCCTTGTACAGCTGATGTGACCAGCACTGATCAGTTTTCACAGACAGAGGCAGGAATGAATCTGTGCATTGCAGAACAAATTGATGAGAATTACTCAACAGACTGGCAGCCACACAAGCAGTGACCCCAATCTCCAAACCCTTGGCCAAATGCCTCCCCTGTAGCCAGTGCTCTGCTGCCCCAGCTGTGTACCTTGGCTGCGGAGGACATTGGCAAACTGGCAGACTTTGTGCAGCAGCTCACGGTAGGTGATCTTTGTGGAATCCCCAGGTTCATTCCCTTCCCTGGAAAAGCAAGATAATCTTTGTTACTGTGCAGCAGTACAAGGTAAGAGTGACACTGAAAACCGCTCTGGCCAACAAATATGTCCTCACCTGCCCTTCTGAGCATAGAGTAACCAAACTGCAGAAATCCAATCCTGGACTAAAGTTCTCTAATAGTAGGAAAATCAAATCCAAAGTGCCCAGCCCCGAGTAGATCACTACTGAAAGCAATTGAATGTGGGAAATGGAAATACTGGCACTTTCAGAGAGGCAGGAAGAGTCCAAAGCTCAACAAAGAACCAAAGCTAAGAGTGCACAGGCTCACTCTGGGAGTGCACTCTGGGATTTATGGCATGGCTCCCTCTCTCCTGGGTGCTCACGCCTGCAGATATCTTGGTATGAAACACGGCCCAGGGTGCAGCAACAACCAGCCCCCAAATACCTGACATCTGATGGGCTGCAATGGGATGCCAAGGCCTGTCTTGTTTTCCAAGGTCATGTATAAATATACCCATGTATGTTTGTCCACTGTCATGACTTATTTTCCCTGTGCTCCTCTGTGAACCAACTCCAAGCTCCTGCAGCCCAGGCTCTGATGGGAAGGAGAGCCAAGGGACAGGAATGTCACATCCCCAGAGACTTGCTACTGAAGTAGAAACCAGCTAATTTTAATGTGACTCAGCACTTTAGCCATGCAAATCAGGTGGCACTCCTAAAGTATCAGGAGATTCATAAAGAATTTGACATGACTTCACAGTGGAGAAACAGCAGTCTCCTATGTTCTAGAAGGACACAGACACTTTTGCAGGTCTCTCCAAGGCAGCCAGCACAGAAACTCCAGTGATCCTAGATGAATAGGGATATCACATCACCCTCAGCTGCCAGTGCTTCTGGAAAAGTGTCCCCTTAGTGTGTGCAGCCAAATGAAAAGCACCACTCGTGCTGGGGAGAGGCCAGGAAGCACCTCCATGCCATGTGCTCCCTCAGGATTGCAGCCAGGCTCTGCCTAGCTCTGAAACAGAAACTTCACCTCTTCAACATGTCAAACAGAGCACTCCAAAATTAAGTATGGAATCCTAGCAAAAACCAACCACTTCCCCCAGCAACACAAACAGCAGGAAGGCTTCTGGGATGCAGAAATGCATACAGCAACACCCTACTTTCCCAAGTAATGCTGTAAATCATGTCATTCACAACAGTGACCACGTGCTCCAATAGCAGACATGGCCCTGGTGGAGAAACCACAAGAGCTGGGAGAGCCTCACTGGTACAAGCTCTGTTCCTGCCCCATGTAGAACAGGAGTTCCAAAACTGCTGGATACACCTGGATCATCATTTATGCATCTGCTGATAACACACCTGCTTTATCCCTCTTGATATGCAGTTACACTCCTGGCTTCCACAGTGCTCTGCAGCAACTGGGACCACAGATACCTGCACTGACACAGGACAGGGAATCTTCCCACCACTGGCTGCTGGAAGGGTTTTTCCCTGCTTGATGTTTTATGCAAGTCTGGCCCCTTCTAAGAGCAAAGGGGAGAGACACAAGAATACAAAGCTAAAGCAAAGTGTGGGAATGTGAACCAGTGTCCAAGGCAGGCAGTTCAGCCTTGACATCCCAGCATCTTCCTCTCTTTTTCCCATCACAGCCAGAAGCATCACTTTGAGCTAAATGACATGTGAAACTATTAGTCAAGGTCCTTAGAGCAGGACTCTCAGCTAGGAAAGGGAAACCAGGAAATCAGTTTCCTTTTTCATTCTGTTACTTGAGGTCAAAGATGCAAGAGCTGATTCCAGTGCTGGGCTGAGCAGCTGTAACTGATCTGGCTCACAGGAACAGCATCTGCTTCTGCTGTGTCTGGCTGTACATTGAGTGCCTTCCCTCACCATCAAGGTTTTCCTTTGTGCACCTACATCAAGGCTGGTGGTGTGCAAACCTGCTTGTGTCCAGATGTACAGGATCACTGTGTGTGCAGCTCTCCCCTCAGCCACGAGCCTTGCTATGGAATAGCTCTTAAAAGGCAATTATAATGCTTCCAAGTGCAAGCTGGAGCATCCTAGCCTACTAATGCCTCACCTGAAGGTCACTGGGGTCTGCTGGGCACTACAGGCAGGCCCTGTGCAAGCCAGCCCCCAGCTCAACAAACAGCGCAGGGAGGAAGGATGTCCCTTTGTCCATGCTCTGGCCCAGCAAAGGATCTAATTACAGCCTTTACTAAGAGAGGAGCACATTAGGAGGAAAGACTAGCACAGGCTGCTCAGGGCCCTGTGTGCTATTTGGGGGCTGAGCAGCCAAGGGGAAAGGCAGCCAAGCTGTGGGTTCTCAGGGGAGCAGCCCTGCACACGGTGCCCATGAGGGACACAGAGCTGCCCTGAGCCACCCAGCACGAGGCACTGCTGGGACATGCCTGCTCTCCCTGCACAAGAGAGGCACATCTCAAACACGCCAGGTCCTCCTCCTTGGCAGGATTTTGGAGGGACATTCAGGCCAAGGAATGTACCCAGGCTCGTCCTTAAGGCCAGAACTAAGGCCTCTTGCATAAGGCACTGCAGGAAAAGCACAGAGCAGAGTCAAAGAGAAGTTAAAACTTTTACAAGGATTTTCAGGGGTTTTTCAGAGTCCTTTCCATCCATTTGCGTGACTGCAAAACAGCTCCCCTACCACCAGCAGGGCAAACCTCAGGCTTCAGATTTTAAGAAGACCTTTTGTCCAATGGGAAACAAATCATGTCCTTGTTTCTACAGGACAAGATGCCTGCTTTCAATGCATCTCCAGCCAAGGCCTCGAGCAGTCTCCCAAGAGCAGGCAATTGCTTTACATTTCCATGCCTCCGAAAATAGTCTGGAGTGCCCACAGCTGTATTCAATGGGCTACAGCAGCACTCAGACTGCTCAGGATTCTGTTCTGGCACAAAAGCCCAGTGAATGATGGATTTTAGACAGGGCATTTAAAGGAATGCCCATTTGCATGCTATTGAGTACTCTCTGCGTCAAAACCGAGCCTGTAAACTCATGGCATCCAACTTCTGCCAGCAGCACCTTCCCAACAATTCCCTTCTGACATAAGCAAGGGCTGTCAGCCCCGAGTGTCTCACATGGGATCCCTTGTCCAAATTCAACTGAAAAAGAGATAAAACTGCAAAAATAAACCTCACTCTTCTGAAAACAGCACCGCAGAACTCACCTCCGCAGTTCTAACCCCACCAATCCAACACTCCCCAAATACATATTTTTTTAAGATCTATTGGTGAAAATAGGTGGCAGCAGCGCTGCTGGGATTGTTCATGTGCAATCTGTGCTCTAACAGCAAGGCTTCTTCTAAAAGGAAAATCCAATTCCTAGCTCCCCAAACATCCCAGATACATCATAAGATGAAATACATGGTGAAGCATAGTGAGTCTGACATTTTTTTCATCTTCAAACCGAGTCCTACATTTAGCAACTGTAATCCAAAATTTTACAGCATCATCTGGCTCATGGCAGGAATGCATTTGAGATTTTTAGCACTTGAGAAGCCTGTGTTTTACATATTGCATGTTGTGTGAATTCTCAGCTGGAAAAAGACAAGTTTGGCCATATGGAATACATAAGGAAGAAATTCTTCCCTGTGACAGTGGAGAGGCCCTGGCACAGGGTGCCCAGAGAAGCTGTGGCTGCCCCTGGATCCCTGGAAGTGTCCCAGACCAGGCTGGACAGGGTTTGGAGCAACCTGGGATGGTGGAAGGTGTCCCTGCCCATGGCAAGGATAGAACTAGATGACCTCTAATGTCCCTTCCAACCCAACCCATTCTGATTCTAAGATCTCCACTGAACCAGCCACTGACTCAGTAAATGCAAGTTCTTCAACTAAATACACAGATGCATAACTGGAGGCCCTCTGAGGCAGGTCTTCTCCTAGAAATTGTGATTTGTTAAAGAAGTCAGGTTTCCTGCAAAGAGGAGAGTTTTGTATCTGCCTGCAGCCAATCCTTGCCAGGGCCAGACACCCCAAGGGCGTCGGGAACCACCACCACTGCGGTGTGAAGGATGGCAGTGCCCAGCCCTGCTCAAAACAGATCCTTGTCAACTTATGAAAGGCAGCCCAGGCTCTGCAGAGCTCTTACCCTCCTGCTCCCTTCTGCCAGCAGTTAAAACAAGGAGCTGCCCACTTTAGAGCAGATGCTGTGACACACACAAAGCCCCATGGCACACACCCTGCCAGCATCTGAGCAGGGAACACTGCATGGAGAAGTCACATGGACAGGGGATGAAGAAAACACGAGGTGGGAAAGCTGAACACTTGTCACTTCTGTGGCACTGCCACACTTACAGGGGGCTCACAGACTGCCTGCTCAGCTGGGAGTTTGACCTTGGAGGTACAGAGCCATAGAGCTGTTTCACCTGATGCCCAGGTAGTAAATCAAGGTTAAGCTTCCCAGTTAGAGCCACCACGCAGGTGAGCAAGTGATTTACTGCTGTACACACACAGTGTAGTAGGGAAGGTGGTTTGTAGGAGCAGGCAAGGTGGTCTGTAGGAGCAGGCAAGCATTTTTGCAGAGCCTCATTAGCTCAAGCACTGGCCCTGTGGAGCAGTCAGGGGTGTGGAGCAGCAGCTGGGAGAGGGACACTGTGCCCAGATGCTCTCCTGGATATTTGCACCAAAGCCTGCTAAGAAGTTACTGTGCTCTGCCAAGCACCACAGTTGACTACAGGACTTTCCCAAGCATGGTCTGCTTCACCCACCCATCACCAAACCAAGTGAGCTGAGCCCATCTCAGCTGTAGGGTGACAAACACAAGGGAGGCAGAGGAACTCAATAGCCATGGGGACACACTTCCCAGAGCAAACGGACCCAAACAGACCAAGCAAAGCTGACCTGGAAATGAATCACCAACACCGTTTGGTTCTTCTCTTTCACCACATTTCTAAAGAAAAGTTATTTGCATTACTTGTTTGCATAACAGATGACTACGACTCCCTAGGCAAAGCTGCCCTGGCATTGGCACAGAGCAACAGGAAGCACAGGTTGCATCAGTGACAATTACAGTTTTCAAAGGAATTGAGGATGATAATTGTGGTTTATAAGTGCTACAATACCACAGAGAAGGTGAGGTAGAAAAAGAGGAAATGAAACCAAGCAAGTGAAGTGTTCGAAATTTTCAAGATCTGCCAGACTATCTGCAGATCCATACAGTCAGAAACAGAAAATCATCGACCAAACCAACCTAAGGACAAAGCCAAAGCCTTCCCTGGAAATGCTCCCACTGAGGACCAAAGTGGCTGCAGATCATTTCAGTTTCTCCTCTAAGCTCCTATGAACACATCACTCACTCCCTTTTTGCAATCAACAATGGCTTTAAACTGAAAGAGAACAGGGTTAGATTGGATATCAGGAAGAAATTCTTCCCTGTGAGGATGCTGAGGCCCTGGCTCAGGGTGCCCAGAGAAGCTGTGGCTGCCCCATCCCTGGCAGTGTCCATGTCCAAGGCCAGGCTGCATGGGGCTTGGAGCACCCTGAGATAGTGGAACCTGTCCCTGCCCAGAGCAGGGGGTGGAACAAGATGAGCTTAAAGGTCTCTTCCAACCCAAATCATTCTGTGATTGAGTAAAAGCAGTAATCCAAAGTTACCAAGCACAGGTGGGGGGCACCTGAAAGGTAAATTTCCAGAGCACAGCAAACCATCTCAAAGCTACCAGGTCTCATTTTCTGACTGGCAAAGATGTGATGGCAGCCCACAAAACAATTTTTCATAATGCAGGACAAAGGTTCTGCATTTTACCAACTGGAAAACATCCTTAAGAAAACACTGATTCCCAGTTTGGAAAAGGTGTTGTAAGAGGGAAAGAACCATTATCAGATGATGCCATGTCACAGGAACAGTTTGCACAGTGGGGAACCACAGAGAGACTCAATGATCTCAAAGGTCTTTTGCAATGTAGTTAATTGAGTGATTCTGTGACTCCAGCAGAGCAGAGATGGGGACTGTGGGAATGTCTCCACTAGAACATCTCTGTTGCCATCTAAACTAAAACATGCTCAGAGCCTAAAATCCCTTCTAAACATGGAACCAAATGCAGCATGAGAGATCTCCAGCTCCTGCTTCACCAGCAGCCTGTCCCAAGAGCAGGGTACAGGGTAAAGGAGGGAATTTTCCTGCTGTGGCGACAGCTCTTCACGTGCAAGGTCACCAGGGGCGGCCAGGAGGGCTCTTGGGCTTCCTGATCCGTTCCACATCCAGAATTAGAGCAGCCAAAATGCCAGGCAGAGCTGGGCCAGCCAGGCTCCTGCCATGTGGGGAATGTGCTCACGTGTGAGCCGCATGGGCAGCGAGAACCCCCGGCGTGCTCGGCCACCGTGGTGTCAGCTGCTCACACACCTCCTGCCACGGCTGTTCCTAGGACAGCCCCAAAAATTGCTGCATGAAAAGGGTCTTCCTGGACACATCTTGGTTCCTCAGGAACAACAGCAGGCAAAACTGAAAAAAAAAAAGGATTTCTTCCTATGCTGCAGCCTTGCTTATGCCATTTGAGAGAGGAATGGCACTTGAGGAAAGACAACCTCTTTAATCTGTTTTTGAGAAATTACATTGAAACACGAAGTTTGGGGAGAGCAGCTGGGCAAGATAATCAGAAAAAGGCACCCTTTCATCAGAAAAAAATTCCAGTATTTGCATGGATTGTTCAATATGGAAATGCTCTTAACGGCACAAACAGATGGGTCTGCAGCAGGTCTGTAAAAAACCTCCATGAGAATATTTCATAATAACGGGGCAGACTGCCCAGCCCTGCCCATGCTTAACGTCACCATCTCCCATTGCAGTAATGCAGAATTCCCAAAGGAGTTCTGGGAAGCCTGAGGTTTCTTGAGCAGCAAGTTTACCAGAAAGCTCAACCCCACCATCACCACGCTTAAATCCTCTTGCATCACAACACGGATCAAGAAAGAAGAAGTTGTGTAATGACAGAGCTCAGCTTGGGAGGGGCTGGTGAAAAGGTTTTCCCCGTGTGTTCAGAAATATTTGGCAGCACTGAGAGAACATTCTTGAGAAAACCTGGGGACAGAAAGCCCAGAGAAAAGAAGAATCTTACCAGCTGAATGCCATCACTTCCTAAATCCACACAGTTGACTCTGACCACTGCATTAGAACCATTCATCAGTTTTTCCCCTCCAGTGTCCCCCATACACTTAGGTAGGGCCTAACAAAGCTCTGCTCTCAAATCCATCTCTGAGCCAAACCATCCCAACTTAAAGCTGATGATGTATCTAGCATGAACAGGCTCCTGCTGGTGTTAAGAAACCCAAACCAGCTGTGTCAAAGCAGGAGCTCCGTGCTCTGCAGGGAACAATGTTCTGTGTTCAGCCCCAAGCCCATCCCCTCCAGCCCAACTGACTCCAAAACAGGCACTATGTATTTTACAGAACAGCCAAAATGGAGCTTATTTCCACAGGGATACTAGGTCATCATTTGCTCTTTGATCAAGGAATCAATCCTTTACTCACCTTTAAAAACAGCTATATGGACACGCAGCCTACAAAGCAAACACCCAACACCCTGCATAGCTGTTACTGTCCCATAGGAAAACTATATCCATCTTTCTGTCCTTCCTTCTCATTAAATACACTCCCAGCTGCTCTTTGTATCTGCAGCCTTTCAGAAGCTGAACAAATACCAGATGCATCTAAAGAAATAATATTTATCTTGTGCAGCCTAGCCACTGTTCACTCTGCCATACCCTGAGTGATCCTACACTACAGAGCCCAGCTGGAGGTGGACACTGCTCCAAAACCACTCTATTTATCAACCTGCCAAAATTCCCTCCAGTTATCCCACTCATGCCAGGCTATGCCCTAAAATCTACTTCAACCCCCTTTCTTTAGGCAGTGGCATGCTCAGACATCTCTAAAGGAATCAACACCTCCCAGTGCTGCTGGTTCATCAGCCAACATGGGCAAGTGAACTCAGTGCCATGGATTTGTACACTCTGGCTCGAACCTGAGAGCCAGAACACCCCAGGGGAAGGGTTTTGGGGAAGACAGGATCAACAGCAGCCAGGAAATCCCTCTTCAAGGGAAATGTACTCTCACCCTGACTCATTTGACAAGATAAGTCATTTTACAAGTCATACAGAACACATGTAAATACTCTGGTGATGGTGTCAACAGCCACTTTGTGCTGATGGGCTCAGCAAGGAGAATTTGCTCTCTGTGGCTTCATGATTTTCCTTACTTGCTTGATACTGAGCAACCACCAAGTCAAGAGGAAAAGCATTAACTCTTACTTTCTGAAGTACTTTAAAACACAAGAAAACAACCAGTGGAGAAAAACAACAGCTTTTTGCTTATTTTATTTAGGGGAGAGGTTTATTCAACCAAATTTTAATTACTTTTTTAAAAACAAAAGAATCATATAGCATTGCAACAGAGGTCATGTGCAAGACTGACCCAGCACATCAGAGTTTGGCTGCCCTCAGCCAGCACTTGCAACCCTACCAGCCAAAACCACTGAACGCTGCAGAAGAATGTGTGAGTTTGACATGAGAGGAAACATTTTAAATGTCTACCATCAGCTGGGTTTTCAAGGGAGCATGGACTATTTTTACCAGTCTAGTGGGAGTAGGGCTTATATTCAGTACAAAACAGCTGATTGCTTGTTTAAACAATTTACAGTTAGGCTGTTGAACAGACCCTTGATGAAGTTTCTGTAAGTAAAATAATCAACAAGCTGCCTGCCACTGGGAAATGCCCCATTTTGGAAAATAGATGCATCCCTGGTGGGAACATTCTGCCAAATTTTGAAGAGCTCCTAGAAACACAGAAAGCCAGGCAAGGCAATTTCAATAGAGGTTCAAACAATATCCACGAAGGACATAGTAGGAAATTAAGCTTTTAATCAGATTTTTGGTGGACATTTCAATTTCATGCATCATAAACCTCCAGAGGTGGAGGCCAGGTATCACTTGCTGGAATGTCATTTAGGGAACATCTCTTAGAAGATGGTCAGTGGCAACAGGAATGGAAAACATGCTTTACTATCACTGAATGAATCACCAAATGAATGGTCTGGGTTGGAAGAGACCTTAAAGACAACCTGGTTCCATGGGCATGGACACCTTCCACTAGACCAGGTTGCCACAACTCTGTGCAACCTGGCCTTGACCCCAGGAATGGGACAGCCACAGTCTCTCTGGGCACTATCAGGTAGCCAGGTGTGACAAAGCAAACAGGAAGGCCCTCAACTTCCTTGAGGGATTCCCCTGAAGAAGGGAGGTGACACCTATGAAAATGTATTAATGGCAAACTGCCAGGGCTCACAATTTCCTACAGCACCTCATTTTGACATTTCCAAGTGATATGCAGAAATGCAAACAGAGAACTGAAACCCTGCTACAAAAGGGGGAGGTGAGAGCTCTTGTGAAACCACAGCCCATTGACACTTCAGCCCAGGAGCCTCAGGCAGAGTCCCCCAGGCACAGCAAGTGCAGCAACCAGAAAAATGCCACGCTTTTAACGAGCACCCACTCACACCTCTTTTGGCAAAGCCTGAGCATTTTGTCCCCTACTTGGAGCAAGTCTCACCCACGTGTAGCTGGAGTCCTTGTCCACTGCTGCTCCATTCAGGGTGCCAAGGGAGAACACACAAGCCATTCACACAGTTAAAATAATCAGGTTTTCTAGTCCAATGAGCAAACTGAAGGCTCTGATCTTCCGTGTCCTGAATCCATACACAAGTTCACCATCCTCTCTGTCCATGAACTCCATTTATCCACCACAAGTTTCAAATCTCCAGCCAATTTTTGCAATATGCCATCCCTGCACAACCACAGTGGCACTCCCTAAAGCAACCAAGTATTTTTTAAAACATATGCAGTTGTTTGTAACAACTGCCAGCAGAACAAGACAAAAGTCTCATGGACATGAGAAAATCCAGGTGCCATTACCAGTGCACACCCATCTCTCATACTGTCCCAAGGTAGTTATTGTAACAACCACACCCCCAGAACCATGCAGAAAGGCAGCATTGTGCAGGGTATAAACCAATATTTTCAGGAAGGGCCCTAGATTCAGCATGAATTATTAAATCCCTCGTGCTGAATCTAGAGATCTGTCAGAACAATGAGGAGGATGAGGAAAAAGTACTAAATAAGAACATAAAACCTGCTGTCATTTACACAGCAGTATTGCACTTGTGCTCACAGCAGCTCAGTCAAGAGCCTCCCAGACTAAACTAAAGTACCATGTTGGGTCAGAACCATGGCTGATGTTTGGCCTCCAGGTGCAACAGCAGCAGGAGATGCTGTTTCTGGAGCATGTCAGCCTGGCCACCACCAGCAATTCTGTTTCAACGCTGCCTTTGGCAGTCCTGCTGCTGACCCTGAAGAGTGTCCACTGAAAGTGAGGAAGCAAAGGGCAAGGCTAAAGCAGCTCCATAAAAACACTGTTCTTCCAGGCACACTTGAATTCCTTTCCTGAACAATTTTTTGTGGGAAACCTCCCGAAGGTGGTCTGAAAAGAGCCATCTCTGTGCACTCAGTGCCACTGGCCTCGTGCCCCAGCAGTCTGCCAGCAGCTCCACCACCTCTCCCAGCAACCCTGTTCCACTGCACCCCCAGGGATACAAGTCAGATTTACTGGTTCCCAGGACCCTCTCCATTGCCCTCTCTGGACAAAGGGGGACTGGCAACTTCCCAGCCCTTGGCACTGCAGCCTTTTGTAAATACCACCAGTATACCCTAGCCAGCAACTCTGCAATTCCACATTCAAGTTCCTGCCCCTATCTGGGGCACATGCCATCTAATCCTGGGCACTTACGGACATCCCATTTGTTTATCTGGTCCAATACTTCCTGGATAATCCCTTGTATTTATATGGATGGATGCTGTATCCCTGCCAGAAGCAGCTACCAAAGGTTTCTGAGCAAAAGGCTGGAAAGAAACAGATCCAACAAAACTCAAATGAAAGTTGCTCCCCTGATTCAAGGCAGCAGAGCTGCTCTCCCAGGCAGGAGAAGTTAAACAACCCCTGTCCTCACTGCTTTGCCATGGAGCAACCACCCAAGTGCTACCTGAGTGCCTCCTTTCTTAACAGATTTGATTTAACAGAGACGAAAAATCACACTCTGTCTCCAGGAGCAGGATTATGTGTTATTTGAGCTCAGTAAAAACTACTTCCAGAGAAAATCTTCAATAATGTGGAATGCCCTCTCATGGAGGCACACGTCCAGGGGTGCTTTTGAATGGGCAAAACCACAGGAGACCACAGGCACTGGATAATCAAGTGGTCACCAAGCTTTAATATCCATCCCTTTCCTTCCTTGCACTGCAAAGCAGAATGAGAGCGCTTGCCAGCTCCCTGCTCCTGCCCTGCCTGGCATCCTGGGATGGAAGAGGCTCTGCAAAGCAGGAATGGGGCTTGAGATATCCAAAACATCAAACTTATCACCCTTCCCTGCATCTCCCAGCAAACCAGCAAGTGTACCTGACAGGGATGAGTCAAGTTCTGCTTTCAAGTCAGGTCCTGCAATGGAAAAACAACTTCCAGTGACTCTGAGCATGCCAAGTGACTGAGCACCACAGTGTTCAATCTGCTGACTCACAGCATCCAGGAAAGCACACCCCACACATGCCTGAAGGAGGCAGTTTGCTGTTCTCAGATAGTTATTTCATCCCTTTGGCACAACCACTCACCTGGGAACTACCCTGGAGATTTCACTAGTAATGAACAGAACGGAGGATGCAGCACATGAGTACAACAGAAATACTTGGGACAGAAGAACCTCCAGATATGACAGGGGAAAATGGGTCTCAGCACACACACACAGAGCCCTTGGTTACAAGTTTTAGATCACAATCCCAGTGTTTTCCTGCCCCTCAGGCCAAACTGACAACCTCAAACCCTTAAGCAGGCATCACCATGCTGCCCTGGAGCAGCATCATCTTTGTATATCATCTGCACCCTACAGCAAGGAATTCAGAGCAGTTACATGAAATCAGTTAATTTTAAACCCGTCATGACCTTGCTCCAAACAGTCCATAGCCAAAGTTAGAGACTGCATCCACCTATGGAGAAAGGTCAGGGAGCTACACCTGGGGAGAAGCTGTGAGTCCCTCCTGTCCTAGCCTGTACTTCATATATGAGTGTCCAAACACAATGGCTGCCTGCACTACCACACAGCTCTAAGCACACTGCTTGGTGACTGCCCAGAACTGTGAGAGGAAAAATTTCAAAGAAGCCAGGAAAGCACATGACTTGGACATGCCTGAGGTACTATGCTACTCCCTGTTTTAATATCCCATGTTTCTATTGATGCTCCCCCCACCCCTACTCCTGCACTACCCACGCAGCTCAGTCATCCCCACGATGCAGGGATATTCCCTTTTGGAGGGATGAGAAATGCTGTCTGAAACCCCCAGTTTTGTCACCCTCTCCCACACTGGTAGATTTCAAAGCCCACACTTTCTGTGATGGAATCTACAACTATCACTGCTCTTGAAGAAGGTACAAGATTTAGAGCTTCATAAAACACTAATACATTCAATGTAATTTATTACCTACTTAAGGTGCCCATAATGTACCTGATTTCCAGAAGCAGAGCATTGTACTGTTCAGCAGTGCTTCCAAAATAATTAATATCTGCCAAAACCAGCACTCTATCCCTCTGCATACACAACAGGGAGATGACACAGATTGCTGGGGAGGCACCTCAGAAAGGACTGATTGGGGCCACCCCTTTTCTCATGGAGAATACCCATCAGGAAGGGAGCTCTGCTGAGCCTGGGTAGTGCTGTGGGCATGAACCAAACCATGCTCACACCTGCAAATGTGGACCAGTAAATGGAACCTTCCCAGGTGTGAATTTTGTTCTTTTAACAAACTGTGATTTAGGGATATGCTCTCATCACCAGAAAAGCATTGAAAGAGGCTGCACCACTGGAAGGGTAACAAGTCATCCAGGAAGTTACCAAAGAATTGAATGGTCACTTTGACACAGGATGATCCAAAATCCTGGAGCCAGTGGGAGCAGCAGAGCCAACTGCAGCATGTAGAAGCCCTTGGAAAGGCTGGATGTTAACAGCCAGCATCCTCTGCCACAGCATCTGTGCATATGACAGATGTGTGAGGCTGGTTTGTATCTTTTATTTAATTTTTTTAAAACATGCTCTCATAGCTGCTTGGTTTTTTTCTTCTAGAAAGTTTTATTGGAAGAAACCTCAAGGCTACAAGGCCCTAAATCCATGATTACATTTTAAAGTCAAATCATATAAAGAAACCCAAACCAAACAAACCACACCTCCTAACTTTACATTTGTACGTCCTGTTTGTTCTAGACCCAGAAGAGGAACCATAGGCACTTATTGTTTTGCTAAACAAAGTTCCAATAAGCTTTGGCAGCCTTTACTATCTTTACTGCTCCTTTCTATATGTGTAATATCATACACCAATATTAATAAAAGCAGAAGACGAATACACTCTCCCAGAGATGGCAGAAGCCAGGAGCACTGGCCAAGCCCCATTTCCTTGGCTAGACGGACTCTAAAAACAAAGCTCCACCTCCTGCCCCTGCCCCTGGTCTCACCAGGCACTACCAGCACTGCAGCTGGGGTAACTGGTTTGAGAAACAGAGGCACAGGTTACACATAAAACAGGCCTCATCCAAATACTTTCACACCCCAGGGTCTAATTAGAGAGTTTTGCAATAGGTGGTGGGTTTTTTAAATTCCCTCATGGTTATAATTTTACCTCTACAGCCTGCCTAGGCTGAAGTTTATATGAGATTATTAACAGACACTTCAGCACAGAACTAAGGGCTGTCCAAGTGACTTAGGATATCTACAGCAGGATGAAGGAATACTGTGCTCCTGCCCTAATTAACCACCCCTCACAAAGTCCTCAGCACTGCTGCAAGTCCCCTTAATGTCCCAGTAGCTGGTCCAGTCTGTTTCCCCTGCAAAGCCCATGAGAGTCACCACAGGTACCCACCTGCACAGCAACCACTGCTACTGACCTCAGCCTTTACACACCATTATGACATTTCACTTTTGAGAGCAGCACTTTATCAGAAGCATTTCCTGCAGTTTCTGTTCCTTTTTTTAGGCCACATCAGCAATACTAAGCAGAGAAAGAGGAATCAGAAGCAGGGAAACCAGAAATATTTGTAACGTTCACAAGAAGCCCGAGATATCCTAGTGAAGCAGGCAATGGGGAAAAATCCATGTTTCCTGCCACCTCAGGATGGCCATTTGGAACTACACAGCCCTAACAGCACCACGAGGACAACACCATGACATCAAACACCACCTATGTACAAGTTCTGCAGCATTAGGCAATCCCATGTGCTGCTCTTTGTGCTGAAAATGCAATTCCATGTGGCTTGGGATTAGACCCTCTGAGTGGAGCCAATTTGGGCAGTCCTGGACTGCTGGTGGTGCAGGAACCTTTAGTGCAGCTTGGCCCTAACAAACCCAGATAAACTGCTTGCTCCTTCCCATCCAAGCAGGACTGGAGACAGCCACAGGCAGCAGTTCTGAGTTTTGTAAGGACATGTTGCTTCTCAGAGACACTCAGCAATGCCTCCAAACATAACTCAACTTTTCCCTAATCTCCTCCTCTCTGAAAGCAAAGACCATGGTCCTGTACCTTTTCAGAGCTCTCAGAGCTGGGCAGTCAACCAAACCCTGGTATAAGTTCAGCACCTCTCCCACCTAGCAGGCTACACACTTTCTTAGATGCAATCTAGTGGCTCAGATGTTTAAAAATATAAAAACCTCTTCACCTTTCAGAGGCCTTAATTTCTTTTTTGACCTTTCATACACTGTGACAAGTATCAAGTGTTTTAGGGAGCCAGGCTCATTACAACACAAAATGTGAGAGGACAAGATGAGAGAAATTAATTATTGTTTTGTTTTGAACAAAACCACGTGCCCAGAGAGGAGTAATTTTATGAGTTGCAGCCCTCAGCCCTGCTTTCCCAAGTCTTCAGTGCCACAGGTTTGTCACTGTGTGCCTCTTCCATCGCTCCCACCAGCATTCCTAGCTTACAGCTCCCCACTACAGTGTCTGGTCACCTGTGACAGAGCCATGCTAGGAAAGTTTGTCCCAAAACAGTCAGGGGAAACTCTCTGCTTAGGAGGAAGAGATTGTATTTTTTAGCACTGTGAGCAAAAACTGACAGCCGCCCACCATTTTCATATCCACCCCAAGCTTTTCTCAGCATCACAAATACCCCCACAAAGGCTGCCAGAATAACCAACAAGAAAAATGTTCACCAAGCCCAAATTAAAACTGTGAGCAGCTGCCTCACTGTCACACAAAGATTTACATGCATGAAGAACCCAGTCCCTCGACAAACCCCAGCACAGGGCCCGCACTGGCTGCCAAATGGCTTTGTTTGCTTTACACCTTTACCTGCAGGAGTTTACAAAGGAGTTTTCATTCAGAAGCTGCAGTCATTTTACATCACTCACCTACAGAATCAATTTAACTAGCAGGGAAGTAAACACTTTCCAGCGTTTCACCTGTGCCTTATCAATATGATTAACTACTAGGCAGTGTGAGTAATTCTTTCACTGAAGCAAAAGGGCCATGGATAGAAACTGCAGAAACACTATGAAGCCAATTTGACAGCCACAGCCAGAGCCACACTGGTATAACCATGTTCTTTTCAGAAGCAGGGTGGCTCCCCAGTCAACTTTACACCAGGTGACTAAGGGGGACCTTCAGCAGCACAATAAATCACTTAGACTATCTGATGTTTTTATTGCAATGACAGTAAGATTTCTCCATCTGCTCTGCTGTGCTCAAGGGACTCACCATATCCCAACGAGTTACTGCATGCCCACTATGGGGTACATTTAATTGTGCTTCTGCCCTGTCACATACAGTCATAGCCAGGTTACATTGAGCACAAGATCAAGGGAAACAGCAAAATGCCCAGGAGAGCCAGGCACAGCTCTGTCTGAGGACACAGCTGCCAGCTGAGCTAGTTCAGCAGGAGTGCATTACTTCTGGAGCTTGGATATCACGAGTGAAACCTACTTTGCATCAATATGAAAAGTATGTTTTACATGGATTTTAACACTAGTAACTACTGTGGTAAAAAACCAGAACCACACTTCAGATAAGGCTGGAAGTAACTTTCCTTCCCAAAGGTAGAGAATCCAGCCTGTCTGAATGCACCTCACATTCAAGTGCAAGGAATCCACATATAAACTATACCTGGTATTAGGAGAACCTTTCTGCCACAGGAGTGGAAACTCGCCAGCCCACAAAACATAAACACGGGAGATAATGGGGCTCATTAGCTTTTAGCCGTCGGATGTTGGCTGTTGCTCTATCCACATCTACTTCCTTCCTCAGGCAGTTGTGGCACCTGCCTCACTCCAGTCTGACCGCTCGGAGCTCTCAGCAGGTGCAGCTGCGGAGGCAGAGCTGGCAGTCAGGCGCTCCCCACTGCCGGGCACCTCAGTGCATCCCAGGAAGGGCAGAGAAGCTTCCCGGGAAGGGCAGAGAAGCTTCCCGGCACAGCTCTTCCCAAGGACACTGCAAGCAAACACGTGCTGAACCCATCTAAGGATTAGCCCCTCTCACGTTTTACGTTTTCATTCACCTCAGTAGAAACTGACATTATTTGTACATTTTAGGGTGCTATTTACACATCCTCTCCACCACAATAAAAACAGAAACTCACCAGTAAAAAGCAACTTTGTCCCCAAGCTTCTTCTCATTGACATTTCTGTCCAGGAGGTTGTAGCAGATGTTGGTGGTCGCTCCTTTCATCCACTCGATGAAGATCTTCCCCTTGGTCACATCGAAGTTGTACTTCAGGAAGGGTCCCGTGTGCTGACGCTTCCAGTAGAACTCTTTAGCGATGTCCCCCCAGAATTCTGCAAAGGCAACGGGCACCGGAGCCCGTGAGCGGGAAACAGGGATGAGGGAACGGGGATGAGGCAGGTAACATCTGTGGGGACACGAGGGGCACCCCCGAGCACCCCACACGCGGAGGTTCGCGGAGGGCTCCCCGCGCTCCCCACAGCCCCCGGAGGGCCCGGGCAGCCGCCGCCCCGCCGCGCCGGCCCCGCTCACCGTGCGGCTCCTCCACGGAGCGCTGGTACAGCCGCTGGTAGTGGGGCAGCGAGGGGACGTGGGCCGCGGGCAGCAGCTCGGGCCGCGGCCGGTAGAGCCGGGCCTGCTCCCCCGGCAGCACCATGGCGAGGCACCGGGGCTGTGCGCGGGCGGGGGCCGCCCAGCCCCGCTCCGCCGCCGCGCCGAGCCGGGGGCGGGCACGGCGGGCACGGCCCGCCCTCACGGCGGAGCGGGGCGGCGGCCATATTCCGGAGCCTGTGCTGGTGTCGCCGTGGCTCTGGTGTCCCGGTGTCAGTGGTGTCACCCTCCCAGCAGTGTCCTTTTGTCGGTGGTGTCCCCCTGTCAGCCGTGTTTGCCTTGTCCTTTCTGTCAGCGGTGTCCTCCTGTCAGCCGCGTCCTTTTTTCAGTGCTGTCCCGTGTCAGTGGTGACGCCCTGTCAGCCGTGTCCCCTGTGTCAGTGCTGTCCCCTGTGTCAGTGGTGACCCCCTATCAGCCAAGTCCCCCCGCAGCTATGTACCCTACCCACCGTGTCCCCCCTGTCACCCGTGTGTCCCTCTCCAGTGGTGTTCCACTGTCAATCGTGGCCCTTCTGTCAGTGGTGTCCCCCTGCCGGCCACATCCCCACGACCAGCGGTTGCCCTTGTCAATAGTGACCCCTCTCAGTGGTGTCCCTGACAGCCACGTACTGCTGTCAGTGGTGTCCTCTGTCAGTGGTGTCCCCTAACAGCCATGTCCCCAAGACCAGCGGTGTCCCCTGTCAGCAGTATCCCCCTGACAGCCATGTCCCCCTGTCAGTGGTGTCCCCTGTCAGCCCACAGACCCCATCCCGCACCATCAGCCCTGTCCCCATTTAACAGCCCTACCCTGTCAGCCGCCTCTCCCTCGCCAGCAGGATTTGTGTCCCCTCTGTGCCAGTCCCTGCCACTTTGCCAGGCAGAGGGGTTGAGACCATGAGATCCATGAGATCCTCCTTCACCAGCCCCAGCACAGGCCAGCGGGTATGGCCACGCTCCATGCCTTGTCGCCATGCAGAAAACAACTTTCCTGTGGATGCATAACCCTCCACTTCTGCACCGAACTGTGTGTGCACAGCGAGCTGTGGCAGTTCACTGAGCACCTTCCTCCTGCAAAACCTTTGTACAGATCTCCTGAGGTAGTGAGAAATTAAGCATTTTTTCCCCACTATTTTTCACCAAGAAGGCAGACAAATGCTGGAACAGGAGGCCAAAGTAGGAGCAGGGTCACAGTCCTTAGACACAGACAAAATTCAAGATAAGCCCCTGAGTAGCCATGCCCATTGGAGCAGGAGGCTGAAGCTGGGGTCTCCCAAGGACCAGAGTGATTCCAAGAGTCTGGTCTCAGCAGGAGCTGCCTGTGGTTGTACCTCCTGCAGCAGATCACTCGTCATCCCAATCCTTAACATTCCCTGCATTGAGCCAAACTGCCCCAACAGCATTGCCTGCCTCTATGACATTGCCTGCCAGGAACATATTTCTTAGGGAGGTTGCCAAAACCTCAAATTCCTTTTCTCCACTGGGGAACTCACCTCTTGGAGCAAAGCACTGCCATGCCCAGGCAGCCACCTGCCCTGGGAATTTTGTGCTGGTTTGGGCCAGGGCCAAGGAGCACTCAAAAGATTAAAGTGCAAAACTTAAGCTGGCACAGTGTCAGTGAGCAGGTACAGCCTACTCTAGTATCCTTGGGTTTTCCCAAGTGCTTTCGTGCACTCCCTGAGAGTGTTGCCGTGCTCTAGACTGGAGAAGGCACAAGCCTGTGGACTGGTGAGCATTGTCTGCCACTTCAAGAAATGTTCTCATCGGCAAAGGGGCCAGAAACGGTTCTACAGACAAAAAAAGCAGCAGCACTGGTGTATATTTTTCATTAAGGATGTTCTCTAGTTTTGAAGGGCACAGCTGTGCTGCAGCTCCCTGCTCTGGTGTCAGTTTGCTGCCTGCCCACACTGCTTCAGGGCAAAGGTTCTTCTGTGACTCCATGTGGGAGGACACGGCTGGTTTACTCTGAGGTGAAACCCATGAGTAGTTCAGGTGATACCTCCCTCCATGGACTGTGTCCTATGGGCAGTATCACTCCAGAGATATTCTCTACATGCCTCCAACATGAGCTCAGCAGGATTTACATCCCAAACCTGTCAGCCACCCTCACACCATGCTGTAGCCCATGCAACAAAAATTGCTCAACCATGTAATATAAAATCCCTGTCCTGGAAAGCTACAGTGTGGCCTCATATTATTGATTTCATTGTTTTTAACCAAAAAAATAAAAATAAAAATTAAAAAAAAAAATTCACAGGAACATCAATGTGCAGGGTCTCAATCTCTATCACATGGATGAAGGTGAAGTCTCCAGCACAAGTCCAATGCCCAGTTTTAGCCCATTCCTTTTTGGACTTTCAGCCTGGGATCAGCAGTTTCTGACCCCAGGCCTCTCTGTGGATAAACCAGTAAGGATACAGCCAAATCTTGCAAGATATTTCCCTTGACCAGCCAGCAGTATCATTACCTCCAAGTTCCCAATTACAAAAGGTGGGGTTTTTTTAAGAAAAAGTCATTTTGGATCTGCAGCCTGGGTCCTTGGACAGGAGTGTTTTTGAAGCTCCTCAGGAGCTATGGGAATTGCACTCCAGCACTCCCCTTGGATTGATGGTCTGGGAATGGCTCCATGAATTTCTGGATACACTTGGCATATCATTTAACCCCAGCTGGAAACCACTCTGATCCTCTCCTGAGGAGTGGGACAAACCCTGCACCTCTAATGTCCTTCACAAGATACCTCAAGCTGATAATTTTCTGTTATGAGTTTCCAACCTTCAGTTCCAGCAGCCTGTGTCCTGGGGATTTTGCATTTACCAGCAGCTTTCTAACAAGCCCTCTGTCCCCTTAAGTGTCAGGAAGGGGGCTGTCATTCACCCCACTGCTGGGAAAGGGCTTTGTTGCCCTCTTTGTCACAGGACAGTGTCCCAGAGCCAGTGAAGAGGCGGTTTGCAGACCTGGGAGGTGCACTCTGCTTCCCTTCTCATTGGCCTTTTGCTTTCAGTGATTTGGCCAGCTGAAATCCCCCACCAGCCTCAGTGACAGCATGATTTCTGTCCAGCAACTGTTGCCTGTGTGTGTAGGACATTGTGAGCCATGAGGCTGGGGCAACACCATGTCCCATGAGCTCCACAGCTGTCATTCATCCAACTTTGTCCAGCTTGGGCTGCTGCAGCCAGGGAATTTTGTTCTTGTGCTGCAGCTGTCCACAGCTGTGGCCCAGGAAGCTGCCTGACAGGGAGAGGGTGCATCTCCTCTCAGAGAGCACCTGCAAAGCAGAAAATTCCAAATAGCCTCCTATTGTTTTGCCCAGCTCTCTCATGTTCCAATAGGTCTCCAAGCAGCTGCATACAGGGTTGTGAACCCCATGGCACAGACACAGCCCTCCTCACCTTTTCATTTCAGTGTCTCACAGCTGGAAAACCACAGAATCATGGAATGCTTTGGGTTGGAAGGGAACTTGAAGCTCATCTCATTCCAACCTCCTGCCATGTGCAGGGACACCTTCCTTTAGGCCAGGTTGTTCCAGGCCCCATCCAACCTAGCCTTGAACACTTTGTGGATGTGCCCAGGCTTCCCTTGGTGATTTTACAGGATCTAGGAAAGGGGCTCCTGCTGTGTGACCATGCTTTGCTGCTCCAGTTCCTCCACCCCAGGGCAGTTTGCATCCAGCTGGGCTCCTGCCCTGGGGGCTGGGGTGTGCTGGAGCTGGATGCTGCAGGGTTTACTCTGAGCTTGCCTCCCAGCTCTCCTAACTCACTAGGCAGTCCTGGAAAATCAGCTGCATGTCAGACTCTTTATTACCTTTTCTTGTAAAGGAATAAAAGTACTTAAAGTGTATATGTTAATGAAATTACTTAAAATGTATATGTTAATGTTTATTAAGGTCTCTTGAAGAGACTCAGAGGGTCAAAAAAAATATACTGGCCAGGGTATGTGGTATCTTGCTCATACTCTGGAAACTTGGGATACTCTGGAAACAGCCTCTCTAGTGCAGCACCCACAGCAGTTCAGCAGCTGTGCTGGGACCCTTCACTGCATCTTCCCTGACATGAAAGATCTCAGTCCTGGAGATGCTGGGGGTGGAGGAAAGAAACTGGAAAGTGTGAACTGGTTTGTACACCTCAGACCTCCTGATCCTGGTGGGGTGAGCAGGAGGCAGCTTCACATGGGAAGCTTGGGCTAATTTGGGCAAAGTACTGCTCCAGGTGGCCAGGTGACTTACCTGGGGGTCCAAGAGGTGTCACAGGGCATTGCCTTCTGGCTTTATTGCCAATAAATGTGGGAATCACATCCCCATTCATGCAAATCACTGAGAAGACCAGGCAGGAAGGATGCAGCACACAGCAGTGGAGGAAGGAACCCAGGAAGTCACAGAGGAGTCTGAGCTACCCCAAGGCATCAGTGTGATGGCTGAGCCTCATGGGCTTGTCTGGAGGAGGACAGCAAGCCACCTCCTCTCCCACTGTCTGTCCACTCCTCCCAGAGCATCTCCTGGGCAGGGCAGCCTGGACCAGGGCCTGGTGAGGCAGATTCGGCAGCTTGGTGTAACACCTGTCAGTGATGCTAATCAGAGAAGGCATCTTTTTATGATAGATCTTACTCTTGGTGAACTTATCACAACAAGTTTGTGCCTTGCATGGCCTGCCAGAGGTACTGGGAGTCTTTATCAGAATTTCCCAAAGTGGGAAGGGAAAGATTTCTTTAACCACAGGCAAGGGAAAATAATTGAGGGGCAGAACAAAAGACCAAAGGATCTGGAAGGAATCACAAGTGACACCAGCAAAAACTCCTGGGACCTTCAGAGCAGGGGTGAGATGGAGTAGGAGGCACAAGAGATGGACTGAGAGGATGTGACCAGGCTGTGGGTCTTCCTGCTGGGGCTTTCTGGGCTAATTTTCAGCACCTGGCCAGGCTGTGCAGCCCTTCACTTGTGCTGGATGAATCAGCACTCAGCAGCAGCAGGGTTAAACACCGGGTTGTTCTGTCTCCCCAGTGAGGACACTCCCCCTTGTCGCTGGCTGCGGAGGAAATTTTAATCAGCACCGTGATAAGAGCCCTTCAGTCCTGCTGGGAGTTATCAGCTCCTTTGTTTGTAAATGTAACTGCTCAATACCAATACACTTGGCTCTGGGTTCTGGCACTTCCCTGCTCCTCAGCCCTTTGGCTCAAGCTGCTCCCTCCCTCCAGCCACCCCTTAATCAGGGTGTTAAAACAGCCCAGGTTGTGCTGAAAACAAGGATCAACCCTGAGCTGTTTCCTTTCTACCCCTGCTGTCACTGGGAGAGAGGGTTCTGAATTTGAGGAGGTTTTAAGCTTCAAGGACTAGCTGATGAATATCAGAGCCTGGTAATTTAGCCCTCTGCAGAGTACAGACAATATATTCATAATCATTCTATATGGAGATGAGCTAGTAATGCAATCAGGCTTATAAATCAAACCCAGGAGACATGTTAGTGCTGTTTGCCTGAGCTTCTCAAGCGATCTATCCACATGAAAATGTCTGTCTGACTCTTAGTGGGGCCAATTAACTTATAAAGATGCTCTCTCCTCTCACAGTGGCTCATTTGTTTACTTGGGCTCTGCCAGATGGTGCTATTTTCATTCTGGGAGAGGGGGCCTGGTCGGTAAGAGATTTGTTGGAAGCCTGGGCTGCAGAGGAAGGGAAACTGCCTCAGGAGAGGCAGTGCCTTCATCAGCAGCACAGCAAGGAAACTGGGGTTTAATAAACAGCTTCCCTGTGTGAGCTGTCCCCAGGCTTCAGAGCATCCTTTCACTGCCATAAACGTGGCTGCCTTCTTTTGTCCCTGTTATATGGAGCAGGGAGGGATAGCTGGAGCTCTGCTCATGCCCAGGGTGAGGCTGGACACAGGAGCACATCCCACACTCTGGCAGATTGAGAATCAGCACCAGTGGGGCTGGGAGGGTGATGCCAGCACCCAACAAAGCAGCTCTGCTCTTGCTTTGCTTCCTTCTGGCTTGGCCACATCCTGCACCACACTATGTGCTGGGAGCAGAATGGGATCTGCTTTGACTGAGCAGGATTTAAGGTGTGCTGGCAGCCAGGCAGAGCTGGGAGCAAAGGGACACAGCTGGAGCAGGGCCAGCACGGAGCTGAGGTCGGTGCTGACACCAGAGGGTGGTGTGGTCTCACACTGGAAAGCCACCGCTGGACACACATCCCTGCTCTGGCACATTTGTAAGGAGAGGACTTGGAGACAAGCTCACATTTATTTTTTCATAGAGATTTTTAATTTTTATTTTTTAACAGACTTGGTTTAAATTTTTGTTTTCTACAGTAATTCAATGTAAAAATCCCAGTACAATATACAACAGTTTGAACATTTGGAATAAGAAATCCAACTTGGGGAGACAATTAAGTTCAGCTAGTTCCTAACACAGGTAGCAAATTCCCTCCACCCTCCTCCAGATTTCCCAGCCAGGAAGGCATATGGGCAGGAATGCTTTACGAATGTCACACCCACTCTATAAAGACACTGGGTGCTGTGTCCCTGCAGTGGGACATCCCCTAGGAAAGGGCATCCTCCCCTCCATGGGATGGCTGGGAGCCTCCAGCAAGGCAGAGTCTTCAGGGAAGCGAGGCTGGCTGGCCCTTGTGCGTGAGTGATGTGGGATGCTCTGAGAAGGCCCTGCGTGCAGGTCTGCAGGGTTTGGAGCTCCCTTGGAATGGAGAGGAGACCTGTCCTCCCCTTGGCAGCACTGCCAGCAGCCTGGTGCCCTACTGCAGCTGTAAGGCTGTTGGAAGGGGATGGCCATGCAGGGCCCAGCCCAAGGGGCAGAAAACAAGGATGATGAAAGATCCCCGGCTCTTGGGTCTGAGGGGACATCTCAGGGATCACTCACTGGCCTGGGAGCTGGCAGCTTTTTCAGGAAGCCTCTTTGGGTTGGTCCATGGTACTCAAGCAGCCTGGGAATAGTCCTGCTTAAACGCCTGGAGTGGGCCTGCTCAAGTGACATGGGGTGGTCCTGCTTGGGCAACATGGGAAGGTTCTGCTCCAGCTACATTGGATGATCCTGGCCAAGCAGCCTGGAGAGGTCCTGCTTGAGTAGTATGGGGTGCTGCTGATCAAGCAGGGTGGGATGGTCCTGCTGGAACAGCATGGAATGGTCTTGC
The DNA here is from genome assembly GCF_027477595.1 of Haemorhous mexicanus. Taxonomy (NCBI): domain Eukaryota; kingdom Metazoa; phylum Chordata; class Aves; order Passeriformes; family Fringillidae; genus Haemorhous; species Haemorhous mexicanus. The sequence continues at coordinate 4,097,169 of NC_082358.1, forward strand.
TCAATCAGCATGGGATGGCCCTGCTTGAGCATGGTGGGATGGTCCTTGTGGAGCATGGGATGGTCCTGCTGGAGCAGTGTGTGGTGCGTCTGCTTGAGCACCATGGAGCAGCTGCAAATGGCAGCGATCATTCTTCATGTCCTACAGCATCCCAAGCAATGCATTCAAAGCCATTCCTGGCCTTTCTCACCCCTCTTGGAAATCCTTCACTGCTGGAAGTGATCCTGGGGGAATCTAGTCAAGCTGCATGTTCCACATCAGTTATTGCTAATGTTAGATTGGGACATTGCTGACTTTATCTGGCTGAAACCTTTATCTGGTTACTGAAACCTTCCAAGGGCAGAGGTCATCCCCTTTTCCCCCATGACCAGTTCCAGCTGCACTAGCCCTAGGGAGAAGTGTTTTCTGATGTCAGGAAGGGTCCTTCCTGTGTGTATCAGGGGTGGCTGAGCTGGTAGTGGCTTTCCCAGGTTGGTAAGGAATGGGATATAAGGCAGGAGAAGTGAGAAGAGAAACAGAAAATTGTAGCTGGAGTCAGATGTGCTGGGATTAAAAGAGTGCAGAGAGGAATGGGAGAAGTCGGGCTGGGAGAAGATTGGAAGTCAGGACAGAGGTTGGAGATGAAGGAAAATGTAAGGCCAGTTAGAGAGGGAGCTGTGAGGTAAGGAAGGATGGCTGGAGGTCAGGGAGGGATGGAGAGGGAAATCTGTGAGGTTGGTGGACACTTAGAGGATAAAGAGGGATAGGAAGGTGGGGAAAAGTGGAGGAGCATAAGGAGAAACAGGGACACTGTGGGAGGCAGATGACAGAGGATGGTGAGATAGCCAGAGGTCACATGTGAGAGGGACAGGGAAGAGGTGAAACTGCAGGAAAAATTATGGGGAACAATGGGAAGTGAAGGGTCACAAGAACTGAGGTGGAGGAAGAAATTTGAGATGGAGGGTGAAGGAGATGGAAGATGGTGGAAAGGACAATGAATATGAAAAGTAAGGTTGGGGAGGATGAGGAGACTGGGCAGATGGTAGGAAGTGGACGGTGAGGAAGGACAGGCAAATAGTGGGTGGTGTGGGGCATGGGGAAGGATGGAGGACAGTAGGAAGTGGAGGATGAAGAAGGTGGACAAAATCAAAGAGGAAAACAAAGAGAGATTAGATGGCAAGTGGTGGAGGAAAAGATGGAGGGGAGATGGAGAAGAGGAGGAGGGATGAGGAAACACTGGGAGATGGATCTGGATGACAGGAGGAACGAGAGACACTAAAGGGATAGAAGAAAAAGACTGGAGGGCAGTGGAGGAAGATGAATCAGGAAATGGGAAATGGATAAGCACAAGGATTGGAAATGTGGAGGTGGAGAAGGTAAAATTGGGTGACATTAGCAGTTGAAAGGATGGTGAAAGAATGGGAGGTGAGACTGGCTTTTGGGATGGGGAAGTGAAAAAGCTTGAGAGAGGAGACAGGAAGAGAGAAGAGGATGAAGAAAGATATGGAGAAGATGAGGAGTGGATGAGGTTGGGGTGAAGGTGGGAGCTAATGGAGAATAAGCAGGGATAAACTGATGGTAAGTTGTAGAGGACAGTGGTGGGAGCTGAAAAAGACAGTGAAATGTTGACATGAACATGAAAGGAAAAGCTGGAGTCAAAGCAAGGCAAGGATGGATGAGACAGGGTGAAGGTGAAGAAGGAGAAAACACAAGAAGGTGCTGGTGAATGAAGGTATGGAACAGGATGTGGTGTATGAAGGAGCAGGTTTGAGGTATGGGATGAAAGTGTGGCTGGAGGGTGGGAAATGGAGGGCAGTCGAGGAGCACAGGAAGGAGGGGTGGGAGGTGGTGGGTGATGGAGGAGAACGAGGAGGGATAGGATGCAGTGAGGGATGCAGGAGCACAAGAGGGTGGGCGGGGACTTGGTGGGTAATGGAGGAGCACAGCATGGCAGGGAGGGATGGGACACATCCCACACTGGATGGACACTGGAAGGAGTGCGGAATGAGGGATGGGATGTGAAGGGAGTGGGGAGAACAGGGAGGGATTGGAGGTGGTGAGTGACAGTGGAGCACAAGAAAGGACAGGACAGGAAGGAGGATACAGGACAGGAAGGAGGGACAGGACATGGTGGCTGATGGATGAGCACAGAAAAGAAGGATGGGATCTGGTGGGTGATGGAGGAGGGTGGCAGGGAAGGATCAGACACAGTAGAAGACTGCAAGGAAGGAGGGATAGGTGAACAACGGAGGAGCAGTGGAAAAAGGGTTGGAACATAAAAGAAGATACACAGGAGGGATGGGGTATGGTGGGAACATGGGAAAGAAGAATGGGGTGTAGCATAGGAAGGAGGGCTGGGTTGGGTAAGAGCTGATGAAAGAGCACAATAAAGAGGGATGGAACAAGAGCAGGTATGAAAAGGATGGGACATGAAGGATGATGGAAGAGCAAAAGAAGGAGGGTGGGTTTTGGTGGGTGGTGGAGGACCTCAGGGTGGGACAGTTTCATGGAGTGAACCTCAGGGGAGCTGGGACCAGCAGGTGATCAGGGAATCATTAAGGTTGGAAATGATCTCCGAGAGCATCGAGTCCAGCTGAAGGGCACAAGGGCAGGGAGCCATGGGCAGCAGGGGAAGGGGGATGTGGGTGTGTGTGCAGGCTGGGGTAAGCTGCTGGGCAGGCTGGCATGGCACATGGCAGCCGTGACACCAGCAGCACAGGGACAATGCAGAGCTGAGGGCAGCCTGGTGACAGTGCTGGCAGTGAGGACCCATGGGAGCTGACAAAGAGCTCTGCTGGTGTGGCACAGTTGGGGTCAGCACATGGGGATGGTGTCAGGGACAGACAAGTGGGTGAGGAGAGCATGGGACACCATCTGTGGCTGGGCAGCAGGCAGGATGGCAGGAACAGAGGCACAGGATCACGTCACCCACACCTCCCTCTGCAGCAGCACTGCCCCAGACAGGACAGGCAGCACGGCCCCCCCCACCACAGCACGGGAAGGCAGCACCAAGGGTGGGGGTGAGGGGTTGCAGGGCCTTTATTCATCACACAACAAGCAGGCATGACACAGGGGTGCAGGATGGGGTGGGCAGAGAGCCTGTCATCGGGGCAGGAGGTGCCCTTCATGCGACCTTGGCATGGGCTGGTGAGAGGAAGCAGGAGGACAGGGCAGGGGCAAACGGCTTTACCCAAAACACCTCAGGTTTCACCCCAGGCTGGGCACTGGCATGTGGACAGGGGCAGAATCCATGGAGGAGCTGAAGCAGAATCAGTCACCTCCACACCTTAAGCAAATTTTCCCCACAAATTCCTTGCCGGCCTCATCTCACCCCCTCTGGGAAATGCCCAGCACCGCTATTTACAGAGTAAGACAGAACTGACCAATATTACAAATAATTAAAAGGCAGTTTTAAAAATGAGAAACCACATTCCAAAAAGTAGAGAGTCTTTTAAAAAAAACAAACCAAACCAAAACCCCGATTATCCATGAAAATGCTAAAAACCACCCCGAAAATATCTATGTACAGCAGGAGATTGCCCGTGGCAGTGCTGGACCCAACTCCTCTGTGGCAGGCAGGGACACAGCCTGGCCCTGGCTGCTGGTGAGGGTGGGCAGCACCCAGCTGGGTGACGAGGGTCCCCCGGGGGCTGGCCGGGTGCTGCAGGAGCAAAAGGCCATGGGTAGTGGGCCTGCTGGGCCCTGGCTGATGCTGGTGTGTCCGGGGACACCGGCAGTGAGCGGCTGTCGCGGAGATGCTGACGGAGGCTGCGACGTGGCAGTGATGCAGCAGCTGCTGCGGGCAGCGAGTGGCCGGACAGGAGAGGGCAGCAGCCTCGGCAGCACCAGCAGTTCTTAAGAGAAACTGCGAGATGACAATGTGCAAAGGCCCTGGAAGCAGCGTACAGAGCTCCTGGAGCAACGCACAGAGCCTGTGGAACAGTGTACGGAGCCCCTGGAGCACTGTACAGAGCCCCAGAGCAATGCAGAGCCCTCAGAGCAGTGGATGGAGACCCTGGAGCAATGCAGAGCCCTTGGAGCTGTGCACAGAGTGCCCAGAACAAGGCACACAGCCCCAGAGCAATGCGTTGAGCCCCAGGCACCTGCAGGCAGCTCCATCTGGGTGAATCCCCGCCTGGCCCCTGGCAGGCGGCTGGAAAATAGGTCAGGCAGCTGCCTCAGAAATCTCTGTTCTCTCCCGGAGCTGCACAGGGGCACCAAGGCTGCTCTGTGTGGAACTGGGTCGCAGTCCCCCAGCCCCAGGAGCTCTGCAGTGCTGTGGGGGCTGTGGCTGCTGCCCCCTCCCTCCCTGGGTAAGGCTTTTTCTGGTGGTGACAGAGGGATGTGCGGCGCAGACCACGGGCCACGCTGCAGCCTCCCAAACCACAATCTCTTAATCCAATTGGTGCCTCTCCAAAGTAGCTCATTTCGGTATTTTTAAAATGCACTTGGTTTTACATTGCAGGCTGTCCGGAGTTGGGCAGGGCCAGAAGTGGAGAAACAAAACAAAACAAAACAAAAAAAAAAAAAAAAAAAGAGGAAAAGAAAAAAAAAAAAGAAAAAGAGAAATATGTATATTCAGCACTTGGAGAAGAAATAACTACAAGTGGCCCCAAGCAGGGAGGTGGGTGCAAGGCAGGGGCACCACAACCCCTTGGGAGCAGGGGATGTGCACACACACACACAGAGGCACAGGCCACCTCTCCCCACACTGTGCACCCAGCGACCCCAGCTTTGCAGCTGGAGGAGCCCGGGGACCACCCGGACCCCTCCCAGCAGCCAAGGGCCTCAGCAGCACCCCAAGAGCAGAAGGGTGGCCGAGGAGGGCCCCCAGCCAGCCCAGCCCGGGTGACCACAGGGAGCCTCCCTCCTCCTTCCTGCCGGGGAAGCACACTCAGCCCGCGGCTGATGCAACCGCGCGGCAATCGGGCAATCGGCCCGGGATGCGGGCAGGATGCTGGAGCCCAGGCAGCGCCGGCAGCAGCCGGAGCCCGCACCCTCCATCCGCGGGGTGGGTGCAGCATCACCCCTCGGCCGGTGCTTCCCTACTACGGCCCAGCCCTCCCTATCGACACCAGCAGCCTTCCCTGGCTGCTCTCTCTTTCTCAGCCCTCGGCTCAGCAGGCTCTCAGCTGACACTCCCGGCGCGGTGGCACCGCCAGGACCCCCCGGTGCCGTCTCTGCGCAGGCAGGAGGTGATGCAGCCACCCTGCCAGGGTGTCGGCGCACCCCGGGGCTACCGGCAGCCTCCGGCTCCGCATCTGCTTCGTAAGCGTCCCCGGGGCCGAGGGGACGTTTAGGAGACAGATGAGCCCGCGCCGCCTCCGAGAGGGGCCCCCGCGGGCTCAGCGCGGGCGCTCTTCCGGCAGGACAGTGGATGGCAGGCACTCTGCGTCCCCCGGCCCCCCGTCCTCACTCACTCGAGGCCCCCGGCTTCTCCTCCGCCCTGGGGGGGTCCGCGGGGTGCAGTTTGCACTTGGAGGGGGAGTGGCGGACCGCGGAGCGGGACGGCCGGGCAAAGCAGGAGGTGAGGGACTGGGAGCTGCAGTCACACGCCGTGTCCTGCAAAGATAGACAGGGCACAGCGGAGTTAGAGGGGTCAGGCACCCTGTCCCCCGCCACGGCGGGACACCCCGGGGGGCTCCGTGCCTCGTTACCTCGCTGGCTATAGCCGAGATGAGGTCGGGGTCCCGCAGGGCTGCGTCCTTACTGCCCTGGCCAGGGGACGAGGGCTTGGGGTCCTCGCAGCTGCCCTGCTTGAGGACCTTCTTGTTCAAGACACGGGACATGTTTTCGTGGTGGGTGGCGGGGCTGGGGTGCTCGGCTCTCTTGCTCTCCTCCCCAGTGGCCTCCTTCTTCTCCTGGGGGGCAGTGGGGCTCTGCGCCCGCCCGCAGACGTTCCTGAAGAACTCCTGCACGAGGCCGTACTTGGGTGCTTCGGGCTTGGCCCGGCTGCTCTCAGGGCAGCCCGGCTTCCAGATGGACTCGGTGCTGCCCGCGTGCTCCACCACGCTGAATAGGCTGGACAGGCCATCGTTGATGTTGCTGAGGACGGGGCTGTCGCGGGTGGTGGTGGAGCGGGCCCAGGCAGAGCCGTTCTGCTTGCTCTGGTGCAAGTTCCACAGGCTCCTGTCCTTGGAGGCATCCAGCTTGGAGGAAGACCTCCTCTGGAGCTTTGGAGAGCCGTATTTTGGGGAGCAGCATGGCCGCTCGATCCTGGAGTGGACCTTATCCAGGGAGGAGGAGATCTGCTTGCTGCGCACGGACACGAGGGAGGAGCTGCGCGGGGACCAGCTCTTGCCGTGCATGCCAGCACCACGAGGCAGGTCGGTCTGGAGGCCCACGCTCACCGTCTGGATGGTCTGTGTGCCCACGTGGGCCAGCCCCACTGTCTGGCTGGAGGTGCTTTTCACCTTCCTCTCGAGCGAGCTGGAGCGGATGGCCTGGCGCACGCAGTTGGTGATCTCCTTCATGTCATCGCTCATGTTGCCGGAGATCTCCAGGTCGTGCAGCGAGGGGGGGAAGCGCGGCACCGGCGGCACCGCGCTCTCCCCGGCGCCGCCGTCCAGCAGCTCCTGCTGCTGCTTGGAGAAGTTGCACAGCCATTGGCTGTAGGTGCCCTCGGCGCTGGCCGACTCCTCTGGCTCCTTGGGCTTGGCCATGGTGAACAAGAATCCAGGCTCGATCATGATCTTGCCCTCCTTGTTGTGCACCAGAGGCGCCTCCAGCCGCCGCACCACCGGCGGGCTGTAGTAGATGCGGATCCCTGTCTTGTCGGGTGCCGTGTAGCTCCTCTGGATTTGTTTCTGAGCTGGGTAGTGCCCGGAGAGGCTGTTTGCCCTTGAGTAGTCCCAGGAGGAGATGCCCAGCTTCTCCTTGGCCAGGCTGTCAGGGGCAGGTTGTTCGATATTCACATATGTACAGTTGGAGGGAGGGAGGCTGGTGCTGTCCCGGATCCCGTTGGGCAGCATCTGGGTGGTTGAGGATGACTTTTTGCACCGGGCATGGTCACCCAGCCCTGGCACGGTCTTTCCAGAGAGGTAGGGAGAACAGTCGAGCAAGCTTTCAAACTCTGACATGGAGGAAACAGACTTGGTCCTGTGGGAGGAGAGAGAATAGGGATCAAAAGGGGGCAGGGGATTGGGGAACACCTGAGGCACTCTGTTCCCACCCCAATGGGACCTTCCTGGGCACCCAGTCCTGCTCCTCACAGGGAGCCCTTTGCTTCCAGGACTACCCTGGAACACGGTTACATCTCCCTGTGACTCTCAGGGATGTCAAGCCCAGGGGGCCCCTCTATGTTCCAGGGACTATGGAGGCACCAGCACACTCACCTTTTGAGGTTGGTTCCCTTGGCTTCTGCTTCAGAGATTGTCTCCTTGTCTGTGATTTTCTCATTGAGAGCCTAAGAGGGCACAGGAGAAAGCTCCAGGGTCAGCAAGCACAGGACCAGAGCAGAGATGGGCTGGAGCTCAGGGGTTGCATCCTGCTCCCCTCCAGCACCACCAGCTTCCCCAAACACTGAGGCACAGCAGTCCCAGGACTGCAAGGGGCTTGCTGCAACCACATCTATTTTCTATTTAAAATCAGCTTTTTATAAAAAGAAGCTCCTGGGGGGGTCAGCCATGCCCTTCACGCTCTTACTCTCCTGGTGCTCTCCCTTGCAGCCTCATTTGCTGTTTAAGGGGGTGTTAATTGGGGTTTACACATCCTCCCACCTAACCCTTAGCACAGACCTGGGCCCTAAGAGCATCCTGAGAGCACTCCACCCTCTGTTACTCACCTCTTTCCAGTTGCTGCCGTGCTTCTCCATTTCAGAGTGCTTCAATGCCCATGGATTGGATCCTTTCTGCAACTGGAGAATGTTTCGGTCACTCAACATGAGTTGAGGTGCAACATGACCCTCTCTGGGCAAGCAAAAGCCTGAAACATTCTCGGGGCAAGCAGCAGAGGCTGGAGGACATGTGCAGGATGGGGGACACCATACCTGGTTGAGTTTGTTCTGCAGGTCCTTTGCTTGCTGCTCTGCCTGCTGCTGCTCCTCCTTGAAGCGAGCCAGCAGCTCCACCTTCTCCTGGTTCCAGTTCTTCTCGCTGATCTGCAGCTGCTTGGTGAGGTCCATGACAGCGCTGTAGGACTCGGCCAGGAGATGCTGGTGCTCCTCACGCTCCCTCTTCAGTGCCACCTTCCAGTCTGGCAGTGCACGCTCTGCAATCCCTTTGCCTGCCTTTGACTCCAGCTGTGGGGACATGGTGGTGGCTGTGAGGAACCCAGGGCTCCAGTGTGGTGCTGGACATCTCCAGCAAACGGGCAGGGCTGTGGGCATCCTGCTTGCCAGTGCGACTCCCATGCTGCCAGGCTGGGCATTAAGCACATCCCCAAGGACATGACACACACAGCATGGCTTGGTCATGGCATAGCCAAGCCATGGCCAGCCCTGGCTTGCAGCCACATCATGCCAGCTGGCCAGCAGATGGTCACCTAGCAGGACACCAGCTGAATGTCCTGCTTGCCTGGCTGTCCTCCTGCCTGCAGGACATGGCTCCTGGAGAGGGGCACCATCACCTGCAGTGCTGCCTGAGTGGCCCCCAAGGATGCAGCACCACTGGGGTGCTGCCACCATGGCTGCTCTGCTCACTTTTGAGGAGATATGGGAACCGGGGACTCATGCTCTGCCAGGAGAAATCCTGCCTGGAAAGTGCTGGCACCTGTGCTGGGGAGCAGAGCTGATGTACAGCCATGGGCTGCTGCCAGCACAGCCGGAGTGGAAACCTCTCAGTGCTGGGAGGACAGGGCTGAGGGACTGGTGGGGCTCATCCTACAGGCAGGAGCTTCCCCCAGTGCCCAGGCTGCCCTCCCTCCACCTCCTGCCTTCCCTGCAGCTGTGCAGCCCTTTTGCAGCATCTGCAGGCATCCTGTGCTGTGACTCAGGTGGGGAGAGGTGGGCTCTGAGCTGCTCTCAGCTGCCTGTCCTCAGGAGGGATGCTGAGCCCCTGTCCCATCCCACCCTCCCCAGACAGAGGAATAAAGAGCATCCTCTGCTGCTCCACAGTCAGATTTCCATGCCAGCCCCGTTGCCATGGAAACTCTCCTGCCTGAGTGGTTGCTAATTAAGATTCCCACAGTGCCACCCTGCTCCCAGCCCAGTGCTTGGCACAGGGCGCAGGCAGGCCCCCAGCCCCCCAGCAGGCATGGGGGAGCTCTGCCACCCCACGGGGTGCCCGGGGCTCCCACCTGGGCGATGTGGCACTTGAGCTCAGCACGCTCCATCTCCCAGGCAGCCTTGGCCTTGGTGAACTGCTGCTGCAGCTCGCTGGCACCGCGCCGCTCCTCCCGCAGCTCCGTGCACAGCTCCTTCAGGGTCACCTTCATGTCTGCCAGAGTCTTGATGCACTCGTTGGGCTGCAGGAGAACAGGGGTCAGCACAGGCAGCAGGAGGGGACCCAACAGGGTGGGACTCTCTGGGAGCTGTCCTCTCTGCATCCCAGCCCTGCAGGCTGCTGCCAAGGTGAGGGACAAGGGAAGCCACCAGGGTAGGGGACCATCCTCAGGGGTGATGTGCTGGGGAGGAGCATCCCCACCCAAGCATGCACCCCGAGAGGAGTCACCAGCCCAAGCCATACAGCCACAGCATGGGCTGATCCTACCCTGATCCACCCCCTGGGCTCGTGGGGACCCCGCTCACCGTGTTGGGGGTCCAGGTGTCCCCAGCACACATCTTGTTGTCTGCCTGTTGCTGCGGGGATAGCTCCTCCTCTTCCAGCAGCAGGTACAGCTCCTTCATGCTGTTCACCTGTGGGTGACACCATGGCTGGGGTGATATGGGGACCCACAGGCCCTGGCCAGGGATGGGGGACACCCAAAGAGCCCTGGGCAGGACAAACAGGCATGAGGGACACACCCAACAGTGTGGTCTCCCCTCCATGGCAGCCCACTATACCTCCAAAAAGTCCTCGCCCTCACTGTGCACCATCTTGCCCTGGCGCCAGCGCTTGAGGAACCACTTGAGCTTCATGAAGAGCAGGAGGAAGCTCTGCCTGAACTGCTGTGACTCCTGCACCAGCAGGTTCTTTTCCTGGCTCCAGAACTTCTGCTCCAGCCGCCTCTGCAGGTTGAGGCTCTGCAGCTCAAACTCCCGTCGCAGCAGTGCTTTCTGGTGGTCCTCCTTCAGCTGTGGAGAGATGAGTGGCTCCAGGACAGGCACCGGTGGCAGCCATGTGATGCCTCTCTCCCAGGGTCTGGGCTGAGCATGGTGCCAGCCCCATATCCCCATCCGGGGGACCTGCACCACTCTGGGAGCATGCTCGGGACAGCAGGGCCACGGGGGAAGCCCTGCATGGCTCCATGTGCAAGGAGCTCAGCCTTGAAAATGGGACATGCTGTGTGTGCTCCTGGGTGACACCCAGGTCCCCACGTGGGTCATAGGGCTGGGGCTGGAGGTGGCACTGCCATGGGTTGAGGACAGCTGTCTCCCAGGGGCAGAGGCTGTTCCCTACTCACCTGGCAGATCTTCTGTGAGAAGTTGTCCACCTCATCCTTCCTCAGCTGCCTCTCCTGTGAGAGCTGCTCCTGCAGCCCCCGCAGGCTCTCGTTGGCCTCAGACAGCACCAGCTGCAGCTCCTTCATCTGTAACAGTCCCAGAAGGGGATGGGAAAACTGGCCTGCACTTCCCCGTGTCCCTCCCTGACCAGGCTCTGCAACTTCCCTTGTCCCCAGCTCTCAAAAGCCTGTCCCACAGCCCTGTGGCTGAGGGGACATGGCTCCCAGGCTGTGTCATACCTCGGTGGCATAGGAGTCGTTCTCCTCAGCCCGGCAGGGTTTGTAGCTCCGGGCATGGGCGGGGTCCGTGTCCTTGGCGTGGGGGATGCGGAAAGGGTCGGCGTCCCTAAAATCAGGCTGCTGCATGCGTGGGCAAGTTAATGAGAACAAACCAAAAGAGCGGGAAGAAAAAAAAAACCAGAAAACAAAACAATGGGTCTCCGAAACAGTAAAGAACTACAAGACAACAAAAAGGATGAGGAGGAGAAGGAGCTTCATCACCATGGCGGGAGACAATGTGGAAACCAAAAGGAAACACAGGATGAGGAGACACGTGGCCTGGATTGTTTGGGGAAAGGGGAAAAAAGAGAGAAAGAGGGAAAAAATGTGCAAACACCAGTTACGGTGCCATGCAGTGACTGGGGGAGACTGGGACCTCGGGCTGGGGGGACCACATGCAGAACAATAGGACTCTGAACAAGCGAGTGTGCTCCAGAAAGGGGCTTGTGCCTGCAGCCCCAACCACCACTGACACCCCTGGTCCCTGGCACGAGCTGGGACCCCTGAGAACAGCGAGACAGCAGGGCAGGAGCTGCTCTGCACTGCTCCAAAGGTGTTCTCCCCTGGATGCAGATTTGCCCTGAAGCCTTTGCTCTCCAAATTACGCTGCCTGGGTACTTCTGGGGACGGAGGATTCCTGCAAGTGGGATGGATCCCTGCAATTGGGGCTGCTTTTGGAGGCTGCAGGCTGCTCTCCTCCCACTCAGCTCATCCCCAACAAGCAAGAGCTTCTGAAACACAATGTTGGGCTAAGCCAGGGAGAGCAGCCAAAACATCAGCCCCTGCTAAGGTGGGATTGCACCTGAGAGCCCCTGGTCATGGGCAGGGCAGCCTTGGCACAACCAGCCTGTGCCCGGATGCCCACTGCCTCCTGCCCTGGGCACACTCTGTTGGAGCAGAGTCCTACCTTGTCCCCGGTGCCACTGGCATGCAGTGAGGTGTTAGTTTGGATTTTGCTCTGGAGAGGCAGGAGGGAGGTTACAGTGGGGATCAGGGTTTGCTCCATTAAAGCAGGAGGAAACGTGGTGGCAAATAAAGCGGCAGCTGCTGTGAGGGATGCGGGAAGAAGCCGTACCTGGAAGTCAGAGGCGTGCTCTTTGGTGACATCATGGCTGCTGGGGCTGGAGAAGGAGAACGAGTCCGTGTGCTCCTTGAAGCCACCGGTGAGGTGGTCCACCTTCCTCACGAAGCAGCCCAGGTCCTGCTGGAGCACGCCCAGCCTCATCAGCAGCACATTCATCAGCTTGGCATCGCTGGGGCTGTCACCACCGCTGCCCACTGCCTCGCCCAGCAGCACCCCCGCACACTCGTTGTCCAAGCAAGCCTTCAGCCCCGAGGTGAAGCCGTTGGCATCCGAAATCAAGACATCGATCGCTTTACTGACCAGCGTCGCCTGGTCCCGGATGCCCAGCAAGGTCTCCAGGTCCTTGGGCTTGAGCAGTTTGGCAGGGCCATCGGGCACCTTCCCAGTGCCCAGCCCCCTGTCCTGCTCGTCGGCCTCGCTGCCGCCCGCGCCGTCCCTCCAGCCGGCGGTGGGGACGCACTGTGCCGAGTCGCCGGCCTCGGCGTCGGTCTCCAGCATGGGCCGGGTGCTCTGGCAGGAGGCCAGGTCACAGCGCTGCAGGTTGGAGAGCAGCACCCTGTTCTCGTACTGCAGCTTCTTCACCTTGCCACTGAGCTCACTGATCTGCACCTTGGCTGTGGCCAGCTCCTCCTGCGAGGGCTCGCTGACCACCGAGCAGCTGTCCTCCGACAGCGTCACGTCCAGCTCGTGGTCCGACTTGTACTTGGTCAGCTCGTTCAGGAGCAGCTTGTTCTGGTCCTCCAGCTCCAGCAGCGAGCGCCTCAGCAGCTCGGCCTCCTCCTCCACGAACTGCAAGTGCCGCCGCAGCTCGGCCACCGTGTCCCCTGCGTCCCCGCAGCCGGAGACGCCCACCAGGAACCGCGCGTCCTGCCCCGGCAGCTCCCTGTCCCCCTGGCCCTTCATGTCATCCATCTCCGCCCGCAGCCCGCGGTTTTCCACCTCCAGCTCCACTATCCTCCGGCTGAGGATGTTGGCTTCCTCCTCCACCAGCTTGAGGTGGACCTTCAGCTCGGCCTCCCGGGAGTGGGGAGAGTCAGCCAGCTCCTCCACGGAGAGGGAGCTGTCGAGGTCCCCATACAGGGACCTGTACTTCAGCAGCTCCTCCTTCATGCCGTCGTTCTCCTTGGCCAGCTTGGTCAGCTTCTTGCACATCAGGGCTGACTCCTCCTTGGCAAAATGCAGCTGGCACTTCAGGTCTGCGCTGTCCTCCTGGGGACCCAGAGAGGGTGGGTTTTAGTAAGATGCTCCCAGGAACCATGGTGATTCCCAGAGAGGTCTGGGGACATGCCACCCTCCCATGCCAGTTGTCCCAGGGAAGCTGCTGGCTCTGCTCCTGGAGGAGGAAAAGCTTTGAGATCCATCCTGGAGACTTTTAGGGTGAGCCTGGAGATGGGACAGGATGCCCTGGACGAGGAGACCTGTGGGTCTTGCCCCAAGAAGGACACTGAGCCACCACCAGGGATGTGTGGACCAAGTCCAGCCTGATCCACAACAGGGCAGAGAGGAGGGGAAAGATCTCAAGACTCCACAGGGTTTTCAAGGCTTCCTCCCCAAAACTGGCATTGAAATGCCCTCGTCAGGGCTCTGCTTCTCTTGCTCAGCCCCCCACTCTCATCCCAGGGCAGAGAAGCTGCTGAAAACCTCTCCAAGTCCCAACCCCCAGCCTTGCTGCCACCACCTTGTCAGGGCACTGAAAATCCAGGCAAAGCCTCAGCACCAGCTCACCAGTCCCTTCCCAAGCCCCTCTGCTTCTCAGGACCGTTTCTCCATGTGTTCTTTTTTTATTTAGCAGTTAGGATCTTGGCTGTTTGCCCAGACAGACCGTTTCTCTGCTCTGGGAGCTTTTTGGATGGAGGACGAGGATTTCCTGACGTCCAGCTCGCAGCTTCCCGTGCCCTGAGGTCACTTGAGTGCTCCAAGCTGTGGCGTGGTCACTGCCAGGAGGGGACCTGCTGGGCTGTGACCCTCACCTCACTGCACCCACTGCAGCTGGGCAGTGCTGAAGGTGGCCAAGCCCTTTGGCTGGGTGGCTGCTGGCCCTGGTAGCCCTCTGCCTGGCTGAACTCACCCCCTTTCCCTTTCCTTGGATGGAAAAAACAAGCTGTCCCCTTCTTTGGGTGCTCTGAACCCCCAGCCCCCTCCATGCTCACCCCAAACCCCACAGCAGTATTTACTCTGCTGACTTCATGCTCTGCTCATAACGAGGCCAGGGGTGATGGAAAGGGGGTTCCCATGAGTTTGGGGTGCCATTTCATTCCCTAAATGTCCTGCAGTGACCACAGGAACCACCCTGCTGCACTTCCATGCTTGTGCACTGGGACACGACCTCACTAAGGCACATTAAAGCTGTGCCCCCTAATTAGGTGAGGAGATTAGGGGAGGGCTGGTGTGAGCAGGGCAGACATGACCTCAGTTCCTGTTTTTCCAGGGGGAAAAAAAAAGCAGCAACCCAGTGTGTCCCTCTGTGTCATCAGCAGAGACATGCACACCTCCCCAAGACCAGCTGGAGTGCTCCTGGGGTCTGGGGAGATCTCAGTGTTGAGTCTGTCCCCCTCAGCTCCATTTTTGGGGAGTGCTGAAGCTCACCCAGCACAGCCAGGCAGGAAAGAGGCCCAGGAAGCCACAGATGAGTCACAGCATCTGTGCCCACAGGGCCACCAGCCACAGCTGAGCAGGGACAGGGAGCCCATGGGGGCCACATCCAGGGGCATCTGCACCCACCTGGGGAGCCCAGAGTTCCTGGAACATTGCTCCCACCACAGAACTGGGGCCACCCTGACCCCAAGCAGAAGGGTCTTAGCTCCATGGGGAAGCAGAGGGGATTGGGGTTGTTTCCTGCCCCAGGAAGAGGCAGATGAGGGGCTTCAGCCTCAGGAAGGGGGTGACGGAGGAGCCCCCTCAACTCAGGGCAGAACTGGCTGTAAGTGCTCTCTAGGGAAATGAGGGGAAGGATGCTACGACCATCAGCTGGCTAGAAAGGGCTCTCAAGAATGGAGCTAAAGAGAGGTGATAAATAAAGACTGGAAGGGAAAGTCTTTGAGGGCCTGGGGGTCTCTGTCCTGTGGCTGCACAGAAGGGCCTGTGTCAAGAAGGAAAAAGGTCACCCAAACCCCTTAGGCTGCTCAAGGTTCCTGCTGGGAGACACTCAGCAGCATGTCAGGAGTGTCATTACATGGTCTGCCTCCATGTCCCAGCTTTGGGGGAGCAGATCTGTTCCCCAAAATAAACCCTTCAGGTCTTTTGCCTTTGAAAGAGGATTTTTCCTCTTGCCTTTCTATCCCTGCAACAGCAGCTCTGCCTCTCCAAGCCCTGGTAACAGCATTAGTGAGTCACAGCAGCTCAGCTCAACAGCAAGTGACAGCTGAAATCCTGCTGCCACTGGCAAATCCCCTGTGAGGGCAGGAGTGGTGTGGCCTCCAGCCATCCCCACAGGGACCCTCTGCTCCCCCAGGCTCCCAGAGCACCCTCAAGCACAGCTGCTGGCACTGGCAGGAGGGACACAGGCTGCAAGAGCCACAGGAGCAGAAGCAGCTTTGCAATGTAAAGCCAAACTCCTTCAGCGCCTTACACAGGGAAAGGGTTAAAGCCACTGCTGCTCCATTGATAAATGAGACAAGGGAGGAGTGAGGACAAAGAGGATGGCCCAGCACATCAATCCCTCCCTTATGCAGGGGCTCTGAGAGGCAGGAAAGCTCTGCAAAGCCCTGCAAGGAGGGGATGGCGCTGCCATGCCCGGATTTGCTCCTGGCCTGGGCTCAGTCTCCAGCTGGCACCATGAGCTGGGTTGATGGTGGCTCACTGTGGCATGCCCTGGGTGCTCAGGTGCTGATACCTGCACTGATGGCTTCTTCTCAGTCTTGCCCAAGGAGCGAGACCCCCGCTTCTTCAGGGAGTTCTGCAGGAAGAACAGAGAGTTATGACCCACAGCGATGGCCCTGCACCCCAGCAGTGACAGACAGACAGACAGACAGACAGACAGATTCAGTGTGGATGGACATTGGTGCTGACATTCCCAGATACTCCTGGACCCCAGAACACCGGAGCTCTGGTGGGCTGAGGGAGGCCCTTTGCTTTGAGGGAGCTGGACTGGGAAGCATCACATCATGAGGTTTGGCCAGAAATTCCCCCTGCAGGCAAAGGAGCAGTGAAAAAGCAGGAGTGAGCAGGAAATGAGCCATGGAGAGTGGAGAGGCTGAGTCACTGTCCCTGTCAGGGCTGGATGGTGCAGGGAATCCAGCCTCCAGGCCAGCTCTCAGGACATTCCAGTGTGGGAGCAGCAGATGATGACATTCCCCATCACCTCCCCAAGCAAGGGATATGTCCTGGTCCCTCAGCAGCATGATGCTGACTCTGCTGCCAAGGTCACAAGGGGACACAAGGGACAATGTCCAGGCTAGTGAGGACAGCTGGGAGGTGGGGAAGGCAGACAGAGCAATAAGGCAGACCAAAAGCATGGTAAAAATGCAGGTACCCAGAGCAGAACCAGTTATCTGGGGAAGGGAGCTGGGGCAAGACCCTCAAGAACATCCAGAGAGCCTCTCATGAGCGCTGGCTGATCCATGCAGCTGCCCTGGACCTCTTTCCAAGCTGGTGCTGAGGCCCAGCAGCCAGAGAAAGCAGCTGTGAAATGTAAGCTGCTGCCTGTGCCAAGGTGCAGGGCTCCAGGCTTTCCTATTAAGGCCACGACCATCCCTGGAGCTGCTGGAGCTGCAGAGCCTCTCCCAGGGGCTGGTTGTGCCATATCACATCCCTCACACCCACCGTGTTGGGGACTGCAGCTGGCAAAGGGCAACACCAGCCCCAAAGAGCCCCAGGCACAGCACCCTGGGGCACATGTGGCTGTCACTGCTCCACCCTGGGAGCAGCCTTGGGGTGGCCTTGCCTGAGGGTCCCCTCAAGGCCAAGCTTGGCGTGGCAGGCTTGGCATGGGGTACCCAGATCGATCCCACTTTTTGTGACCCCCTTTAGGAGACAGAAGAGGGGAAAATGCCTGTGCCTTCAGGAATGATCCCCAGACAATTATCCAATTATGGGAGAAACCTCTTGGAAGGGAGGAATAATCAGCCCCGAGGGGTGAGTGCAGCCCTGCACAGTCCCTGGCTCTGGCTGCTAACAAGCTCTGCCAGGCTCTGTGCCCTGCAGCAGCAGGGAGGAGGAGGGCTTTTAGCTCACTTTGTCTAATGTTTGCCTAATTAGCACTCTGCAATCAGCGAGTAACCCCAACGCCCTTGCTAGCCTGGGGACGTGCCATCCTGAGCTTGGGGACCATCTCTGAGCCTGTGCCAGCCAGCCATGTCCCCAGGGCTCAGGCAGCTGCAGGAGGGACTGTATCCCACCCCACACCATGCAGCCAGGGCAAGGCAGTGCCTGCCTCTCCAAGCTCCCCTTGCTAACCACAGAACCATTTTCCCTGCCTGTTTTCCAAGTGAGGGAGAGCTCCAGCCCAGCTCCCACTGCTGCCATTTGTTATTCAGCCCGTGCTCCTGGCTGCAGGGAAACCCATTTCACGGCTGTTAGCAGGGCTGTGCAAGACACCCCGTGTGGGGGATGCTGACACCAGCACGGGCACGGCTGACAGGGGATGGCTACAGCTGGATCCTGCAGCTTCCCAGGAGCTGGGCTCAACATTAAGCAGGGATGGCCCCAGAGATCCTGAGCTGCTGTGTGCAGGAAGCACAGTGGGGGAAGTGAGATCCTTCCCTTGGCTGTGCCTCCTCCCCCACACTGCCCTGATGGCTCAGAGATGCATCCTGAGGCTCCCCGGGGACCAAAGGCATCCCGGGCAGTAGGGAAGTGGGTTACAAGGGCTGCAATGGATCTCAAGTCCATGCTGTCACCGGGATGCCTTTCCTGTCACCGAGGCTGACACAGATCCCAGCCAGAAGCTGGTTCCAAACAGAGCATGACATGGAGTGCCCTGGACCTGTGCATGTGGGTACATTTGTGGCTGCCCAGGACACAGAGGGGACTGTGCACCCAGCCAGCTCCACAGCACCACTGGGACACTGCTGGGACCTGCAGGATGTGGTCAGGATGCAGCCAGCACCAGGCACTCTGCCAGAGACAGGGACCCCACACATCATTTGGAGCTTTGCCCAGATGGAATTGGGCACGGCCCAGGGGGCTGGGCTGAGCAAGTGGCCAGGGACATATAAAGTGTCCCCAGAGCAGTGGGGAAGTGCCATAGCTCCCCCCTGATGGGGCAGAGCCAGCCCGTGCCCACAGGGTGGGATGGAGCACGCCGAGGGCAGGTGCTGCTCGGGTTTCACAAGCATCTGTAGCAGGGTTTGGGTTTCAGTGACTCAGGCAGGGCTGGGGGATCCCATGATCCAGGGCCAGGACACCTGCTATGAGCAGAGCCTTGGGGATGCCTCCTGGTCCCCTCCTGTGTCCCACTCACCTCTCTGAGCTTGTCCATCTCGTTCTGCACCACCTGCTTGGCCAGCTCGGTCTCGATGAGCCGCTGGCGCAGCTCCTCGTTCTCCTCCTCCAGCCTGATCCTCTTCTTTTCCACCACCTCCAGCTCATTGTGGAGCCGCACAGAGACGTCCTTGGCCACCTGGGGACACAGCAGGGCTCTCACCAGACTGGGCACGATGTGCAGGGGGCTGACACTACAGCTCCTGGGCACCCACAGTCCTCATGAGGAGATCACCTGGCAGTTACTGAGACCCTCAGGGGGAGACACTGTGGGGGGGTGACCCCTGACCCTTGTCAGGGTCACCCCCCCTTGTGTCTGTCCCCTCAATCGTGTGCTGAGAGTGCTCTTGCTCCTTCACTAGCTGCAAGGCTGCCCTGCATCCCCATTCCCTGCCAAATCCTGCCTTCCTCAGCCCTAGCATGATGCTGGGAGACATTAATCACCTTTTTCCCATAGCACAAAGCTGGAGAAGCCCCCAGAAGGCTGGAAGAGCTGGTAGGCAGCAGCAGGGCAGGCAGCCTGTCGCTGCAGGCAGCAGCTGTGCTGGCCAGGAGAAAGGCGAGCTGCTGCATCACGTTACAGAAAAACCAGCAGCTGCCCCGGGGTGAAGGGTGACTACATGCTCCCCAGAGCTCCCCCTCTCCAGACCCCTGCATGGGAGCAGTCCCTAGCATAAAGGGAGCTTAATAACACAAAACATTCACTCTTGCATTTGCAGGACAGCAAAACTTGTCCCAAATGCCACTGCTCTCCTGCACAGCCTGGGACATCAGCACTGTGGAGGCAGCAGCAAGCCCGGCTGCAGGATCTCAGGCCATGGGGCTGGGCTCCTGTTCCCTCGAGGATGGGCTGTGCTTTCTTTCCCAGAAAGGGAGAAGCTGGAGGGGGTGTTTTTGGCAGCAGCCACCCAAGCTGGGGGGGAGCTGATGCTGATGGGTGGTTTGGGGAGGGGACTGGGGCCCCAGCAGGGATGGGCAGCGAGGCGGGTTCACAGCCCAGCACTTGTGGCATGTCTTGGCTCCAGGACTGGCTGCTTTCTGCTCAAAAACCAAAGTTAGTCCTCGAGCTGTTGCACATCCATCCCGAGCTGTCTCCAACTGCCACTGCATCCCCTCTTGGCAGCAGTCTCCTTGGTGAGAGCCCTCAGCAAACACTCACCAGGCTCCTCAAGGGCGAAGTCACCCTGCAGAAATCCTCCTGTCCCCGCCCCAGCCCCACGTGCCACCGTGCCCGGGGCTCTGCAAGGTTTTCCCGATGGCCGAGAGAAGCAGCTCCCAAGCCTGCAGGGTCCTGGTCCCCACCCTCCCTCCCTGCACACCTGTGATGCTCCATCCTGCAGTGGTGGCCCCATCACACCCCCACAGGAGCAGGATAAGGGAGTTCAGCCCCAGGGCACAGGGCTGGGCTGGGCTCCAGCCTGCTCACATATGGAACATTCTCAGGCAGTGCTGGCCCTCTCCACCACCAGGACCCCCTCAGACCACCTGTGAGCTGAAAGCCCTGCTCCCCACTTCCCACATCAACACTGCTAGCAGGGAATTATAACAGCTCCAACAAAACTGCACATCACAAACTGCACATCCTCACAGAGCTCCCTGCGCCCCGACATCCCCTGCCACCTCCCTGCCCACAACTCATCCAAACCCCCTGTGGGGGCTGTCTGGGTGGGGAGGTGCCCTCCCAGGCTGACCTTGACGTCCTGCTCGAGGCTGTGGATGAGCTCGCCGTCCACCTGGCCGGTCTGTGCCACGCGCAGGCTGCGGCGCTCGGCCTTGCGCAGCCGGTACTGCAGGATGCGGCACGTCTTGCTGGCCTGGTCCAGCTGCTGCCTCAGCTCCTGCAGCTGGTACACGTCCTCCTCCATGTAGACATCCCGCATCTCCAGCATCTCGGCGCGCAGCTCCTCGATCTCGTCCTGCAGGGAGATGTTGGGTTAGACCCTGCAGCTTGCTCTGCTCTCTTTTCGCCTGTAACACCTCCCCACCATGGCTCTCCATTCTCCATCCATCCATCCATCCATCCATCCATCCATCCATCCATCCATCCATCCATCCACCTATCCATCATCCATCCATCCATCCATCCATCCATCCATCCATCCATCCATCCATCCATCCATCCATCCATCCATCCATCCCATGAGCCATTTTCACAGGACTCCAACCCCTTGGGCCAAGCCCAATCCTTGCAGGAAAAGGCTCAGAGCCAGCTGGATGCCGTCACCCAGGGGTGAGCCAGTCACGCGGGGGGGAACAGCCAACAAAAGCGCCTGAGAGTCTTTGTGGTAAAAGAAAGAGGAAGGTGGGGGAGGGAGAGGAGCTGCAGGAGCAGCTCAGGCAGCAGCCACAGGGAGAAAAATTAGGTTATCTTTGGAAAAGATGTGTCAGGGAGGCAGGCGAGGGAAGGAGGAGATGGCAGGCGAGGACAGCTGTTAGGGGAGGCAACGAGGGGACATGAACCAGATGCCAGCAGTGCTGTGAACCAGAGGCTGCCCCTTGTTTTGCCACCAAGCAGCAGTCCTTGGGCTGGGTCCCCTGTTCCATCTCTTCCCAGTCTCATCAGCTCTCCCAGTGAGCTCCTTCAGCACAGCAGAGCCTCTGGCACAGAGCAATTGCATCACTTTGACAGCAGGGCCAAGGGTGACATCCTGCTGGCACCAACACTGACCCAGAGCCTCCTCTGGGGATGTGGCACATGACTACTGTGGGGTCCCCAGTGCCACCTCCTCATCCAGAACTGGACTGTGGTCATTGGGGATGCTCAAGGACTGTCCCCTCTGGTCCCTGGGGACTGACCAAGCTGTGTCCACGTCACCATGAACATGGTGCCAACCCAAATCCCCCAGGCAAACACTCCACTCACCACACCAGCTGTTCTCCTCGACCAGGCCCAGTGGGACCAGGGATCCCTCCTGGGAGGGATCAAGGATCTGCTTTCCTGCCAAAACCTCTGCCACTAAAGATCTCCTGCCATTGCCAAATGCAACTGCCACTTGAGAGTAGCTCACACTGCCACTCTGCACCGTGGCATGGTCAGGGAGGGAACAAAAGGATGTGGCACAGGCACTGGGGATGCTCAGCCCTGATTCCCCTGGGCAGAGGGGACAGGGGACTGCCCCCTCATTGCTGTGACAGTGCCCTAGAGCTCGAGATGGCAGCTCTGTGCTGGCTCTGCCAGGCGCTGGCACAGTGGCTGCCACACTCACCCTGCCTGACAAAGCCCCAGCTGCAAGAACTCCCCGAAAGGAGAAGCCAAGCCTGGGGAAAGGGCCGGCAGCTGCAGGGACAAGTCACAGTCGCTCACTGTTGGCTTTAAACACTTTGTAACAAAGAAGGAACCTCAATTAGACAATCCCGGATTATCTCCTGGCCTGGGCTGCCGGAGCCCAGTGGCACCATGGCCACCAGGGTCCTGTCACCCTCTGCTGCTCTGCTTCTCCACAGGGGGTCCTGAGAACAGATCTGCTTCTGTTCTGTCTCAGAACAGAAACAGCCCCGAGGCTTTGAGATGAGCACAGGGGGTCCCAGGGACAGGCTGTTCCAGGGACAGCCAGAGACTGTCCTGTGAAGGGCCATCACTGCAGACATGTTTGAGAAAACCTCCTGGACGTGTCAGGTGTGAAACCCCCCAGGGACAAACCACATGTTCCTGCACGGGCTGGGATGCATCGTGGGGTGACAAACTCGATGGGAACCCCCCACCAGCGCTGACCGGCAGGACCACAGTCCTGGGGGCATCAGCAAAACCCCCTTAAACCAAACCAGCCTGGAGAGCTGGTTTGTGGCTTGTATTCCTTGGGAGCTTTTGTAGAAAAAAAGGCATTAGGGATTGCAGGTGAGCAGGCGCACTGCAGCGGGTGGGGAACAGCCTTCCTTTCACCACCAACGAATCGTGGCTTGAATACAACTGCAGTCCTCCTTCAGTGCTGACCATTCCAGCTCTCACTTGCCATGTGGCTTTCCCAGGCAGCAGCTGAGCAGGGCAGGGAGCAGGGACCTTGGAAAAAACCCAACCACATCTTGCATTTGCTGGAAGAAAGCCTGGGCTTGCCCTGCTAAGAGCTCCTGCTTGTTTATGCTTTGGGTTGTAGCAACCGTTATTTTAGGGGGAGGCTGTGTCCAGCACGGGCAAAGCCTGGAAATACAGCCATGGAGTGGGGCTGGGGGGATTTGCAGGAAAGCAGTGCCTGTCTTTGCTCCAGCTGCAGGCATCCCATAACCTGATAAATCCTCTGAGTGGATGCAGCAGGCATCCACAGCCTGCCCCAGTTTGCCCCACGGAGGCAAACCATGCTGCTAAGCCACAGTAAAGGGATTAGGATTGGAGAGTGGAAAAATGCCAGGAAGAGAGCTTAGAGGACAGAGCTGATCTGCCAAGGCAGCAAATGGGGTGCACTGGGGTCCCCTCACAGCTTCAGGGGTCCATGATGGCCACGGAGCCTCATCCTTTGCACATTTTCTGGAGTTGATGCCCAACCCAGCAAAAAATCTGGATTAAGGTGAGAGCAGAACCAGGAGAGGGGAGGGACCCCACAGAAACATCCCAAATTCAGGGGTGGCATTGAGCACTGTATGTGATGTTAAATGAAGTGTGACATGGTGACAGGTGGGCAACACTGAGGAGGAAATAAAATCATTTCTTTCCCCACAAATGCCCCTGGGGACTGCCCTGCTGGGCCACTCACCCTGTAGACAGCAGGGTGAACACCCCTAGGTGGAGTCACAGCCTCTCAGCACCGATGGGCTGCTCCCCTGCTTGTCCTCCAGGATCACCCACCACTGCAACCTGCTCATCCCATCTCTGCAGCAGCAAAGATTTCACAGGGATTTTACACTAGAAATCTCCTGGCTCGGAAAAAAACGCTGGGAAGCTGCAGTCCAGAGAGACTCATTTGAATGCCCCAGGGATTGTGTGCAGAAGCAAACAGCCCATTTTGTGGCTGCAGGAGCCAGGTTATGCTCAGTGGAGGAGCTCAAGAGACAACCTACCTTCAACCTCCTCTGCACAAACCTCGCAGACACTGTCTCTCCCTGGGGAGATTATTAAGGCAACTAAGGAGCGGAAAGGTGGGATGCAAACTGCCTGTTTCCAGCTCAGGAAAAAGAAACCATGCATTTTCAGAGAAAGAGGAGGCAACAGCTGTGTCCACACATGCACTTGAAGGACATCAGCTCTTTCAGGAAGGGCTGAGCTTCAGGGTGATGACCCTGAGCAATGACAGGGCAGGAGAGGGAGCGGTGGAGATGGCAGAGCACACCTCAGAGCGCAGACCAGACCCGTTACATGTTGCAGAAGCAGAAGTAAACCCTCAGATCTCCTACCCAAGCGGAGTTACACGCTTACTTTGGCTCCTGCAAGAATGCAGCAAGCTCTGAGCAGAGCAGGGGGCACACACACTGTGCAACCCAGCAGGAGCAGCTATCTCCAAGAAGCAGAAAACAGCAAGGGACACAAAACAGGCTCATGCAGCTCAACCACAGCTGGCTGTGCCTGGCTGGCTGTGGCAACCTTGGCAGGCACAGCCAAGCAGCAGCAGCCTGCCTATGGGGGATGGGCAGCATTTTGGGAGGGCACACCTCCATCTTCATCCCCAAACCTCAGCAGAGGAGGAGGAAGGGTGGGAGCAGCCTGGGTGTGTGGCAGGGGCGCCTTTGTGCGGAGCTGGGCTGCGCTGGCAGGGCTGTGCCTGCGGCTGGCCCCGTGCAAAGCCGGGGATTACCGTGCAGGAGAGCAACAAGCACGGCTTCCTCCCAGATTACAGCACAAAAGCAGCAGCTTTCAATTAACTCTGAGCAGGCAGCCCGGCAGGCAGCACAGGGAATTATTCCTGAATTTGCTAGGGGGGAAAAAAAGAAAAACCAGAGGGGATTTTTAAAGGAAACTGCCCAGGGTGCTCAGGTATGTCCCCTGCCAGCAAGGGGAATGCAGGAAATGCAGAGCATCACAAGCCCATGGCAGGGTGCAATGGGTGGAAGGATGGGCAAGGCACACCCGTGTCACACACAGGGGTTTCTCTGGGTGCATTAACAGCAGCTCTGACATACACAGGCCATCCATGTCATGCTAGAGCTCAGTGCAGCAGCCTGTGTGCTGATCCCTGCCCATGGCTGGCATGGCAGCTCCCCCTTGGTAATGGGAGTGAGGGAAAAATCAACATTTCTCAGCTTTACACCTGCCTCCATAAATTACCAGGCAAACAGCGGGGGGCTCTCTGCAGCCCACGTTGTGCAGCATCCGAAAAGGCAAGAGGCTGCAAAACCCATTCCAGGGTGGCTGCTTGACAGAGCTCTGGTCCCCAGCTCTGCAGGTGGTTACTGGGGCTCCCAGACATGGTCCCTGCCCCTGTGGCCAGGCAGGATCTGGGCAGCAGCAGAGCAGGGACTCAGTGCCAACCAAGCTGCCCAGACACAGCCCCCAATAACCCTGTGGGGGCTCTCAGAGAGCCCTTGCTGCTGCCATGACTATCTTGGGGGAAACAAGGCACCCAGCCACTCTGTTTCTCCACAGGGCTGGGAAATGCATGTGAGCCCCAGGGGATGTGGGATGACTCAGGGCAGGGAGCAGGAGGGGGACAGGCAGCAGGAAAGGGCACTCAGCTCCCAGTGTTACACGGCTCTTGCCTAAACCCCTTCCCAAGGAGAGGAGAGGCTTTGCAGGCGTCCCCTCCCCTTGCTCCAAACCCTCCCGTGCCCACTCTTTGTCTGCCTGTCCCTCTGCAGCTGCTGCCGTATCACATCTCACATTTTCCAGCCTGCTGAGCAGGGCTGGGAGCTGCTCTCCATCACACAGCTCAGCAACAGCGAGCTGGGGCAAGGACACCAAGCCACCTCCTCCCTCCCCAGGCTGCCAGCCTGCCTGTGAAAGCAGCCCTTTTTGGGGAAACACTCAGAATAACCCGTTCAGGGGGGTCACAGCAGGTGCACAGGCCTGAGAGCAGGGGCAAGAGGAGATCCCAGCACACCCAGAGAGGGAGGAGGAAAGCAGAGCCTTGCACAAATGTGGGGTGCAA
The DNA here is from genome assembly GCF_027477595.1 of Haemorhous mexicanus. Lineage (NCBI taxonomy): Eukaryota > Metazoa > Chordata > Aves > Passeriformes > Fringillidae > Haemorhous > Haemorhous mexicanus. Next base: position 4,122,480 of record NC_082358.1, read on the forward strand.
AGAGAAATGGGTGAAGTGTGCTTAAGCAAGTGGGTTTTATTATGGCAGCCGAGGGAGGATGGGACGTGAGCTGGCACTGCTGGAGCTCTGCTGGGAAGCTCCCAAGCCCAGCGTGCATCACACGGGCGTAGTAGCACCACACACGTCTGGCTCGTGCCAGAACGTCACCAAAGCCCTCCCGCCCCCAAAAATCCTCATCTCGCTCCAAATACGCACTAGGCTTTAGCTGGTGCTGATGAATACGTGAAAAAAATATTCATCTGCAGCTTTTTGGGTGAGTCCTAGGAAATAAATCACCTGGGATAAGTCTGATTCATCCACACTCGAGCTGCATGGCAAGATGAGCAGTGCCAATCCCTTGGGTTAGGGCTTTATTTTTGTTTTAAGTCCTGAAATGCTTGAATTTTTAGCACAGATGGCACAAGCCAGCACTCTGCTGCAGCCCAGCCCAGTTTTCTGCTCCTTGCTGGAGAAACTAGGCAAATCTTCCAACATTTTTTGGAGCACAAGAGATGTGTGCTCTGGGCTTCTGCCCAGCTGGAGCCAGGGTACCACCCCAGCCACCTCCTGCTCCAGAGTCAGGAGAAGTGAGTTACAACACAGAAACACGGATATAAGCAGGATGCACATGTCAGGGAGGGGACACAAGTTCTGGCAAAGAAGGGACAATGCCACCAGCATCCCCATGGCCATTTCTGGTGCATGCCTCCAACAGCTCTGCCCTCTCCCACTGTCCCTGGCCAGGGGATTTCAGCTGCCACCCCTCAGGGCAGGTAAATCACTCACACCCTGCTGGCCTGCAGCTTGCCAGGAAGGAGATCACGTGGGAATGGAGGAAGCAGGAATGGCAGCGCTCCTTCTTGGAAACTCAGGGGCCTCATCTGTATTTTTCCAGCCCCCAGTAAATCAAAGCCTTTAAGCTGTTGCTGCTAATTTTGGCAGGAGTTGGGACACCAGCCATGCACTGGGGCTTTGCTAATGGACAAAGGGCCTGATTGAGCATCTTCCAGTGCATCACCCAATGCCCACTTCGGGGCTGGAATCCTGACACTTTCACAAACTTGGGCAGCAATTGAGGAGAGTTGGCCTGACTTCCAACCTGAAGCACACAAAGAGCAGCTGGGGAGCCTTGGTACCCAGTCCTGAGCTCACCAGCAGCTGACTGCCCAAACAGCTCACTCACAGTTACACCCTGAAGGAGAGCAGAGGGCACAAAATGCCTGCAGACACCCCAGGATGTGGCACCTGGTGGGTGCTGGTGCCCACCAGGCTGATGTGTGATGGCTCTGTGTCCCTGTCCCCTCACAGCATCTCTGCCCTGGCCAAACCATGCCCCTACGAGCTAGGCAGACCTGGAAAAAGGCCCCAGGGAGCACAGGAACCAGCAGGAAGAAGAGAGCTGGAAAATGTCCCCAGGGTCTGGCAGCAGCAGCAGGCAGGGAGAGCAGCAGGGAGCCATGCCCAACTGCCAGGCCATGCCCAGCTGCACAGGGTCAGGTTATGCCATACTGTGTCCCAGGATGCCCAACCAGGCTGGGCACATCCATGCCATGCTGAACTGTGCCAGCCCAGGCTGTAACAAGCCTTGCCATGCCAAGCTGGGTTCAAGCTAGACTTGGTTGTGCTTCACCCAATGTGCCTTGCCAGGGCAAGCCATGCCCAGCTGGGTCACGCCTGGCTAACCTGGCCCACGTTGTGCCAAAGGCTGCCCTGTGCCAAGCCATGCCATGGAACACTGAGCTAAGCAGTGCCACACCACGTTGGACCATGCCCAGCTGGGCCATGCTGTGCCAAGCTGAGCTCTGCCCTAAGTCCAGCATGGCCATGCCAGGCTTAGACAAGCCAGACCCTACATCCAGTCATGCTATGCTGTGCCAAGTCAAGCCCAGCCACTGCATGGCAGGCCAGCATTCCCTGGCTGTGCCATGTTCAGGGATGCCACGCTGGGCTGAGCCATGCCAAGCCCTGCACCCAGCCATGCTGTGCTGTGCTGCCCATCTGAGCCAGGCCAGGCTGAGCTGAGCTGTGCCCTGTGCTCAGCCATGCCCTGGGATGCTGGGCTGGACCTGAGGATGCTGTGCCACACGGAGATGCAGTGCCACGCCACATCATGCCATTCCCAGGGATGCTGTGTCATGCTGAGCCATGCTGAGCCATGCCATGCTGTGCCATGCCATTGCCAGGGAAGCTGTGCCATGCTGCACTGGGCACGGGGATGCCAGGCTGTGATAACCACGGATGCTCTGTTGTGCTTAGGGATGCTGCACCTGGGATTCCACACTATGCCTGCTAAGGCCAGGGATGCTGCACCATGCTGAGCCATGCCCTCAGGTGCCCTGCAAAGCTCTGGGACGTTAAACCACGCTATAGCCAGGGATGCTGACCCTGACTGACCCGTGCCCTGGGATGCCATGCTGTACCACTACTGCCCAGGGATGCCACGCCACACCGAGCCGTGACAGGGACGTCACTGCACACCGAGCCGTGACAGGGATGCCACACCGAGCCGTGCCCACCTTGAGATAGTCGTTCTCGGAGCGCAAGTCCTCCAGCTCGCGGAGCAGCCCGTCGGTGCCGGCGTCCAGCAGCTCCTCGGTGAGGTCGGAGAAGGCGAGCGAGGTGCTGAGCTGCAGGCGGCTGCTGGCCACGGAGGCGGCCGAGGGCTCCTCGGGCAGCGGCGACGCCTCTCCGGCCGAGGGCGGCGGCGGCGGGGCGCTGCCCGGGGACTCGCCATCGCTGCCGCTCAGCCCCAGCTCCAGCGACAGCAGCTTCGCCTCCTCCGAGCCGCTGCAGTCCGACACCTCCGAGCTGCTGTCGGTCAGCCCCGAGCCCGGCCCAGGCGCGGGCACCGAGCGGGGTCCCGACCCGCTCCTCCTCGCCCCGGGGGCCGCCGTCTCGGCTCCGTGCCGCCGGCCCTTGGGCCGCGCCGCGCCGCGCCCCGCCGGCCCCTTGCCGCCGGCCCGGGCCCCCGCCGGGCCCCGCTTGTCGGGCCGCCCGTCCTTGCCCCCGCCCGGCCGCCGCGGGTGCGGGTGCGGGTGCGCGCCGCTCGCCGCCAGCCGCGGGGCCGCGCCCGGGTGTCCCCCGCCGCCGCCGCGCCGGCTCTTGGCCAGCGACCAGCCGGGCACCTCCTTGGGGCGGGCGGGCGACGGCGCCCGCTGCGGCTTCTTCTTCCTCTCGGGGAGCGGCGGCGGCGGCGGCGCGGGGGGACCCGGCTCTGCCGGCGCGGCCTCCATCTCCCGCTGCGCTGCGCTGGGCTCGGCCCCGGCTGCGGCTGCGGCCCCGGCCCGGCCCCGGCCCCGGCTCCGCCCGCCGCCGCCGGGCGGGGACGAGCGCGGGCGGCGAACAAAAGGCGGCGGAGGGAGTGTGGGGGGAGGCGGGGGGCGGCCGTGCTGGCGGCAACAGCGACCCCTCCGCCCGCCCGGAGCCGCACCATCCCACCCTGCCACCGGAGCGCCGGCATCCCCGGTGGATGGGGGCATCCCCGGTGGATAGGGCATCCCCGGGGTGAGGGGTCTCCCGCGGGTGTCTTCAGCAACGCGTGTTCTTTGGGGAGCCGTGACATGGCAGGGTGTCCCCAGCGGGTCCCTGCAGCATCCCTGGGGACAGGGTCCCCTCGTGTGTCCCCTGCAGAGCGGGTCGCTGGGGTACCCCTGCGGAGGAGGGTTACTCCGGGGCATTTCAGCTCCTGGGACACCTCCGAGGGTAAGTGTCGCTGAGGACAGGTTTGGGGAAGGAGGTCCCCAGGGTGTCCCTGTAAGCGCAGCTCCTCCGGGGCAGTCTCAGAGGTGAAGGTCCCCGAGGGACACGGAGGGTGACTGTCCCTCGGGGCACCACTGTCAGTGCTGTGCATCCTCGGAGCTGGAAGTCCCCCATGTGCCCCGTGGGTGGGAGCTCCCTGGGGCCCCTGAGCCACCTCCGGCTCCCCGCCACGCTGCCCAGGGCCACTCCAGCTGCCTTCCGAGCAGCGGGAGCGCGCACAGTGCCTCTCCAGGGGGAAGCCTGGAGCAGCGAGTGCCTGTTCAAGTCTGCTCCCACCCACCCGCCGCGTCTGTCGTACGTTACCAGCCGGCCCCAAACCCACTGCGGAGCATCCAAAGGCTGAGTTTGAAAAATGCTCCTCGGCTGTATTTGTAAAATGCTCCTCTGTGCTTTCCCGAGTGGCCTCAGCACGGGAAGCGATGCTCTGCCGCATCACACAGAGCCTGGAACCCCCTCGCTGCTCAGATTCCCTTCCTAATGCTGGGCAGCACAGCCCCAAGGCAGCGCCTTCTTTTGCCGGGGGCAAACCCGAGCCTGGCAGAGGGGCAGAACCCGCTGCACATCTCGGTCTCAATCCTCCCCAAATAAACACACGTGGGGTTGATTAGAACGTTGCTCAATACCCCTCTCTGTTCAGCCCACAGCCCCCTCCCCAAGCCCCTCTGGACACAGGCTGGGATTGCAGTCCTGCTCTGCCCTGAGCCAGCTGTGCCTCCAGCACAGGAAAACCAGGATTGTACGACAAACCGGGATTGCAGCGATACCTTTTGTTGCAGGTATCACTCCCTGCGGCTGGTGGGGCTATAAATCGCTGTGTGCCTCTGGCCACGGCTTGCTGAGCCCCCCCCCGTGGCTCCATGAATGCCAAGGTGGTGTCTCCAGCCTGTCAGCAGCTTGTGAGCATGACAGACGGGGTGTGGGTGGAAAAAGGGACCCCAGGAAGATGAGAAGGGCTCTGTGTCCGAGCCCCACGCTGCAGCACAGCCACTGCACTGAGAAAGGAAGGTTCCTGGGCATCCTGCCCTTTCCAGGATGATTTGCAGCCACAGGTGCCGCTTTCCAGGCTCTGGCGCGTTGCCTGGCACCACACCTTGCAGCAAAGCAGGCTGAGTAGTGCCAGGTCCTGTCCCACGGCGCCGGGCACGAGGGATGGAGGGCGGGTGGCACAGCTCTGCCCTTCTGTACGTGCCCGTGCCCAGGGCTAGCGGCAGGGCTGCCCTCCCCAGCATCATTAGCAGCCCTGCCGTGACTCAGTGCTGCTGCATGACTGCACATGCCCCGAGCGGGACAGGCGCTGACCGAGCAGTGCTGTGCTCATTAAGGATCATCATTAGTTCTGCTCCCGGCAGTGGCTAATTGCGTAACGCCGGGCACACGGTGGGCTGCCCTAGAGGAGCCACACAGCTGCAGGGCAGGGAGGGATGAGGGCAGCATGTCTGCAGCCTGGTCCTTGGGAACAGCCCCCAGGATGTTGGGAACAGCCCCTGGTCCTTGGGAACAGCCCCCAGGATGTTGGGAACAGCCCCCAGGATGTTGGGAACAGCCCCCAGGATGCCATAAGGGACAGGACATGCCTCAAACTCTGCTTGGGGCTGAGCACAGGGTAGAAAGGCTTTCCCAGAGAGCAGGCTACCTCAGAGATTCCCACTTCTGTTAAATCTCACCACTCACAGCCCCCTTGCTGGAACTGGGGACTCATCCTTGCCCTCCCAGCCTGGCCCTGGCTTGCCCCTACTCCTGTCCAGGTGGTCTCAGATTGTTGTACCTCTGCTGGGTTTGTGTGACCAGGTTTTGGCAGTGGGGGGAGGGCTGCAGGGGTGGCTTCTGCTTCCCCCATGTCCAGCAGAGCCAATCCCTGGTGGCCCCAAGATGGATGTGAACCCTGGCTGTAAATCTGGGCAGTGCAGCACCCCAAAGAAGACGTGAATCCCATCACAGCAGGATGTGCCTCTGTGGTACCTGTGCATCCCCACAGACAGGTTGTGTCTCACCCCCTCTGCAGAGCTGGCAACAGGCTTTGGAGGCAGCTGAGGGCTGAGTCCTGCTCTGGGGCTGCTGCCCAAGGGGGGAACGGGGTTCAAAGGCAGGAGCAGGTTTGGGGTGGAAGTGGGAGGGATATGAACAGACCTCAGAACATCCCCTGGGGCTGGAGGCAGTGCAGGCAGCCAGCTTTAGAGCTGAGCCAAGCCAGGTGCCTGGCCCTGTGCTCCCCACCATCCCCCTGGCACTGCCACGGAGCTGTGCTGGAGGGGACAGAGCCCTCAATGGCCAGGGCTGTGCCAACTGATCTCATTGATGGTCTGTTGTAGTGGTTGGTCCTGAACTAGTTGTTCCCAGGAGAATTATTCAATAAATTTGAATTAAATGTGGGCAGGCGGCTTTCTGAAGCCTCTGAAAGGAAAGCAATGAGCTTAACCAGCCCCCTGGGCCCTCGGGAGGTCTGGCTGGCAGCCAGCTGGAGCCAGGATGCAGCACAGCCCTGAGCAGTGCAGAGGGAGAGGTCTCACCAGCTCTGTGCACTGCAGGTGGGGCTGGGGCTGAGCAGGGTTCTCCTGCCCACCCAGCCCATCCTGAGGCTCACCAGGGCCTGGAAAGGGACACAGGAGAGGTGGCCAGAGGCAAAACCAGCCTGTGCTGGCTCCTGGCACAGGGACCAACCCTGCAGAGAGATCCCAGCTGTCACCTCCAGAGCCACCAATGTGGCACCATCGGTGTGCACAAGGGCAGGAGCACCCCAGGGGCTCGGGGGGACATCCCAAACCTCTGTCCCCAGTGCAAAGGGCAGGGCCCAGGGGAGAAGCAGGAACCAGCAGCAGACGTTGACACCTGAACACCCTTCTGGACCAGGCTCTGGGCTCTGCACATTCCCTGCTCCTTCTCTGGCTCCCAGAGGCAATGCTGGCTTCTCTCCAGCCCTCTGATGAGGCTGCCAGGTGCATCACAGGTTAGGGTGCTCAGCCCTGTAGCAAAGTGCAGCAAGGCCTGAGGAGGGGCAGGAGGCAGGGCCTGAGCCCTCAGTCCCCAAGGTGCAGATGGACCCAGTGAACCTGGCCCAAGCTGTGGTGAGCAAAGCCAAACCCCCCTCCCTTAAGCTGAGGATTCCACAGTTTCTTAGGGAAAAAAGCTGTGGAAATGGTTGTCATGCTCAGGCAACATTCAGCACCCCCCTTGTTCAAACAGCATTTGCACCTGCTCTCCAGCACTTTCTATAGACACTCACACACTGTTTGAATGACAAATATTCCAAGTACATTTTTTTTAAACACCTACAAGCATTGTTTGCTGTTTACTGTGCTCCCCCCTCCCCAGTGCTGCTTTCACTGAGGGGATTTTGCTGTCAGGGAGGGTCCTGAGTAGGGACACGAAGCCAAGCACCCCAGGGGACTCTGTGTGGCCTGCCATGCCTTGCTCACACCTGGAGGAATCACTTTGCTTTCCAGCTGTGGCACATCTGCTTGCAGAGCTGCTAAACGTGATGTTGCATCAGGATGGTCTGCGGCAACCATAGCAACGGGGCTGCCTTGGATTTCCACCTTCCCCAGCAGAAATGATGCTGATTTCTCCCAAATTCACTGCTGCATGAGAGACACCAGCAAAAACCTCTGGCCAGGCAGGAGAGAGGAGTTCTGGGAAGGTGCCCAGCTTGAGGCTCTGCTGTCCCCTCTCAGGTGAGGACTCTGGTGCAGTGAGCAGCTCCAGAGGCTCCAGCCAATCCCACCTGCACCAGCTGGACCCTCCACAGAACCTGAACTGCATCTCAAATCCTGACTCCAGCATCAGCAGGGTGGGGAGCACTGCTTCTCTGCCCTACAGCTTGGATTCCACAGGAGGAAGGAGGAAGCACCAGACACCCAACACCTCTGGGCTCAGCAGCAGCCTGTGGACAGCCAGCCATGCCAACTCAGTGCTGCAGAGCACGAGGGCATTGCCCTCTGAAATGGCTGCTGGCCTTTGGAGATGGAGGCCCTGAGCCCAGGAATGGTCACAGGGATTTAGGGAGTCAGAACAGCCCTCCCAAATGCTGAGGGCACCCTGGGATAAGGGCAGCACCCAGTTGCTATGGCACAGCACAAGCTTCTCCTTGACTGGCAGTGAAGGATTAAAAACCTGCAGGTGCAGGGAAAAACCCAAACATGAGACACTCTAGACACTCTGGGCTCTCCTTCCCTGGCTCTGAGCTCACCCACTCCTGGGCCAGCCAGGATCAGCACCCACTGCTCTGCCACCAGCCTCTCCCTGAGCCAATCCCACCTCCCAGCCCTTTGCAGCTCACGCTCTCCTGTCATCACAGCTTCCCCACCCAGCACTCAGAGCAAGTCCCAGAGCTCCACTGAGCCCCCCAGCCTGCTCTGCCCTCCCTCCTGGGCTGTTTTGCTGCTGCTCAGTGCTCCTGGGACCCGCTTTGGGGAGGAAGTGGGGAGCTCTTACTTTTGGGGTAGAAGACCACCACACTGAGCTCCATCCTGCCCTCCCCTTGCCCAGCTCTGCTCTCCCCCACCATGGGCAATGTGGCTCTGCAGGGACAGCAGTGCAGGACCCTCGGGCTGGCTGTCCCCAACACCAGTGTGGCAGGATGGGGATGTTCCTGAGCAAAATCCTGCTCCAGGAATGCAGCACAGCCCTCAGCACATCCCACTCCTGTGGGACCAGGGAGGTGCCACACTTGCAGGACCTTGGCAGGGCAGCCTGGCTCTCCCAGGCTGGAGGTGGTGGCTCTCCCGGGCTGGAGGCGGTGGCTCTCCCGGGCTGGAGGCGGTGGCTCTCCCGGGCTGGAGGCGGTGGCTCTCCCGGGCTGGAGGCGGTGGCTCTCCCGGGCTGGAGGCGGTGGCTCTCCCGGGCTGGAGGCGGTGGCTCTCCCGGGCTGGAGGTGGTGGCTCTCCCGGGCTGGAGGTGGCTGCCGTGGTCCGGGAATGGCTGTGGGAATTTAGAGCAGCAGAATGGCCCTAGAAATGCTGAGAGCTCCCCCAGCTCAGCTTTCAGGGGCTGCTGTTTGGGACAGGGACAATGTCAACGTGCCAAGCGGGTCCTGTCCCCCGTGAGTCTTCTCGTGACCCAAAAGCCCAAAGCAAACCGAGGCCTTTAACAACGGAGTTGTGCAAAAAACCCCAAATTTGCTTTTTCTGCCCCATTTCTGCTGGGAGGGAGCTGCGGGGCTGCGTCGCCACCCGGTGGCCTCCGGGAGTAGCGCAGCCGCCTTTGCGAGCTGTTGGGAATGGGGAAAAAGATGGGAAAAAAGGGGAAAAAAAGGTGAAAACAGTTTTGAACACTCTGCAGACACAGCAGCGTTGTAGAAGTACGGTTATAAATCGTGATCCATATGAATGTTATTAGGTTTGCCTTTATACGTAAAAGTGATACAAAGTTCCTTGAGTTTATATCCAGTGTTTAATTTGAATTTTGTATCCCCGTGCTGGATACCTTCAGTGCTTTTGTGTCTTTCCCTTGGAAGTCACAGCTGTGTTACAGCCCTGCCCAGAGCACTCCAACCTGTTTTAGGCACTACCAGCAACATTTTAGTAGGGCAAAAACCCTTCCCTTGGCTCCCATCACACTGGTGGGTTTGTGCAAGGAATATTAACACTGCAAAGATTGGGCTCATAGTGAAAGGATACAATTTTTTTTTTTTCTGGATACCCAATAGAACATTTTAACAACGTTAGAAATGTAAAACCCAGTCACAGCTCACAGCACAGGTGTCCATCTCCCCTACAGCCACCAGAGACACCTGAGCATGTTCAGCCAGGGGTCCACACTAGGGAGGGAGGAAGGAAGGACAGCAGCTAAACCAAAAGCTTGAGAACACATAAAGAAAAACCTAAATAAACTCTTTCCTGTTGTTAACCTGTCCACTGAGAAATTACAGCCTCGTGCTATGTGAGAATTTTCAAGGCTGGACACTTTCATTGATGCACTGACCCCAAACTGGCTTTTGAGAAGTGCCCAGTAAGCATAACAAGCTTTTAAAAAAAATGTATCTGTCAGAAATGAAAGAACTAAGCAATCAAAGCCAGAAGTTTTAGCAATATTCTGAAGTCACTGCAGTATTCTGCAGCTACAGCAGTGCCCAGGAGCTCTGACCCCAGTGGCAGCCCAGCTACACTTGCACTCACCCTTCAGAGAAGGCTTTGTAATCAGAAACCCAGGGCAGGACTTGAGCAGTGATAAGGAAGAGAGCTCCTGAAACCACCAGTGCTGTTCCGAGGAGAGGTCTCCTAAGAAAAGCAAGAACTGCACTTTGTAGCTTTAAAAACAAACTGTCAACATTTACTGATTGGATAGAGATAGCAAGTGATCACAGAGGAGAAGGAAACAGCCACTCATATTTAATCTCTGTTGTGATTCCCGCGGTAATTTGGCTTTCTCTGCCAGCTGCCCTGACCATTATGGGGGCTCAACTCATCCAAGCTGGGTCTCTGCTTAACCAGCTACCCCTGGAGAGCCTGACCTCCCCAAGAGCCCCTCCTGGGACCCCACTCCCACCCTCCACACGTCGTTCTGGAGTTCTATTCAAGTGCCAACACCGGCTCCTCCTCAGTTCTTGCCCGTGGCCTTTCTGGGCTGGTTTCTCTCTCCTGACTGCTCAGGGGTGATGCCGTGAGGGAATTCCTCTGCAGCCTTTATCTACCCGGGCTGGTTTCCAACAGGCAGAGAGTGTCGCAATGGCTTTGCTGTTTGCTAACTGGTTTGTGAACAGCCACATATACACACAAAGGAATCGTTTGCAGCTGCCAAGGGCAGTTTCCAGCCCTGACCCAGCTGTGGGCCAGTGCTATTCCAGTGGGAAGCCCTGGGGAAGAGCTGTGTTGCAAGGAGCACTTCCCCTACTAGGAGATAGGGGAAAATTCCTGTGTTTGCTGTGCTGCTTCTCCCCTGTTTGCTGTGTCCATCCCTGGGCAGCTCATCCTGGAGCTCATTTGGATGACCAGGGATCTTGCTCAGCCTGGCCTTCCTCTAGGGAAAATCTAGGTACAAACTGGAAGGGCTCAGAAGATGCAGTGAATGGTTCTCACACCGTGGGTGAAGCTCTTTGTGCTGATCAGGCTCAGAAAAGAAACTTTCTGTCACCTTGTGGGAAGGGAAAAGGGCTGGGACTGAGGGCTGGGCCAGCAGCTTCTGTGGTATTTTCAGGGTCCCCCATCGTTGGGAGGAAATGATAAATCTGACTCCATGTTCTCAGCAGGCTAATTTATTATTTTATTATTATATTATATTAAAGAATGCTAAACTAAAACTATACTAAGGAATAGAGACAGGATACAGACAGAAGGCTAAAAGATAATGAAAACTCATGACTCCTTCCATAGCCCTGACACAGCTGGGCTGTGATTGGTCATTAAGTCAGAACAATTCACATATTGGATAAACGATCCTCAACCACATTCCAAAGCAGCAAAACACAGGAGAAGCAAATGAGATATGAATTGTTTTCCTTTTCTCTGAGGCTTCTCAGCTTCCCAAGAGAGAAATTCTGGGTGAAGGGATTTTTCAGAAAATATGACAGTGACAAATTTCCTGCAGGGAAGAAGAGTGAGGGTGTCCATATGTGAGGGAGGAGACTGGCTGGATGTGAAAAAGAAGCCAGAAAAGTTTAAATGAGTTGTAAATTAAAAAATAGCAAGGAGATCTCTTCAAGTGGGGAGGCCTTGCACTGCTCCATTCCCTGTGCCCTGGATGTACCATGTCCTCCTCATCTTTCACATTTGTTTCATGTGTTGTCTGAAGAGTGTTTCCAATTAGCAGGCTCAGACAGCAAAATCCAGAGGAGAGCCAGTGCAGAGACCAAACCCTCGGAGTTCAAGGGGATTTAGTCCAACCAAAAATGAATGGCACACTTAGAAAATTCTCCTGAATTCAAGTTTTGATCAGTCTGTGCCCCAAAGTGCTTGCATTTGGAGTATGAGGAAGGCACTGTCTCTGGCAAATTGAGTTATGACCTCTGTAGCAGCTGGATCCTGCTTCCCTGTAGGAGCAGTACTGGAAATGTGGCTGCAGCTCTTTGGCCTGTGCTCTCAGCTCCTCTCAGCCAAGCTCAGCAGCTTTGTGCCAGGTCCCTGGTAACCAGGAGAGCTGGGAATTCTTGGGATGAGTGCCTCTTCAGAAAGAAAACTCATACAGGCTTCGCTTTTTCTTGAGTGCTTGAGCAAAATGGGGTTTTTACAAGTTTTGTTCACTGTGGGGCCTTCAGACCATGTGATACCAGCAAAGCCAAGGCAACTTTTAAGCAGTGGGGCAGACCCATGTTGAATAAGAAGCAGGTAGTTAATGTAAGGTAGATTCTTAGTATAAGGGATAAGAATTGTAAGATAAGGTATAAGAATAAGGTAGATTCTCAGTTTTTTTACTCCTTAACTGCTGGGTTCCCTGTCTGAGCTCTGTTACTCCACCCTGTCCCCTGTCCTGTGCAGTGTGGGGAAGGCCACCTTGGTGCTGGTGACAGGGGACAGTCCCAGGGAAGGTGCCTGCAGTGCTGTCTGCCCTGAAGGTGGCAAATGAAGCCCCTGTAATGAGCTGGCCAGGGCACAAGGGCACAGCCACCACCCCCAGATGGGCTTGGAATTGTTTGGCTTTGGGCAGCAGCCCTAATTACTGCTCATTAATGGAAAACCCTTTCAGTTTAATTGCTGAGAGTTTGTGCTCTGATATAGAGGGTTTGGCCTCTGATCCCTGCTCCAAGCAGGTCCTGCAGTCTAGGGAGGAACTTCAGCCTCCATCTGGTCACAGCAGACTTTGAAATGTGACTGAAGCTTTTCCACGTTGGGCTTTCATTCCCAAAGATCTGGATGCCAACAGAAATCCTTTCCATCTTTGCCTCTTAGACACTCCAAAAAACAAAGCATCAGCCAAGCTTGATTTCAGTGAGTTTGAGGGGTGGAAGCACTGGGGAGCTGATGGGCTGGTGCTGTGATAAATAAAGGGGTTAATAAGTGTTGGAGAAAGCCCACGGGAGTGGACCCTTGGAATGTTTTGGGAGGTTTCAGCTTGCAGCTGACTCCCTGTGCAGGCAGGTCAGCCTTTCCTGGGTGGAGAGAGCACAAAATACTCACAACTGAGACAAAAATCTGTGCAAAACATGAACTAAACAAACTTCCCTGCATGGGCCAGCTCCCTCACGGGATGGAGGAAGCTGTGGGGTGAACCCTGGGCTCTGCCCTGCTGAGTGGACTCAGAACTCACAGAATTCACAGAATGACCAGGTTGGAAGAGACCTTCAAGATCATTGAGTCCAACCCAGCCCCAACTCCTCAACTCAACCCTGGCACCCAGTGCCACATCCAGGCTTTGTTAAACACACCCAGGGATGGGGACTGTACCACCTCCCCAGACAGCCATGCCACAACTTTATCACTCTTTCTGTAAAGAACTTTTTCCCAATCTCCAGCCTGTATTTCCCTGGGTGCAGCCTGAGGCTGTGAGCTCTGGTTGTGTCAGGGCTGCTGGAGACAGAGCCCAGCCCCAGCTGAGCACAGGCACCTTTCAGGAGCTGTGAGAGTGGTGAGGGCAGCCCTGAGTCTCCTTTTCTCCAGGCTGAGCACCCCCAGCTCCCTCAGGGGTTCCTCACAGGGTTTGTGCTCCCAGCCCCTCTCCAGCCTCGTTGTCTCCTCAAACATCTCAACGTCCTGAGCCTTGCAGAGCAAAGAGCATCTGGTGCAGAAGGGGAGGGATGGAGAAATCACTGCAGAATCCTCTGTCTGCTGGCCTCCTCCTCAGCCAGGGCTGAAGGGGCAGACAGAGCTGTTGGCTCTGCTCCCTGGGCTCAGGGTGCACGGTGCTTTCCCCAGGAGCAGCTCACTCACTCTGTTTGCAAAAGTAAGCCATCCTGGAGTTGGCTCAGCAAGACACCTGGGAGCTTCCTGGCTGCCTGACACACCACATCCCCATGTGCTGGTATAAATGGAGAAAATCAATAACCCTCTGGAGGAACTGGGAGCTCCTACAGCTCCAAGCTGGAGGTTGAACTCTACTTTTGGATATGGAGGTGGGAGGTGCAGCCAAACATCTGGGGCTCCTGCCTTTGTGTGTAGGCTGCTGCTCCCAAAGGGGTCCCAGAGCTGGGGGATGGGGGGGAAAGAGGCATTAGCTGCTAATTTGATGTGCTTTATGTCAAATGTTTGCAGCAGAGAACAGCTGTTTGCTACTCCCACTGTTCTCACTGCAGCTAAGAAGGGTGAGAGTTTCTGAACAGGGTGATAATTTTATTAAAGATGCAGCAGAAGATGTTTTTATGGGATATCTGTGTGGAGGCCCATCAGGGAAAGCAGGGCTGTTGAAACAGGCTTGGGTGATGCTTTCCTAGCAGGTGGAAGGTTTTGGGTATCTCCTTAGCCCATGGTGGGACTCAGCTGATGTCCTGCAGCACCCAGGCTTGGGAGCACTCTTTCTCCTCTATTTTTCCCAGTATCCTGTAAATACACAGCTGAGATGGAAATCATGCTTTTTCCATGTAGAAAATAAGAAAAAATTCATTAAACAATGGTTTTTAACATGGTAATTCCACCTTCCAATGTGGAAACCTCAGGAGAAAGAACAGGCTCTGAGTCTAAGCCTGGCACATTGTCTGGGCAGGAGCCTCACCCATATCCAGGGTCTGGACCCCTCTTCCCTGACACCCAGCAGTGCTGCCATGGCAAATCTTGTCAATATTGGAAAAATCACCCCAGCAATAGCTGCTCCACTTCAGTCATGGCCTCCAAAAGATGGAACCACAAATACAAACGTGTTCTTGAGATGATGAAAACGTTCTCTGTTCTAAGCTTCTCTTTGGGCACATGGTTTTGGGTCCACTGAAAGATCTCCCAGCTGGCCAAGGAGAGATTTTATGAAATTATTTTATGGCTTTGGGGATTCTTTTCAGGGATATTTGAGGTTGCAGCTGAGGAGGTGGAGGCTTTGCCAGCTCTTGGACTCCAGTACAAGTCAGGGGCTGGCATGGTTTATTCTCTCACTGATCCTGTTGTGAGAGCTGAGCAGGCAGCACTGCAGGGTCTTCTGTGAAGGGTGGAATTGCAGTAGGGCACTTCACAGGTGGGCTAAATAGTTCAAATAATTCAATAACTCAGTAATAATTCATGTAATTCAATAATTCAATAATTCAGTTTGGAAAAGCCTTTTAAGGTTAAATTCCAACCATTAACCCAGCACTGCCTAAGCCACCACTAAACCCCATCCCTGAGCATCACATCTACACCTTTTAAAAACCATTCCCAGGGCTGATGATTCCATCACTGCCCTGGGCAGCTCTTTCAATGCCTGGCAGCCCTTTCAGTGAAGAAACTTTTTGTATTATCCAATCTAAACCCCACTGGTTGAACTTGAGGTCGTTCCCTCTTGTCCTGGCATTTGTTACCTGGGAGAAAAGACCTGGATTTCTTTGAAAAGACCTGGATTTCTTTGAAAAGATCCAGGTGCATTTGTGCACTTCAGGTCCTGGAAAGACAAACTCAGGGTGAGGCTGTGCCATGGAGATGCTTCCCTGTCACTTCTTGATGTTTTAAGGGAAACACTGCAAGCCCTGCAAAGATGCAGTGTTTATGCAGAGATTTGGGGCTGAGGGAAGAGCAGTGGCATTCTTGGAAGTGGATTTATTCCAGGCTGGTGGTTTTGCTCGTGGGTTTTTCCAAGCTGCAGTCTCCCACGAGATGGTGCTGTGGGATAGGGGACACTGTCACTGAGACGCGACTGCAGGGCCTTTGCTGCAGCTTCTGGCTATAACAGAAAATTAATTGGTGGCTTTGTCAGAAACTGAGGGTTTTCTTTGCAAAGTCTCTTCAGGGAAAAAAATGGAGACTGAGTAACAAAAGCTGCTTTCCTTCCCCAGGAAAGCCCAATCAGAGGGAAAGGAGTCACCAAATCCCACTAAGCAATTTACAAATGGCACCTTGTACTGGACCACTTTTCACTTAGACATTAATACTGCTGATGTTCTGCTTTTCACAGCATCACAGAGGGTTTTGGGTTGGGAAGGGACCTTTCAGATCATCCAGTACCACCCCTGCCATGGCAGGGACACTTTCCACTGTCCCAAGGTCCTCCAAGCCCTGTCCAGCCTGGCCTTGGGCACTGCCAGGGATCCAGGGGCAGCCACAGCTGCTCTGGGCACCCTGTGCCAGGGCCTGCCCACCCTCACAGGGAACAATTCCTTCCCAATACCTCTGTCAAGTTAAAGCCATTCCTCCTGCCACTGCAGGTGAAAAGGAAGCACTTTTAACCTGTGAGGAAAGCCTCACATATTATGGGATATGCACTATCTTAGTCGTTTAATTAGGTAAGTTTTTACAGAAAAACAATTAAAGTATTTATACATCCACTTGGTTTTTACCCCTTTTGTGGGGAGGGGTTTATGCTCATCCCTGCCTTGTTCTCTTGGCTGGGGAATGAACCCCTTGGTGGTTTCATTCTGGGAGGAGTGAGGGATGTTACAGCAATTTGCCAGTGCCTGAATCCTTTGCTAAGGATGGTGATTCTCAGTGGTGATTTTGGTTTCCTTGCCCTGGGCCAGTTCTTTGTTGCTGACACACCTTTACACCTCTGCTCTTTCTTTGTTGACTTGAGAGCACTGCTGCTTCCTTCATGGTCTGCAGCTGAGTTATATCTAAAATTTATCCTATGCACTTTTCACCTATTAGTTGCTGATTCTGCAGCTCCTAAACCAAACCCTTCCCAGCTCTGGTGCTGCATTTCTTTATCTGACCATTTCTGAGGTGTTTGCAGTCACCAGTGCCAGCCTGTGTCCCAGCTCCTGGCACCCCTCTGTGCTGAAGCCTGTGGCTCTGTTGCAGTCCTGTGTCACTGTCATATTTTCTGGAAAATCCCCTTTGCCCAGGATTTCTCTCCTGGGAAGCTGAGAAGCCTCAGAGAAAAGGAAAACAATCATTATCTCATTTGCTTCTCCTGCGTTTTGCTGCTTTGGAATGTGGTTGGAGACTGTTTACCCAACATGTGAATTGTTTTGACCTAATGACCAATCATGGTCAGGCTATGTTGGGACTCTGGTGAGAATCATGAGTTTTCATGATTCATTACATTTTTTTAAAATCTTTTTTCATTATTATCCTTTAGCTATTATTATCTTTTAGCCTTCTGTCTGTATCCTTTCTGTATTCTTTAGTATAGTTATAATATAATATAATATAATATAATATAATATAATATAATAATAAATTTGCCTTCTAAGAGCATGGAGTCAGATTCATCATTCCTCCCTGCCATAAGGGTCTCAGAAAATACCACAGTTCTTTTCTTAACTTGGTACAAAGCTTTTGTTGGTGATGGCACTGCTGGGTTCCAGGGTGTGTGCTTACCCTGTGAGATTTCGATCCCACAGCCCTTTTAGTGCCATTTTCCTCCACTCACCTTGTGCATCCAGCACATTTTTGGGGCTTTTTCAACTCTGAGCTGCTGATCTGAAAGTCTTGTTAGGAGAAAATGATTTTTTTAGAACATGCCCTGTCCAGTGATGCTCCTTGTTAATAATGATACCTTTGATCAGTGCCATGGAAAATGTGGGCAGTGCCTAGAAGATTTGGTATTTTGCAGAGAAACTGCAAGAAAGTGAATGAATGGACAAATATTTGCCACAGGGATCCTGCTTTCTTTACAAACAAACGTCTGGTTTATTCCAATTAAAAAAAAAAAAGTACTGTGGCAAATATGAAAAAATCCAGGAATTTCATGTCAGCCTGTGTTTTTATTTTTTAATTTCAGAGCCTCTCCATCTAGAAATAAAAGTGTTACTGGGGTTTGATCTGGAGTCCTCTGAAGTCAAAGGGAGATTTCCCCTCTGAGTGCTTCAGTAACAGTAAATGCTGGATTGAGAGAGGCTGAATAATTTGGGCAGCAATTCCCAGTGCTGTGTGCTTGCTGCCCAAACACACTGTGAGCCAAAGGTGCCCTGAGATGCCCATGAATGCAGAGCTCCCCTCCACTTCCAGTGCCCTGGCTGCTTCCAGCAGCAGCTGAGCCCCTGCCAGCCTGCCTGGCTCCTTAAACCTCCCTTTGTGGCAGCTCCAGGGTTTTGCCTGCGTTCCCACCATGGGGCTGGGGTGGGATTTGTCCCTCCTGGGTGTAGATTGATGATGGGCAGAGCTCTGTGCTCTCACCAGGTGATGTTGGTGTCTCTGTAGCCAGAGGAGCTGTGGGTGACTGCCAGAGGCAATGGGGTTGCACTGTGCAATTAATTCAGTTAGCTGAATTTGCCTTTTTCTGTTTGTTTTTATTCTGAGGAAGAGGCTGGCCGGCTAACAAGTAAAACACAAGTTGCAACCTACTCCTGTAATGTGCCAAAAGCAAAATAATCTTGGTTTGGGGTTTTTCTCTTGCTCCTGTAGATTGGCAGGGCCCTTCATTACTGTTCACACAGTTATTTTAAGCTGTGCTTCTACAGCAGTAAAAATGATGATCAGTTGTATTTTTCACCAACAAATGTGATTAATTTATCTCACCCAGTCACTCAGGGGTGACCTTCTCCCAGTCTTTCCTTAATGAACTGTTTTGTGATATAATGCACCTCTGCTCTAAGGCTGCAAGGAGCTCTTTGCTACCTGCTGCAAAGAGGGTCATGGTGGGTGGGACCTGCAGCACCCTGGGGTAGGGAAGGTGTCCCTGTCCATGGCAGGGGGTGGAATGAGGTGAACTTTACATCCCTTCCAACCCAAACCCTTCTGTGGTTCTAAGAAATGCTCAGCTCCTGAATTTGTGCAGATGAATTCTATGTCTGGTCACTCCACTTGTGTTTCCTCTGTCCATGCAAAAATATCAGCCTGTCTCTTCAGTGTCCTCTGGAGTTACAGCCATCAGCCCAATCCCCACCTGGCAGAGTCCTCACCCTCTTCCCTGTGCCCTTCCCTCCTTGATCTGCTGCCAGTATTGTGATTATCATTCAGGTCAGCTCCCTGTTGCTTCCTTAGACTCAGATTTCCCCCTGGGTCCTGAAGTTGAAGCTGCTTCTGAATTTTGCAGAATTTCTGCCTAACCTTTCTATAATCCAACCCTTCTGGTCCAGCTGTGCAGGGGTGCTGTGTGTGCCTGTCAGCTTAGCTAGGAACCCAGTGTTTCTTCTGGGGCTGCCAGGGATGCCCAGTGCAGGGGGAAGAATTAAAAACTTCCACAGCCACAGTGGGTCTGGGGCTTCTCCAGCTTCAGGTTTGGAGGTTCCTCAAGCCAACTCTAATTATTTCTCTTAATAGACTTCCAGAGAAATGTAAACCTGGACAATGTCATGAATCCTGTTTTCTTCTCCTCACCAAGACTTTTTTCATTGAGATGGATAAGAACACCACAACTAGGTGTTCAGTAAACCCAGACATGCCAGAAAATTGGGAATGTGACTTCACCTCTGCTGCTGCCCTGTTCTTCCCTCAGCAAATGCAGTCCTGCCTCACTCAGCTTGGTTAAATCTTCCCTGAGAATCTTGTTTCAGCAAATTTTCTAGGACCATCCCCCCCTCTGCCTGCACCCCTGCTGCTCCCCTTCCCTGCCACAGCAAAAGCACCAAACCTGTTGTTTTCTCTGTCAAGGGATCCAAGTGCATCCCTTCCCTGATGCTGATCTGCCCTGTGAACAAGCATCTTTGCAGCTTTTCCTCAGCAGTCTCCCACAGCTGGACAAACTCTGCCTGGAAAGAATTCTTAGATTCCTCACCACGGGCCTTTTGAAATCTTGACACCAAGTAGAGTACCCAAATGGGATTTCTGTCTGTGGGGCTGCTCAGTGTAGTACCCCTGGCTCCTTATTGCTCCTTTCCTCTCACTGAGGGCAGCTGGAGGTCATGGGGGAATGGCTCATCACAGAATCATGGCATGGTTTGGGTTGGAAGGAGCCTTTAAGATTGTCTTGTTCCAACCCCCTGCCATGGGCAGGGACACTTTCCACTAGATCAAGCCCTGTCCAGCCTGGCCTTGAACTCCTCTAGGGGTAGGGCAGCCACAACTTCTCTGGAAACCTGTGCCAGTGCATCCCAGTTGGCAATTTCTTCCTAATATCCCATCTAAACCTCCTCTCAGTGGGTTTGAACCCATTTCCTCTTGTCATGTCACTCCAGCCCTTTAAAAACTCTCTCTCCATCGTTTTGTAGGCTCCCTTCAGGTACTGGAAGGCTGGAATTAGATCACTCCAGAGCCTCCTCTTTTCCAGGCTGAACCGCCCCAACTTGTGGGATTCATTCTCTGAACCTGAGAGGAGCAGTGAGAGAAGCAGGGGATAGAATGATCAAAACAGTTCTTATCTCATTGGCTGCTCCTGTGTTGTGCCAAAGCAGAATGCAATGTGGAGGTTGTTTGCCCAGAGTGAGGGTGTTTGGTTTCCTTGGCCTGTCAGTGCAGACTGTGGGTCAGCAGGCACTCACGAGATTCTGGGCAGCTGAGTGCTTGGCAGATTCAGTTTAGATGTAGTGTAATATAGTATAGAATAATATAGTATAATAAAGTAATTAATTAGCCTTCTGATACCATGGAGTCCTCCTCATCATTCCTCCTGCCAATTGGGTGAAATTTCACCGATACCAGCTCTCCCAGCCCTTCCTCCCAGCAGAGCTGCTCCCTCCCTCTGATGATCCTGCTGCCTCCTCTGGGCTGTCTCCAGCAGCCCCACATCCTCCTCATGCTCTGTGGTGGAAGGAGCTCACACCAGCTCCCTGCCCTGTGCTTCTTGCAGCTCCCAGACCACAGCCTGGTGACCTGCTCCCAGACCATGGCCCAGACCATGGCCTGGAGAGCTGCTCCCAGTTCCATGGCCTGGTGACCTGCTCCCAGTTCCACGGCCTGGTGACCTGCTCCCAGTTCCACGGCCTTGAGACCTGTTCCCGATTCCCTGGGCCAGATCATGGCCTGGAGAGCTGCTCCCAGTTCCATGGTCTGGTGACCTGCTCCTTGTTCCATGGCCCAGACCATGGCCTGGAGAGCTGCTCCCAGTTCCACGGTCTGGTGACCTGCTCCCAGACCATGGCCCAGACCATGGCCTGGAGACCTGCTCCCAGTTCCATGGCCCAGACCATGGCCTGGAGAGCTGCTCCCAGTTCCATGGCCCAGACGATGGCCTGGTGACCTGCTCCCAGTTCCATGGCCTGGAGACCTGCTCCCAGTTCCACAGCCTGGTGACCTGCTCCCAGTTCCATGGCCTGGAGACCTGCTCCCAGTTCCATGGCCCAGACGATGGCCTGGTGACCTGCTCCCAGTTCCATGGCCTTGAGACCTGCTCCCAGTTCCATGGCCTTGAGACCTGCTCCCAGTTCCATGGCCTGGAGACCTGCTCCTTGTTCCATGGCCCAGACCATGGCCTGGAGTCCTGCTCCCAGTTCCATGGCCCAGACCATGGCCTTGAGACCTGCTCCTTGTTCCATGGCCCAGACCATGGCCTGGAGAGCTGCTCCCAGTTCCATGGCCCAGACGATGGCCTGGTGACCTGCTCCCAGTTCCATAGCCTAGATCATGGCCTGGAGACCTGCTCCCAGTTCCACAGCCTGGAGACCTGCTCCCAGTTCCATGGCCTGGAGACCTGCTCCCAGTTCCATGGTCCAGACCATGGCCTGGAGACCTGCTCCCAGTTCCACAACCTGCTGACCTGCTCCCAGTTCCATAGCACAGGCCATGGCCTCGGGACCTGCTCCTAGTTCCCTAGTTCCATGGCCCAGACCACAGCCTGGAGACTTGCTCCCAGACCACGGCCTAGAGATCAGCTCCCAGTTCCCTCTGCCAATCCCACCAGCTGGGCATGTGATGCCTTCATCATGTGAGGCAGAGCCTCCTTTGTGCTGAGAACACCCAAGCCACCACCGTCCTTCCCGGCATTTGCGCAAGCCATCACTAATTGCATCCCAAGGCTCTGGCCTGCTTTCCTGCAGGCACACGGCCCTGGCATCAGCATTGTGAAAAATGCCTTTTTTATGATTGCCTTTTGCAAATATTCAAATGAATATTATATGTGTTATGTTAGAAAGTTATGCTGTGGTTGTTCTCTTACGTATTGTGTTAAATATAGTTTTAGGTTATAACATAAGGTTAAAATAGAAACTATGCTATGTAAGATACTTCTTTAAAGGGAGGACTCACACTGAGATAGAAGACACAGGACACCTAAATCTCTCAAAGAGAATTTATTGCCCTCTTATTGAGTTCTTCCCACCTCACTCAGCCCTGAAGATGCCATTAGGATTCAGAGGAAGAAGCTGACACTGCCCAGACAGAATCCTGTGTTTGAATGGAATTTATGCATCCTATATGAGGTGTATGAATATGCAACAGGCTGTTGCTTTTAAGGGTTAATCCTCTGTTAATGTAAAATAAGCCTTTTTCGGGCTTATTTTGCCCAGAAAGAGGTACCTGGCCTGTCCAGAACTCTTTGTTTCTATTGTCTCATATTGTCCTAAATCCTAATTGTCCAAATTTTTATTACTCTAATTATATTACTATTTTAATAACCATTTTGTTACAATTAAACTTTTAAAATTCTAAAAGCAAGTGATTGGGGTTTTTCACAAGCATGCAGAGGGGAATTGGTGTGCTGGGCAGGGCTGGTGCTGGCCCAGATCCCTCTGATGGGCTTTGTCTCTGCAGCTCCCAGGTTTTGTTTGCCAGTGCTAAGTCACGATGCGAAACGGAACAGTCCAGACTTAGGGAAACTGGGTCAAACTCCTAAGGAGCAGCACAAAAGCCTAATGTGTGAGCCTGGGAGGGCAGAACAAACAGGCCAGGGCACAAAATGGAGAGGGAACCGGGAAGGACAGAGAAGAAGACGCTCTGCACCAGTGTGTTAGACACAAGAGGCAGTTGGGGAAGTGTTGGGCTGGTCCTCGGAGCAGAGAAAAGGTTGTGGAGGAGCAAAACCCAGCTCATTCTTGTTGATGTTGAATTGCTTCAGATTCAACTCAAATGTGCAGCTGCCACCAGGCAGCCAGCACAGGAAAAAGGAAATTAAAAAGTGTGGATTGTTGTTCTAGAATCACCTAGGTGCTGGGGAAAATCACCACTGGGTGATTTGCTCCGCCATGGAGCTGCTCGCCACTGGTTTTGAGACATTGCAAAGTGTGGGTAATGTGTCCTGGCAAAGATAATAAAAATAAATTCCCATCCAAATGGGGTTAAGGAAGCTCCATATAAAGACCAGCAGTTTAACTTTATCTGCCAGGAAAATATTGGAGCAAACAATGAAAATGTTGGCACATAGTGAGGAGGTCAGCAGCATCCTGTGGGCTTGTCTAGAACAAGTGGCTTCCAAAACATTTTGACTTTTCTTCTGTGACAGTATAATTCAGTTTTAAGAGCAAGAGAAAAGCAGTGGTTTTTGTATAAATTGATGGTAATAAAACTTTTGATTTTCTCCAATTATGTTTTTGATAATCAAGATAGAAAAACCTCATTTGAAGAAAATTTTCATTTGGTGTTTGCAAAACTTGTTGGAAAGCCATGCTGGAAAGTTGTTTCTTATCAAAAGAGAAAACTTCACAGAGTGGGCTTCTGCAAAGGGTTTGCTGTCAATCAGTGTCTTCATTAATCATCTCAAGGATGAGATAAAGATTGCTCTTATTAAATTTGCAAATGAGGTCAAGCAGAAAGTCTAAGCTGCAAATATGTCAGAGAAGAATTAGGCTATAAAACTAACGTGCTCTCTTTGCCCACTGTTCATGGGAGGAGAAGTCATGGGTGTAGGTTCAGCTATTTAAAGCATTGAGTGAGACTTCCCAACAGGAAGGATAATCCAGAACTGGCACCAGTGGCCTCAGGGCACTTCAGCACAAGCTTGGTGTCAGAAAAGGGAACTAAGCTATGGCTTGTGTAAAGATGATCCTCCCCCAGTGCAGAGGCCTGCCCTTTGAGGTCTCTTCCCACCTCATTCCTGGCCTGTAAGGTAGGAGAGGGCTCCTGGGCTGCTGCCTGGGATCAACCCCAGCATCAGGAACCAGCCCTGAGTGTGGGTGCTGGAAGGCAAGAACATGCAGCTTCCCCTGCCACGACTTCCAGATCTTTTATTCTCTTCACAGAGAATCTTCTGCTGCCTTAGGACCACCAGGGCATTTAAAACTGCTTTTGCTGTTCTTCCAAGTTTCTTTGGTTGTGGGGGTGAATGTGGGAATTCATAATGTGTTTTATCAACTACACAAGTTAATAATGTGGATCTTGTGTAATTTGGAACACTACCAAAGGATGAATCAATGATGCACAGTTCGAAGTTCACTAAATTCCCAGAAGTAAAACTTGTTCAAAATATATCTGTATCTGGAATAGTGTTGTCTTATCCTTTACACTTGTGTTTCTATTTCTGTACTGATACAGCTCATATAACATTTCATTTCCCGTTCTGAACTTGAAATGCAGCAAGATGAAAAACCGATTTTTGGTAAACAGGGATTTTTATTTTGGATTCTATAGAGAGAACAAAATTGGCTGTGCGTGGAAGCGCTTGCTGCTTTGAAGTGGTTAATTTGCCTTTATCTTCCAGACACATGACATCAGATTGGATCCAAGTGTGCTCTTAAGCAGAGATGCATGAAGCCCTGACACCCCCTAACTTTGGGTTCATTTACAGCTGGGTTATTCTCCTGCAGTAGAAAGCAATCCTCACTAGGGCCTGGCAAAGCCCATGAGCCTTCCCCCAAACCTTGGCTTAAGCGGGTTTTTTGAGACTAGACCTGACCTGGATCCTAATTTAGCACTGTTTTTTGTGCTTAAAGGCAATGTATAGGCAAGGAACATATTGTGCTCTGTTGTAATAAGATCTGAGTTTCATCAATATTCAGTACTAGCACATGCTGGGTGGTGTTAGGGACTGAGCAGATACTGCGAGCACCAGCTGCTGCTTTTATGCCAGTTTTTCATGCTGAACAGTAGGAGACTAAACTCTAGCATCATGCAGAATGGAGAGCTATCAGGAGCTGGGAGCAGCACAGGGGAATTCATGCAAATCCCCCTGTGCTCGTTAATGGTGTCTGTGATTGGGCTGGAGGAGTGTGCTGGGGGCTGAGCTGTTCCCCTCTGCTGTCAGTGGCTGTGCCACCCCAGGCATGTCTCCAAGGCATAATTATTTTGAGATATTGAGGTCCACAGAAGCTTTACTTTAAGGTTGACTAATGCATTATAATGTCTTTAAAAACTCTGGCCCCCGGGCTTCTTGGTGGTGAGTCATCTGACTAAAAGCATCTGGCCATGTGCTGTTCCCTCCTTGTGGGAGGGTCTGCAGTTCTCTGGGCCCTCAGCTGATGACACAGGGCTCCCCAGGGCCTTGTCCCAGTCTGTACCAGCCCTCAGGGTAGGCACAAGCAACCTGCCCAATATGCCTTCCCTGCCTCTCCATGCAGCCATTTGTTTGTCTTAATTCTCAACCCTCTGCTTTGCAAAATGACCTTGTAGGTGGTTTTGCCCTTTTCTCAGGAACTTTAAGAAAAGATCTTGCAGGTCTCCTTGCTTTAGACGACTCCAAAAAAACACAACAAAATGTTCAAGGATGACAAGTGCTGGAGGTGAAGGCTGTGCTTTATTCCAGAGTGACACCCAGCCCAAGACCTCGTGGTTGTCACACTGTTTGCCCTGGAGTCACCACCAGCAGAGGCAGGTCCAGTGTTATCACCAAAGGGGTCACAAATTATCACCAAAGGGGCACTGGGGACAGATACAGGTGGTACAGAGACTCCATCATCAGAAGGCAGGAAAAGGAACTTTATTATTAGAAGTTCACAGTTCTTATAGAAACAATGGTGGACCTGAGACCCGATTGGCCTTTAGGAGTCTTCTCTCACCTGTTGGTCAAGAAGGGACAACTCCTTCTTGTAAACATCTTTGACAAACAGAGATTGCCTGCCAGGTGCAGAGATTGAGATAATAATGGTTTTAATTTTTTCTCTGAGCTTTCTCACAGTTTCTCACAACTTCCCAGGAAAATCCTGGGAGAGCTGTGTCTCTCCTCAGAGGATCTGTGATTATCACACAATGTTACCAGGAGATCCCATCATTGTGTTGATGATTTCTTGACTGACACTGGACAAGCCACCCAGCCCCTCCCAGAGCTCAGGAGATTTTTGTGGAGAGCAACAGTTGTCATTTTCCACTCTCTGTCTGCCTTGAGCTGTCAAATCGAGACATCTCATAGAGGGATGTTCTTCTTTCAGGGACTGATCTATGGGAGAACTCAAATCTTGGTGGCAGTCAGGGCAATTTTAGAGCTCCTGGGGCTAAAATGTTGGGACTAATGTCTGGAGAACAGTTTTTTGGTCCTCTAAAATCCAAGCACAGCTGTTCATCCTCTTTCAAACTTGTATTTACAAAGGATATAGCATAACCTTAGGAAATTCTCCTTTGACTAAGAGTGGAAGCTGCTCTAAGATTGGAACCCACTTTGATAATGTCTGTAGTGCGTGGTCAGAAATCTCAATCTTTAATGATTAAGACATTTCCCCCCCCAGTCCTGTTATTGTTAGTGGCATCTTCTTGCCACAATATAGAATTTCAATTTATGTATATGTGGTTTTGAGAGCAGGTCTCCACGTTGAATGCCTTTAGGCTAACTGAATTCAGTCATCAAATTACAATTAAATCACATCTCAGAAATGTCTGTAATTAGGACTCTTTAAGGGTTATTATTACTATTTTTGTAATTCACTATACAAGAGTGACTTCTGCTATAATGTTAAGTTTTACTGTCAATTTTCCTATACTGAAAGACAGGAAGCACTGTTGGATTTTATCTCTGATTTGCAGGAGCGAGGGAGGTGGCATCAAACAGCAATTTCCATCCTGTCTGGTCCAATGACAAGATGGTGAATCTGCAGGAATGGGAACACACTGGGTTATGTGCCATTTGCCAGGGGAGGAAGCAATTTCCTGTGGAGACTGAAGGCCTCTGTTCCCCCAGCAAGGTCAGCAGAAGCATTTGCTGCCTTTGGCTACATCATAATTGCATTAATAAAGACAGCAGCTCCCATGGGGCAAAGGCTGCAATTAGCAGCAGCTTCAGAGGTTTCATCCCTGCCTCTGCAGTGCTCCCCTGCAAGCAGAGAGGTTCTGCTGGAATTTATTGATGCCATTCCCTGCCTTTGAATGAGCAGCTCCCACTGTGCTTTCACCACCCAGCAAATCTCTCCACAGCTGGAGATGGGCTCTGGGGGTGTTAATGTGGAAATCAGGTCTGCTCCCTGCAGCCCCCAACTGGGGGAGGTGCTGGGAGCTCCCCCCAGTCCAGCACTGAAAATCAAATGAGTTGGGAAATCATTTGGTTCTTGCAGGGAAGGGGATGATCATGAGCAGCTTGTTGTGGTTGTCTGACTGTGTGGGGTGTCTTGGTGTAACTTCTGCCTGCTCTGCCTGCCTTGGATGCTCTTCCAAGTTTCGGGTTGGTCAGGAATGGCAATATGTGCCCAGAGCATTCTGCAAGAGTGACAGAATCCCAGAATGGCTTGGGTTGGAAGGGACCTGAAAAATCATCCCATCCCACCCCCTGGGATGGCAGGGACACCTTCCACCAACCCAGGGTGCTCCAGGCCCTGTCCAGCCTCGCCTTGGACACTTCCAGGGATCCAGGGGCAGCCACAGCTTCTCTGGGCAATCCTTCATGCACAGGGAAGAATTTTTTCCCACTCTCTGTTATAAACCTACTCCTCACCAGTTTAAAGAAATTCCCCTTTGTGCTGTCACCCCATGCCCTTGTCCAAAGTCCCTCCCCAGCTCCCTCAGAACCCTTTAGGCACTGGAAGATGCTCTCAGGTCTCCCCAGCGCCTTCTCTTCTCACATCTGTGCCTTCAGAGAACCCACTTAGGTGACAATTCCTTGGCAAACCTTGGCTGGATTGACATCTTCACTTCATTGCAAAAATAAATGGTAGAATACAACATTTGAAGACCCACAATCCATGACACTGGCTGAGATTTTGGAAGTGTGGGCCTGTTTGAGCACAAACACACCTGCACACACATGATCACAGAGAAAGGCACAAAGCCCACGCTGGCACTGTCAGTGACCTGCCAGCCACACCTCCTGCCACCCATACCTGGGAGAGCTCTCCAGGGGAGCTGCTGCCTGCCAGAACTGCCATTGAGCTTTTCTTTCTGAAAACTCCCTCCTCTTTTCTACTGCCTGCTCAGGAGCTTATTAATTTTCTCCAAAAATTGAAAATACTCGGGAGCTCTTAAATAGCTTCTTGATCTACCCATTGCATTTTGTGGAGTTGCTGCTCTTCAACATTTCAACTTGAGTGAAACTCCTTTTAAAGCAAAGGAAAGGAGTAAAGTAGTGTGGTAGTTTACTCACTGCTTCCATGTGGGAAGTGTGGGTAGAGGGGAGCAACGTACAGGAGAGCTGATGGGCTCACACGCTCATTAGCACTCCCCTCGAGCTCCAATGAGGAGGAGCACAGCAGGGATGTGTAGGAGACTTGGACTTGACCCATAACTGGAGTAAAACAGCCAGAGCTTTTGTTGGATTCAGTGGAACAGAGCACAAAAATCTTCCAAATAGCAGGAATCTATTCCCATCCAGGGCTAACTTTGGCTAGCCTGCAGTGCTGTTTCATTCCATGTCATACTCCACAAATGGAGGAGAATGCTCCTGGTTCCTCCCCCTGCCACATCACCACCCACCAACCTGCTGCACCACACCACTCCTCTCTCCCTTTTCCCCTTGCCAGTCTGAGAAACTTTAAATGGGGGGGAAGAAAAAAAAGAAAAAAAATTGTGAACCACCATCTGGTCCCCATGAACAGGATCAGCTCTCAGGCCATTTCCTCAGCACAAGCTGGCACAGTTCCCTCCTCTGCAGCAGATCCACTCATCTTGCTCTAGCTTTGGGTCTGCTCCCATATGGTCAGTGCCTAAATTATTGATATTATTTATACTGCTGTTGTGCCTCAGGTCCAGGGCACTTTTGTGCTGGCTACTGTGAAGAATCAAACAAAACCAGTCCCTGCTCTGGGATCTAATGCCTGTTAGTACCACTTATGCTCAATATCTGGCTGTATTTTTACACAGTAACTTTCCAGGAGCTTCATACTCTTCCTCTAGACAATGCCTGTGGCTCACAGCTTTTCTTCTGCAGCATTTGACTGTTTTCTTCAAGTCCCAGGTGGAGTCATGCACTTATATGAAAATCACTGCTTTTAAAACAGGAAATTGAAGTTTATATCTCTATAACTTTTGTTATGAAAACTTTATATCCTAAAGACTCAAACCTCAGGGGTTCCAGCAAATTGAATGAATTTCTTATAAGATGAAGTTTAAGAAGACATTGACTTCATCAGTCTCAGCCTGAGGTGAAAATTGAGATGAATAATGACAATTCTGTTCCAATAAAGCCTGTTTGTCATGGAATTGTACACAGTATTTAAATTGTGTGTTCTCTTATTTACCTAATAATTGGGGGGGAAAAAATGGTTTAAATGGTGTTCATCAAATGAAATATCTGGAACTCTTTTCCCTGCAATAGTGAATGAATAAGCAATTGGAAATGGATTCTCACTAAGCCACTTGGGTGTTCAGGTTGTGAATAGGGTATAGCTGTTCTTCCAAGATGCCAATAATGAAGTGATCTGGACCAGTGGAAATTAAATGGCAAAGAGTTCTACCCTTTTATGGAAGCCTGGGACCTCCTGGTGGCAGCAGCCCCAGCCCACGAACACAGAAAGCACCACTGGAGCTGTTTTACCTGCAGAAACCATGTGAAAAAAATGGGTGTTTTCACATCCAGAGCCTTCCTAAGGATCTTGCTGACCATATCTAGAACTTGTAGCCAAGGTGGTCTTCCCCATTTGGCAGCTGGAGGGTGGTAATGGATAGAACTCATGACAGTGGAGAAGCCAAAGCCCCGTGGATGCTGCTCTGGAGCTTAAGTGAAGCCTCCTCAGGAGTTTGGGAATGGAGAAATTGTCTGGAGTGAGGGGAAGAAGAGAGGATTACTACAAGAAAAACTCAAAAGTTTTTTTTTTTGTTTTGTTGGATTGATCAAATTTAGTGCAGTTTAATGGCATTTATAGCCCCTGAAAGCAGGAAAATAACTTCAAATTGAATAACCTTTGATTTTTAAACAAACACTAATAATGCTGGATCAATGAGTGAAAGTCAATTACAGTTCAGTTAAGCTGTGCCCTTTAAAACATCCCAGAACTGCTCTGCTGTTTTCTCCAGTGATATATCACAGCTCCCAAGGCTGCTCAGACAGCAGGAACCCATCTTTAATTCCAAAAATCAGGAATTTTTGACAATTCTGAGCATCTTTTTCTTCTATCTTCTGAAAGAGGGAAGAGTTCCTTAACAGCTGAAGAATTGTCAGGGGAAGAAATGATGAAAAAACCACGTGCCCCTGTGAAATGAAGTACTTTGACATGCTCCCCTGGCATTTCCCACAGGTATTTCTATAAGTGACAGCCACTTATGCCTTTAGAAATGAAACTCAGTCACTGACAGGGCACAGGGTACAGCAGCACAGAAGAGCTTAAAAAAAAAAAAGAAATAAAAAAAAAAAAATTAGTGACCTTATGAACACAGCCCTGCTGTATAATCTCAGATTCTACTTTTTGCCCCTGTTATATTTATTGACTCTGTGTTTCAAGCCATGTTTTGGGGGTTGTTATGGAAGCTTTGCAATGGTGGTCACATCTTGCCTTCATGATGGAAGACAGAAATGCCTCTGGGGATGAAACTGGATGTGAAAGGGCTTGAAAAGGTTGATATCAGGATATCTCCAACAAACCTGTTAATCAGCAACATGAAACAGCCTTTGTAGACATCAGGCAATTTTTTTTCTTCATGTTTAATTATATTAAAAATCAGTCTTGAACACACTGAGGAGCCAAGTTGGAAGGGAAGAACCTCTTGAGGGCCCCAAAATAAAATCTGCTGATGGCCTTGTGGGAACCTTGGATTTACCCAGCACAAGATGAAGTGCTGTAATGATGTAACAGAAAGCACAAAACTTAGATTTTCTTTGTGCTGTTATTGAACTCTTGGACAGTTCTGTTGCATGAGCTGCATGTGGGAAGGCTCAGGAGGGGGTGGGAGGAATGGGGCACCTTGAGCCTGGAGTGTGGTGTTTCCATCATTTCACCCCTGTGAACCATGAAAATCCTTTTTCCTTAAGTTTTGTCTCTTGAAGGATCCACAGAACTCTGTTTGAGAGGACATCATGGTTGAGAGAGTGTGTATGGCACTGATTTGCAATTACCACGAGCCAGCAAGTGCAAGGAGGTTTCTGCTAATCCAGAGGCTGAATTTTATCTGTAAATTAGGGGATAATACAGATATACAAAAGCAGTAGCATGTTACAGTGGAATGATTTTGTGGTTAAGCTTATTAAAGAACAATTTCTCAGCTAGTCAGTGTCCCAGGCTGGATTTGTTGGGAGCCTTTTTCCATTTCCTTGTGTGCATTGGCCAAGATGGAAACATCATTTTATGTGTGGGACAGGCTGGGTCTTGATGCTTTTTATGATAAAGAGGAGAGAAGACAGATCTCTAAGGCAGACAGAGTTAATCCATGAACATCCTTTAATTGTGCTGCTGCCAACCAGCCTGGTTGTGCACCTGACCAAGTGAACCTGGGATGCTTTTTATGCAGCAGAAAAAGAAGCTTCTGGAAAGTGTATCTACTGTGGCTTTCCAATTACTGCTGCCCTTTTTGTGCTTTGTTCAT
Organism: Haemorhous mexicanus; assembly: GCF_027477595.1. Classification (NCBI taxonomy): domain Eukaryota; kingdom Metazoa; phylum Chordata; class Aves; order Passeriformes; family Fringillidae; genus Haemorhous; species Haemorhous mexicanus. The sequence continues at coordinate 4,153,835 of NC_082358.1, forward strand.
TTTGCATTAATTTAGATGAGTTCAGAGATATCAGGTTAGCCAGAATGATAAATAAATTAACCTTTATTAATTAGACTCTTTAGGACTGATTCATTTATTTTGTTTCAGCATTTGTGATTCACCACAAATGAATGTGCTCTGTCTCTCTGCCTCACAATCTGTTTGTCTTGAATATCAGTTTATTGTTGCATCTGTTTGGGATCTTTCAATATGGGAGAGAGCTATGATTTAAAGATTATAAACATGTATAAACAGTGTGGGAATAAACTGAGAGGCTTGGCATGTTGCTTTGGGCTCTGTGCCCTGCTAATGTGACTGTTGGCTTTATCTGGTCTCGAGCTGTCTCATATCTGTCTGCTTTGGGGATGGTGAGAACAGGCAGCTGTCTGTGTCTGTCCATGCTGAATCATTCCTCCCTGCCAAAATTAAGGAGCACTCCCTGCTGAAGCACCAGGAAATAGCCCAGGCTGCCTTCCAGTGGCCAGTGTGGCTCTGGTGTTGGTTGGATGGACATGCCCTGCAGCATGTCTGTTGGACACACCTGACACTGAGCACAGCATTCCTGCCTCTCAGCCTTGCAGAGTGGGACTGAGCATGGGCAGATGTTGGGGAAGATGAAACAGGAAAGCCCTATAAATATGATTGTCTGGCAAAAGAGTTTGAGAATATAGAAATTATAAGCAAGATTGAAATGAAAGCAAGCTCTGAGATCCCTCAGTTACTGAACAACTGGAAAACAATGGCATGGCCAGCTGAAGGCAATCTCCTTTTGATCAAACAACACCCTCTGCTTGCAGGCAGCTCCAAGGGTCAGAGCAGACCCTGCTGGCTTGGCAGAAGGGCCCAAAGAAAAGTTTTTGGGGTTTAAAATGTAACACAGTGTGGTGATGTAATGATTCTTACAGGCTGTATGTAAATGCTGTAGGATTTGTATCTTGTATTAGATTGGTTGGTGAGAATTAGAATATTCAGCACAGAAGAAGATTTATGGCATTGTAACAGGAACCTCGCTCTCTCTTTTACTCTTTTGCTCTTTCTCATCCTCTTTACCACGCTCTTGCTTCTCTCTCTTTCCCACTCTCTTTACTTCTCTTTACTGCTCTGAGCTGTGGCTGGCAGCTCCCAGCAGGTCCCTGCCCCCAGGCCCTTTGCAATAAACCCCAAGTTCCTGACCTGCCTTCAGAGATCTCTCGTGTCTGTCCATCCCCACTGTCCTACCCCCGATGCTCCTACAGGCTGAGCTCTATTTCTCCTCTGAGAAGAGGAGCCCAGCTCAGATGCCCCCTGGCTGGGCACCAGCCAAGCCCCCCAGAAGACAGAAGGGAGCAGACAGGCTGTGCTGCCCTTTTCTCCTGCTGCTGGGGCTGAGCCTGTCGCTGCACAGACTCTGTCACACACACTCTATCTTCAGCATGGCACCAGGTTTGTGCCTTGACAGCCCCTAATAAAGCCATTTTTCTTTCCCAGACTCCACCAGGCAGGCCTGCTCTGGATGCTGATCGACAATTTAGCTTTACTTGGGTGACTTGGAACAATCCTGGCTCTTTCAAGGCTGAGTGGAAAAATGTTCCCAGCATGTCTAAGGGAAGATCTCAAAGATTTGTCTACAGTTCTTATTGCTGGTGCATCCCACTGGGCATTTGATTCCCATGTTGAAATTCTGAGCAGATAGCACTTAGTCTTCACCAGAACAGGTTTTTTTTTTTGCAACTCCATCAGCATATCAGAGAACAATATTAATGCTTTAAAGTGCAAGTCCCTGACACCCCAGCTCTGCCTGGAGCAAGCAGCAAGCTAAGGCATCCAGTGGTAAATAAGCTCAGCAGATTCCTGATGGACAGTAAGAGAAGGGGCACATTGGGAAAAAACAACAAAATGTTTGTGAATCCATTTGACTTTGTAAATTTGCTAAAAAAAGACATGATTTCCACACAGAACTTTTGGTTTGTAATTTGTGTGTCTCCAGCTTTCTGGTTTGCTCATATCAGTGTTGGTTTGTCTAACAGAAGGTGTGTTATACCTAGCCAAAAATTCCCTCACTCTTTAGGCAGTGCCATGGTATCACTGCAGCCCAAGTAGGAATTCCAGGCTTTGTGTGTGGTTTCTCTTTTCCAGCATCTATCTTTAGACATCCCTCAAATAAACAGGTCTAAAATATCTCAAGCTGCCTTTATGTAGGGAGCAACTGGGCATAAAACACAAATTTTGTAAAATACTACTGGGATGAGCACCCCATTCCCTCTGAAAGTGGATGGATTAATTACTTTTGGGTAGCAATAGCTGCTGGGCTTTAACTCCATTAAGGACTCTGTCTCAAGTTTGAAGTTTCCATTTCTTATTAAAAAATAGCATTAGCTCTCAGCTAGAGTGAAGTTCTCAGAAACCTAACCTTGGAAAAGGATAGCTTTCTTTCCTGGAGAACACAATAACTTGTTTTCTTTTAAATGGATACCATAAAAATACTTGTAAAAAAACTCCTGATCTTAGCTCTCAACAATTTTGAAAATTACTTGTGGAATGCCAAGGTTGTTTATTGTCAAGACAGGCTGATGAGACATGAGCTTGTATCAGCCATGTTTGTAGTTTTGTGTGCTGGTAGATGAGAGAGTAAAACAACATAAACAGAGGTAGTGTGGGCAGATTTGTTAATGGGACTGGTAACTTCCCCCCCCCACTCATCCCCTTCCTACAGGCTCTTGTAGGTGGAAGTCCCACAGCAAAATTCTTTTCTCTTCCTGCCTGTCCTTTACAACCTTACCTTGAGCTGTGGAACCATCTGGAGCCATAAAACAAAGAGCAAATCCTCACTGGAGCTCCTTTGCTTCTGTACACGTCACTTTTATGGGCAAATAATTAATGCCACGTGGGATTCGAAAACAAAGGTGATAGCTGCAAAAATATTTGCAGGCTGTGGTTCATTTCCAGCAGCCTTTGCTTTATGCCCCAGGACTGAGCAGCAGAGATTGCTCCTGTCCTGAAACAGCCACAGCCAGACGTGCCTGAGGTGTTTCAGCAGCAATACTGAGGAGGAATTGCTAATGTGGTTTTTCATCTCCAGAGCGAGCGGCTTCTGGTGCGTGTGCCTTGCAATTAATAGGGAAAGAGACACCTTGTATGAATCTGGCATCCTCAGACTCAAAACACCACCCCTGTTAACCATTCTGCTGCTGCAGTTTGGTTGGAATGCCACTTCCAACCCCCCAAAGACAGACACAAACATATGCTGCAATGCAAAGGAGCCTTGAGCCTCACGTCCGCTTCCTCCCGCTCCGCGGAAACAAAGAACGAGATTTTGATATGCAAATCTCTCCTCTCATTAAAATATAATGCTGGCTTGTCCTTTATCAACAGGCTTGTTCATCTCTGAGGCTCAGCTTGTCATGTCTAATCGTGTGCTGTATCAGCTGTATCAGCTGTCCTCTGGAGAGGGGGAATATTGAGAGCAGACAGTTGGTGCTGGCCAGCCATATCTACTTAGATCTCAAATATTTCTGCCTGTGCCAGCATCAGTGGCCTTGTGGAATGTCCCTTTCTGGCCTTGCAGCCTCTCTTGCTTCTCTGATTTCAGTGAATTGCTCCTCACTTGGCTGGAGCTGCTCTGATCTGTATCTGTTAAAGCCAGATCCATCTCCAGCACTGCTTTTGCCTCCTTAACTTGATTGATCTACCCCAAAGTTTCAGAAGAACCAGCTCTGTTCTGGCAGACAGGCTTGGGGGTGTAATTGCAGAGAATGTGACATCTTGCACAGGGATCTGTCATCTCAGAAATTCCTCTGAAAAGTTTTTTTGGCGTTGATCTCTCTCAGACACAGCAGTTCCCAGCCTCCAACACCACATACCTTAGGGCAGACTGGATTGCAGATTATTTCCTACCATAACCCTCCCTTACACTTTCCTCTGGCCTCTGCTGAGATTCCATCACATGACACAGACACTGCTTAGGAATCATTAATTTTAATAAACTCATCCATTTGTGGCTACAGAAAGCAAATCAAAAGCTTCAACTTCTCATACCCCAGGCAGGTGTGATTTGGGGAGCAGCACATTCTCCTGCCATCAGCTCTCCAGGGAAAAAGCCTGGAGAGCACCTTGAAGACATTTCCTGGCTGGTTTTATCTCCTGGAACAGCAAGACAAAGGGAGAGGAAGGGCTCAGAACATATTTCCTGTCTGTACATTGTGAATTTGCAAGGAGTGTGTAGAGTGGAATTATTTTAGTTTATATACTTAGCAGTAACATTCCCAGCTCCATGTCTTCCATGCTGATACTTGTGACCACACTCATCCTCTCTCCCTCTCCTGTTTATCTCCATCCATGTGCTTGGTGAGCTGGTGGCATCACTGCAGAAAAGCCTGGCTGGGCATCAGGAGTGACACCCAGGGGAACAAAATCCATCCCGCAGTGCCCTGTCCTCCAGGTCCTGGCTGAAGGTGGGTCAGGCAAACAGCCCTGGCCTGCAAAACAAATCCTCCCTGAGGAGCAGCACGTGGTCCAGGTCTGCCTGGTGCAAAGTGCTATTGATCCCACATTAAGGCATTTAGGAGTGGCTGTAACACAGAGGAATAAATGTCACACATAAATAAAGAGTTGAACTAATTTGAATTATCCTCGCAAGACAATTAGAAGCTGTTCCAGCTCTGGATCTGTGTGCCCCATGTTTGAGATAGATAATTTAGGAGCAGACAGCCCTTTCTTCTGTATTTGTATTTTTTTGCAAACTTTCAAAGGGCATGACAGTAATATTGGTTGGAAATGAGAAAGATGCTTATAGCATGGATTGTGCTTTCCTATCAGGCACCTAGGAAAAGCTTTCTCCTCATTCCATGTCAATAAAAAAGCTAAAGATAGAGGGCAGAGAAACAGAGCCTTAAGCTTTCAGAAGCAATCTTTCTGAACTTGCTATCCCATACTGGCTTTTAAATTAAAAATTTATCCTCCAAATTACTTCTGGTTTCCATCTGATTTCAGCTTTTATTTACCTTTTTTGACTGGCTCCTATTTTGGCACGTGCAGCAGCACAGAGAGGGGTGGGGGTCAGTCTTTCCATGGGTGTGGGTGCCTTCCCTGTTTACCTCCAGCCTTGCATCTCACTCCTCTGCTGCATATGCTGAGCATCTGGCTGCCACCCAAACACGTTTGACTACTGTCTGCAAATAACAGGATTCCAAATATAAAATATTCTGTGACTCACATTAATTACAATCAGAAAAAAAAGAACAAAAGGGGGGTTGAAAAAAGGAGAGAAAAAAAATTAAAGGAGGGTTCTAAAGAACTGGAAGTTTTCCTGGAAAGATGAAGACATCTATCTGACTGCTATGAGCCAAGTAAAGAAGTAAAGATAAATCCACAGAGGAAAAGAGAAGTCTCAATTACAGTCTCAAAGACAGTGAGCTGTGTATTTTAGATAATAGATTTAAAATTATACTGTTTTACAGTAGTCTCTGATCACATCCCACCTTGCCTTGCACTGTGCCCTTTTCCAAAGCTGAGAATAAGCCAAATTTATTTGTTGGTGTTTGGCAATGTTGCTACTAAACCATTTCAAATTTATTTTGTGCACCCACATTCCTTAGAAGTTGGGATATGATGCCAAATTGCTGTAGCTGCCCTTCTGCCCTCCCACGTTAGGAACTCTGACTTTTCTCTGTCCCTCTCCCAGACTGCCTGGGCTACCTGTTTGCAGGAAAGTCTAAAAACTCTATAGAAAAATCACATGGAGAAGGTCACCCTCAGTGAGAGAAATGTTATTTTCAAGCTTATAGTCAAGTACTGCAAATAATTATGAAACAGAACTCTGTATTTATGTAGCTTAGGGTTATTTTAACATGCATTGTTCAGTGCTTGCTCCAACCCTTTGCCTGGAAAATTCTGTGGAGGATAATCCTGAAAGGTGCCTGTGCTCAGCTGGGGCTGGGCTCTGTCTCCAGCAGCACTGACACAACCAGAGCACACAGCCTCAGGCTGCACCAAAGGAAATACAGGCTGGAGATTGGGAAAAAGTTCTTTACAGAAAGAGTGATAAAGTTGTGGAATGGCTGCCTGGGGAGGTGGTGGAGTCCCCATCCCTGGGGGTGTTTAACAAAGCCTGGATGTGGCACTGGGTGCCAGGGTTGAGTTGAGGGGTTGGGGCAGGGTTGGACTCGATGATCTTGAAGGTCTTTTCCAACCCAGTGATTCTGTGAATTCTGTGAATTCTGTGAGTGCTCATTCACCCCAATTCCATGGGCAGGAACAGAGGCTCAGGTGATCCAGCCACGAGGAGCCCCTTTAAAGCAGGTATTGTTATTGTGTGCCTCTCAAAGGCTCACAGGGAGGAGGGAAGGAGCACTCTGAGACAACAGTGAGGAGCTGCTGTGAGGCAGGCTGGAGGTGCAGCCCTCTCAAGGCCAGCCAAGCATCCATAGCCTGCATGAAATGCAAATGATGTGGATGAAAGGAGAACTACTTGCAGAAACAAAGGAGACACCAGCAAAGGCCAATTAAAATGAGATGGATGCAAATCTTTGCAGGGGTTTGGAAGGGAACCAGGACTGAGCTGTTCTGTCAGTGTGGATGCTTGCAGAGCTGTTTGCTGTCAGATTGGCAGCTGGGACAGGTAGCTGGAGTGTTGATCTCTTCCAAAAAACGCATGTTTTTGTGTGTTTTTGGGATGTCTTAACAGACTTCCAAGGCTGGATGAAGCAGAGACTTGTTCTCCAAATCAGATACTGGGTTGGGCTTTCTGTTCAAACACCACTCAGCCTCAGTTAACTGCTTTTATCCAAGGAGGTAACAGCTAAAAAAGTGTATTTTAAAGGTCACTCTAGTTTGTCTTGTCTGTATCACAGTATAGCCTCTTCCTGGGCTGGGAGCTGCTTTTCACAGGATCATAGAATGAGTTGGGTTGGATTGGGAGGGACCTTAAAGCCCATCTGATTCCACCCCCTGCCATGGACAGGGACACTTTCCACTGTCCCAGGCTGCTCCAAGCCCTGTCCAGCCTGGCCTTGGACACTGGCAGGGGTCCAGGGCCTGCCCACCCACACAGGGAAGGATTTCTTTCTAACATCAATTCTAACCCTGCTCTCTGTCAGTTTAAAGCCATCATCCCTTGCCCTATCACCCAATGCCCTTATAAAAAGGATAACTTTGGATTATAATGGAAACAATAAAAAGTGCATCCAAATGTTGCACTGCCCTAAATACCACTGGGAAATGGCAGCACTAGGCAGAGAGGAGACACCCCAGTGTGCAAAATCCATGGAGCTGTTTTGGGGGCTCAGGATAAACAAGTGTGAAACTCTCCCTGAGTCAATCCTCACTGAATGAAACCCTTTTTTTGTCCTGAATGCCCTTTACTTATTGAAGTAGTTCCTGACTTGAAGGGGGTGAGACAGTGAGGATGTAATTAGATGCACATTCATCACTCCTGCTGCTAATTGTTTTCTAAGAATGCATGAGAAGAGCACGGATTGCTTTCTCAAGTGCCTCATCCCACTGCAGGTACCACTCAACCAGCACGTGGAGCAGTGAGCCCAGCCCTGTCCCTCCTGGGGCTCATCTCCAGATGGACCCCACTGCTCTGTGTCCACAGGAAACCTGGGAGCCACGGCAGGAACAAGAAACACCCCTGGGAGGGTTTGGTGGCAGCATTCCAGTTCCTACAGAGGGCCCATGGCAAGGATGGACAGGGGCTTTTGGCCAGGGAAAGCACTGATAGGACAAGGGGGAATGGTTTGAGGTGAAAGAGGGTAAATATTGATTCCTTTCCTTCTTTTCTGCCTGGGTCAGGGTTGGGATTGAAAGTGCTAGAGATGGTATTTCTTGTTTAGACTCAGATGTTGATTAATTCTCATCCATAGCACAGTCCTACAAGTAGTGAGTTCTACAGCATTTCCAAATGGCCCCATATCTATCTCTGCAAGGCCTTTTAAGGGAAAACTCTCCAATTAAGAAATGACACCTAAATTAGTTTTACTTTTAAGCCAATAACTAATCACCCATGTCCCACAATGCAGACTTTTCTGTCTAATACAAAATACCATCCAAACCCATGGAGAAGAAGGTGAAGAAGAAGGACCAGCCTCCCCATAAAACCTCCATCTTGCTTTTATGTATTACTATATTGTAAACCTTAAACTCTAAGTTTTCCACCCTGTGATGTCACACACTTCTATTCAAACTCCACACCCACAATCCCAGTTCTATCATTCCATTTTGGGAGCCTTCTCCATGGCCTCAGGTCGAAGGCAAAGTTCTCTTGAGGGTCTGTGCCTAAAAACACAGAAAGATTGAAATTCTCAGCATCCAGGGTTCCAACAGGTAGTTTCACCTTGGATATTGGGAAGAAATTTTTCCTTGTGAGGGTGGGGAGGCCCTGGCACAGGGGGAAAGGAAAAGGAAAAGGAAAAGGAAAAGGAAAAGGAAAAGGAAAAGGAAAAGGAAAAGGAAAAGGAAAAGGAAAAGGAAAAGGAAAAGGAAAAGGAAATAAACCAGGTTACTTTCTTCAGATTTGTGATTCAGCCTTCATTGTGAGAGCATGCATCAACCCAAATTTATTTTAGAGAACTCTGACTGCAAATGGTGCATTTTGTGATCTGTCAGGGAAGGGTTTAAAAGTCTTGCTGTAAAAATGAGGCCAGTTGATCTGTGCCTTGGCTGTTTATTCCACAAAATCAAAGTGTGCATAAAATGCTCCTGAATCAAAACAGCAATGCTTGCTGCCAGCTGGAGAGAGCCTCTGATCAGTGCCCCAGTGCTCATGTCTGCCCTGAAGTTTATCTTCTGCTGGGTGACCCAAAATGGGTTGCAGATGTGGTCTAATGATGATCAAGTTCTTCCTTTGAGTTGCTTCTGTGGCCACAGCAGGGACAGCCAGCCAGGGCTGTTACAGGGTTTTCTCAGGTCAATAATAAATATTATAAATAGTGAAAGATTTTGCCCCATCCATTCTCCCCTGTGTGATGGGGCTGCCCTGACATTCCCCTGCACACTGGCTACAAAAACCCTGGGAGTCACCAGAAAGAATTAGAAGTATCACTGTGGGTATAGCAACAAAAAACCCCAGACTGTAAACAGATACACAAACACCCCATAAATAAATAAACAGCATACTGCCCCCTCAAGCAAATCAGAGCAAAACATCAAACTAAGAACATCAAATAACATAATAAACAGATTTAAAAATCACCATTCAAGCAAGTGCTTCTCCTGGCAGGCTGAGGGCAGGCCACCCAGCACAGCCTGGAAATGATGGATCCATCCCTCCAGATGTGTGATTCCTGCTCCATTTTTATAAAAACTCTTCTGTCTGGAGCTGACAGAATACAGGGTAACCTATTCCTTCTGCTGGTGTTCAATCAGGTTATGTCTACCAAAAAGTGCAAGCCAGTGTTTTGTTTTATGACCCTTTTATTGGCTGCATGGTCCATAATGAGCATTATTGCACTCAGGAAATGAGGTTTATTGTGTGTTGCACCAGGTGCCATTCCAAGGGGCTCCCTGTGCCCCTGTAAATGCTGAGTTTAGCTCGTGATGTAGGTGCTGAATAGATAAACTGTTCCTCTGTGAGCTTTCCTGTCACTGTGATATTTTCTGAAACATGTAAATATTAATTATCTGATTGCTTCTTCTTGTGTTTTGCTGTTTTGGAATGTGGTAGGTGATTCTTTCATTGGTTCCATGTGAATTGTTTTAACTTAATAAACAATCCCAGTCCAGCTGTGTCAGGACACTGGTCAGTCACAAGTTTTTATTATTCATTTCTTTCTAACTTTCTGATGTCTCCTTTCTCTATTCTTTAGTATAGTTTTAGTATATAATAGAATATAATAAATAAATATAATATAATAAATATCATATCATATCATATCATATCATATCATATCATATCATATCATAATATAGATCAGCCTTCTGAGAACTTGGAGTCACATTCTCATCTCTCACCTCATCCTGGGGACCCATCAACACCACATTTTCCTTCTTAGCAAACCCTGAAAAGCTGCTGAACAGCATTCAGTGCACCAGTCAAGAACCCTGCCTGTAATGGGAGCCCCTTGGAGAAACCTGTCACTATAGGACACGAAACACAACGTGCTGTTCTCAAGGTGAAAAAAGGAAAGTTTGTTTTCTGACTTCAGCATTTATAGACTTCCAAAAGTGACAGTGGGTTGGAGGGTGACAGTGCCACCTCTCCAATGACACTGGACAAACTAACTGTCTATTAATTTTTTTCTCTTCTATAAAAGAATGCAAAACAAAAAGTTATTTACAGAAAGTGTGTGAGAAAATTAGTTACAAGAATGCAAACATCAGAAGGTTTAGAAAATCTTAAAAAATCAGGGTGACAGAAACCTGCCTGCAGTAGGAGCCCCTTGGGGAAACCTGCCTGCAGTAGGAGCCCCTTGGGGAAACCTGCCTGCAGTAGGAGCCCCTTCTCTGAGCCCCAGCCCTGCCAGGAACAGCAAACCCTGCCAGGCATGACAGTAGATGGTGCTCTTGGTTTGCTTTAGCTGCCTGCAGACACAACACCAGGAGATTCTCTGCTCTCAGGCCTGTTCCCACGGAAATGTCCCGCAGAAAACAACACTTGGGCTGCCCCAGCATCTTGGGGAGTGTCCCAGTGGCCACAGCCCCCAGATCACCCTGTGTGCAGTCCAATATGTATTTCAAGAAGTGCAGAGGATAAGTGTGTGTATTTCTCAGAGCAGCTGTGGCTGCCCCTGGATCCCTGGCAGTGTCCAAGGCCAGGTTGGACAGGGCTTGGAGTAGCCTGGGACAGTGGAATGAGATGAGCTTTAGGGCTCCCCCAACCCCAACCATTCTGTGACTCTGTTAGCATTCAGGAACACAGTCAGGGAATGAGTATATGCAGGTGCTTTTATTAAGAGCTCTGGGTGTCAGGGGTAGACAGACCCAAATCTGACTCTGACATGACTTCAAGCTGAACATGTTTTATATTCTGTCATTATATCACTTACATATTAACTATTAAACTTACATTGTTGCATTGTATACACTGATTTCATCCAAGCATGGATTTCTCATTATCTCCCTCAAACCTCTAACATACTTTCTCATGATTCTTTAAACAATAATTATATCTAACCACATCTAACAATTTTATCATTTATCATATACTGACTACACAGGTGCAGTTTCTCGGGATCTAGCAAATACAAGGCCCAACATTTTCCCAGGGCCTCCTAAGCCTAACTTTCTTTCTAACTCCCCAAATTTTCTATGATTCTAAAATCTTTTACTATCAGCTCCATGACATAAGCAACAAGGCAGTTTTTCCGTGGCTCCTTTTCCAAGCACCACGTCCTGGAGAGGTCTCTGTGCAGAAGGAAACACCCCAAGAGGGCACAGCAGTGCTTGGCTGTGCCAGGGGGTGGTGTGGTAGCTCCCATGGGGGAAGGAGCTCTCTCAGCTCACCTGAGGAGTGGTTACAGCTCTGCAAAACCGAAGCTGTGGCTGACCCTGGATCCCTGGCAGTGTCCAAGGCCAGGTTGGACAAGGCTTGGAGCACCCTGGGACAGTGGAATGAGATGAGCTTTAGGTCTCCCAACCCAAACCATTCTGTGACTCCATGACATAGGCAACAAGGGCAGTTTTTCCGTGGCTCCTTTTCCAAGCACCATGTCCTGGAGAGGTCTCTGTGCAGAAGGAAACACCCCAAGAGGGCACAGCAGTGCTTGGCTGTGCCAGGGGGTGGTGAGGCAGCTCCCATGGGTGAAGGAGCTCTCTCAGCTCACCTGAGGAGTGGTTACAGCCCTGTAAAACCGAAGCTGTGGCTGACCCTGGATCCCTGGCAGTGTCCAAGGCCAGGTTGGACAAGGCTTGGAGCACCCTGGGATGTCACCGACATGTTTTAGGAAAAATCCTTTCCTTAGGATTTTTCCCTCCTGAGAAGCTGAGAGGCCTCAGGAACAAACTGTAAACAATTCTTATCTGCTGCTGGGGAATGCAACAGGGGGAATCTGTGATTGGTCTCATCTGGTTGTTTGGAATTAACGGCCAACCACAGTTCACCTGTCCAGACTGTCTCCGTCCGAGACAAACCTTTGTTATTCATTCCTTTATTATTCTTAGCTTAGCCTTCTGATGAAATCTTTTCTCTCTGTTCTTTTAGTATAGTTTTAATATATTTTCTATCATAAAATAATAAACCTAGCTTGCTGATACATGGAGTCAACTTTCTCGTCTCTTCCTTCATCCTGGGACCCTTGTGGACAATACTACACTGGGACAGTGGAATGAGATGAGCTTTAGGTCTCCCAACCCAAACCATTCTGTGACTCCATGACATAAGCAACAAGGGCAGTTTTTCCGTGGCTCCTTTTCCAAGCACCACGTCCTGGAGAGGTCTCTGTGCAGAAGGAAACACCCCAAGAAGGCACAGCAGTGCTTGGCTGTGCCAGGGGGTGGTGAGGCAGCTCCCATGGGTGAAGGAGCTCTCTCAGCTCACCTGAGGAGTGGTTACAGCCCTGTAAAACCCTCCAGCCAGCCCCTGTTATAGAATAAGGCAAGATTGCTAGTTTATGGTTTTTAAGCTCTGTAGGAAGTGGAAAGGCAGCAAAGATGGGTGTGGGCAAAGCTTGGAGTGGTGAGCACACCCCCAGCAGCATCCTCAGCACAGAGAGGCTGCCTGGGGCTGATGGTGCTCTGCACTGAGAGGATCTATCGTCAGGCAGCCAAGGGGAAGCCTAAAAAATACTTTCCAAAAGGATAAGCACATGTGTGAAGTCTTCTCTGGGGACTTAGAGCTCAGGGTGAGAATGTGATAAGGCCTTAAAATGCAAGGTGAGCTGTAAAAGGCTTGGCTGCCCAGCGCTGGTATAAACAGCTCCTTCTCAGTCCAAACATGTGCTCCAGAGCAAAATGTGCTCTCTGAGACTTATTGATTTATATAAACTCTGTTCACCCACTATAGGCCATGGCTGAGCACCACCAGTTTAAGATTACACATAATCTATAAAAATATTTCTACTTCAACAAGTGGTGCTCCATCATCAAACAGCACAGCTGTGCCTGGGTGGAGAGGAGAAGAGCAGAGATGATTTTACACATACAGATGTATATTGCCTGGATGTGCCTTCATGCCTGTGCACAGGCACAAACTTATCTTTTAAATAAACCCCGTTGCCTGGACATTAAAAGGCTTGAAAAAAAGTAAGGAAAAATGAATGCTTCTGCAGCTTCCCTGGCACTAATTGAATTTCTGTCCATAACATTTACACACTTTAAGAAGAGCCCACTTATTTACCTTTCCTCCTGGATTTTTTTTTTCTCTCCATTTAAAACTCATTGTGTTGTGTCATTTTACAGGCGCCAGGAATAAATCTTTTGTCAACTCTATTGCATTATTATGCAAAGTACACAAAAAGTATAGGAATAAAACAGCCCAGGAGAAGCTGAGTGCTGTTCCTTTCAGCCCTCCCAGTCTGCCCCAGCAGCAAAGTCTCCAAGTTTGCTAACACAATCATTTTCTCAGGAAAACTTCCTCACCCTTGGTCATTGATTGCAAAAGAGTTCACTTGACCATGCTAATGCCGGATGCAGGGAAGTGAATTTACTGAGGGAAGAAAGGCTTGATGAAGGAGCCATCAATTAAATCTGCAGAACTGATCCTGTGGGATGAAGGAGCTGCTGGGCACTGGGAGGATTTCTTGGCAGCAGGAGAGAGGTTAGCTGCAATAAACTCCCTTCTTCCCCAGTGCTGGAGTCCCAAGAGGAGTCAATTTAGGGAAAACCAAAATCATTGCTGTTAAAAATATTTCAAAGGGCAAAGCTGGAGGCACAACTCAGCTCCTAGAGGTGCTGTGGTCAGGCTGTGGTTTGTGAGAGGGGCTCAGAGGGACCTGAAGCTGGGGCTGACCCTGCCAGCAAACCCCACATTGCTGGGGGCTTCAGCTCCTCGCCCAGGCTCGTTAACATTGCTGGAGCAGAGCTTTGCTCCCACAGCAAAGCCACCAAGTGGAATTAAGTAACTTAATTAGGCTGGGGGAAGCACAAAGAGGGATTGAGGAGTGAGGGGACTTGGCTGCTCTCTGCCAGGTGACGTCAGGAGCTGCTGGAAAAGCTCATCCACACAGCTTTGACCCTGGAAATTCCCTCTGCTGGAAAAGTGGTGGAGAAGGATGTTTGCCCATGATTTGTTTGGTTTGTGTTTTTTTTTTATTCTGTCTTACCATAAAACATTGCAGAGAGCTGGACTGATGGTATGAGAAAGTCCTGGCACTCCTGCCACCCATTTCTCTTCCCTCCTTGTTTATATAAATAAAGGCCCTTTGCTTAGGAGAACACAAGTGCAGCAGCTGTCTGTGCTGATGGAAAAAAGAAAAATGAAGGGAGAAAAGACTCAGGAGGGAGCCAAGAGAAAACTTGTACCTTTTTGGAGGTAAATAATAAATCTGTGGTCACTTGGGGAGCTCTCTCCATCAGGTTACTCAAACCTATCCACTCTCATCCACCTATTATTGCCCATTTTTTTCAGTTGACAACATGGAGCTTGCAATGATGGGAGTAACAGCCCCCTGCCAAATGGAAAAGTGTGAAATACTTTACTCTTTTTTATTTATTTACTCAAGTATGTATTTAAATGGAAGGCTGAGGACACACACCACCTGGAGCCATCATTGGAGCACCTTTCTGGAGGAGCTCATGTCCCACCTCTAGAAGACCCTGCTGAGTGCCTGGAGCTGGATCTGTGCAGGCTGGGATGAGGTCTGGGAGCCTGGAGCAGCTGCTGGCTGTTGTCTCTGCTTCAGAGGTGCCAGAGCACCGTGGGAAAGGTGGAGGAGCTGCCAAGGGAAAGGTCTCACTCTATTTCTTGGACAAATGTAATGTTTCTGGAAGTTCAGATGGAGACATGCTTCCCTGGGAAGTGTTTGCCACCACTGCAGGCATTAATCTCCCAGGGACATGTTGGACAGTGGGGTGGTTGGGTTGCTTCCCCTTTCCTTGGCACGAGCTGACCACTTCTGATCCCACGGGGATCCTTGCCATGAGCCCAGCTTGCTCCTCCCCTGCCCCACATACCCACAGCCCCAACTGGCTCCTCTCCTCCTGCCCTGAGGAGCTGTTTCAGTCATTTAAATTCCTCCAATATTTATTCACTTTATTCCTTAAATACCAGAATGGATATTTTTGCTGAAGATTTTTCACTATTTTCTTTCATCAGCTATTTTTTACCTTCAGTCAAGTCCCTTATGTATAATGTCACCTGTCTGCACCTTTGCCTCAGGTATGCTGGCACCCCAGACTGTACTGATAAAACACCCCACCTGCAGACCTGAAAAAATGAGGAGGAACCACCACAATTTAAAGCAGGATGATGAATCTAAATTCATCAAGCCTCATGACATTACCTTTTGTGACTTGGCAGATCACCCACTGCGAGTCCTGAGCCCTGCCACTGAACCCTTTATCAAATCAAACACTAATGAGAGCAGGCTAATCCCATTTCTTTGGGATGGAAAGACATTTATTGCTGTGCCTTATCTTGCCCCTTTCACTACAGCTGGTTGCAACTGTTTGCTCTGCTTTTATGCTGCTGTTTGCAGATAGAGATGGAGAAGGGGCTGGGAGCATCATTGCACCAACAGGTTTCTTGTGCTGGGCATGGCCCCCAGGATGAGCAGAAACAAGAATTTATGAATTATTTACAATTCTTTAGTTGCTGTTCATCATTTTGCAGTTTAAAGAGTTTGTCCTCTGTTCTAGGAGCAGAAAGAAAACCAAAATGACTTCAGTGACAGCTCAAATATCCCACAGAATGACTAGTAAGTAATCAAAGTAAACAACTTGTGAGGAAAATACAGCCTGAAAAATTATTCATCCCATCCACCTAACAAATTGGTCGTTGAAGAGGAATTTTTATTCTACAGAAAACCCTCAAATTAAAAAGCAAAGAGAGAAAAATGGTTTACCTTTTCCACTATATAATGGGCATGTTCCAAAAAAAGTGGAATAAATATTCAATATTATTGTGGTTCTTTGTCTCTAAATTGTGAGAACATCGGAATCCTGCAGAAAAGAAAAGAATTGAATTGATTCAGCTAAGGAGATGATGTTTTTTCCTTATCAAAATAAGACAGAAGCACTTTATTTTGACTTTTTTCCCATCAAAAATGTTATGGAAATCAGCGATTTCCTTTGCAAGATTTTGATGAAGATGAAAATCCCATTTGCTAATGAAATACCAGCCTGCAGTGGGTGCCTACCAGCTGGGCTGTTTCTGGTACCAGCTTTCCCTCAGCACAGGCCTGTGGAGTTCTCTGGGGCTGCTCTTGGCTCCAGCAGCTCAGAGATCCCTCACAAAATCCTCCTGAGCCAGGAATGGGCTCTGCTCATGGCTAATTTATTCCCCATGAATAATTCAACCACTTCTTGTCATTGCTGTGCCACACACCACACTGGATTTTATCACTGACACCTCCAAGTGGAGCTGGGAAGGGCAGAACAAGGGTTCCCAAGGCCTGCTCTGGAACATTCCCTGTGTGGGGTGGAGATGAGAACTGCAGAACTTCACCAGCTCAGGGCTTGCAGCACATCCCCCAAACCCAATCAATACCTGCAATACACCCCCAAACCCAATCAATACCTGCAGTACATCCCCCAAACCAAATCAATGCCTGCAATACATCCCCCAAACCCAATAAATACCTGCAATACACCCCCAAACCCAATCAATACCTGCAGTACATCCCCAGACCCAACCAATACCTGCAGTACATCCCCCAAACCCAACCAATACCAGCAATACACCCCCAAACCCAACCAATACCTGCAGCACATCCCCCAAACCCAACCAATACCTGCAGTACATCCCCAAACCCAACCAATACCTGCAGTACATCCCCAAACCCAATCAATGCCTGCAGCACATCCCCCAAACCCAACCAATACCTGCAGTATATCCCCAAACCCAACCAATACCTGCAGTACATCCCCAAACCCAACCAATACCTGCAGCACATCCCCCAAACCCAACCAATACCTGCAGTACATCCCCAAACCCAACCAATACCTGCAGTACATCCCCAAACCCAATCAATGCCTGCAGCACATCCCCCAAACCCAACCAATACCTGCAGTACATCCCCAAACCCAACCAATACCTGAAACACATCCCCAAACCCAACCAATACCTGCAATACATCTCCAGACCCAACCAATACCTGCAGCACATCCCCCAAACCCAACCAATACCTGAAACACATCCCCAGACCCAACCAATACCTGCAGCACATCCCCCAAACCCAACCAATCCCTGCAGTACATCCCCAGACCCAACCAAACATGGGCTGTGGATAACTACAGCATCACTGGGTTTGAATATTTGTATTTCAGCCAAGTTTACTAAAAAAAAAAAAAAAAAAAACACAAAACCAAAAAAACCCTAAACCAAATCAACTGGTTTCTGCACATAGGCAAGACACAGGTATGGAGAAAAGGGCATTTTTATGTAAACAAAAATTGCAGCGAAAAAATCTATTCTTATATTTGAGGATAAAAACTCCAGGGTTTATTTTGCAGGTGAGCTGCTGGAGCTTTGACTCTATAAATAAGCCTGGCTCCATTGATCTCAATGGCAGGATGCTGATTGACACCTGCTGAGGATACATGCAGAACTATTTCCCATAACGAGCTCCTTCTGAGCCCAGGAGTGCCAGCTGATGTGGCAATTACACATCAATACGTGTGACTGTGCACAATCAAACTGGGCCAGAAGGGATGCAACCTTTTGTTTTTTTAAATTAATAAAATATTTATTGCAATCAGCTCATACCTCCCAATTTGTTGCCAATTAACTAAAGTGTTTAGTGTGAAGCTGATTGAGGCTGCAGCCACAGGGCTGTACTCAGGGAACAAATTGGAGGCATCTTGCCCTGAATTCCTCTCTCTTTCATTCTCTGCAGGTAGGAACAGGACAGCAGGAGCTGGGAAATGGTGAGGACTTCCCTCTCCAGGGAAAGACATCTCCAGTCATCAAGAGGAGACAAAGCCAGCAGACAGATAAAACACCCCACAGATTAAAACTCTGAAGTGCATCAGGCTAAACTCCTGTTGATGAGATTTCAGCCAATAAGCTGAAGTTGACTTTTAAATATGTTGGTTTTTGTTTTTTTTTTTTTTTTTTTTTCAGGAATATTGATTAAATGTGGAGCTGCAGAACAGACATCAAGCTTTAAAATATGTTTGCCATGGAAATTCAAACTTTGATTTTTAGCTGGTCTGGTGTATGGGGTCTGTTAATCTAATCTGAGGAGATCCCTGTAGTATGGGACCCCAAGGCATGGCAAAAGATTGATATAATCACAGAGAGGCCAAGAAAGGACAGGAAAAGTACTGGACATGATGTCTTGGGTTGGCAGAGAGCCTCCCCAGCTGTCGTGGGCTGCACTAATGCTGCTGGGAAGAAAATCTGGCTGCTTGGATGGCACGTGGTGTAAATCTCTTCTGGAAGTCAGCAGCAACAGAACTGCCTTGAACTGGAGACTCTGATGAATATCTACTCCTGTCCAATGCTTTGCTCCTGCTCCTTTTGAGCCTCTTTCTCCTGGCACAGCACAGCTGATGTCCCTGGGCAAACCAAAAAAACCTAACCCCAAACCCCCAAAGGCCAAGTTATTCCAATGCTTGAATTCTCACTTGTGTCCCATAGAAGTTCATTATTTAAATTACATTCACAGCCTCTGTGCCTTGATGACTTCTTCTCAGAGCATTTTCTTCCTGTTTGTTTATTTTTAATTTAATCCAATGAACTATTCCTGCATTCCTTCCCTCATGTCAGAGAGCAGGACAGAGTTGTTAGAACTCCAGTGAACTCTGGAAATGAGTTTATAAAACCTTTACTTGGGATGTTTCAGAGGAGCACAAGCTGTGTCAGAGGGAGAGCCAGGTTCTGGGCCAAGAGAAGGAGCAGGCCCTGGGTTTTGTTTATGGGTTTTGTTCAGCTTGTTCAAACTCTATAATGAGGGACTGTCTCTTCATCAAATCTGTCTAATGGCAGCTTTGATCTCCATTAGGAGCTGGAGCTCAGTGAGAACAGAATCAGCATCAGCAACACGTTTTTTCTGAAGCTCCCCACTGATACAGAAAAGGTGATTCATCCCCAAACTGGGCCATTTTTTTCAATGAGCTTGCCATTCATGGGAATTAGGTCTAGTCCTTGTTGCTGCAGCTCACATATTATTAATAAACTGAATGTCTGCATCTAAAACAAGATCAAATCACATCTACTTTTCTAAGAATGACTGGGCAGAGCAGAGCTGGCTTTGTTCTAGCTGAAGGGTACCAGACAGCCAAGCCCCAGCAGAGGGAACATTTAATGGTGGCTCACACCAGCAGAGGAGGAGGTGCCAGGGACACAGGAGGTGGCAGCAGTGTCACAGGTTCTCCACTTTCATCCTTGTTGGAGCTGAGCTGGGTTGGACAGGGCTGGATCTCTGCTCTGTAGCATCCCCCAGGGTTAATGTGTCTTCTTGGAGCTGCACAAATGTTTACTGTGAACATGGGGTGAGGAGCTGGAAGAGGACGGGGAATGATCCTTGGAAATCTCCCTTTGTCTTCTTACAGTGATCTGAATTCATCATTCCCTGATGGAGCCTCTCCTTTTCAGGGGAGGTTAGCACTTCATCCCCTCTGCCCAGAAAATTATCACCCACAGGCACAAGTAACCAGTTGGCACAGCACCAAGGCATTTTTAGGTGATCCAGGTTCAGGTGGAGCTTAGCAACTCCAGCCCTATCCCCTGATGGTGCTTTCAGCCTTCCCAAGGGTGCTGCAGAGCCTGGAGCTGCTCTCTCAGCACAGCTGGAGAGTTCATCCAACACAGACTGTGACAGGCTCTAAATCCACACGTGCAGCTCCACTCCCCCTGGAAATGGGCACAGATTGGGTCCATGACAGCAAGATTTATTGCAGTGAGAACAGTGGGGTAGAGCAGAGAAAGAACATTGGGAAAGAAACCTCTGGCCTAATATCTTGATCTGCCTCTTTCCATTACTTTGTTGCAGAGTGTATAATGGTGAGGCAAAAAATTCTTGCAGAAATATAAGGGGAAAAAAGAATATTTCCATCATTTCACAACTGTTGGTAGAAATTCAGGGAGTAAACAAATTCCTGCCCTAGTGCAGGGGTCATTTAAATGAAGTCAGTGCTGAATCCTGCAATGTGGGAAAGAGCTGTCCTCCACTGCAGGGGCCAGGTGGGATCAGTGGGATAAGAGGGATTCTGCCTCCTAAAACTGTGAATGTTGGAGGATTTCTCCCAGACAAAAGCTGCCAAGGACAAAGGGTCTCTCTGGCCCTGGTGTCCCTGGGGATGGCTCTCTGCTGCTGCCAAGACACTTGAGCACCAGGCTTTCCTTCCTATGGAGAAGAGTTGTCCTCCAAGGCAGGGCACCTGGTGCCACAAGTGGGATTTCACCTAAAACTGCCAACATCCAAGGATTGCTCTCAGACAAATGCTGCCAGATGGGTCAGGAGCCACCTCAGGTCATGGGTTCTGGGACACTGAGGGGCCTGGTTGACCTTCCTGTGGAAGAGCCATCCTTCTCATCCTTCTCATCTTTCTCATCCTTGTCATCCTTCTCATCTTTCTAAGCCACTCATCCATGACCCAAGGTGGGATTCTGCCTCCTAAAATTGGGAATGTGACTGACCTGTTTTAATTTATTTCTGAGAAACTACAGATAGAGTCGTTGAATCCTAGAAGAGTCTGAGTTAGAAGGAACTTTAGAGATCATCCAATGCCAGGGGCAGGGACAGGGGCAGGAAGAGATTCCACTGTCCCAGGCTGCTCCAAGCCCTGGCCTTGGGCACTGCCAGGGATCCAGGGGCGGCCACAGCTTCTTTGGGCACCCTGTGCCAGGGCCTCCACCCCTTCTCAGTAAAGAATTTCTTCCTAACATCAAATCTAAACTCATTCTCTTTCAGTTTGAAGCCATTCCCCTTTCTCCTGTCCCATGTGAAGAATCCCTCTCCATCTTCCCTGTAGGTTCCTCTAGGGCAGGTTGATATCTGAGATGCATCAGAAGAAGGGAGAAATGCAAATATTGTACTACTCATCAGCAGATCAGGGAGAGAATGACACAGTTACCACACATTGAATTTCTCACTTCGAAGCAAATATTAGGAGATAAATATTTCTTTGAGGGTGGGTTTGCACAGAAAAAAAAAATAAATAAACTTACAGACAAATTCAATATCATATTAAAATAGAATTACAGTTACTAGCTGAAGGGGATGTGGTGGGTGTAACCTATTTGAAATTTAGAAAAGCATCTGATGCAATCTCTCATAAAATTTTAATCTCAAAATAAATTAAAACTAGCTTTGATACAAGCACAGCGACGTGGATCCATAACTGGCTAAAGAATCATAAAAGTAAGAATGAAAAGTGGCATTTACATGGCACTGGAGGAAGTCATCTTTCTTACTGCAACTCTGATAAGAATAATTGCCCTTATTTATTATCTGCCCAGCCACAGAGAAGGGGAAGCATTAGCAGCACATTGCCAGACTAAACAGGAAGGCAAATAATGCACATGAACTTTGGGCAAGAAGTAACAGAGTGGTTTTCTGCCCGTGCTGGGCAGTTAGAGCAGGAAAGGTGCTTTAAATTCATGGCTTTGCTTGCTCAGAGGTACCTTGGGCAGCTCAGGAGCAGCAGGGAGGCAGCTCCCCTGCTCTGAACCCACAGGCAGCAAAGTGAAATGCTTGTCTTTCACAGGCTTTAATGTGCATGATATTCATGGTATTAACAGGGTTATCAGTGTTTTCCCTTAATTGGATACAGCCTGCAAGAAGAAGCCTGCTGAGTCTCATTAGGAGGCTCTGGGGCACCGGAGCCCTGCTGGGGCTTGGGGCTGGCCTGTCCCTCTGTCACCTGTGTTTGGTGAGAACTGAGCTGTTCTCCCATTTGAGGGGTCCTAACTGCGTGGACTGGAGCTGTCAGTAACTTGTCCATACAGAAGGTGGGAGTTAAAAAGTGACTTTGGTGACTTATCCTACACTGCAGCACTTGCAATTTGGGAGTTGGCTTAGACCTCCTTGCTCTAATTAATCCATATGCACAACTGAGCTAGTTTGCCTGGGAAAAGAAAAAAAAAATTAAAAAATCTTTCAAAGTTCTGGGACAGCAAAAATTGAGCTGGAAAGTCCAGATGAGGCAGAAGTAGATATCATCTCTGCACAGAGGTAATTGACTTTGAAGACACTATTCATCTGAATTACTCAGTTTGCAAGGGTTTCCATCCATTCCATATTCACAGAGAAATTCAATATATTCAAGAGTAAAGATGTACAAAGAACTGATTTTTCTGTCATTTGCACAACCCAAATGAGGAAACGTAAAAAGAAATCATTCACATCAAGCTGAAGCAATTTATGAAATTCATTCAGGGAAATTAAAGTAAAAAAATCTTTCTCATGAAACCAAAGACTTTCATTATCCATTTTTTAATTAATTTAAAATAAAATAGATGTCTTGTTTTATATAATGTAGAAATATCTTGTTCAAAGGCATCGAGAAAAAATACCCTAGTTTAGATTTTTCTCCAAAGAATTTTTTTCCAAAACAATTTCTCAACCCGAAATTTATTCAAAGCTTTACTGCAATTAATAGCTTCATTTTTCTGATGGGAAATGTTCAGAGGAAAGCCTTCCCCAAGTCTGGCAGATTCTGGATGTTCCTGGGTGCTTGTTTTCCTTTGTGCAGGGATGCTGTGCATGGATGGGCACTGCCTCCTCCCAGCTCTTTCTGAGGGACGGCATCATCACCCTCAGCACCCAGGAGGGCAGAGGCAGGTGCTGGTGACCCCTCAGTGCTCTCCACAGCAGCATCTTCCCCAGGAATGTCACCATGATATTTTCTGAAAAATCCCTTTGCCAGGATTTTTCTCCTGAGACACTGAGAAGCCTCAGAATAGAAATGTAAGCAATAATTATCTGATTGCTTGGAATGTGGTCTGGAGGTTGCTTAC
This sequence comes from Haemorhous mexicanus, assembly GCF_027477595.1. Taxonomy (NCBI): domain Eukaryota; kingdom Metazoa; phylum Chordata; class Aves; order Passeriformes; family Fringillidae; genus Haemorhous; species Haemorhous mexicanus. The sequence continues at coordinate 4,176,810 of NC_082358.1, forward strand.
CAGCAGGTGCATCTTTGATTGGTTCCATGTGAATTGTTTTTATTTAATGACCAATTCCAGTTCAGCTGTGTCAGACTCTCTGGTCAGTCATGGGTTTTTATTATTCATTCTTTTCCAGCCTTCTGATGTCTACTTTCTCTTCCTTCAGTATAGTTTTAGTATAGCATTTTCTTTTAATATAATATATATCATCAAATAATGAATCAGCCTTCTGAAACATGGAGTCAATTCTCATCTCTCGCCTCATCCTGGGACTCTCACACCACCACAACAAGGAACAAGCTCCCACTGCGTGATGGGAGCTAACCCTGCACTGTGCTGGCTGGAGCTGTCACTGACCCTCTCCCACGTGGGTTTTGGGGACCATTCCTTGCTTTGAATGGGCTACAGGGTGCAGACAGAGTTTGGAAATTCAACCACAGAGAAGATCTCTGCAGTGGAGGAGCTCCAGAACCTCACTGTAGCCATGGAAGTCTATTTCTGACTCATGGGGGTTTCCACAGAGGTCTTAACTCTTGGCATTCCAGCCTTCCTCTGTCCCAGCCTTCCATACCTAGGATCCCACTGAGCCTTGGACTACAGCTGGGCTTGTTGTTATTGATGCCACATCCCTGGAAGTGTCCAAGACCAGCCTGGAGGAGGTTTGGAGCAATCTCTTCTAGTGGAATGTTGTCCCTACCCATGGCAAGGAGGAGGAATGAGATGTTCCTTCCAGCACCCAAATCATTCTGGGATCCCATGTTCCCACAGGGAGCACATTCACTGGCTCTGCTCCCCTGGATGAGAAGAAATGTGGGCTCCTGGAGCAAGCCTGTACCTGCTGTGACACCTCAGCCTGGTGCTCCATCCTGCTGCCCCATAAAGCACCGCTGTCACATCTGGAGCTCCCTGCTCCAGCAGCCTTTACTGCATCCTTCATTTTGATGCCTCGTTCCAGGTTTTAAATAGCTGTGAGTCCCCCATTGCTCATTAGCAGGCTCAGAGAAACGGCTTTTATAGACCCATGTATTAAACAAATAAAAGACGTCAAGGAAACTTAAAAACACATCCAGCTGCTCGCAGATTTACTGCGCCAACATTAAACTCTCATTAAATGCACTTTTACAAGGGGTGGCTCTATTTTTTGACTCTGAATACCTGTGACAGCGGGAAGTGGGGGTTATCGAGATCTACTGGCTAAATGAGAACATTTATTGGTGGAAGGTTTATTGGGCACGTCGTGGTGACAGTGCAGAGCATGCCAGGTGTTTTGTGGGCTGTCACGCAGGAAGGCGCTGCCAGCCTCGCTAACAGGGAGTTTATGAAGCATTATAAACATTTTCTTGCTGTCTGGCTTCCTTGCTTTCCTTCCCCCCCACAGTCTCTTTGTCTCCTAGGAAGTTATGCTAAATGTTTCAGGGCATTAAAAATTTCACTATTTTATCCAGAGGATGCCTTTGTGCATTCAGGAGTAACCTTGTCTCAAATTCCACATTTGGAACTCTGAGGAAGGTGAAATGGGGACGTCACAGGAGCACAGAACAGTTTGAGTTGGAAGAGACCTTAAAGATGAACTCATTTAATCTTCCTCCAAGGGCAGGGACACCTTCCACTGTCCCAGGCTGCTCCAAGCCCTGTCCAGCCCGGCTTTGGACACTGCCAGGGATCCAGGGGTCGCCACAGCTGCTCTGGGCACCCTGTGCCAGGGCCTGCCCACTCTCACAAGGAACAATTCTTCCTAATATCTGATCTAAACCTGCCCTCTACCAGTTTGAAGCCATTCCCCCTTGTCCTGTGACTACCCCAGCAGGGATCACCATTTCCCATCAGTCCTGCACAGAAATACCTTGAAACCAGATATTTCTGCCTCTGGTCCTGACTGCAGCCAAGGCCAAAGGTGCCCCATGAGGTTTGCAGAAGGGCTGGCTCTTACCTGGCTCCCACAGCCTGGGGGCAGAGGTTTTGATGGACACACCCTACAGGACAAAGCAGTGACTCCTGGGTTGGCACCTCTCTTTCTCCCTCACTGCCAAGGTGCCGAGGCAGAGCAGGGAATCTGCTCACTGCAGCACATGTACTCATCAGATTCTAGATTGATATGGACAAATGTGAACAAACCAAATTGGTTTATGCCATATTTGAATTTTTATCTGCAACAATAATCCGTTTATTAGTGAATAATTCAGGGTATTAAATACTAAACCCACATCTTTGATGCTGAAAGTCACGGAGACCCAGAGTGCTGGAGGCTGAGGGAGTGTGCTGAGCCAGGCCTGGGACATGCTGCTCATCTTCTTCATCCTTCAGCTGGTATAGATGTGGTAAGAGTATGGACAGACCTGCACTCTGACCCATTGTGACTATCCTAGTTCTCTGAAAATAATATTTTTTCTAATGTGACTTATATATATTCCATTTCTTGTTTCAAGTAAAAAGTGATTTGATGGCAGAAGAAAGGGTTTATGTCTTTGGGGCCCAATTTTCTGAATACTGCACAAAAATATACATGCAATTCTTGGCAATAATTGAGATTTTGTATGCAAATTGGGTCATTCTGTGTGTGTAATTGCCCTTTCAATGCATAATTGCCCGTGGGCAGGTTTTGCAGAAGATCATATCAACTGCATGTGCAGATAAGTCGCACATTTTTATTCACTTCAGGAAATGTGCACAAGCAGGAATTTAAAACCAGACACCCAAGAGGGCTGGGGACTTCTTAGCAGTCTGGAAACAATGGATACTCAGGCTGTAATCAGCAGGCAGGATTTGGTGAAGATTATGAACCTGAGAAACAGAATAAATATTTGTGATGGATGTTGAGAGCATCCCGTGGCACCGCAGGGGACAGCACGGGGATGGCTGTGCTGGGAGGGCCTGGCTCACTTTAACCCTTCCTTCCTCTGTGCAGGAGACAAGGGAAAGGCAAACACTCCTTTATTAATTAGCACCTCTTAATCACTTTGCAGGGAGGATGGCATTTGGACGAGCATCCCATCCCTCATCCCCTGTGGAAACCTGAATCTCCATGCACAGCAGAGAGCAGAGCCACTGAGAGTTAAGCCCGTGCTTAACTTTAAGCATGTTTGTTTTCTGTTCCAATTAATACAAATGCTGATTACTTAAGAGCTTTGCTGAAATGGGTCCAAAGCACCAGAATGGCCTGAATAGGAGAGGCATTTTGATATCCTGATTAGAGAAAACCTGTTCCAGGGTCTTCAAGGAATATCTACAGAATTTTTGTGAGCCATTTTCCCTTCCGCAATCTTTCTACCTAAGTTTTAAAGACACTTTTACTGAAGATTTACTGATAGAAACCTTCTACTGAGTGCATTTGATTGCTCCATATTTCAGAAACAATGTGGGAATGGAAAAATCTCTCTCTTTAGGCTCCATTATCTTAGACTCCTGTTGTCGGCGTGGAGTTATAAAGAACCAATACTACCTTTAAACACCGAATAGCTTAACTGCTCAAAACATAAAATGAAAGCACTAAACATATCAGTTTTGTGTAAAAAACCCTGCACTTTTTCCCTCGTAATAAACAAATAGATATATAACAGCAGCCAAAACAAACCAGGTAAAAGCTTCAGCTCCTCTTCTCAGAGTGCTGGGCTGTAACTGCTGGACGAAAATCCATCACTGTGTGACTTTAGCCTCCATACTGGGAACGAGGGTCGCTGTCTGTTCACAGCCTCCAGTGACAGAGTGGGTCATTTCAAGGGTTAGCAGAGAGGAAATACTGTCCCTGGAATTAGGGTCCCCTCGACAAGGGTGTGTGTCCAGCAGAGCTGCAGGGAGCACAGCCTGCCCTCCCATTTTCTGTTGCAGTCACCATCGTCCTGGTTGGTGATTAAATTCTTCTGGGCAAACCCTGTCTGTTTGTGATAAATTTGATAAGATAAATGATTTTTCTAGACAAAGGAAATGCAAGATATCTCATCTATCTGGACCGAAGATGCTATTTGATATAGTGCCACATGGGAAATTATCAGCTCAGCTGAAAGCACCGAGAATTTATACAGGAGCTGTGAAGTGGGAACAGCACTGGCTAAAGGGGAGCCCGTGACAGGGAGCAGCAAAAGGGGAATTATCACTCTGAAGTGAGGTTACCAGCAAACATCCCTGAAGATCAGGACTGGATCTGAGCATATTTCATTTCTGCACTGACCTTGGAAGGGAATGATGAGAGTGACAATGACACTTGGAGCTCACGCGACGGAAGGTGCATCCTCAATGCAAACCAGGATGGGGCTGTTAGCTGGGGACTGACCTTGGAAACTGAAGCAATAGAAAAGGCATAAAATACAATAATATATAATGTATGGAGGAGTACTTATGGAGCAGTAGTGAGAATTCCAGCTATTTGTTAGAAATGACTGAGGGAGAGAAAGACCTGAATGTACTTGGGCATCACAGGTTAACCATTAAGTGGCAATTATATGGTTTGAAGGAAAAAATGATCAGATATACCCAATTCACTTTTTCAGTTAAGGCTACAGGTCTAGAGAAGCACTAATTCAATTTCACAAAGGTAGGCCTGACCTCATCAGAATAGTGTGTACAGTTCTCTTCCCCCAAGAGTGAGAGGGAAGAATTCAAACAGTAAATGGTGCCATAAGGGGATTTAGGACAATCAGAGGAATGCAGGGACTGTCCAGCTCAGAGAGGAAAAAAGCACTTCGTTTAGTTAGGTAAAGACTGGGAGTAGAACCTATGGAGGGGCAAACACTCAAAGGAGAAAATTGCTGCTGAAAAGAAATTACAGTGATGGGCACAAGGACAAATGACTTAAAGAAGCCAGGAGTTAATTTAGGCTTGAAATTAGAGGAAGATCAATATAGGAACAAGTGGGGGCAAACCCCTTTAACAGTAATGTGAAATAAAGCATGAATGGTGTATTACAAGTTATTAATGGAGCTGGAGGAGGATCTGGGTGTCAGGACCAGGGACATGTCCCTGTGTGGTGTTTTTTGGGAAGGACTGAGCATTGTGGCTGCAATGTGCTGGGTAATGGCAGCCCAGGGGCATGCAAAGATTTCTGTCTAGAGGGAAGATGGAGGAATAGCAGCTCATGAAACAGACACCTTTGAAGGTAAGCCTGAGGAAAACTATTTGGGATTACCATTGTACACTTGGTTTTAATCCTCTAAACCATCCACTGAGAGAGGCAGAGATTGGATTGTGAGAGTTACCTGCCCTGACTGAGGGCTCTGTGTAGCCAACAGCTCTGAGGGGCAGCCCGTGCCCAATGTCAGAGGAGAGGATACTTACAGAAAATACACTTTTTTGCCAAAACTTGACTCTGGTCATGAATGATTCATGACTGGAAAACAAGGCTACATTCATCAGATAATTTATATGTAAACCACTCGTTCCACCAAGCCCTGATGCTCGTGGGTCAGAGCTGTAATGAGCCTCTGGCAGAGGGAAGGATGCTCTGCTGGCACTGCCCGGGGCTGTGTCCCCATTAGCCTGGCACAGCCCCTCGGTGGCAGGGCAGGAGGTGCTGCTGCTGCTGCTGAGCAGAGTGGCCCTTCCTGGCTGCCAGCAGCTGCTGCACAGCCTTGGCTGGGGTCTGCTCAGCCAGGGCAGCCTCTGTGGGTGCTGAGCTCACTGCAGGAGCTTTGATTTGAGCAGTGATGGCAGAGCTCACTGAAATCCAAACGCCAAAATCCTTGTTCCCACCATGACTGGGCTGTGCTGGGTGGGAAGGGAACAGGACTGCTGGCTGAGCTCATATCTTACGCGGTTTTCTGGGGCAGAAGGAAGTTTTCAAGGTCTGCCTGCAGACCTGCTCGTGGCAGAGGCCAGGGACAGTGGCACCCAAGCACACTGACTGAGTAAAAGCAGAGTATTTTCACAGAGGTTTGAGGCTGGGAAGTTAAACCACAGCCCACACTAATTGCTGTGCTCACTGATGTCCATTCATTGCTAAAATGCAGTCCAGGTCACCAGAAACTTCCCCCACTGCTGCAATGAGTAATGAACTGCACCTAGAGAAAGAGGGGATGAGAGACCTCACCTGCCCATTGGTGCTTGCCATGGCCCTGCCTAAGGCAGCCCCAGCCTTATGGAGCTCTAGAAATCCTCCAAAAATTCAGTTCTTCATCCTTCCTGAGACCTGTTTGTTAAGCCCTGTCTCTTTCTATTCTATTTCTATGAATTCTATTAATTTTCCATGTAATTAAAGCATTTTCCCATGGCCTGGTCAACTAACAAACAAAAAATAAGCTTCACCAGTGAAAAAAGCAACTTTCACTAGTATTGATCTGCCAGTTTAGTTGCAGAAGAGTCCTGAACCTGCTGCAGGACATAATAGACAGCAGAAATACATTTCACCTGCAAGTAAAGGGCTTGGAACCTATGAAATTTAACTGCATGTGCTCACCCACCCCACTCACCTTGTACCAAGCCACCCTACCAATTAGCTTTTTAAAACCTCTTTCTTTATAGGAAGTTAGATGAAATGGACAGCTGGTCTGACCCAGTAGTGCTGCTGTTATTTTTTTTATTAGAAATAGGCTGAGTTAATAGCAAATTTATACCAGCTTCCAGCTGGAGCTGCTCCAAGGCTGTGCAGCTGCAGAGTGATGTGACCAGGGGGGAACACACATTCCTGTTGAGAGTCTGACTTCCCTCCTGCATTGCTGGACCCTCAGGAGGATTTTGCAGAAGAGGCAAAAAGTCTTGTGATATCACTGGGTGAGCCAGACACATCAGTTGTGCATATCTACCTGTAGATTATGTGTGTTGGATCTAGGAAATGAGCCAGGAGGCTGTCTGGGCATTAATAATGGGACTGTGATCTAATGCTCTGCTTCCTCCTGGCTTGGAGGAAAGCATGTGAGGTGACCCCACTGTCCTGACCCCACCGTGCAAGCTGAGCCCCTCTGGGAAGGCAGAGCTCCTGTCCTCATTGCCATGCCCAGGTTGTCCTGCTGGAACAATTAGCACAATCCAGACTGCAAGTCTTTCACATTACTGTGAAAGGGGTTTGCCCCCATTTGTTCCTACATAATTTTTCTTCTAATTTCAAGCCTAAATTAACTCCTGGCTTCTTTAAGTCATTTGTGCTCGTGCCCACCACTGTCATTTCTTTTCAGCAGCACTTTTCTCCTTTGAGTATTTGCCCCTCCATGTACAGACCACAACAAATTCAGCTTGTGCTTTGTGGACTGCCCCACCCTGGGGCTGCTCCTCTGCCACAGCCTCCTCATTTTCTGCAGAGCATTGTTACTTTCCCCTTCCCTTTGTCCTGGTCTCTTCCCTGTGAGTATGGACACCTTCAAAATGTCTCACCTCACTGCTTTCCTACTTACCTGCTTTTCCTACTCTTGCTTTCTAAACGGATTCCCTTTGCATCTGCCCTTCCTCAGGGCTCTTGCTAACACCAGGGTTCCCTTCATGGACGGGCTCCTTCCTCCTCTGGTTCTTGCAGCTCCCTGCTCTATCTATCCCTCCTGCTCACCCATTTATTTTTAGCTCTTTTCTCACACCACTGCACTGATTTCAGCCCTCCCCAGCAATTTTTAAAAGACATTCTGTCTCCAGCCTACCTTTGCATGTAGCTTATACAGTTAAACATGATAAGTTTTCTCCTCTGAAAAGAGGCTAAATAGAGTTAGAAAGGGACCTTTTGGACACTTCCCTCATGTCTTCTTTTGGCTGTCCAGATGTGGGCAGATGTGTTGACTTTCTTCTTAGCAAACACATCAGGCTGTTTGCTATGGATAACTTCAGAGATCTGGTAATTCCCTGAATTTTTAGAAATAAATTGTATTTGCTATCAAGAGTTTCTGTGGCATTTGCAGTTAAAGCTATTTCATATCTGCCTATATCCACTATGGATTTTCAGTTTCCACATTCATATGTTAAGAGAGAAATGAAAAAAGCAAAAATGCCCTTTTGGATGCTAATCTACAGAGTTTCAATAACCAAATATTTCTTTTTAAGATGGTAGAGGCAGTGACCATCTTCTAATTCACAGCATTATTTCCTCTCTGAAATTTTCACAGCACAGGAGATTGTTGCTGCCAACACATGCCAAGAAGTTTGTTAATTGTCATCCCTACCTTCCAAAGCTGTTATTGAGCATGAAACCACTGCAGTGATAGCTGAGCTTGTTTGCAGCATGAATATTACAAGTATTTTCCCCACAGTTCTGCATTGCCTTCTGGTCCTCACTTCAGTGTTGGCTAAGCTGTCATTTACAGGAGTGATGCTGTCATTACAATATTTGATATTTTTCTGAGCGTAGCTGTCATTGTAAGCTCTTTATGTACTTCCTAAGGAAACCAGCTGTTTGTTTCTTGCCATGAGGTCGGTGGCACTGCCAAGTGGCAGGTGTGGATAAAGTCACCTGTGAGTTCAGCATGGCTGGAGCATCAGGCAAACGAGCTGCCACTGGTTCAGCCTGGCCTGGGACAGCACCTGACAGAGGCACATCTTTGTTTGTGTTGTACTGCACCTCCAGATGTCCCAGATGTTCTGCCATGGGCACTGCCAGGTGGTTTTTACAATCTAGACACTATTTGATGGTAATTCCCTGAGCCTGGAGACTGGGCCCTTGATTACTGGGCTTTTATAAAATTATAATTTATGCTGTTTTGATTTGTTCTCATGGTTTATAGAACCATAGAATCATTTAAATTGGGGAAGCCCTCTAAGACCACAGAGTCCAACCACTAACTCAGCACTGCCAATCCTCGTGCCACAAATCCACATCTTTTACCCCCCACAGAACCACAGAAATGTGTGTTCTTATGGGTCAAACCACAGTACTCACCCCACTTGTCCCATAGCCAAGTCCCCTAGTTTGGTGAGAAAGACACTGCAGACCTTCCCAGTTTACCAGGCCATTTATCTTTCACAGAATTCACAGAATAACCAGGTTGGAAAAGACCTCCAAGGTCATCGAGTCCAACCCAGCCCCAACCCCTCAACTCACCCCTGGCACCCAGTGCCACATCCAGGCTTTGTTAAACACACCCAGGGATGGGGACTCCACCACCTCCCCAGGCAGCCATTCCACAACTTTATCACTCTTTCTGGAGAGAACTTTTTCCCAATCTCCAGCCTGTATTTCCCTTGGTGCAGCCTGAGGCTGTGTGCTCTGGTTGTGTCAGTGCTGCTGGAGACAGAGCCCAGCCCCAGGTGAGCACAGGCACCTTTCAGGAGCTGTGAGAGTGATGAGGGCAGCCCTGAGTCTCCTTTTCTCCAGGCTGAGCACCCCCAGCTCCCTCAGGGGTTCCTCACAGGGTTTGTGCTCCCAGCCCCTCTCCAGCCTCGTTGTCCCCTCTGGATGCCCTCGAGCATCCCACTGAGGGATCTTGTGTGTTCCTTGCAGGGCTTTGCTGGCTCCAGGTTTTGCAGAGCAGTTATAAGGTTTCCTCCTTTCCACAGAGGAGGTATGACCATTCCAGCACACATCCTCATTCCACTAACACTGATGGACTTCAGCTTTGGGAAAACTGCTGTTGAGCTTCCTGTGTAGCGTTTAACTCTTGTTTTTCTAAATGCTCAAAGTTTATTTGCCAAAACCAACAGCTTCACCTTGTTTCTGTTTGCTGCTTTCTAGAAGTGGTTTGTCTACTTAACTTTTGCTTTTTGCTGTCAAAAATCTTCCATTGTTGATCCCTGAGAGAGGCTCCAGCTGCTGGAACCTGACCAAATAAACCTTGGTGAGTGAATGTTTTCCTCTCATTTCTTTGAGCAGCCCCTTTGCCTTCATGATCCATCTCCTTCCCCTTGTCTTGATTTGTGTGGCATTTTCCAGCATTGCTCTTTGTTTAATGAAGGATTTATTCTGCTGCTTTTGTGAGGATGTTTTGGAGAAGCTGATAGTGCTGTTTGAAGCCTCTCACACACTCTCTGGATGACCTCACCTACCCTGACTTTAGGTTCATTTACCTGGAAACTGGCAGAGGCTGGTGCTGCTCGATAACATCCTGCAGGAAGATGTGAGACCTGTAAATCAAAGCCTTGTAGCAGCTGATTTATTCTTCAGTTCAAATTGAAATTGATCCTGTGCTTGTCTTACAGCTTTCACTGTCAGTCTGGTTAATGAATTAGGATTTTATTTGGGTCTGTAGTTTAGTCCCATACCTTTCCATGCAAATTCTGGTTCCCTCTCCCCTCACTCAGTCCATACCAGTGGTGGCAGTGCAGCTGCAGCTGATAGTGGGGTAAATGTCACCAATCTCTCACCGTTTGCATTTTCATAATCAGCTATTTGATTGCTTTTCCTCACACTGCTTGATTTTTCTCAGCAGAAATCTCCCATTGTTTAGAGGAAGTCATGCCTGGGTTTTCATTAGAGTCTGGAGACACCTACAGACCTGACCCTGCCTCCCCTCCCCATGGCTCCTTGTAGGTGTGTGATGCTGGATAAATTACAATCAGCTCTCTGGAAACCTGGCTATAAGCAATTCTTCTGACATGCAAATTGCTGAAAATTATTGGTTGTGCTCTCCTAACACCAAAGCATCCACATGACCTAAACATTTAAAACTCAGTGCAAACTGCTGCAGGGGCATTGCTGCTTCCAGCAGGGCTGTGCTGCTGGAAAGGAGTGCAGCAACAGATATATTCTATTTATTGTTTTATGGATCTTAAGGCTCAGCATAGGTCCTGTAAGTTTATCCAGTGCAACTTCCTTGGTATTTTCCTGCCTGCTGGGATCACAGGAATTGTGCCTCTCCCTGGGATGTCTCTCACTTCACGTTCTCCTTGGTGGTGTCTCCAGAGCTCAGGCAGCTCCACACCTCCAGCTGGGAGGTCTAGTTTGTCTGTTTAGCCCTTGCAAGAGTCTCAAGAACTGAACCTGTGACACAAACCTTTAAAATTCTCCACAATCAAAGACATTCTTTCTGTGACTTCATGAATTCTCAGGAGGAATTGCTGCCTAAAATAACCTAGCCAGGAGCACATAGTACAAATCAAGTCTCATTACCTCATGTTAGAGGAATAGAATGAATTCCAGAAGGGTTTGGGTTGGAAGGGACCTTAAAGCCCAACTCATTCTACCCCATGCCATGGGCAGGGATGCCTTTCACATCCCAGGCTGCTCCAAACCCTGTCCAGCCTGGCCTTGGGCACTTCCAGGGAACCAGGAGCAGCCACAGCTTCTCTGGGCACCCTCACAGGGAAGGATTTCCTTCTAATATTTAATCTATTTTCAGTTTGAAGCCATTCCCCTTGTCCTTTAACTACCTGTAGAAAAAACCACTCTCCCTCTTTATGGCCTTCAGGGAAACTCAGTCATCTACAGAAACTGTAAAGCAGAGGCAATGTCCTAAAAGAGTTATAAAAAAAGGGTGAAAGCTGAAAGTTGTGTTGGGATTGATACTGAAACTTGCTAACTTCTGTTTTGCTCTGGGGCCAAAGTTCCACAATGAGCTGGTGAGGATGTTGGATTTCCTGCAGATTTCCAGTAAACATCCACAGGGAAGAGCAGCATCCTTGTCAGCCTCCTCCTTCAGAGCACTGATTGAAAGGCTAAAATGGACCAAGTATGGGGCTGTTCCCAGGGGTCCCAGGACGAGGGAAGAGATGAGAATCTTGACTCCATATTTCAGAAGGCTGAATTATTATTTTATGATATATATTATATTAAAAGAAAATGATAAATTAAATTATACTAAAGAACAGAAGAAAGGAGACATCACAAGGCTTGAAAAGAAAAGGAATGGAATGATAATAAAATCTTGTGACTGACCAGAGTCCGAGACAGCCGGACTGAGATTGGCCATTAATTAAAAACAACCACATGAGACAAAGCAAAGATTCACCTGTTGCATTCCACAGCAGCAGATAATTATTGTTTACATTTAATTTCTGAGGCCTCTCAGCTTCTCAGGAGAAAAATCCTGTCAAAAGGATTTTTCATAAAATATGTCTGTGACAGACTGAGTCTAAGGGTGGACCAAGGCTAAGGGTGGACCAGGTCTAAGGGTGGACCAAGGCTAAGGATGGACCAGGTCTAAGGGTGGACCAGGTCTAAGGGTGGACCAAGGCTAAGAGTGGACCAAGGCTAAGGGTGGACCAAGTCTAAGGGTGGACCAAGGCTAAGGATGGACCAAGGCTAAGGGTGGACCAAGGCTAAGGGTGGACCAAGGCTAAGGGTGGACCAGGTCTAAGGGTGGACCAAGGCTAAGGGTGGACCAAGGCTAAGGATGGACCAAGGCTAAGGATGGACCAAGGCTAAGGGTGGACCAAGGCTAAGGGTGGACCAAGGCTAAGGGTGGACCAAGGCTAAGGGTGGACCAGGTCTAAGGGTGGACCAAGGCTAAGGGTGGACCAGGTCTAAGGGTGGACCAAGGCTAAGGGTGGACCCGCTGCTGAACCTCAGTGTCAGATGCTGTAAGAGCAGCAGAAAGGCTTTACCTGGCTGCCTGTGCTGCAGCCCTTCTGCTGGTAATTTTCTTTCCCACAGTTTTGGAAGTGCCCCCTTCCCCCAGCCCTCCCTGAGTGTTAAATCCTGACATTGCAGCTGAAGCTGTGTGTGCAGCATCTGCTCTCCTCCCCCTTGGATCACATGCACGGCCTCTATTTATAGCAGGAACAAAGTTTTGTTCTTATGCATCATTCCAGCCAGAAGAAAGCAAAACAGAAGGAGAAGCTGATGCAGGAAAATGTTCCCTCAAGTCAGATTTTCAACAGAGAAAGGAGCAACAGCCTCCTGCCCTTTGCAGTGCCCTCACAGCCCAGAGTGTCCATCCAGGATCCCCCACTGGCCACTGTGCCTTGGCCAGGTTCCTCCTGGAGGCCACCACACCACAGTAATGAGCACATTCAAATGGAGCCAAGTGTATTTAGTTTTTAGAAGACTGGCATAAGTCATCTTTATTGAATATAATTTAGTTTTAACAGATTGCTCTGTGCTTGAGTTATTATCTTCACTGTGCTTGGAGAAATAAATTACATTGAAGCCTTTATTTTTGACCTGTGACATCAATACATGCCATGGACAGATTCCAAAATCTTATCAGCTTTGGCATGGCTATTAAATTACAGTGGTGAACAAACCTCTTTAGAAATGAAAAATGCTTTTGGAGCTTTGACCTTTTACATTTCAATTCGTAAAGAGCCCAGTGCAAATGGGAAATGCTGATCAAAATCCAGTTACTTTAATCTTCCGGGGTGTCCTTTCTGCAGAAGAAAAGAACAAAATGTATCTTCTTGCTTTGTAGCCCTTCAGATCTTGACACCAAACTTTGCCTGCATCTCTGAGATTTGGTGTTGGAAGCAGAGCTTGAAAGCACAGAACATGGCAAATCAGCCAGAGTCACAGAATTTCCACAAAGAAACCTACTGCAAGATAAAGATATTAATAAAAATTGGACAAAGGCACACAGCTGTTCTGCTGCACAAGGGCTGTGTTTGTTGGTGTTCCAAGAGGATGTGTGAGGATCTGCAATATTTTTACCTCTGCTCCTCTTCCCTGAGAATGCACCGAGGCTTTGCCTGCCTGAAAGATGAGGAATTGTACCCAAACTGGTATTTTATGTACTCTTAACCCAAGTATTTCAGCATTCTGAAGCCAGCACACCAAGATTTGGGCTGTTTTCTCACTTCTCCCACTGTCTGCACAGAGCCCTTTTCCATTTTTTAAAAAGTTCTGCCTGGTCCTTGTGCAGCACATGGTAATGCCCAGTGGGACAGGGAGGGACACTGGGGTCCAAGGACACATTTTAGGAGCAATATTGCAGAGCTCTGGGTCTCACTTGGCTGAGGGAGATGTAGGGACAGGTCTATAGTAAAATAAAGCAGGTTACAGAAATATTATTCACCTTCCCCACGGTTTTTACCTTCCCTTGCTCTTTTCCACATGAAGCACAAGGTTTGGCTGCCTGTGCTCATGGGGGAAGGATGAGGGGGTTCCCAAATCTCCACAGTGCAAGTGGAGATTTAACCCAAGTATTTCAGCATTCTGAAGCCAGCACACCAAGATTTGGGCTGTTTTCTCACCTCTCCCACTGTCTGCACAGAGCCCTTTTCCATTTTTCAAAAAGTTCTGCCTGGTCCTTGTGCAGCACATGGTGATGCCCAGTGGGATGGGGAGGGACACTGAGGTCCAAGGACACATTTTAGGAGCAATATTACAGAGCTCTGGGTCTCACTTGGCTGAGGGAGCTGTAGGGACAGATCTATAACAAAATAAAGCAGGTTACAGAAAAGTAATTCACATTCCCCACGGTTTTTACCTTCCCTTGAGGGTTTGGCTGCCTGTGCTCATGGGGGAAGGATGAGGGGGTTCCCAAATCTCCACAGTGCACAGCTCTGAGGCAGCTTCAGGGTGGTGAAAATTCATTCCTTTCTCATCAGTCCTCTGGCTGTGCTTGCTTTCAGTGTTATTTAACAGGGCTTTCTGTATTTCTTACAGCTTTTGGAGAGAGATATTTTTTCCAGTGCTGATGAGAACAAAACCACAAGTTACACTGAAATTAATGAATACAGCTGGACAAAGACCCAGTTGCTCCTTATTAAGCTTTAATTAAGCTGCAGCATTATGGAGAGGCAGAGGAGTTTCTGGGTTGTTTGTGATGTTTCAAGTGAGTAATTCCACCCTAGGACATCCATCAGCAATGCTCATTTAAATTCCACTTTAATCCTACACTACCTTTTCAGAGCCAGGGAAAATCTTGACATCCCAAAGAAGAGACAAGCCAGTTTCTTTTATTGAATCAGAAAACAAGGATGGCCCCAACAGCCTGGGGCACAGAAAGGTCCCTAGAGTTGGGAACACAGAGAAGATAATTGAGTTTACTGATGCACCAAATGGGATTTACATTTCTAAATGAGTAATTATGGTCAGTAAATTCACCAGGAGCAAGATGATGTTAATTTTTTGGTTTTGCTATGTTCTAGGTACCATGTTGGACCTAAATTATGGACAGCAAGTGGTTAACAAGTCTGCAAGGCTGGTCTGTTGGACAGAGAGCTAAAATAAAGCACCGTGCTGCAGGAAAAACCTAATGTATGTAAATTGAATGCCAATTGATTAAACATATTCATTGAGGTTTCACATCTAGGTCATAAGTAATGTATCTATTACATACTTGTTAAACCTCATTAAATAATTGCCTAGTGGTATTTAACATGCAATAAGTATCCCCTGAAATTCAGCTAAAATGTATTCCTGCATTTGCTTAGGAACTTGCACGAGTGAATTGATTGGAGATTTGAATAAAAGGGATCTGCTGAGTGGTGGGGTGAGATATCCCAGTAAATCTGCTAGGAGACACACAATATCTGCACAATTATCCATGTAATTCCATGCAGAGGGAAGGATTAGTCTCTACAAAGCTGAGCTCAGGGGTGGAGAGCTGGAGCCTGCAGGACAGAAGCAGAACAGGAGACCTTGGAAGAGTTTTCCAGGGTATATGGACTTGGAGCTGCAAATTTTACTTTTATTTTCATAGGTGAAAAATGTTTGCTACAAATCTAAATGTTTATGCCCAGGTACAGGGCTCACTTGTTGCTGGTGAATTATTAGCAACGTTACAGGCTCTGGAGCAAAGCAGCTCCAGTCACCTCACCAACATAAATTAAAGACTCATGGGGTCTGTGGGAGGCAGCCACTTTATATCATCCATTGCTCATCGAAGGCATAAGCAAACTCAGGCACTGAGTTTAAATTATTTGCTCAGGCTGTCTCAGGAAAATCGATGGGGAACATCGGGCAGAAAATTCAGACACATCTGCCTCTCACCTAGGGCTGTGCCAGGTAACCCCAGTGGGTGCTTCAGCCTGGCTGTGCAAATCCTCTGCCCCTGCTCCTGCAGAACAGCCTGGAAACCTCCCCTTCCCCTCAGCCCAATGCACCTGGGCTCCTCTGCACACAGAACTAATCATGAGCAGCAAAATAAAAACAAAAATAAAGCAAAAAATCCCCCCAAACCAACAAAAGTAAAAAGATGTTTATCAGCTACAGCCTAATTTTTGATGGATCACTGAGATGTCTGTCTGCTTGTGGCACAAATGACCAGCCTGTGCAATGGATGGTCCTTCCATCCTGCTCAGGATGTTGGCCAGGCCCTTGGCAGGATTATTCTTCACAGGGTCTTCCTGGAGAGCCCCACCGAGCCCCAAGGAAAGGGGAAAATTCCCCTTTTCCTCCTCACTCCTCTGAGCTCTTTCCAGTCACCAGAGAGTCCTGGGGACATCCAGCTGGAGATGAATTCCCATTAGCACCTCTCCCATCCCACACAGACCCGATCTTGTAATTAAACCACTTTAATCATCCCGTGGAGCAATTCAGACTGATTCCTGGGAGACCAGAGAGACAGAAGTGTGACAATGACTAAGAATCTTAAATATCTAAGTTGCTTTTTCTTTTTTTTTCTGTGATATTTTATAGACATGAGTTAGAAATGTTGCTGAAACCTGCTGATTTTGCCCCCTACAGCTTTATCTAATTTTTTTAAGCTTGTAGGGAATTTCTAGCCAAAACTCTAGGAGAAGGATGAGAGCAAACACACGGGGGAGCACTTAGACTGTAACATCTGGAGTCCTCCATACACCCAGCTCGTGTACCTGAAATGCCCATTTCAGTGGAAAACCTGCCTTTTCAAAACCCCCCATTTGTTCTGAAGAGTTCACATTTCCCAGAAACCAAAAGCACCACGTGGAATTTTCTAAATGCCAGGACCACAGGGTGACCCACTCTGTCTCTCTGTGCAAGCAAGGAGGAGCATTTTTACAAAGTCTCAGTATCCTCAACAACAAAGAAATGCTGAATTTTGAAGCCTGTTTCCACTAAATGCCTATTTAAAAAAAAAAAAAAAAATTTACTCTCAGCTCTATAGCTGGAAATGTCTTTCAACAAGCTTTGCATTTATATTGGGTTGCCAGTTTGCCTAATCTTTAATGTCCAGCTCAGCAAACTCCTCTGTTTGGAAAGGTATCTCCCAAAATGCAGATTTGAGACTTAAAAGAGGGTATTTAGTGCGTCCACCATGAGTGAAGCACTTGGCCCCCACAATAAATTCCCTGCATTTGCAGAATTTTTGTCATGTTTGCACAGCAAACATTTGTGAAATCGATTTAATGGTTTAATTTTTCCAGGGCTTGTGAAGATAGGTACTTCAGGAACATTGCTTAATACACAGCCAAAGCATAAACCCAGCCACTAAACAGTATTATATAATTAAATTTCTATTTAATGGTGTTTATGCTTCTGTTTGGAAGCTGGAAATGTGATATATGCACACACTTCATAACAGGTGTGTTGCAATGTTATTAGCAGGTGATGATGCTAACGCTCCGAGTTCCTTTAATTTGTGCATTATTAAAGAATCCTTGCCTCATTCTCACATAACAAATTCCAGAATTACCTTCACAGAGGTAAATACCACAATGCTGGAATAACTATTGCCTCTTTGCAGCCATCAGCTGTGCCACAAAGCTCTCTGTAAGACACAGATGTGGCACTTCTCCATCCTCCCCAGCCTTGCCCACAACTCAGTTTGGGTTTAACAGGACCCAAGAGAGAGAAGAGATGTGGAAAAAAAGGGGTTTTATGCACATACTCATAAATACAGCAAGGAAATAGCACAGGAAATAACATTCCTCTGGCTCTTTCCTGGAACAACAAAGGAAGAGTGTGGCTGAAGGGAGAGGAAGGCAGGCATTTTTATTACCTGGGACAGTGAGGAGTTAATTGAAAGGAGCAACACATTTCTATTATTTATATATTAGGTTGTATTTTAATGTTAATATGTTTGGTAACACTCCAGAAATGGGATAAACATCTTATAGAGAGCAACCTCAGGCACCAGGGACATAGAACTTTTAGCATATGTAGGATTATGCAGGTGATGAGTTCTGGGCTCCTTGGAATCATGGAATATTGTGGTGGAAAAAGCCCTCTGAGATCACCAGGTCCATCCACTGACCCTGCACTGCCATGTTCACACATCTGTTGAACACTTCCTTGGAAGTCCACAGGCAGGCTCTTGTGTTTCAACACCTCTGGATGCTCCTAAAGCTGTGTTTATGAAGGTTTCCAAATGGAAAATAAAAATATCTCTCTTTCTTTGCGCTGATGCTTATTTACAGTCAGCAGGGTTAATGGAAAATTGTTATCGTGATGATTTAAGAATGGATTTTACAGAAAAACAGAAAGATCTGGTGGCTTTTTCATCACATGGTTAGAGAAAAAGATCTTTACATTATTTCTGCTGTGGATGGGTTCAATATCCTTAACAAAACAAGGTCGATATCGTGATCTGCATTTTTAAAATGTGGAAACAGAGGCAAAGTGTGCTGCTTCTCTGGGGTTATGTACACTGCAGTGCCACGGGCTGCTGATGGGGTGGAAGGTACATCACAGGTGTAAATTTCTCCTTAGGAAATACCTGGAAAGCAAAGAGAAATGGTACTCACTTTAATCAAATAAATGAGCTAAAAATATGGTGAGGATAAAATGCTGCTTAATCTGATCTCATGGACAAAACTGCTCCGTGCTGTAAAAAATAATAATCATTTCTCTCCAGCCTATTACACTTCTTTGTGTTCCTGCAGCAGAGCGGAGAGAGCAGGAGCTTTCAAAAATTTCCATCTGCAAGGAAGTTTTAAATAGTCTCATGCAAACCCTTCCTGCAGAGCAGGGGCAGAGGTCCCTTGTGAGGGGAAGGGGAATAACACAGACAGGGCAGGGCTGGAGGTGGGATGCTCCAGGACCAGCGAGCCAAAATAAGGATTTCAACAGGCAAAGGCGTCAGTGGAATGATAAATCATTTCAGGAGTCTCTAAAAGAGCTGGGTGGAGTGCATTCCAGGGATCAGCTCAGCTCAAGTAAGCAGAAGGTGAAGCGTAGTGAAAGGAAAAAGGAAACAATTTAAACTGCTCACGTGTGGTAAATTAACTGTAGGGAGGCAGGAGAGCAACAAGGTGTCACTGCCAACAAGGCATCCCTTCAGTGAGCAGTGGTGGCCAGAAAAGCAAACAAAACGTTTGTTTGCATTAAGAAAAAGCTCGAGGAAAGCACAGAATTATTCCCTATCTGTAATATGAAGTGACACCACACTATGGATCCTTTGCTCAGCTTTGCTCTCCAGTCTTACGGAAGGAGAGAGCAGAAATAAAGCAGGTCTGGGGAAGGCAATGAAAATGATTAAGTGAACAGAAAGTTGAAGTGTGTGGAAAGATTAAAATATTAGAACTATATATCTTAGACATTAGAGGAATAAGGGGCCATGACAGAGAGAAATAAAAAAATAGCAAAGTGATGATAGAGATATAAAAAATAGCAGAAGGTTTAAAAAAGGTAAGTCAAGCACTCCTCTTCCTTGAGCAGGAGGTGTATAAGATGAAACTAAAAATCAATAGTTTAGACCTTCTTTACACACTGAGTGATGCTCAGGAGAAGACTGATGTGGTATTTTTGGGGTCCCCTATTGTGGGGAGGAAAGATGGATCTGACTCCATGTTCTTAGAAGGCTAATTTATTATTATATTCTATTAATTCTATTAATTCTATTCTATTCTATTCCATTCTATTAATTATATTATATTATATTATATTATATTATATTATATTATATTATATTATATTATATTATATTATATTATATTATATTATATTATATTCTATTCTATTCCATTCTATTAATTATATTATATTATATTATATTATATTATATTATATTATATTATATTATATTATATTATATTATATTATATTAATTATATTTTATTTTATTTTATTTTATTTATTTTATTTTATTTTATTTTATTTATTATATTTTATTATATTATTCTATACTAAAGAATAGAGAGAGGATACTTACAGAAGGCTACAAAGAATGATAATTAAAAACTCGTGACCAATTCAGAGTCTGATGCAGCTGGCTGTGATTGGTCATTAAGTCAAAACAATCCACATGTTGGATAAACAATCTCCAAACCACATTCCAAAGCAGCAAAACACAGGAGAAGCATATCAGATCATTATTGTTTTCATTTTTCTCTGAGGCTTCTCAGTTTCCCAGGAGAAGAATCCTGGGCAAAGGGATTTTTCAGAAAACGTGACAGTGACAGACTGACATCTGTATAAATGGTGTCCAAGTGTACATTTGGACAGTAACCTGGAACAGGTAAGAACCCTCACGGTCCTGGGCTCAGCCCAGCTGGGGGTTCCTGAATTCTGAATGATCAGAAGGCGTCTTAGCTCATGAATGGATTTACTGCCTCTGCCCCTGGATCAGCAGGCAGAATGAATTTCAGAGAAAAATACAATATTATGTATCTCTGCACTGAGATAGAGATCAGGGTTGGTGTTTTTTTTATTCTTTGGAATTAATGAAGTAGAAACCTCTCTGTGTGAAATCTGCAGCAACAGGAATTATGCTCAGTGCGTGAGCCAGTAGATATCTGAGACATGTCCCAGACAGACACCACACCTTTCCCAGCAGACTGTTCTAAATGCTACAAGATAACAAAGAGCAGATTTCTAAAACACTCCAGAGCTGTCCAGAGCAAAATCAAATGGCTGTGTGTGGATCAGTGCTGGGAGAGGTGAGCTCACATCACAACCGGTACCCCGGCCAGGATCTGAGCCAGGAGAAGCCTTGGCTTCCCAGGAACACCACAGGAAATCCTGCGCTCAGCCTCATCCCAAAGGCCCTGGCAGCTGCCCTGACTCTTTGGCATGATGAAAGAGAGATAGGAGACCGATGGGAGGCACTGCCATTATCTCAGAATGTCCTGGTCCTACTCTTTGGCATTTATTGCAAAGTGTATTTCACTGCACCAATAGTGCTCTGGGCTGGGCATTTCCAGGGAATTGTTGCACTTCTCCAATGGTTAATCACTTGGTCTTTGGCCTCCTGCCTTATAACTCTGTTTGACATGTCCTATAATTACTACTTGGAGAGTTTTATTACTTAATTATGCAATCAGCTATTGCTATTTAACATGCCATCAATCCCTCCCCATAAGCCCCCAAACAAGTTTTCCCTTTTCAATCCCATTTCTCAAATATTTTCCAAAAAGCAATGAACTACTGAATTTGGGCTTTGATGAATAAGGTGTAAGATTTTCCCATGCACAAAATCCTTGCTGATTTTCAGTCCTCTCCCACTCCTCCACTCCTGAGCCCTTTGATTTCAGGCTGTGATAATATATGTAGTCACATTTACCAATGCTGGCAGAAAGCAGAAAGAGCACCTCATCCTTTTTACTACATCTCCTAAAAACAAATTAAGACTCCACCAGACCAGCTGTTGGCATGTGTGAACATCTGCCTGGCACTTCGTGGGCTGCTTGCAGAACAATCCCAACCCCTGAACTGTGTCCTCTCACTGGTTGGTGGCCCAGCTCTTTCCACCCAGGGCACGTTTGCTGCATGAACCATTCCAGCACACTTTATAGACCAGGTTTGCTGCTGTTGTGTCACTGGAAGAAGAAGAGAACGTTGCCATGCCATTTAGGAGGGTTTGGATTTGGGGAAGAGCTCTCAGCCACTCCTTATTCCATGGTCCTCCCATCAGCAGAAGCAAGGCTGAGGTTCTGCAGTGGTTCCTGGAGGCAAAAAAACCACACTGAAAAATAATTTTAAACCAACTTGGTTGTCATGCCCAGTCCCCAGTGCAGGGTGTGCTGATTTATGACAACCTCCCAAAGCTGCCCCCAGACTGTTTGACAGCCCAGACAGACAGAGATTCTTAATAGCAGGAAGGGCAGACCCGTCCCCTTCCACCTCCAACATCTCCCCTGCACCAGGACCTCAGCTCCACATAAATCTGCCGTGTCTGTGCCAGGGGAATTGTCTCCTGGCCTCCTGCAGCTTGTAAGGGCTGTTTCAGGAGATAGAATTAGTACCTTGATGCTTGGTATTGATCTCTGTTTGATTTATATTCCCCTGATCTGATTTTCTCCCCGGCGTCATGAGTATAAATCAAAAGTAATGCCCACAAGAGTCAGAAGTTATGCTGGCTTTAGACTTGTGCAAGTGAAATTGAGGTTCCTCAACTCCAGGCTGTTCTGGTGAAAAGGGAGGGCAGCGTAAAAAGATCAGCTGCCTGACTCATGGGAACACAAAACAGCCAGTCAGTGTAGGGTATAGTCTTCAGCCATTCCTTTATTTTACTTCCTGAACCTGGATTTCAGGTGAAAGAATTCCTGGAGTTTTTTTCCTGTCCTAGTTTGGACACATCCTTGTCTGCAATAGCCAGCAATCCTTCCTTTTGGACCTCCCTATGGGAGCTGAGTTAAAATTCCTTGTGGGATGTGAGGAGGGATCCAAGGAGAGACAAGAAATGTCCCTTTGCAGTGTGATTTCCAATGTGTGACCATTTTGTGTTGTGTCACTTGGATAAAAACCTACAAAGACACCAAAACTCTGTCATCATTTTTATTTCCAAGGCAGTCTTTGATGCTCATTCATGGTCATATCCAAGGGACTGGAGACTCTCTCTACAAAATTTGATGCATCTTTCTAAGACCACTCTTCAGATGTCCTAAAATATCCATTAATTCATCCTGAAGCTCTCCCTTACGTGCTGAAGAGCTGCTGAGTAATGGAAAAAGGAGGAAGAGTGGTCTGCATACACTATAATTCTTCATTGTGGCAGGTGCAGAGAGGGTTGAGAGAGGTCTGGGGGGATCAGGCTGCACCCTCACAGAGTGAAAGTCCACTCCAGGTAATAGAACTGGTGTGAAAAATTTATAAAGCAGAAAGCTTCCAGGGGGTCCCCTGGCAGCAGCCCGCAGGTTCTGATGTGACTGATGGAAAAGTAAATGTATCTGAGCAAAGGCCAGGGACCATAAAAGGCTTTGTAGAGAAAATGGACCCTCTTAATTAAGTTCTCTGTGTGTTTTTGCATAGCTGGAGGCAGAAGTGCTGGACTGTCAGGAGGAGCCATACAACCTCCTCCTCTTTATTTCTCCTTCATGCCCAGGTATTCTTCAGCACCTTCCTCTCAGCCCTGTCTGACAAGGCACAGAGTGAAATTTTAGTAGAAGCATTGAAAGGTTTTTTTAAAAATTTTATTTATTTTTAAACCCAACAGTTAAGAAGCAAGTACCTGTGGGTGTAGAGCCAATTATTCATATAGGATCAGTATTGCCATAGCTTGCTTAAATTTAATTTAAATATAAATGGTCTACATGTACAATACTTGCTTGGGGAATAATCCCAGCCTCTTTCAGTCCTTTGCCTTTAAATTATTGACTGTCATGCTTTGGCCTCAAGTGAAGGAATAAAGCTGTTAAAGGAATGCATTTGCATGCCAATGGTCTGAGACTACATCAAACCCAGCTCAACAGATTATTCTGAGGTTTTGTCTGATTTTATATTTGTTACACCACGCTTTGAGAGAGCCCTGCTGTTGGGCTTCAACACGCCCTGGGGGAAGGCTCTCGACACTCAAAGATCACCTCGGGGCAGGAGGCAGCAAACCAGGGAGCACCTGCACGAGATTTTTGCAATATAATGCTGCAAGTATCATCTCATAGCCTTGGGGAGAGAGAAGGGAATCAATGCAGGCAAAGCAATGCCTTCTCTGTTTGTTGTCAACACCCTGCCAGCTCTTTCTTGTACTCCCTGTCTCCTGTTAATGACAAAGGGAAAGGGAAGTGATGAGGGATGGGGTGTTTTGGGTTTAAGCCTTGCTGCAGCTCCTGTGAGCAAACACACACACACAGAGC
Organism: Haemorhous mexicanus; assembly: GCF_027477595.1. NCBI lineage: Eukaryota > Metazoa > Chordata > Aves > Passeriformes > Fringillidae > Haemorhous > Haemorhous mexicanus. The sequence goes on from NC_082358.1 coordinate 4,200,441, forward strand.
ACTGCGAGAGGGGCGTCAGCAATGGGATCTTTCATTTCAACGAGGCCTCATTTCTTAGGGTAAACAAGAAACACGTCTGGTGAAATTCCAAAGAGCTTCTGGGATTAGCTGTAGTCTCTGCTGGGAAACCAATTACTCTCAAGCTCCAAAGCTGTTTCAGATTGCCACACTTGCTAAATTGGGTTCAGGGAGTGCTGGGTGGACACAAAGGTGTGTGTTTTTGTTATTCTATATCAGAGTGCTGGGTGGACACAAAGGTGTGTGGTTTTGTTATTCCATATCAGAGTGCTGGGTGGACACAAAGGTGTGTGGTTTTGTTATTCCATATCAGAGTGCTGGGTGGACACAAAGGTGTGTGGTTTTGTTATTCCATATCAGAGTGCTGGGTGGACACAAAGGTGTGTGGTTTTGTTATTCCATATCAGAGTGCTCCTGTGCGGGTTCTGTCCCTGACATATTTTATGAAAATCTTTTCATTAGGATTTTTCTCCTGAGCAGCTGAGAAGCCTCAGAAAAGAAATGTAAACAATAACTATCTGATGGCTGTGGAATGTGGTCTGGAGATGGTTTACCAACAGGTGCATCTCTGATTGGTTCCATGTGGATTGTTTTTGCTTGATGACCAGTCTTGGTCCAGCTGTGTCAGAGTCTCTGGCCAGTCACGAGATTTTATTTTTCATTCCTTTCTGGCTTTCTGATGGCTTCTTTCTCTTTCTTTAGTATAGTTTTACTGTAGCATTTCTAATATAATATAATATCATAAAATAATAAATCAGCCTTCTGAAACATGGAGTCAAGATTCTCATCTCTTCCCTCCTCCTGGGGACCCTCAAACACCACCACAGTGTTCAAACAAAGAGGGGGGGACAGAAAAAAGCCATTTCCCTCCAAACACCAGCCTCCATCTCCGAGTGACATCAGGCAGAACAGAAAGAGATCCAGGGACTGGAGGAGATTTGAGATGAGTTTGGCTCGTGGCTGCAGGATGGAAACAGGAACAGCTGCCTTTGATTAATGTATGCCCAAGGTCACACATGCAACTGGAGCAGTCAATAGCAATCAGATTAGTGTAATGTATTATTCAGTGTTTATGATGGTGAATTTGTATAGCGCCCGTGAGGCGGCTTTGATCCCCTTGAAATGTTTCCTGAATGCCATTTGGGAATGCCACAGAGCCCAGGCAGCTGTGTGGCCTCTCCAGCTCACCTTCCTCCTGTCAGCAATGCAGAATTACCCACCCCTGCTGCTCCTGCGTGGACACACACTCACAGTTAATTGGTCTGCAGTTGGTTACCTGTAAGAGCCTAAGTGAAGGATATGGGACTCCAGGGGCTCTCCAAAATGCAGTTTATTCCATCCAAGAGTTACAGCAGTCCAGGGCTGTGGGTGACAGAGCTGGGCCTACAGCTGTCAGCTCCAGCTGCAGGCAGGCCTGGAGACCCTTTGGTTTTGGTCACAATGCATTATATACTTTTCTTTGCTGAGCATCTTCATACAGTAGCACCAATCTATCCCTTAGCTATTATCTATAGCCTATCATAACTACTGTAATCACCATATTCATGGTACCATTCTCCAATCACTACAAGTCAGTACATTACAGTTTAAGCTAGAAATTGTTTTTCAGTTTTCTTGCAGTGGAAAGTTCTGAGACCTTTTTTCTACTTGCAACATCAGCAGGCTTGTTTGCCTGTGCTATCTTCCTGCTTGGCAAAAACATCTTCTTGTTTGAGGTGGGTTTATCCTTTCCTCTAAGTCATAAAACCCCCTCTAACTAACACACCCTTTGGCTCCTTGGTTATCCAGTAAAGCTGGCTCAGCAATTCTTTTCTTCTATATCAAAACTTGCTTCCATCTCTATTCCTTCATCAGACTCACATTTAAAAATGTTTCTGCCAAGCATACATATCTGTGAGACTTTCTTGTCAAACTTTCATCCTTCCCAACAGTTACCAGCCTGACTTTTTTTTTTTTTTTTGTTTTTTGCCCCTAGGTGTTAGGGAAATAAGGGAAATAATAAAAAGTAATGCATTTAATTGAAGGTCCCAAGTGCTTTCCAAATACTGCTCCATTAGGCTTTGCTATAAATTGGTGATAGATTTATCCATATGCAGTCCTGGCCCATGGATGAGCATGCAGTGCCCTGTGGGATGCAGCACCACTCTGTGGGATAGGTAGATAATGGAGCATAATTTATACTCTGTTTATCAATCTTGCTCTATGGAGTCTTGAAATCATTTTCAGCTCCCTCCATATTTTGAAAAGATTTTTCTGAACGATTCTACAAATAATTTTTTGGGTTGTTTTGTTCTGTTTTTCTCAGTTCTTTGCAAAGGGATTGAGGAACTGAAGAGAATTTACTCACATATAGGACATCTCTTTGAAAACGAACACCAACATTTTGACAGAAATACCTTGTTAGTGAGCAAATTGTTGGGGAGTGGGATGTAAGGCTCGTTCTGTTCAGTTTTATTGCACTCAGTCCACCTCAGGACTGAACCAAATCTGGTGGTGTGGATGCACCATTGGGGTGGCTTTGCCATAGGCTGGGCTGCACTTCTGCAGGAGAAACCCAGCATTGCCCTTCAGCCAAAAGTGCTGCTGCTCCCAGATAGACCAGACAGGGCAGGATGCTGACAGGAATGGGAAATCTTGAAAAGACCTGGTAGGAGCTGGCATTCCCTCTGGAAGGGATTTGGAATTATTTGGTTGTTATGATCTTTCCAACCCAAAGCATTTTGTGATTCATTCAGGTAAATGATGCCCAGTCCATAAAGGGACCTGCATAAATCCCAGAGGAGAGAAGGATACAGAAGGGAGAGCAGCTGATGTTTCTAACTGAAAGGAGCTTGTTGGGTTAGTTGTTTTATTAAATTTGGATGTCAAACCTTTATTTTGTCATTTTGGACTCCAGTAAATAATTTTATAGAGTGATTTACAAACCCTTACTCAAAAACCAGCTCGGTCTAATTCCTTGGAGTCATTCCACATGGGTTGAGCATTCCCAGGAAGCTGTTAGCTGTGCCACATCAGCCTGCAAGGCCTAGCTAGGGGAAGCTGTGCTAAGGCTACCTCAGGGACTCCTATTATGTCCAGTCTTGCTCTAATTCACAGTTACTGACCTGGAAAAGCAGGCAGAAAACACAGTAATTGAATTCCCAGGTGATGCCCAAATGGGAAGGCATAGCTAACAACAATGGGAAAACCATTCTGGGGAAAACACCGAGGGACCAAGAGAGAAAAGAAATGAGGCAAGGTGCAGTGAGATGAATCCAGTGGAGGGATGGGTTGTAGGTGGGATTGACTGGTGTTGGTAGGTGGGACACTCTCAGCAGGGGGAGGAAATATGGAAACCCCAAATATCTGAAATTTCAGAATATGTTTTTGGCAATGTAGCACAGCTGCAAATAAGGCCACCAGACAGTTAGGTCTGAAAGAGCTGAGGCTTGAAAGGGAGGAAAGATGTGAATATTGTCCATAAAAGAGCAGCTGGGTATATGTAGAAAATTGTACTCTGTTATGACCACTTCAACACCAGGAAGAAGCCAACAAATGAGAAGCAATTAAGAAGGAGTGACAGAGAGTTATGTGATAAATAAAAGCTGTATTATGGCAGTGTTGCTGAGCTAAAATTTGAATGGAGGAGGGAGAATTTTAGTGAGCAACAAGTATTTAAGATGTAGATAGAAGCATTAGCATGTAGATAGAGAAAAAGGAGATATTTCTGGTGGCAGCCAGATAGTGCCCACTGGGGAGCAGAGGGAAATATTGGCTGAACATCAGCATCAGTTCCCTATTATCTGAGTAATTAGTCCTGTGGGATGAGCTCTGGAGAAAAGTGCTGACTGATTTTAAACTGGTACAGTCAGAACTGGAAAACAAACCAGCCAGCAGCAAACAGCCTTCCACTGGCACAGGGATTCAAAAAATCCTCCTTTCCTAGAAGTTTTGTTCCCAGCTCTTGACAGTTAAACCATCCTGACATCCAACATTGTGACTGTGAAGAGCAAGGTGAGTAAAAGAGTGTAAAGAGTGGTAAAGAGTGCTACTGAGCAAGGACTGGAAAGAGTGGTAAAGAGCAAGGACTTTGCTCTTTGCCACTTTTATTTTAACACATAGGAGGGCAGCAGTTAATAAGGAAAAACCTCCCAGAGTGGATGAAGGACCTTTCCTATTCATTTTTGGTAAAACAATATGAACTGAAGATTAAACCAACTTTCATCTAACTTTGTGATGCTCTGAGTTGGTGGGGACATTTCTGCAGCTCCCTGGTGTCCTGCTGCCATCCCCTGCAGCCCAGGCACCCCTGGGATTATTTGTTATAAAGCTGCAGGACAAAGCAAGACATATTTCAGCTGACTCTTGTCAGTCTTTGGTTAAAATGACATAAAAATGGTGCCTACTTGCTATGCAGAGTGAAACTATGGTGTAAGATATTCCTTTGTGAAAAGGGAGAAGGGTTTCTCCAGCTCTCCTTTTTGTTCCCTCCCAGGGATTACGAAAAACTGAGCACTTAAATCAAGCCCTATGTCTTGTTTCAGCAGGAGGAGATGCTAGGTGCTGAAAATGGGGACTTCAAATGGGGATATATTTGTGTGGAAAGAGTCAGCTGTGAATGCAACACCCATTTTCAGAGCTGCAGGAGAGAAAAGGCTGGTTAGATACAGGAACAGCTTTTAGCCTGAGACAGAACAGAGCCAGATAATAAGGTCCTGGAGCTCATGCAAATTTGCTTCTTTTTGAATTTGTGCTTTGAAGCTAGCCCAGCTGTGAGAAGTGGGTTGGACAGGGTGACCTCTAAAGTCTCTTCCAACCTGAATTATTCTGGATTTGTCATTGTAATTCTGCACTTTCATCTCACAAAGAAGTGTCTGCCTGCCCAAGGAGGATCGGGACTGCTCCCAAAGCATGTCCTGCTGACCATCTCATGCTGGGGAAAGGACAAATCTGCTCCTGAGGCTTCCAGACATTTTTAGGGAGCTCATTATGTTCTAGATAAATTCACAGCATTTAGCATTCGTCTGCCAGTGCAATCTGTTGGGTTTGGATCGGAATGAGAATTTGACCAAAATGAAACTTGGAGTTTCATGAGAACATTCACAAGTGAGTGTTAAGATCTGCCTGCTGATGCAAGGCTCAGACTTCCCAGCACCAATCCTGCCCTGAAGGCTGGATCAGGGTGCTGAACCACAGACTGGTGCTTCCAGCCACCCACAAGCCACGGAACCGCCTTGCACAGGGCAGGTGTGTGCCCAGCCTCTGGCCAGCCCCTCCTGCCCTCCATGTGCCACCCACTGTCCCCATCCAGGGCTGCTCCCTCCCCCAGGACTGGTGCTGGACCAAGTGTCAGCGAGCACCAGCAGCAAGAAGTGCTCCTGCAATCATTTCATTGCTTACACAATGATTGTACTGCTCTGCAGGATGAAAAGGTTCTTTCATATCCAGTGCAGGAGCCAACCTCAATCCCTATTGTACCTTCTCACTCACTTTATTAAGTTTACTTCATTTCTGCTCTGCCTCTGTACCTCTGTGCCCTCTGCTGTGTGTACCAAATCTTATTGACATTTTAATATTAAATTATTATGACAAGAAGATATTCCACTTGCTAAGTAATTTGTTTTATTCGGAGGAAAATTGGAAGCTGCAGAAAAACCATTATGAAAGATTAAGACAATGGAGTGATACTGACTGATACAATATAAATTATTATTTTGTCGGCAGCACACCCAAAACCTCTACTAAAATTTTAAGCAATAAAGCCAACAAGTTAGAAAATTAAATTTGGAGGATGAAAAGAATACTATGCACACAGACAGAAAAAAAACCCAAAAAAACAACCAAAACATCAGACAGACATTATAGAAAAACACATCCCAGAGAAATCTGCAGGAGCCAGAAGGGAATCAAGAGATGAGCCCCTGGCCTGAACTGGGCTCATCCAGGCTGGGGTTGTTGGAATTGCCACTGACTTTGGGAGACAATGGATTTTCACAAAAACAGATTACTAAGGATAAGGAATTTCCTTAAGGGATTGTTGAAAGGTGTATCTTTGTTCTGTCATCCCCCCTTGTCCTGCTGAGGGCCTGAGCATCGGCCCTGATGGAGGAACCTGCAGTTCCTGCCCCTTATTTCTCTCTGTCTTCCATCTCCAAAAGCTCTTGAGATGCTCCAAGAGCTAAAATAAGCTCTTGCCTCCTGCACTGGGACAGTCAAACATCAAATATTGGAAAGGAGGTGACTTCAAAAGTGCCATGTCATGGTTCACAGGCAGCCTGGGGAGTGCAGCACATGTCCTGTTCCTGTGCTCCCTGCTCAGCAAGGGAAGCAGCTGGCAGGGATCATGCTCTGGCACTAAGCAAAGCTCCTGACTCTTGGAAATGCCTTCCTGCTTCTGGGGTAGACCCAAGCTCACAGGAAATCTGGGAAATAAGGAACCAGGGAACATGGCTGTTAAAGAAGGGATAATTTTACATGCAACTTGTGGTCCTGCACCTGGGGTTTCAGTTAAGATGTGCCACCTTTTGGGTGAACAACAATCAACCAAAAAATTGCTCCCACCTGACAATTAACCTCAAAAGCAGTAGAACTGTGATTTAAAGAAATATAACTCGTTCTTTGTCATGATATTTTCTAGAGTGAGGTTGCTGTTGGCTTTCTGGACACTCCTGATTTGACATCACCACGTGTGTTCAGCTTAGATACATTTTCCTTTGTTTGAGCAACCTTGATAACACACGAGGGGAGCAGAGGTTTTTTATGACTGTGTGAAATGATTGTGCATTGCAGACACACCCAGGAATGAAATGCCAGGACTCTTCCCACCTCTCAGGGGTCTGGGATGGGTAAAACTGGAAAAGCCTCTGACCTTGTACAGAAGCCAATGTTGTGGTGTTGTGAGGGTCCCCAGGATGAGGTGAGAGATGAGAATTTGACTGCAAGTTCTCAGAAGGCTGATTTATTATTTTATGATATTATATTAAAAGAAATTATATACTAAAACTATACTAAAGAAAGAGGAAGGAGATATCAGAAGGCTTAACAAGAATGAATAATAAAATCCTGTGAGTGACCAGAATCCTAACACAGCTGGACTGGGATTGGTCATTAAGTTAAAACAATTCACATGCTGGGTAAACAATTCTCCAAATCACATTCCAGAGGAGCAAAACAGGGAGAAGCTGAGGCTTCTCATCTTGCCAGGAGGAGAAATCCTGGTGAAGGGAATTTTTCAGAAAATACCAAGGTGACAAGCCAAGGATACATATCCTCCTGATGTAACTTTGGCTGGGGAAGCCTAAAGGCTGTAGGTTTTCAGGGCAGCCAGTGGAGCAGGCTGGGGAGAGACAAACATCAGCCCCTAAATCCAGTCAGGCTTGTACTGGAAATCAGAACAAGCTGCAGAGCTCAGTGCCTGTGTGGGTATCACTGTCCCACACAGCCTAGTGTTCCACACCTCCAGAGAAACCTGAGGATTACCTGTACACAGCTGCTCAAAGAATGGCCTATAAAAAGCCTTCCCAGAGGGCACAAGTTAAGGCAGATACATTTTTTGAACCCAACAGGTCATGGCTCACGTGGCTGCAGTCTGTTCAAGGAGGGTGAGCTGATACCAGAGCCATGACCTGACTCCTGGCTCTGCTGGGATTTATTTTTTCAGATGACTGCAGCAGCTATGTGACTACAGGTCAGTGCATAAGCAGCTTTATCCTCTACTAGCTGGATTTGTTCATAAACTCACTCCAGATTAGAAATGAGCCCTCACTACTCACACTCACTGTCTGGAGGTTTGTTTATTCAAAACCAATGGAAACATTCCTGCTGCAAATCTGAGAAGGATGGGGCTGTGCAGAATTTTTGGGTCTCTGGAGTGTTTCATTCCAGGGTTTACTTGCTAGCTAGAGAAAAGTAACTATTGCTTGGGAAGTAATCAGTTCTTTAGCTAGAAAAGAGGAGCTGCTGCCAAACTGGAATTGTGGCCAGTATGCTTCCAAACTGGAAGTGTGTCCTTTCTTGTGAGAGAGCTGAGGCCCTGGCACAGGGTGCCCAGAGCAGCTGGGGCTGCCCCTGGATCCCTGGAAGTGCCCAAGGCCAGGCTGGACTGGGCTTGGGACACCCTGGGATGGTGGAAGGTGTCCCTGCCCTTGGCAGGGGGTGGGTGATCTTTAAGGTCCCTTCCATCCCAAACCATCCTGTGATTTTATGATTCTTTAAGCTCTTCAGAGTTTGTGGTGCAAGATTTTACCTTGCATTATGTCAAGACACCAGAAAGGAGGTTGTGGATGGAGCTCTCTCAGTTCCCAAAATGAGCCTCGTGTCTGAGAGCAGAACTTGATGTCACCTCCCCTAGGGAAGGAAGACCACCCAACAGCTGGAGCTGCCTCCTTCCACCTCTGCTTCTTGGAACACCAGGGCTTGCACCAGGGTAAGGTGACATTTTCACACTGAGTCACTTTGGCATCTTGTTCTTCTTTCCTCTGGGCAGCTTGGAGTTGTAGCATTCTCCCTTCCTTTGCTGTTTAAGGCAGGAGGAGAAAAGGCAAAGTCGTGATTTGTTGGGAAATATAAATTTTTACAGCAGCTGTAAAACAGGGGAAGGATTTGGATCATGGGCCTCTCGTAGGTAATATCAGACTCTGAGCATGTGAAGTATTTGACTGACATTTGGAAAAAAAAAGATTCATTAACTAACTGGGAAGTTGATGTATTTCTTGAAGATCTTTCAGAAATTCCTATTATAAGGACAGCATTCTCATGTACTAGACATGGAGTCCCTAGACACTTAACAGATGGAATTAGATCACAGTCTCTTTTTAATCTTTCAATGATGACCTCAATTGCAAAGGTACTGCTTCTCATCTTGTCCTGGCACTGATCTGGCTCCTCCTAGCATTTCACACTTGATGCTCAGTGGTACTGAATATAAGCTGAAGAGAAAATAGAGAATTAAAAGTGTTAGCTCATTTTTTAGGAGCACCATCACTGCCAGTGGGAGACAGCGAGGGAATTCAGGAATCCCTGTGTCCATAAAGTATTGTTATCTTACTGAAGGCTAACTTTTGTAGGTCTGTGCTGATCAAGTTTTGAAGATAAAAGATTGGCCTGTAGAAATTACATTATAGAACAGACATTAAATATTAATCTTTGGGTATCAGAGAGATTTCAGATTAAAATTTATGATCTAGGAACATCTCCCTGTTCCCTCCACATAAAAACACCGATTGTCTTGGTAAATGCAATATTTTAGAGGAGAGAAAACGATCCAGGTTGAGAGCCAAGCCAAACATCTCCGTGCAAAGCCAGGGATTCTTAGTCGAGTACCAGTGACTGTGGTCATGGCATGTCCACGGGAGGGCAGCAGGGAAACGTCCTCATCTCCTCTCTGGATTTTCCACCGGGATCCCTGGGCTCTGCCAAAGTCAAGGTGGGACTGCCTCTGATGGGGACAGCCTGCTGGGGAGCAGGGAGGGACTCAGAGGAGCTGCTTCTGCTCTGCAGGCGCTCTGAGATGTCTTAAGACACAAAAGCTGTAGAATAGGTGATTTCTTGGCTGAGTTTGCAAAGTGGAGCAGAATAATCATCTGGGGTGAAGCTGTAATTAAAGGTGTGCCTGTGTTCTCAGTGAATGAGAGCAGAGGAAAAAACATCACTTTGGGCTGGAAGGTTAATTTAAATGCCAAGTTTCCCTTCATCTTTTGAAATAAAATTGGAATTAATCTGGAGATTAAATGTCACTTTGAGTACGTGTTAAAAAATGAGCCAAACTTGCCACTGCTATTGTGTAACTGAGCCAGTGCTTTCAGAGTGGTTTGCTCTGCCCTTGGTTGGTTTTTATTATGGCCATTTTTCCCAAGTAAAACCTGGATTCCTGGGTTATTCCTGGAATATTCCTGGCTTCTGTAAACTCCCCATGAATCAGGAGCATGAGAGCACCTGGAGCACCATTCCAAACCCAGCCCCTGCTGGTTTCTCTCTCAAAGCCTTGCCTGGGTCAGTACCTGCACATGGCACAATTGTCCCCTGTCCCCTCCCAGGGTGGGGACCCCTCATGGAGCCCCAGTTCCATGTGCAGGGAAGGTGCTGCAGGCACAGCCCTGCTGACTGGCAGGCAGTCTCCTGGGGTAAGTGTCAGACCCTTCCAGGCAGCAGCTCTGAGCAGAGCTGAAGCAGGAGGAGAGCTTTCCAGAAGTGACAGAAGCTTGGCAATTAGGCACGAGGGCTGAGTGGAGAGAGATGTTCAATAGGGCTCCAGTGGAACAGAAATCATGGGCCATATGAATATTATTTTTTTCATTTTATATCGATCTCAAAGCTTCCACCCAGAAAAAAAAAAAAATAAAAAAGAGACTGCAGACTTAACAATAACTTAGCCTTATCTTAATTGAACATTAGGAGATGCTCCTGTGGCCAGCTCGGGGCTTCTGCTGGTTCAGCACTCAGGATGGTATCTCCCAATTACTGCCATTAGCACTGTACTTAAGAGAAACGTTTTAACCTTTCCCAGGGAGGCTGAGCACCTGGAGGTGTCAGTGTGGATGAGCGAGGCTGCAGAACTGCAATTTGTACTCCTCTATTTTAAGTGCCCTTGTACCGGCTTTTAACCTCTCCTAAATGCGATGTAGCTCACTTTTATTTTATTTTTTTTTTTAATCTGTCGAGTAAAATGCGTGAAATTCCTTCAGAGAAAACCGCAGGATTAGAGATTCTTTATTGAGGAGGGGGGAGAGGTTCTGGCACAGGTTGCCCAGAGAAGCTGTGGCTGCCCATGGATCCCTGGAAGTCTCCCAGGCCAGGCTGGACAGGGCTTGGAGCATCCTGGCATAGTGGAAGGTATCCCTGCCCATGGAAGGGAAGTGGAACTGGTTGAGTTTTAAGATCCTTCCAACCCAAACCATTCTGGGATCCTGTGGTTCTGTGTGCAGGCAGCCTCTTAAGTTACTATGGAGAAGAGAGCAGCTGTAAATTCACAGCCACTGGGGCTGCCGTGGTGGCTGCACTACTGAGAGCCAGCAGGCTCAGGAGTGATTTTCTGCAGGCAATTTCTGGCTATTTGCACACAGGAGTTTTGCTGGTTTATTGATTTACCCATTTCTTCCAGCCAGATTCATTCCAATACCAGAAATCCTGTTTGTCACATTACAATTTTCCCTTCAGAAATGATTTGTGACAAGAGCACTACAAAAGTATATATTGACTGCAGGGTTGTAAAATTATAGAATGGTTTGGGTTTGAAGGAACCTGAAATCTCCTCTTATTCCAACCCCACCTCAGTTTGCCCAGTGCCCCATCTACCCAGGCCTTGAACAGTGCCTGGGAAACATCTGTTTAAAAATATGGATTTTTTCACCATCCAGAGCTTAGAGAGATGATTTTTCATTCATCCTCTCCCTTCCCTGCTGGTGGAAGTGCAGTGGTACCGGAGATGTCTTACATTATGCACAGACTTGAGGAAAGCAACACGTACATTTTCCTGGTAACTTCACCCTTCTTTCTGGGTTTTTGGGGATGTTCCAGTGTGTAGTAACTCTCTCCAGCTTTGTTTTCAGAATGCAGACTGCTCCAGATGAAGTTTGGAGTGTGCTGCAGGGAGTTTCTGCTGCCAGGTTACGCCGTGCAGAGCCGCAGAGATTTTTGTTTATCGTGTGCTTTCTTTACCAAAACACCCAAGATCGTGTTTTTCTCACTTCTCTTCCAAAGACATCACAAAGTGAGAGATGATTGTCGTTTTGCATAGCTGATTGCTATCCCAGGGCCTCAAGTGATTGCTGGAGCTTTTTGGAGAGCTCTGCCAGCCATCGCTGCCTGGGCGAGCAGAGTGACACGTCTCAGAGGAAAGTTGAACATGACAGAGGAGAAAATGCCCCTAAAGTCCTTCCAGGAAGGACATGAGAATGTAGGAAGCAAGAAAAAAACCAAAATCCTTTTTATTTTTAATCTGGGTTTCCCCAACACCCAGGAACAGGCAGTGCAGGCTTTGCTGGGAGATCTCAGGGGAGGGAGCTCTTTCCTCTGTCAAGTGTTCTGCAGGCAGAGCCAACTTGGTGCTAATTATATGGTGTTCATCTACCACCAGGGCCAAGAGTTATCCAAGGAGACTTTTTATCCTGTTGTTCAGCTTTAATTGACTGTGCCTAACTGAAATTTGCCTTTGGAAGCCTCTCCATGCTTCCAGTGTCTTGGAAACAGAACCTTTTCAAGGAAGAAGCCTAATAATATATTTTCCTTTTCCCAGCCAGAACTTAGCTTAACAGACAAAAATTATTAACATCCAAGTTCTAAGCATTTACAATCAGTCAAGATGTGGAAGCTGTTCCAATACAAGTTTTGTGTGTCTTTTTGCTTTTACACAAATTCCCTCTGCTCTCTCTCCAGACTTTAAAGATTTAAGCAATCAAGTTCCCTGTTTTCTCTTAATGCTCTGCATTTTTAGGCACCAATAACTCTGGATCGTGCTTTCCCAGCAAATGTTTCCAAGAATAGAAATAGTTATAATTTTAATTATGGGGAAAAAAGGGCTGAGTTGCTTAAGGAAAATGAATGGAAGCAATTTATCCTGTGATTCCAACAGAGGTTGGTATGGCCCATGCTCATGGAGTATTGGACAAATATTGAGTTCCTGAACAGCTTCTCTTGTTCTGTTTTAATTTTCAATTAGAGCTGAACACAGGTGGCAGAAGAGAAGAGGAAACACTTGGAGTTTGAAAGGATCTGTTCCCATCAGAAATCTCTCTACTCTTCCTTTCCTTCCACTGACAGCATTCCTCATGCTGATGAGGAGCTGCATAAATCCCTCCCAGCTCTCTTCCTTATTTTCAGGTAATTCCAGTTTTGCTGGAACTTTTCTGCCATTCCCATCTTCCATTTGGGATATTTTCCTTAGTTTCTCTTCACACCTGGTATTGTGCAGTATTCAATAATCTCTCAGGGTCCCAAACATTTCAAACATATTGTCTGTATGCACTGCCACGTGCAACTGCTTCTGTTTCAAGGAGCATGAATTTCCCCAGCATGTTCAAATCCCTGTTTCTGAGAACCTTTCATAGTTACAGTCCCCAGTGCTGTAGTTTCTGCCTTTAATAATTGTCTTTCTCCATTTTTATGGTGGGGAGTTCTTTTTAAGGCTCTCCTGGGGGGAACAAAAAGGCCATAAAATTCTTTAGTCTCAGGGTCATTTCAGATCAGGTACAAATTTTGTAGGCACCAGACTGGTGCCTTATTGCTCCATCTGCAGAAATTCACTGAGGTAATGGGAATAGCTCAGCCTGTCCCCATGAGATCAGCTGAATGTCCTACAGAGCTCTGTGTGACACTGCCAGGAGGAGCTGGGAGCTGGCCATGGGGTGGCAAAGCTGCCCTGCATCCATCCCATCCCCTCTGGGCTGCTGCAGGTACAGCCCCAGCCGCCTCCCTGGGCTCTGCTGGGATTGCTGAGGTCATTCCAGAGGCTGGGATGACACAAGAGGTGGGAGGTGCTGGTCACCACCTGGCTGCCCTGGGGCTCAGATCCCTTGTGCTCCCTCCCCAGTGCAGCTCCCAGGGAGGGACAGCTTGGCTTTGCTCCCTGTGAGCTCTCCATGGAGCAAGAACCAGCACAGGGCATCTGGGATCCCCTGATGGAACCCAAATTATTCATCCATGACTTCTGGAGGCCACAGGGCTGGTGAATCCAGGCTGTGAGGGAGCTGAGAGAATCACAGAAACACTGAATGGTTTGGGATGAAAGGAACCTCAAAGCTGATCCAGTTCCTCCTCCTGCCATGGCAGGGACACCTTTCACTATCCCAGGGTGCTCCAAGCCCTGTCCAGCCTGGCCTTGGGCCCTTCCAGGGATGGAGATAAACCATTCATTGCATTCCAGCTGCCTTCTTTGTGCCTTTAACAAAGCCTCATCCTTGGAAATAGCTTCCACCCCTGAATCCTCACAAAGCTCTGGTTGCACACAGGGTTTTATCCAGCAGAGCTGGAGAGCCAGACAGTCTCTTGCCTTGCTCTGCATGGGCTTGGGAGTAATGGAATGAGTCATCAGCTGGGAGCTTAAAATTATGATGTGTGGCACCGCTTGTGAAAACCTGAAGAGATTAATATTAAAAAAAAAAAAAAACGGATCCAGTTCACTCAGTGCTGTAATGAAGAGGTATTATACACACCAGGCACCTGTGTGAAGGTATCCCTGTAACAATCTATTACCATTTGAATGCAGACAGATTAAATACACACTAGAAACTGAGCACTGGGGAATTTATAATGTTTTCTCCAGGATTGCACCGTGAGAGAGAAGAAGCAGCAAGGAAAAATGTAAAAAAAACCCCAAAATGCTTAAAAGGATATTGCTGCCCTATATTTTGTGTCTCCCTGCTGCTCTCAGCACCAGGAATTTTCATGTAAAAACCAAAATACTTATGCCAGTAGGAGTTGGGTCCAGAGTCCTCCTTGCACATGCAGGGACTGTTTCTAATGATCCTTAATGGAGATGCTCCCAAATGAATTTCCAAAATCCTTCTCCATATCACTGATGGTCATGTTTTGTTGGAAACAGCATTCAGAAGGGAGTTCTGTAACAAATAAATGGCTGCCAAACTCCATGAAACCAATACTTCACACACAAAGTCATCTTAGCACACACTTTCAAGCAAGTACTTCACTTGCATTTTCCTTCCCATCACTGCTGATAAATAAAATAATGTTACTTTTATCTGCTGCCTTTGTGAAGTGCTGCACATGTTATTTGTGCAAGGGGAATGCCAATGAACTCATTCTTTTTTCCTTTACTTTCATGAGAATAAAGCTCAATTTCTCAATAGAGGCAGCATCAGATTTCCAGTTGCTAGATGAGGCAGACCAGATTTTTTTGTTGTTGTTTTTTAATTTCTTTACTTAAAATTTAGCAGAGCTGAATTTTCTAACACCAAACAACAAAGCTTTTGGGACAGATCAGTGACCTAAGGGAGTGCTGCCATTCCTCAAGTGCCCTGCAGACCCCCCACAGTCCCACTACTCCCCCACATATTGATGTACCTGCAGCTCAAAATAGGTTTTACTGGTGGTTCTTTAGGTTCTGCTTCTGTTGGTGTTGTGCCTGACCCACCAGAAGGTATTTCAAAGGAAGCTCTTGGTGCCTTTAATGTGTTTGTCCTACCTGATGCTCCTTTGACTGCCAAATTATAGGGGGGTCATCTCTGGAGCACAAAAAATTTTGTCACATCTCTGTTTTGCTTAGAAGCTGTGGATGCCAATCCAAGCTGAACTGTGGCACTAGGTGAGGCAGAAGCTTGGGCTCACAGCTATTTCTTGACCCCTTCTACACCTCTACTTTCTTTTATGCCCCCTTGTCTCGAGTTCTCTTTGTACAGCAGAGTTTTATCAGGATATCCCCAAGCTCTCCTGCAGGTTTGATTTGTTGCTTTATTTTCATCAAGAAAAATGGGTGGGTGAAGAGGGAGGATGTTGATTTCTCCTGCATTAAAGCTGGCAAAGAAAAGCAGAAAGGATCTGAAACCTAAGGAAATTGCACCACTAATCATATTTTCGTAAAGCCGTCCTCTGTAGCATTACAGTCACAGAGTATATTTATAATTTGGTTTATATGAGCAACAGTTTAAGTTAAGGGAAATTGGTTTCCTTTTCAAAATGTCATGTTTCTCATTTCCCCACCGAATCTTGGGCTGCTCTGAGCTCGTATCAGACTTTAAATCATTCAAAACCACACTCCATAATTAAAACGCCGTAAATCCTCATTAATCAATTTAGCGGGTTTGGTTTGCTCTAAAACACATTCAAACCAAGCTGAAAGCTCACTAAAATTCTGGGTAGCACATACACAAGTGCAAAGCAAAGGAAAGCTAAATCCACCACTACAGGAAGGCTGCACAGTGGTGGGATTGGATTTGGAATTTTTTTATGCTCTGTCCTGACTAACCCTGGGTTAAAGGCTTCAGTTCTCAACTTTGTGGGGTTTGTTTTGCTTTGGAATTGAGCTTTTCTTTCTGGAATATTTAATGCTTTCTGTAGCACTCACAGTGTCCAAGCACTCTCCTGACTCCTCAAATTTCCCCGTGGACCATATTTTAGTCCCTATTTCAATCAAAACCTTTGTCTTGATGGTTGAGGGCTCTGGGATTCTTTGTTGGGTGGAAATGGATCCAGTTCTGCCACAGGTCACAGATGTGAAATAGATATTTTGGATGTGAGAGCCAGAAACAAATCACTGATTAACACAAGAATCTTGCACAGCCTTGTGACATTTGGTCTGGGGTTTGGACTTGTCCCGTTAGTAATTATAAGAATGTGATAAAATCACAGCATATGAGAAGACATGGAGACAAAAATCCGTTGATTCATGGATCAAAAATTCTGAGTTTCACATTGCAGTGTTGGTCAGCTGCCTCTTCCTTAAACCTGCTTTATGTGAAAATGAAAATAGGTGGGTTTACAGTGTTATAGAAGTCCCTGCTGAGGCTATATCCAACTACTGGTAATGGTATTTAGATTTATTCAACCAGAATAGTTGCCTTCAGATCTCCATAAGTGTTAGAGTAAAGGAAAATAAATTAAAATTAAACCAAAGAGAAATGAAATAGGAAAGAACTGACCCCTGGGCCCAGGAACATATTTGCTCACTGCAGGCCTCATTGCAGAGGCAGGTACAGTAACAAACTGGTTGCATTAGAAACAGCAAATAAAGGTGCCACCCTAGAGGGAACAAACATTAATATTTCAGAAAGGGTATCTCCAGAAAAAAAAATGATATTGGGCCTTTTTGTTCAGAGTTTTCACCTTTGTTGTTAATGCAGGTAGAGCCAAAGCCAATAATTACACCTCATGTAAAGATTTAATGCTTTTGCTAGAAATTTAACATCAAGAAAATGTGGCAAGGGAGAAGCAGGTTGTTGAGGATGAACACTATTAATACAACACTTCACGGAAGAGAAAAATGAAGTTTTCTTGGAAAGGCAGGGAGATCAGGGTCCTTATATGTTTCTATTAAACAGTGATGAAGCCCTGCTCTCCCAGGTTGTGGGACTTTGGCAGGCTCCTTGCATATAGATTTCCCTTTTCCTGCCAGCACTCAGCTGGATGAAAGCCCAGCAGTGCATTCTGTTAAGGAGCTTATTCATACAATTAAGTTTAATTGTCAGCAGTTTTGATACTTCAAAGTAAAATGAAACCTGGCTCCCTTTCTGCAGCTTAGATTCACCTGCAGCCTGGGAGAATTCTGATGGTATTAGAATTAGAGTCTTGTATTGCTAAAATACCAGCCAGCTGCAGGGATGAATTCTGAACAAACAGGTTGTTTCCTCCCAGGCCTGGGGAACAGAGCAGCAGGTCTTCAACAGAGTCTATTTATTTTTCTTAAGCAACAGTTTCTCAGGTGCTGGAGCACAGGGAGGGTGTCTTCCCTGCTCATGTTGGCTGTGTGGTCCTTGGTCCTCCCCCAGCCCCAAGGGCTTCAGGACAGGTTTTTAAAAGATAGTCATACAGACCATATTTCATCTTTTCCACAGGCTGAAGGATGTGACCTCCTGCCATTATCACCAGACTCATCACAATGTGCTAATGAGCCTGAACCTCTGCTCTGCCCCAGAGTAGAACAGAAAATCTGAGGAATGCTCTACTTCTGCTGTTGCTTCCTCTGACACTTGACCTTCCTGATCTCTAACTCAAGAATTCCTGTGCTTTGTTTCTCTCTCATACCTGAAAGTGTTCCAGGCCAGGTTGGACAGGGCTTGGAGCAACCTGGGATAGTTAAAGATGTCCCTGCCCATGGCAGGGGGTGGAACGAGGTGGTCTTTAAAGTCCTTTTCAATCCAAATGATTTGGGGATTCTGTGTTTCTGCGATTCCTTTTAAATCAGGGTCACAACAAATCAATGTCTGTGGTTCTCCAATGTCAGTTTTTGCTTTAGGAATCTTGCTTGTGCACATTCTGAGCTGCCTGGGATGAGGATTTTGCACTGTTAAAAACAGTCCTGGCTCCCACGCCAAAACAAGTGGGTGTGGTGACACCATCTAAGCTTTACTTTCATGGAGGCATCAGGGAATTCATTATCTAGCCTGGCCTGGGTCTAGGGTGAGGTTGTGACCATGACTGGGCTGTTTGGCCTGGAGGATAAAAGCTGACTTAGATGTTCTTTATTTGAACATTGATTTGAACCAAAATGCACTTTCTGTACATGAGTGCCCAGCCCCCAGGCTGGAGCCATGGATGGTGAGAGGCACAGAACTGTGGCACAGGGTTTGTCAGTCTCATGACTGGGATACTCATAAAAAGCAGGATTCTTTGGGTAAAATTGCTGCCTTAAGACGGCGCAAAGGAGGATTTGAGCCTGAAATTCTGCAATTTTGGATGAGGCTTTTATTTGGTATGTAAGACAAGGAGAGTTGCATTCTACTTTCCCTCCTGCTTTGTAAATGGTGGCAAGGTCCTTTTCTAGCTCCACCACTCTCCTTCTATTTTTCCTTCACCTTTTAAAGTACTCAAAATCAAAACACGGTATTTTGCTTCATTTAAATCAGTTTCACATGTTCATACAAATTGCTTTAAATGCTGTCTCCAGGTGATCTTAATGGACTGTTCCCTTTTTCCCCAGATCTCTCATTACAATCACCTACCACAGCAGTGATCGTTTCCTTGTGCTTTACTCAACATCCACAGGAATACTTCAAAGAGCAAGAGTTTGGTGCACAGCCCAAGCCATGTTTCTGTGACATGAGCAGTGATTTGCAGAAGCAGGATAGCCACAACAAATCACATTTTGCAATTCATGGAAATTGTGACATTACTTAATTAGCTGCTGCCACAAACACCAAAACCTCTGTCCTCTTTTAGAAACCAAATTACATGAGAAGGAATTTCATCCGAGCTTTACCTGTCTGTTACAGTGCTGCTGGATCATTAGAGAGAGTAATTAAACATCAAGCAGAAATAATTATTGTAATTATAGGACGTTTGAGATTTCATTTGCTTTCATGAAATATGAGTTACATAAACCAATTCCTTTTGTAAGGTCCTCTCATAATAGCAGTGAATGTCCAAACAGCTCCAGTCTTTGCCTGCTGATTTTGGCAGCACTATTGGGCCAACCTTATAGCAGCTTTTAAAAACTCAAAAATTACCAACTATTATGATACCAGGATAGCCAAATGGCCTCTGTGTAGTTAGAAAATAGGAAATTACCATAGTAATTGTACTCGTTCTTTCTGTTCCTGCTTTCAGAGTGAGAAACTCTGGGAACAGTCCAGTATTTTCTCTACCACACTGATTACAACAGAAAATGTTCAGTTCCTGATGGCAACAGCCACTGCTAATTTTTTTCTTTATATATTGTATTTTATAATTTGTTTACAGCTGGAATTTGGTGCTGTTGTGACTTTGTGAGGGTACTGAGCTAATTCAGCACCCAAGCCCTGCAGCATCCTCTCCTCTGCCTCCTCAGGAGCAGCTTGCTCTCAGACTCTAGCTGAGCTGTCTTCACTCCAGGATCTTGGCCAGCATGGCTGAGGCAATCTAAAGCAGCACCACTGAAATATTTGACAGTGAAATACTCCTTCCTGGTGAAGGTTTTGAGAGAAGTGACCTGGCTCCTAGTGAAGTGCAGGGCAGCTTCCTGAGGGACTCTCATGAGCATGTTCTTCTGCAGCTAATCATGAGATGGCTCTGACATGCTGGACTAGCTTGAAAGCAAACCAGTGAGAGATTCCAAGTCAGAACTATGATTTAATAGGAAAATTAAAATTAAGGCAGAAAATACTGGCTTAAACTGACAGAGTCAGGATACAACCTGGCACCCTGTGGGTCAGGGTGGAGGCAGCAGTCCCATTAAATGGTGGCTGCAGCCCTGTTGGAGTGATAGATGTGGGTCTGTTGCAGCAGGCATCCTGGAGAAGGGTTGGGTCTTCCTCTGAAGGTCCAGTGGTGGTTATGTGGTTCTTGCCCTCTGGGAATCCAGTGGCTGCCCATGGTGTTCCAAACTTCAGATTATATCCAGGAAGGAATGCTTGGCCCCTCCCTCTGGGCGGTGCATCTCCCAATGAGATGATGGAATTTCATCAGTCATGCAGTGAGAACTGATGGCCCATTAGCAGAATATATCCCCTGGGGGTGTTATCAGGGATGAGTCATGGAGGAGATAAAGATCACTGCCCCAGCTGTTTTTAACAGCTTGTGAAGATGGTGACAGGATACATAGTTTTGGGTACATCTTACGTTGAAACCTAAGACACACGTGTACAGAAAAATAGAGATTTTGCCAAAAGACTGCAAAGTTAGGTCTGGGCACTCACACTTAAACATGTTACTTATCTCTCTATTTACTTCATACACCAGGTGATGATGTACTGGACCAGGCATCTCATTCACAGAGCCCTGCCCTATAAGGGCACTCCTGGTGCAATAGCAAGGGGTGTGTGTAGTAACAAAAAGTGGAAGAAGTCATACGAATATCAAAACCACCATTTTAATGCTATCTTATAATTGAATTTCTCCAACAAACAGAATATGTCAGATTAGTGGGGCAATGTAAATGATAGAAATAACCCAGAGAGATTGCATTTATGAAAAAAGGTTCAAATAGGGCTGTGTCTTGGCTAAACAAATGCTTTGGACCTACATCCAGAGCACTTGCAAGCAGACATTGCAATTATTTCCTTTAAACCCCCCTCCATCAGTTTGTGACTGGCAAGTATTTTACATTCAGGGTACAGGGAGAAAGACACCAGCTTGAAAAAACAGCCAGAAAACACCACCAGCAACAAGGTAAAGTGACTTTATGTTGTTTAATTTCTGCTGGACACATTTGCAGCAAATGTCCCCAAACTCTGCAGGATTTCCTTCCTAATTTTGAAGCAGCAGAGCAGAGCTCCAGGGCAGGAGTAAAGGTGTCTCCCCGTGAGCTGTGGCAAACTGGGCAGGCTGGGCAGTGCCAGGGGGCACAGCTGGGGATGCAGGAGGTTTTCTCTTCCCTCCTCCCCCTCACCCACGAGCCTGGATACCTGGAATGCATTTTCAGTTTGAACCAGCTTTCCCACCTCTTCCCTTTTTTCCTTTTTATGACCGAAACTCAAACCAGCCGTGGCCACCCCACGGAGCTGCTCCAGCCAGGACTTGCACCAGCTGCCCTTTCAAATGGAAATGAGTACAGAGTGGCCTGAGAATACAGACTTCTTGAAAAGGTTCCAGGATTACATTAAAGTGGGCGATTTGGGCACAGAAGATCAAAAAGAAAGTCACAGCCAAAGTTTACCCAGGTTTCCAGGGACCAACCTAATAAAGAAAAATGAATAATACCCAACGAGAGGCTATGACTCCTATTAATTCATTTGTTTGCTCAGCTCCCAGAGAGGTTCCTGCCACATTATCCTGCAAAGGAGGCTCAGGTGGCTTTCTATTTGCTTATTTAAACACCTTCCCCACCTTGTGCCAAGTCCCAGTGGGTTGTGACTATTCCAGGCTGATTCTGCTACTGTTAGTCCCTGGAGTGTCTGAGTTTATTCAGTTCTCCACGGGATTATCAGGCAAGGAAGGAGATAACAAAGAGATCTATTGTCTACCGGTAGGAGAAGAGACACATTTGAAATGAATCCAGCATCTCCACAAAAATATTTGGCTAAATGTATTCCTTCCCCTCACATAATGAAACAGGAATTAGAAATCATCATTGAAAAACCAAATCAATGCAACAAGTTACTGTTAATGCATAAACTCAGCAAGCTATTTGCCTTGTTTCCTCTATTCAGTTTCAAATGTACGCAATTAATTATTGCACTTAATTTCTGTTCTCCCTCCAGTCTGCAGCATCAAACCAGCACTTGTTGGTGTCAAAGCTGATGTCAACCTGAGGAAAAAAATACATGAGACCTTGCTGTTCAGCTTCTAGAACTCTTTGGTATAGCAATTAAGATGTAAATGGAAGGGAATTAATTGATATAGGTAAGTTATTATAATCACCATCGATTAAGTATAATCAAAGTCAGTGTCTACACGAGCTATTGATTGCCACTTGCTTTTGTAAGTGTAATTGTTGCATGAATTTTCTGTGCATGGCTGGGCCTTTCACTGTTGTAAATATCCAGGCAATGCAAGAGAATAAATTCTGTACAAGCTCTGAAGCACCTGCTCTAAGTGTGAAACCTTTGCTTTCATTCGTTTCCGTGAAGATTTCAATAGAGTATGAAGGAATAGTTTTCAGTTCCTTCAATTGGATTACAGGTCTTGTCACATTTGTGTAAGGATAACAATCTCTAGGCTGTGAGGTAGCTTTATAACCAGACCCAAACCAGTCTGCAGTCCCTCAGGCCAAATCTGGCATTGTCCACCAGCCTGGGCTGCTACAGAGGAAGCCAATTCTGAAAAACAGATGGGCAATGGCATATGCAAAATTTAACTTCTTGTGAATATCCTCCAATTTGACCACAGGATTTATCCGATTTCTAATACAGTAGGATTTCAGTCCAGTAAATTTGGAAGTGCTTCAAGTGCAAAATCACTGCATTTCATTGTTGCTTATGGCACATTTTGGCAGCTGTGATCAGTATTGAGCCTTTTCAGTCACGTTACTTGAAAATCTGACTCTGTGTCTCATCTGGGGTATTTATGCCATGAGGAAAACAAAGACCTGATTGTGCTGATTCACCCCTTTGAAGGCAATACCAAGAATTCTGATATAAATAGCAGAATACAGTAGGTGATCACAATGGTTGATTAGAAAAATTACCTAATTACACTTTTTTTTTTTCTAATTTGTTATTTAATATCTGCTTCTGCTTTTCCTGCTTTGCACGCAGTGTGGGGCCTTGCTTTACTTTCCCTTTGCAAACTCCATGAGAGGATGGGAAGAAGTGGGGGCTGGCAGTTTTAGGTGGGTTTTCAGTACCAGATTATAATCTGGAATTATTCCAGCGTGACCAAAGGCTCCATAATTCCATGGCTGAGCTGCTCCACTTCACCCAACCACTGAGCCACATTCTGCAGTGAGAAAATTAGGAGCAAATATCAGGATTCCAGACAGGTAACATCGCTCTCAGATGGTTTATTAGCCACACTAGAAGATAATTTTGGAACCTTTTATCTTCAGTATTGGTTTTCAAATGACAGCTGAAGTTCACTGGAGAGGCAAGGCAAGGAAATCTGCCCAGCTCCTGTGGGTGCTGCCTGCTCTGTGCATGGGGGATTTCATTCTCCTGCTCCACCACTGCTCAATCCTCCTGCTTAATTTTAATTAAACTAACTTTAGGTACTTATTTGCCTTGATGATGTTGCTCTTATCCATAGCTAGTACCAGAGAGGCAATCATTTAAGCTGGAAGGGGATGGACACTTGTTTTTAACTTTTTTTTGGGGTGCTGGTTCCTGTCAGTCCAAGCTGGACTGAGCTTCACAAGCAAAGAACAAATGTAGGTTGTCTGAGAAGGGTTTCCAAAGCTGTTTCTTCACCCTCATCAGCAAATTTAGAAAGAAATTTGAACCGAATGTGCTCAGCTCTGGGAGTTGCCATGGTTGCAACACAGACGATCTAAATGTGGGAGATTATATAATCAGACAGAATGACTATTTATACAAAGAGTTTAATTTAAACAAAAAAAAAGGGAGAGAAAAGCAAATGTGCTGCACAATACCTGACTCTGTCCCTATACCAGGGCTGCAGGAGCACCAAGGTGTTAAATCCCAGTGCTCACACTCCCCTTCTTGGCAAGGTGTTTGTAATGTGCACTAAATCTAAAATAAAAACAAGGAAAGCATGAAGCAAAAGTAGTGTAAATTACAAAGATCCATCCAGGCCAGAAGGAAGCTGTTTATTACACCTGGGTCAAAGGCAGTATCTTCTTTATGGAAAGTCCTGTAAGGTTTTAAAGCACAGTGGTGTGGATCTCCTCCTTTGGAAGGATTATCCTGTGTAATTCTGTAAATCTGAGGGAGTGATTTACCTTCCCTAGAAGTGATTAAACACATGGGAGCAGACTCTGTGGCTCATTAGATGTTACCTATATGTGGTCATGTAATTCTTTCTGGGTCAGCCCTTGTGCTGCTCCCTCAAGGCTTCTTCCTTGCAATTCCCTCTCCTGCACATCCTGGGTTCATCCCCACATCACAGACTGGCTGGAGTGGGATTTCCCCCTATAGATTTCATTTTAAACAGATCCTTGGGCTCTACAGAAATGCTGGAGCTCAGTGGGGATGTCCCCACACTGTGCTGTTACCCACAGTGAGGTGAGGAGCAAGGTGATAATCAACATTAACTGCAGGCAGTGAGGGCAAAGAGCTGCAGCCCAGGTGTGAGGAGAGTTGTTTTCCTGGAGCTCAGTCTCACCTTTGCTGGTTACAGATTAGACAGATGGGAACAGATTGCTTTCATATTTTAACATTATAGGACAAGTGCTCCCACAAGATCCCCCTAATGCCCACTGATGGGAGGCTGGAAGGAGAGTGTATTTATAAAATAACTTTTTGGAGTGGGGGAACTTTCTGCCCAGTGACAGCAAATGCTGAAGCAACCAAACCAAGCTGATGCTGCATTCTGGCATCAATCAGCTGAGCCATTAGTCTTTACAGTGGGTGTTTCTCCTCCCTGCCTTTTACTTTCTGTGATGATAAACTTTCCATGGAAGTTTAGTTCTGCTCAAATGACAATGAGAAATGGGCTGGGGAACTGCAGGGAGCAAGGACAGAAGAAAATCTCTATTGCAGACACAAAAATGTTAAGGTTGCACAAGTAAATCCAGTAAGAGGAGAGAGATATACAGCAGAACCCATCTGTTCATCAGACCATGGAGGAAAGGGCAGATCTTTTTTCATCTTTTACTGATTTTCCAGGTTTTTAATTACCTTGTAGTGTAGTGTGGATATACAAAGACTGTGGTTTGAGTATGAATTGAACTCTTTTCAGTTTTTTGGTGTGGTTGGCTGATCCCAAAACCCAGTTCTGGGGCTGACATAACTTCCCATGATGGGCAGTACTGAGCTCTGGCTTGCAGAGGGAGGGTTGAGCTCCCCATGGGTGCAGGGAAGGTGACAACTTCTGTCACTGCAGGGGTCTCTGGGGAGATGGCTCTGAGGGGAACACACAGTCCTGCAAGGTAAACAACATTGGTGTCAGGCAGTTTTCTCTCATGACTTGGGCTGTTGTGGGAGCTGGATCTTGTCTCACTGCTGAGAGAGACCTTGGGTGGCTGCAGAGTACAGAACACACACAGTCCCTTTGGTGGTACACCCTGCTTTTTTCTCTTCACTTCAAATCCCATAGTGTGTGTCTCTTACCATTGTAGGGCTCACCTCTTCCATCTTCCAGAGTGAAAAAAGGCTTGCCTACGTTGGCCCACTTCTGGGAAATTCTTTATTTTCATTTTAGAGGAGTAGAAAGAGAAAACTTATATTTATAAATCAAACAGTGCTCTGTGCTTCTAAACTGAAAGCAAGGTGTGAGAGAGGCCTTGCAGCAGCCTGGAGCAGGTTCCTGCTGCTCTGCTATAAATCTCAGCAAACAGGGATGCTGCAGCCAGAGCTCTGCTTTTGCACAGGTTGTTGTCACTAGAAAATATGCAGATTTTTCAAAGGTCATTAATGCTGCTCTCCCACACCCTAAGGAGCCCCCATCCTGCTGCCTGCAAGGCTCATTCCAAAGGAGGGGATAGGTGAGAGCTGGAGGAGGTTCTCAGGGGAGCGGGGCACAAGCATCTTCCCATGGTCAGAGAGCTGGAGGTGTGCAGAACCCCTGTCCAAGTTAAATATCTGCTGCTTTCATCTCCTGTGGAGACTCTTAGCTGAGAGCTTTAAACACTGCTGCTGCAGGGCTCTGCCCACCCTTCTGCCACCTCCTTCTGGGTGGATAGCCATGGGCCACCATAAATGTGAGAACTGGGCTTTCAGAGAGGTGGAAAGGGTGTGGGAAGCATTTCCCATTCACTTTTGTCTCTTGGGCCTCTTAACTCTCAGTCTGGACACAGTCAGAGGAGAATGTCCTTGCTGTGTGTGCTCTCTGGTCACAGTCTGCATGGGGATGGTTTTGTGTTGCTGTGTCTCTGTACATCCTGAAGCACAGACAGCCCCTGCTTCCTGCAAACCCTGTCTTACAGGAGGATGACTCTGGTGCTGCTCCTCTGCCTTCCAGCCTCTCTTGAACAGCAGCTATGGCTCTAGAAAGGGGAAAGGACAGATGAGACAGTTTTAAAACTCAGGGAGGCTTGTGAGCTTGTCCCACCTCCTGTTCAGATCCCTATGGTCTTTGACAAGGAGTGGGATGGTCATTTGGGGGGATCCCCCCTCTGAGCTTCAGAGTCCTTTTGCATCTTCCTGGACTGAGTGAGCCCTGGTTCCCTAGGGAGGATTGGGTGCTTTTCCAGGCTGATTCACCTCTCTGCTGTGTTAGCACCCTAAAAATAATTATTTCTTTCCCTTGACTTCGAGGTGGCTCACAGAAATGGAGACATTTACTTTTTGGCAAAGAGTCCTACCCTGATGATCCACAGGTCCCTGAATCTGATCTGTGAGTGTCAGAAATTTACACACTGAGATCCCAGGTTCAGTTATTTGAAGGTGTTTTGGTATGGAGATCTAAGGCAGTAGGCCTGGCATTGATTTAATTTCAGGCATTCTTTTTCATTGGGAATCTTCCCTACAAGCTGTCATGTTTATTTCACCACTCCCTAAATCCTATTCACTTATACATGTTTCCTTAGTGGCATTTCTGGGATGACATGGGATTGTACTGAGGCCTTAAAAGGTCTTTTTTCATCTAGCCTTTTATCTTTCTAAAGCTCCATGTTTTCTGAGAAGTACTTCAAACTGAATCTCACTGTCCTCTCATGTCTTCTAAGTAAAAAGTATGAAATAAGCTTAGTCCAAATCTCTGGGGGAATTTTTTTCTGATTGACAAGTCCTTGCAAATATGTCCTGGGACCTGTCTGTTCTGCCTAATAAATCATCATTAACTCTCAGCAGATGAAGAGAGATTCTCATCATCTGACAGGGTATCAATTCACTTGCCTTAATGTATGGAAGGTTTTAGGTCTCTCCCCCAGCGCTCTCCAAGAGAGGCTTTCTGTCAAGTGAAAAAATGGGATCTGGGCAGCAGAACTGAGCTGCCAGGTTTGCCAGTGATGGACGAGGCAGGTGGGAATGAGGCTCTTTCCTCCTCTGCTTTATTGATCCTGTGGCTCTGGCCAGTGTAGCAAAGTTTCCACAGCACTAAAACCAAGCAGGAAATGAAGAAGGGAGAGATGATGGCCTGGAGTCAGAGTCAAAGGCTGGCTGCCCTTGGGGAGAGCTTTTGGGAGCCCATCAGCAATGTCACCTCTGACCTGGCCCACTGCATGACTCACAGGACAGAAAGTGGCAGTCTGGCACCAGCCTGTTGCAGTAGGACATGAAATGAATGATACGCACAAGCTGGAATGTCTAAGGTAAAAATAACACAGTTTATTTTTGAACTCTAATATTTATAGACTTTTGTCTTGGTTTGGAAAGCCAGGTGCCTGCTAAGGAAGGCAGGAGCCTCCCCTGAAATGGAGAAAATGAACCCGTCCCCCCTTCGAATTGCTATAAATTTTAAATTAAGGGGCTCTCAGGCAAAAATATGGGAGCAGGAAATAACAGTTCTTTATTAGGGAAGAAAATAAAAGGATAAAATAAACAATGCAGTAAACTAAAATAATACTGACAGAACTCAACCTGACACCCTGTGGGTCAGGGTGCTGGCAGCAGTCCCATTGGGATTGTGGCTCAGCCCTCCTGCAGTGCCAGGGGTGGTTCTGCTGGAGCAGGGATCCTGCAGAAAGGTGCAGTCTTCCTCTGAAGATCCAGGGGAAGAAGAGGCAGCTGCTGTTCCTCTGGGAAATCCAGTGGAGAAGCTGTGCTGGTGTTCCAGAACCTCCAGATTATATCCAGGTAGGAATGCTTGGCTCCTCCCTCTGGGCTCACATCTCCCAGTGGGATGCTGTAGTTCTTATCAGCCATGCAGGGACATTCAATAGCCTGTTATCAGCAGGGGTCTCCCTGAGGGAGGAGTGGGTGTGATCTCTCAGAGAGAGATAAGGAAAACTGCCCCCTGAACAGAAGACAGCTGCCATACAGATGGCAAAGAGAACACAGCTTGTCTTGCAATCTGGAACAACTTTTCAAAGCGACCGTGGATTGGAGGATCAAACTGCCGCTTCTCCAGCTACACTAGTCAAACTAACAGTCTATTAATTTTCTCTTCCACTAGAAAGGAATGCAATAATTATTTACATGAAAAGTGCATGAGAAACAATAATTATTTACATGAAAAGTGCATGAGAAACAATAATTATTTACATGAAAAGTGCATGAGAAACTCCATCACAGAAATGTAAACATCAGAAGGCTTAGAAGAACTTAGAACAGGGTGACACCATCCCACTGATGGCAACGCCACGTGGAAAGCAGTTTTCCATTTTCTTGATCATCATCTTATTTAGGCACATCAACAAAGAGCTTTTCACAGGCAAATAAAGAAACTAAAATATGCCAGGCAAGCCATGGTTTCAGTGTCCAGTGTTGGCCAAACCTTCTCATGCTGGAATTGAGAGGCTTGCTCTGGTTGAAGGGATGTGCTTCACTTTATTTGCCATTCTCTCCTGGACTTCCTCACTTCTGCTGTCCAAAGCTAAAAAAAAACCTAAAACCCCAACCCATCACATTACCCTCCTCTGCCTTGGCCATTATTCTGAGGGAGACTTTTTTATGTGCTAATAAATTGGAAGTAATCCCCCAAATGTGCTGGGGTTTTATTTATTATAAAATATTTTATTTATTATGAAATGTACTATAGAATAATAAAAACTAGAATAGTTACAGAGTGCACAAATTCCTGCTAACATTAAACACAATCCAGTATTTCACTAAGGCCTTCGTTTTCTTTCCTTATCTTTCTCTTTCTTAGCTATTTGTAGATTAAAAAAAATACTGCTATGTATAACTGCAGCTTATATTCTTCTGCATTTTTCCACATAAATACCAAGATTTAAAAAAAGAGAAAGATTTAAGGATTTTTTAGCTAATCTTTTCCCTGCAAGAGCTCAGCTATAAAGAAATACACCAGACTGAAGTGTTTTAATGCACTCAGAGAAGTGGCAGTACTGAAATCTCTGCAGTTTTTTAGTCATTGTGTTTAAATACCAGGATCCTGCTTAGGAAAAAAAGCAGTTTATTGTCTTTTGTTGGCTGAGTTGCTGTGGCAGAGAGTTCAACATGAGTGGCTCTGTGGGGAGGCAAACACCTCCTGGTATCTGAGACTGGGCTGTGGCCCTGGAGGAACACAACAGGGTTTGTGCTGCCCATCAAAGGAGTTGTGCAGGGAATATTCTAAAAGAGTCCAGGGCATTCCCAGCATTCCAATATCCCAGCAGAATGTTAGTGCTCCCAGATCCACCATGAGGGCACCAGGGAAGTCTGATAAACATGCTGAGGTTGTTGAAATGAATTGTCTGGAATCAAGTAGACACAAGTCTGTGTCTTTGCCCAGCTGGGGGAAGAAGTTGGGGTGGGGAACAAAATTCCAAAGAAACATGTAGCAGATGCCACCTACCAGCTGAAGGAAAGAGGAAGAAAGGAAAATTATTGTGGTTGAGGCTGTTATGAAAACAGTCTGAGTGTCCAGATAAAGGAATGTACTGAAAAGTAAAAATCCCAGAATAGTTGGGATTGGAATGGACCTTAAAGATCATCTCCTTCTCAACCTCTGTCATGGCCAGAGGGACTTTTCACCAGAGCAGGTTTCTCCAAGCCCTGTCCAACCTGGCCTTGGAATAAGTAGTTTTGTTCTGTTAATCACTAAAGTTTGTGTCATAGATTGCAAACAAGGTAAAAATATCTACTCAAATATTTCCACTCTGAATATGCAACTATTTAAAAAGTCACCTTCTTAAGATTGTCCTAGAGGTGAATCAGGTCCTTTTAAATACACAGCTTGCTTTTCTGTCTTCTCCATTCCACAGGAAAGCTGAACTTTTGAGTCTGTTCTCCTTCGCAGCCTTGACTCTATAAAAAAAGAAGATTATTTTTGTTGTCTGGTCCAAATTTTCAAGTTTTTGACAAGGCTTTTGAAAATAACACAGAAAAGAATAGTAAAACACCTATAGCCCTCAAGATTTTGCCCTGTGTTTAAGTCGTGAGAGCACAACCATGTGAAGGTGGCATCTGGGAACTGCCTCTGGGGAATTGAAGGAAAAACAGGGGTTGGGGCATGGAGCAAAAGACCAAAATGTGCAGCAGAAGAAAAGATGAAGGAAGGAAAAATCAGCTACTCATGTGGTTTAGGCTGTGCTACAAAGAGTCTGGGTGCCCAGACAAAGGAGACATCAATGGAAAGTTAAAATAAGCAGTAGAATCAGCCATCACTAAAGCATCAGTGTCAAGAGGCACCAAACAAAGAGCAGAGTCCTTTTCTTTCTGATGTCTGGCAAGGAAAGGAGGTGTTGGATTATAAAAAGGAAATTTCTTAGAATGCCTTCCAGCACTCAGCCCTGAACCACTCAGTGCTTGGCACTCCTGCAGCACCTCTCACCTGGGGAAACACTGAGGGAGAGAACTTGCAAGACTTTTGTGGTGTGAGGTAAATCACATCATCCTGGACATCATGAGCGTGCCCCTCGTGTTGGATGGACTCCGAGCTGCTGGAGTGCCAGAGCACTGGGGTTGATTCAACTCCTCAGTCAGAAAAAGCAGAAGGAAACAACCCTGTGGAATAGGAAATCTGGAGTTCTGCTGCTTTTTTTCTTTATTATGGCATGTGTCATAAATTTACAAAGGGTTCCCAACACCACAAGCACTGTCAGGCTTGTTACAGCATCAGGGTTTGTTTATGGCTTGGTTAACTTCACACACACATAAAAATCTACCACAGTTGTGTGGAATCCACAGCAGAAACTGACATTAGTTGCCTCGTGAGCTTTGGTTTATTGTGATCCTAAATTCGGCCTCTTTCTGTGGGTAAGTAATATTGAGTAATTTGCAGTGTTCTGGAAGAGGTTAACCAAGTGTTGGTGTGTCAGTGCAAGCAGGGGCTGTGTTTTCTCATGGCCTGTTACTGAAATCCTGCATCTGTTACCTTTCTGTTGATGGCAAATTCAGAAAACCTGGCCAGTTTCCAGAGCAGTGCCTTTTTTTCATCACTGTCAACTTCTGTCAGTTCATCTCTCAGTCATAAAATTTTTAAAACAAAGTCTACTGTCTGTTGTCTAATATTCCTTCCATTAGCCATGCCCTGCACTTTCATTGCAGGCATCTGACATTAACTTTTGGCACAGACAGTGTTTCACAAATCTAAAATACCTTGCTGACACTACCTGACCCTCTGAGCACGCTTAGGAAATTGCCATAACTATCTCTATTTTATAGAAAAGCTTGAAAGGAGTCTCAGACAGAAGTGATACCACAATTTTCGTTCAGGGACGGTAATTTAGGTGTCTTGTTAGTTGTGCTCTCAGCACTTCAGCCTGAATTTCACTGCTGTTAAATAATCAGCTCTAACAGGATATGTGTTTGGTTTATTCTCCTGGAAACAAGGCATTGTGAGCAGAATGCCCTAAAAGGATGTGCACACAATAGACATTTTAGCCCCTTTAAAAACTGAAGTTTCTGTCTTGAACAATAGACAAGGACTTAAGGAGCCTTGCAGATCTTCTGCAGGAATTTCAATGTGCTTACAACTTCTTTATTATCTGGCCTTCATTTTTTTTCCCCCTGTCCTTCATCTGTGCTGTTTTCCTGCAGTAATTTCACGACTTTCTGTTGAGGTATGATGTGTCCCAGCTAGTGGAGGTCTTGTTCCTTGGTGTTGACTGTGCTGCATTACTGGAAACCTGTGGTTCAGTTTATAACCCACCATATTGTCCCTGGTTCTCTCCAGAGGAAAAGTGCTTCTGATTAATTTTATTAGTGGGTTTATTTCAGTTCAAAATGAGGCGTGGGTTTCCAAGTGACAGAAAATAGTCCTTTTCTTAGAGTATAACAATGTAGTTCAGAGAGGTATTATCCAGAGAAAATGAGAAGATTTTAAAGGTTTCTTTAAAAGAAGAAAATTTCAGGCTTGATTAAAAACAGAACTAAAGGGGGAAAGAAAGGTTCAGCAGTAATTTCTAAACAGG
Source organism: Haemorhous mexicanus (assembly GCF_027477595.1). Lineage (NCBI taxonomy): Eukaryota > Metazoa > Chordata > Aves > Passeriformes > Fringillidae > Haemorhous > Haemorhous mexicanus. The sequence continues at coordinate 4,232,530 of NC_082358.1, forward strand.
AGTTGCAAAGATTTCTGCCATGGGTGACTGCTGTCATCTATTACCCTCACAGCAACACAGTGCTGAACACTGGGTGGCAAAATTTTCATTAGGCTAGGAGCTAGTGCACAAAATTTAGAAATTTCCAGATAAAAGAAAGGGACTGACTGAGGAACTAAACCTTAATACAAGAAGAAAAGGGAGGAACCACAAATTGTGTGTCAGTCTCTGGATCCAAAGGCACCAAATGAGGTGGATTTCATGACCTTTTCATGAGTAAGATTATTTGTCTTAATTTCTTCCCCTTGGCTTGCAAATATCTGATGCAACTGATAGACAATGACCAGTTCTGGAATTCTCTCTTGTTCTCCCAAGACAGGCAGCATTCTTCCTCCACTGAGGACCACGTTCTTCACAAAACATTTCCTGGTTTTTATTCCAGCTTCCCACCTTTACAGCCGAGCTCCTTTCTCACCTGTGAATCATCTGCCTTGCCTCTTGATACCAGAAGTGAAGTGAATACTACATTTTGCTTAAATCCAATGATCTTCTCTCCCAGCCCATCTCTTTTTAAAGCATTCATCAAGCACATTATGGAGTCTCGAGAGAATGAAGCCTTCCTGTTCAACTCTTTCCTCCCATTTAAAGCAGTGAAGGCAGGGAGCAGAAATTAATGTAACTTTTGTCTCTGCCTTGACTTGAGAGCTCTTTGAACAGAGCATTTCCTTTTATTAAAAGCTCTCTCCAAGGTGGGGCTCACTTGTTCAGAGCCTGTGTGCATTCATCTTCCCCCATGCTTCATTAATCACACAGGGGAGGTCTGTTGGGAGGATCCTGGCTGAAATTCCACCTGTGTTCTGGTTTAAACTGGGGGTTAATGGTTTGTAGAACAAGACCCTGTGGTGCTCTGGGAGGACTGGGAGCTCAGCCCATGGTTGTTGACTCTTCTCACCCCTTCCCACTGGGGCTTTCCAGTTGAGTTTTTCAGTGTTAGAAAGTCCAGCATTGCTTGATTCTAATGTCCTTTATTGTGCCAACAGCAGTGACTTACTTTTCCTGGCTGACATTTCTATACTTTTGTAAATGAGTGATTGCACTGCCTGGTGCATGGTTATGCACTTGTTGACAGCTACAAGTTTGACTTCATTTTTATGAGTTATTTACAAGGGCAGAGTTAATTACAATTGCTTTTTACCCAGTTTGCATAGAGAGTACATACAATTCATATGAAATATTTGAGATATCTGTGATTTTTTTCCTGGAATGGCAAAGGCTGAACTATTGCAGAACATTAAAACCAAACAAGTAACCCCTTTCCCCAGGAGCTCTAATTTAGAATAAGCTTCCAGCCCAGCACTTACAAATCAAATAAAGATTTGTTGTGACAGTATTTTGTACTTCCAGGTGTCTTTATATTCCTGGTATGCCCATTTCCCCTGTATAAGATATTCAAATTTTCATCCTTTACGTAAAAGCCATTTCATTTTACGTCACTTGTTGTGGCACAGAGTAAATCTACAGAGGTTGATGGTTTTTAGCAAATTTATTTATCCTGTAAGTCTCCTCAGCAGATCATTGGTGAGCCAACATATCAAGACACACCTTGAAAAGCAGAAGGAGAAATTGAGAAAAGGAGAGGAAGATAATTAGGTTCAGAGCTGGTCATGGTTTAAAAAGGTTTGAAAGCACTGAAAGGAAAAGGAGAGGCTGATGGAATTCCAGAGCTGGCACAAAGATAGGCCTTGCTCCACCTTACCCCACTACCCATGGAAAGGAATAATGCAAATCCTCAGTGCTGAAAAATTACTTTGAGTCAGTCCCAAATAAGGAGAAGTCTGACCTCATCATGAGACATTCTGTGTTCTCATTTCTTTTGGTTTTAATTTTTTAGGATCCAGAATGCAAACCTTCTTAACACAGGCTAACAGACAGAAATTCCATCTGTGAACTCCAGTTGAATTGGAAGTCATTGGGAGTGGCCCAATTATTTTCCTTGAAAAGAGGGCTGAAATAAGGATGTCAGCATGACCCTCACAGTATTGCACACTAACTACTTACACACACATTTGGGATTTGAATTAGTAGACCCCAGGCTCCTTAATCCCATGGCAACAATCAGCCTTAAGGATCTTACAACCTGTCATTGCAGATATAGGGAAAAGAAAAAGTAGTTAAAGAATGGAAGATGTTAGGTAGGAAGTAAGGTTTTCATTTTAACAATATTCCTTAATCCTTTTTCCTTTAGCTCTTTCTAAGGACAAGTCAGGTTTGGATACTTTCAGGTGGTGCAAGAAAAACCCCCCCAAACCCCCCCCCCAAAAAAAAAAAACCCAGAGATATATTTAGGAGAAAAGAGCCCTTAGTGGAGATAAGGGAGCTGATGTTACTGCTGCTGCTATTGTTCCTGTTGAAATCTAATTCTAATGCCTGAGGGGAAAAAAAAAAAAAAAAAAAAAAAAGGAAAAAACCCGAGATACTCACACCAGGAGCAAGAAGAGATTAGCAAATAAAAGATGCATCCTCTGTCTTTTGTGGGACAGATTGTCCCTGGCAGTGATACTTGTAGAGAAGCAGAGAGAGCCTGTGATCTGATCAGCTTCTCCAGCACTGATTGTGGTACTGAAACTTTGCTTTTAGCTTCATTTCCAGCAGCAAACAGCCGTGTTGCAAAGAGATAGTGAAGTCTTGCCTGGCTGACCCTGCCTTCTTTGTTCTAATAGAAGAAGAAAATAGAGGAGGAGAATAGAAAATATAAGTAGATCTGTGAGGAGTACAAATTACTGAAGCCTTGTTTTCTACAGATGTGTGTCCAGTGGCTGACTGGATTTCCTCCCTGAGAAGATCACAGTGGAAATTCTTGTCCCCTTATCTTGGGGCTCTGAGCAACCTGGTCCAGTGGGAAGTTTCCCTGCCCATGGCAGGGGGGTGGAATAAGATTTAAAGTTCCTTCCAACCCAAACCATTCTGTGACCTACAGGTACTGCCTACTGTCAGAACTCAGGACATTCCTCTGGCTGCCCGGGGTGATTCCAGACCCTGGCAGGGGCTCAGAGACCTTGGCATGGAGTCAAAGACACCTGTGCCTTCCATTTTAGTCCATGGAAACAATTCCCAACTTTGTGTGAGGAGTTACAAGCCACGAGATTTTAAGTGGAATGATAGTTAGTTTGTCACAAGGTAGAAAAGTAGAATTTTGGGGATTTAGAATGGGGGTTCAAGAGGGAAGAGGGAGGAATCTGGGTGTGCCTTGTCCTTCTTTTTTCTTCTTCTTGTCCTCCATCTTCTGCTGTGATTGTGGCACTTCTGGATTGGTTTAGAGTAGAGACAGACTGTCTAACATAGGTGATAGGTATTGGAAAATGATTGTAAATAAAGTACACGTAGTTCTTAGTATAAAAAGCTAACACCACCTCAAGGGCAGGGACTGTGCCACAACCTGACCTGCTGGACAGATCTCAGCAGGGCAGAGAGAGAATGTGAGAGATAAGAGAGAATAAACAACCTTGAAAACCACAGCTGAGGAATCCTGACTCCTCCTTCAATCTCGGGGCTGTGTAAAAAGAGACTTTCCAACACCTTGGTGTCATCTCGACCACAGAGACTCCGAGAGCCTTCCATTCCTAGGGGCATTATTGTGTTTGTATTTCTCCTTGCCCCTCTCCCAGCTGCCCATCCTCAGCACACTCGTGAGGATCCAGTTGTCTTTGAGCTTTCCACTGTCAGCTCTGCTCAAGACAGAGCTGCAGGCTGAGGAGCTGTGTGTGAGGTGAAGGGATGAGAAAGACAGCAGGATCACATGAGCCTTGTTTCCATAGTAAATGAGGCTGAGAAGGTGGAGGAAGAAAGAGGAGCCATATGGCAAGTGGTGATGGCAGGAACCAGAGCTCTCTTCTGAGGGTGGCTTCAGGGTTTAGTCATGTGTTGGAGCCAGAGATATAATTTCTCTCAATCAGCCAAGATGCTTTAGAGGATCACATGGAGTTGCAAGAGCATCAGGGATCCAGGAAATAAGATTTGTTGTTATGGTAAACACAGTTCTTCTTCTTCATGTCCTTCTATCCAATGTCACAATAGTTGGTCGCATTCCCTTTTAGACTATTTATTTGTTTATTCATTTTATTTGACTAAATACCCAAATTCTGATGGCTCACATTGGTTTCAGGCCATTTTTTCCCTTCTACTAGGCCTGGTTTCTTCTACCTAGCCTGGCAGGAGCCTCTGTTGGGGGCTCCCCAGATCCCACCACATCTCTTAGAGCTGGCAGTTTCCATCTTATCTGTAATTCCTGACTCCTCTACATCCATCCCCAGCATCAGCTCAGACCAGGGGGCATGTGGAGCTGGTGCCAATTAATAGAACAAGAGGAAAGGGCAGGAACTAATGCACAGCAAGTTCTACCTAAGCATGAGGAAAAACTTCTTTGCTGTGAGGGCTGGAAGAGATTTTCCAGAGAGGATGTGGAGTCTCCCTTCATGCCTTGGGTTTTAGCTTTGATATTTTTCAGATTCTCTGCTGCCTGGTATGTAACTCTGAAACTTCATATTAGGTGTTACAGGGTAGTTAGACAAAACAATCCTTTCCCAGCTGGAGAATCAAGGACAGCCTTTACCCAAAGAGCACAAACAATGCAAAGACAGGGGGGCAAGGCAGGGGGCCGAGACTTCATGACCTGGAACTGCAATTGGACAATATGCAGATGAACCACAAATGGTAAAAGTGTAAAAACTCCTGACAATGATCCATCTTAAATTCAGTCTGGGTGCAGCCCTGGCCAGGCTCCTCTGCTGCCCAAGGTGTGTCCTTTTAAGGCCTTTCAATAAATACCTAGCTTGTCCATTTAGCTCTGTCTAGTCTCTGTTGCAGATCAGTCTCTCAAGACATCACCCTCACTGGAGACATTCCAGACCCATCTGGACCCAGTCCTGTGCTCTGAGCAGTGAGTTTGGCCTAAGTGACACACCGAGGTCCCTTCCATGCTAAGCCATTCTGGGATTCTGCAATCCTGGGGTGGAAGAATTCAGTGGCACCTTCCCCACGTGCTTGGAAGGCCATCAGCTCAGGAGGTGTGCTCTTGGTAGGACAGGCAGAGTCCCCAGCAGTGGTGACAACATCACCGTGGCTCCTTCAAAGCAGCTGCACGTGATCCTCGTGCCAGGAATTGTGCCACCGCCTCTGGATGGCTGATTGAATGCAACTTGTTTGCCTCTGCCTGTCTCCTTCCCTCGTGCTCTGAATGATTCACTGTCAGAGTGAGGATGAAAGAAAGCAGATCACAAAGGCACCTTTGTCTGCATCCCTGCTCTCCGCGGAGCGCGGCCGTGCGGGGACCCAGCTCCGCGCTCCAGCCTGGAAGATGCTGCTCTGGGGGGCTGCTGGAAATTGGGGGCACTTCTGCACCTTATGTTGGGTCAAATCCAAGCTGTCCTTGTCCCCTTGGGCTGTGCTCAGCCCCTGGGCTGCAGGGCAGAGAGGGAGGGCGAGGCTGTCCTTTGCCAAAGTGGCAAAGAGTGAATTAACGCAGCGGGTGACGTTTCGTTGCTTTTAAGTAATTGTCAAACATAATGGCAGTTACCTGCCTGTTTTCTTGAGGGATTTGTACTGAACAAGGGGAAGAGCTGCTAACAGGATCCCAGGGTTGAGGAGAGATTTGAGAGGAAGGATCAGAAGAATTAAATATGTGACATGTAGCGAGGAAAGATGATAATGAATGGGTATATCTGCCTGTGCTGCTCAGTGCCAGCCACTTGAATGAATTTATTTAGGGAACAGAAGCAAAATAGCTGAATTGCCATGGTTCTCCATCCAGAAACATCCTTTTTTTCCCCTCAAAAATGTCAGCTTAAGGAAAACCTTCTTTCCAGTCGCATGGGGCTGAATTGTTCCCATAGGCACATTTTTTGGGATGATCCAATTGCCATTCAAATCTATGGAAACCCTTTCTTGGACCAAGATTTTAAATCCAGCTGTTTGAGGAGGAAGGGATGTGATAGAGCTCTGTATATTTTGGAGGCTCTAAATGCTGAGGTGAGAGGAAGGGGTTATTTCATGTAGCACAAAGAGATCTATTTAAGCACAGAGTTGCACTAAAATAGGAATTTTTATATGAGCCATAAGAGTGTCAGATGGCTCAGATAATAATAATATCACATAAAATAAAGTAATTGTATTGTATAAAGGTTGTCAGTTTATTTGCAACACATCTAGTCATAAAGCTGATCATTTTCTGTTAAATTAAAGTTGCACAACTTGCCTCTGAGCAAGAAATAAAGGCCTGGTGCTCTTTATTCCATTTTTGTAATTTGGCTTGCTCTGTTTATTGGATTTTTTTAGTCATTAAGTGAAAGAGGGCCAGACATCGACTCACTCAGATCTAGTCCATTTCAAGTGAAAAAGTGAAGTCAGCCTTGGAATATTGCTTTTATAAAAGCACTTGGATGATGGAGAGTGTCTCTAGGAAGGCAAAATGAGCATCAGGACTCGGCAGGGTTAAACCAGGCAGGACAGGGCAGCAGGAGAATGTTGCATTGAGTGCACTCAGGAGCATGGACTGGAACCTAATGGGGATCTTACCTTGCCTGGAAACCACTTGTAGCAGAAAACTCTCTGTTGCAGAAAAGCACAGGGTAGGAAAAATTAGGATGGAAGCTCAGGTTTTTATGAAGAGTGCCAAAGTGGTTCCAATTCTGTATTCTCAGCAGCAAGTCTTGTACATCTTCCATCACAGGGCATCAGTTTGGTGGCCTGCATTAAGTGGCACAGCAAATAGCACTCATATTTTATTTACTCTCTGGAATGGGACATATATAATTGTCAAAACTCATCATAAAACCCCTTTTTTTTTGGTCCTTGATAAATGAGTTTAAAACTCCAACCCTTCAGATCAGTGAGTAAGGAAGATGAAGTAGTAAAGCAGAGAAGATACTTATTGCCAAATGGATTAGGAATTTGAGAACTCCCTCTATATAGGCTATAAGTCCCAAATCAGATTTGATAAATCAAGTGATATTAGAAGAGATCTTCAGGGCTCAGTAGACTTAAATATTGCAAGGAACTATTACTGTCATATCCATCTCAACACACAACAGTGCTGTATATTAAATGACAATGGATCAGCTTCCCTCTGCCTCTTAAATATTCCAAAGACAATAGATCAGTAACTTAATTAAATAATATAAAAAAAGAGGTCCAAGTGGAACTGCATGAAGGATGATTTCTGGCTATCAATTTATTTGCACATTACTTCTGTGCAGCAAAATATGCTTCCCCTCCATGGGGGCAGTACAGCCACAGCTGGATATACCAGAGACGTGGCTCAGATCTCTCAGGCTTGAATGTGATTTTCAATTTTTTATTAAACTTATTCCAGCTAGCAGTGAAAACAGGGTTAGAGAGTGGTCTCCACCTCTTACATGTTTGGACAGCACAGTCAGGGAATTTACACTAGACTTTTAATCCCTTCTGTTCCTGAGCCACATCCCAGTTCTGTCCAGAGTCATGATGAACAGTTTGCTAGGAGTCCAACTCCTTTTGCTGGTGGAGAGTCCCTTCAGGTCCAGGTCAGTTCAAGAGTGGCACAGGTGCTGTATAAGGAGCTCCTGGGTGTCTGACATGCTGTACTAAAAGGACAAACCCTGGGAAAATGACTCAGTTAAGGTACCAAGGTGCTGTTCCAACACACTCAGAGTTTACAACACACAGCCTATTGTATTTGCTGGGAATGTCCCAATGAAGGCAGGAATGGTGAATCTGACTCCATGTTCTCAGAAGGCTCATTTATTACTTTATGATACTATATTATATTAAAGAATACTATACTACACTAAAGAATACAGAAAGGATACAGACAGAAGGCTAAAAAGATAACAATGGAAACTGGTGACTCTCTCCAGAGCCCTGACACAGCTCGGCCCTGACTGGCCAAAGAGTGAAAACAACTCCCAGCAGAATGCAATGGAACAATCACCTGTGGGTAAACAATCTCCAAACACATTCCACATGTGAGCACAACACAGGAGAAGCAAATGGGATAAGAATTGTTTTCCTTTTCTCTGAGGCTTCTCAGCTTCCCAGGAGAAAATCCTGGGCAAAGGGATTTTCTGGAGAATGTGAATGCCACAACAGCTCTAGTTTAACATGCTCTGGGTAAGACTTTGGAGCAGTAGGGAAGGCATCTTTGTTCTCACCTGGTTTAGTGTCTGGTGCTTCACAGAAATAAACCAAGTTTCATAAATCTGCTGTGCTTTGTGCCAGCCTGTCACCTCCAGGGCTGGAGGCAGCAGCTGAGCAGGGGAACAAAGGGTGCCTCCAAGGGATCCACCTGTGCCAGGACATTCCCCTAGCACAGCAGAGCTCACCTGCTCTGTCCATCAGCTGGTGCTGTTCAGGACATTCTCCCCTCACATGAACTGATGAGATAACCCAGGCCAGCTCACTAGTCTCACGAGGAAGTCCTCATAGGCTACTGAGTTATTTCTCTCTCTGGTGCCAGGGGTGGAATTCCCAATAAACAACTGGCCCTGAGAACAAGATATGGGGCAATAAGCTGGAACTTCTGACCGAGAGACACGACTTTTACAAACTATAGAAACTACACAAACTTTCATGAAGACAGAAGCCTCCTACACACATCCAGAAAACATGTAGGACTTCTCCTGTGGAGTTTGGGCACAAATTCTGTGGATACTTTCCTGGGAGCTGAGTGAAAGAATTCTATGTGTACTCCATAAATTTGGTGGTAAATTACATTGAATCCTCATCTATACTATTTCTTCACTAGCTGTAATATAAGTATCTTTATTTTCTGTAATTTCTCAACAGTATTTTACCTACTAGTAGTTATTTTTGTTTTATCCTGTGCAGTGAGTAGTCTGTTCAAAGTCTCTTTGTCTAATTAATAAATAATTCATTTTGCAATAGACCTAATCAGCCATTATAAAAAACTTGTGAATGAGAGCAATCTGGGGCACAAGCTGCCTCAAACAGAGCTGCTGCCAGAAATCTGAGTCAAGTCTTGCCCAAGCTCTCATCTCCATTTTTAACACCACATCCATATCTCTGCACTCCTCCTGCCCTCAGCTGCCATGTGACCTCACTCCTGGGGAGCTCCTGGAGAGCCCAGGAATGTCATTCAGCTGCTGGGGATGGCACGAGCCAGCACAGAGACAGAGCTGAGCCCAAGCACCTGCCACGTGTGATGGGTTCCTCTCCCACAGAAGCACTTCCACAAGGTGGAAGTTCCTTCCCAGCCACCAGGCTTCTTCCAGAAGATTTTGAATCAATGCAAAAGTCTTTCAGAGCAAGTAAAGGGAAATGGGTAATTTTGAGGACATTAATGAGGTTTGTAGAATAGTTACTCAGAGCAGTTCTCTGCAGGTGTCTCTCGGTTTGGAAAGCCAGGAGTCTGCTAAGGAAGACAGGAGCCTCCCCTGAAATGGAAAATGCAAACCCCCTCCCTCTGAATTGTTATATATTTTAAATTAAGGGGCTCTCAGGCAAAAAAATATGTGAGCAGGAATAAAAGTTCTTTATTAGGGAAGAAAATAAAAGGATAAAATAAACAATGCAGTAAACTAAACCAACACTGCCAGAGTCAGAACACAACCTGACACCCTGTGGGTCAGGGTGCTGGCAGCAGTCCCATTGGAATTGTGGCTCAGCCCTCCTGCAGTGCCAGGGGTGGTTCTGCTGGAGCAGGGATCCTGCAGAAAGGTGAAGTCTGCCTCTGGAGATCCAGGGGAAGAGGCAGCTGCTGTTCCTCTGGGAAATGCAGGGGAGAAGCTGTGCTGGTGTTCCAGAACCTCCAGATTATATCCAGGTAGGAATGCTTGACTCCTCCCTCTGGGCTCACATCTCCCAATGGGATGCTGTAGTTCTTATCAGCCATGCAGGCACATTCAATAGCCTGTTATCAGCAGGTGTCTACCTGAGGGAGGAGTGGGTGTGGAAGGGATAAGGAAAACTGCCCCCTGAGCAGAAGACAGCTGCCATACAGATGGCAAAGAGAACAAATTTGCTTGGCCATCCAGGACAAGGTGTCCACATTTCTTGGTAGGCAGATTGGTGCTCTAAATTTCAGCTGGGGTACCCACAGAGTGCTAAAGCTGTGGCTGTTAATACCATTCTATTTTCTGTGTCTTCACAGCCAGTTCACTTTTTCCTTTAACTGGGGTCTGACAGCTCCAGTCCTGGTAACTCCTGTACAGATATCAAAATAATAGTACTTATCCCTGAAAAACTGAGGATTATTTCACATCCACTTTTTTTTTTTTTTTTTTCTTCCAGCCTCCTGTGAAGTGTAAAAGTGGCTGCTAGGGAGTCAGCTCAAAAAAAAAAAAAAAAAAAGAGGTAAAACCACTTCTTTCATTGACTTACTCTATAACCTACCTTAAAAGGCTGGGTTGAATTCCACAGACAGAATATTTCTCCCTGGTAATTATGGTCATTTTTCATTATTATCACAACCAGGATCCATTTAATAGAAGAGATTCTCTTTAGTAATTCCTTTTCATGCTATTTGCCAGTGCTCATGCATTGCCAGCACCTATTTTTGCATGTCCAGGTTATGGAATGACAAGCAGAGATTGGCCAGGTGCAAAATAGGTGTGTGTGCAAAAAGGTGAATTACTCAGATTTGGAAAGGAACCCTCCATAAAATCATCTGAGACAGGGAGATGGTGGTGTGATGTCCAATATAATTGAGCAGTAGGGCTGGAAGGGCTTGTCAGAGGACTTGGATGAGGCTCCAAGGGAAGGGAATTCTGTCCAATTGGACAGGCACCCTTGGCTCTGAAAATCAGGCCTGGACGTGTACAAATGTGTAGATTTGATGAGCCTATTTAAAGGGAAACTAATTAGAAATATAGACAATCCACCTTTCTTAGATGGAGTTATTGTAGTCTCTGATCCATAAATCTGACATTTATACACATTTATATGCTATTGCTTAATGAATACCTGATTAAGGAATACAGCTGCCAAGTGAATAAATTTGTTGTTAATCAAATGATCCCGTAAAGACAGATCATCAGACCTATTAGAATACATTCATTTGGCAGATAAATCTGCTTGCTGCAGCCTGTTAGTGCAATGTGTAATGCAAATCAAATTGTTCTTTAGAGCTAAACCTTCATCTTTGCCAGAATAAAAAAGACTTTGCACGGAGCAGATGAGATGAAATCCTATATTTTTATGGAGGGTGTGAAAGCCCTTGGCATTATGTCTTGTATTGAAAGTAAATTTCACCCTAATTGAACACTAAAGACTGAGAAATGCTTAAGACTGTGCACTGAAGATTTTACTGTGGTATATAATTGCCTCCCTCTTTTGTTGCTGTATCTAATTCAGCAGTATAAATTACCAGCTTAATTTTTGTCTTATTGTGTGATGTACTTATACTATTATTTTGTACTACCAAGAATTAGCAACTGGCATTTGTGTTTATAGATCCTTTCATCCAGGGAAAATCTAATAACAACATTGGTCTAAATATTACATTAAAGGGCTGAAGCATGTTGGAGATGAAAAGATAGCCTGAGGTAACTGTGAAATGGCCACAGTGTTTACAGGGATCTGTCAAAACACTACAGTGACTCTCAGCAGCTTTGCAATGGTGGCACGTTTTTGAATGCAGATTTGAAGTGCTGTTTGCAGGGCTGGATTTCATGCTGAACCATGAAAAGTGTATTTATGTTTCAGCTATGAAAGGAGGGCAGACACAGGGCCTCTGGTGTGTGCTGGGAGCTGCCCACCCTCCTCCAGCAGGCACCGATTCTCTCAGAGTCAGCTCGAGGAGCTGTCTGTGAATTCCCCTCATAAGGAACCTGCTGATGCCTTTCCTCCAGCCCCTTGCCAAGGCTGGGCAATATTTTGAAGGGAAATGCTGCACCTGCACACACCTGAAGTGTTCAGGGCAGGTTTATATCCAGCCCAACCCTTTTTACCCTGATCAACATGCAAAACTCCTGCCTTGAATAAAACACTGAATCAGACACTTGCTCCGTTTTTCCACCTCCAGCCAAGTTTTACTGCCCCAGCTACTTCTCCTCTTCAGCCTACTTTTCACCTGAGGAGTATTTGCTGGTGATAGTAAATATAATAGTTCATGTTCAGTTGAAATTATTCCTACTAGGTTCATTAGTGTCTGTGAAGGAATAAAGGACATGAGCAAAAAGTTCAAGAAGAAGGGGAAAACTTTTTGAGAGGTTCTGGTTTGGGATTACTTGGTCCAGACTGTCATTTCCCCATATTGTTTTGCTTCCTCTTGCTGTGGATAACTTGCTGGGAAAGTGGAAGAGCAGGAGGAGGCTGGGCTGCAGTTTCCCCCCAGGCCACTACCAAAGGAGCTGGGCTGAGGCAAGGCAGAGGCAAGAGAAGACAGTGTGTCCAGGGAAAGGCTGTCCTTATCCTGGAGCTAACTCCAGAGCAGAGGAAAGGAAAGCACCACGACTGCCCCTTGTTTGCTGGTTGGCTCCTGGCACAGAACAGCTTCCCACTCTATCTACTGAAGATTGCATGTCAAAATGTGCAAGATTGAATGTCAAAATCTAATCTAGTGCCTTATTAATTACATTTATTGTGTACTTTGACCATCTCACAGGAAACTTACCCATTAATTTGTCTCTGATGGCTTGACTTGCTCTTAAGGAGCCTTTGGAGCTGCTTTAGAAAATGTTTTTCCAGACAGATATTCTGGGTAATTTCTGTTTAAAACCCAATTAAATCTCCTCAGGCTGCTCCAAGCATGGCCAGTGTAAGTGTATGGAATGCAGCTCAGTCTGCTTGTTTGTGCTGGGAATGTTGTCCTGGGCATGGACTAGCCAGTGGGCAAACACAACTAGTCAGGAATGCAGAGCTTGAGCCAAATGATCCAAAAAATGCAACAAAGAAAATGAAGACTCAAGTGGAATGGAGATTTGTCCTTTATTTGCATTGTTACCCTTGTTTACAGATGTGTACAGATGTGTGCACGCTGCAGTGCTTGGAGCTGCTCCTGGTGGTTTCCTGCTTTTGGTGGGGAATGGTGTGCCCAGAAAGATGTGGATGCTCAAACCCTGGAAGTGTCCAAGGCCAGGTTGGATGGTGTTGCCCTGATTTTTTAAGATTTTCTAAGCCTTCTAATGTTTACATTCTTGTAATGAACTTTCTCACAGGTTTTCTGTAAATAACTGATTGTTTTGCATTCTTTTATGGAGGAAGAGAAATTTGATGGACTGTTGGTTTGTCCAGTGCCACTGGAGACGTGGCACTGTCACCCTCCAATCCACTGTCACTTTTGGAAATCTGTAAATGTTGGAGTCAGAAATTAAAAGCCCCTTTTTTACCTTAAAAAGAGCAGCGAGTCCGTGTTGTGCTGTTTTGTGTCCTATAGCGACAGGACAGGGCTTGGAGCACCCTGGGACAGTGGAAGATGTCCCTGCCCATGGCAGGGGTGGCAGTGGATGAGTGGGATCAGATGAGATTTATGGTTCCTTCCAACCCAAGCCATTCCACAATTCCATAATTCTATGATTTCTCATTCTACTCCCAAGCAAACTCCATGTCCATAACTAAGCAGCTTCCCAGTGTGATTAATGGGCCAGATGAAGGCCTCAGATATTCCCTTTCTTCCTAACACACAGTGTATTATTCTTTCCTCTAGTATGAGTTCAGAAGGAGTCTTGATGGTTTTTATTCTGGAATTTTTGTACAGAATTTTTCTTCACTGTGAGAAGTCTCAAGTGAAGTTTCAACTGAGATTTTTGCACTCATCAGCATTTCTCAGGTTTGTCTTGAATAACTGAAATGTTGCTGAGAACAACAAATATTGGTTTTGACAGAGTCCCAGAAGTTTTGCACACAGTGGAATCCACGCTTATGTCTCAGTTGTGTCAAAAGGTCATTTAAAATTATTTTTTAAAATGTTTTTTGAAGTTGACAAAACAAACTGAGCACACAGAGACTCAGCAGTAAGAAATTTGGAAGTCTATGTTGAGAAGCAACAAATGTGCATAACCCTAGAAAAAAATGAGGATTCACCTGAAAGTAGTAAGACACAATGGGATAAGGGGATAAGTGTGACTTTTTTTTTCTTTTCTGTTTTGCAGGTTGCATATCAGGAGGGAGAGATTGGTAAAAATACCTATTCAATTCAGAACAGACAGCAGAGGAAAGATTAAGCAGTGATTTTAAGCATGCTGTCTGAAGAATCAGGTCGTGCATATGCTTAGGGTATGCACAGCTCTGTCATCCCACATCACTCCCATCCATTTCCCTTCCTGTTTGTTCCCTTCCTTTGTGTCATCCAGAGCTAAATGGCAGGAAATCTGTGAAAAGGTCTGTCTGCCTTGCATTTATATAGCAACCAATGCAAAGGGTTTCAATAGTGACAAGTTTCTGAATAGTGCTGTAATAGAAGCTCAGCCCTCCTTCTCCCTGTCCCAGAGTCAATATGCATAGAGATGAGTGCTCCAGCTCTTCACCAAAGCACACACACTCTGAGAGGTTTGATAATTCAATTTTCAATTTCATTTCAGTCCTTGTCAGAGGGTCCTTTGCGCTGAGCAGGGCTATTGTATTTGTTGAGAAATGTCCTGACAAAGGCAGGAAGGATGCATCTGACTCCATGTTCTCAGAAGGCTAATTTATTACTATTCTATTCTATTCTATTCTATTCTATTCTATTCTATTCTATTCTACTAAACTAAACTAAACTAAACTAAACTAAACTAAACTAAACTAAACTAAACTAAACTAAACTACACTAGAGAATACAGAAGGGATTCTTACAGAAGGCTAAAAAGATAACAATGAAAACTGGTGACTCTCTCCAGAGCCCTGACACAGCTTGGCCCTGACTGGCCAAAGAGTGAAAACAACTCCCAGCAGAATGCAATGGAACAATCACCTGTGGGTGAACAATCTCCAAACACATTGCACATGTGAGCACAGCACAGGAGAAGCAAATGGGATCAGAATTGTTTTCCTTTTCTCTGAGGCTCCTCAGCTTCCCAGGAGAAAAGCCCTGGGTGAAGGGATTTTTGCAGAGAATGTGAGTGCCACACAGGGCAGATCAGGAGCTGGGCAGGGATTTGTAGCAGCTGGTGCAGGTCCTGGCTGGGCAGAGCAGGTGCCCTGCTTCATTTAGCCCAGCTCCTCAAGGCTGTCCCCATCCATCCCACCCCAAGGTCAAAGCAGTGCTGTCCCTTTCTGCCTCACTTGGACAAGAAGGATGTGTGGAAAAGCCTCTGAAACTGCACCAGCAGCGAGTTGGAGGGGATGATTGAACCCACAGTGATGGTAATTGTAGATTTAGCCAAGTGACTGGAATTAATGCACCATCTGAACAGCTCTGTGAGGTCTGCCTTGATGTTCCTCATTTCAAATGAATCTCTCCAGACCTGAAGGCTGTTTGAACACAGCTGATGGTGCCCATAATGAGGATTCCAATCTTCAAGTCTCCAAACTGAAATTAGACATATGTCCTGACATGTTGACATTAATTTGAGCTGTTATAGCTATAATGGGTTTATTTGACTGGCATTTTTAATAGAATTTCAAGGGAGACAGGCTTTGCTTCATGAGTCAGGTTGGGGAAAGGCCATGAGCAGCCATAATTTCAAAGGTTAATTTGAAAATGCTTTTCTCAACAGGACTTTTCTGAATTGCAAGGTTACTTGAAAATGTGGTATCATAATAGCTGGCGCTATGGCTGGAAAAAACAGGCTGGGGAATTTCCAGTGGGAATTTCCAGGTATCAGTTTTCAATCCCATTTTGACTCAAAGTGAAAGGCAATAATAAGTAAATGCAATAGAGTAAAAGTGATAGATTCTATTTCCTGTATACAGTATTGAGGTACAGACCACGAAGCCACCACCAAACTTGAGGTTTCTACTATGAAAGTTTGTGTTGGCTGGAATAAACTGGCTGAATGTGTTCACCCCACACAGGAGGGCTCTGTGCCTGGTTTATGTGATTTTTTTAAACCCATGAAGTAGCTGGGTGGGGCTCTGAGCAGCCAGGAGGTGCCCATGGCAGGGGGTTGGATGGGGATGATCTCTCAGGTCACTTCCAACCCCACCCAGTGTGGGACTCCCTGGTGGTTATCTGGGGTGGTTATCACCTCTGTGAGGTGACAGGCCATGGTGACCCTTGTCTCCTGCAGGCAGCAGGGCTGAGTAGAGATGATGATGATGAGGGGCTTTTGGAGGCCATGGAGGGCAGAGGTGTGTGTACCCCCATGGGGACAGTCATCCTGTGGGCACCTCAGTCCCACAGCTCTGTCACCAACCACCTCAGCTTCCCCAGGGCAGTCACTTCCAAACACCAGCTGCTTTGGGCAAAACTGCAGATGAGAGGCAAATTCAGGCATGAACAAGGCTGAGTTCAAGCTCTGTGTTTGAATTCAGGTGAAATGGAGACGTTTTCTGGGCTGTGATGCTCTGGGGCTGGCAAATAATTGCTCACTTGAGACAGAATGTTTTAGTGATCTCATGTGCAGCAGCAGGGGTGGAGGAGAAGGCCCATCAGGGAGGGAGAACCCTTGTCCTCTGACAGTTTCCTTTGGGCAGAACTGTTCTGCCTCCTCCACAAACCCCCCTCCCACTGCAGGGACCCCCACAGTGATGGTGAGCCCATCTGCCGCCCCACACCCCACAGAATGTCCCACAATGAGCCACAGCTGAGCCAAAATTATTTGGTTTATTAGATCTCATTGAAATCTCACAGTCTTTCCAAGGCCATTCTGTGGAGGGGCTGTCTGCCACCATTAAAAGAAACTCCATTTAGGAGAATGCTGGTTTTGAAGGGTAAAATGTCACTGATGGCAGATTTTTTAACTCAGTGCAATTTAGCAGATATTCAATACTTTTATTTCCTTCTGCTGACTTTATACAGTGGAACAGGAGGCAATTTGCAGAGATTAAACAATATTCTGCTCACAAATTAAAATCAATAACTTATTTATAGGGCTGCTGATGCTCCCAGAACAAAACAGGCCTGCCAAGAGGCTGTGAAAGTCCTGAATCAAATGTCATGTACCTCCAGCCCATCTACACACTTGGCTGTCTGTGGCTGCAGATATAACACAACCCACCCAGCCATTCCATCACTTGATAATCACAGTACATAAATAAATATCATTCCTGAACCAAGCAGCGCTGGTGGTTGCTTTCAGATCTATACACTGCCTGGTTATTTCTCCCATATATCATTGATAAATTTAATATTATTCAGTGGGATTTTTCAGGAATCCATTTCTTTTCATCAAAGGGGGTTGGCCAGATGCTACACTGGGTTTTAAATTTCTGTGGAAGCTCAAAAGAGCAAATCACACAGTGATAAAAAGGGAGCATGACAGAAGATCGAAGCTCTATAATTATTTTATTCCTATTCCTTTCAGCAAACCACATTCGTGTGACTTGACACTGAGTCCCTAATTCATTATTTTGCATGTTATTTCTGGTGACCATTCCTTTTCCTCGGGGTGCTTTGGCTCAGAGTGATCTTTGTTGGGTCACTGGCACCTCTGGGAGTGTTCACCACAAATCTGCTGGGGCTCTGGCCTCTGAAGGCAAATCGTTACATCAGAATTGTTTGGAACAATTTTGTCTCTGAGCTGTGACAGGAATACCTTGGAAAGGGGAGCTGTGTCTTCAGAGAAGCTGTTTCAAATAAGAATCATATATTGAGGTGATGCTCTGTATGGGCTTGATGAGATTTTTATACCTGCAAAAAGTTCATATTTCTTAAAGACAGAAATCTGTGTTTTATTGGCCTGAAGAAGTGATAAGTGCTTGAGCATGCAGGCTGTGGTGGGATATAAAAGTCCAAGATTTTAAACTTTTTCTCCCTCTTTCAGTCTGGAACCCCCATAGCCAACACTTTCTGTGAGTTGTAGCTGAAGTAGGCACATATGCAGGTTCTTGTGCATCAGTCTTTTATTCCCTTTATCTCTGAATATATGAGACCTTCAGGTTCACAAGTCTGTTCAGAGACTGGTAAAATAGAGTCATTTTCCCATCCTGTTTTCTGCAGAGCCCTGCAGGTTTCTGCCCTTTCCTTTACTCCTTTGGAGCACTGGGCAGCCCTGGCACCCTCTCCTTCAGCAGCAGCAGGGCAGGGATGCAGAAATCTCCCTTCTCCTACTGAGAAAATCGAGGGAAAGGGAATGGGAGGAGAGGTGGAAATAGATGCGACGCAAATTGTCATTTTGCAAAATGGCTTTTTACACAGGCACTGCTCTGAATGCACAGTGACACTGTACAGATGATTCTTGGCCTGTTAAATAACAGTTTTTCCCATATTTATTGCTCTCGAGCTGTGCCTGACAGCTTTATTGCATGCAGGCTGGCACATTATGAAAAGAAAAGTAAATAGGTCTGTGCAATCATGGCTGCAGTATTCCTGTTTAAGGGGAAAACAACTCTTTGGTTTTACATGTTTGAAAAGAGGAGACAGCTCTCCCTCAGTGTTTTATGGCAGCTCCCCCTCTCGCCTCCCCCTTCTACCTTAAACAGTCTGGGTTTGTTTTGCTTGTATAATTAGGCAATAGCAGCTGATTGGCTTGGAATCCATGGCATTATATCATCCCAGGATGCCTCAAGTGATGGACAAGAGAGGCAACAGTCTGTTTGCTTGCGAAGGCTCCAAACGGGCCTGCCTGAGCCATGCACACAGGGAAGTGCATTAGTGCAGCTTTTTAAGAATTCTTTGAGAGCAGATCTACTGCTAAGGCACTTGAACTCTATTATGATGTCAAGCTTCTGCTATTTTCTATTATCCTTAGAAAGAAAGCAGAAGAAATCCCCTGTATGGTTTCATGAAAGAGAGTCTATAATTTGTGAATAATTGTGCCCACAGCCCTTAATGCACCGTCCAACCTATACAAATTAAAAGAACCATTATCGAAGTCAGTGCAGTATTTATACACTCAACCCTCTCTTTGCTAAATAATTGCAATAATGGTGCACAGCAGCAGTGCTGAAAATGTGTTTTACTGACTTATTTCCTTCCTGCAAGAAAAGATACAGCTATCTTCTTCTATCAGCCAAGATTTGGATTTAATGACTTGCCCTCTTTCCTCCCAGCCTTCTCTGTCTGGTCAGTTAAGAGCTGCAACTCTTATTTCCCATATATCCCACCCTATTTTTGCCCTCAATTGCTTGTCATTATCTCCTGCTGGGAACATTTTCTGCATAAAGTTGCTTGGTACAGCTGGCACTGTGAGGCACCCCAAGGATGGCTGTACGTGAGGATGCTAAAAAACCCAGGGGGGAAATATCCCACAGAGCCAGGAGTTTTTTCACTGATTTAATTGAGACTTTGAGACTTCACTGGTTGCCTGTAAAGCTGTGCTTGCTAGTTCAACCATACCCTTTCCAGCAAAGTAGTTTAAATTTTCTGCAGTAACTCCTGTGGAATTAGAGTTGAATAATTCCATGAGTGCTGATTCAGATTAGAAATTAGAAAGAAGTTGTTCCCTGTGAGGGTGGGCAGGCCCTGGCACAGGGTGCCCAGAGAAGCTGGGGCTGCCCCTGGATCCCTGGGAGTGTCCAAGGCCAGCCTAGACCTGGTCTAGTGGACAGGGCCTGGAACTGGGTGATTTTTAAAGTCTCTTCCAACCCAAACCATTCCGTACTTCTATGACTCCGTGATATTTGCACAACAGGACATAAACTAATGTACCCATGCATTTGTTCCCAGCCAGATCAATTTGCCACCATACTTCAAAACCTCTCCTTCCTTTTGAAGTGGAAAAGTAAAATGGAGTTTTCCTGGTGCCTAAGCACTACCACAAATGTTTCAGTGTCCCTGCAGCCTTGTATTGAGTCCCTCTGTGGTTTGGTGACAGGGCAGTGAGGGTGGCCTGAGCTCCCACCAGCCCTGGTGGCCCAGGAGGGGCAGCTCAGGCTCTCCTGGTGAGGATCCCCTGGTGCCTGACAGGAACTGAACTCCAGATGCTTCAGCCTCAGTTGAGCTGCTTGGGGATGCATTTCCTCACCCTGACTCCCTGTCTTCATGTATGATTTAGGAACTAATGGGAGCTTGTCCCCCTGGGTGAGGTGGTCGAAGGTCTTGAAAGGTTGGGTGTGGGGAGGGGTCAGTGCTGGACAGGAGGATCACAGGAACTTGTTTGCTTAAGCACCTCTCCTGGAAACAGGAGTCTCAGAATCTTTGCTGGTCAGAGTGAGCTTGAGATGCATTGGAAAGTCTCTTTTCTTAGCTTGGCAGTCGAAGAAGGAGTCAGAGCTCTTCTATTTTCATTCTTAGGGTTGTTTATTGTTTCTTATCTATACAATTCTTTCTTTGACTTGCTGAGGTCTGTCTGGCAGGTCGGGTTGAGCCACACTGGCCGCCCCCAGGGCAGTGTTATCTTTTTATACTAAAAACTACGTGTACACTATTTGCCATAACTTCCCAATACCTATCACCTATGGTAGACAGTGAACTTCTACTCTAAACCAATCCAGAAGTGCCAACAGCACCCAGAACATGGAGGTGACGAAGAAGAAAGAGGAAGCACAGGGCACACCCAAATTCCTCCATCTTGGGACCCCAAGCCCCCATTCTAAAAACTTCAAAAATCTATTTTTCACCCCATGAAAAACTAACTTATTCTACTTAAACTCTCTTGATTTGTAACTCTTCATATAAAGGTGGTAATTTGCTCCATGGGTCGAAATCAAAGTCACAGGTGCCTTGGGCTCTGTGCCAAGGTCTCTGAGCCCCCTGGGCAGGGTCTCGAGTCCTCCAGGGCAGCCAAAGGAATGTCCTGGGTTCTGACACAGGAGAACTGAAAACTCCTGAAAACTTCTCTCCTCCCTTTGATTCTCCTTGCTCTTCTATCTGTTGTGCAGCCACCCAGGAGCTGAAATGAGACAAGGCATGAAATGTGTATTTGAATGAAAATTTCTGTAGCCACTCAAGTGCCACAGGTCGCTGTGGTTCCCACCTTCAAAGGCTGCTCAGGTCTCTATTAAAAAGCAGTTTATTTGCCTCTCAGAAGATACTTTTAGCCCCATCTGAGGCAGCAGAGCTGTGCAGGCTGTGCTGGGAAGGGGCTGCAGGGCTCTGCTGGCTGCTGTGTCTCGGAGCAGGGACAGAGCTGATGGAGAGAGATGTGCAGGAAGATTAAATTTCCTTGGGAGAAGCTGTGCCTGGCCTGGCTGGGGCTCTCAGGCTCATTTTCATAAATACCAGATTTATTGTGACATTACAGGGAGTATTTTTCTCTTGCCTGAGATGGGGGAATGAACCAAAGAGCAGCACTTGGCTAAACAGGTCCTTTCCACTCAGCTGTGTAAAAGGTGCCTGCCTTTTACACTTGTAAATATGAGAGAGAAAATGGTGTCATCAGCTTGTAATAAAGTATTCCAGTCTCAGATTGCCATCTGTCAATGATATTTTAGCTCATTTTCTTTCAGAGAAGAAAGTGAGCTTGTTTTCTTTAATCTCCTGTTAAAATTCCAGTTATTTACAGCATTGGATTTTCCTAAAAAAAAAAAAAAAAACTATGCTGCAGCCAAGGGAGTTATTTGACCAAATAGGTTTTTTGCCTTTGTTTCACTGCATTAGTTTATTTCAAAGGAGGAAAGAAAAGCTTAGTTGGTGCTTTGTGGAGGCTGCTAAAAGTTTTTTACTTGCCAGCTCTTCTGTCTCTGCAAAGAAACCCACAAAACAACAAACCCATGATACAGAATTATCAAGCTCACACCCTTTAGAAGTTATAAAACCCAGACAACCCAGGACTGATTTTTTTTTAAAGTTAATTTTTACACCATGTTTTCAGGCTTTTATTTGCTCTCTGCTTTGAGCCTCAGCTCATTGAAAATGCTCTGTCATTGGGATGCCATCAGGATGGAAACTTTCTGAGGGAAAACAGAGCTTTGCTATCACCTCCAAGAACAGAGACTCCAAATGAACCCTTGAGCAGGTACCAGTGATGGTCCTGGCTTTGGGACAGATGCCAGGAACAGGAGTGGAGAAAGGAAAAGCAGTTATGGGGAAGAAGAGGGATCCTATTTTGCCTTCTGATGGTCAGGGATCTCAGCAAGTGACAAGGGGGGTGTGAGTAAATAAAAACATGTGGAGTGGGCACATTCCTGTCCATCATTTCCAAGCCCTTCTCAAGGAGGGTGATCCTCACCCCACACACACAACCTGCTTTTAGCCAGCTGAGGCAGGAGCAGGAATTCAGCATTTTAATTAAACTCCAGGGACTCTGGTGAGATCAAATCCCATCTCCTGGAAGGAGGCAGGGAATGCACCTGGGGGCAGCCACGCGCAGCTACTGATGTGCAGATTTGAAAAGTGGGAAACAGTTCCCCCTGGAATCACTCTTTCCTAAATATTGCAAATTCCATTTACTAAAGCAGCTGGTGCTGGAAAGAATTGGCTCTAAAGCCCATTATTCTTTTCACTACCAGCTAATGAATTTTCCCTCTGCCCTTCTACATCAGTTTTCTTTTAGCAAGAGACTTTTTTTTCATATTACTTTCAGCTGTCTCTGGTGTTGGAGCTTTGATATCTCGTTAGTACAATCTGTAAATACGACTCTGCAGACATTGCTCAAGGGCAGACTTTGACCCTGAGCACTCCAGCAGCTCCTGCTTTAGAAAATCCATCTACAAAGAGCTGCTTAAAGCTGGGGCTGCAGCAAAGAGTTAAATGTGAGAAGTGAGAAGTGGAATGTGATGGTGGCCAAGTTTATCCCTGTCACACACAGTTGTTTTGGCATAAAAATACTCTATTATGTCAAAGTGTTGCCAACTCTTGCAGTTTTAATACGGTTCACACGTTATATTTGTTTGGGCTTTTTCCCTCAAAGTCCTGGTTCCTGGAGTTCTGCCAGCACAAGAAATTCAGCTTTTTTTCCCCCTAAAAGTAAGTTTCTACTTCATGGTGAAGAACAAAGCCTTGAAAAGATGATTTAAATTCATTTCAACGACTCAGAAAAGCAGAAGATAAATAACTGAACACATAATATTTTTCTGAAAGATAATACCTCATGTTTTTGTGAGGGCTGACTTTTAAATACCGCTGGCTGGCAGCACTGTTGTTATAATTTATGACTAAGTTTGATTTTTTTTGGTTTTGTTGTTGTAATCAGTCATATCTATGTCTACATACTATATACATCCTAAAATAAATGCATGTAATCCATGTTAGTGCTGCAGGAAGGGGTTTCTGTTTACCTGTGTAGAGAGATATATAGTTCATGGAATAATTAACATTGGAAAAGGTCAACCACATCCAAACTTTGGCCATCCAAGACCATCACATCCAAACTTTGGCTGAGTTCTACAGTGTTCACTGAACCATGTTGGGAAGTGCCACATCTCCTTGTTTTGTGAACAATTCCAGGGATTGTGACTCCACCACTGCTTGGTTTTTGAACAATTCCAGGGATTGTGACTCCACCACTGCTTGGTTTTTGAACAATTCCAGGGATTGTGACTCCACCACTGCTTGGTTTTTGAACAATTCCAGGGATTGTGACTCCACCACTTCCCTGGGCAGCTTGTTCCCAATTTCCACCACTTTTTCAGTGAAGAAATTGTTCCCAATACCCAACTTGAGTCTCCCCTGATGCAGCTTGAGGCTGTTTCCTCTTGTCCTACCACTTGGGAGAAAAGACATCCCCCACCTGGCTCCAACCTCCCTTCAGGTGATTGTAGAGGGTGATAAGGACCACCTGAGCCTCCTTTTCTCCAAGGTAAACAACCCCACTTCCCTCAACTTCTCCTCATAGCTCTTATGCTCCATAAAATATCCAGATATATCCCAATATCCAGTCCAGATACAGTGTGAATTTCAGGAAGAGTTAAAAACAGCACAACAGAGGTGCAGTTTTGATTTGAGAGTGGTGTCTCTGTAAGTGTGTGGAAAAGATGGGAGACCCAGCAAACATCTTGCTCCTCCCCACATCAAGCTGATCTATTTCACACTTGCCAAGGGGGGTTTTGGCCCTCCTCATAGTAATTTAAAGATTTACCTCATTTGGAGTTGGGGATGTGCTCGTGCAGAAGGGATGCCCCCTCTGGCACACACCAGGGGCTGATGAGCAGCTCTGGAAAAAGCAGGCAGAGCTCCTCAGTCTGTCACTGTAGGACACAAAATAACATGACATGGACATGCAGCTCTCCCAAGGTAAAAAGAGAATTTTTAATTTCTGACCCCAAGATTTATAGATTTTCAAAAGAGGCAGTGGATTGGAGGGTGACAGTGCCACCTCTCCAATGACACTGGACAAACCAACAGCCCATCAAATTTCTCCTCCTCCATAAAAGAATGTAAAACCATGAGTTATTTACAGAAAGTGTGAGAGAAAGTTACAAGAATGTAAACATCAGAAGGGTTAGAGAATCTTAAAAAATCAGGGCAACATCAGTCCCAACATCTACCTCCAGGACTGGGTGTTCTTACACTTTTTAAAAATTAAATTACCTTGTAAAATCAGGTGTTGTGCTGAAGGAGGTGCCTTCATTATAAAACCTAACTCTTGATATTCTCTGCTCCAGGCCAGGTTGGGCAGGGCTTGGAGCAACCTGGTCTGGTGGAAGGTTCCCTGCTCATGGCAGGGGGTGGAATGAGATGAACTTTAGGATCCTTTCCCACCCAAAGCAGTCTTGGATGCTAAGATTATAGGGTTGCTTTAGCCTTAACTGCCCCAATCCCCAGGCAGCCATTCCAGAGGGATGGTGCTGCAGGGGTGTCACCCTGATTTTTTAAGATTTTCTAAGCCTTCTGATGTTTACATTCTTGTAACAAACTTTCTCACACACTTTCTGTAAATAACTGATTGTTTTGCATTCTTTTATGGAGGAGGAAAAATTTGATGGGCTGTTGGTTTGTCCAGTGTCATTGGAGAGATGGCACTGTCACCCTCCAATCCACTGTCACTTTTGGAAATCTGTAAATGTTGGAGTCAGAAAATAAACTTCCCTTTTTCTCTTCACCTTGAGAACAGTGGTGTGTGCCTGTGTTCTTTCGTGTCCTATAGAGACAGAGGGGTCTCTGGTTTGGGAAACCCTCCCTGCTCAGGCTCCACTCCTCCTGCCATCCTGGCTGAAAAGGCACCCAAACAAGAGAGTTGGTAGAAGAAAAATAGGATTCAGTCTTGGTTTTCCATTTCTCAGCTTCTCCTTCGTTCAGCTCCAGGAACTTCCCTCCTCCCCTTAAAAAATCCCAAACAAACCCAAATGTATCATTGACATATTTATTTACTGATGCTACTGCAAAGCAGGACATTCTATAATAAAATATATTCCAGAAAATTGCATTCTGAGCAGGATGTTTAACACAGAGTCTCTTCCATGCTGAAAATGAAGATTTCCTGTGTGAGTGAATCTCTTGCTCAATACAACACTTTAGTGAGGGGCTTGATTTCAGCAAAGCCTTGGCATTGCAGCAAAAATCTACCCAGGAATCTGTTCAGTGAGCAAAACCCATTCAGGAAGCACAAGAAAATGTATAGAAATAGGAACATCTTACCCCCAAACATGCTGAACAGGCAGGGCAAAGCAGCATTTATCTCACTGAGAACTTTCTGTGAGTGGCCACAGGGAGAATAAAATGGCTACAGAAAGTCCCTTGGCCCAGGATATTTCACCCTGCCCACCCCAGCAGTCCCAATTTCAGGTGGGACCAGGCTGGGAAACGGCTTGGAGTGTGTCTTACAGACCCACTCTGCAATTAGCCCCTTGTTGTATTTTCTAATCACACAGCTCTCAGTCACACCTTCCATTTTCAGGGCTCCTTCCTGCAGCTCAACTCCAATATTTGCCTGGCTTTCAAATCTCCTGAGAGTGCCCCCTTTCCAACCCTGCTGGCACGTGATCCATCAGCTCTCCACGTGCTCCTCAAACAGGGAGCTGGTCCAGTGCTAATAAACACCCTGCAAGAGCCAGGAGAGGCTGTTGGAGTGCCTGCAGAAATAATATTGGAAATTTGATTTACAGTTTTCAGAGCCTCCTAAGGATTACGTCTCAAAATTAAGAAGGGAAAACTTATTTTTAACATCTTGGAGGATGAATAGAAGGCAGGGAGTGCTTGCTTTTGCTGCTTAACTTACACCTTTGCTCCTCTCTGTCTAAACATAGGCTTGGTACTTCATTATTTCAGCCTGGAAAATTCCTGAAGGTGGACTAGCTGGAAAAATCTGGGGTAACATTTAGTTTAAGCTTTCAGACTGAAAGGTATTTGCATTGATTTCATCCTACACAAGTAACACACTTTTCACTGATGCTCTTCCTTTGTTTTGCTAAAACTGCACAAATTTAACCTGTCTGTATGTAAAATTTGGGGCCAATAAAGAATGATTTCAATTAAGTCATTTCCTCATTTTCCCATTAGAGGCATTTGGGTTTTGTTTTCTTTTTTTTCAGATTTATTTTCATGTAAACATCTCGATAAAAAGTGTTACATAATGTCAGTCCTGAAAGGTAAAAAGGAATTATGTTAATTGTGTTTCAGTCCTGGAGACCCCCATGAAAGAACCAGAGCTGGTTCCCTACATCAAACACCCAGCTGGAAAATCAATGTACAGGCTGCCCAACATAAATATTTGCACTTTAGCTGTTTTCTTTGAGGGTTTTATTTTTAAGAAATGTTAAAAATTTTAAGAGTCTTAAGGACTGTTGGTCTGCTGGTGTTAAAAGCATAAAACCAGAGACTCAGGCCCTTTATTTGTCTGATAGGATCTGTAATACATGTGTGAATACTGAAGGTAAGTAACTGTGTCCAGCTCCATTCCAAGAGAAATTCATTGCTGCAGCAAAGGTTTTCCATCATATTGCTGTGATTTGATAATTTCAGTGCTGCTGGTCAGGGAGTCTGAGGCAAAAAGCTCAGAGAATTATCAGCTAATAGCTCCTGAAGGCCTGCAGCTGATATTAAACTTGAACTTTTATGAAACCGGATTTTCTGCTACAGAGAGGCAAAAAGCACATTGAATCTGGGCTAAATGAGAAAACATTTTTTCCTCTTTGCCCGGGGAGGAGGTGATTCCCTGCTGCCACACTTGCCCTGGGCCAGCAACAAGCAGTGCTTGGCCAGTCCAGATTGCAGAGCTGGTGCTGCTGAGGCTGTGTGAGGTGAGGAGAGGGGGGAACCTCTGTGCTTGGCTTCCTAACTGGTGGATGCAACCAGGAAATCCCAGAATTATTTGCATTAGAGAAAAAATATAAAAGACATTTCTCCACCCCTGCCATGGGCAAGGACACCTTCCACCATCCCAGGGTGCTCCAAGCCCTGTCCAACCTGGCCTTGGGCACTGCCAGGGATCCAGGGGAAGCCCCAGCTGCTCTGGGTGTGGGTGTCAGGGTGGCTGAATAGAAAAAGTTCTGGAAAAAATGTGACATCTACAAGTGCTGTGGGCCAGAGTTAAAATTAGTAATGGTGTACCCACAGTGGCTGAGGGGAAAAGAAATTCTTGGAACACAGAGCCTCAATTCAAGGTTTGTAGATGTGAATGAGAGGTTTATCACTTCTTGCAGAAGGCTCAAGGGCAGAACTTGTAATAATAAACAATTTAATAAAGAAATGACAATTGGGCAAGCATGGAGAAATAAAGAGGGTAAGGAAATATTCAAGAAGTAAAAAGCTGATGGTTTATGACCTGCACTGGCACATTCTTGCACTGAGCAGACAGTGGGAACAGAGAGAGGAACTCCAGCCAATGTCTTGTGGGGTACATAGAACCGTGGGATGGTTTGGGTTAAAAGAGACCTTAAAGCCCATCCAGTGCCACCCCTGCCATGGCAGGGACACATTTCACTGTCCCAGGCTGCTCCAAGCCCTGTCCAGCCTGGCCTTGGGCACTGCCAGGGATCCAGGGGCAGCCCCAGCTGCTCTGGGCACCCTGTGCCAGGGCCTGCCCAGCCTCACAGGGAACAATTCCTGTGTAAATCAAACCTAAATTTCACCAGTCTCAGTCTGAACCCATGTCCCTGTCCTGTCCCAGCAGCTCCTGGTGCAGGGTCCCTCTCCAGCCTCCTTGGAAGGCTGCTCTGAGGCCTCCACACAACCTTCTCTCCTCCAGGCTTGAGACTGAGGCAAAGAAAAAGTGACATTCTTGCTATCTTTTAGGCAAACCTGAATTTCTGAGAACCCACCCAAAACCAGGTGAGAAATAATAATGGATGTTTTGACTGACCTTTTTAAATATATCTGTGGTATGTGAAAGGCTGCTTCATGGAAGTGTCCCACTGCAAACTCGATTATTTCAGTGCCACAGTTGTGCCCACTGGCATTTTGTGCTCTCTCTGTGGCTGGCACGAGGAGGATAAATCACACCCCACACGAGCCTCTAATCACCCACATTGTCCAGAAGAGCTCCTAGCCAGGCAAATGAAGCACAGTGACCAGGATTTTAGCCTGCTCAGCCTGCAGGTAGGTGCTGGAGTGAGAGAGTTTGAGTGCAGAATGAGCAAATCTGGACCAGCTGCCTGCAGAACCTCCACCTCACCCTGTCCTGTGGGGACTCCCAGGTCCTGGAAGTGGGGAGTGACCCTGAATTTGCAGTATTTGCTCCCAGGAGACAAAGCTTCAAGGAGTAAATTTAGATGGCAAAGTGTGGGCATTCTGGCAGCAGGGTCCAAAAATCTAATAAAATATGAGTATGAAATAAAAATATGACCGTAAAATAAAATATGACTATAAAATAAAGTAGGAATAAAATAAAACATTACTCAAAAATAAATTATTGTATTATATTTTTGAAATATGACTATAAAGTAGAATTTATATTATATTATATTATATTATATTATATTGCATTATATTATATTATATTGCATTATATTATATTATATTGCATTATATTATATTATATGTCATTATATGACAATATATTATATTATATTATATTATATTATATTATATTATATTATATTATATTATATTATATTATATTATATTATATTATATTATATTATATTAACAAAATATGACTAGTAAATAAAATATTATATTTATTAATGATCATGTGTTTGTCCACTCTGTTCAAAAATACAATTAAAAGCACAGTCAGGAAATCCCCAGAGTGCCATGAACCAAGAGGCATCTGAGGACTGGAAAACACCTGGTTTGTCAGTCTGCAGAGCAGAGGAAGGAGGAGGAAACCTCCCAGGTTTGCTGCTTTCTGAAAGGTCTGTGTGAATAAAAAGGGAAATTCTGTGAGTGAGGGCAGAGCTTTGTGGACAGAAGCAATGGCCTCTATTATCCATTTATGTCCCAATTAATGTGCTTGTGTAAAAAGGCCTGGTGAGATGTTAATTAAGCAGAGAGGCCTTTAGGGTGAGATGATGTCTCAGGATGCAGCCCTTTCACAGGGTGGCCATTATCCCCCAGCACCTGGGATGTTTTCTCTCAGAAATCCCAGTTAACCAAAGCAGTTTGAGGGCTGCAGGTTGCAGCAATGTCATGGCACACCTCTCTTGTGGTTTACAGATAATCTCTTAATTGCTCCCAGGCAGAGAAGAGAAACTCAGAAGCTTTCAGTTGTGGTTAGAAAAAAACTATTGGATTATATAAAAGACAAATTAGGCTCATATTTTTTCTTAATGTATTAGCTTTTTTCTTAAGTTTCTCTGATTGCTGTGAAAAAAATAAAATAAAAAAAGAAACAAATCCTCTTGTTGTCTTGCTTGTGTTTCTGAAGAGTGCCAGGTGGATTATAGGGACCAGCTGGGCAGGGCTGGGGGAGGCAGTTTGCAGGGTGCAGAGAGGGAATTGGATTCAGGTGAGAGCAGGAGCCAAGTGTTTGTGATTATGGAAACAATAAATTCCCAGAGGGGTGGGCACTGTGTGGATTTGGTTGTAGGAGCTTTGGGAGGAGGACTCACCTGGCTGAGCAGGGGAAGCTGGTGAGGAAATATCTAAAATTTGCTAAAATTCTGGATTTAGTTTGATATTTTGTGTTTTTTCTGTTGTAAGAAAGTTAATTAGTCTGACTTCCCTGCTGCTGAAACCTGCCTCTTTCAGCTCAAAAGCTGGTTTAGTTTTGTGTGGTGCCCTGCTCCAAGGGAGAGGTGTAGGCAAGTTTGCCTCAAAGCCATGAGGATTCCTCATCCTGGGTAGCCCTCCCTACCTTTGTGGGCATGTACCTGGTGGTATTTGCCCTTCTATTCTTTGAATTTTATCAAAAGGAAAGAGTGCTGGAAGGAAATTAAGGATAATTGAACTTACTCCAGGTCGGCTTGGTTAATTAAAGAGAAAATCCAGCCTGCAGCAGAGTCCAGTGGGGTCTAAAGCACAGAGAACAAGGTAAGAAATAGATTTAAAAATAACATTTTCTGATCATCACAAAGTTCCTGTTTTCAAGTGAAATCTTTTTGTCTGCCTCCCCAAACAAATCCTGCCACTTCCTGGGGGGTTTGGAGCTGCTGGGACAGGGGGTGCTTCCCTGCCTGCCTGGTTGGGTGGTGCTGCCTGGGGTTTGGGCTCTTTGCTCTTAGGGCAGAGGGAACCCCTTGGACAAAGGGAGGGGATGTTCTGCACAGGGTGGGCAGGGGAAGGTGCTGAGATGAGGCTCAAAAAGTGCTTCTCCAGGAGGTGTGGGGACTGTGTGGGGTCGGCAGCAACACAGAAACTTCTTAACCAGGATTTTTCACGGAAGGGGGCTGGAAGTGGCTGATCTTTAAGGTCCCACCCAAACCATTCTGAGATTCTCTGATAAAAGCAAACTTGCAAAGACCTTGGGGGGGGGGGGGGGGGAAGTGGTAGGAAAGAGGCCTCTCTCAAAATCTCCTCTCAGTTCTGTTGCTTTTGTTTCCTCTCTTTTACATTTGTGTCTGTGTAGTGTTTGCTCAAAGAAAAGGTGTTGTTTTTCTTTTAAGCTTCAATCCTCTCAGGGGATCTAGGTGCATCTACCTGAAAGCTGTGCCTCACCACAAATCCTACTGTGTCTGTTTTGTTGGGAAGGTGATTCTGAGCCTTGTTAGTCATGAAAAAACAGAGTTGGCTAAAAAAAATACAAAAATATCGAAGTTATCCTTTGAACTCGTGTTTTGACTTGAGGGATTTCTTCTTCCTTCTAAGCCTGCTTGCTGTTTTTTTTCTTCATTTCTGATGATCTTTCTAGTAATGAGAATGCAAGTTATTCCAAAGGGTTTATAAAGGTTGACAGTGAATTATTATTGGTCCATTGGGTGTTTAAATTGCAAATATTATACTCAAAATCAAGCTTTAGAAGCAAGCTCTTCTTGAAAGATTTATGGCTACAGTCACAGAGGGTGTGATAAATTTAACATGGCATACAAAGCTGTATCAGTCATGGCTTTCCTTACTGGATTCCTCCTTGCATTGGATGTGATAGCTGTTCTTGTGTGCTCAGCAAAAGTGTGAGTGCATGACCCTGGCAGGAAAAGCCTTTGGGATGCTGTGGAAATCATCACCTGCTGTAGGAAGAGAGAAAAATGATATCTGTGTGTCTGGGGCTCTGCTGGTGGCAGCAGCTCTCCTCTGTGCCCACCCAAAGGGGTGAAGTCAGAAGGGAGTTCCATCCCTGAGAAATCAGGAAGGTTGGAGAAGACATCCAGGATCATCAAGTCCAACCTCTTAATGGTGCCCTTCACACCTGCTCCCAGTTACACTTATGGCAGCAAAACCAGAGAGAAAACTAATCCCACCTCCAACTAATGCAAGCTCCATTATCAGCTGTGTGGGTGGCAATTTATTTTTACTACAAACTGCTGTGCTTTTGGGGCTGTGCTTTTCAGGACTTGGTTGAATTTGCTAAATGTTCCTCACCTGGAATTCATTGCTCCTTGTGATTTTCTTGATGCTGCGGTGGCAGGGGCTGAAACTTGCTGCAGCTGAAACTTGTTCCACACCCCATCCAAATCCTGAACTACCTAAAATCCCACCTGCCCTGAGTCAGTGGCTCAGTAGAGATACACTTCATATGTTCCATTATTCATACAGAGCAAAAGTAATCAAAGTTACCTTTCCATCCCTTTGGTTTTGTGCATTTTGAGGTGTCATTTACAACACATCTCTGGTGCTCTGCTCCTCTCTGAAATAATTAGGAGATTATTTTGGTCAATATGACTGAATGATGATTTAGTGCTTTTCAATGGTGAGCTGCCTTAGTGACTCTTTAAGGATTAGAGGCTTAATGAAATGCACACATCAGGGTGGTGATTTAATCTTTTTCTCATAAAAATCTTCACAACAAGATAATAAACCGTAAGAATAAAAATCATTTTGACAAACCTGTCTAGCTTCCAGGCTGTGAAAAGTCTGAGTTAATTACCTGTGGGCCCCTTCTGTTATACTGAGGATTATTGAAAGGGCATCTTCCAGGAAAGGTGTAAAGTTCCCAGGTAGGCAATTGCAGTTCCAGGCTGGGAATGGAGGGCAGGAAATCTCCTTTCCTTCCCCA
This sequence comes from Haemorhous mexicanus, assembly GCF_027477595.1. NCBI lineage: Eukaryota > Metazoa > Chordata > Aves > Passeriformes > Fringillidae > Haemorhous > Haemorhous mexicanus. The sequence goes on from NC_082358.1 coordinate 4,264,869, forward strand.
CCAAGGCGTGGATCCTTAAATGTATCCCTGGGTGTGTTTGCCAGCAAGTGATTTGAAATTTTCTGGTGTTTAATTTTAAAAGAAATCCTCAAATGTTGTACTGGAAGCCATCTCTTTATGGATCGAGTAACTTTCCAAAATTTAACAGGACAGCTGCTCATTAGCAGCTTGTCTGGGCTGGCAACTCTTGTTTTTTGAGACAGTCTTGTCTTGTTTGTTGGTCAAAATTTCTCTCTCTGGGTTATCAAGCTGAGCTTCTCCAAGGCTGGCAGAGCAGTGGAAGGTTTGAGTTTGACAGCTGCCCAAAGGCCTGGGTGAAAAGTTTGGTGTCTCAGTCCAGTTTGCAGCACACAGAGGTATTTTTGTCCTGGGCATGGGTTTTTAGCTTTGTGCCTGCACTGGGAGCCCTTTTTTTTCTCCCCCTTGAGTGGGGGACACAGCTAAATGATGGAGAACATCCCTCTTGGAAGGAACCAATTCCTGAATGGTGCTGGAGAAGGAACACACGAAAAAAGGAAATAAATATAGTGTTACTCATTTTTAACTTGAAAAAAAATTCTGAACTCAGGCAGGTACTCCTGTGCTGATCTCTTGCAAGCTGTGCTGTCCCACTCCTGGTTTTCCCCCTTCTCCCTCATCCCCCCTTTCATTTGGTGTAGAGGGGGTTGGTCTCCCATTTCCATAAGAAATGCCAGCAGCTCCCCAGAATATCCTTCAGGTAAGGTAGGGAAATGGCTGGAGACATTGCAGCCATGGCTTACACTGGGTTTGGAAGCACAGAAGAAAAAGATATTCCAGTACAAATGTAAATGCTTCATTGTGTGTAGCAAAGTGGAATTTAAATGCAACAAACTTTCAATTTCTTAGAAATAGACTCAAAGAGGAATAGGAGCATAGCTGAGGTTTTTTCCTCATTAAATAATGTTCTGTGCTTTTCATATTGTCACTTTTTTCCTTTGAGGGTTTTTTGAGAGCCAATGAATTGCTTTGTAAATGGTTACAAAGTGGAAAGTGCCCCTTAAATGGGAAGATTCTTGCCAGAAGTAACACAGCCCAGTGGCTTAGGGTGAGCACAGTAAGCTTCTATAATTCCATCTCTTTTGTCTATCTCTTGTTCTCCCCCTCCCCAGCTCTAAAATTTTGGGGTGGCACAGGGAGCAGCATCTCCTCTGTTAGATTTAAATAACTGCTCAGGGAGGAACAGAATCTGCACAGGGGAAATCTCATTTTTCAGTGGCACTGCTTCTAAACTTGGACTTCTAAGACAGATGTGAGGAGGATGAACAAGACTCCAGGGAGGTTGAAATGTATTTTCTTAGGGATAATGGCAAGTCTTCCTAGAGAACTCTCTCTTGTTTCTGTAGACTGCATGCCCTGGAGCTGCTATCCTGACACCTCTCTCCATATTTCTGTCTTCCTGGTAATCAAAGCTGAAATGATTCTCAGAATTACTACATTTAAATGAACTGCTTGCTGGTACTGTGATTCAAGGATGATTTAAAAAAAATAGTAATTTTGAGGCTGAAGTCTGTTCTGGGCTGGAGTGTAATATGAAATAATCTGCTGGCTATCCAAGTAAATTCTTGTTCATTATTTAAACATTTACTTGGCTTTGATTTTGTGGCTAAAACTAAGATAATCAGGTTTTGAAATCTGATTTAGAAAAGGCAAAATATTTTTTGGTATCATTTGAAAGCAGACAGAACATGAATAGACCCCTTTTATCAGAGATCTGTACCAAAGCAAAAAAAACTCAGGGGCTGTTTTTCAACTCTGCTGCCATAAAAAGCAAATGCCACTGCTTGTTTAATGTTTTCTTACTAATGAACCCAAATGTTGTGACCTGGGTCTGTGAATGTGCTTGATTTGTAATCAACTTCATCTGACAAGCTGTACTGCTGCCTTTTTTGTTGTTTATTTTTGAGGGGATGGGATGCTTGAAATGGTTCTTTTCATCTTTGGGAGACTCCCAGCAACTGTGTGTGCTCTGCTAAGGAGCCAGGCTGCCCCTGCCTCTGTGTGTGCTCACTCCAGAGCTGCCAGCCTGATGTATGGAGCAGAGCAGCCACCTCCAAGGGTGCTCTGAGCCCAAATCCGTGCCTTGGGTGGGAACTGAAGGGTTGCACGGATGGGATCTGATGAACAGGCAGGATGACAAGGATGCTGAAGTGATGCCATGTGGTCTGGGAAGGGTAGGGAGCAGTGTGGTGTTTTCTGAGACCCCCATTGAGGGGAGGAATGAGTGAATCTGACTCCATGTTTTTAGAAGGCTCATTTATTATTTTTTGATATTATATAAAAGAATGCAGAACTATACTAAAGAATACAGAAAGGATACAGATAGAAGGTCAGAAAGATAATAATGGGAACTCATGACTCTCTCCAGAGTCTGACACAGCTTGAGTGTTTATTCAACATGTGAATTGTTTTTACTTATTGGTCAATGACAATCTCCAACTGCATTCCAAAGCAGCAAAACACAGGAGAAGCAAATGAGATAAGAATTGTTTTCCTTTTACTCTGATGCTTCTCAGCTTCCCAGGAGAGAAATCCTGGGCAAAGGGATTTTTCAGAAATTGTGGTGACAGAGGGAGAGGCAAGAGGATGATGTTTTTTACATTTGTGGTATGATCAATAGCCAATGAAGCTGCTGGTAATGAGGAAAACCCAGCCATGGGAGAATCCTGATCTCAGTGTGGCTTGGTTATCAGGAGTGGGTAATCACCTGCTGCTTTAGTCTCAGGTTGCTGGAGAAGGAAATAATGACAAACAGAAATGAGCTTTTCCTCAGCACGTCTGGCAATAAAAGCTGTTTCCTCTTCAGAAGTGCAGCAACCCCAGACATCAGGAGATGAAAGTGCAGACCTGTGAAGGATCTTGAGAGCAGTGCCTGACTGACAGGCTGCACTGGGGGATGTTTCAGGTCTGGTTTCAGGTGAGCAGGCAAGGGGAGACCGAAGCTCTGTGTGCAGGGGAGTTTATTTAAAGAGTAGCAGCACAAATCTAATTATGGGGGGAGCTGCAGGATAGACCCATCTGTGGCATTAATAATGAAAATTCAGAGGTGATTGCTGGCAGAAAGCAACTTTGTGCCACAAGTACTGAAGAAATTCATTCCAGCAGAAGCAAAAAAATCTTGAGCAAGGCTTATGAATAGACAGAATTTAATAAGCTAAAAGTGCCCCTTAAAAGGTGCTCGAGTTCCTAGGGGGAGTTTGCAGTGTCATAAGATTTTAGTGATCTTTTCTCACCAACCTGAGAAGCTGTAAGAGGCCTGGTGCTATAAATACTTCCAAATTGGACACTTGTAAAAGCCAAAACTTTGCATTTTCAAATTAATGCAAATAAGCTGGAAGTGAAAAGAAAAGAGAATAGTTTGCCTTGGAGGCAGGTGGACTCCTGTGAAGGGGGAGTATAAAGGGTTGGTATGGGGACTTCCCTTGCTGAAATGAGGTAATGCACTTTGCAGGGCTGCAGAGCAGAGCTGAACACCCTGGTGAGTGCAGGGCTGTGTGTGCCAGCAGAGGATAAGCCACAGCTGGTCCCTGTGGAGAGGATTTAGCACTGACAAAAGAAACAAATTGCTGAGTCTGATGGTCCTGGGCCAAAGACAAAGTCTGGTTACAAGGAACTAAAACTGCTGTTGGGAAAAGCTTTACAAACAGGTTGCAGCCAAATGCCAGGGCTTTAGGAACCCTTGGCTTCCAACCAGGCACTTATAAAGCAAGTTTGCTGTATTTAGCAACTACTTCATGGCTAAGATAAAGATCCACAGTGGGAGTTTGGAGGTAAAATCCTAGAAAGGAGAACATTCCAGATCTGCAGGGAATGCTGAGAGTTAAGGATGTCTGAAATTGAGGGCAGAGTGTCTTAGCAGAAGAGTTTGCTGAATGAATAATTGATAGATCATCTGCTGATGGATGATTGATAGATGTGACTTGGAATGTAGGGATGTGGAGGAAGATCCCCTCTGTTGATGCAGGGACTAAATTATTTTGTCTGCTTAAAAAGGTAAAAAGCCTAGAAGTTAGTCTCCCAGTTTGGTGCAAAGGACACCTCATGGGACCTTTGGTACTTCACTTCAGACCTAGGGTTACCCAAATGGACAGAGGCCAAGAGGTCCCACCTAGGTAATTCACTAGAAAAAGAAGAGACCAAAGGGAATAAGGACTTTTGTGGGGTGTTTTAGCAGGAGCAAGACCTCCTGCCCCTGACTCAGTTTTTCTCTGTGGGAGCTTTGTTATTTTGTCTTCTATTAAACTTTCTCCTGTTTCCCACACTACCTCAGAAGCCATCCTGCTAACTTGGAGCCATTTGGGGCAGCTGGGCTATCTCAGGTGTGATAGGTTCTCTGAGAGCTCATGTCACCGACATGTTTTATGAAAAATCCTTTCCTTGGGATTTTTTCCTCCTGAGGAGCTGAGAGGCCTCAGGAACAAACTGCAAACAAGGATTCTCTGCTGCTGTGGGATGCACCAGGTGGATCTGGGATTGGTCTCACCTGGTTGTTTCTCATTAATGGCCAATCCCAGCCCAGCTGTCCAGACTGTCTCAGTCAGAGACAAACCTTTGTTATTCATTCCTTTTCTATTCTTAGCTAAGCCTTCTGATGAAATCCTTTCTTCTGCTCTTTTAGTATAGTTTTAACATAGTATATATCATAAAATAATAAATCAAGCCTTCTAAACATAGAGTTGAGATTCTCATCTCTTCCCTCATCCTGGAACCCCTGTGAACATTGTCACAAGCTCATAACACCTGGCTTGAGGAGAAATCCATCAGGGTGGTAAAACTATGAATGAATTTCTCATTTGAAATAATTCCTCTGCTCTGTACAGACCTGGCTTGCTGTTTGTGCTGTGCATTGGTGTCTGTGTGGCTGGGGGAAGGATCTGGTGGTCAGGTGAACACCTCCCATGTGAGCAGCAGGACAGGGATAATGGAGGTTAAATGCTATAAGTGAGGTGGCTTTTCCTAGAGGAAGCCTGGACTTTTCTGAGATGAGCAAAATTTGTTGAAAGACACATTTTTGTAGTGAGGATTGACAGGCTTTCCATACTGCAGGAAATAAACCTGAACACTTGTCAGTGTTGGAAAAGGTGTTTCAAAGTGTGTTTTTGCTGCCTCTTTTCCTCCTGGAGCCAGCTGTGAGATGTTTGAGATGGGAAGGGTGTGTTTGGTGAGAAAATGATGGGTAGTGGATGTGTTACCCTGAGTGCCAGTGTCCCACAGGTTTGTCAGGCACAGCTGGGCTGTTATTGCAGATTTCTGCTCCATTTTCAACATGTTCAGCATGGGTGGTGCCTCATGTTGAGCAAAGAGGATTTGCCCAAAATCTGAAGCTTTTAAGGTCCCTGGAACTGTTGGGGCAGTTCTTTGTCAGCATCATGTTGATGCCAACCAAGATCTCAGGTGAAGCAGCTTCCTTTTTCTCCCAGAAAGTGAAATTTATTGGCAAACACTCAACTTGCTGCATATGCATCAAGGTCAGCCCCCACAGAGGAACAGGCTGTCTCCTAGCTCTTACAATAAACACTTTTTTCTTTTGTTTTAATTTATATGCCAGTAATACTCATCTGGAAAGCTTTTTATTTTTCTATCAGAAATTGTGCAGATAACAAAGAACAGCTTCAACAACTTCATTTCTTAAAAAGCCTAAAATGCATGAAAAAACAAAGCTCTTTTTTTTTTAATTAAAAGAAAACAAACACGAAAATGAAAATGGAAGAATCAAATGGCCTGTGAAATTAAGTAAATGAGAGGAAGTTTGAGAGGAGGAGGTGCCTGACCAAAGAACACAACCAACCTAGCATGTCTCAATGTTTTTACTGTGGTGCAGAGCTCCCACAAATAACTTGGAGGAGGTGTCATTGAGGTTATTTTGTCACCCATCCCTTGCAAGAGGGTTGTATTGAGAAGTTTTGTTATATTTGGGAAGGGCCCTGACTCTCCACACGTGGCTTTGCCCTTGCTGTGTGCTCCAGCACTTGCTCTGATATGGAGAAGAATTTTTCCTGTGCATTCCCTTCCTTCAGGACAATGACTAAAAAAGTTTTGTACATTGATTGATTTCTCTGCTCTGAGACATTGATTTGGTTTGTGGAAAATGGTCAAATAAAATCAAGCAGTGTTTGGTGCAGACTGAAAACCATCTTTTCCAGGCTCTTAGTGATTAGATCACACTGGGCTTTTTTCTTTGCACATCCTGCTCTGGCTGGCACTAAAAGCCCTTGTGACAGTTTGGCTGCAAGACCTCAGTAAATAGCAGTTGTGTTTCTGAAGGTCTTTAAAACAAACAAAAATCTTCCTGTTCAACAAAGAAGGTGACCTGACCCTTTGTTCATCCTACTTCTGGCAGGTGAGACTGACAGTTTTCAGGCAAATTTAACTCAATGTCCCAGATATTAAGGGCTGTGAATTTATTTTTCTTCTACCAAAAATCTCCTCAAACCCCCAACAAAAAAATCCCTCCCCCTCAAACAAAAAAAATCTCCTAAAAACAACAAAATTTCCCCCCGACAGACCCCTTGTACTTTTATTTTAGCTGTGCAGCTGGTTACTGTCATCACTGGAGATCAGAATTTTGATAAGAATTCCTGACCTGCCAGATGAATTGTGTTAATGCCTTTCAGTTTATTAAATTGAATTTGGCAACTTGAAAGAATTCCACAAAACCTGAAGAAGTCAAACTGAAACCCAAACCCTGTTCAGCCTGACAGAGAGGAAGTTTAGGTTGGATCTACAGAAGGGGAATCCCTCCCTGTGAGGGTGGGCAGGCCCTGGCACAGGGTGCCCAGAGCAGCTGGGGCTGCCCCTGGATCCCTGGGAGTGCCCAAGGCCAGGCTGGACAGGGCTTGGAGCACCCTGGGATGGTGGAAGGTGTCCCTGCCATGGCAGGGGTGGGATGGGATGAGATTTAAGGTCCCTTCCTACCCAAACCATCCCGTGGTTCTGTGATTGTCTCTGGACACCTCTGAAGGCTACAAGAATTTCAAACTCAGCGTGGCAAAATTTTCTTCCCCAGGAACGTGGCCATACAACCCCTCCTGATACACCAAGAGCCTTTTTGGAGCCAACTTCTGGGGTCTGAAAGCCCCAAGAGAAGCTGGGCAGTGACACCCAGGGAGGGAAGGCTGGCAGCTCCAGGTGATACATGGTCAGGCACTTGGGGCTTGTCTGCAGAGAGCACCAGGTGAGGGGCTGTTGGGGAAGATGAAACTGGAAAACCTTATATTGTCTGGCAAAAGATTTTGAGAATATGGAAACTATAAGTGAGATTGAAATGAAAGCAGCTTTGAGATCCCTCAGTTACTGAACAACTGGAAAACAATGGCATGGCCAGCTGAAGGCAATCCCCTTTGGATCAAACGACACCCTCTGCTTGCAGGCAGCTCCAAGGGTCAGAGCAGACCCTGCTGGCTTGGCAGAAGGGCCCAAAGAGGAGTTTTTGGGGTTTAAAATGTAACACAGTGTGGTGATGTAATGATTCTTACAGGCTGTATGTAAATGCTGTAGGATTTGTATCTTGTATTAGATTGGCTGCTGAGAATTAGAATATTCAGCACAGAAGATTTATGGCATTGTAACAGGAACCTCGTGCTCTTACGCTCTTATCCTCTCATCCTTTCTCTTTCTCTCTCATCCTCTTTACCTCTCTCTCCCTCTTTGGGGCTGCTCTGAGCTGTGGCTGGCAGCTCCCAGCAGGTCCCTGCCCCCAGGCCCTTTGCAGTGAACCCCAAGTTCCTGACCTGCCTTCAGAGATCTCTCGTGTCCGTCTGTCCCCACCATCTTACCCCTGGTGCTCCTACAGGGGGTGAAGCAACACTTGGCTCCTGAAGGGCACTGCAGGACAAGGGAGAAATGGGGAATGATGGAAAATGTTTTTATCTGCTGGTCAAAGCACTGAGAGGAGCAAGAGCTCACACTGGAGGACTCTTTTTTTTCCTCTGAGGGGCAGAGGGAAGGTTTAAATAACTTTGTTGATGGCAGCTGTGCCCTCTGTGCTGGGGGCCACTTCCTCAGGGCAGAACTCAGAGTGCACTGAGCAGCCCTGAAGCCTGCCCTTGCCTCCTAAGACTTTGGAGGGCCTGTGATGCCCCTCATGCTGCTCCACAGGAACCTTGGGCAGTGAGTGCTCTTACCCTTGTTGTCCCTGCTGGCTGCAGGTGATGTTCCTGCCACTCCAGTCCCATTTATTTTGTGCCTGCCCATTTGGAGCCAGGAATTTCAGTCATTGTCTAAGACATGAATGGTTCTTCTGCTGCACTGTCAGCTCAGTGACTCCTGCTCTGTTCCTTCCTTGCTTCAATGTAAGAAAACCTCTTAAGGGGATTAAAGATTTATTATAGGACCAGTTGATTTGGCTCTCACTATAACATTAAATGCACTTATTCTGTGTTCTGTGAAATAATTTGTTTCCTTTTGTTGTCTGCTGAAAGTATTTCAACAACTTGGTGGAAGAATAAACAGACACAATTTCAAAATAACTCCAAGTAGAAAGAATTTTTTTAAAATTAAGAGGAGAAAACAGGTGGGGGGGAAGCTATTATTTAACACTTTGCTGCAATGATGAATTGCCTGCTTCTGATGTTTTTATTGCTGCTCATGTGACATCAGCTTGCTTCCTGAAGTCACCAGGTGAAAGAAAAATGAGGGTTCCTTATGAATCACGTAGTAATCTCTGCTTCATGTAATATAAACTACTTTGGTCAGTGCATTAGCATTGAAAAAAATGAGTAGATTTAAAGCAAGGCTATGTTTAATTTGGAAGCTTTAGTCCTGAATGCTTCTCTGTGGAGCAGAGTAATTTCTATGTTGTAAGCATGAATGTCAGTGGTCAGCACATGGTGCTGCCACAACTCTGTCAGAAAACAATTGTTTTATTCAGCACTGCTGTAGGAATGCTTGAGTTTCTGTGGGTAAAAGGTGGAGGGATGCAGATGTGATCCAAACAGAGAATGCTTGCTAAATGTGGTTGTTTAGCTTTGTCCTAACAACGGGAGAATTGCTAATGCCAGTGTCCTTGGTGCTGCAATCACTCTTCAGATCCAAGGAGCTCGTGGAAAGAGAAACAGGAGTTCTTACATCAGACAGAAATATACATCAGAAAAATATCAGTGCTGGAGAGAAACCCCTGGTGGGCTGTTGGGCTGGGTGGGCTGGAAAAAGAGTTGTGTGTTCACCTCTTATGCCCCATCAAGGCAAAAAGGAGCACAGGAATAACCAGTTGAACATTGTTATTCCCATCTTCAGGCATCCCCTTATCGAAATGCTGCCTCTGAACAGCCATAAATGCTGAGATTTTTCCTGGATAGTTGGTTCTGCTCTGGCTCCCTATGGCTGCACTTTGATCTGCTCCTGGATCATGTGTGATGTATTAGGAAGCAACTTCCCAGCCCTGATTTTTCAGAGTTTTCATTCTGTGGTTTGTTTTATTGGGGTTTTTAAGTCTGTAGGAGCAGGACTTAAATATTGCCACAGCAGTTTGTGGGTGAGCTAAATCATATTTTCAGAGCGTGCTTAGAATTTTTTTGAACTTAATTATTTTTAAAAATTATTAATTAGCCCAGCTTCCCTAAGGCAGAATTCAAGGTAAATTAATTACTTCACATGTGGATTAAGGTACCTTGGGAGCTACAGGTTGGGCAGGAGCTCCTCACTACATTTTGGCACCTGCTGCCACTTTGCACTTCTGGTGTGTGAGGTGCAGGTTCTGCATGAGGAACTCCTGTGGCAAATGCAGCCCTGTGCTCTGGAATGTGGCTTTAGCTGATAACCCATTTTCTCCTGGATCCTTTGCTTCACCCCAGGCTGTGGAATTAAATGGATTGATGGGTGCCAACCAACTGGGCTGCAGGTCTGTCCACAGCTGTGCTGAAAAAATGGGGCAGGTAGAAAACATCAGAAAATCTAGGTGGGAGAGCACTATAAATAATCCATGTGAGTGCTTTTGGTAGGGCTGTTGAGATAGATGGAGCTGTACTTTGTGCAAGTATCTCTTGGTGTATTTTCTCATTGTAGGGCTCTTCTAAGTATTGCTAAAGTGCTGTTTCCCTGCTATAAATTTCTGGAGTGAAAACCAGGGAAGCAGGCAGAGCCACCTCTCCAAGAGACCCTGTAATTACATTTTTGACGACTCAAGGCTGGTGTTTGTCTTTTTGTTTGATGCTGGCAGGAGCTGTGTAGCAAAAAGCCTTTTGAAGTTAATACCTAATTAAGATGGATGGGGAAGGTCACAGCCCCTGGTAGTGCTGCTGGTTCAGGCTGTTGGCTGCCTCAGGAAGGCATCAGCAGGGAGATTTACTGGGAGCCATTCTGTGCATCCAGGTTGGGAAATGTTATTTAAAAATCAATGGGTAAACAGGAGTTCTGCACACAGACAGAGAGGGAATTTTGTCAGATGGGGGAACTGAGATACTTAACTCACTTTGCTGTCAGAACATCCTTGATTCTCCTCTGATTGAACACAACAGGAGAGGGGTTGGAGTCACATGGAGGAACTGGAAGTGCTGGGGCTCAGTCCCTGGGGTGGGATGTTGTCACCATGATATTTTCTGAAAAATCCCTTCGCCAGGATTTCTTCTCCTGGGAAGCTGAGAAGCCTCAGCTTCTCCATGTTTTGCTCCTCTGGAATGTGGTCTGGAGACTGTCTGTTTATCCAAACATGTGAATTGTTTTTAAATAATGGCCAATCCCAGCTAGCTGTGTTGGACTCTGAGGAGTCAGTCATGAGCTTTCATGATCATTCTTGTCCAGCCTTCTGATTTCTCCTTTCTCTTTCTTTAGGATAGTTTTAGTATATAATTTCTTTTATTATAATACCATAAAATAATAAATCAGCCTTCTGAGAACATGGAATCAGATTCTCATCTCTCACCTCATCCTGGGGACCTCACAAGCACCACAAGATGTAGCTGCACCCAGGGTTTGGTTGTCAGGCTGGAAATGGAGCTGTGGCTGCTGTGTGATCTGCAGCACTGCTGGTTCTCATGGCAGTACCACACTGCATCTAACTGCAGGATGTGAGCACCAAAATAAGGATTTGGGATGAGTTCTTAAGAATGCTCCCAATCCTGAGCTGATGCTGGTGTTTCAGTGTAGGAGCATACAGTGAAAAACCAAGTGAAACCAAAAAGGGAATGAACCTCAGACCCCACTGCACAGGGGCAAGGGAAGCAAGACAAAGTTTGGATGACACTGAACTAGTTCACAGATCTCAGAGCCCAGCCCTATTCATTGTGCTCTGTAGATTTGGGACTCTGAGAGAGATGCTGAGATTATTTGATCTGTTTTACAATAACAACAAGTGAACAAGCCAGCCAGATCAATTCCTAAAGGTGTTTTGTGTGACTAAAGCAGACACGGCCTAACGAGTGCCTGAGTTAAGGCAATTCCCACTGCTGCTAGGCTGGATGCAGAAAAGCAAATTAAAATGTAGCCTCTTTAAGTCTGCTGTGTGCACCTCTGAGTTTTGGAGAGCAAAAGTCTACCCAGTCTTCTTTCTGACTGGAGTCCCAGCTTGGTTATGTTTGCAGCCTTGCTGCTCTTTATTTGCTGCCTCTGCTCAGCCAGCTGAAGGCTTTTCCAGCCTCAGATGAGGTGTTGTTGCTAAATTACAGAAATCTGGCCTGATGGTGAAAAGCTAGAAAGGAGGTGGTGCTGTTAGGTAAGCCATAATTTAGTGTATTCACACAGGCCCCAGTAAATGTTTTGCCCTACTTGAAAATTCAGGATGTCTGGTGAGAAAGGACTGTTGGATAATAACAATACAGAAACTAGCTTCATCCTGGATCATTTCTGCCAGCTGGAAATGAGGCCTTGCTGGTGGCTGCTGAAGAATAAAAGCACTTTTCAGCAGAGCTCTGCTAACCCAGATTCAAGCCCCCTTTGCACAGCGTGGCTTGGTCATGACAGAGGGATGGGAGGCATATCTGGTGGTGGGTGGGGTGGCACGTTAGATCAGAGAGAAACCCCCCAGACTTCTCCACAGAGCTCCATTTGTTCCAGCTCCAGCCTTATTTCTTCGTGTCAGTTTGTGACTGCTGCCTCCTACACGTTCCTCAGCACGCTGGCCCTGCCGTGGTCCCTCCTGCTGCTTCAGAGTTGGGAAAATGTCTCCTCGTGCCTGCACTCAGAGTATGAGGATGAGCAGGGGGGCTTTGGAGGTGTGTTTGTAAAAGATGGCTGGCTGAACTGTGTGAAGGTGTGTGGGGGTTATAATTGGGCTCTGTACCAGCTCAGGTAGCTCAGAATGGGTGTTTTCTGCAGATAATTTCAATTAAATTTACTTTGTCTCACTGTCCAAGGAAATGGTTACCACAGGAAAAAGGCAAGATTGGTTTGTTGCATATATTTCTTGTTAAAAGCTAATGAAGAAGCTGTTCAGTAGCTCTGAAAGGGAAAAAAAGGGAAAAAGGTGATAATAATAATGGTTCAATAATGTTGTAAGTATTACTAATTTTGGAGGAATTTCAGCTAGGATTAAATTAGTCCCTTTGTTTTAATTAGTCCCTTTGTTTTACTTAGTCCAGCAGCACCTTGGATTAATTATGGGGAGAAAAATTGCAATTTGGCTGTGCTAGAAAAGATTACTAAATATCTAGATCAGTAGACCACCAGAGCAGAGATAAGTGGAGAGCAAAAATCTGAGTGTTTCAATAACCATTAGGGATGCATCGTTTCTTTAGTTTTCTGAGGCTCTTTAGGGATGGGAGCTCAGCCTCAAGTGACACAGGGAGAAGACCCCTGGTCTAATGGCATTAATGGTTGGGTGTGTTTAAAAGTCTGTGCCACAGGCCAGTGGCACTTTGGAAACATTTTAAAGGAATTATTTGCAGCAGATCTGAGGATTTCCTCCAGTTTGAAGTCCTGGGAAACAGTGCTGAGGGCTCCTGTGCCTGCCTAGTTTTTGCTGAGCTGACCACCTTGGCATCAGAGCTGCAGATGAGTGGGAGGGGATGCCTGTGGGGACCTGGGGAGAATATTGCATCTATTGCCCTGTGTGCTCAGCTGGGGAAGCTGCCAGGAGGCCAGGGAGGGAGGAGGAGGAGGGTCTTTGGGATCAGCACCCAGGGAATATGTTGGTTTTCTGCTAGCTGCTTCGGGGGATGGATCATTGTTGCCTCCATCTGCTGCACTGAATGCTCAGCTCTTGCCCTATATTTTTTCCCTCCTTTCCCCACGAGTGCTGCTGATTCATTTGGAGAGCAGGGAGCCACACATATGTCAGCACTCAGAAAAGGCAGTGGGAGTGTTTGCTGAGATTGCTTTGGACATTTAACCTTCCAGGTGAAGCTGTTGGCAGCTTGCTGAAGAGTGAGAGCACCTCCTCTGGCCCGTCATCCTTCTCCTCCTTTTCCACCTTCCAAGCACACACCCTGTGTCTATCCACCCAGGGCACTCCTTAGGCCTGAGATGATTGCTCTGCCCCTGCTGTGTTAATTGGGAATTAATCTCAGACCAGTGATGGTTATTGGAAGTGGATATTAAATATTTGGTGATGACTCTGGAGTGCTGCAGAGGAGTGATGTCTGTCAGGGTGTTGTGAAGTTTGCAGGGAGTATCTGAGTGAATGCTGGGGTGGGAGAATTGTTTGTTTATTCTGAGATGAGTCAGGATGTGGCAGGGTCAGGCCACCAGAGAAATGTCTGGGGGTGACTGAGAACATGTAGGAATAAAGTAGGCTGTGAAGAAGAAACAGAACTAGGAGATTCTGGAGGGCTAAGGAACAGAAGAATTTAAGGGAGAAGACAGAATGGAGTTGAAAAGTGTGTGAGGAAGAAGAGTGGAGGAAAGTGTTTTGGAGCAAAAATAACATTTGCTAAACTGCTTAAGAATTAAAATTATGTGGAGTGACTGAAGAAGCTGCTATAAAACTAAGCAGTCATGAAATTGAGGAAGTAGTTACCACAAATATCATACAAAGGCAGCCATGGAGGGCTTGAGGACTTGGGAAGATGTTATTTGGCAAGAATTTTCCTTAAATTTAATCATGTGTGTAATATTTCCCACAGGAGTGATGAAATCTTTATGTTCCCGGGCTGAGGAGTCTCTTGAGGACTTGGGCATCCCTGGTGAGGGATGAGGCAGAGCTCTGTCTCGGAGCTCCCCTGAGCCCTGATGTGTGCCAGAGCTGGGTTTGGGGGCAGGAGGAGCTGTGGGGCTGAGGCTGTTTGTGTCTCCTCCTGCTGCCATGGATTTGGGGTGGCTGGAGGAGAGTTCCTGAAGTGTTCAGCCTGCTGTAAAAGAAGTTGTTTTTCAGCTGGTCCAGTGTAGTTGTCCAATGGCCTCATGTTGAGCAATGGGATAACTTGAGCTTAGGGTCATTGTTCTTGATACTCACCTTGCCTTTAGAGCCTTCTCAGTTTGAAATAGTTATTTTTAATCAGGTTATTCCTTGGGATGTTTATCACCTCTGTGTGGTCTTTTGCTTTGCTGTTTGTAGCTTAAGCAGGAAGGTTGTTTCTGCATTTGGTCAGAGGATACCACATGGTCACAATCCTCTGCCTAACACCCCTCCAACCAGGCATAAATGAGATGTGAATTGCTGATATTTATGAGCATGCTGCACTACAAAGTACTTTATAGCCTTTCTGTCATATGTTTCAAATGATTCCACTTCAACCAAACAAATTGTCCCAGCTTAATTTCCAAGAAATCATTGTCAAAATTGCTGAACCAGTTTAATTCTAAAGCACATATTTATACTGAGCTGCACAAAGCACGCCACCATGTGAGATTACAAATGGCAGAGAGGAGAGTGTAATCAGAAATGAGATTAAATTTGAAAATGTGGAGTGTTAGTGATTGCTGCTGAGGCTCAGACAGGGTGTAAAGCCATAGATTTTTCTTAGCAGGGCTCAGAATAGCACACTTGAGGAAGCTGAGGAGCACATATGCCCTGGTGCTGACAGTGGAAGAACGTGGAGCTGGCCTCAGAGCAGGGGGCTGGGGTTGGGAGTGGGGTGCTGCAATGTTGTGTTGTGAAATGAGGTGGAAGAAGGAGGAAGAAAACCCAAGTGGAGATGGGAGACAGGAAATAAATGAGTTGGTGTGACCTGCCTGGCACCAGCACCTCTGAGGGGCTGGGAGCACCAACCCTGTGAGGAACCCCTGAGGGAGCTGGGGGTGCTCAGCCTGGAGAAAAGGAGACTCAGGGCTGCCCTCATCACTCTCACAGCTCCTGAAAGGTGCCTGTGCTCACCTGGGGCTGGGCTCTGTCTCCAGCAGCACTGACACAACCAGAGCTCACAGCCTCAGGCTGCACCAAGGGAAATACAGGCTGGAGATTGGGAAAAAGTTCTTTCCAGAAAGAGTGATAAAGTTGTGGAATGGCTGCCCAGGGAGGTGGTGGAGTCCCCATCCCTGGGTGTGTTTAACAAAGCCTGGATGTGGCACTGGGTGCCAGGGTTGAGTTGAGCTGTTGGGGCTGGGTTTTACTGGATGATCCTGGAGGTCTCTCCCAACCCGGTGGTTCTGTCCTGGCTGTGAGGGCAGCTGGTTTGTCTTGAGTTTTTGGGCAAGCTCTGTGTGTTTGAGAGGAGGTTTCTAAGGCTGCATTTCCCCATGGATGCAGGGTCTCCCCTGTGCTCTGGCAGTGAATGCCATGGTGCCTGTTGATACCAGGGTCAGTTTAAAATGCTGCCCACCCCAGCCTGCTCCAAAAGTGGGCTCTTTGTGCCATTCCTTATTGCATTACAGTTGGATGGAGTGTCCCTGATCGGACAGAAAAGACTTGTGTAAATGTTATGTTTGTATCCAGAGCTGTTGTCCTGCACCTCCAAGCCCTGGCTCTCTGTATGAAGGAGCACTGGTTGGGTGTGTGGAGGAGCAGGAGGAGACACAGTGTTGTCTGAATCTGTTTTTCAGGAAAATGTGCACTTGGCACAACTTCCCTCTTTTTGTATTGCAGGATGAACGTTTCATGCTGATCATTTCAGCTGTAGGAGGAATTCTGAACCTCAAAATGGGATGTTTTGCCTTGGGGAAAGTTTTTTTTTTAATTTAAACACTTTGGTAGTTTGTATTTTTTTTTTTTTTTTTTTGAGTCATCCCTTGAGCACTCCTAAATAGGGAAGTATGGTACAAACCTGCTGTTGTTGCCACATTCCCCCTACAGAAATCTGAAAAAAATCCCCTCATTGAGAAGTGAGCAGATCCCTGCCCCCCAACACTTAGAGATTATGTGCTGTTTTATAATCACTACAGGGAGAAGCAAGGCATAGTAACTTTTGTTACAGATGAGCCAGGATGTGCTCAGCAATCTCCCAGGCCTGTATTAAATCTGGGCCACCTCTCCAAATTGCAGGTTGATGAGAAGTACAGCCCAGGAGCAGCGTTCATGTTTTGATGTGTAACACAGATTACAGCAGCTGCTCAGATGCTTGTGTTCCCTGCACTCTGAAGTGCACATCTCCAGGCCACCAAGGGGGTCCTGATTGTCCTTATTTATTTTTTATAAAGCACTAATGAGACAATTTAAGCCTTGCATTTCTGTGACCAGTTATTTCTCAGCTCTGTCCGTACTACCTTCTGTTTTTTCTTGTAGCTCTTTAGTTTTGTGTTTCCTTCTAAAATTTATTCGATGGATAGTTCTTTTTTGCTGATCCATATTTTAGTGTACAACAGGGTTTAAATTGGAGGTGGTGGTTGGGTTAAAAAGCTTATGACCCTTGTTTAGGGGATCTAACTAGCACCAAGGACTGTTGACTGTTTGTGGTGCACACTTGCTTTGAGGGGAGAATGGGGAGGGATTTATTCTTTGTTGAACAATGTCCTCATGGAATACTGACCCAAAAGTGCCAAATGGCACCAACACAGAGAGGGCATAAATCATAGGAGAGACCTTGATGACTTACCTGGATTAACATGTCAGGGGTGACAAATTCTGTGCCCCTGTGTAAGGAGTGATGGTGAATAATCCACCTAAGGAACAGCCTACCTTGAGTTTTAGCATTCAAAACTCTTCTGCTTTTGCATTATCTCTGAAGCTGACTGAATATACACTGCATAAAAGTATTTGTCCTGAGAATGGGGTGGAACACCCTAGGAACTGGGAGAAAAGCTCGAGCTCCTCTTCATGCTTCTCTGGTGCCTTGAAGGATGTGGTGTTGCTGGGTCTGTGGCTGCAGGTGGGATTTCATTTGCAGGTGCTGTGGCAGTGTTTCAAGAACTAGAAAACTGTGGGGGCTGGAAGCCAGGTTCTCAGCAGGTGCTGCAGAGATGCCCATAATGTGGTGCTCAATTGGTTAAGAAAAGGTCAGGAATTATAGTGTTATAATTCAAGAATATCAATGTTTTGCATGGAGGCATGGCCAGTTTTCTGAAATGTCTCCCTTTTGCAAGAATTGTGTGAGCTGATAGTCAAAATTTTTAAAGAAATCATAAAGCAAAAGCTCCACAAAACTTCCTGACATGCCAACACCTGACTAACTCGCTTCATATTCTGATTTTACTTCATTTAGTCTGTGTCAATCAACAACAAATTAGATTGTACTGCTGCTATTAAGAGCAAGTGTTGTGTTTTGGTCTTTAAAATGCTGGACAAGCACTTTAAAAACCTTTACTGAATTTCAAATATGGCCATGGTAAAATTGGACCAAGGATTATATTGTCACCTCTCCCTAATATAGAATTATTAAAGCACATGAAGAGAGGAGCAGAGCTGGAGGCCAATACATCATGTGATAGACTTTGTGTCAGGCACTGAGGGAATGCTGCTCACGGAGGATGGGGCAGAAGTGTTCCCTCCCAAGGAAACAAACTGGGCAAAGTGGCAGAAAACTGGGCAGGAATTAAAGAGTGGCCTCCAATTAGGGCAGAGGTTTGGTGGCTGCCAGCAAAGGGAGCTGGCAGCACAGCACAGCACCAGCCATGGGGAGGGGAGGGCTGTGCTGATGAAATAACAACTTTGTGCTGTGGAGAAATCCATGAGCATCCCAAGGGACCCATTAGGGCAGTAAACAGTGGATGTGTCCTGCCCTGGGAGGGCTGTGGGGAGTGGGGGATGGAGAACACAAGGGGGGTTAAGCTGTTCTACAGAATGTCCTTAAGTGTAATGATTGCTGCAGTGCCAAAATGCCATGAATAAAATGGGATCTGATGCACTGAATGCATTTTCTGTGTAACTCTTAAGAGGTGGCTTTGTCTGTGTATAACTAGAAAATGAAAATGTCAAGAAACATTTCGAGTGCCATTGCTTCTTAGGGAAATTATTAGCTTTGCATTGACTGAAAGGAGAGTTCTTCACCTGCCTGAGCCTGGATCCTCTCCTTGGGTTTATGTGGTGCCTTCCAGGAGCTCCAGAGCAGCAAGGTACACATTTATCTGTAACCTGAGCTGGGGCTTTTACACCAGGAGTGAGCCTGAGTCATTTGTGTAGTGCCAGCACAGACTGAAGGGTCTGAAAGAGCTGGGCTGCACGTGGGTGAACAGAGCCATCAAAGCACAGCTTTTTGTTGTGCTGCAAGCATCCTAAGAAGGACACTTATTCAATTATTTTCTTTCCCTCCACTCTCCCCTGGAGGAGGGATACAAAAGGAAACAAAGACTGAAGAGTGAGACTATAATTTTGTGGCATTACAAGGACACTTACTTTGTTCAATTCCTTGCTTTTTTCTCCTCATATTGTTTCACACTACTTTTATTTCGAGTTGGTGCTTTAGCTCCGTGCAGATTGCAGCCCTGAAAGGCTGACCTGGGTGAGTTGTGTGTAGTATGAGTTAAATATGGCAATCAGCAAGAAGCAAACTCTGCCAAGAGACGGAAAACTTTGCCTGCACACACCAAGTTTATGAAAAGTCCACATGAAAAAATAGCACTTGGATCTCAAGAGTTTTATCAACTATTGGAGGAATTATCCTTATTCCAAGCACAGGAATTGGTGACAGAGACAACAGCTGCCTGACAGCTGCTGGGGAGTGTGTGTGAGCCAGTCCTGTAGTCAGGAAACCGAAGGTGTGGGGACTGATTTGAAGCCCCCAGAGGAAGCTGTTACAGTTTTTAGCCTATAAATCAGTGTGACACTGGGTTGTTCTGCCTTAAAGGACACGGTGCCAAACAGATCCTGTAGAGTTCTGAACTCACAGCCCCATCAAGGGTGCTCTTTAAAAAGGAGTCCACCTGACCAAGGCTTGGGACTTCTGCTGCTCACAGTGACCCCCAGATGAGTTAGAAAGTCTCTTTTCCCAGCCTGGCTGTCAGAGAAGGAGTCAGAACTCTTCAGTTCTCGTTCTCAAGGTTGTTTATTGTTTCTTATCTATAAAATTCTTTCTCTGGCTGCTGAGGTCCGTTCAGCAGGTCAGACAGAGGCACTCTGCCTGCCCCCAGAGCAGTGTTATCTTTTTATACTAAAAACTACGTGTACAATATTTACCATAACTCCCCAATACCTATCACCTGTGTTAGACAGTGAGCTTCTACTCTAAACCAATCTAAAAGTGCCAACATCACCCAGAAGATGGAGGCCAAGAAGAAGGAGAAAGGCTGGACATGCCCAGATTCCTCCATCTTGCCCCCTGAACCCCCATTCTAAAAACACCAAAAATCTATTTTTCACCCCATGACAAACTAACTATTATTCTACTTAGACTTGTGTGGCTCATATAAGCTTGGTAACTTGCTCCATGGGCCATAATCAAAGTCACAGGTGTCTTGGGCTCTGTGCCAGGGTCTCTGAGCCCCCTGGCAGGGGTCCTGGCAATCCAGGACAGCCAGAGGGATGGCCTGAATTCTGACAACTCAGCAGCAAGCATGAGGGCAGTCAGCTTAGTGTGAGTTACCACCTGACTCCTATGGAGAGATGTGGGTTTGTGGTGCAGATTCTTGCTGGCTTCTGCCAGCCAGCCAGAAGTGGATTATTCTGGAGGAGCAAGAGACAGACCCTGGCCTTTGTCAGCTGCAGGGCTGTTTTTCTCTGGTTGGCAGCCAGCAACTTGCTGTGCTCCTATCCTGTTCCTCAGACAAATGAAACAGCAGTGATGGTGGAGAAAGAAGTGTCAGCAGCACTGGAAGGAGATGCCCCTCAGATTCACATTTGCTTGGTGAGCCAGAAGATCCTGCAGAGTCTTCTGGGGATGGAAGTGGCAGTGCTTAGCTCTGCCATGACAGGAGATGCATTCCCTCCTTTCTGTGGCGTCTGAAGTGGGAGCTGGGCTGTGTGCCAGACCTCTAGCCTGTGGCATTGGGCTGAAGAGATAAGAATTCACAGAAATGTAGAGCACCATAAAGTGTACGAGAAAAATCGAAATGACAAAGTTCTTCCAGTAGAACTTCCATAACTGGAAGCATTTCAAACTGTTCCATCCTCCCCGATAACTGCAGGCAGCTTTCATGCTCCCTTATCTTCTCCTGCCATGTACACAATTATCAGAAGTGTTTGTTGGAAAAACTTCCCTTGGTTGGGTTTTCTGTTCTGTGTGAAATCCTTACAGCCAAACTGAGTGTGCACATGGGTGTTTTCTCCCAGAGGTTTGAGCACTGATGCCTCCTGTCTCCATATCAAACACTGGCTGTAAATGGAGCAAGGTTTGGGGTTTACAGGCACCCAGAGGCCAGGCAAGCTGTGGTCAGTGTGCACCCACAAAAGCCACACAGTTGGTCTAAAAAGCAAGATATTGCTTGTTTGCAAATGCCTGATGCAGAGTTTTGCATATGCAAAGTGTTTTTGAAGGCATTCTGTCCTGCTGAAGAACAGCTTGGGTGCTGAAATACAGCTACTACTTTGTTGGCAGAGTTTTCTGATGTATGAGGAAAACTTAAGACGAGCTGGGAAAACATCATTTGCCTCCTGTGATCCTCCCCCCATGCTTGCTTTTCATGGTATCATTCTGTCTTGTAGTGAGCTGAGCATTTTGGGGCAGGAAGTGGCACAGAGAGGTCCTGAATCCTTCAGTGGGGCCGTTGTGACTTCAGCAGGGATGAGGATTTAGGATTTCCCTGGTACCCAGCAAGAGGGATGGTGCTGCTTGGCTGTGGTGCTGTGGCACTCCTGCTGCTCAGGAGCCAAACCTCTAGATTTGTACTCTTTGAAAGCCATCAGTTGCTCCCCTTTGCCAATGGATAAGTTATTTGACTTATTAGGCCATTAAAAATGATCTTAGTGTCATTTGTCACAATTTTGAAAGAGCACTGCTAATCAACAGGCCCTTCCTTCAAAATTTACCTGTCTAAGCAGCAGGAGGGATGACCAAGGTGTGATCTTCACCCTAGCACCATATATCATAATTCTCATTCCTTCTTCCCATTCCTAGACAGCAGGATCGTTGTTCACAACCAGAATTTGGGGATGTGTTGCTGGAACAGAATCAAATTTCTATGACAATCCTTTTACCACAGTTTTTCTTGTTCTTGATGCTGTGGGTAGGATAAGAGGAGCTTGGGAGTAAATGTGTGTGTGTGTGTCTGCTCTCCATCCCTCCTCGTGCTCCTCTGCCAGCAGAAGGAAAGAAAAAGGATGAAGCATAAATTTGCCAGATCAGGCTGATCTGATGAGTGTCATCAAGCTGACAGAGCTCTTCAGGACAATTCAATAGGTGGAATGGGTTCAGTAAATTTTCCAAGCCCTGTAGTTCAGAATGCATTCTACACTCCTCTGGTGCTGGACTTGGGCATTGTGGCACTGCCAGCTGGGGAAGCCTGAGCAGCTCTGTAATTTCCATTCCATGGAGGTGTGTCACTGTCATGTTTTCTGAAAAACCCCTTCACCAGGATTTCTTCTCCTGGGAAGATGAGAAGCCACAGAGAAATAATATTATCTTATTTGCTGCTCCCTGTTTTGCTGCTTTGGAATGTGGCTGGAGATTGTTTACCAACAGGTGCATGTTTGATTGGATTCATGTGAATTGTTTTAAATTAATGACCAATCCCAGCCAGCTGTGTCAGACTCTGAGGAGTCAGTCATGTGTTTTCATGATTATTCTTGTTAAGCCTTCTGTTTTTATCTTTTCTCTTTCTTTAGTATAGTTTTAGTATAGCATTCTTTTATACCACTAGATGATAAAATAATAAATTAGCCTTCTAAGAACATGGAGTCAGCTTCTCAATTCCTCCTTCATCCTGGGGACCCTAGCAAATACCTCAGTGGTGGGATTTACATTCCCAGGTGTAAGTGGTGTATCTGTTAGAAACACAATGCAATTTTTTGTTTTTATTCTGTAATAGGAATAAATCTAACCCTCACAAAGACTTCTGTATTACACATGGCCTGTTTTCTATAATGTATGCATGCACACTGGTGTGTTTTTCCTTTGCACTGCAGGATGTTAGAGGACTCTGCCTTATTTAAGTCTCCAGCAGTAGAAAAATCACACTAGGTTCATTAGGAAAGGCCATAAATATACTTTTTTTTGGAGTGGGGATGCAAAGGGATGCGGAAGAATGGGAGGGTGAAACAACGTTGACATTTATGAGTGAATGGATGGTAATAAATGAATGTTGTAGCAAGAGCCAGAGTGATACATTTCTCTTCTTACTGACATTCTGTGATGCTTTGAAGACAGCAGGAAGCTTTGCTTTGAAACCTGAGCATATCAAAATTAGATAATTTAAATTTATTTTTTTATAGATTTACCTTATCCTGGAGCAGTTTTTATTAAAGATGCTAATTGCCCAGACCCTGACTAATTCAGGCTGCACTGTGCTGCTAGATTATTCTCCTCTGTGCCTTCTGAAACAAGGCAAGGCAAAAATGAAAGCAGGAGATGTAAGTACCCTTTTAGTGCTTTAATACTGCAAATGCCATTGCAAGTGGAATTTAGCCTGAAGCCAGGGCACCATGGGCAGCTTGCACAGAGCTCTATTCCCTATTAGCACATCTGAACCAACCGTGGTGGACACAACATCCTTCATCAAGGGTATTGTGTCCACAAAGACTGCAACTTTTTGTTCTGTCTGGAACAGATGTGGAGCTGCACACTGGATTTTATAGATGGGTATCTGTATGTGTGAACTGGGTCACGATATCCTGGCATCATTGATCGATCAGCTTTATTAATGACATAATTAATGGCAGAGTATGGGCTGGGGTTGCTGTCCTGCAGCTGATGGCTGTGTGTTTGTGCCCTTCACATTTGTGGGGATGATGCCTCCAGCCCATCCCACAGCAGCAGCTGTTTGGCCATGTCAGTGTTGCATCTGGGATAAAAGGGACTTGAAAGTCTCAGTGACAGCCTGCTGCACGCTTCCTCCTTTGTTGCTTCAAGGCAGCCTTCAGTTTTTCCTTTTAATTTTCTTGCATAAATCGAACGTCTTAAAATATCAACACTTCCTAATGACTTTTTTTTTTTCCTCAAACTGAGCCTTATTTCCCTCTAACCATTTTTAAAAATCCTCATACTTGTCAGATTTATCTCTTTCAAGTATTTAGATGCCTCTTTAATAGATTAACTGTTTGACTATTTTCTTTTATGCTTCCTTTATTGGTGAGGAAAGAAACTATAGTTTTGTTTTTTTTTTTTCCCAGGCAAAAATAAGTCTATGGGGCAGCAGTGTTGATGCTGGATGAGAGCCTGGGAATCTTAACTGCTTTCTTCACAGACTGTAAGCACAACCAACTTAATGTCTCTTTATGGATTACATTGAATTGTAACTCCTCAGTGTTCCTGATGCTTATTTAGATGGTTTTTTTAAGGATGCTGAATGATTCCGTGTACCATGCACGGTATATTTTCATTGTCCTTATAATTTATATTTTAATGTACTTTTACTTTTTATAAGCTCTGCCAGTTTAACTGATGACTTATCTTGCTGCTTTTTATGTGGGGAGAAAAATTAAAGATGCAGCAGCTCTGGTGGAGCCCTGAGTCTTGCCCACATTGCACAGAGAGATTTTTCTCCCTGGATTCACCCAGCATTCCCATTTTACTGTTGTGCCCCCTGAATCCTGTATTTGCTGGCTGTTTCTTTGCTGGCACAGGGGTGACCTGGGAGAAGCAGACTGTGTGCAGTGTCCTTTGCTGGGTTTTCCAGAAGGAGCAGCTGGCTCTGGAAGGATCCTGCTTGCCCTGGCTGGTGGGACTGTGTGAATCCATCACTGGGCTCAATCAGATTAAACTCGGCTCAAGTGGGAGCTCAGGAAGTCAGCACAAGTTCGGGTGGCTGGGCTTTATCCCAGAATAATTGTCTGTCTCATCCTCCTCTAATTCAATCGTTTACTGCTCATCTTTCAAGGTTCAGGGCCAGACCAGCGGTTTTAAGGGAGTGTCCCTCAACTTGCTGAGCTCAGGCACAGCTCTGGCTCCAAGAAGGTTTGGAAGGAGTGCTTTCACTCACAGCACCTTAGCTCTGGGTGCTGGGAGTGGTGAGGGTGTCTGAAATGCAAATTTTCAGAGGAAATGGGATCACTCAAGTACTGACCAAAGTGCAAATTTGCTTCCCAGAGCAATTGGAAATGTGAATTGGCTTTTCTAAGGCAATTACTGTTAATTTGGGTGGCTTAAATGGCTAATGGCAAGCAGAACTTTTTGTACCCCTGGTGAGGTGAGTAGCTGTTGAAAGAGTGGTGGATTTTTATGGGGTTCTAAAAAGAATTCAGAAATATTATTTTTATTTCTTGACTGTACATTGAAGTGTACCATACTCAAGTCTAAGTGCCTGAGCTGCCACAGGGACTGTTCCCATGTTTGTCACTAATTTGCCAGGTATTTTAACTTATATATCTGTCACCTCTTGCAGTAGCAGTGCCTGTGATAGCAGGCATGTTAAACTGTGTTTTAGAGATGCATCTGAAATACTCTGTGGCTCTGGAGAGCCCCACAAAGCAGCTGGAAACCAAATTGTTCCTCACTGGTGATTCCAGCTCTGTGGAAAGCAGGGGCCTTACAGGTGCAGGCTCAGGTGTTTGCACGTTGTTTTTAAAGAGTTTTTAGGAATGAATCAAGTCTCTGCAGGTCAGTGCTGACATTCTGGGAACTTTCTTCAGCAATAAAAACTGTTGGGTCTCACCGACATTAATGACTTGCCCTTACCTGGAACTTGGTTTGTGCAACATCCCAGCTGAAGGCAGAGAGAGAGAGAGAGAGGAAGGAATGATTGATCAAGGCTCAGTTCTGGTGAGAGGAGCTTGTATCCTGCCAAAATGTGTTCCTAGAATTGCAATCTCTTTCCTCAGTCCCGGTTTGAATAGAGGGAATTTGGAGAACAAAGGTACATTAATGGCTATCTCTGGGCTTATTCATTGCCATTTATCTTGAGTCTTTCAGATGAAAGATGCTGTGAAAGACTCAAAATACCCTGTAAAATAAAACAAGACCTGCCTGGAAGATGTAACAGACCTAAGTGAGTTAACATGTGCTCTACGGGCTCAGCTGAAGCCTCCAGGGCAGATCTCAGCTCCCAGAAAGCTGAGCTGGCTTTGGGGGAGATGGGTGAGGGGAAGCAGAGCTGTGCAGGCTCTGCAGTGAGCCAGGTGAGCACTGAGGAGTGAGCTTTTATGTTCTGGTTGCTCTTTATCACCTGCCATTTCTGGGGAGCCTTCCCACTGGGTTGGTATCAGCTGTATAAAATATGTCTGTCACATTCCCATTCTCTGAAAAATCCCTTTGCCCAGGACTTTCCCCTGGGAAGCTGAGAAGCCTCAGAGAAAAGGAAAACAATTCTGATCTCATTTGCTTCTCCTGTGCTGTGCTCACATGTGCAATGTGTTTGGAGATTGTTCACCCACAGGTGATTGTTCCATTGCATTCTGCTGGGAGTTGTTTTCACTCTTTGGCCAATCAGGGCCAAGCTGTGTCAGGGCTCTGGAGAGAGACACCAGTTTTCATTGTTATCTTTTTAGCCTTCTGTAAGTATCCTTTCTGCATTCTTTAGTATAGTTTATTATTCTTTAATATAATATAGAATTATAAAGCAATAAATGAGCCTTCTGAGAACATGGAGTCAGATTCATCATTCCTTCATCTGGGGGCAACACAAATACAATCTATGTCTTCAGGAAGGTGTAGAAATGTCATGGGCTCCTTTTGGTTTTGCCTCTGAGAAAGCTGCATACTGGGCAAGGGAAGACAAGGAAGTGTGTGCTTACAAACTGTGGCAGAGAAGAGAATAAACCCATATACAGAATTAAAAGATCCTGTTTAGCTTCTTAAGAGAAAATTATTTGTGGTAATCAAGGTGACACGCCCTGTGCTGTCATTTTTGTGGCACTGTTTCAGTAGACAGGTGTCACTGTCATATTTTCTGGAAAAATCCCCTTGCCCAGGATTCTTTTCCTGGGAACCTGAGAAGCCTCAGAGAAAAAGGAAAACAATATTATCTCATTTGCTTCTCCTGTGTTTTGCTGCTTTGGAATGTGGTTGGAGATTGTTTATCCAAGATGTGAATTGTTTTGACTTAGTGACCAATCTCCATCCAGCTGTTCTGGGCTCTGGAAGGAGTCACAAGTTTTCATTATTATCTTTTTGCCTTCTGTCTGTATCCTGTACCTATTCTTTAGTATAGTTTAGTATAGCATTCTTTAATACAATATAGATCATAAAATAATAAATTAGCCTTCTGAGAACGTGGAGTCAGATTGATCACTTCCTCCCCCTGACAGGGGTCTCAGAAAACACCACAGACAGGTATCTTTATAAATTCAGCACTATGCCATATTCAAGAGCTCAGCCATGTGAGTTTGGTCTTCAGCATCCCCAGTGATTATTTCACTGCTTCGTGTGGTGTAACTTTTTATTAAGGGTGGTGGTAATAGAAATCATGTTGCTGAGGTTTTGTGGTTTGCTTCATTTTTTTTTTTTCTCCTCATTGTGGTTGGGCAGAGGAGAAAACTTGCCAAGTTCTTCAGCTTGTCTGGTTTAGCCTTGCAGACATTGCTCCTTGTTTTGCTGTTCTCTATTACATTAAGAAGCTCTTTAGGAGCTGGTATCTTTTCCCCAAGGACACACTCATCCTCAAGTCCTTTTCAATCTTTTTGATAAAATAACCAGAGTGATCTTTTGCCTACTCTCCGTTATGAGACACTTTCTGGCCCTAAAACAAATATTCTTCTGCTTTCCATAGCATCTTGACTTCTCTTTACTGTTTTTTCCAATATTGTCAGTGAATGTGAGCATTGGTTTTAAAGGTACCAGTATCTGTCATGTGCAGTGGTGGGAAGAGCTGCTGTTCCTGTCTCATAAATCCAAGAAAGCCTTAAAATTGCACAGGTCATTAGTGCTTTATTACTGGTTTTGTGCTTCATTATTGGTATTGTTACTGAGAGTATGAACCATTAATCTCCCTTGACTTCTCTCCTTAACAAAATTTCCCAATCCACAAATAGCCCTGCCCTTTCTAGAGCAGCCCTGCCTGGAATTGCACTGAAATCCCTGTTGTGGGAGTGGATGTGTCCCTGTGGAAGCCCTCCAGGCTGCTGGGTGGGACAGACCTTGCTGATCAGCATCTCCCAGTTCACAAAACCCTAGTGCTGGAGGTGCTGAGCTTCACCCCAGCTGCTGATAAACACGGTGATATCTGATACACTGAGCTGCTCCTTGCTGGAGAGCTCATGACAAAACTCAGATCACAGCTCCTGACCACCACTGTGGAGCAGTCAACTCCCTGTTCCTTACTCTGCTTTAATTTCCTTATAGCTTACAGTATCTATTAGGGAATTGTGTGCATTATTAAATCAAACACCTTAAAGCCCTCAAAACCTCACATCTACCAAGGTCAGCCTGATGAAGGGATATCAACCCAACCTTCTATAAATTCCTGCCCCTTAATTTTCCCTCAATCACATAGCTGGACATGTTTTTTTTCCTTTTTTGCCTAAGATTTAGCCCAGAGCAAACCAGTGTTTGTGCAGCTGAGTCACTTCCCTTGCCTTGCATGGATATTGGTATGATATTATCAGTCTTCAGAGATGTATTAAAATTAGCACCAGCATGTCAACCATGTCCCAGGGTGCTTTCAGCGAGTTCCTGTTGTTATCCTTTGAGTTGCTCTTGATTGCAGCTGCAGCATGAAGTACTTTGTCTTTCTCAAGTGATACAAGTATATCCTCCTCCTTCACTCAAAATGCAAATGCAAAAATATTTGTTGAACTTTTCTGTCATTATTAATAATTCTGCCCTTCTTCTGCAGCAATGGGCCCATGCCAATGATAAAAATCTCATGACACTTTAAAACAACACCTCTTTGTCATCCTTAGCCCTTCTGCTGTGGGTTTTCCCTGGTGCCTTTTGATTGTTCTATCAGTTATTCTCCATTTTACAGTCTCGTGTCCATTGACTGTCCTCTATTAGTTTGTAATAATCTGAGTTTCCCATCTCCTGCTGTGGGGAATGTTGGCTCCTTGTTAACCCCATCAGAGGTGATAAGGATGAACCTCCTCAGATACCTGAGCATTGGAGCAGCTCTGGGACTGACCTATTGCATGTGAGCCACCTGTGGTTCAGCCAATGAAATCTGATGCTTATTTTAGAGCAAATCAACTTTTAAATTTTTTTTCTAGTGCCTCCTAAGGGAATTAATTTTAAATTCACTGGGATTTATTGGAAGCTTAATGCTACCTTTGAGTCTCTTTAAACTCCCAGCCTGATTTCTTTTTTTTCTGAGTGTCATGAATATATGTGTAAGTGCTCTTGACTTTGTAAGAGAAACTGCCTTTGGTATTTCTAACAAGATTGTAACAATCCACTAATAGAAATTGTTGGGTTTTGGTGCTGAAGTGGAATTGTGTAACACCCAACACCATGGAGCACAAAACGTGTGCCAGGCAGAACAGGATTTGTTCTAGGCCTGATGCTGTGTCCTTCTTATTTTCAGGGACATGGTTATTTAGGATTTGGAGGGGGACAGACAGTAAATATTGCAGAGAGCTCAGGTTGCACCAACCTGTGGTCACTGGCAGTGCTTAATTTGATGTTCTTGCTGAGTGAACTGGATTTTTATAAACTTTGCTATGGTTGTGCCCTCAAGTTCAGAGGAAATCTTGTCTGTTTATCTGCAGAGGGAAGCAGAGCTGAAGACTTCTGCCTTGTATCAGCTGTGCTGTTGCTGTATGACATGGACAGTGAAATTTAATCTTTGCTTTGCCTAAGCTTTAAAGCTAAAAGTAGTTCACCTGTCATGTAAGGGACACTTCAATAGTATCAGCCAGTACCTGGGGAAGGCTGTGGGAGGGTGTAATGGGAGTGTCATGTACATGAGTGCTGGACTACATCCACCTGCATTTCATTTTTTCCCCCATTTCCCCAGGACAGCTCTGCTTAGAGGGCTGAAGGAGGGAAATTCCAGTCCTGGCCCAAGCAACGAGGGTGAGGAGAAACACTTCCTAACTGGAAGCCACTTGTCTTGCAGTTAGTAAACCCTTCCCATGTGAGATTTCCCTGATTACAAAGATTTTGGAAGTTGTGCTTTTACAATTTCACTTCTTAAGCTATTGCTTTTACTGCAGACTGAGCAGGTTTATTTCTGGCCCTAGCAGAAAGCAATTATTGCAGCTACAAAAACATTGAGTATTGAACTAGAATTCTCAGCCTGAGAATTTTTGGACCAATCTTTTTTTACTTCTGGTGAAGCAGACTTTGGTGGTGCTACACCAAGAGGAATTGGATAGATGCTGTTTTGATTTTAAAACAACAAAAAGCACCCCTAAATTCCCCAGCCCTATAAAAATCTAAACTATGGTTTGAGATTTAATGCATATCAAGGTGGGTTTTGTTGGTATGGTGGTTTTTTGTGATATGTTTTTATGATCTTGATTTTAGTAAAATGGTGTCTTACATTGATTTTTTTTTTTTTTTAAATATATGAGGGCTGGCTGGAGATTTGGTGGTAGGCTTCTTTATTTTAAATTAAAAGTGAGGTGAAATCTTGGCTGAGGATGTTTCCTGTCTAGGTGCCAGTCTGAATTCAGTCCTGCATCCACCCAAGCTGGTGGCAATCCTGTGTCAGCTTCCTGGGCTCAGAACTGGGGGGCTTCAAACAGCAGCATAGCCTTTGGTTGCTTACAGGAATAGAAAAAGAGCAACAAACACTGAATGAATTCTCAAATCTTTGTGCAAACACTGATTTTTATATGTATTTGTGGAGTTCTTGCCTCCATTTAGCTCCTTTATGTGCCTCTGGTTCTGTGGGGTTTCCAAGGGTTTTGTTTAGTGAGATATTTCAGCGGGGCATGGCTATCTCAGATAAACCTGAATGAGCTGGTTTCATGCAATTCTTGCTCAGGGCTAATGGAAAGCCAATTTTGGCACTGCAGTCTGGGTGGTTTGAAGCCAGGGTGGGCATCCAGCTCTGGAATAAACTCCTCCTGGGAGGTGGCAGGAGTGCTGCACAAACCCATTGCTGTAGCAAGTGAATCAAGCACCTGGGACTCTGTCTGAAGCTGGTTTAAACAAATACTTGAAACTTTTCCATCTATTTTTACTAAAAGCTGGGCTTTTGAAAAGAAGCTCTGATTATTCACTAAGTTTCCCATCCATGGGTTTTGTTTGACTGCTGTAAGCCATAAGGATACTGATAACAGGGCATTAATTCCATGGTTTAGTTCTAAAACTAGTTCTGCTCTGCACCTCTTCAGTGTGTTGGCAGAACCTGACCCCTGTTTTCCTGTCTGTCAAATGAAGATAAAGATGCTGCTCTGTTCAGCCCAGTTGGCATGAGGTACTTGAATGCTGAGGTCTCTGGTGTCGAGATGACCCCAAGGTGTCAGAAAGTCTCTTTTTTCCCAGCCCCACAACCAAAGAAGAAGACAGGATTCCTTGGCTCTCATTCTCATGGTTGCTTATTTTCTCTTATCCATCACACTCTTTCTCTGACCTGCTGAGATCAGTCCAGCAGGTCAGGCTGTGGCACAGTCCCTGTCCCTGGGGTAGTGTTGGCTTTTTATACTAAGAACTACGTGTACTTTATTTACAATAATTTTCCAATGCCTATCACCTGTGTTAGACAGTCTGTCTCTGCTCTAAACCAATCCAGAAGTGTCACCATCACAGCAGAAGATGGAGGACAAGAAGAAGAAGAGGACACGCCCAGATTCCTCCATCTTCCCTCTTGAACCCCCATTCTAAACCCCAAAAATCTACATTTTCACCCTGTGACCAATTCACTATTATTCTACTCAAACTCTTGTGGCTTTTACATCTTCATACAAAGCTGGTAGTTTTTTCCATGGGTTAAAATCAAAGGCACAGGTGTCTTTGACTCCGTGCCAAGGTCTCTGAGCCCCTGCCAAGGTCTGGAATCACCCAGGGCAGCCAGAGGAATGTCCTGGGTTCTGACACTTCAATATGTACAAAAAGATGGCAGCTGAAAAAGAAGCTTTAAAAAGTTTAGGTGTGCCTACATGTCCTGTAGATAGTCAGGAGAGTTTGTGCACTTGGTTTGAGTGGGAGTGTGATAGCCACACCTGCCATAGCAGGAGGGCTGGAATGAGGTGAGTTCTCTGCTTTCAGAGAGTTCTCTCAAGTGCTGTTTTCTATTAGGTGGTACAGCTGATGGTTTGGGCACTGAGAGCCTTGCCAGGTTCCCAGTAGGGGACTGATTCTTCACACAGCTTTGAGTGCACAGCCACTTAGTAACTTCCCAGGCTAAAATGCTTTCTCCCATCAAAAGCTTAGAGCTTTGTGTTGTTGGTTTTTTTTTTAATTTTTTTTTTTTTAAGAGACTCTGTGTAAGTGAGCTGGAAATATCATCAGTAGCTGTGATTCAAGTGAAATTCCTGCTGCTAATTACACAGGCTTTTTGCTAAAGGTAGTAAATAGAAATCATTCATGGGTCCTTAGAGGCCTCAAAATCATTCAGTATTCAGGGTAAATATATCAGGGAGCTTCATAAGAGAATAATTTTAAAACAAAGCCTGGTCAGCTCTTTAATAATTTACTGATTGTGATAGGAAGGAGAATATCTAATAACCAGCAAGATTGGCTTTCAAGTAGAAAATAAATTAGTGTTAGAGGAGCGTTTTTTCAAAGAATCATAATTACTATTAGAGAAACATTTGGTTATCATATCAGTGCTTGATTGCTTTACAAGCACTTACCGAGGCAAAGGCACTTTCTGTGATTGTTTAGGAAGCTGCAAAGACAGATTTATTCACATGACACTGGTCTGAAACAGGGAGCTCTCAGCAGCCTTATCAAGGCCAGTCTTAAAATACTGCGAGGGGTGCTCTGAAAGGTTTTGGTATCTGATGGCCACCTCTGCTCACTGGTCTGCCATGGGACACTCCTGGACTCACTAAGATGCTCCAAGGACTGAAACACCTCTGCTATGAGGCCTGGGGTCACTCAGTCTGAACAAGAGAAGGTTCCAGAAGCCATCAGAGCCCCTCTGGTGTCTAAGGGGGCTCCAAGAGAGCTGGAGAGGGGCTCTGGAGGGACAGGACAAGGGGGAATGGCTTAAACTGAAAGAAGTTAGATTTAGATGGAATACTGGGAAGGAATTCCTCCCTGGGAGGGTGCTGAGGCCCTGGCACAGGGTGTCCAGAGCAGCTGTGGCTGCCCCTGGATCCCTGGCAGTGCCCAAGGCCAGGCTGGATGTGGCTGAGAGCACCCTGGTGTTGCTATAGACACGAAATAAAATGACACAGACACTGAAACCTCCAGGGTAAAAAGAAGGGCAGTGTAATTTCTGACTCCAACATTTATAGATTTGTAAAGGTGACAGTGGATTGGAGGGTGACAGTGCCACCTCTCCAATGACACTGGACAAACCAAGGGTCCATCAAATTTCTCCTCCTTCATAAAAGAATGTAAAACAGTAATTATTTACATAAAAGTGTGTGAGAAACTTTGTTACAAGAATGTAAACATCAGAAGGCTTAGAAAAACTTGGAAGAACAGGGCTTGGAGCACCCTGGGACAGTGGAAGGTGTCCCTGCCCATGGCAAGGGGATGGAATGAGATGAACTGTAAGTTTCCTTCCATCCCAAACCATTCTGGGATTCTGTGACTTTGGCCAGCTGTCAGCTATTGAGTTTTATTTCTAAAAGCTGAATTTAGGATAGCCATAGGAATTCAGTGGGGAATGCAGGCTTGCACAGAAAGGCAAGTCCTTGCTGTAGGATATCTTGCACCTGCTGATGGTGCTGACTATGGCAAACCCAGATTACAGCCTGCAGGAGAAGGTTAATGGAAGAGAGGAATAGGAGCAGTCCCTGCCTCTACCCCCCCAGGCTTTGGGTCTGTTTTGGTCCAAGGGGCCCAAGGGGTTGGCCACTGAAATGGCAGGGCCAGGGGGGTTGGTGAACTTGGCTTTGTGGGAGGTTTCAGGCTCCTGAATAGGGAAGATGAAGAACCATCATGTGGGAAATGTAGAGGTGTCACAACATGACACAAAATGAAGGACACTCACACTGAGATGTCCAAGGTTAAAAAAGGCACATTTATTTCCAGACCTCGATATTTATAGGACTCCAAAAGTGACCATGGATTGGAGGATGACAGTGCCACCTCCCCAACCACACTGGTCAAACCAACAGTCCATCAGTTCTCTCCTCCTCCAGAAAGGAATGCAAAACAATCATTATTTACATGACAAGTGTGTGAGAAACTCCATTACAAAAATGTAAATATCAGCAGGCTTAGAAGAACTTCAGAGGAACAGGGTGACATGGAGGGGAGGCCTTGCACCCTTATGCAAGTCTTGAGGGTGTCTACAAATGTTAATTGTTCACCTAAACACTTTTAGATGGACTGTGCCATGGGATGTCAAAGGAGGAGGGAAATTTGAATGAAATAGTGGAGGAAGGAGTGGCTGGGTTTTGTTTTCTACAAGCCCTTTGTCCCTAGCACCACCTTGGCCTGAGGAGGAGATTGCTCCTTTGCTCCCCAAGCTGCTGGAGCTCTGCTGTGTGACTCTGTGTTCCTGCCTCCTCTGCTAATGACTGCTAATGACACAGCACTGAGAGGAAAATATGGCCTTAATGAACCCTGATGAATGGCTGTGTCTTAAAGAGGAATTAAGTGATATTTTTTGAGGGGGGGGGGAGAGTGAAGATACATTAATTCTAATTACTTTTATTTTATGGCACTCTATATTTTTCCAAATAACTGATAAAGTTTATGCTTGGCTGTAACACTGCAGCAAATTCCTAGCAAAAAATATTTGCTATCATTATGTTACCTTATAAATTTCTCTGTAGATTTTATTAGATAAGCTTCATGAGCAATCCATTAAAAATGGGAGTTGTGGAATTTGCAAGTTTTCCATGGAGTTTACTTGAAAACATCCACGTTTTCCTGAATGAGGAGTGCATAATGGATGTGACTCTTTAGTCACAAGTCCTTGGCACATTGCAGGGGCTGTTGCTCTGTGTGCTGTGCAGGAAGAAGAAAGGTTTCCACCTCCTGCCAATGCTCAGCTGCTTCCTTTATGTGGGCTCAAATCCCCTGGGTACAGCTCAGAGAAAATAGGGGGACAATTTATGGTTTACTCTGAGCTAATGCACCTTGTCATAAAATTTAACAGAACTGGTTTGCTTTTAAAGTGATTCCCAATGTTCTAGGCCTCCTGCACTTTCTGGAGAAGTTGCAATCACTGAATTGCTGAGGTTGGAGGTGACCTTTAAAGGTTATAAAGTCCAACTGTGTCACCACAGCAGCACCACCACCTTCAACTAATCCTCATCCTCAGAGCCACATCCACGGGGGTTTGGGGCACTTGCAGGGATGGTGACTCCCAACGTCCTGGGCAGCCCTTCCAGTGCCTGGTGACCCAATCAATGTAGACATTTTTCCTGCTTATCTCTAATCTACCTCCGGGGTACATCCATGTAGTGACAGGTTGGGATTTTTTTTTTTTGTTTGGTTTTTTTTTTTTTTTGGGGGGGGGGGGTGAGGGGTTGGGGTTTTTGAGTTTTATTTTGATTTTTGGGTGGGTTTTTTTTAATTTATTTTATTTTTTAGGTTTTAGATTTTTAGGGTTTTTTGTTTGTTTGTTTTCTGGTTTTTTCCTTGATTTTTGTGAGGTTTTTTGTGGGTTTTTTTGGGGTTATTTTATTTGGGATTTTTTTGGTGGTGGTTTTTTTTTTTGGTGGTTTTTTTTTATTTTTGGTGGTGGTTTTTTGTGGGTTTTTTTGTGTTTTTTTGTGGTAGTGGGTTTTTTTGTTTGGGGTTTTTTGTTTTTTTGTTTTTTGGTTTTTTTTTTTTTTTTTTTTTTTTTTTTTTTGTGGTGTTTTTTTTTGTGTGAAATATACATTGTAGCACCTTAGCTTCCCAATCAGGATCCTGCAATTTCTGGGAAGGAAGACAGAGTGAGGCAGTGCAAGAAGTGTCTGTGATCTGTCATACTGTCCTTGATGTATGTGAGGAAAAATTTACTTTTAGATATACTAGCTGGAGTTAAACTTGTCATGGTTGTTTATTCTTCCTTCTACCCCCTAAAAAGAAATCAAGAGACTTCTGAAAGTTTTTAGAATTAGTCATTTTCTCATTCATGCTATTGCCTGTTCCAGAAGCTGGGCTTGGAGTAATCTTTAACTGGAATGCTCCCTTTTTTAGAGCTGTCAAATACAGCAGCTATTTCTGAACCCCAGTAGACACAAAGACAGAACATCACTTGCAGCTGTTCCACTGAATTTCCTATTGCAAGAGGAATCTCTGAGTTAGGTAGCAACAAATTCATGTCCCCTGCCTGGAGGAGCTGTCCTGCTCCTTGTGGCTGTTGCAAAGGCCCTTGGCTCCTTTTTCCCTGGCAGCATCCTCTGGAAAGCTGTGCAGAGCCCCTGCTTGATGATGCAAATGTCATCCAGATCCCCACTTCACAGTGTTAATTCAGGTTAATTTTATATCAAACAAAACTTGAGTGGAAGCTTTCAATGAGAAAAGTGAGCACTAGAACCTGGGATGTGTCATGGTACATGATGGCACTTGGGTGAAACAGGAATTTTACCTGCTCAGTGAGCCCAGAGGGGGAATTGTGGGAATCCATAAAATCAGAGGGTTTTGGGAAAGCTGCAAAAGGCAGGCTCAGAGACAGCAGAACTGTGGTTAGAGCTGAGCAGTGGCCATGAGATAGGTCAGCAGAAAAATTATGTAAGAAGTAGAAAAACAAGGACAAATAGAACAATGGTCTGTGTATTAACGCTTGTCTAGAATAACTCCCTGAACTGCAGAAAAGTTTATCTAGTGAGATATTAGGGAGTTCTAAGCTTGATACTGGAGCTCTGTGCATTGTGTTTAAGGCTCACAAGCAGGTGTTGGATTTGAAATAAGCAAGCATTGTTTAACCAAAGGTACCTGTGCTTACAGTGGTGGGATGGAACCACTGTCAGTGTGCTTCTGCTGTGTGTGATTGGTCAGAAAACTTATAAAGTGAGCTGTAACATTGAGTTCTTGGTCTGCTGCCTGGGATGTGAGCTGCTGGCATCTTCCCATTGTCATAACCATGTACTGAGAGTGATGCTGGGAAACCAAACAGCCCAAGGCACGTTCCCAGCAGTCCTGTCCCATTTGTGATTTGTACAGAGACCCCAGGCAGCAATATGTACATGAGGGAACATGGGTAAAGCACAAGGTTTACCTGCTCAGTGCTTTGGAAGCAGCTAAAAAGGATAGGATTAGTGGGGAAATATTCCATGCAGGGAAATGCACTTGAGGTCTCAGTGAGTCAGAAGGTGGCAGCAATGACACTGACATCCCTCTGTTGTGCTTTGCCTTGACAATAACTTACAGCTGGCACTGCAAGAACTGCAAACTTTGGATAATGGTGAAGAGCTCAGAGTGATCTTAAAAATACTGAATAAAAATAAAAGGTTGGCTAAGCAATCTGTCCGTGCCCAGCCTGTCCTCTCATGGAACAGCACAGTGCAAACTCTGCACCAGCCATTCCTGCTGCTCAGAAAATCCTCTCTGCTCCTCCAAGGCCTGCAGTGGATCTGCAGTGCTGCTGGCCCAGGCTCCCTTCTGGCTGGCTCTGGTTTCTCTGTCCCTGCCATCTCAGGCTGCACATGAGAGCTTTCCCCACGGAGCACAATCAGGTGTTTTCCAGAGGGAATATCCCCTCTCCCAGGGCTGGTTCCACCCACCCTGAGCCTGCAGCCAGCCCAGGGAGCCAGGTGCTGCCCCTTCTGCTCTTCAGCCAGCTGTAGTGAAGCAGAGCCAGGCAAGCTAAACACTGGGTGTTACAGTTGTCTCTGGAATTTCATTAATTGTGATCCATCAATTCAGCTACACCCATGGAAAGCTGGGCTTTCTTTTAGAAAAGTGTTTATCAAGGTCCTCTGACTCTTATTCTGTTATATGGCAAGATAAAGTTTAAATACAAGATTTGCTGCTAATGAAGAGCAACTGCTGGGCTGTTTGACATTTTCAGACTGTTTTGATGCTGCCTCCTTGCTGTACCTTTCTATTTACATGTATCTGCCTA
The DNA here is from genome assembly GCF_027477595.1 of Haemorhous mexicanus. NCBI lineage: Eukaryota > Metazoa > Chordata > Aves > Passeriformes > Fringillidae > Haemorhous > Haemorhous mexicanus. The sequence continues at coordinate 4,302,156 of NC_082358.1, forward strand.
TGGTATTAATAGATTGCTTTTCCATGATCCAGCATTGTTCAAATAAACTGCTGGATCCAGGGCCTTTTAGCATTTCCCAGAAGGTGTCATTGTGCTTGTGTCTAAAGGTGAACTTGTATTTCTGAATAATTGATGGCTGGTAGTTAATTTCTTTATCTTCAGAAAGGAGGAAACTTATTAATGAGGATAATGCATGAGAGATCAATGCCAATGTGTGTGACATCGATTAATGATTTCAACTTGTAACCAGGTTAGGAAAAGCAGCTGGGCTCTGTATTTGAGCACATAATTATCTGTAATTGTGCTGATTACTTGGTGGGGGTGGGAAAACAGCTAAGGCACCACTTACAGGGCACAGAGAACTGGGCAGAGGTCTTCTCCCTGATGCTTACTGAGCTGGCTTATTATTAACTCCTCATTGGTGAAGTTTATGCACAGATGTGGTGTGGGTTTGTTTTTCCTGTGGTGATGGCATGTCTGGATGTGCACACAAATATCTATAAAAGTGGATGAATCTGCACAAAGAAGTGAAACTAGTACTAGAGAGACAGTTTGTTTCTAATAATAAAAAATTGTAATCAGGAAGGCAGATGGTGAAGTTGCAAATGGTATCAGGAGAATGACCTGAGGTGTTAAGTTTTCTTTCTTTAACACCATGACAACAAAAGCTCAACAGATCATATTCTAGACCCAAACTTTCAGTGTATAATAGAAGGAAGTGAAAACTTTTAATCTACCCGTTGAAGTTTACCCAAAACTTTCACCCATCAATCCTGTTTTTTAACCAGATGCTGCCTAATAGGAAGCTCTGTAATGAAAGCTGTAAGTTGTGTGAGTATTTATTTGCAAGTACATATTTACTGCTTGCCTCTGGGGAGAAAAGAGAGTTTGCTGTATTGAGCTGACTGATCTTGGTGTGTATTGAACTTGTCAAAGCTGAGGTTCTCTTTAAGCACCCACGGGTGTGTGGAATGAAGCTTCTCCTGCACCTCTAGGACTCTGCCTAGAGCCAGACTTGAGTGAAAGCTGTGTTTGGGGACCTGTGTACCCTCAAAGAATCCTGCAGAACTGTGAAAAGATATTTTCCTACCCTTCAAAAAAAGCACATGGGCTGTGGAGTACTCATTTCCAGGCAGAGGAGCTGTGGTGTCTGGAGCAGAGGCAGGCTGGCTCTGGTCTGTGAGTCAGCTTTCTGCTGGAGCTGTGGGATGCTGTACACACTGCAGGGGACTGGAGGAGTTCCTCTAACTTCCCATTCCAGCCTGGTAGTAGGACTGGGTATTTACACACTAACTTTTTTTGTTACATACTTCAAAAACATATGTATTGATTCAGTTTGGTGAGCTGATCTTGTTTAATGTGTTTCCTTGATTAAATACATCTGCTGTCCTAACGTGACAGTGCCTTCAGTTGTTTAGCAATTCATTTGCCCCACCACAAATAGTACAGATTGTCCCTGGAAACCAAAGAATTTCATTTTTTTTGTCTCATCTGACCCAGTGAGGGAACAGTTTTACAGAGTCAAGAAGCCTCAAGCAACAAGCTCAAGAAAACTTCAGAGTATGTCAATGTTTTCTTTTTTAAGCCACTTGAGAGTTATTAGTAACAGCAAAATCAGCTGTGGTGTTGTACACCAGGATGAGATCAGGCTTAGAACTTTTCTTTACCATTTTCAGAAAATAATATAATGTAATACATACTAGCCTTGAAATGCAGATGTCTAACAAATTCCTTTTGTAGGGGTTTTAATTCTTCATGCCAGCTCCAAAGCCACCTATTATAAAAGCTTTTGTGTGCATTACTGCTTTGTGAACACCTGAGTTGTAGAGCACAACTTGTCCCTGTCTTGCTTGATGGTTTATGAACCAACATTATGGCTCTGTTTGAATTTCAGGAGCTCCCTTAGCTGTAAATGAGTTATACTGATGGCATGGCTCTTTATTTTTAAATTACACATTCCTTATCTGCAGCATGTTTTCTCATTTCCCTTCTCCAGCCTTACAACTTCTTTTAATAGCTGGATTTCATCCCACCACTATATATCTAGTCCTCAAAGATGTTGTTGTTTGTCTGGAAGACTATTTCAATCCTCCTGGGTTACAAATATCTATTGACTTTGCCATTAGCTGAAATAATTTCAGACTTTGGGATTTTGTGCTTACATCTGCCTAATTTTAGTTTATCCTGCTCTTGCTGCAGTCATCCTGCACCTTATATTTTTTGTTTTCCTTTCTCACAAGACTTTTTGAGTTCAGACAATCCTTCATAAGGTTTTAGCCTGATTTTAGTTCAGCCTAATGTTTGCCTTTGCACTATTTGATGTCCAAGACAGTTGTCTCTCGTCAGGTTTTTTCCTAGATTCTTGCAGGCAATTTATTTCTAACCTTTCTTCTCTATCTAGATCTTCCCTCCCACCCTTCACCTCGCTTATGATGCAGGCTTCTTGGTTTGAAAAGCTCCCCTGTAAGGAGTATTAACTTTCTCTCCTTTTCACTCCCTGAGCTCCTTGGACCTCAGGAAGTCATTTAGTCTGCCAATTTTTTGTCATTCTGAACATGAATGCCAGACTTGCTTCTGTTTCTTCCCTTTTCTTTAGCTTATATGAAAACAACTTAATTTAGAGTTTGTTTTTTACAGCTGTTCTTTGCTACTGTTTTATTCACTTCTCACCAGCACCATCCCTGTGTTTCAAGATTTTCTGTTCTTATTGCCCAGGCAATTTGCACTGATCTAAGAATTATTCCAGTGGTTTCTATGTCTGCTGTGCTGGCTGGATCCTTTCTGCTGCCTAGCAGATTTAGTGAGCTTTTCTTCCTGTTGTTCTATTCTCTGCATCTACAGTTGTACTGGTTTGTGATTGTCCTTGTGCTGAATGAAAGATAGAGGCATGCCTTAATTCCTGAAGTGATGCTGACACCTAAAGAGAGGGTCACACATCACTGATTGTGGGGGCGTTTTAGGGCTGGGCATAGGATTTGGTTCTCAGGGAAGCCATGGCTGCCCCTGGATCCCTGGAAGTGTCTGAGGCCAGGCTTGGAGCCCCCTGGGACAGTGGAAGGTGTCCCTGCCCATGGCAAGGGGGCCACTGGATGATCTGTTAGGTCCTTCCAACCCAAACCTTTCTCTGTTGAGATACAGGGACCTCTCAAGCTCATTTCTGGCTCAGGCTGTGAACAGCTGAGGGGAATATTTGCTGTATAGCAAGCTGATGCTGTCTCTGTTGGCTCCCAGGGTGGTGCTCCTGCAGTCAAGGACTGCAATGTGCAATTCTTCAGTGGTTACTCCAGAACCATAGCACAGTTCAGGATGGAAAAGACCTCTAAGATCATTAACCCAGCAGTGCCAAGCCCACCACCAACCCATGCCCCAAGTGCCACATCCACCTGCCTTTTAAATCCCCCAAGCCAACCTCCTCCAGTGCTTGACCACTCTTTCAGTGAAGAAATTTCTGATTATCCCACCAGGCTGGCACCTAAGAAACTTCCATACACTGTGGGATTCACATTCTCTGAACCTGAGAGGAGCAGGAAAAGAAGGATCAAAACAGTTCTTATCTCATTGGCTGCTCCTGTGTTGTGCCAAAGCAGAATGCAAGGTGGAGATTGTTTGCCCAGAGTGAGGGTGTTTGGTTTCCTTGGCCTGTCAGTGCCAGGTGTGTGCAGACTGTGGGTCAGCAGGCACTCATCAGATTTTGGGCAGCTGAGTTGGGTGCTTGTGCAGATTCAGTTTAGATGTAGTGTAATATAGCATAGAATAATATAGTATAATAAAGTAATTATTAGCCTTCTGATTATCAACGGAGTCAGATGCATCATTCCTCCCGGACGTCGGGCAAAAATATCACCGATACTAGTCCCATCATTCTAAGTCTCCGGCGCTCCCGCAGTGTCTGAAATGAATCGCCAGGCGCTTGTTTTAAACGCACAGCGGTGCTCCTGCCGTGGTTGGGAGCGGGAGCGCCGTCCGCGCCCGGGGCAGCCCCGGGAGCGCCGCGGCCGCCGCCGGTCCAACACCGCCCCCTTCGGGCCCGGCAGCGCCGGAGCCGCCAGCGGGGCCGGGCAGGAGCGGCGGGAGGGAGAGGGAACGGGAGGGAGCAGGGCTCGGCTGCCGCCGGCAGTGACAGCCCGCCCGCCCCGCTGCCATCCCCGCTGCAGTCCCTGCCCAAGGCTGGCCGCACAGGTGCTCTGTCCGGGTGGTCACTGCTCTCCTTTTCCTGTGCGAATCCAGCCCCTGTGCCTGATCCAGACTGATCGGATCCCTATTTAGGGCCTTGGGTTTCATCTCACCCCCCCCCCCCCCCCCCCCGAAATTTTGGGTCAAGAAGTTAACTGTGAACAGCAATTCTTAGAATTGTGCCCGGAATTGTCTCCCTGCCTGCGCCTAAGCCCTAGGAGTGCCCAGGGCGCGGTGTGACTCGCTGCTCAGCAGTGAACTCCCGAAAGTAAAGTGAATAAGGATGGAAATGACTATTTTTCATCTGTAGGTGCCCGTGAGCTGCTCGTAGCGGCTGCCCCATCAAACAGCAGGGCTCGGGGGGCCTATCTCCTCCTTGGCTCCAGCAGAGGGTCGCTCCCTCCAACCCATCCCATCCCATCCCCGCGCCGCTCCCGGCCCCAATCCCACCCCCAATCCCAGCCCTCCGTTTAGCGCCAGCCCCTCGCTGCTCGCCATCCCCGCCGGAGCCAGGGCAGTGGCAGCAAACCTGCCTGCGCCGCGCGATGCTGCGCTCCAGCCGCTACCGCGGGGCGCTGTGCGTGCGCGCAGCCGGCCTTGAATAAGCACCGAGCACCCCGAACCCTGCGCTCCGCTCGGCTGCCGCTCCCCCGGCGGTGCCCGCGGGGCAGCGGGGCCGGCTCTGCGCGGGCGCGGCCGGCGCTGGGCTCGGGGGGCACCTCCCGCCCGCCCCCCGCCCGCCCCGCTGCGCTCCCCGCCCGCCGCCGCTCCGAGCAGCACCGCGGCTCCGGCTGCCGGGGCCGCCGCCGCGCACGGCCACCAATGCGGGGAATAGCGGCGGGCAGGCAGCGGCTCCGCGGCAGCGGGGAGGGCAGGTGAACTCCGGGGAAGGATGACCGGCGTGGCCGCGATCGTCTTTTTCTTGCAGCTCTTGCTCAGGGCGGACGGACAGGTCTTCCCAGGTGAGTGATGCCCGCCCGGCCGGTGCCCCGTTCTTGCATCCCCCCGGTACCCCCGGCGGTGGGCGGCTCTCCCAGCAGCCCGAACTCCGCGCCTCGTCCGTGCCTCCAGCCCCGCGGCCTCGCAGGGAGCTCCCGGTGCCACCCGGGGAGCGGCAGGGGATGGAGGCGCCTCGGAAGGCGCTGGCCAGCGGCAGCGAGCAGCCTCGGTACCCGCCGGTACCCGCGGAGGCGCCGGGGAAGGGATGCGAGGGGCTCTGCCCGGCCGTGCAGGGGTCCCGCCGGGGCTGGGGCCGGGGGAGACTCGCTCCTGCCAAAGTTGCGTGTGGCAAGAGGTGACAGCATCGCCTGTACTCTGGGATTCGCGACACGCGAGGCGTTTTTTGGTGGTTTGCGAGCCCAAGGCAGGAGCCGGCTCCTGCGGGATGTGCGGCGCGGGGGGAGCCGCTGCCTTTCCCCTCCGGTCAGGGGAAGGGGTCTGGGCTTGCTCTGGGAAGTTTAGGGGCAGCTGTTTCAGCACTTGCATGTCACAGCTCCGGGAACTTTCTCGGGGGGCTCAGCCACTCGGGTCGGCTCCTTCCCAATTGTCACTTTGTCTGTCGCTGATGTTTAGGAGTACTTTGCTCCCTGGCATGTGTACAGTAATAGTAGCCGGCTGTTTTCCCACTCCTACGAGTTCCTTTAGGCATAGTTTGAATTACTTGAAGATGGCAGGTGCTTATAGAGCTGGCTTTCTCCTTCTTGTGCTATTCTGTAGGTAATCCAAAGCTACATGGGTCTTGTTTTTCTCCTGGATCTTGCAATACATTAATTTTCTCACTGCAGTTTGTGCTCATGCTAAAATATAAGCAGTTATAGCTTTCTTCTCTCTTGACTTGGGAAAAAAAAAGTATTTTAAAACTACCTGTATGTTTAAGACGAGTAAAATTTCCCTGTGTTGTGTGGCTTAACATAGGGATACATCTCATTGCCCGTGACTTAGGCATGCTGGAGGCACGAAACTAAGTTGAGTTCATCTCAAACACAAGAAGGTTTTTGTGACTCGAAGCAGCAGCTCGGATGACTCCGTCTCGCTGTTTTAAAGCAGCAGTAGTGGCGTGTCGGAGGTGCTGAACACCGAGCCCACCTTCCCCCGAGCCCCTGGGCACAGGCTGGGCTCAGGCACGGGGCTGGCTGGCAAGGGCCGGGCAGACCCTCGCCCGAGGAGGTGTTGTCACCAACCCGGCTGGCTTTGACACCACCGGGATCGTGTTTACATTGCTAGGCAACTGCACAAAGCTCAGATTTATTAGAGAGGCTGGGAAATCTAACCTAGTTAAATAACTGCTTCCTTGAGTAAGCAATATGTGGAGCTATTTATTTCCCCCCCTTCTTCTCTCTCCCTTCCAACTGTTTTCGTGTTCTTGACACTTGTCATATCAATTGTGATTAGATCCCGGGCTTTTGATGAATCATTTAGCCAGATGCTTGGAAAGAAGAGTGTTCTGGGAAAATAGCAAAGTTTCAAGGGGGCAGAAGACACTTTGTGTTTGAGGGAGATAACGTAATATAAGCTAAATGCATGAAAATTTAACATATTTCAATTATTTTTAGGAATGCCATGAAATATTTTAATTATCAGTTAAGTGGAAATAGTAACTGTGAGGGTTTTTAAAAAATCATTAGAATCCCCTTCTCCCTCCTTTTTGAGCGTGCATCCTACCATCCAAAGTAAGAGGCACCGATTTTAATAACTGTTTTCTGAGCTGCTTGTGGTACTGAAATTAGAGAAAAGCTTTCTACTCTTAAAATAAATATCTGCTGTGAAGTGTACCGGTCTGGACTGTGTCCCTGTGGCTGATTTTTTTTTTTTTTTTTTTTTTTTTTTTGAATGGTAAAAAGCAAAATTTTGCAGGTGCACTTAGTACCTGAAAATTCCGTGAAGTTTGGAGTGGCTCCAGTTAAAGCCGTCGGTGTCTTTCCGCATCTTCCATCAGGTGGTGCTCTCTCCATAACTTTTAGGATGCAAATACCTCCCGTCTCCGATTATTTTTTCAAAGACTACTGCGTTTATACAGCAGCCTTTTGTTAAACATCCCGAAAAATCACTGTGCAAGTTGTTGGCTGTTACTTATTTTTTTTTTTAAACTTATTTTCTTAAGTGATCGCTGGACTAGGAAACAGGAAAGGCACAAGTCAAGAGGAAATGTAGTCGGTTCCTCTCCGATTTGCACAGCTGCTGCTGCTTTGTGTTATTCCCAATGTAAAATTAGGAATACTACAAAGAGACAGCAGAATGCTCATGGCTTCTCCCTGGCATACCTCACTTCATCCTGAGGGAGCTGGCTACCACTCATTTCTTTATGTAATTTCTCTATCACTCTATTTATAACCCTTCTCCCCAGCAATTACTTCCCCTTCCCTGCAGTCTCCGTATTTATTTGTAACTCAACATATGCTTTTCGAGGTTCTAAACTTTTTGTCGGCTCTAGGGTCAGCTGCTAATTAAATGCTTTACTTTTCCGTGCCAGACACAGAAGTAGCACCAGGTAATGATAGCGGTACCCAGTTCTTTCAGGATTTTGGAACAGCATTACTTAGAGAGAAGTTCTTCTCCTGAAAGTCCGTGTGTGTTTTTTCTCCCACCAGAACATGTGGGGTATTCCTGCAGTTGCCGCACACTTTGCTATTGTCTGTTTTGTGAGGATTTTTAGCACGACAGGGGGATAAATAGAGATATTAAAGTCATTTGCAGCTGTGAAAAAGCATCGGGGGCGGGGGGGAAGTAGGACAGAGGGTTTACATGGGAGCTGTTGACCTGAACATCAGATTATTTAACACTTGTTTTTCTTCTGATGGCAGTGCTTAATTTAATTTTCCCCCTGTCCTGCTCCTCGTTGTGCTGGCAGAGCTCGAACGCTCCCAAGGGCTGCTGCCACAGCGCGAAGTTGCGGCAGCTGAGAGTTCATTACACAAGGCTCGTCCAGCCAGGAGAGAAGATGAAAAGGGAGCAAACTGCAAGGAAATTTTTGGGGGAAGCCTTAATTTAGTAGGAGTTCATTGGCTCAGGTTTTGCTGTCAGTAAATTGGCGGTGAAAAACGGGCCTTTCTGAGCGAGCTGCTCTGTGTGGCAGTTGTTAACAATGCAGCCATTTAACTCAATAATCACTTTTCTCTCCCTCTGGGGAGCTGTTAGCGCCACAATTCCACTTTCTTTTTATCCCCGGCTGGCTCGATTTGTTTTCTAATACATAAACAATTAATCCTAAGAAGGTGATGTTGTGAAACTGCCTCTTTCGACAGCGGCAACGAAAGGTCACTGTGTGTATGAAGGCGTTTGTGAATCTCCGAGGGATAATCCTTCTCTTTTACAAATGCAGAGCCCTTTTTAACCATCCACCCTCCTGCAAGTCCCTGAGCTCTGCTTCTCTTGTTTAATTGCACTTTTAAAGTCTGTTATGCTCTGCGTGCAGGCCCACGTGCTCCAGTTTTCATTAATATTACGGGAGTGATTTGGGGCACTTACTGCAGAATATTAAAGTATATTTTTTTTCAGAAGGCACCACCATCTGTTGCCATGGAAACCCGAATAGTAGTCAAGATGTAGGTCTGAGGCTTTGAACCTCGAAAGCCACGGACAAGGGTTGTTTCTTATAGGAACAATTACTTTTGTACATGAAATCCAGTTAAGTGGGGAGAAGAAAGAGAAATAAATTGATCTGTTCAGCATTGCTCTGACAATCCTCTTGAATAACATTCAGCACAGAAGGATCAGTGTCTCTGATTCTCTCGGTGTGTATGGTGTGGGTTTTTTCAAGCTCATTATTTATCATAATAGTTGTTTTATGCCTCTGGTAATTTTCACTGTGATTTTATAAGTGAGGTGCACGAATGTGTATTGGCAGGTATTGTTCTTTGCTTGAATGGGAAGCACTGAATGTACAATGGAGAGGTGTGCATTGGAACTTAAATATTTTGGCAGTGGGAAGATTTGAGACTGATTTACCGTGGCCCTAATTAAGAAAAAGAATAAAAATAGCAGATGTTGTCTGAAATCCACCGACCAAAATCTGATTGTATACATGGGTTTGCTCAGTGATGAGAGTGATAACACTTCTGCTTTGCCACAGCAATCCTGCAGCCTGGTTGACATCCCCAGGAACCCTTACGGTGTTTGGGTGACGAGCAGCAGGATGTGTGTGTGTGTGCATTGCTATATAAAGCCCTCTGTCTTTCTAGAGAGACATCCCTTAATTTTTTATGGAAACTGCTGCAGTCTGTTTCCTCGATGTCTTGTAAGGCACAGATTAAAAATGTAGCTGAGCTTCCAAAAAAATGCTCATAGGAACATCCAGAGATGAGACTTTGCTTACATGTATTTGAAATAGCAGCAGCATGCAGGGGTGAACCTGCACCTGCTGCTGTGAACAAGTTGTAGTCCAGGTTCCCATCTGTGAAGGAGGAAACCTTCTGTGTCTCCCCTTGCCCCAGTAGCAGAGGGCTCCACTCCCCTGAGGAAGGGCTTGTGGGTTGCCATTCCTTGGCACTGTGCTCATATTCTTGATAAGAAGGTGGTATATGGCTCTTCTGGTATTTCTGGAAGGTTTTATGGAGCAGCATTACTTGGCTCATTGAAGCCAATGTATTTGGCCTGGAGTCACTTTTTTCATACCACTCACAGTTCCTGGTTTTCTTATTTTTCTTTAGCTGGTGCTCTCCCCTGTTTGTGCTGGATGGTACTACTTGGATGTACCTTCATTTAGAGGGTCTCTGCTTTTTTTTGAGACATCCTTACCTACCTCCTACCCTGCCACCTTCCTGGCCTGGTGCTGTCCCTTACTTTGAATGCCATTGCAAGCAAAAGCAGAGAAAAAGAGCAGGCACATAAAGGTGGTGGATGTTGTTGATAGCATCAATGAGGACTTCTCACAGCCTGGTCCTATTTTTCTGTGCACTTGTCATTACATAACAAAAAGGGGTTCATTATTGTGAGCTCTAAAGATCATACATCTTCATGGTAAAGGAGACAATTACTGTCTTAATCAGACTATGCATCATTTAATCAGTCCTGCTTGTTTTTTAATATCCAATAAATACATCCCATCTATCACTGCAGTTCAGAGATGTCAAATGCTTCGTAAACTGGATGGCAGGACATTGCACGTTCCAGAGGAAAATGCTAATAGGAAATAAATTTCAGCTAAAGAACACAAGGATCTCTGGAGAAAGGAGGCTGTTAAGGTGTTGTTTAATGCCCCAGTTAAAGATGATGTAATTCTAGGAAGTCCTGGTAAAACAGGACAAGAAACCCCAGGAAGAAAGAACCTACTTAGTGCTTGGTCTCCTCTGGTTATCTTGTTTTCTTTTAAGTAGTGCTTGTAAATCAATCCAAGGCCAGTTGCTTGATTTCTTTTCTCCAGCTGGATCCCCCTGGGAGTGCAGCCTTGGGAATTCAAACCGACTTGGTGAATTCTGCTGCCGTTTGAAGCCGTGCTGCTGATGTAGTTGAAGAATGATTGAGCTGCTTATGAATTTTGGGAGGATGGGACCTGGCTCTTATTCCTTGATATTTTTGAGTTCATCTCTCAGGAAGGCTGTGGGGTTTGACAGCTGATGATGTTGTGTGGGCACAGATCAGTGCTGCAGCCTGAGCAACCTCCGGTTACGCAAAGCTCTTTGTTCAGCCATGCTGCTCCCTTTGTGCTGGAAGTGCTCAAAGTGTCCCATATCTCATGTTTTCTTTGCTGAAACGGCTTCAGATCTGGCTTTACAGAGGAAACAGAGTTTATCACTTTTTTTTCCACATATATCCTTGTCAATCTCAGCTTCGTTCCCGGTAGTGACTGTGTTGAATCACTGGGAAGCAGCTCCTGGCTGTGAATTCAGCTGTGGAGTGAAGGAGGGCTGCTCCACTCTTCTCCTCTGCCATGCTGTAAAGAACAACAAAATCAAGAGTATTGCCACTTCAGCCAGAGTTTATCCTTTTTTTTTTTTTTTTTTTTTTTTTTTTTTTTTTTTTTGTTGAGAATCAATCCTTCCCTCTTTGAATTTGAAGAAAGTATCATTACCTGTGTGAGCAGAAGTAGGGCTTCAGGCTGTGCTGGGGATGTTATTGGAATATTGTGCTTTGACTCCAGCACTGCAGAATTCTTTCTGCTACCTTAATCTGAACATGTGTGAATCTTCCTCCCCTCAGTACTGATTCAAAGATCAGCCTTCAATAGCAGAGAGGAGAAAATAAATCCTAAATAGGCAAATATACCAACTTTGAAGTAAGCTTTCAGGGTCTTTTATTTAATGACAAAGTGTGGAGTCGGGGATGGTAATGGTGCCACGTGGTTTTGTTTATTTGAAAAGATAATGATGATTTGTAGGAGTCAAAAGCAGTGTGTGATTGTGACCAACTAGTAGAAGTAGGGCACAAAGCAGGGGAGGAAGAAGGGAATTAAAGCAGTCTGCTCTATAATGGGCCTTTCTTCCTTTAGAAATGTTTACTGGAAGTGCAGGAGCATTTGCTGGATAAGCAGAAGAGCACTTCTGTCAGCAGGATGGGAAGCTGCTGAGCTTGATGGTTCGTTTCTCCAGAAAAGGGATTTGCTGTCAACATGTACCCACTTAGGTGGGGGCAGCCCAAATCTCATTCTGCATTCCTAGGTGGGAATTCAGTGCTCTAATGGGAACAGTTGTTGCTGAAAGGGTAAAGTGCAGTGTATTTCTACCACAGTCAGTCATTCTCAGGGAAATATTTTGTAGTTTTGATGTTTCTGCAGAGGTCTGTGGCTGAGAGGTAGATTTAAAAAGCCCCAACCAGTTGAGGCAAGAGGCTGTCTGTGTAACTCTGCCACTGCTTTCAGCTGCTACCAAGAATTTTTTAGTAACTTGTTCTTAAGAAAAGCAGCAAGATAAACAAGAATGAGCTATTTCTGGTGTTTTCCATTCACACCCACCTGTTTAAAAGGGGTGAATCTCTCTAGAAAGGCTGTTCCGGGCTGTCTCTGGTCTCTGGCTTGGGTGTGATTGTCAAGTGGCTGGGCAGAAGTGCTTGTGACCTCCTCATTGTTTCTCCTTGTTACCTTCTCATCCCGGACTCCAGAGGCAATTGCCAGTTTTGCAATGGTTACCAACTCCTCTCCTAATGAGCCTCTTTAATAGAAACTCCCTTTCCCCTCTCAGTTGTTTATTAAACCTGAAGGGATGGCTTTGTTGTGTAGTAACTTTGGAATGCTTGAAGAGCCAGCTGCTAACTGCTTTAGAGGCACAAATTGCTGGGGCTTTTTGATGTCCTGAAGAATGTTTTCTCTGCCGTTGTATCAGGGGGAAACAGAAACAGCAGCAGAAACATGAGCAGTGCCACAGTCAAGCAAGAAGGGTGGCAGCTGACAGGATCCTGGTGTCGGGTGGGATTAGTGATGGAGATTGTGATGGGAAGGACAATGGCAAATTTATAGCAGAAGGAAGAGAAATAGAAAAGGGGACTTTGCCAGAACAGAAACAGTGAGGAAGCAGACATAAAGTAAAGTTCTGAAGTGGGCTGCTGGATGCTCTCAGGCTGGGAGGGTGGCTGGCACTGATAGAATCTCCCTTTCTTTCAGCTAAATGTCCACCAGAGTCATTGTGAGATAGCTCATGGCTGCAAATTTTGCTCCTTAGCCTGAAATGTGGGGTACAGCACCTAGCTCTTATCTTTAATTTCAGTGATTGAGCATCTCCCTTCACAAACCAAACTGATGTGCATATTTTGAATTTACCAGCCACCCATTCTAGGTTTGCTTAGAAAAGCATCTATTTATCTGTTATATTTGCCAGTTGCTAATATTTTAAGAGCCTTAACCATGCCAGCAGCAGTTCTCCCTGGTGTTCCTCCAGCTCAGCTGGTATCTCACAGCTCTGCTCGTGTGCTCACACGACAGTTGCACACTGTTTATTCCAGAAATGGGAAGGAATAAGCATGTGAGAGGAAAAGCCTGTTATATTTACACTCTGCAGAACACTGCTGCTGTACCTCAGTGGCTGATCACTGTGGCATTCACATTCCCTGGACATGATTCCTTTGCCCAGGGTTTTTCTCCTGGGAAGCTGAAGGGCACAGAGAGGCCTCAGAGAAAAGGAAAACAATTCTGATCTCATTTGCTTCTCCTGTGCTGTGCTCACATGTGCAATGTGTTTGGAGATTGTTCACCCACAGGTGATTGTTCCATTGCATTCTGTGTGAGTTGTTTTCACTCTTTGGCCAATCAGGGCCAGGCTGTGTCAGGACTCTGGAGAGAGTCACCAGTTTTCATTGTTATCTTTTAGCACTCAGTCGGTATCCTTTCTGTATTCTTTAGTGTAGTATAGCATTCTTTAATATAATATAGTATCATAAAGTAATAAATGAGCCTTCTGAGAAGGTGGAGTCAGATTCATCATTCCTGCCTTCATCAGTGGCCCTGCACTTACAATAGATCAGGATATTTTGGGTACCTCAGTGGACCTCTGGGCCTGGGTCAGAGCCTGTGCCAGACAGCCCAGATGTGCTTCAATTTGTGCAGCAGCCAACCCTAATTAAACATCCAGGAGCCATCACCCACCTACATAAAACCAGTCACTCATCTTTGCCCCTTCTCTTCAAAGATCTGGTTTTGAGCCTTTCACCTGAGACTGATTTTTTGTGTTGCCTTGCTGGCTCTGGCTGCTCAGGGCACAATCAGCTGATGGATTTGACTTTCAGAGGGGTGGCTGGGAGCTCCTGTGGTCTGGCTGCTGGGCCAGCACTGACTCATTCCCTCTCTGGAAGGTGCCCTGGAGCCTCTGCTGCTCTCCTGCCTGGCAAGGCAGGTACAGAGAGCAGGGCTGGATGGCTGCCAGCACTCCCCTGACTCCATGGCACAAGCAGTGCATTTGGAACTTACCAGGGATGCTGCATTGCACCCACTGTTTCATTTTGGGTAGTGGGAATTTACTTGTTTGTATAAATTAAATCTAGGCCCACTTGGACTTTGCAATAAATACAATCTGAATAATTATTTTGTTGAAAAAATAGCTGCTCTAAACCAGGCACTTCGCTGCAGTTCTTGAGGTTCAAACATTCCACCAGGGAGCATGAATCCATGTGATCCAGTAAAAAATAATAGGTTTCAGAAAAAAAAAAAATAAATCTCATTTTAAAAGAGATTTTTGCTATGCAAATGTTGGTCAAAACATTTCCCCATCTTCCTGAATAAATTTTTTGTTGGCCAAAGGGTTTCCTACGCAAACAGTAAATATTTTTATGATTAAAACATGGGAGATGCTGTATGTACTAACAGCTATCAGCACGTGGCAGGAATGATCAGAGAAGTGGAAAGCTTGGAAATAAACACAGTGTCTCTGTTGGCACAGGGATAACCCTGGAGACTGCCAAGGCCAGAGCCTGCAAAAATATGAAAGTATAATTAATTGTCCTTAAATGAACTTACCAAGCAAAAATAACCCTTTTAAAGTAAACACCCAACTTTGCATCTTTTGTAATAAAGCTTTTCCATGTGCATAAGATTTCCATGTTCTATAAGGTGTTTATTAAGATTTCTGTGCTTGTTTATTGTAAAAGAAAATCAACAAACAGAGTACAGCTGCACTGGACATCTGCTTTACACTTGCACTTTGATTTTCTAGTAATAATACAAAACCATTTCTGATAATGGCTGGGAAGAAATGTTTTGGAATGTTACTTGGTGATTTCTGAAGGTCACTTGGCACTTCTCTATACTGAATCACTCCTGGGTTTTGGTGTGATTTTTTTGGTGTGGGTTTTTTTGATGGTGTGGTTTTGGTTGGTTTTTTTTTCAGTTTTGTGGGGTTTTTTGTTGGTTTTTTTTCTGGGTTTTTGTTTGTTTGTTTGTTTCTTGTTTAGTTTTGTTTGAGTTTTTAAAGAGGTTTTGCTTCCATGCTGACGAGCTGCTCCTGCTAACAGAATGCTCAATAAATGAGCATTTCAGTGAAAGAAATATTAAATTTCCTTGTGTCCTTTAGTGTAATTCCCAGTGGTCATTGACTTCAGGGTGACTTGCAGATCTATAAAACATGAAACAGCAGCAGCATTAAAATACATAACCCCCAAAACTGTAACATCCTGCTTGCCAGTGTAATTCATGCTAGAATTGCTGCAGAAAATACAGGAGAGTTTTTGGATTATTCACTTTGGATTACCCACAGAGTTCTTCCTCATAGGGGATGGCAGGGGGATCACTCATCACATTCAGACTTCAGATGCAATTTCCATTCAAGTTGAGAACATTTAGAAGTAGTTCCTTTACAAGTTTTTGCTTAGTGATGGTAAACTTTCACATTTTTGGTTCTTATAAAAAAAGCCAGAGTTGAGCATCTCAAACAGAAATTTAGCAGAAATCCTGAGTAGTATTACAATGTAAATCCAGAGTGAAGGTGCATACAAAGTGATTTTTGAGTGGAGGAGAGAGCTCTGGGGGTGATTAATGCTGAGATGGTTGAGAGGACTGACTGGCAATTGGTGCCATATTTGCATCAAACTGAACGTGGGTTTGAAAAGCAGCAAGTGCACAAGGGCAGAATGTGCCACCTGCTGTGCTTGTATTTTAAAAAGTATATGTCAGGGTGTTTTTTCTGCCTGGAATATTCCCCCTGAGCATCCTCTTATTTCCAGGAGTGACAAATTAACATATTGAGGGTACACACAAGTGACAGCAATTTCTCCTCTTTTGAACAGAGATTTACAGTATCTAAATCCATTTAATTTCTGGATCTCTAGCTGAGAATGGAGCTGTGAAGGGGAGAGTACCTCAGAGGGAAGGAAGGGGAATAAGGGAGAAATATTTAATGTACAGTGAAAGGAATAGAATGAGATAAAAACAAGCAAATAATTACTTTGGGCATTATGAAAATCTTACTGCAGATCCACGAGGCTGTGGAATTGTCCCAGAGGAAATGGTGGGAACTCTGTCTGAGTCACTTTAATTTAGACAGGACAAAAAAATTGAACAATCCACTGCTGGCTTTTTTTCCTCTAAGACTTCTGACTTTATTATAATGCTGTTGAAGAGGGAACAGAAGAGGAGGTAGAGTGAGGAAAAAAAAAAGGTGTGATAATGCTGTATTTAGCATAAGTGATAACACTTACTAATGCTTCTCTGCTGTTTCTTAATTAATCTGATTATCTGTTAAATATCAACAGCACCATGGTGAAGGCAAGATTGTATCATGTGCCCCTCCAAATCCCCCTCACCCCCAAATCTGCATTTAGATTCACCTAACCTGGGGCAAATAGTGAGTGTGGGATTAAAAAGCCCAACCAGCAGAGCACACCACAAACAAACAAACAACCCCACCAAAAGCCTCACCCAAACCCCCCAAGCAAACAGAAAACCAGCCCAAACAAAACCCAATTAGAAGTGCAATATATCGTTTGTAGGTGCTGAAGAAGCACATAATGTACCAGTCAGAGAGAGGAGGAGTGTTAAGCATGTGATGCTTTATTTCTGTAGCAGAATTCCTGAGTGCTCGTGGGTGAGTTTTGGAGAGCTGAGGCAGGGGAGCATCAGCTCTTACCCTGGGGGGCTGAGGTGGGACCCCAAAAAGGGCTCTAGATGTCACATCACAGCTGCACTCAGTGCTGCTGTGTGAGGGGTCCATGCAGGACCCTGAGCACCCTAAAAATCCCTGAGCTGCCAATGGGGAATGTGAAAAATGCTTATTTTATGATTGGCTTTTCTCAAATATTAAAATGAATATTATATGTGTTATGTTAGAAAGTTATGCTATGTTAATTCTCTTAAGTAGTGTGTCAAATATAGTTTTAGGTTATAACATAAGTTTAAAATAGAAACTATGCTATGTAAGATACTTTTTTTAAAGAAAGGACTCCAAGATAGCAGCCACAGGACACCTGAATCTTTGAGATAAAGAATTTATTGCTCTCTTGTCGAGTACTTCCTGCCTTGCTCAGCCCTGCAGACGCCGTCAGGATTCAGAGGAAGAAGCTGACACTGCCCAGACAGAATCCTGTGTGTGAATGGAATTGATGCATCATGGATGAGGTGTATGAATATGCAACAGGCTGTTGCTTTTAAGGCTTAATCCTCTGTTAAAGTGAGGCCTTTTTTGGGCTTATTTTGCCCAGGAAAAAGGTACCAGGACCATCCATAACTCTTTGTTTGTATTGCCTTGTATTGTCCTAATCCAAATTGTCCAAATTATTATTACTCTAATTATATTACTTTTCATAACCATTTTATTACTATTAAACTTTTAAAATTTTAAAAACAAGTGATTGGCATTTTTCACAATGGGAACATCACATTATGTTAATGTGGGTTAATCCTCAATCTCTGAGTGCCTGAAAGGACAGGGTTGAACACAGAGCTCTGAGGTGGGCTGGTGAGTGTGTCTGAATGCTGGTCAAAGTCCAGAAATGCTATAGCTGTGGAGAAACCTGAGAGGAAATTAATAATTCTCTCTGTGGAGCTCAGTTTGCATAGTGTGCAGTAAATAATTCATGGGCCCACGGAGCTAACAGTAAGAATAAAACAAAATATTGAGTAGCTGCCCCTCCAGTCAGGGCCATCCATCTTTTGCACAAACAACTAAAGGTCCCGTGGCAGAAGTGTGTGCTCAGGAGATTTTTTTCAGTCAAACCTGCAAGAAGACTGGCACAGGTTTTTGTGGGTAACCTTTTACTATTGCAGCTAATACCCTTGGGAAAGGTTGATTATTTATTGATGGTAATATTTCTCTTTTCTTAGTGTGCATTTGTGGCAGGCAAGCCCATCACCTGAGTGGTCAGGAGTTTGTTGGCTTCTCTTTTTGGCTGCATGGATGTACAGAGGGGTTTGCTGCTCTGTGTGTAACTCTGCAACACCCTCAACTTTTTTTATATCACCCCAGAACTGATAAAGCAGGGATATGAACAGAAGTTTGGGCATTTGGGCAGAGCAAAGCACTTTTCCAGTCTAAACAATTTGTGGTTCTATGTTGTGAAAGAAGCTCTTGACAAGCCACTGGAATCTTAGGGAAATGTGTTGGAATTAATAGATTTGCTTTTTGCTGTCATAGATTTAAATTCCACTGGCACCTAATTCATGCAGGAAGGCAGAGCTGTCACTTCTCAGGCTCTGTCTGTGTCAGGATGGTGGCTTAGATAATTGTTCAGAACTAGATGGCACTGGAAATTTTTCTTTTATGAGAATTCAGGACAAAATGGGAGCCTGGAAACTTAACCTGTATTTTATTGGTAGTACAGGTCCATAGAGCTGTGCAGGCAGCTCCTCTGTGAGGTGATCATGAGGGGCTGCCAGGAATTTTACTGTGGTTTACACTTGCAAGGAGGCAGTTGGACTGCAATGAATTGGGATTTGAGCCTCTGTGGGTTTGTTTAAATTTGTATTTGCCACGTGGTGCACTCATACTTCTTGTTTGAACCAAAATCAGCATCATGTACACAATTAAGGTCACCCTGTGCTTCACTGGAGTATGGAAAGCTGGGTGGGGAAACCAGTGCTGTTGCAATTAAATGGAATCATTTGAATCCCATTAAAGACAAAAAGGAGGAGAGAAATCACTGTTATTTATCAGTCAACTTGAGGGAATTAATATCTTCTGAAAATTAGCTTCAACCCTGTTTTTTTTTTTGCTATTGTTCTCAGCATTGATATTACTGTAGAGTTAAAGAGAACAAATTATAATGAGTTTTTTCCAAACTTTCCCTTTTCTTTGTGCCCCTAGGTTTCCAATCCATTTTCCTTACTCTGCTCTCTCCTTTTGCAAGGCATTTAGTGGCTGTTCATTCCTGCTGTGCTCCTGCAATGCCCATCCATGTTAAATGATATTCTAGGAATTTAGAGAGGCACAGCAGCAGGTGTTTGTCTGTGTGCTCATAGTGTGTGCCCAGTAAATCTGCAGATCCTTTCCTGTTCTGAGCCTGTCAGGGTGACTGGAGTTATTTAGGAAACCTCTAGATCTTCCCCTGTGACAACTCTGTCAAGAGAAGTGAAAAGGTAAAAGATAGCAGTGGTTGAAAATGTTTTAGCAGGTTTTTCTTAGTCTTTGGTCTTGAGTTTGACTTTCACCCATGTTTGCTAGATGGAGGGAAGGCAGGAGAATGGTCTCCTGGTTCTTGGCATGAACTTGGTTCATGCCAAGCTGCTGGTGCAGGGAGGGAAGCCCTGCTGGAGGGGATCTTCCTGTGCTGCTGGGCTCTGCTTTTCTCCTCCTTGGGCTCATCCCACCCAGCCACCAGTGCTTCACCTCACTTCTCCAGGGCTGCTGCCTGCTGGGGAGTTGTGTTGAGAATGCAACGCTCAGCAAGGGTCTGGAAACCTCTGAAAAGTCCAGCAGGACCAGGGCAGGGATTGTCCCCCTGTGCTGGGCACTGGGGAGACCCCACCTCGAATCCCAGGGTCGGTTCTGGGACCTCGTGACAAAGACCTGGAGGGACTGGAGAGCGTCCAGGGAAGGGTCTGGAGCTCCAGGAGGGGCTGAGGGAGCTGGAGAGGGGCTCAGCCTGGAGAAAAGGAGGCTCAGGGGGGACCTTGTGGTTTTGCACAACTCCTGCCAGGAGGGGACAGCCAGGTGTGGGTTGGGCTGTGCTCCAGGGAACAGGGACAGGAGGAGAGGGAACATTCTCAGGCTGGGCCAGGGGAGGTTTGGGTTGGATATTAAGGAAAATTTCTTCATAGAATGGGTTGTCAAACACTGGCACAGCTGCCAAGGGCAGTGGTGGAGTCACCACCCACGGGGGAAATTAAAAGGTGTGTGGATGTGGCATCTGGGGACATGGTTTAGACATGGCTTGGTCAGTGCTGGGTTAACAGTCTGACTCAGTGATTTTAGAGGTATTTTCCAGCCTAAACAATTCCATGATTCAGCATTGTGGGAGAAGCTTGTGGCAAGTTGCAAAAATCTGGGAGAAGCATGGTGGAATTAAGAAGTTTGCTTTTTGCAAAATTGCAATTTTCTCTTTGTCATGGAGAGAGATTCTAGTGGCATGGAATTCATGCAGGAGGAATTCATGCCACTTCCTAGCCTGTCTGTCAGAACAGGAATTTAGCTAATTGTTCAGGAATAGATGGAACTTGGAATTTCTCTTTTATGGGAACTCAGTACGAAATAAAAGCCTGGAAACTTAAACTGCAGTTTACTGGCAGTGCATGTCCTTAGGACACAGTAATAAAAGAGTACAAAGTAATGGAAGCAGGAATTGCATCTCCAAGCTAAATATTTATGTATGAATTGACCTTGGCTCTTTCTACTCCCTTCCTTGCACTTTAATATTTTAAAGAGGAAGTAAATGCCAATTGAAAATTATTTGTTGTATTGAATACTGTTCCCCTGGATACCTCTCATCAGATGATAACTTTGATTCCAAAGATATTAGGGAGGAGGAAAATGTTTATGTTGCTGTTTTACAGCAAGGCAAATCGAGTACAAGAACATTATCTGTAATATATGAGTAATTGCACAAGGAAATGATTTAAAGAAAATGTATTTAAAGATGAACATGAATCAAGGTTTCCCTCCCCCAGCCCCTTATGATACTGCACTGTTAATTAATTCTTTCAGACTCAAGGATATCACAGCTCTCTGTCTGCTCCTGGTTTACCAGGAAAATCAAAGTACTCTGACTCACCACTCTTGTATTTGGTAATCTCACAGGTGAGAATGAGATCTTGCCTATTTTAGCTAACTTCAGCTTTCCTAGGGGGCAAAGCAGCCCAGTGAATGTTGCACTGAAATCGTGCAGCCTGTGAGAGCTGGGCTCCCTTCACAGCACTCTTCATGCTCCATCAGGGAGCAGGTGGAGCTTTGGTATTGTGTTACTGTCATATTTTTTGAAAAATACCTTTGTCAGGATTTTTTCTCTTGGGAAGCTGAGAAGCCTCAGAGAAAATGAAACCAATAATTATTTGATTGCTTCTCTTGTGTTTTGTTGCTTTAGAATGTAGTTGGAGACTCTTTATTCAACATGGGAATTGTTTTTCCTTGATGACCAGTCACAGCCAGCTGTGTCAGACTCTGAGGAGTCAGTCAGGAGTTTTTCATTAGTAACTTGTTAAGCCTTCAGTCTGTATCCTTTCTGTGTTCTTTAGTATAGTTTAGTATAGCATTAAATATAACATAACATTAACATACCATAATGCAATGCAATGCAATGCAATGCAATATAATATAATATAATATAATATAATATAATATAATATAATATAATATAATATAATATAATATAATATAATATAATATAATATAATATAATATAATATAATATAATATAATATAATATGCAATATTATGCAATATAATATAATATAATATAATATAATATAATATAATTAATATATTCCTTCTAAGAACATGGAGTCAGATTCATAATTTCCTCCCTCCCACAGGAGACCCCAAAATACCACATGTTTAGATCAGGGATTTGGAGGCTCAGCTTCCCTGGTCCAAACTCTGTCCCCATCTTGTTTGATAACCTCAAGCAAGTGAATTGTTTCCATGTCTCACATGAGTCTGTTGTAAGGAGCATCCTTGGTTCTTTTCCATCTCTCAGGAGTTTGGGGGTGTTTAATGAGCACTGGGGAGTTATTTGAAGGTCTCCTGATGGAAGGTGCCACGGGGGTGTGTGTTTTCAGGTTAGCTGCTATTTCTCAGTAGTACCAAAGGATAACCTCTCAAGAAGGTTTGTTTGGATCTTGGCTGTCAGCCATGAACACGTGTTCAATAAAATCAGTGGAGCTACTTCTTGTTCACCTTCCAAAAACCTCAAGAACACTGCGTGGTGCCAGCTCTTCCTTGGAGGAAGAGATCATGGAATCATGGAATGGTTTGGGTTGGAAGGGGCCTTAAAGACCTCATCCCACCCCTGCCATGGCAGGGACACCTTCCACTGCCCCAGGGTGCTCCAAGCCCTGCCCAGCCTGGCCTTGGGCAATGCCAGGGATCCAGGGGCAGCCATGGCTGCTCTGGGTATCTCCTTTACTCCTTCCCATGGACATGGATAATCCACATGAACCTTCCTGAGGCTGAGCTTTCCCAGCTCTCCTTGTGTGTCATCTGCTGCAATCCCTTCATTGTTGCCTTCTGCTGGATTTGCACCAGGCCATCATGTAATAATTGTGTCTGTGTGTCTGCTTTAATCCTCTCTGCACACATCAACCCTAATGCAAAACCTCTTTGTACTGTCACATTTTCCTCTGTGTGTATTTTACACATACATGTATATTTTAGGGTTTATTTGGAGGTAGCTGATGCACAGGGTAGGATTTCCCAGGTGATTCTAGCTTGATTAAATTTCAGTGTGTGCTTGCTCAAATATTTGGCTTTGCTGAATAAATTGGTGTATTATGTTCATCCTGATTTACTGTCTCAGTGCTGTCCACTTGGTACAGAAAGCTAATAATCAGAGTGTCAGCAGCTGTTATATTTTCATTTAAGGGAAAACATACTAATTCTTTTTGGAGACAATGTACAAGAGGAGAAATTTATTTTTTGTGTCACATTGACTTGTCTATAATTTTTTTTGCTAGATGCTGAGTTTTTTTTTTTTTTTTTTTTTAAGAGCTTCTTGAACAATTTATTTGGTTCTTTTGGAGAGCTGAAAATGCTTCTAGTACTTGGCCTCATTAAAGTGTGGATATCCCTGATGTCTTGTGGCTTGGGCACTAGGACTAAACCTAGCTAAGAAGCAAGCTAAAGTGTGTTTTAACTTTGTAAATTATAAAAAACCAAGTCGGTTTTGTCTCCTGTGGTGGGTTGGGTGGCTGGGGCTGTTTGTGGTTTAACTCACATTCATAGGGAGTGGTTTGTGGTTTAACTCACATTCATAGGGAGTGGTGCTACCAAGTGTAGTGCTGCATATTTGACACCTCCAAAATCCCTTTTCTGCCAGCACTCTCTTTGAGAATTATTTTTGATCACATCTTAATATAGCAGAGCAGTCTTTGTAGGAGAAAGAGGGCTGTTTCTTTTTTCATTGATGGAGCTGAAGTAGAGAGAGCTCTCAGTGGAGGCAGACTCCTGCTGTGCTGTGGGTGAGGGCTGTGTGCCCAAACCACCCTGGCTAGCCTGGCTTTGCTCCTGTGGCTCCACTGGCACCTCTAGTTCCCATTACAGCTTTGACAGCCCTGCTGTCTGTCTGCTTGGAGCAGTCTTGTTAAATTTAATGATTTCTGAACTCTTCCCCTGCCTGCCTGTGGTAGTGTGTGAACTGCAAGCACTGCAAGTATTCCTGGAAAAAAAGCAGGTTGGAGAGTATTTTAAATGTGTGTATTAAACAGAGTAAGGGAGAGCTCCTGTGCTCTGAACCCCCCTGTTTTGGTGAGGAAAGGTGTGGGCATTTGTCTGGACTTGTGCACGTCCACGAGCTCAGCAGCGTGGTTGGTGTAGCTCTCACCTTGCCTGAGTCTGAAGGAACTCCTAAATTGTTCTTAACAGATGGAAAGGATGGTTTAGGATGAGGCTTTGCTGTCTGAGCTGATTGCTGAGGCTGTGCAGACTCCTGTGGCTGCAGAGAGCCTTTGGTTGGTGTTGGAGAGCCCCCAAGGAGACAGGGTGAGCCTCAGTCCTGTCTGCAGCTGTGCAAGTGGGGGCAAAACTAGCTCATTTACCTCTATCCCAGCAGTGTCAGCAAGACAGGAAGAAAATGTGTCAGTTTTCACTGTATTCTTGCAGCATTGCTTACTTTTTGGGGGGAAATTTTCAAGTTTTATATTACACGATGTAGGAATTGCAATGGAGTAATTTATTGATGAGTGAAATCAAAATCAATACTCCAGCACTTGTTGAGGAGCAATCCTTGGCAGAAAGCATGGAAACTCTGCTTCAGTTCAGAACAAAACAGTCCTTTGGAATGAACAATTAAAATCTATTGATTTTTAACTTGGAGGTATTAAAGGAGGGAAGTTTAGTGTCAGCTGCTAAATTGCTTTCTTTGAGCACTGTTTCCTCACCCAGATAAAGCCTTGCATGTAGAGCTGACTGCTTCTTTCCTTTCCCCCTGGCACCTTCCTCCAAATCTCTTTCCACATCTGTGCTGAGCTGTGGATAAGCACGGGCTGAAAATTGTCAGAATTACCAATGGGAGTAGAAATATTTCTGAATTGGGTTGTAAAACAAGTGTTTTTGTGAAACCTCTGCTGGCTGTGGGAACCAGGTGAACTTTGGCAGGATGTTTTTCAGGTTTCCCTGCTCCATGTGTGTCCCATCCCTGCCCTGTGCATTTTGTACTGGGCAAAAATGCTAAATTGTGAATTCTCTCCCAAACCAGACGTTGAGTCAAATGATTCTCTTGGGGTTTTTCTATGAGTTAAAGGATACCAGTCTGCACAAAATCTCTCCACACAAGCTGGTGATTCTTAGCAAACCTGGGAATAACCCTCTTGTTCCCACAAATCCATGTGGCAAATATTTTACCTAAAAAAAAGGAACCATATGAACAAATTTTGGGTCTTGGAGTTGATTTTATCCTCCTTCCCCACTCATTTTTTAGGGTTTAACACTCAAAATGATGGAGCTGCCTGTAATTGAAACAGTCTGCTCTGCACTTTTTTATTTTCCTCTAAACGTTGCAGATTCTTATGTCTGTTTTGCAGTCCTAAAGGTTTAAGAGTAGGTATTTATATCCACTTGTGCACATTATTCTTATGCAGAAGAGGGGACAGAGGCTTCAGGGGGGGCCTTGAAGGCAGTTCTATTAATTCTAACAAAGCTGGAAAGTTGATTAGCAGTCCCATAAGCAAATGTTGTGGTTTTGTTTTGTTTGAATTTCTCTGCTGTCAATAATTAAAGGTAAATTACAGTGTTTAAAAAAAAGTTTGTGGAAAGATTGTAATTTGCATATATGGGCCAAAGTCTTCTCAGGTTTGGTAATTTCCAGTGCAGCAGGAAGGGTGCTTAAGGAAAGGCTTGGGGAGGAGATGAAATTCAGATTTGAAAAGGAAAACCCTGGGTGTCTGATGTATCTGACTTTCATTGGTGCTGCTCAGAGATAAAATACAAGCAGCACAATTTTGCCTGTGCCTTCAGCTGTATGGAGGAGACATTAGAGCATTCTTTGAATTGATGTGAAGGTTTGTGCTTTAACAGCTGGGCAGCTGTGCTCAAGGGTCTGCTTCAAAGCCCACGTGTGGGAAAACTCCTGGGCACTCCTTGGAGCTGACCCTTGGCCATCTCCTCCTTCCAGCTTTGCTTGCCCAGATGAATCTGGGGGTTTTTAAGTGATCTTTCTCTGTGAGTGTGGCATCTCTGTTTGCAGACCTCTGACAGGATTATTACCCACACTTCAGCTGGCAGAGGGTTCCCCTCCAGGAGGGGAAGGGGCTCAGCTCAAGTCCCAGCAGGGACAGGGACCTTGACCTTGCTCTGTTCTGACTGAGGATCCTCGTGCTCTGTCAATATTTGGTGGTTCTGCTTCTCATCTGTTGGAATATTGCCCTTCTCAGGAAAGCAAACATTTGCTCTTCCCTC
Source organism: Haemorhous mexicanus (assembly GCF_027477595.1). Taxonomy (NCBI): domain Eukaryota; kingdom Metazoa; phylum Chordata; class Aves; order Passeriformes; family Fringillidae; genus Haemorhous; species Haemorhous mexicanus. The sequence continues at coordinate 4,327,718 of NC_082358.1, forward strand.
ATTTTAATAGTGGGCTGTGAGAGAAAGGTGGTGATTACTGCTTCATACCAGGGGTCTAAAAGGCATCTGAGTGCTGCTGGTTTGTTTTCCTTAAAATGCCAACTTGTTTTTCTGCTTGGATTGCTGAAAACAATGTGTGTGTGTGTGTAGCTGTTGTGTACCATGTGCAGATGGAGGCCCTGACTAACTGTGAGGTTTGGGGAGTATCTTGGCCCTGAATTAGGAAGGGTTAATCACATGTAGGAAGTTATTCCTGTAGTTCCACTTTTGCCAAATTTAAAGCTTCTCTGGCACATGCAGTATCATATTTGGGCTGATGTCCAAAAATAAAAAATGGTCAATAAGGATTGCCAGTTATTCTGGCAAGGAACCAATTATCCCATTCTGTTTGCATCCCTCTGTGCACATGTCAATAAATAATCACTCACCCGTGATCCCAATCAACTCTCTGAATAAACATATGTGTGCTGGAAGCTTGGAAACTCTAAGTGGTAGCAAATATCAAAATGCCTTTACCCATTTGGATTTCTTTCCATCTGTTAAAATACCCATTGAGGCCTTAAATTGTTTGATTACACTTAAGGTTGACTATGGAAAATCAGTTGCCCATTGCATGGACTGATCCATATTGACACAAATACTCATGCACTGTGTGAGCTGTGTGATAGCACTGGGAGAGTGTCTCAGTGCTGAATAATGGGATGCTGGCTGCAGTAATGGGATTTCTGTCCATTTTAGAGCTGCTCAACTTTGAAAGTTGTACAAAGTGACTTTGCAGTTGTCCTTGTTTGTGAGATTTATAATAAGCTGTTCTGCATGTCAATTCTGCAGGCTCAAGACTTTCAGATAGATCCAATATTAGAAGAATTATTTTACAAACAGTCAATAGATGTAGTAATGGGTGCTGAGAGAGAGATATTTTTGAGGCTGGAAGTTCTAGTGGTAGTTCTGTGGGCAGCATGTTCCCAGAGCTGCCTGTGCACTCCCCAGCCTGCAGTGATGCTCCAGAGTAATGCTGACTTTGACCTGGCTCCATATCACCTGCAGCAGGCAGCATCAGATGGGCTCCAGGGCTCTGGAAAAGAGAGAAATTCTGTGCCTGCATGACTTCAAACATCAGTGGGATTTCTGTTTTTCCATGTGCATGGCCTGTACTGCAGGAACACTCAGGGACAGCTCTGGTGACAGCAGTGTGGGTGTTTGCAGGGAGCCCTTGTCCTGGGTCACTGTGGCATTCACATTCTCTGGAAAATCCCTTTGCCCAGGATTTTCTCCTGGGAAGCTGAGAAGCCTCAGAGAAAAGGAAAACAATTCTGATCTCATTTGCTTCTCCTGTGCTGTGCTCACATGTGCAATGTGTTTGGAGATTGTTCACCCACAGGTGATTGTTCCATTGCATTCTGTGTGAGTTGTTTTCACTCTTTGGCCAGTCAGGGCCAAGCTGTGTCAGGGCTCTGGAGAGAGTCACCAGTTTTCATTGTCATCTTTTTAGCACTCAGTGAGTATCCTTTCTGTATTCTTGAGTATAGTATAGTATTCTTTAATATAATATAGTATCATAAAGTAATAAATTTGCCTTCTGAGAACATGGAGTCAGATTCACCATTCCTGCCTTCATCGGGAGGCAGTACAAATACATTAGTTCACCCCTGCTGCACACACACAGAACCACCAGGCAGGGAGAAACCTTCAAGACCATCGAGTCCCACATGCTGGGACATCAAACACTGTGCCACACAGCTTTACTGTTGGTGACAAGTTTTCCTTGAGTGTCCCTTTAGGTTAGGAGTCATCATGTGGATGTTGGGAGTGTCCGAGGCTGAGGCTCTGGAGGCTGAGCCTGAAGTTTGCCAGGAGCACAATATGAAATGAAAATGCAGGGCTGCAGATGGCATCCTTGGGTTTCAGGCACGTGAGTTCAAGCTGCTGCTGAGCTGGGTTTGAATTCTCTGCCACCATGGAAAAGCTGGAGCTGCACGAGTTGGACTTTGGGTTTGTCTTTCTTCAGAGGAGAACAGATTGCTCATTTCATGACTGACAGCATTTTGCACTGAAAAAACCTCAAGTTCTCACAAAGTTCCAGGTGCAAGGTGCCTGGGCTGTGACAGATTTTTCCTGTCTTACTGCTTTGTTTACTTGATTGCAGCCATGTTATATGTCATGCATCAGTAATCCTTTAATTTGTAATGATCCTGCACTTCCATGATCTTTCTATGCTCAACCAAACAAAACCTGTCTCTTTTTCAAAAGAAGTTCTGCTTTCTATTGATTCTCTCAGAAAAAAAAAAAAAAGATATAACTAGCAGTATTCTACCTATTTACATTTAGTTCTTTCTGTTGGATGTGCTGTTTTTTTTTCAGTCCTTGCTCCAAATTGTTGCTGGGCAGCATTAGCAGCTGTTCCTCCTGGCATGTGCTGTTTAGTACAGTATGACACCATCAATTAGTAAACCTTTTACTGGGATGAATAAAAAAATGGTAAATATGAAAGTTACAATATCCTAATTTGATGCTATCTTGAATTTAGTGAAATTCTCTTCCATGCTGCACTACAAGTTAGCTGTTGGTACTTATTTTACTGTCTTTTCTACTGCTTATATAATTGAGGTGAGTTCATATAAATCCATCATTGAGACTGTGTAATGTAGAAATTTCTGGGGTGTAAAAATGCCAAGGGAGGGGTGAAGCTCCTGTGGCAGATTTTCTAGCCCAAACCCCTTGGATCTACATTGTGTGTCACTGACATGTTCTATGAAAAATCCTTTCCTTAGGATTTTTTCCTCCTGAGAAGCTGAGAGGCCTCAGGAACAAAATGCAAACAATGATTCTCTGCTGCTGTGGGATGCACCAGGTGGATCTGGGATTGGTCTCACCTGGTTGTTTCTCATTAATGGCCAATCCCAGCCCAGCTGTCCAGACTGTCTCTGTCAGAGACAAACCTTTGTTATTCATTCCTTTTCTATTCTTAGCCAGCCTTCTGATGAAATCCTTTATTCTGTTCTTTTAGTATAGTTTTAATATAATATATATAATAAAATAATAAACCCAGCCTTCTGAACATGGAGTCAACTTTCTCATTTCTCCCCTCATCCTGGGACCCCTGGGAACATTGTCACAATTGTGCTGTTACTCAGAGATCATTTCCTACAATTTACAGCTCTGTTTAGACCCTGATCTCAATGCCAAGGAAGTTCAGCTCACTTGACTTCAGTAGGAGTGAGCTTGAATATGTAAGTTCTGTGCAAAGTGAGTAATAGTTATCAAATATTATTCAAGGCTCATGTTTCACTATGTATGGTGCCTCCCCTGCTGCTCTTTTCTCTCCGTGTTTCTCCCTCTTTCAATTCATCTGGGGCTCCTGCCTGTGCAGAATTGAAGTTACTTAGGAATAGCCTGGCTGCTTGCAGGTGCTCTCTGCAGATTGGTCTTAGCCTGAGCTGCAGAACCTTTTGATCTGTCTGGCACAGGACACCCTTTTCACTCTAAGAAGCTGCAAAGCATCAGCTTTCACCTTGCCCTGCTGTGCTGCCAGAGCTGAGCAAGGGATCCCTGGGAAGGAGCCCTGCCCCCAGCACCTCTGTGCAGCCAAGGCACAGCTCAATTCCACCCTGGCAGAAAGAATGCATTTAAACTCTGTTTTCTTGTAAAGAATAATTAATTTTCAGTGCCTGGACTCTGAGAACTGGTGTTCAAGTCAGGCTTCCTCACAGGGCACAGTTGTTTCCCCTCTGGTACAAGGGGTGTGTAAGGGCACAAATGTCAGGTGACAAGTGTTGATTCCTTATTACACCAAAAACTTTCTTAGTTACTGCTCTGTTGTTTCTATAGTGAAAACCTTCCACATAACAGAATTTGAGAATAAGAATTTCTAGAAACAACTTTCTTTTATTGGAAGAAGCTAACAGGGCAGCTAGATTTGTGGTTTTGTTCTTTAGCTCCCTGAAAGTTGTTTAGGAGTTCAACAGGAGTTATTTTCAAATTAAGGTTAAGCAAGATGTGTGAATGATTCTTAAAGCCCCCTCTGTGGTTCATAAAGGCATAAAGCATTTTCATGTGTGTCATTTGGCTCCTGAATTTTGCAAACCAACTCCTCTTTTTGGGGTGCTGTGTTTGGGGAGAGTTCACTGGCCATCCTGTGAGACTGGACAAATTGCTGCAGTTCACAAGATGTCCCCAGCCTAACCAGGAGAAATGATTTGTGTGTGCTAGAATGTGTGTGTCCAGAGGGTGATGTACAGAACAGTCAGGAATTCAACTTTTATCACTTTGGGGCAGGTCAGTGGCAGATGTCAGTGCCCTGAGCAGGGAAAATTGCACCATGTGAATGTACTCGGTGCCAAAGGAAACTTGATGGGGCCGTGCATGACATGATCACTAGAAAAAGAAATATGAACAGATCAATACCTTCAGATAGCTCTTCTAATTCAGAGAGAGGCACAGCATTGATTTGCAAAATAAGAGTATGGATGCAGCAGTTAAAGCACCCTGTGTGAGCATGTACTAGATAATAAAATAATGTGCAATGCCCTCAGCCTCAATCAAAGGCAGAGAGTAAATCAGCAGCCCTGTGTCCCCTCTGAAGCAGGAGGCTGTGGAGCATGGAAATGAACAAACTGCCTCAGAGAGGGAAAACTGCACCCACAGAGGATGTTCATCAATCAGGAAGATGAACAGTCCTTGCTGCACGTTGTGCAGTTGTCCTGCAGGATGCCATGAGTGAATTAGAGGTGTCTGGAGGATCCCACAATGTGAAAATCTGCATTTCCTACTCTGGACATCTCTAAATCTCTCACTTTTGGGCTGTTTTGGGAATTAACTTAATATCTAAAATCAAGGAAAATTCATTTTTCTCTGCTGAAGGATCCTGCATCATGCCAATGTAGATATGCAAAGAGAAGTGCTGACTTTACCTGGGACTCATTGATGCACCAAAAATTTTAAGTTTGTTTTGTTCTTACACTTCTGTTTATGGCTGAAGGGCTGTGACCCTTCCTAGCCTCAGTTTCCTAAGTGGGTACCTGTTTTTATGGACAGATGTTGCACATAAATCCCTGTTAGGAGTGTGTGAAGTGGGGAAATCCAACAAGGTGGCAGAATCAGATTCAGTCCAATAACAGCCCAGAGGGGAACAGCAAAAATTCCTCACCTGGATGAGAAAAAGTTACCATTGAACAAAAGTTACCATTAAAGGAATGGCATTGTTAAAAAATACCATTTTTTATCCTGTGTTTTAGACCACTTTTTTCAGTGTCCCTTCCACACTTTTTCCAAGCTTTTACCACTGAGTTTTCCTGTGGCTGTGTTTGAGGTGAGCCTGGCAGCTCTATCATGTGATGAATTACATTCCTTCAGGTTTGGGTGGGTGTAAAGCTAAACTAGCCAGGGTTTGGGTGTGCTATGGGTATGTGCAAAGGTGAGATATGAACTACCTTTATAAATTTCACCTGATTGAAATTGGGTATCTGAGGGCTGTGTGACACAAAATGGCTCAGAATTTAATATTGCAGATTTTCTGGCAGTTCTCATTTCAGGTAGGCAGTGGCAATTAATAATTAAGAGCCATATGTGAAGTTGTGTCTTTAATATTATTACAGTTGCTTTCATTTGTGGTTTTTGAAAGTGGGGGGTTGTCTTCCCAAGTGTGTTGAGCTGAGTGTGCTCCTCACTTGCCTTAGGGAAAGTTTATAATATTAGTGAGAATGAAAAGCTGCAGCTTTCCAGCTCTCCAATGCCTTTGCTGCAGAGGTGGAGGGAAAAACTTTCCTTGAAAGGGCAGATTTTGCACAATCCTTTATTCTCTATCAGAAATGCTGCAAGGTGAGTGACTGCAGGTGTTTGTGCTGCACAGGTGTTGGCTCTGGCTGTGTGCTGGGAGGGGAAACCCTTCAGATGCCAAAATCACATGGATGTAAAGCTTTTCTTGTCCAGCCATGCAGGACCTGTCTGTGTTTAGGCTCAAAGGTCACACAACAGCTGCTGCTATGTTTGTGTAACTTCACAGGACAGAGCAAGCTGCTGAGCTGGGCTCCTCTGTGCAGGCAGGGATGATTTCCTGAGCCTTTGCAGTGGTGGAAATCAGTCTGTAAGTGAGGTCTTTGCAGTGCAAACACCTGTGTGAAACCCCTGGGTGACTCCTCGGAGCAGAAACCCTGCTTGAGGAGTGCCTGTGCTGGGTTGGGAAAGCCTAAAACAAAAGAATCCTTGCAGAACCACTTCTAAATGAGCAGCTTTGGTTCTTCAGCCTTCCTGTGCCTGTGAGTGATGTGTTGTCAGAGATAATGTTGCAGAGAGATGCTGGAGTATTATAAAAATGTTATTGAATTAAAATGTGAGCACGATCCAGCCCAAGCCATTCTATAAATATCTTATTATGAAAGGCTCAGAGATGTTTCTCTTAGCAAATTTAAAATAATCATTAGAATCCTTCAGCAGATTGCCGTTAATTGGATTGAGAATTAAACAGCTTTGTATGAGTGCAAAGTTAATTAATAGCTCATTACTTTTTAATAAGGCAAATTCATTTGGAAATAAAAGAGATGCCATGGAGTTTACCACAGATTTGAGATGAGATTGGGAATATCAGCTATTCTTTGTGAGAGAAAAGATTTCTAATTCTGTTGCCAAGGTTGGCTGGTGGTGAGGGAGGTGGAAGTGAGCAGAGCTGGGATTTGGCTCCTCTGGGAACTGCAGCCCTGGAGGTCCCTTGGGATGGCCTGTGCTGGGGTGGAGCAGCAGCCACAGCCTCCTGACCCTCCATCTCTGGGAAGCTCTGGAGAAGGGAGGCATTGTGGAGCAAGAATCTAAGGATCTAAGGTGTCCCAGAGCATTGTGAAGTTCACTTAAATGTCTGGGGGGAAAAAAAAAAAGTTCTATTCCAAAGTGCCTCCAACATAAAATATTTGTGGCTTTTTTCCCCTTTCCTTTACAGCTATTTACTGTTGCAGTTTTCTGTGTGGAACTTTCTGTCACTTACCTCTGCAACATTTTGGCAAAAAGTTAGATCAATGGAAGTTTGATTCTGAAGGTATAAATATATCTATCTATCTATCTATCTATCTATCTATCTATCTATCTATCTATCTATATCTATATATATATAGATATATATACATAGATAGAAATATATCTATTCATATCTATCTATCTAGATATCTATCTATCTATATCTATATATATAGATATATATACATAGATAGAAATATATCTATTCATATCTATCTATCTAGATATCCATCTATATAGATATATCTATATATCTATGTAGTTATATCTATATATCAATGTAGTTATATCTCTATATATCTAATAGATATAAATATATCTATATCTATCTGGATATATTTCTTAGAAAAGATAAAGATAGCAAAGAGGAATTTGGGATAAAACGAAGAAAAAAACCAAACAGCAGTAAAACCCCAAATATTTTTAAATTACCAGATTATTTTGAAACAATAAAGAAATCATTACAACTTCTTACAATCACAAAATGGTTTGGGCTGGAATCTTCTGATAGATTGAAAGGAAATGGCCTCAAGTGGTAACAGGGAAACAAGTATTTTGTTAAGAAAAATTTCTTGACTGAAAGGGTTATCAAGCACTAGAACAGGGTGACCAGGGAGGTGCTGGAGTCTCCATCCCTCTTCAGTAGAGCCAGCCCCTGGCTGTCCCTGTTGCTCCTTCCTTTCTCATGTCTCACATCCTCTGCCTGCCTCCTGCTGCCCCCCTTGTCCTGTCCATGGAACCCCCCCAGACCTCTCATGGCTCACATCTGCTGGTTTCCCTCCACACCAGCAAACTGGGGCATTCAGGAGCTGCCTCATTTTCTTCTCTGGCTCCTCATGTGTGTGCCTTGTCAGCTGTACCAAGGGGATGTTTTGTGCCAGTGACCCCAGGGGAGGAATGGAAAGCCCAAATTGCTCAGTGTTGGAGAGGGAGAGGATGTCTTCTCCATGAAGGAGATGTGGGAAAGGTCCTGCCCAGTGCTGCTGCAGCAGCTGGTGAATGGAGCAGGTGCCACCTCATGCCAAGGGAAATGCCCCGAGGAAGTTTGGAGTAACCTTATCAGCCCTCCCCCTACTGGCATTCCAGAAGTTTTCATGGAAGGGATCCTGTTACTATATCAAGGGCTGTTATTTCAGTCAACATGGATTTATGGATCAATTAGTTTAATTCTTTATTAATTGATTTCTGTATCAGCTATTCAATTCTTTTTCCTGGGGTTGATGCCAAGCTGATAACTCTGTAGTTGCTCAGGTCATTTAAGTTGTCCTTTAAAACTTAAAAATAAAAAATCCTCCACTGCAAATAAAAATCCCTCCCCTGCACTTCTCCTTTAGGCTAAGTCACAGTATCTGGTTTTACTCAGTGCATAGAAGTAAATAATAACTTCTTTATTTCTCTTCCTCTGCCAACACAGCACAGATTTTGGAGCTCCTTGTGCTCTAGAGCTGTTTCTCCCCCATTCCCCATTTGCAGGGGCAGCAGGGTTCATCCCATTCAGTGGATGAATTTCAGTCTCAGTTTTCTCTATGCATAAATCCAGAACTCTGTTTTTTAACCTCTCTCTTTATTTTCTTGTTTGGCTGCAGTTAGCAAAGTGTCTTCCAGCCATGTGGAAAGAGGATGATATTTTGCACCATTCATTAAACCAGCTTGGTTTTGAAAATCATTCTTTTCCCTTTTTTCCTCTGAGGTCAGGGTACAGTCACCATCTGCTCTCCTCCCTTCCATCTTTTTGCCCTCCCCTATAAAATACTTGGCCAGGTGAGGGTCAGTTACAGGGGCTGTGAAGAAATCTTTGTTTCCTGACACTTCTGAGGGAAGGAGATGCCCTTTGTGTCACTGTGCCATGGCCAGTCCTGCAGGCTGCTGAGCCAGAGCAGCCCCTGGGTTAACAAGGTGCTTTCACAATTACTGGAAATGAATCAACAACAGGAGCTGATTAATTCTGTGGCTTCTTGAACTATGACTTTTGGGATGAGGTGGGGGACTTGATCTGGATTAATAAACCCCAAAGATGGTACCAAGTCTGGGCTGGCCTCACATGGAATCTTTGGGGTGTGCCACAGCTCCTGATAAAAGCTGAGCACTACAGGAGCTTCTTTTAGGGTAAGAACAAGGAAAGTAATTTCAACATTCAGAAGCAGTTTTGTTCCTGAATGTAAGAAAGCTTCACCAGCATCCCCCTGTGACCTGGCGTGCCAGGTAAGGAGTTCCAGCCCCTGGGAAATACCTGCCTGGGCATCTCTGCCTGCATCCATCTCTCAAATCCTCAGCACTTACTGTGCACAGGATGTCCCTTGCAGATGGACCCATCTGTGCACTGACCCCTGTGGGAAACAGTAAAGGTGAGAAGATTTTTAGAAAGTTGGAAAAGTAGGTCTTAGAAAGAGCAGAGAAACTGAGAACTAGCTGTAGTTGCAGAGTCTGAAAGTAGAAAAAATTACAATAGTACAGCAAACAATGAAACAATAGCTTGAGTTTTAGGCTTGGCTAAGATAGACCATAAGACTGCAGGAAAATATGCTTAGCAAGATAGGAGAAGGTTTTTAAGCTTAATAATGAAGGATTGTGAATAATAATAATAATAATAATAATAATAATAATAATAATAATAATAATAATAATAATAATAATAATATGGTAATGGTATTGGTAATAACAATGTAATAATGGTAATGGTGTAACAATGGTATATTGTATGTTAATAGAAGGCATACAAACAAGCACTGTGTGCAGCAGGTGTACATGTGCTTTTAATAATTGGCTAAAACAATTGTCTGTAAGCTTTAGCAATGTGCTTTTGGCTAGAAAGCTTTCAAAATGCTCTATAACAAAGAAATCTTTGGCTGCTGCTGGTTGTAGGTGAGCTTTTGTCATCTTTCTGTTGTCTCAACCCTGTCATGAGGCTGATGCTGCAGTGAAAGCTCAAGGAACAAATCCCAGCAGTTCTGTCCTGTTGGTGGAAAAAAAAACCTCCCCAACAAGCCCAGAGGTCTCCAGAAATCACAAAAGTGATTTGTCTTTTGAAATCTCTGCTGGAAAAAACACCAGGGAATACTCAGGCCCTTGTTCATCCCATCTCAGGTATCTGTTAGTAATGTTTTGAGGAGAGTTATTGAAATCACTGGCTGAGAAATGGAGCTGAGAATTTGCAGTATTACCTGGAGAGAAGGGAGGGGGCAAATACCCCAACCCCCTCTGGGCTTATTTAGAAATAATTAGGTCAGAACAAATGCCTGGAACACACAGCTGATGTTTCAGCTGTTCCTGGGCTGTGGTTTCAGCTGTATCCAGACTTATTCCCAGGACAGAGCACTCTGCTCCTGGGAGCTCTCTAAAGTGATGTGGAGGGTACAGGTGAGGTGATGGTCACTGTGATGGTGACCAGGTGTCCAAGGCCAGGCTGGACAGGGCTTGGAGCACCCTGGCATAGTGGAAGGTGTCCCTGCCTATGGCAGGGATTGGAACAAGATGATCTTTAAGGTCCCTTCCAGCCCAGACCTTTCTGTGGTCCTGTGATCCAGCCAAAATTTCGTGTTAACAAATGCTTTGAGTGGAGAAGTTCTCCTGTTGAACCTGCAGCCTTGTAGGCAGAAATCAGCTTGGCCTGGGTGGCAGCAGGGTTGGGTGGTTTTGCCTTTGACATTGGAATTTCACTGACCTGGGCAGGGTAAATCCTTTTCCATGAGCACTCCCAGCATTTTTCCCTGCCCTCTTTACAGCCAGGAGAGCTGCACTACAGCCTGGGGTGATGATCCACAGCTCTGTGACTGCCATCCAAGGCAGCCCCTTCTGTTTTTACCTCCTGACATGTTGTGGTGCTGCAGTGGTGGGGAGAGATGATAATTCAAAGAATGAGGATGCACCTTCAGGTGTCTAATTAGAGCAGGAAGGAGTTGAGGAGCTGCACTTTGGGATTAAAGAACCCAACGTGATCCTGCTGAGTGCTGCAGGCACTGAGGAGGTGCTTTAGTGCAGCTTTTACCACTTAATCAAGAAAAAGACATTGTCTGGGCATCACTGTCATTGTGGGCTCCCAGAGGCATCAAACCTGGCCTTTCTCTAAGCTTTTTTTTTGTTTGTTTGTTTAATTTCAAGATCTTTTTGAAATAAGGTGAACTGATGCTTTTAGTTCAGATGTTGTGCCCCAAGCTTTAGTGAAGGAATGGTTTTAAAAGGGCCTGAATTAAGGATGTGTTTATCATGATATGGTGAGAAAAATGTGTGTCTTGAGGTGTGTGAAGGCCTTAAAGACCCAGAAGTTTGTTTAATCTAAGAAAACTAATAAATAAAAGTCCCTGAAAACTATGACTGAAGCTATTTGTTAGCAATTATTTCTGGCTTTTCAGAGAAAAAGCCTTTTTTCTGTGTGAGCATCAGGAATGGTAAAAAAAAGACATTCAGGTGTGAAGAAGGCTGAGCATTCTTTGACAGAACAGCCTGGGATTTAAAATTTGGGTTGCCATCCAAATAACCTCTCAGTTTAGAGGTCAACAAGAGTTTTTTTCCTTGGTGATATGTTTTAAAAACCTGGTAAATTCCCAATATATGGAAATAAGTTCCTTTCTCTCCTATTGTGTAGAGTATCTAATATTTGCTGTAGGATTGGGTTTTCCCTGGCTTTTTTGACCTGTTTATTTTCTTTTGTGGTTTTGTGATTTGTGATAAATGTTAAAGTAATGATAAATTTGGCTCATCTTTCATTTTGCAATCTTAATTGCAATTCTTACTACAGGTAGTAGGAACTTAATCCATGTTAAACTCTCTGAAGAACTCAAATTTAAACTATTATTGTAAACTAAACCATTGATCATCCTGCAGGAAAATGAACAGGAATTGCAATAGCAGATGGTTCTGACAAGGAAGAAGAAAAGACTTGTTTTGATTTTATTTTTTTGAAGTTTCTGTAATTTTTGTTACATTTTGAATACAGGCAGCAGCCACGAGTTGTGCATGTAAAATGTGTTTTGCATTGGGTGCAGATAACCCTGCCTTTATTTAACCTTTTTTTTGGAAAATGACACCATCCTGGAACATTTTTCAAGAGGAAGCTGTAACAAATTTGCAATATGTCTCTCTGCCCAAAGCAAGTGTCTCCTGAGGTGATGAAGAGCTGGGAAGATGAAATTTGCACCTTCTGCAGGCTGTTTTCTACCACTTACCTCCAGATGTGTGTAAATCTTCCAGCATTTTCCCCTCCAGCCTTGCTGTGAGATGTCTCAGGGTTTTTTTGGCATTTTCATGATGTTCCAGGAATGCTGGAGAACATTTGTGCTTTATCCTGGTGGATGCAGCCAGGAGATGGGCTTGGCCACTGCTCCCTTCAGGGGTCAGCCTGTGCATTTCTGGTCTTTTCCATAAAATACCAGTTTCCATTCCCTTAAATCTGTATTAAAGAAAATCTGCTCTCATGGATCCCCAGGTCACAAACTTCTTTTTTTGTATGTGGTCAGTCCTGAAGGGAAACTCCAAGTGCAAGACCCAGCTATCCCAGGGAGATGTAGGTGATGCTGGGTGTCAGTTTGGCTTGTCCATAATTTTGGTGGTGTTTGTGTCAAGGTGCCAACCACAGGCTTAATTTCCACAACTTTTTTTTTTTTTTTTTTTATTTTACAGCTTGAAGGTGAAGCACAATCCCTAGTGATGAGTAATATTCATGGTATGAAGCTGGCACTTGAGGTCCATTAGATAATGGGAGCTTAAAGCCATAGAATCTTAAAATATTTCATGTTGGAAGGCAAAAGAGGCTCATCTGTGCTAGAGGATGGTCAAAGGGAGCCCAAATCTGGCCACAGATTGTTGTCTTCCCATTGGAGCTGGGCCAGGGACCACAAATACCACAAATACCAAATCCAGCTGACCAACACCCCTAAATCCCAGGCTGCTTCCAGGGCTGAGCCCCAAGGTGATGTATGGATTTCTTGATTGCTGGGGACTCCCCTGTTGGGGGAGGCCCTCCTGGGGTGGTTCTGTGTCAGGAAAGAGAGACACACTGGATTTTTTTCAGTCTTCAGCTTCTGGTTTATTATTGCCTTATCTAAAGTTTTGCATGCTGCCCACACCAGGCTCAGGAACTGGAAAAGCACCACAAAAATGGCCAACAATCTCTTGTTCCAAGGTCTTTTAAGACTAAACTGTCCAATTAAGAACTGACACCTGGATTATTTCCCTTTTAACCCAATAACTGATCCCACAGAGCTGCAATGGGGACTTTTCTGCCCAATGACAAAATTCCACCCAAACCCATGGAGAAGGAGGAAGAAGAAGCAGGAAGAAGCAGCCCGGGATGACACCCTGTGCCCTCCATCCTGCTTCCATCCACAACACACTAAAAACCCCAAACCCTCAATTTCTCACCCAGTGACACACCTGCACTGCTCTCTATAATCTATTTCACACTTTTGTGGATTCCAGTCTGTCTTGAAGTCTGGGAAACTTTCTCCATGGATGAGAGTCAAAGTCAGTGCTGCCCTGGGGGTCAGGGCACCCCAGAGCAGACAGAGAAATATTGCCAGTGCCCTGGGTTTCCACTGTGATGGGTAGGACAAGGACAGAGTGGGGGAGAGGCAGGAAGTGAGATGAAGGTTTAAGATCTGCTCTTGCCTTCCCATCGAGCCTGCTGTCCAAAAGAGGGAAATAAGATGAATGTTGCTCTCAAAGAGTGATGGTACTGGAGATGTTTTGCCTCAAGCAAATACATTTGAATAGGTGCTGGCTTAAGCAAGTGAATAATTTATTTTGAGAATAAGGCATAACTTTGTGTGTTTCATGTGTATAATTTTAGCCTTTTTCTTATTTGCTTGAATAGTCATAAATTTTTTTTAAAAGGAATTAAAGGCAACATTAGGGTTGGGTAATGCAGTGTTAGTTGTCAAAAGGCTTAATTGATTTCTGCTCTCTATTTATTAGCTCAGATTGTTTTCACACAGGGGCATTTAAAGAAGGAAGCATGAGACAGATACCCACATGCAGTATCAGACTTCAGGTCCTGATTTAAGCATCTGCCCAGCCAATTTATGTTTCTCTTTTGAGATACTTCTGTGTCAAACACTTGTATTTGTGTCGAGTCTTGATGTGTGAGCTTCAGCTCTGTTCTTAAGGGTGTGTATTTAAATAAAATAATGGGTTTCTTGTATTGCTTAGTGTGTTTTGGAGAGGCAAAATGCAAGGCCCTTGATAGCTGCCCCCAAAGAGCAGCAGAATCCCCCCAGCAAATCTGATTCAAAATCACTTTCTCAGGATGAGATTTCCTGGGATGCCCTGGGATTGTGGGTGAGGCATGGTTTGTGCTTTTGGTCAGTCATTGTAGGGAAAAGGGATTGTTTAACATTTTGTGGATGAATTTTGAACAAATAATTGTCTTCTGTGATGCCTGTAACTGCTGCAAGTGCATGGGTATGCAGCAAGAGCACAGAGACAGATTTGGGGGGACAATTCCAGGTATAAATGAACTTTACCTGTGTGCTGGCAGAGCTGCTGCTCTGCTGTGCAGGGCTTCTCCCACTTCCCTTCTGGAATGCTGCACCACTCAGCAGCAGCTGGGATACAGGGATGCTTCAGACCCAGCTGCTGTCATTTCTTTTTTTTATTTATTTTTTAAATTTTGCTGGGCAGGGCAGATAATTGGTGATTCACAGGACAGAAACTGTGCCCTTAAATTTTAAAACAGCAAGATCAGGAGTCAAGGGGCTCATTAAATTTTGCACCAGGATTGAGCAGAGATGCTTCATGAGGAACTTGCACAACTAAAGCAGTTGGTTTTATAAACCAGAGGTTTGGATTCAAAATGTGCAAGGACAAACAGGGGGCAGTGTCCAAGTTGGGAAGGAATGTCACAATTCTTGTGACTCTTGCCCAGATGTGCTGTTTGATGTGACATGTCCTTCTGTCTGTCTCAGGCAGACTGGTGACTTTTTCTTAAGCTGCATTTAGGCATTCAAGGCTGAGAACAAAGCAGATGCTGAACTTATCCCATCTGGAAGGGGAGCTGCTCCCTCCTCCTCCTCCCTGGCTGAGCTCCCCACAGGGCTGTCTCTGCCTGGCTGAACATGTCCATTTATACCTATTTAGCACCACTGATGAGAGCTAACCTGCCTTTGATAGGTTTTTGGCATTTCCATGGCATCTTATTTCCTCTCTGTTGAAGCTTTTAACTGTTTAAAGGGTTTTATTTGCCTCTCCTCTCCGTGCAGAGCAGTTTTATCAGCACTGCTGATGCCCTCTGTGCTGTTGCCCATGGGAACTGTGGTGCCAAAGGCCACAGATCAGCCAGGTGACCAAGGCAGGGTGGCTGGGGTGGGCTGGGTTTGCCAACAGCATCTCAGAAATACTGATTATTGCAGCAGGTTTGATCTCATGATTCCTAAACAGAATGCCTTGGCTGTGCTGCTGCTGTGTGAGTCCTCTCAGCTTTGCAGGAACTTTGGAGAGGGGAGGGGAAGCTCTTGGTCCTGAGCTTGCTCTGCAGCCCACTCCAGTGCCTCACTTGGTGCTGGGTCACTGTAGGACATGAAACAACACCAGTGCACACTGCTGCTCTCACGGTGAAAAAAGGGAAGTTTATTTTCTGACTTTAATATTTCTAGGTTTCCAAAACTGACAGTGGGTGGGAGGGTGACAGCACCACCTCTCCAATGACACTGGACAAAGTAACAATCTATTAATTTTTTTTTTCTTTTATAAAAGAATGCAGACCAATAGGTTATTTACAGAAAGTGTGTGAGAAAGTTCGTTACAAGAATGCAAAATTCAGAAAAATCTTAAAAATCAGGGTGGCAGTGCTGTGTGCCAGAGCTTCCCAAGGAAAAGAGCTGCTGGATCCTCTCCAGTGGCTGCAATGAAGGACATGAGACCTGAGCAGGACCCCTGGGAGGGAGAACTTCCCCAGGACTCTGGTCCTTCCCTCAGACAGCTAAACCCAGCAGCCCAGCCCATCTTTCCTGCTGCTCCTCTCCCACCACTCCACTCTCCTCTCTATCCTAGCCTTGAATTTTTGCTGGGAGCAAAACAGTAGCTGTGCCACAAGAAACATCTCATTGCCACTTGTTGCAGATAATTCAGGAGGGGTGCTCTGCTGAACAGGCTTGTAATGTTCCTTCCCAAATGGCATTTACTGGTTTTGCTTGCACTGGGAAAAGAACCATGAAAAGATTTAGCATAGAGAGCTTGCTGATGTGTGTTAAGGGGCGGGGATTAAATTAATGATCCTAAATTTAAGGATGCTACTTATCTTTCAGCTTCTATTGCAGTCTTCAAATAAATGAAATTCATGAGGTTTATTGGCTCATAGTTATAAAGCATCAATAATGTTCCCCTTGGCAGGCTTTTATATGTGTGTGTGTGTGTGGTGAATAGAGGGAAATGTAATCTCCAAGTTATCAAACTGTTTTACAGTGTTCTCCTGAACTGCAGAAACCCTTGGGAATATTTATGCCTCTCCTGGGTCTTATTACCACAAAAATTATATGTGTATTTTATGGGATAGGAAATATATTGTACTCCTTTCTGATAATAAACAAAACAGAAATATGAGCTCTAACACAGAAAAAAAAAAAAAAGTAGTGGATGCTTTGGGGCTAGTTTCAGTTGTTATATCTCTTTGGGATGCTTTTCCAGGGTTCTGACATCCCTGAAGATGGTTCTTGGGTTCATGTGGCTCCTCCATCTTGGGGCTTCTGCTGCTCGCAGTGACCCCCAGATGAGTTAGAAAGTCTCTTTTCCCAGCCTGGCTGTCAAAGGAGGAGTCAGAACTCTTCAGTTCTCATTCTCAAGGTTGTTTATTGTTTTTTATCTATAAAATTTTTTCTCTGGCTGCCGAGGTCTGTTCAGCAGGTCAGACAGAGGCACTCTGCCTGCCCCTGGGGTGGTGTTATCTTTTTATACTAAAAACTATGTGTACAATATTTACCATAACTCCCCAATGCCTATCACCTATGTTAGACAGTGAGCTTCTTCTCTAAACCAATCCAAAAGTGTCACCATCACAGCAGAAGATGGAGACCAAGAAGAAGAAGGAAAAAGACAGAACACACCCAGATTCCTCCATCTTGTCCCCTGAACCCCCATTCTAAAAACCCCAAAAAATCTATTTTTCACCCCATGACAAACTAATTATTATTCCACTTAGACTTTTGTGGCTTGCAGATCCTCATATAAGATTGGTAACTTGCTCCATGGGCCATAATCAGTCACAGGTGTCCTGGGCTCTGTGCCAGGGTCTCTGAGCCCCCTGGCAGAGGTCCTGGCAATCCAGGACAGCCAGAGGGATGTCCTGAATTCTGATACCTCCCCTTTTAATTCCGTGGTGTGAGCTGGGTGTTGCTGCTCCCAGGCTGTGTGAGCACAGGCAGCTGCCCTGGACCCTCCAAACAAACTCAGGGCTGAGCAGGGTGAGGGTGTCTGTCTGAGACAGACAAAGCCAGATAATGATTTGAGTTTTATTTCTCCTCCAACTAAACTGGTGCAGCACATGGGAAGTGTCTGCAGATCACCTGGACTTCCCTGGGAAGGGAAAATCCTTACTGGGATTCAAGACCAAGCAGTTGTGCCATGCATTTTTTCCTCTGAGCTCCTCCTTGGGTTGTGTTTATGCTGCCTCTGCCTGTGAAAGGATGGTTTCAGGGTGTGAGGCTGCACTGTGGACTGGGCTTCTTGTGCCCTTTTTCACCACCTTATTGCTCAGTCCTGGATAACTGAGGCCTCTTGGATCTGTTGGAAATGTGCTGGGTTCAGGCACCTGTTTATCCTGACAAATGTGAGCCCTGGCTCTTGTGATTTATTTGTAGATTCCCTGAGGGAGCACAGCTCCTCTCTTGTCCAGAGATCCAAGCCAATTAATAAAAGGACTTCATGTGCCCAGGAGTTGCAGAAATGGGCCTACATAATTAATGTAGATGTAGCAGCCTTCTGGCATCCCAGGTGACTCTGAGGACCAGGGTTTGGATGTTTGTGTCTTTGAATTTTATCCCTGTGAGAGTTAAATCCTGTGTGAGGAGTAAGGGCAGGGTAGAAGAAACCTGCTCAAGTGGTTCCTCTCCATCTGCCACAGGCCTTGCCAGGTGTGTGACCACAAAAAGCAGTGGGGTCACTTTCTCCATAAGTAATAAATATGAGCACGTGAAAGGAGGCTTCAAAAATAATATTCTTTTTTTAGCTGTATTTGACCTGCACTCTGCCTTTTCAGAGAGACTCAGAGAATTGTTTTGCCTTAAGATGGTAATTATCAATTGCTCTCAAGACTTGCACTCACTTGGAGGTTAGGAAAAAGTGGAAACAAGGGATGAGCCCTCATAGGCTGAGACCAATTTGCTTTAGATGCACCTTTTATTAAGGAGCTCACTTGGTTTCTGCTCTAATACTGTGCACCAAGGGCTGCTCTTTTTTTTCCTCCCAGCTGAGTTTCTCTATAAATATTGCTGAAACTTCTTTCTTCCCAAGAGACCCTAATTATTTTTAGGAATTTCTCAGTGCTTTCCACACTGGAGGTGCAGCTTCACAGAGTGTGAAATGCAGTTCTTGCTCTGTCAGTGTAGAGCTACTCTGCTTCTACCCTTGTTCCCCCTGCCCTTGGGCTCCCCAGCCAGCTCTGGCTGCTCCTGCTGGTGACAGTGCCATTGAAGTTGCAGGGGAGTGGAGCAGGAATAGTTTGCAGATGCCAATGGGAAATTCAGCAGGGGCCCAGGGCAGAGCTGTTACCCTGAAAATTTGCTGGGGAAGTTTTCTCAGTGACCATCAGAAGGCAGGACTGTTTTATTAAAATTATGGATATTGATCTATTACTGATATCCAAGGGTGACAGACAAAGACTCTCTAACAGTTTAAAGTTAGAAAGTGTGTGTTTATTGTGGGATAACTCCCAAATACACACCACGATTTACAGGTGATTGCAGAATCCTTTTATCCATACAGGTATTGAATACCCAAAATACAAATGTATATCCAGAACTTTGGCACATCCCACTCCCCACTTCCTATGGTAATTAGTTCAAAAGCTTTAAGCATGAGTAGTTTGTTCCTTGAAATGGGTCTGTGGTCCTTTTCATGGGGAGGGGACCCAAAATGAGGAAGTAAATGAAGTCTTCCTCATTCTGACCTTTCTTCCTTTTCAATGCAGATATGACAAATGAACCCTTGGTAGGACTCCCATTCCCTGCCTTCAGTTGGGTTCAGAACAGAGGAGGCCCACAATTGTCTTATGTTCCTGAGAGCTATTTATCAGTTTCTATATTCTTCATTAGAAACCCAGCTAATCAAACATTGTGTTGACACGCAATCAGTTATTAGCTAACTCTTAACTTCATCGAGGCCTACTCATTTATTTTGATTAACTCTAATAAAGCTTATCTCTAGCTAAAACCTCAGTTCCTCTAAAATCTTAACTAAAACCTCAGTTCCTCTAAAATCTCTAAATTCTTTAAAGTTTGTGTCTCAGGACCTTTGCCGAATTTTTCATCAGTTTTGGATTTGCTTTTCCCTTCTGATGGATCCTGCATCCTCTTGCAGCACTCCTGCTCTGTCCCAGCTGCTGTGCTGGCTGTCCTGACCCCTGGTGTCCCCAGCTGTCCCCACAGCCCCTCCTGCCCAGTCCCAGGGGCTGCGTGGCACACGGGGGGCTGTGGGTGTGGGGGAGCTGGATGCAAGTCTGGGAATTCAGCACTAATTAAGCTCCTGGACATGAACTGCTTCACCAGCTCCACTTAGAGGATTTGTCTAATTGACTGAGGAAATAGTTTGAAGTGGAGGAACATTTCTTTCCATTAATGTTCAAATGAGCTGCAAATGACTGAACTTGGAAGCCTCCATATTTATTGAAGATAAAAAGCTTTTTCAAAAATGGGAATTGAACTTTATTTTAAATCAGAAACAGATGCATTTGTATGGGGGGGATGCATTGTAAGTAATTTTCTGCATGAATTATTTGAAAGCTGCTGATGACCAGTAAAGACAGGCTGTAACTGTTCCCAGTCTGAGACTGGGCAATAGTTTTTTTTTTTTTTTTTTCTCTTCTGAAATGGGAAGTGATTGGGAGAGAGCAAAGACTTAGCAAATATCTCATCATCTCAGCTGTCACTGGAGCAGAGTTATTCCCTTTATGCAGCTGCCAAGATTCACAGTATCTAGGATGCACCTTTCTGTCATCATGGAGGAGCAGAATTAAGGAGGGAATTGCAGAACCCAGATGTTTTCCCTCTGGGATGGAATATCAGAAGAGGCTCAGAGTGGGAGGGAGGGGGCAGAAGCACCAGACTAAGCATTTGACTTGAAAACAGAGGCAGGTGGGTGCTGTGGAATTAGTCATGGACTGATGCAAGAGCAGACCACCATCACAACAGGCTCACTTTATTTTCCATGACCTTTTTGCTTCGTGATGGATTAACTCTTGAAAAAGCCCACAAAAACTACTGCTGTTTTCCTGCATTTCCCTTTTAAAAAAATTCAGAATACAGCTGTGGAACATTTTAAGGGGAAATGTTGTTGTTCTACACTAAAGGAACCTTAAGATTGATTCTATGAAAATGCTAAATTTCCAGAGGCTGCAGCACTCTGGAAACCCCTCCCTGCTCTGCTGTAATTATGTAAGGAACAGAACCATTCCTTATAATGTGAGTTTGTCCTAATAATATCCTTGTATTGTTTTCCCCATCTGTTCTGCAGCCATTATATTCCTGAGCAGAGCAGTGCAGGAGGAGCAGAGTTTTTATGCACAGCTAATGTGGGTACTCTGGGGGATATAAATATCATGACTCTTCCTCTGGATAGGGGAGCAGATGGCACCTAGCCACACACACACACTGGGATTTTCTGCACTCTGCTTTGGTGCTGTCTCAGGGGGAAAGGGAAGAAAAGAAACTTTACTATTGAGCCTGATGCCTTTTGGGGCTGCCTAAACACAGAGGTCAGACAAAGTTAAGTGTGAAAAATGCCAAGCACTTGTTTTTAGAGTTTTAAAATAGTAATGAAATTAAAATAGTAATAAAATGGTTATAAAAATAGTAATATAATTAGAGTAATTATAATTTGGACAATTTGGATTAGGACAATATGAGACAATAGCAACAAAGTGTTAGGGACAGTCCGGGTGCCTTTTTCTGGGCAAAATAAGCCCAAAAAAGGACCCACATTAACAGAGGATTAACCCTTAAAAGCAACAGCCTGTTGCATATCCATACACCTCATCCATGATGCATCAATTCCATTCACACACAGGATTCTGTCTGGGCAGTGTCAGCTTCTTCCTCTGAATCCTGATGGAGTCTTCAGGGCTGAGTGAGGCAGGAAGAAGTTCATTTCTTCTGATAATGGAGCAATAAATTCTTTTTGTCTGAAAGATTGAGGTGTCCTGTGGCTGCTATCTCAATATGAGTACCTCATTCCTTTCTTTAAAAAAATATCCCACATACAAAGTTTCTATTTTAACTACAAAAGGTACATTTGACCTACAAAACTACATTTACCACACTATTAAGTGTTCATACAGCACTACTAATCATACAGCATAATACATATAGTAAATATCTGTGTAGAGCCATATAATATGCACTTTTCACACAAAGGGACTAAAAAGCAGGTTTATTTATTGAAGGGCCTTCAGGTACATCCAGGGCAGATGAAACCTCTCAGGGGCTACACCCATAAAATGGATCACAGGTCACAGGTTTCACATTTTTATAAACTTTGGTCCATTTGCATATTGGGGGTTAATCTGCCAATTACAGCTTCAGCTAATGAAGTCATTTACCCCAAGTTTGCTCCCCAGCTCAGTTTTGTTTCCATCTCTGGGCCCTGAGGCAGTGAGGTGTCCTTGACTGCCAGGCCTGGAGAGGAATTGTTGTGTGTGCCCAAACTGGGAAAGCTGCAGCTCACCCTGTGTGTGGGGTTTAGAGTTCTACACTAAAGAACTGCAGGGCTACAAATATATGGAAAATAGAAAATCTCAAGTCCTGAAGCATCAAGCCCTTCTTGCTGCCCTCAGCAGCCAGGGCTGGTGCTGAGCTCTGTGAGCAGGGGCAGGGGTGACAGGGGGGTCCCTGCACAGGTTTTATCTTGGGCAGGGAGGCTGCCCTTGCAGCTCTCATGACCACATCAGCCCTTCCCCAGCCCTAAACCAAAGATGAAAGGTGTTTCCTAGGGAGAGCAGTGATGCAATATTTACTGGGAAGACGGAGATGTAGATAAAAGGAGCTGCTTGGTTCTTCCCCTGCTCAGAGTGATGAGGTTTGTCTTGAAGGATGTTAAAGGAAACTCACTATTCAAAACAAAGCCTAAAGAAGAAAGATAACAGGGATTGGCTTCTGGGGGGTTTCATTCAGCTTCTTACATCTGCATCTCCTTTTTATTATGGCAAAATAATATCTGCTTGGGATGAAGCTAATGCAGATCTACACTCTTAGCTTAATTCTAAATTAAAGCATATTTGATATCCTATCATACATATTTGATCTAGCTTTCAAAATATTTCACTTTGGATGCTAATTCAGGTTTATAACCCTGTTTTTAACCCTGAACCTGGATGTGATCAATAGTCTTTGACCCCAGAGTGTTGCTGGTGGGAGCTGTCCCACCTCTGTGGGAGCTGGTGGAATGGGATGAAAACCTGTGTGCCATTGAAAGAAATTCTGCACATGCTGAAGAAATTCCCTGGTTTAGATTGTAGTTTAAGTTTTCTGAGCATTGAGTAATTCCAGGTAACTGCCATTACTGAAGTTAATCTGCTCTTTTTTATTTTTTCCCAGCCATTTCCCTTTGACCATTTCCTACAGCAGGCTCTGCCTCGTGCTCAGGGTGGGTTTTGTTCAGTTAGGCAGCAATTACAGCTCTTGAAAGCCCTTGCCTGACTCTGTAATGAGGAGCTGGGAGCTCAGAGCCACGGGAGAAGCCCAACAGCACAGATTTTATGTGTATATAGTGCTTAGCAGAGGTAGTTTTAGAGGCTTTTATCATTTGTCAAGGAAGAGTTAGGAAGGAGAAAAACACCTCAGAATGAATGGGTCCTGTCAGAAATGTCTCAGGCTCTGTGGTGAAGAGGATGCATTCAGCATTCCCTGCCATGCAGGGTCAGTGTGATCTGGGATATTTCTCCCCTGGGCCAAAACAATCCCGGGTATGAGGTGGTCTGGGAGGTGTGTGAGGGATAAACTGTGTGTGAGCATTTTCTTGTCAAACTGAGCTGCTGGACAGACCCCAGATGGGCCCCTGGGCTCTCTGGGGTGGATGCAGCCTTGGGCACTGGGGCTGTGCTTCAGCAGCACCCTGGGCTCTGGCAGCTTGGAGCTTGAGTCACTAAACCAGGCTCTGACTCTGCTCTTTTATTTAAACCCTAAATTAGGATTGGAATCAAAACTCTAATTCCAAAGGCTTGGAATTTATTTAGTGCCATGCCTGAGACGTTCTGTAAGAGCATCACTTGGCCAAGAGCAGAGGGGGAGCTGGTGGTGGGAGCCCTTGTGTGGCTGGGGTTTGCAGGGCAATCCCTGTAGGCAGTGATGCCTTGGAGAGGCTGCCTAAAGCAGAGGCTGGACAGAACTAAGAGAATAAAAAGTGGGTATTTATTAAAGTGGTATTTATTAAATTATTTATTAAAGGACTTCAAGAGGTACACCTTGGGCAGTCAAAACCCTCCAAGATGGACCATGATCACAAGTTTTTCATACAGGTTTGGTCCATTTACATATCAGGGGTTAATCCTCCAATTACAGCTGCAGGTTATGAAGTGATTTACCCCCAACTCACTTTTGTTTCCATCTCTCAGGGCCTGAGGCAGTGAGGTGTCCTTGGTTCCCAGGCTACAGAGCAAGTGTTGTGTCTGCCCAAAATGTGAAGTTATTGGTGGTAGTAGGTATATTAGTGCCTGTATTATATTAGACAAGTAGGTACATAGAAGTTATTATCTACCACTGGATATGGAGTTTAGAGTTATACCCTAAAGAATGACAGGATCTGAAAAATATAAAAGCTAAATGCCAAGGCATCAGCAGCAGGGCAGAGTTTGATGCTGAGGAAGGGATCCTGGCTGTCCTCTCTGGGGCTGAAGCACAGCTGAGAGCCCCCAGAGGGTCAGACCTGGCCCCTGCTGGAGATGGAGAACATCCCTTGGCACATCCCTTAGCAGGGTGAGGTGCCACCAGCTCTGCTGTGGAAACTTCTCTTGGAGACTTCTGGGCAGCCCCTAGAGCTCCAGAGGTTACCCAGCCAGCTGGAACATAATGTATAGGGAGCATTCTATTGAAAATTAGTTTTCTTCATGCCTAATGTCCTCAGTTCATTCATCTGTTGAAAGGAAATGATTGCAATAGCAGCTCTAAATGCCTTTAAGAGACTTTTTGTAGTTCCTGTGCAGTCACACACATCTCTCATTTTCCCCTCAAGGCTGCTAAGGAAAAGCCCAAATGACAAATCTGTGAAGACAACTAATGGGAAATTATATTGATTGTTCTTTCAGAGTGTTACTTTTTATGCCTGTGGTCTGTGTGTCAACTGCTCAGGTTGGGGGGGTTTATTTTTTTCAAAAGGTTCTGCTGAGGGACCTTAGGGATGTTTGGAATGGCAGCAGGGTGGGCAGGGAGTTGGTAGGAGCTTGTTTTAATTGACTTTAAATGCCATGTTTGTGAGAAATAACAGATGATATCCAATTCCTGAGTGTCTCATTCCTGCCTGCTAACTATCTCCAGTGTAAGGTTTTTTTCTGGCCCTGAGAGGACAACTTTTAGCACTCCTGATTTCAGCCTTTTGTGTTGATGGAAGGAATATTTTCTGATGAGCAGCTCCTGCACAGCCAAAGCTGTGATATCCATCCATACAGTACAACTCAGAGTAGATTCTGTTGAAAAAAATTCAGCTTTTATTCTGTTTCACTGTGGCTCTTGCATGACACTGACCCCAGCAGGGTGGGCCCAAGGCTCTCTCTGAATTCAGGCTTTGTCAATATGTCACAGTCCTCAGCATGGACAGCTGCTCTCCAGAATAAGTGTGAGAGCTGAAAGTTTGGGTGTAACAACAGCAAATTCCTGCCTTGCACGTTTGCAAATGAATTAAAATAAAACCATATTACACCTTAATAAACCCACTAAATATCTCCTTAGGATTTTCCAGCTGTCACAGCCAGTTTGCAGGGCCATCTGCAGCAGCCCAGCAGCAGTGAGCTGTGCTCCTGATGGCAGCAAGCAGACAGGTTTGATCTCCAGCCTGGCTTGGCTGCACTGCCATCCACAGGTGCCCTTACAGAATTTCCTGTGTGCCTCTAAACCAGCTCCTCCCCTAAACTCATGTTCAGCAGCCTTCATCTACCTCAGATGCAGCCACAATACCAGCAGTAAATGACCTTTTGCTGTATTTTTGTTGCTGCCAATGCACCAGAAAATCCCCAATTTTCCCTACCCTTTGTCAGAGAGTTTCCTAAACTGCTCAAGAAAATATTGTGCTATTGCACAATTAGCATAAATGTGTCCAGGTCTCCTGGAATAGAAATCCTACATCTACTTTCTGGAATAAAAATGAAGTTTGTTGCCACGGGCTGCCCAGAGAGAGTAAATCTCTTCCTGGGAGTGCTGAGAAGAGATCACACAGCACTTTGTTGGCTCCTTGCAATGTCATCTTTAACAAACCCCAGCCCATAACTCCAGATGATGTGCTGTGCAGCCACTAACACTGAAAAGTTGGTGCTTCTTCACAGCCTCAGATGTTTGTCTTGAACATATGTGCTGAGAAAGGAAAAGAAGAAGAAGAAACCCATTTCCCTTCCTCTGCAGGGAAGGAAGAGTCGAGGCTGTTCTGGGTGGGCTGAAGATGTCAGCTTGGTTTCACTTTGGGAAATGTCAGAAGCATTGCTGGAGCGTGGGAGAAGTCACAATATTTGGTTCAGGGTTTTGAGGTGCTTTTTTTTTTCCCCTTCAAATTTCTTCTCCCTTCACCATGTGTTCCTGTGGAAGTGTCAGCTGATGTTATTACACTTGGCATCCTGAACCCTAAGGTTGCTAAAAGAGAAATGTGAAGTGTGCATTTGTTTTCTCTTCAATAAAGCAGAGTTTTTTGATGTTGTAGGATCTTCAGGGCAGGTTCAGCAGTGTTTGCTCACTGCCTGCTACAGGCAGTGCTGCAGCCTTTTCCCTGCCACCAAAATACAAATGCACCACCAGCAGCACATTATTCTGAAGGGGAAAAAAAAACCTGAAAGAAAATCAGTCCAATCTTATGGCTTCCCATGTGCTTGACCTCTGCAGGAGCAGTTTAATTTCTGGTGTCACCTTTTTGCTGTGCTTTGAGACAGGGTCTCACTCTGTTTATTGTGCCATGCACAGCAGTGTGGGTGAGGGCTCAGCCACAGCAGCCCTGGGGCTCTGGCACCCTCTTGGCTCTCTTGGCTCATGCAGGAGACATTCCCTTCCTGCTGGAGCCCTTGGTGCAGCAAGTGGGGAAAATGAGAAATGGGGAAGGGTCTGGAGGGGCTGCACGAGGAGTGGCTGAAGTGTCTGGTTCAGCTGGAGGAGAGGAGCCTGAGCTCAGATCCCAGCAGGGTCTGCAGCTCCTCCTGAGAGGCAGCACCAGTCTCTGCTCTGTGACAGGGACAGGACCCAGGGCATGGCTGGAGCTGTGCCAGGGAGGGTCAGGCTGGAGATCAGGAAAGGTTCTTCCCCAGAGGGTGCTGGCACTGCCCAGGGAATGGGCACGGCCCCGAGGCTGCCAGAGCTCCAGGAGCTGCCAGGGATGCCCAGGGTGGGGCTATTGGGGGGTCTGTGCAGGGCTGGGGCTGCCCTGGGTGATCCTGGGGGTCCCTCCCAGCCCAGGATATTCTGTGAGGCTACAAATATCCATAACCTGCACAATTTGTGTGTGAGCATATCTCTGTCTTTACCCATGTACAGTAACATCTCTGCAAAGGCAGAATGAATTTCAGGGTAAAAAAATGGGTGAATGTTAAACACCTAAAAACAAATTCAAATTGTCTAATTGCCTTAAAAGCCAATGAACCCAGGAACTGAAGGCAGAGGTGCCCTGGAGGGCTGCAGTGTGCAGATGTTGTGGGTGCAGTTGTCTGGCTGGGGCTGGGGGCTGCATCTGGCCGGGGTGGGCTGTGAGAGCCCCAGTGTTCCCCAGCAGGCTGCCCAGACAGGCAGGCTGTGTTCCCAGCCCCAGCTGCTCAATGCCAGCATTGTTGAGGAGGAGCAGTGGCAGGGATCCAGGGGAAACCTTCCTGGGGCAGCCAGAGCTGCT
The DNA here is from genome assembly GCF_027477595.1 of Haemorhous mexicanus. NCBI lineage: Eukaryota > Metazoa > Chordata > Aves > Passeriformes > Fringillidae > Haemorhous > Haemorhous mexicanus. The sequence goes on from NC_082358.1 coordinate 4,354,925, forward strand.
GGGATGGCTCCTGCCAGCCTCCTGCATGCAGCTGGGGGGCACTGGGGGCTGCAGGCTGTGCCCCAGGGGTGCTGTGTGCAGATCCCTGATGCTCTCAGAGGTTTGGGGTGAATGTTCTCATCCTCACTAGATGCAGCATTTCTGTTCTCTGAGTTTAATGGTATGTTGTGTGTGCTTATGGTTTTTTGGTAGTGTGAAAAACGCCAATCACTTGTTTTTAAAATTTTAAAAGTTTAATAGTAATAAAATGGTTATAAAAAGAGTAATATAGTTAGAGTAATAAAAATTTAGGACAATATGAGACAATAGAAACAAAGAGTTATGGATGGTCCTGGTACCTCTCTCTGGGCAAAATAAGCCCGAAAAAGGCCCCACTTTGTGAACAGAGGATTAACCCTTAAAAACAACAGCCTGTTGCATATTCACACACCTCATCCATGATGCATCAGTCCCATTCAAACACAGGATTCTGTCTGGGCAGTGTCAGCTTCTTCCTCTGAATCCTGACTTCGAGGAGGCAGGAAGAAGTTAATTTCTTCTGATAATGGGGCAATAAATTCTCTTTCTCTGAAAGATTTAGGTGTCCTGTGGCTGCTGTCTGGTGTGAGTCCTTTCTTTAAAAAAGTATCTCACATAGCATACTTTCTATTTTAACCTTATGTTATAACCTAAAACTAGATTTAACACACTACTTAAGAAAATTAACACAGCATAACTTTCTAACATAACACATATAATATTCATTTAAATATTTGCAAAAAGCCAATCATAAAATACCCATTTTTCCACAGCAGGGATTTGTTTCTTTTCCTCTTGCCTTGAAACTTCATAACCTTCCTTTTTGTTATGTGGTATCAAACCCCCTCTTTCATTTAAAACTATGAACATAAAGTAATTATAATCTGTTTTATCCCATTACAGATTTGTGAGCGCTATGCTAATGGTGCAGAATGTCCTTTTAATCTCTTGTTTAAAGTTTGAGTTAATCTTCTATTTATATATGTACAGATTCAAAAACCCTAAGCTATTCCAACACCCCTCTCTCTGTAGCAAGCACTGTTGAATTTCTTTTTGCATGCAGCGTGTGTAGCTGCAGATCTGTGTGATCATCACTGCAAAGCAGCTAAATGACTTAAGGGAGGTTTCCTGCCTCAGCAACGTGGGTTTACCTTGTGTGCTGCATAGAGAGAGTGTCTGCCAGCCCTTCCTTCCAGTGCTTCGTGGCTTCTTGTCACAGTTTAACCCCACAGAACAAGCAAGGCCCACACAGATGCTCACTCAGCCACCAGTGGGGTGGGGGAGACACTCAGAATGGGAACTGTGGCAGCTTCTGAGGTAACTGAAGGCAGCTTAATGGGGAAAGCAGAAGGTGTAGACACAAAGCCAACAAGGAGCTCACTCCCATGGCTGGGCAGGTGTTCAGCCCTCCCCATCCAGGGCAGCAGGGTTCCAGCACACTCAGGGGTGACTCCAGATGTCCCCCTCTTCTTTCTTCTTCCCCCAGTTTATCTACAGAGTATGATGTACACAGTCTGGAACATCCCTGGGGTCACTTGTGGTCACCTGTCCTGGCTGTGTCCCCCCCAGCCCCTCCCCAGCATGGCCAGAGGAGGGGCAGGAAAGCCCTTGGCTCTGTGCAAGCCCTGCTCAGCAATAACAAAATCATCTGTAGTTATCAACCTGTCAACAGATATCTGTAATATCTATTTTTACAGATGTTTTACAGAGCAGATGTTTGCAATATCTGCATTATCTCTTTGTTCAGCACAAACCCAAACCCCAGCCCCAAACCAGCCTCTGGGAAGGGAAATAACTCAACCCCAGCTGAGACCAGCACACTTCAGTGTAGGAATCCATCACTGACCATGAGCAGGGTGTGCTCAGCTGTGTTAAACCAGTGACACTGTTAAAGTCAGTGCTTTAATTGGTGCTCCTCTTTCTGCAAAGGATCTGGGCACTGTGTGCTGTGCCCCTGGGTAAGGGGAGGATTTCAGCAGCCTGGGCTTTGGGGTGCTCTTCTTCCTCCTGCTGTAGGATTGCTGTGCCACTCAGTTTATTTCTAGTGGAAACTGTAAAATGGGAATGGGAAAAGATCCTGAGAATAGGCTGGGGAGAGGAGGGAACCTTTGGAGGCAAGGAGAGCTCTCAGGGAGAAGCCAGACATTTTTCCCTGATAAGCTGGCAGGCAGAGGGATGTGCAGTTGTGCATCTGCTGTGCCTCTCAGTCAAGTTGAAGAATTAGCAAGCAGGGGAGCTGTAGGTGATATTTTTTAGCTGACTTGTGAAATGTCTGGTTTTACACCCGGTTTTTGGAACCACGAGAGAGGAGTTTGTAGCAGAGATTGTAGCCTGTGAATGGTTAATCTCATCTCCTTTTAAACTTGAACTTTAAAATTGAAACAGACTGTAATAATGCTGAGATTGGGCTCTGCTGAGTTTATAGCCAAAGTGAGTTAATGATGTAGTCCTTTTCTGCCTCCTCATCACTGCCCTCATTCCCAGAACACTTCATGTGCCTGTTTTGATTTTCTTTCCAAATCAAAGACATCCATACTGGGCGGCACTATGAAGTCTCCACAATAAACAACCACTAAGGGCTGACACAAAGTCATTTTCTGTTGTGAGAAAAGTCAGGGTCCGTAGCAACCTTGTGACAAAAGCAAATCTAGCATCAGCCATTCAATTTAGCAACAGCCAGCAAATTGGAAATGTGCAACAAAAGGAAAAAAAAGGTGACTGACTCTGGCAAGGAGGGTGGGAGCAGAGGAGTAAATGGCAGATGTTAGAGTTGTGGGTTGACAAACATGGGATGGCCTCTGTGCTCCTGGGGATGGCTCCTTTGGAAGTGATGCTTTCCCAAACTGGTGGGATCACCAAGTCACAGGAGGAGAGGAGATGGGAATTGGGCATCCCCACAGCAGAGAGGGGCACAGGGATTTCCCCTGTTACACAGAGAGAGCTCCTGGCTGAAATACTGGTTTGGGTGGAAGTAAACACTTCAGAACACGCAAATCTTGCTGTCTGAGGGGAATTTATCAAGAGCTCTCTGCAGTGTAATCGGGTTGTTAATGTTCAGTGGGTCCTGACACATCAAAGGGACTTGTGTGTCTGAATGCATCTTAGTGCAAAGCAAAGACTTTCCAGGGAAAACTCAACAGGGAAATTCTTCAAAAGGGGGAACGTCAGCCCAGGTCAGCCTGGCACAAACACCCAAGGGTGTTACAGCTTTTCCTGGTCTTGGGCTCAGGTTTTAAGACTTGCATTTCTGCTCTGGCAAGCCAATCATTTGCTTTTAAAATTTTAAAAGTTTAGTAGTAGTAAAATTGTTATAAAAAGAGTAATATAGTTAGAGTAATAAAAATTTAGGACAATACGAGACAATAGAAACAAAGAGTTATGGATGGTCCTGGTACCTCTTTCTGGACAAAATAAGCCTGAAAAAGGACCCACTTTGTTAACAGAGGATTAACCCTTAAAAGGAACAGCCTGTTGCATATTCACACACCTCATCCATGATGCATCAGTTCCATTCACACACAGGATTCTGTCTGGGCAGTGTCAGCTTCTTCCTCTGAATCCTGATGGCATCTTCAGGACTGAGGAGGCAGGAAGAAGTTCATTTCTTCTGATAATGGGGCAATAAATTCTCTTTCTCTGAAAGATTCAGGTGTCCTGTGGCTGCTGTCTCACTGCGAGTCCTCTCTTAAAAAAACTATCTCACATAGCATAGTTTCTATTTTAACCTTATGTTATAACCTAAAACTACATTTAACACACTACTTAAGAAAATTAACGCAGCATAACTTTCTAAAATAACACATATAATATTCATTTAAATATTTGCAAAAAGCCAATCATAAAATACCTGTTTTTCACACCCATCAATGCTGTCATGCTGGGATAAGTCTGTAATATCAGTGAGGTCATGATTTCTCCTGAAAAAAAATCCTGGTTATTCCCTCCCCTTTATTGGGGGGGCTGTGTTGGTTCTCTTGGGGTGGCCCTGTGGGAGTGTGCCAGGAGCTGGGGGAGGCTCCACTGTCCCAGTGTGACATGAAATGAACAACACTTACACACTGAGATGTCTAAGGTGAAAAAGTGGGTTTTTGGTTTTGGACTTTGATGTTTATAGAATTTTAGAAGCAACCATGGATTGGAGGATGAAATTGTTACTTCTCCAACCACGCTGGTCAAACCAACAGTTTATTAATTTTCTCCTCTGCTAGAAAGGAATGTGAAACAATCATTATTTACATGAAAAGTGTGTGAGAAACTCCATTAGAAAAGTGTAAACATCAGAAGGCTTAGAAGAACTTTAGAAGAACAGGGTGACCCTGCAGTGCCCATCTGCTCTGTGGCTCTGGAGCCCCCCTGTTGCAGCTGCTTCCAAAAGTTCCTGAGTGGGTCTCAGGAGGAAGCACTCTGAAAAGGTTTAGTGAGACAAGGGTGGGAGGACAAGTGATCCTCCTGTGGAAGTGGCTTCTTGGCCAGTTCCCTGGAGAGCTCAGGAAGTTGGGCACCAGGGTCTTCCCTGGGGTGAATTGGTGGGAAATCTCACTTTGAGGGGCTCCATGGTGAGGCCTTAGCATTTGAGCTTTTCTATTTTTTATATATTTATAATCCTGCAGTTCTTTAGTGCAGAGCTCTAAACCCCACACACAGGGTGAGCTGCTGCTTTCCCAGTTTGGGCACACACAACAATTCCTCTCCAGGCCTGGCAGTCAAGGACACCTCACTGCCTCAGGGCCAGAGATGGAAACAAAACTGAGCTGGGGGAGCAAACTTGGGGTAAATGACTTCATTAGCTGAAGCTGTAATTGGCAGATTAACCCCCAATATGCAAATGGACCAAACTTATAAAAGTGTGAAACCCGTGACCTGTGATCCATTTTTTGGCTGGACCTGGGGGGGGTTTGTCTGCCTGAAATGCACCTGAAGGCCCTTCAATAAATATATTTGCTTTTTATTCCCTTAATTCTGTCTGGCCTCTGTTTTTAGGTAGTCCCAAAAAGACATCAGTGGTCTTTAGGGTAGAAAAAGTGGGGCTGGAATGGGGTTTTTAAGTTGTTTTTTTTTTATTATAATTAACAGATGGCATTTCTAGGAGAAAGGTTAACAGGAGATAATTTGAGCTTTCTTTTCAAAGGCAGAGAAATCTCATGTCCCACGCAGAATAAGTGCAAGGAAGATGGACAGAAAGATTTAGAAAAGCTTTCACAGCATTAATGTCTGATACATCTATTTATTATGCTTATTACTCGACTTTGTCAAGTGGCAAAGACAGTAAAAATTCTTTATCAAGCATTTCCAGCACACCATTAACTTCTTTAGACCTTGTGAGTGTTGTGCAGCACTTATGGCAGAGCCACTCTGTAAATCACCATAAAAAGAACACTAAGTCTGGAGGTGGATAAGCATGATTATTCAAATAGGAAATAATTTTGGTCAAGTAAAATGCTAAGTTTTTTTTTTTCTTTTTAAGAAACAAATTCTCTAGAGAATATTCTGTCTCCTGTATAAATTTAGCAGAGAAGATTATCAGTTGATTTGCCTCTGCTTCATGCTCAAGTATGCAAAGCTGCTAAAGAGTTTTTGCCTTAAACTTCCTTGGGCTTTTTTGTCCTAATTTTTTCTGTATTTCCAATTAAGCTGCATGTTGGTAAAAAGAAAAGAAGTTGCGTATTTTTCCTTTTTTTTTTTTTTTTTTATTCTGAAAAATAAGTTTCTCTTCTAGTGGAATAAATCCCCAGTGGAATCTTCCTGCAGCCTTTATTGAGACAAAATTACAATCATTTTTCTGGAAGTATTTTTCACTCTGGAGTTAATGTGGCCTCTGCAGATGTCAAGGATACACACTTGATGTGATTATTACAGCATTCTTCTGCCTAAAAATTCAAACGTGGAACACTTACAAGAGTCTAGAGTGTAAGAAAACAATGTATTTATGTTTTATTTTGGATTTGGGGGGTAATTTCACTGCAGTTAAACACAGCTGCAGCACTGGGTGCTGGGTCAGGGTGTAGATGGTTTTCCTCTTGTCAGGAATGACTGGAGAGCAGTGCCCAGCACCCCAAGCAGGCACTGAAGGGCTGTTTGGGGTCAGGGATGGTGTTATCCCTCAGGTCTGGTGCTGCTCTGCAGGATCTCAACATCTCAGTCAATTTGTTGGGTTTTTTCCCTCAACCTGCCATTGACACCAGAACTGCAGGAGCTGGGAAATCACCTCTGAAACAGCTTTATTGCTGATCTCTAGGGCTGAAGAAAGGGTGGATGGAAGGGTTAATTGTGCATCAGTGTCATTATTGAGGAGAAAGTGGGGGTGGACAGGGCTGAGCTGCCTGGACATGGCAGAGGGGCAAGGCTCAAGCTGTGCTTGAACTGAGGAGATTTACCAGGTGATGGTTCCCTGTTCCCCTCCAGGTACAGCTTTAGCTCCCAGGTGTGGGTATTTCCCATAAACCTGGAGTTTATCTGTACCTGGGGATGGTAAAGCTCATCTCTGGCAAGAAAGGAGGAGAACTGCTCTTTTATAATGCACATTTTCAATTTGGCCTGGGCTGCCTGGGTGGCAGGATGGTGAGAGTCCTTCAAAGACTGAGCCAAGGGATATTTTCTCACTGTGGGACTTGTGTCAGCTCTGTCCCCTGGCAGAAACTGCATCATCCTCAGTGTCAGCCCCCCTGCCTGGGTGTCCCTGGGGCTCTCTCTCACCAGCACTCCAGGGTAACCAGAATTTCCCTGCCACCATTGAGCACTTGGATTTTTAGACTCTCAGGCTGGAACTTTTGAACCTCTTGACTGCAATGAGCGTGGGGAAAAGCAGGGCTGCAGTTTCAGGTGTTGGCACCATCAGATTTTTACCTGCAGCCTGCTTTAAGACACATAAGGACACTGCATTTCTATGTTCATGCAACTCCCTAATGTTCTTTTAAGATGCTTTCAAGAGTGTGACAGTAGATATATTTCATTAGCTATCTGCAGCAAACAGTGATTTACATATTACTATCAAACATCAGTATGCAGAGGAAAATTAATTACTGCACACAGCACTTACAGGCAAAGGCAGGGCACTTTCTTGATAATTAGAGTATCACTGCAGAGGAAATGCATCGCTCTTCATCTGACAATGTAATTTATAGCATCTCTGGAGCAGTTTGACTGCTGTACTTCTGTTCCCAGGATGATTTTCCTGGTGCTGAGCAGCTGTGGCTCCTCAGAGCTGTTTGCTCAGAGTCCCTGGAAACCACACCAGCAGTACCTGCAGTTTGTGTTTCTCTTTGATTGATGAGCTCCTGAATTTTGAGAGTTGGGAATAAAGCAAATTTGGGGTTTTTGGTTAAATTCCCTGCTCAGCTGAGAGAGAGAACGACAGACAACATAAAATCCAGAAATAAAACCCCCCAGTGCAAATTTCTGGTGCCAGGTCTTTTGACAGGTTAGTCACAAGAGTCATAAATCTGAACATTTTGGCAGAACCTCTGCTGAGGACACACAGCTTTAGCCTTTCTGCTCTGACAGGATGTGCCATGAGGATTAAATATTAAATGTGCCACTGAAGGAACAATGTCTCTCTCTCTCTGTTTTGGCTGTCCACCCTCTGTCTCTGGCTGGTGCAGTGTCCAGGTCTGCAGCTCCTGAACCTTTTACCAGCCTGTCCCATTGGTGGTCATCAACCTTTGGCTACTAAAGCAACATCAGGAGGGAGCTTGGTGATTGCTTCAGTGCTTAGAAAACAAAAAATTAAAAAAAAAAAAAAAAAATCCAAACAGATGGGACCTTGATCAAAGCTTGAGTGTTTTGGACAAACTTCCATGTTTGTCTGAATTCCTGGGGGAGTTACTTTGCTCTTAGTTTAATTCTCTGCTTTTATAACTCCCACTTTTCTGCTCCTGTTTATCAGGGGCATTACTTTACCAACAAAAATTACCAACTAACCAACCAACCAACCAAAAAATTCCTTCCAAAGCACACTTGATAAGCTTTGTTGGTCAGATCTGTGAAATTTTAAAGTCATGGCACTATTAATTAGTGCCATTAAGATTATGTAGTCTCATCATATTTAAAGCTAAGCCTCAGGTAATAGTTAATGGTGCTGCAAAGTATATTAATAAAATTACTTGTAGTAATTAAGGGAGAAATGGAGGAGTGGGAGAGAGGTTTGGAGTGTTAGGTTGGGAAGGAATGGGAATGCAGCCCAAGGGGCTTCTGGCTGCTGGGCCCATCCTCCCCACTGTGTGTGGCTGGTCAGGGGGGACCCTGGGCTTCTGGAGCTGGGGGGGAGCATCCTCTGCTCCTCACTGTGCTGGGCACAGCATCCTGTGCTCCTCAGTCTGCTGGGAGAGCATCCTGTGCTCCTCACTGTGCTGGGAGAGCATCCTCTGCTCCTCACTGTGCTGGGAGAGCATCCTCTGCTCCTCACTGTGCTGGGAGAGCATCCTCTGCTCCTCACTGTGCTGGGAGAGCATCCTGTGCTCCTCAGTGTGCTGGGAGAGCATCCTGTGCTCCTCAGTGTGCTGGGCACAGCATCCTGTGCTACTCAGTGTGCTGGGAGAGCATCCTGTGCTCCTCACTGTGCTGGGCACAGCATCCTGTGCTACTCAGTGTGCTGGGAGAGCATCCTCTGCTCCTCAGTGTGCTGGGAGAGCATCCTCTGCTCCTCAGTCTGCTGGGAGAGCATCCTCTGCTCCTCAGTGTGCTGGGCACAGCATCCTGTGCTCCTCAGTCTGCTGGGAGAGCATCCTGTGCTCCTCAGTGTGCTGGGAGAGCATCCTGTGCTCCTCAGTGTGCTGGGAGAGCATCCTCTGCTCCTCACTGTGCTGGGAGAGCATCCTGTGCTCCTCAGTGTGCTGGGAGAGCATCCTGTGCTCCTCAGTGTGCTGGGAGAGCATCCTGTGCTCCTCAGTCTGCTGGGAGAGCATCCTGTGCTCCTCAGTGTGCTGGGAGAGCATCCTGTGCTCCTCAGTCTGCTGGGAGAGCATCCTGTGCTCCTCAGTCTGCTGGGAGAGCATCCTGTGCTCCTCAGTGTGCTGGGAGAGCATCCTCTGCTCCTCAGTGTGCTGGGAGAGCATCCTGTGCTCCTCAGTGTGCTGGGCACAGCATCCTCTGCTCCTCAGTGTGCTGGGAGAGCATCCTCTGCTCCTCACTGTGCTGGGAGAGCATCCTCTGCTCCTCACTGTGCTGGGCTGGGAGAGCATCCTGTGCTCCTCAGTGTGCTGGGCTGGGAGAGCATCCTGTGCTCCTCAGTGCCTGTCCTGGGCACAGCATCCTCTGCTCCTCAGTGCCTGAGCTGAGGATGATGCCTTGGTGTGGCTACCTAGAGGCTAGACAGAGTTAAATAATTAAGTAGGTATTTATTGAAGTCTTTCAGAAGATACACCTTGGGCAGTGCAAGAGCCTGGCAGAGGCTACACCCAAAGTGGATAAAAGTCACGAGTTTTTCACACAGATATAAGTTTGGTCTAATTGCATATCAGGGGTTAATTGTCCAATTACAGCTTCAGGTAATGAAGTCACATTCCCTCAGTTTGCTCCCCCCAATTCACTTTTGTTTTTACTTTTTGGGCCTGAGGCTGCAATGATGCCCTTGGTTCCCATCTGGAAAAGCATTGTTCTGTCTGACAGAACAATGTGAAGAGAGCTTACTGACACTCCACATGGAGTTCAGAGTATGACACTAATGCAGGACCTGGAAAATATAAAAGCTAAAAACTTCAGGCATCAGGGAGAGCATCCTCTGCTCCTCACTGCCTGTGCTGGGCACACAGAGGCAGCTCAGGGGTGGACTGACCCCTAAGTGTAAAGAAAGTAAGAAAGGATGGATTTAATGCTCTTCATTAACTCAGAAGAATTAGTCATGGATCATTTGCAGTGCTTCTGCTGCCGTAGAGATGCAGTGTAAAGACCTGAAGATTGATTCCTGCTGCTGCTTTGAAGGAAGCATCTCAAGGAATTGTGTTCTCAAAGCAGCTCCAGGTTTGGACATTTGTGTTATCAGCAACCTCTGGCACCTCAAGTCACACGTGTATGAACTTTGACTTGGAGCACAGCTGACTGTCACTGCTCCATTTTGTGCCCATTCTCCCTTCTGTGCACGCAGTTGGGTGCTCATTTGCAGCTAATCACTGAGATCAAAGGGGTTTTATCGACCATGGCAAGGTTGCACACCTTGCCAGTCTGTTTGTTTATATAATTGATTATATCACATGTAATTTATTGCATCAGCTAAAGGTGGAATTTGGCAGAGTGGAGATGAAAAAACACCTCTGTGCCCTGCTGCCTCCCCTTGTAAAGCCCAAAGCATTCCCTCCCAGCCCTGTGGGCATTTCTGCCCCTTACAAACATCCCTGCACCTGCTCATCCTCCCCTCAGCTCTGAGTGCTGTAAGGAAGAAAAGCTGGTACCTGTTCTGTGCTTTTCTCTCCCTGGCTTCAAGCTGTGGCACTAATTGCACTCCTGTAATTAAAAGTTAATAGAAAAGGTAAAATATTGTCTTAGGCTCTCTCCATTTGAGAGAAAAGGAGAATTGAATGGTGGTTAATGGTTTGAGAAGCTGCATGGCCCCTTTGCAGTCCCCTGCCAAGCACAGGACTGCTAAATACCAAAACCTCAACACTGCAGCTTTTTCCATTCCTTTTGGAAGTCCTTCTCTGTATTTAAATGAATTTGATCTTTCCTCCTGATACAATAGGAGCAGTGAATAAAAGCAAGTCTCCCTGACAGTACATGAATATCTATGCTTGCTGAATTTCCAAGCCAGGTTCCTCTGCTCTGTTGCTTGTTGGTATTTGTAGCTTCTTCAGATAATTTTGTTGTTTTTTTTTTTTTAGCTGTCTGCTTCTGAACAGACAGAAAAAAAACCAACAAAACCAAACCAAACCAAAACAAAACAAAAAAAAACCCCACCCAACCAATCCCAAAAAAAGGTAATTGAAAGGTTAATGACAATTGGAATTAGTTCCAATGCCCCATCAACCACTGCTCAGCCTTAAAGGAACACTAAGGGGAAAAGAAGTTTCAATGAACAGTTCAAATATGAATTAAATCACAGTTTTAAATAAAAACTGTTTGGAAATTATGAATCAATTATTTTATGGCAGAAAGTGTGTTAACTTCTAAGTGGGTTTCTGAGTGGAAATTTGAGGACAAGTTTGAAGACAAGCAAGAAGCTTCCCTCTTGCACTTTAAAGGAAACAGAGGATGCTTTTCTCATGGCCCATAAAAAAATACTGGTACTTGGATTGCAGTGTCTGAACTGTCTTCCAGTGTTTTCCTTTTGAATTGGAGAAATTGTGGCTTTAATTTGCTCTGGACTCCTCCCTGCCTGGGCCTTGGGAAGCTGCTGAGTTTATGGATAAAAGGCTTGAGCTGCATCTCCTGCATTCCCAAATTCTGATGGATCCTCAGAGCTGGAATGGGGCATCCACAAAGGGCTGCTCCTGCCAGGAGAGGGGAGCTCAGGAGAACATTTCTCCATATCAGGCTGACTTGCAGCTTTGAGGACTCAGAGAAGTGATTCTGAAATAGCCAAATGTGTCATTTTGATTAAAAAGATGATCAAAATAGAGCCTGACAAGTCCTATTTCAGAGGTTAAAAGAAATTCAGCTCTTTACTCTGATTTGGAATGCAAATATTTTCATGTTAGAATTTTTTTCTGACCCAGAAATTTTGAACTTAATTCAACTTCTATTATAGCCTGGCAGAAATCTCCAGTGCCTTTGATTCTTCTGTTTGTTACAGCAAAATGTTAAATTAAAATGAGAATGGCTTTGGTTTATCCAAATGAGAAATTCTTCATCAAAGTTTGGTCTCAGAGCAAACCACCAGTGTGAGGGCTTCCCAATATAGATCCATTGCCTCTTTGGAGATGCAGTTAGAGCAGAAAACATCATGCAGATTGTGTTATCCTTCCCCTGCAGTGGGCAGGGAGAGCCTGGCTGCTCAGCAGGCACAGGAGCAGCAGATGGAGAGGCTCTGGGCTGTGTATTCACTTGGGTCCTTGTCTGCCTGATGGCTTTGGGGCAAATAAATCCCTTCGACTTTCTTCATCTGCAGAGTGCAAGGATAGACCTTGGCTCTGAAGTATTTAATGTTTCTGCAGACATTTGCTGCTACCACAGAAAGAGAGAAGGCAGTAATGTGCAAAGCCAGATTTCAGCTTGTTTTCCTTAAGCTTGTTAGTTTTAGGGTGGAATTTAAAAACTACTTGATGTGGTTTAGGTTTTATTTCCCCATGGAAGGCTGTGCCAGCTTGATCCCAACTGGAGCTGAACTTTGCCTGTTAGAAATCTCCACTCTTCATTCCCTTTAGTTACATAAAGAAAAAAAAAGGTATTTAACAAGTAAACAGTAGAAAGCAGTTTCCTTTTGATGTTTCCAGTAGTATTATGTAAGAATAGATGTTAAAAAGAATTATTTCTCCACTTTTTTGGGAGGGCTGACTTGGGCAGTGGGTGGCAGAGGAAGGTCTGTGCATCAGGGGATTGCTGACTGGGCATTTCAGTAGCTGATTCATGGCACTGGGAGAAACATCCATGGTACCTCCTGCAGATAATGCAGGGAGCATGGGAAGGCTGGCCCAGGCAGAGCCTCCTCAGACACCCTGAGTTAACAGGAATTTGTCTGAGATCAGCAGAAAGATGGAAAAAAATTAGAGAAGTGGTGAACAGAGGGATCATTGCTTTCTCTCTGCTCTGCCCACAACTTGTGAGGCTGTTCTTACTGGGCAGAGTAAAGTTTGGGATGAGGATTTCATTAGGAAGGTTAGAAAAATGCCAGTTTGCTGGGTCTCTCCAAAGTGACTGCTATGCATCATAAAGAATGGAAATTAGGAGCCTGCTGCCTCTGTTCCTGCCACCACAGCTGCTCCATGTGCAGAATTACTCTGGATGGAGGAGAGGGCTTCTGGCTTTTAAATTCCAAGTTGCTGTTTTGATCCTGGATAACCTCTGAAAGGTTCTGCCCTCTGCCAGCTCTCCTGTGGTTATGTGGGAATGATTTACTGGCTCCTTTATCCTCATTTCAAAATAAACACACCTGTTCAGTGCAGCCCTGCATTCAGACCTGGGATTTTACCTCTGGAGATGGGCTTTTTGCTTTTCAAAGTGGGTGTTCCACCTTAATTTCCTGCTGTTTCTGCCCCTACAGAGGGATGGCTGTGTTCAGCACAGGCACTTTGTGCTTCTGTGTGGCCACAGGTCTCTTCACAGAGAGCAGCAGGAACAACTTTCCCGAGGACTTCTCCTGGGGAAAGGCAGTGAGAAAACTCAGAAAAGAAGAGAAAACAATTCTTATCTCCATTTTCTGCTCCTGTTGTCTGGCACACGTGGAATGTGTTATGGAGATTATCTATCACCAGCTGGGGGCTCTGTACAAATCACAAATGGGACAGGACTGCTGAGGAACGTGCCTTGAGCTGTTTGGTTTCCCAGCATCAGCCTCAGTACATGGCTATGACAATGGGAAGATGCCAGCAGCTCACATCCCAGGCAGCAGACCAAGAACTCAATGTTACAACTCACTTTATAAGTTCTCTGACCAATCACACACAGCAGAAGCACACTGACAGTGGTTCCATCCCACCACTGTAAGCCCAGGTACCTTTGGTTAAACAATGCCTGCTTATTTCAAATCCAACACCTGCTTGTGAGCCTTAAACACAATGCACAGAGCTCCATTATCAAGCTTAGAACTCCCTAATATCTCACTAGATAAACTTTTCTGCAGTTCAGGGAGTTATTCTAGACAAGCATTAATACACAGACCACTGTTCTATTTGTCCTTTTCTACTTCTTACATAATTTTTCTGCTGACCAATCTCATGGCCACTGCTCAGCTCTAATCACAGTTCTGCTGTCTTTGAGCCTGCCTTTTGCAGCTTTCCCAAACCCCTCTGATTTTATGGATTCCCACAATTGTTCACCCAAAGTGATTTGTTAATTGGACCCTGCTGATGTTTGGATTGATTGGCCACTTGGGTCCAAGCTGTGTCGTGGCTCTCTGCAGACAGTCACGGGTTTGGCTGGAGTATCTTTTTAGTATAGTTCTAATATAATATTAGTGTAATATAAACTGGGTTAATAAAGCAATTGTTCAGCCTTCTGAAATCATGGAGTCAGAGCACTTTATTCCCTACCTTGGGGTCACCTTCTGGAGCCCCATGGAAATCTGTGCCTGGGGCTGCCCTTGGTGCCTGCCAGGCAGCAGGTGACAGCCAGCCCATTCCAGCTCTGGCCAGGGACTTGCAATGACTTTGTGTGGCTGGTTTTTTTTCCTTCAGGTGAAACAAAATGCAGCTGAAGCAGTGAGAAAGGCATTTTTCCTTGTGTGCAGGAGCTAATGCAAACAAGTGGCTGTGTGGTGAGAGTGAGCAGGAGCCATCAGTCTCAGGGAGGAGATGTGGGCTGAGAGACCTGAGCTGAGCTCTGACCTAGCTGGGGTGAGGTGTGAGGTGGAAATATGTCTGTAATGCACCACAGGAAGTTTTCTGTTGCAATTTGCAGCTTGCAAACTTTTTCTTGGATTATTTGGAAGAGGACTAGGCCAGACACTCATTCCAGCTGCTTCTGAGCTCTGAATTTCACTCAAGAGCTCAAAACAACCTTGTGTTTCCTTGAAATCACTGCCCTGTATGGGAATTCACTCCCTCACCAGCATCTCACCAGCTGCCACCAGGAAAATCAGGTTTCAGACACAGGGAATGCCTGCTCTTTATTCTGCTTGCACTTCCAAGAACTTCCCCCTTTTAATGGTCAGCTTGGGCATTATGAGATCCATATGTTTCTGCAGACTGTGTAGGAGCTTTTAGACTTGTGAGGAGAAGCTCATGAGCTAAATGGGGAGCCATTAAACCACAGCTCTTCTCCTGAGAGAAATTTTCGTGAAACAAAAATTGGATTTGATCAAGATGTTCCTGTTTGCATTGCAGCTTTCATTCCCTGGAGGGTTATTTCATTAACATGTGACATCTGCTGTGGATTTGGAGAGGTGATATTGAAAATAGAGGTAAAGGAAATAAGGCAGATATAACATTCCTGTATGGGCTGGGAAGGAATTGGGCATGAAAGGGCTCTAAAAGATGGAGAGGAGCTTGGTGGGGTTACAGTGAGAGAGAGGAAGCAGTTCATGTTTGGAGCATCCTGTACCTGGAAGGCATCTTGAGTCCTTTCCTCTGATTTTGGGACATTGAATTGGGAGGAGCTGGTTTTGAGGGTTCCAAGGTCCTTTCCTTCCAGATGGTTTTGAATAACAGAATTGCTGAGGTTAGATGGTGTCTCTGGAGATCACTAAATGTTTTCTCTGTCCTCAAAGCAGGGTCAGCTGGAGCAGGTTGTTCTGGGCCTTGTCTAATTTTAAATATCTCCAAGGGTGGAAACTCCACAGCTTTTATGGGCAAATCTGCTTTAGAGTTCAATCAAGGTTGTGTAAAATTTAATTTTTATGTTTAATGAGAACAACAGCATTTCACCTTTTCCTCCTCCTGTCCTTTCACAGGACACCAGTGAGGAGAGAGTCCCTCCATCAGCTCTGCTCTCTCTTTTAGGTGAGCCAGCTGTACCTGTGACACTGCTGCTCACACCAGCTCCTGTAGCACAACTTGGCCTCTTCATCCTTTCTTGATATTTTGCCTAAATCTGTCATTTCCCCCCTTAGCTGTTGTCACACTCATGGGCTCTCAGGCTTTCTCTCACCATTAGCTCACCTTTGATTTCTTGCTGCCTGCTGTTGGCACAGGCTCCTCTATCTCCCTCATACACACCCCCTCCTTTTGGTCAAACTGTGGGCAAGCCCCAAAGCAGATTCAAGTAAATCCATGGCAGTTGGCCTGTTAATGACTGAAAGTGTGGGTGGGGATCAGTCACACCTGGATGAAAGTCAGGAGCCAGTTTATAATGGGAATTAAAGGCCATTTTAATGCTGCAACAACAATCAGAGTGGCTGGGATCCTAAAGCTCATCCTTCAGGGAGATAGGAGAGAATTCCCACAGAAGATTTTCTGCTTAACAAAAATCCTTTTATTAGCATCTATGTGAAAAGATTAAAGTTGCATTTTAAATAATAATCCAAATTCAAATCTATATCTCCTTTAGAAGCACTGTCTAAACAAACCTGGCTGTTTTAGAGCTGTGACATTACTGGGTGCATTATCTTGGTAACCTTTGTGAGCTGTTATTAACAGAGCTGCACAGATTCCCAAAGGAGCATCTCCAGTTCAGGGGAGGGTTAAGATGAGGACACAAATCACAGGGCTCCAACCCCTCAGTCAAAATAGGTGGAGATATTTAGAGAGGAATTGGTAAATAAAATAACTACTCAGAACAAAGAAGGAGGGGGAAAGCTCTCCCATCTTTATTTTCACTACAAAGTGCAAAATCAGTGTTTTCTTGCGTGTCACAGCACATCCAAAGCATCTGAGAGTGATTAACCCTTGCTGTCCCTGGCAGGTCAGGAGGCTCAGGAGTGTTTTGTACAGCTAGAAGGGCAGGTTCACACCTCTGACCTGCCAGGTCTAACCTGGGGAATGGCCCAAAAGGGCAGAAGTGCTGCACTTCTGTAGATCCCTTCCTGTGCATGATACACCTATTCCCTGTGAAATCTGGTCCTTCACCAGGATATATAAATTGGTGGTAGAGTAATTTTTATTGGCCAGATGTGCCCAAACAGCTGGAGCTGCCTCACTGCTGCTAAATCAATGCCTTTCCTACTGACTGGGTTTTTTCCCATTTAATATTCCCATTATGGCATATTTTTAGCTTAATTAGCAGCACTCCTAATCTGCCTTTATTTTCTTTTTTTTTCTTAGCATTTTGAGGCTGCAGGGGAGGCATTGGGAAGGGTAATGTGTGCACTGAATAGTCATGGAAAGTAACTCTGTAAATCATTTCCTTTGCTCCTCAGGGCAGGCTTTCCCTATTTTCCAGGTATTTTCTTAGCTGTGCATAGCCTGTGCACTTCTGGAGTCAGGAACAGCAAAATCAACAGACTCCAACTTTGGTAAAAGAAACCTAAATCAAAGACACTGCATTTTCCATCTTGATTTACAGCTGTTACCTGTCATCCTTGGTGCCTTATTTCCAGCTGTGCCCAACACCCAGTCCTTAAGAGAAAGGCAGTGTTCCTCCCACCAAGGTAATTCTTTGGATAAAATAACCCTGGAATGATCTGCTTCCTCCAAGTGCAAGTCTGAGTGTGAATCTGTTTTTCTGTCTATCTACTATGAGAAAAAAAAAATGACAATTATGCCACTCTACTTTGTCAGTGTTAGGTGCAACCAATTATTTCAGCTGATGGATCTGCTTCGTCTCTAGGAGCTCTTTGATATCTAGTGAGAGTATTTGCCACTTTCAGTGCTTTACATCTTCAAAGCACTGCATAAACACTTAATTTAGTACAGAACCCACTAGGGATGGTAAATGAATGAAAAATGTACAAACTTCCACTTAGAGGACTAAAAGGCCTTTCAGGGAGTTGATGGAAAGTTACTCTTGCTCTACACAGTGTGTGGTTTGTGCCAGTGCTGGTTTGCAGCTGCACATTGCCTGCAAGGGACATCTCTGCTCAGATGAGGAGATGAAAACCTCCTCCACCCTCCTTCACCTTATTTTCAGCCATTCCTTTTATCCATGCAAAACCCCACATTGATCCCCTGATCAATAAAGTTATTCCAGGAAGGGATTTTGCTGGCCCACAAAATTCCAGCTGAACCAAGCAGAGCAGCTGGACTTGATGCTTTTAAAGGCTCCTTCCAACCTAAATGATTTTAGGATTCAATGAAAAACCAAATTTTCATCTTTGAAAATTTCCCTGCTGATCTTGTACCCTATTTCATTGTCCTGAGTAACTTTTCCCTGGTTTTTCCAATGCCAAGGAATCTCGTTCATGGGGTTTTGTTCCTGTGCTGAGTGGGAGGTCCTAAGGAGCCTGTGGCTTATTCCCAGTAGATCTCCAGTGCAGAGCAAATACTTTTTCACAGTCAGACCTCAGAGCAAGTCTGGGCATCTGGAGTAACAGTTCTCTCCTGTCCCTGCTTGCCTCTCCTTTGCCCTCAGTCAGTGTTCTCAGCCTTTTCTCAACACTGAGTCTGCTCCACCCAAAACAGAGTTTATTCCAGCTGTTGGTATCATTACTGCTACCAAAGAAATCACAAAGCTTAATAAAGGGGGGGTGATGAATGAGCTTAATTTGTTGCAATTAAAACAGCTGATTCCCAGGCAGTTATGGGGACTGGGAATGTTAAACCAACTCACACTGAACTTCCAGAGAGATTCTTTTATCTTAATCCAAGCAGGGACATGGAGGGGTGGGTCTGTCTCCCATGGCCCAGGATATTTTGTGTGGTGCTCTCTGCTGTGTTTTCAGATCACTTTGGGCCATTTCTCTGCTATAGCTTCCAAGAAATGGATACCCACAGAGGCACAATCAGAGCTGGGGCTCTGGGTGGTCACTGCTGTGTCACAGCACAGCTTTGGTGTCAGCTGGGCTGCCCAGGGATGGCACTCAGAGTCCTGTGAGCTGAAACTCGTCACTGCCTCTCTGCCACTGTCCAGAGGCAGCACTGGCAGCTGCTGAGCACATCCAGCTCCCAGGCACACAGCTGCACTTTAAATCAATGAAAGGCTCAGGGCAAGCAGCTTTGAGCTCGTGCCCAGCAGACATGATACACAGCAGGATATATTTTTGCTTTATGACTTTTGATTCTCAGAGGTGTTTCCATCCTGCTCCAAGTGTTGGGTTTGACATGGTTTAGACATTAGTGTCTCCAAGCAGCTGTTTCCCATTGCTGTGCTCTGCATCCCTCATGGGTTTTGTAGTGAAAATCTAACACAAATTACCTTGCTAATCTGTCTTTTGCAAATACCACTGCAAAAGAGGCAAACTTTGCATTCATGCATCCTTTCATTATTATGATAATTAATTTCAATTTATAACTAATTAATGCTGTTCTATGGCTTACCTGCCCCCTATTGATGGCAGCAAGTGGGAATCAGTGAGTGTATGAATTGCAGAGGCTGGAATTGAGAGGAAAACCCCTGGCAGCAGCCCCTTTGCAGGGGCAGGGATGCTGCAAGGAGCAGCTCTCCCTCCTGTCCCACTTCCCAGTGCTGCAAACCATGATGGATATGCTGGGTTTTCATCTCTGTGAGGTGTGAGGAGGAAGGGGAGAAGTGAGAATGCCTTGTAATTAAAAGTAACAATTTAGCTGACAGTGTGATCAGAAATACAAACCTGTCTGGTGGAGCAAAGAGAGGGGAGGAGGAAATCAAAATCTTTCTGTGCACAGGTGCTCTTTGATCTCAGCTCTAATTCAGAGCAGCCCAGTCCTGCTGCAGGTGGCATTAGATAAGAGGATGAATTCCCTGGGCAGATTTTGCTGGCACTCTGAAGCAATTAACTTTTGCTTGTTTGTAAAGTGAACATAACCAGGTACTCCCCATCTTCCCAAAAAAGGGTTTGAGACATCCCCATCTCCCAAATGGATTAATTATGGTTTCATCTCCCTCCTGGATCAATTATAGAAGTCTATGCTACTGGGTTTGCTAGGGGGGTTTCTTGTTCCCTTTCTTTCTTTCTCTTCTTTTTCTTTTCTCCCCTGAAAGGTGCTCCAGAACTGAAATCCCTCTTAACAGGGATTTCAAAAAGATCAGAAACTCTCTAACATTCAACTGAGACCCAGATAGTTTTAGTTCAAGGGCCAGGAATTTCCTGGCTGGCATGTGATGGCACTCCTGAAGGAATGCAGGAATGGGGCAAGATGCAAGAGTGCCTGGGGGAAGCAGAGCTGCCCTTCAGGGCTGGGATGCTGCACATCCTGCTGGGTGATCCTCTGGTATTTTCCAGGCTGCCTTGATAACAGAATACAAATCTCTGTGGCTGCTTTTCTGCTTTGTCCTAACTTTGTGCCGAATGGCCCCTGCAAGGAATGATGATGGGCACTAGGAGCTGCAGGAGGCTGCTCTGGCTCTGTAGAGCAGGACAGGCAGGTGTGACCCTGCTCAGGAAGGTAAACCTGAAACCCAGGCCCAGAGGGGGCAACGAGGCTGGAGAGGGGCTGGGAGCACAAACCCTGTGAGGAAGCCCTGAGGGAGCTGGGGGTGCTCAGCCTGGAGAAAAGGAGACTCAGGGCTGCCCTCATCACTCTCACAGCTCCTGAAAGGTGCCTGTGCTCAGCTGGGGCTGGGCTCTGTCTCCAGCAGCACTGACACAACCAGAGCACACAGCCTCAGGCTGCACCCAGGGAAATACAGGCTGGAGATTGGGAAAAAGTTCTTTCCAGAAAGAGTGATAGAGTTGTGGAATGGCTGCCCAGGGAGGTGGTGGAGTCCCCATCCCTGGGTGTGTTTAACAAAGCCTGGATGTGGCACTGGGTGCCAGGGTTGATTTGAGGGGCTGGGGCTGGGTTGGACTCAATGATCTTGGAGGTCTCTTCCAAGCCAGTGACTTTGTGATTCTGTGAACCCTGTGCTAAAGCCTCACCTGAACAGGTATTTTCTTGCTGGTGATCTGTAGGCTGGGCTGAACACAGCCTGGGAGGCAGAGGAGAGGTCCCAGTTTGGGAGAGAGATGCTGCTCCATCAGGGATCAGCTCCTAGGGCTGGAGGAAAGCTCCTGCTGCAGCTCCCAAAATGCACATTTTCCACAAAGCTCCTTCCTCTGTGAAGAAACTCATAGGCAAGGAGAGGAGAGAGTTCAGGCTACTTTCTCATCTATTTTGTGCTCATTTGGTACATTTTTCAAGGCAGATCCAAGGACCCTTCTGGAGAGTGCCCTGGGAAGGGCTGGCATTGCATTTGGAGCCATGGCTCACCCCAGTCCTTACCTCCAGCAATTAGTTTAACAAATCAGCTTTCTCAAGATCCTCAGCCATGTGCTGCCTCACAGTGTAATTGTGCGTGACTGTTCCTCATTAGACAGCAATATTTACCTCCAGGGAACGAGGATTTCAGCCTGGGATGAATCAAACTTTGGCAAATGTCACTGCTTTTGTCAGGGCTGAGATAAATGAGCACACGCAGCTTTCAGCACCTGGGTGTTGTGTCAGGGGCTGCCAGGGGGGGAGGCAGGGCAGCTGTGCCAGAGCTGATGCTTGGAGAGCCTGTTCCTTGCCCGTGGAGCAGGAATTCAGAACCTGAGCGAGGCTGGAGAGTGTTTTATTGTGCTCAGTTGGGCTGCACTGGGGACCAATTGGCAGGGAAGCCTTGCTCCTACCAACACTGCACAGGCTGCCAAGCTTGTTAGCAGTTGTGTTTTAGGGGATGCACATCTGTGATCCTGACTGGGATCCAAGCTATTTAGCCTATTTGTGCAGGAATGCAAGAGGTAAATTCCAGCTTTGAGGTCCCAGCTCTCCCTTAGTTTCATCAGGATTGCTTTTGAAATGTTGGGTAACACTCATGGATTGGATGACATTCTTACTGAACTCAGAAGTATGGAACAGTTTTTCTTTCCCTGGGAGGTAAACATTGCTGAGATTATATATATATATATGTATAACAAAATAAGTGCCAGAGAGGTTAAGTAGTCATTTCCAGATTAAAAAAATAACAGCTTGGGTTCAAAGAAGGCAATAAATAAGATTACTCCACCAGCTCCTGCTTTCTGTCTATGAATTCTATTTTCCCCTTAAAAACCTGATACTCTTGCACCCCATCTGTGTGAGTGGTGTCTAGAAAAGACTTTTTTAGGACTGTGTTTTACAAGTAGCTCTCTGCCTGTGGGAGAATTAATATCTAAAAGAATACAGAAAGGAAGGGCTCACCAATCTCAGGGAGTTCTGCTGTCTTTGTGCCCTAGAACATTCTTCAAATAGAGCAAAGCCACATGTGTGAGCTTTCTTTTTCTCCAAGGGAAGGTGGGGATTTCTCTCTGTGTAGGGTTTTACAGAAGGGGGTAAAGCCCTGCTTTCTCACTTTGTCATATCGTATATGGTAATTTTAGTTATCTTTTGTTGCCTTCATGCAAATCTGTTCCAGACAGTGGAGTCTGATCTCCAGGGTCTGAGCACAAGAAGTTAATGAACTGTTTGAACTGCAGCACCCACTGACCTCTGTAAGCTGAATAACCTGGGCTGCAGCTGCCTGAGCTCCCCTGGGTGCTGCACAGGACTGAGGGGCAGGCAAGGAGAGGAGAAAATAAGGGACTTCAGAAAAGCAAACTGGCCTGAAACTTTTTTTTTTTAACTTATTTTACCAGTTGTTCAAACTTCAGGGTTGGTGCCTTGCATGGCAGCAGAAAGCAGGGAAAGCAGAAGAAAATTTGTCCCTACAGGAGGAATTTGTTTTTTTTGAGCTTGGAGGGTATTGATCAGGAGGTGTCAGAATGTGGCTGAGGCTGCCTGGTGACTGCTGGAATTCTTTCTGTAAATCTCTGGACGTGCTGTTTTGGGATAGATCAGGGGCTGGAGTTGCCATGCACAGCCTGGGTGCTCGCTGTGCCTGTGTGCTCCTGGGGATGGGTGCCTGGTGTTGGGGTCAGGCCAGCACAGCCTCTGCCTGCCAGTGCCCTGGCTTTTCTCACAGGCTGCTGCAATTGCCATGCCATTCTCTGCTGTCTGTTTTACATTATCAGCATTAAACAGAAAATGGATTTTTTTCCACATGGACTGGAGGTTTCCAAACACAGAAAAGAGCAGACAGGTATTTCTGTTAGGATACCAAGAGGGCTCAGCCCATGCTCCTTGGTGGTAAAACTTGGGGCAATAAAAACTTCAACTTTGCTGTGGTTATGAGCTAAAAAACCTAAACAAAACACAGCAGAAGAAAAGGAAAAAGGGAACAACAAAACATCAAAACTAAAAAGTACTGAAAAGTTTATTTACAAGAGCATGGCTTCCCACAGCCACAGGGCAGGGATGGATGGGATATTGGGAGGGAATTCTTCCCTGTGAGGGTGGGGAGGCTCTGGAATGGAATTCCCAGAGCAGCTGGGGCTGCCCCTGGATCCCTGGCAGTGCCCAAGGCCAGGTTGGACAGGGCTTGGAGCAGCCTGGGACAGTGGAAGGTGTCCCTGCCATGGCAGGGGTGGAATGAATGAACCTTTAAGCTTCCTTCCAGCCCAAGCCATTCCATGTTTTTGGTGGAGCTCTGTCAGGTCAGGATGGCCAAGCAAAGGGAGTCTGGTCATGGCTGTTCTAAGGATTGAGCTGGTACTCTCAAATTTTGGTCAGATTTCAGTGTATGGGTGGGGTTTGTTTGGCTTCTGGCCCCTGAGGAGTGAGATCCAGCTGTGTGAGGTGTCTGTGTCACTGACAGCTGCCCTGCAGTGATCCCTCAGCTCCCTCTGAGCCTCTGGAGAGGAATGGGTGTTCTCAATCACTGTCATATTTTCTGAAAAATCCCTTCACCACGATTTCTTCTCCTGGCAAGATGAGAAGCCTCAGCTTCTCCATGTTTTGCTGCTTTGGAATGTGATTTGGAGAATTGTGTACCCAGCATGTGAATGTTTTTAATTTAATGACCAATTCCAGTGCAGCTGTGTTGGGACTCTGATCTGTCACAGGTTTTAATTATTTATTCTTGTTTAGCCTTCTGATGTCTCCTTTCTCTTTCTTTAGTGTAGTTTTAGTATATAATTTTCATATAATATAATATAATATAATATAATATAATATAATATAATATAATATAATATAATATAATATAATATAATATAATATAATATAATATAATATAATATAATATAATATAATATAATATAATATAATATAATATATATAATATATAATATAATATAATGATAATATAATAACAAATCAGCCTTCTGAGAACTTGGAGACAAATTCTCATCTCTCACCTCATCCTGGGACCCTCAAAAACACCCCAACAGTTGGTGACCACAATTGGTGACCACACTCAAGGGTGATCCATCTCACCAAGGCATCTCCAGGAGGCTGGGATGAATTCAAAATACAAGGATCTCAGTTTCTCTTCACTGACTGCAAAGAGAGCAGAGCTGATGTGGGTGTCTGTGATAAACATCTGGGATCTGGGCAAATCCCACCTGATGTGATTTCTGCTCCTTGCTGAAGCTGGTGGGACTTTAAACCATTCAGTTTGATGTGAGGGATGTTCAGCCTCACCAAGTCAAGCTTGAACTGCCTGTGTCAGATGTGGAAGCTGTTCCACTTTTGTCCTAAACTTTTCTGGATGGTGAATGTGTCGCTTTCATGTGCCAGGTGAAACACCACTGCTGTTTGAATTATGACAGTAAGGAAAAATCCCCCATATTCTTTTGATCTTTACAATAAAACAGATTGTGGAGATTTGGAATAAGCTACTGTCCAGTGGTATTTGAGCACATCTCACTGTATCAGCTTAAAAGCTGGACAGATCCAGATATTTAGAATTCTCAAAGATCTTACTTTGTTACACTCATTTTAATGCTTTTCCAGGGCACCCCAGTTCATTCTCTTCCTTGCATTTCACATGCAAAGCATCGGGTTTAAATACAAATTAGTCTGAAAACAATCCTCTCTTTACTTTAAATTTTAAAAGCTTGGATTTAGCTTTTAGGCTCATTAATATTCACAAACATTGCTTAGTTAAGCTTGCTTTAATTTTTCTGTGTGCTTTGTTAAAAGGGATTATAGTGATGTTTGCATTCGCATGGGAGACTTTTAGTATTGTGCAAATTTTGGTCATTATTATGGAAAAAAATGTTGAAAATCTGCCTCAGTCTCTCCTGTACTTTCTCTAACTCTTGTACTTCTTGACAGTTTAGTGAGAGTGTTCCTTTCCATATGTATTAGGTGGATTTTGCATTTCTCTTTGAAAGGTGTTTGAGTTTCAGAACCCCGGAGGAGAAGGAGACTTTTGGTCTCCGGGTACGACAGGGGAATGCACCCCTTCAGATTTGGGAAGCCCACCAGCCTTGGGGCAGCCCAGATTTTCACAGCCTTTCCTCAGGCAGTGGCACCCTGTCAGTGTTTGCCACCAGCCTTGGCCAAACGAGCTGGAAAGAACAGCAGCCTCTTCCTGATGGTGTTCTGGAGCCAGGGCCAGCTAAACCCCTGGATCTGCAGTGCTCACAGAAGGATGGAGAATCCCTGCTGCTTTTCTCCCTGCTTGGCTCCAGCCCTGCTCAGAGGTGTTGAGAAGCAGCAGATGAGTGGCTCAAGCAGCTGCAGGGCTGCAGTGCTGGGAGCTGCTCAGCCTGAGCAGCTCTGGCTGCTCCAGGGGAGCCCAGGGCTGCAGCCAGGGGTGGGCAGAGCTCCTGCAGCCCTGGCCAGAGGGGCAGGGAGTGCACAGTTTATTTTCTTCCCCTGTCCTGTCAGCCTGACTTGGAGCAGCTCTGTGGCACAGCTTTCCTGCTAACTTTGGCCTGGATCTTGTAGAGAAGCAGTTTTTGGCAGAGGTTGTCCACAGAGACCTCTCCTTCCTGTATTAATGACCCAGACAGCTCTGTCAGTCTTTGCAGGACCTCAGGTCATGTTTTTTTTGTCACATCTTTGCTAGCAGGAACATCCAGGTGTGTGCCTGACTAACATTCACACAGGCTGCTTCTGGTTTAAGCCATACAGAACAACCAGAGGTTGTGTCAGAGCACCAGGGCAAAGCTGAGCTGAGCAAAGCTGCTCTGCCTTCCTCTGGGCTTTTCAGCTGGAATTGGTGCAAGTGGCTCTTGGAAAGTGTGAGAGATGGGGGAAGAAGAGAATAATTGGCCATGTCCTATAGCCAGCTTCCCTTGCAGAGGAAGGACACAGACTGCTAAACCCTAAAATCTCACAAATCAGCAGCCAAGCGAAATTTGTACACCCAGGAACTAGTCATGCAAGGGGAACTTCTTTTTCTGGCTTGTTTTGTCTGCATCTTGTAATGCTGCATCTTCCCCTGGGATCTTTGATGTTCCCCCAGTCTGTAATTTCATGCACCCCTGTAATTTATCACTCAAATAGTTTTGGCTTGTGTAGCAGGAGATGCAGCAGTATCTATAAATCAAATAAAACCTTACTTTGATCACACAATAAGTGAAACTTTCATTTCATATAATGTCTTCTGTGGCTCTTGGGTGTTTTTTGAGGCGTGCAGGGTGTTAAGGGGAAAAATGGAATGGAATTCCCTGAGAGCACCTTTTGTATTTGGATTTGGCAGGAAAAGATTCATTCATTGAATACCAGCTGTGAGCCCAGCCCCATTGCTGTGGGATGCATCAGAGGAGCATGGAAGAAACACCAGGGCAAAGTCCTGGTGTATCTCTTAGGGATGTTCTCTGTCCCACTTCAGCTAGGAAGGTGCAGAGGGTTAAATGTGTCTTAGGATTTGTTTATTTATTTATTCAAATTCAATCTGATGGATTTAGGGGTTTCTGTTATCCATGCCAATGTCTAATCCTTTGCTGAATCAGTAGTAGAGGGATGCAGCTCTTTGTTTGCTCCAATTTAATAAACCACGGCAAAGGTTGGCAGGGGGGATAACAGTTTTTGTACCTTTGGAGTGCTTCACCCAAAGTCTCATTAAACTAATCTGTCCTGCTCAGAGAACCTGAAGGTAACTGAGAAAATAATAATGCCTTTATTTAGTAGAAATACCAATTAAAACTTAGGTGTTTGACAGTTCCTTTTGTAGTTTTGGACACTCTTCTAAATTTATGCAGGAGATGCACATATGTTTTTCTTGCTCTTGCTAATTTATCTGCTTTATGAAGTCAAGTAATGGTGAATATTACTTTGGAGAGTCTTGTAAATTTGTGTGATATCTGTCCCTCTAAGTGAGGATTGTAAACTTGGGAGGCACACCTTGAAAACTATTGGTTGTTACCAGTTGTTCTCTGTTAAATTTCTTGCTAAGGATTTGCTTTTCTGCTTTTACTCTCTATTTGTTGCTTCCTTAGTGCAGTTCCTGCTGACCCTGACCCCCACCACTGATCACAGCTGGATTTCATGAGGTCTCTGGAGAGCCCTAGTGAATGTGCTCCTACAGACCAGCATGGAGTGGTTTGGGTTAGAAAGGATCTTAAAACTCACCCAGTGCCACCCCTGCCACGGCAGGGACACCTTCCACCATCCCAGGCTGCTCCCAGCCCCATCCAGCCTGGCCTTGGACACTGCCAGGGATCCAGGGGCAGCCCCAGCTGCTCTGGGCACCCTGTGCCAGGCACTCAGCTCCCTCCCAGGGCAGAGTTTCCTCCTCATATCCCATCTAAATCTCTCCTCTTTTAGCTTAAACCCACTCTCCCTTGTGCTATCACTATCAGTCCCTGACAAAGGTCACTCTCCAGCTTTCTAATGAGCTGCCTTTAAGCACTGGGGCCTCAGAGAGGTGTCCCTGGAGCCTTCCCTTCTCTGCACGTGTCACATGGAGTGGGTTTGGGCTGGGATTTGTGTATTCAAGTGGATAAACAGATGCAAAACCCAGTTCTCTGCTTCTATTTCGAGCCATCAAAACTTTTGGGGACAATATTACACTAAGAAATCATTGCTGGCTGTGGTGTTGGAGTTTCTGGCTTTCAGATCCTGATTCATTTGGGGTTTTTTGGTTTAGTTTTGTCACTTGAGTAGCTCCAGCAGAGTAGTGGTTGGAGATCAGTGCTGCAAGAGGCAGAACAATTTATCCTGTCTAATACATGCATGTGTGTTTTTGAGTCCTGCTGACTCAGATCAGAGTGCTTTAGATTACATAAGGGCATATCAATAGAGTTTAAAAGACTTGAATTAAAACAGAGAATTTGTCACTCCAAGATAAAGTAAAATAATGACATTTTGAGATTTAGTTTTAAGTATTAACAAAGTAAGGTTGTTGGAAGTGCAAAATCACAGAGCATCACCAATATGGAAGTAATGGAAGAGGTAGAATCTTTAAATCTTCCACAATTTGTTTTGATGGGGCAAGCCCTGCCTTGCTGGATCAAACTGAAATAAAGGGTGGTCTGAGAAGTGGCTGTTGAGGCTGTGGAAAAACCTTTTTCATGTGTGCTTCATTCCCTTTCCCTGTGCACCCAAAAAAGCTGTTCATATATCTTATCTAAATATAAATTAATCTTCGAATAACTGACAGAAATGTTAACTCCCTTTCATTTAGGGTCAATGAGTCTTTGGATAGTTTTTGTTGTGGCATTATGGGGGTGACAAAAACATCTATATAGTCCCAGTAGTAAGGGATTTAATTACCTGAAACTTCACTGCTGCAGAGATTCTCTTTGTTTTGATTTAAACATTTAAGTTTTATCGAAGCTACAAGGTATTATTTGCATGCAGAACATCTGAACACAGGAATGATTTTGAGCCTGAGGCTTAAGGGATGTTTGTGCTTCTGTGTGAGGCTTAATGTAGCGTTGAGATTTAAGAATTGTTGTGTATGTGACACATTAATTTATTATTGTGAGAGAAAAGCAGGGATCTAAGGAAAAGAGAATAAAGATCCCATAAGAACAATGAAGACATCCAGTTGCACAGATGTGTGAATTGTAAAGCTTAGCACTGGTAAAGATGGGATTATTGTTTCTGGAAACATGTTGCAATTATGCACTCTGCTTTGGAGGCCATAAGTCCTTTCATAGCCTTTCTCACTTTGAGATGAAAACTGCTAAGCAACAGAAGAGTTGAGCTGTGCACTAACAGGATTTCTCTGATTACCTAGAAAGGTAAATGCAAAATCAGGGTTTTTTTTTAAAGGAACAATGATAAAACATCCTTCCAAAGCAAAATCACCACTTTCAAGATTTACTAAAGTTCTGAAATATTTTGCTCTAGCTAAATCTTTTCATTCACATTGTTTAGATCTTCACATTTATGGTATCCCATGCAGGGATCAGTGGTGCCAGACATGTTCTTATGAACCTGGGGTTACTCTGGAGGAGGGGAGATTTAGATATTTAGAAGAAATTCTTCCCCATGAGCCCCTGGCACAGGGTGCCCAGAGCAGCTGTGGCTGCCCCTGGATCCCTGGGAATGTCCAAGGCCAGGCTGGAGCAACCTGGGATAGTGGGAGGTGTCCCTGCCCATGGCAGGGGGTGAAACTGGATTAATTTTAAGGTATCCTCCAACCCAAACCATTTTCTATTTCTACCTTGAACTGGTTTTCTTAAGACAGCTGGGAATACTGGCCAGGTTAGAAATACAAACCTTCAAGCCTAAATTGAACTGGAAATGAGATTCTTGTGTGGATTGTGGTGAAATCTGGAGCTGTGAGATTGAAATGTTTATCTGTTTTCCCCTTGTCTTTGGGTTAAGTTCTTACAGTTCAGGACATTTGAAATGTTGTAGAGCAGACAGAAAAGATTACCCAGTTTATTGAATCCTCTTTGCTTTTTGCCACAGTAATCACTTTTACTTGAAACAAAGCAATAGCTCAAACTATGGATTATTATGCTATCATAAGAAAATGCTTGTTAAGAATGGAAGAATTATGTTATCTAAAGTAAAGCCATTTTAATATTCCATGGCTCTGCAGGCTTGAAATCTGAAGTTATTGCCTTAAAATCCTCTCACATAAACTCCATAATCTCGCTGAAGAAAGGGTTCTTGTTTCAGTCCTCTCAGAAGTGGGTGGCCCCTTGTGCTCCACTCCAGCCTGTCACCATCCTGAGGAAAAGCTTTGGGAGTGAATCATGGATGGGCCATGTCCCACCTCGGGGACCTCACTTTTCTAAGCAGAATAAGTTTTTGCAGAATGATGTGTGAGAACAGTCCCTAAAACTCAGTCACAGGAATTAGGCACAGGAGGGCCCATCCAGTGGTACTGCATCTTCTGGTAGCCAAACTACTGATTTTCACTGATTTTCCTTCTCTCAGAGCCACAAAAAGCACTGCAGCTCTTAGAAAACCTAGCTTATGTTTTGTCTAAATGTGTCTTTAGGAAACTTTTCATCTCAAACATCAAGAAATGGCAGCTCCAATCCTCCCCTTCGCTGTTTGCACCAGTGGTTAATCACCCATATACTGTAAAAAATGTGTCCCTTCCTCCTAATTTGAAATTGTCTGAGAGTCTGTGGAACAGCAGCTGTGAATCTGACAGAACAGTGTTTCATGTTCTTTCCCTGAAGTGATCTAATAATATTTAACATCTGTGGACCACTCGGGCTGCCAGGATGTTAAAAGCCTGCAGTGAGAGAGTTTGCATTATGGAGGACACCCCACTTTTCTATTGCTCTCATACATGCTCACTTGATGACTTTTTTAGTAGCAATTTTGTGGGCTTGCAGGTTTGCTGCACATTTATTGAGCTCTTATCAGTGTAAACATGTATTTGCTGTGTATCTTCATCTTCCATCCCTGGATGCGTTCTGCATTCTCTGTGCTGTCCTAGAAAAAAGAAAACTAGCTTGGGCAGAAATAGTAACTAGGTTTGGGCAAATGTTGGGCATGTTTTTCAGTCCTAGAAAACTCAAAATTAAAACCTGGAGGGTGCACTAGTTTGTGCTTGAATTCAGGACTGGTTTAAAAAACTCCAAACAAATGAACAAATAAAATAAGAGGCTTGTACTCTGAACAAAGATTTGCAGCAGGTATGTTTGTGCTGCTTCATTTTGCTTTTCATAAATGAGAGGTTTGCTGGTACAGGAAATCAGAGCTTGTTTTTTACTGGAACACATGTATTTGGAGGCAGGACAGAGGATTTGTGCCTGGAGGTTCCACCTTGTCTCTTCCTGGGTTTGTGAGATGCCCCAAAGAGCCTGGGAGGCAGCAGAGCTCCTGGGAGAGCAGAGTGGCTCTGGGGAAGTGCTGAGGGATGCGAGCAGTGTCTGAGCTCATCAGCACAAAGCCCTGGGAGCCCCAGAGCTCAGTCAGGGCTGGGATGCTGGAGGAGAGAGCAGGGGATGAGAGCTGGGTACCTGGGCTGCTGCAAAGGCCAATGGGGCTGCTGGCTCCTGTGCTGACCAAATTAATTTCCTCTTTGTGGGGCTTTGCTCTGCTTTGGCAAAACATTGATGTTGGGATGCTCAAGCATGTCCAGAGGGGACAATGAGGCTGGAGAGGGGCTGGGAGCACCAACCCTGTGAGGAACCCCTGAGGGAGCTGGGGGTGCTCAGCCTGGAGAAAAGGAGACTCAGGGCTGCCCTCATCACTCTCACAGCTCCTGAAAGGTGCCTGTGCTCAGCTGGGGCTGGGCTCTGTCTCCAGCAGCACTGACACAACCAGAGCTCACAGCCTCAGGCTGCACCAGGGGAAATACAGGCTGGATATTGGGAAAAAGTTCTTTACAGCAAGAGTGATAAAGTTGTGGAATGGCTGCCCAGGGAGGTGGTGGAGTCCCCATCCCTGGGTGTGTTTAACAAAGCCTGGATTTGGCACTGGGTGCCAGGGTTGAGTAGAGGGGTTGGGGCTGGGTTGGACTGGATGGTCTTGGAGGTCTCTCCCAACCCAGTGATTCTGTGAATTCTGTGAGTTCTGTGCACATCAGATATTGGGGGGTTGTTTTTGTGGGTCACAGCACAGGCTGCTTCAGAATCCCTAAGAATGAAAAGGACAATATTGCTTGCACTGGAAGCTGCTGAGGTTGAGCACTGTGCTCTCTATTTGCCTCTTTAAACTCTTTTTATATACTGGTGTGCTCTCTTGGGTCTCTTGTAACAAGTGTAGGAATGTACTGAGAGCTGGAAATGAGACAAGGTTCCCAGTCCTGGAATTTCACTGCTTGAGAAATTCACATCTCTGCTACTCCTAGGGCTTCCACTTGAACATTAGCTTCTCCTCTAGAGGCTTGACTTCTCTGGGGCTTTCATGTCAGTGGCACAGTGGGCTGGAACAAGAGGTTACAGAGGTCCCTTCTGACCCAAACCATTCTGTGGTTCCATGAAATGCTGAGCATTTGGACTGTGTTGAGCCATCCTTGTCCGGCCAGGTGTCAAAGCTACAACCCAGCACTCATCCCTCGTCTTCTCCAGGCATTTTGGGACAAGAATAAACTACCTTCTGGTCGAGAGCCTGGGTGTAAAGTGTCTGGATTCAGCTCTTTGGTGTCCTCCAGAGGTTTTGTGCAAGTT
Source organism: Haemorhous mexicanus (assembly GCF_027477595.1). Classification (NCBI taxonomy): domain Eukaryota; kingdom Metazoa; phylum Chordata; class Aves; order Passeriformes; family Fringillidae; genus Haemorhous; species Haemorhous mexicanus. The sequence continues at coordinate 4,386,837 of NC_082358.1, forward strand.
TGACACAGATTTCCATGGTGTTAAGGACATGGGAGCTACGCAGGAGCCTAATGCCAGTTTGAAAAAGGTGTTAAGTGATTAGTTCCCACTGGTTTTCAGTAGGAGTTATGTGCCTGGCTGCTGCTTTCAGCCTTGCTAATTGCCATCTTACAGCTTTAGGTACATTGCTACACATAAAAGTGCATCCTGTGGTGCTTATATGACAGTTTTTCACTCACACAATAGGGACAATGTTCCTTCCTTTCTCAGTAATGAAGAGCATGTGAAAATTTGTTAGATTCCTGATTTGAGTGGAATCATGGGCTAAACATGTAAATGTTTAAATGTTGCTAATCCTTGATCATAAGCAGTTCACTGCTCATAACCTCAGTCACTTCATTTCTCCGCAACACCTGAAAGATTTTGGTTTTCATTTGAAAGCTGAGTTTTGTCTGAAAAAAATTCCAAGTTTAGTCCTTAGTTTACCTCTGGAGCAAGGGGCTAGGAGCACAAAACACTGGGGCAGAGGGATTGCAGGGAAGTGCAGCTGACACAGAGGATGTTGGAAGGGGAGGGGATGCCTGAGTTAGTTTCCTCTTGTTGCAGAATTCTCAACAGCCTCTGTTCTGCATGGCTGCAATCCCACTGTGCTCCCAGGGGCTTTGGAAGGGATGGGATTAGAGGAGCAGTGATTAAGATTATCCCTTCCTTTTAATGCTGTGTTGTGTCTGTGTTGGAGTAGTCACTGTGATTATCCCCATACCCTGAGATTGACTTCTTGTCCTCAGATGATGGAGTAGGAGTGTGGCTTTTATGCAAACATTCTGTGAGTGTTGAACAAACTCAATATTGGTTCTGAGCTCAGAGGATCTTTCTCTAGGCATTGGTGTGATATAAAATCTTCTTTTACTTTGACTTTACATGAAAGATCTGCCTCTGGCCTTCAAATACAATATTTTGGTCCATTCCTGCTCTGGGCCTCCCGTGGAATTAGTTTTTTTCAGGTTTGAAGTGCTGTTTTGTTGGGTACCAGTCTGTAATGCATTTAGCTTCAAATTATGTTATATTAAAGTTCAGTGAAGCTGAATCTGTTTTTATTTCTCTGCCAGTCAAATCAATATCCTTCATCTATTTGCCAATGAGAGGCAGAAAAAAGAGAATAGTTTATGTGGGTGGCAGTGCCTTGATTGGCACACGAGAGGAACAAACAGAAGCAGAGAAATTGTTTTACATTTTTCGTGTTTCTTTGTTTCCCAAGTTCCAGGGGCTCTTTTCAGGAGGGTTTTAAGCAGCTCTCAAAACGATGGAATTTCAACTTGTGAGGGACACACGCTCTGTCAGTGCAGGGTTTGTTGTCAGCTCTTCCCTAGTGAAATCTTTGAGGACCCACCCATGTGCTGCTGCAGGTGCTCCTCCTGCTGACACAGTTTATTTCCCCAATGACACCTGGATCCTCACTAAAAGGTTGAGTTTACTTGGAAGGACTTCACAGAATGACCAGGTTGGAAGAGACCTTCAAGATCACTGAGTCCAACCCAGCCCCAACCCCTCAACTCAACCCTGGCACCCAGTGCCACATCCAGGCTTTGTTAAACACACCCAGGGATGGGGACTCCACCACCTCCCCGGGCAGCCATTCCACAACTTTATCACTCTTTCTGTAAAGAACTTTTTCCCAATCTCCAGCCTGTATTTCCCTTGGTGCAGCCTGAGGCTGTGTGCTCTGGTTGTGTCAGGGCTGCTGGAGACAGAGCCCAGCCCCAGCTGAGCACAGGCACCTTTCAGGAGCTGTGAGAGTGGTGAGGGCAGCCCTGAGTCTCCTTTTCTCCAGGCTGAGCACCCCCAGCTCCCTCAGGGCTTCCTCACAGGGTTTGTGCTCCCAGCCCCTCTCCAGCCTCGTTGTCCCCTCTGGATGGGCTCAAGCATGAGGGAAAAGCATGAAAAACATGAATATGACCAACTGCTTAAACCCATTCCTACCTGGAAGAAAGGCTAACAAAGTCTCTTTCATTCTTAAAATAGCAGAGTCGTAGCATTTTGTTATTGCTCTTTTTGAGTCAGTTAAAGCTGAAATGCCACTTCAGGAGGCTGTGACCAGAGAGCAGAGATGAGAGAAAGCTGTGCCATGAGTGGTGGCTGCAGCCATGGCACCCAGTGCAAGGATTAGTGCAGGTTAAGGATTTCAGGAACACGCCCATGGTGCCTTGATTCTGCTGCTGCCAGGGTCAGTGGGGAAAGGCTCCCTGGCACCTCTGAGAGCCAGTGTGAGCTGATGAGAGCACTCTGACAACTCCATCCCTGCAAAAACTGCTGGCTGCTCTTGGGCCCTGACATCTCCAAAGTCAGATGACATCTGACATCTCTTGTGCTCGAGTAGCTCTGGAGTGCCTTGGACTTTTGTTGTGTTTTCTGGGACCACTGTCGTTGGGAGGAATGGTGAATCTGACTCCATCTTTTCAGAAGGCTCATTTATTATTTTATGATCTATATTATATTAAAGAATACTAAACTATACTAAAGAATTCAGAAAGGATACAGATAGGAGGCCAGAAAGATAAGAATGAAAACTGGTAACTCTCTCCAGAGTCCAACACAGCTTGGCCCCAGTTGGCCAATAAGTCAAAATTATTCACAGCAGAAGCCAATAAACAATCACCTGTTGGTACACAATGTCCAAACACATTCCAAAGCAGCAAAACACAGGAGAGGCAAATCAGATAATGATTGTTTTCCTTTTTCTCTGAGGCTTCTCATGTTCCCAGGAGAAGAATCCTGGACAAGGGGATTTTTCCAGAAAATATGATGGTGACAGTCTCTTAAGTTTTAATTTAACATTTCAGTTTCTAATAATAGATGTAAAACTGGAAAGCAGGATGTAGCCATATTTTGCTTTTTTTCCTGGTTATTTTCCCAGGTAAAGTTCTCAATGGATGATAAATCCATTTAAAGCTTAATGCAGAGTCTATTCTTAGAGCTGAGTTTTTAGTGCTAAGCCTGCAATGTTTAAGCTATAAACACTTATTTCAGCAGGTTTACAGATGGATGTGGATATGGGTTCTTGGTTTTCTCTATGTTTCTGTCACTGGGTGAATCAAGTGTTATTTTCATTAGGCTTGGCTGTTACTTTTGATTTGTCTGTGTGCATTTGAATTGAAATTGGGAAAAAATGGTGTTTCAGGATGATTAAATACATAAAGCAGTTAAACTTACTGTCTGCAGAAGGAGAAAATAAGCTTATAAGATTTTTTTTTTACATTAAAATTGATTTACTAAAGTAACTTGGTAGATATAAAGTTGAAATGGCTGTAATATGAGCCATGTAGAAACTTCCATTTCCTTGCCTTGAGTGTGACTTAGAAGCAGTGGGGGTGTTTCTGGCTCTCTGGGTGGGAGAAGGCCAAGAAGGAGCAGGAGCTGAGGTTCCTGTGCTGGGCACAGCCCTGCCCTGCCTGGTGCAGGCCATTTCCCTGGACTGAGCAGCTTCATCCTGCTCTGGGATCAAGGGCTGTTTTCCTTTCCACTTCTCTCTCAAGTCACTAAGCTTTTTCCTAGCAAGCCATAATACCTTGCTAGTCCTCTCTGAAATGTTCTTTTGGGTGAATGCACACTCCAGAATTTTACTTAATTCCCACATTTTCACTCTGCTGGCCTCCTGATCACCGCAAATCCTCTTTATCCTGGCGAATTGTGAATATGGAAAACTTCTTTTAAATAATGCTCCCTATGAGCAGGAGATAATTATGTTTATCTATGTCGTGCAAGCCCAGCTTTCACACCACATTAAGTCTGAGAAGTCAAGCATTTAGAAAAGAGCAGCACCACAGCTGAGCAGCAAATCTATGGGCTGTTAGCACCACTTGAGAAGGATGCTCCTGCCAGCTCCCCCTCTCCCTTGCTGCTTCCTGTGATTTTGGTCAGCAGAATTCCTCCAAGGGTGGGATGAAAACTGAAAACTCTCTTTTCCAGCAGGAGCAAAGTTGGCTTCCTTTACTGCAGTGTCTGGACTCTTCCCATTGTTTGGATTCACCTGTGGGGGCTGTTTGAGAGCCAGGGAGTGGGGCTTGCTAACACTTTGCTTTCCAAACCTGTATTTCTGTCTGACTCTGTGCAAACTCCACTTTTTTTTCATTCTGGGTAAATGCAGATGTGCAAATTCTACTTTTTTTTTCATTCTGGGTAAATGCAGAGTTTCGTCAGGCCTTCAAATAAAGCAGAAATATCTATTGGTGAACTTGGCTACTGATCAGGAACAAAATTTATGTGCTTTTTTTATTAACACAAGGCTTAAGATTGCAGCTGCCATGCCATAAATTTTAAGTAAGGCTGCTGAAGTGGATTATTTTATACTTTGTGAAACAGCATAGAATGCAAACACTTGACAAGATTGGACCCAGCAGACACATCAGGCAGCAGCTTTACAGAGCTGGCATGCACACACTGGGGCAAAAATGAACATGGAAAGGCCTGATATGCTTTTGAGACACATAAACCAACACTTTTTCCCAAAATAGGTACCTTCAAGTGTTGGGATGAGCATCCAGACAGGTGTAGGCTGTGCCTGATGAAGAACCTTCATTGATAAATATGCATTTGATAACTCAGTTCACTTCTGTTCCAGAAATCAATCACAAGGTTTTTACTTTTTGGTGACTTCCTGCTCCTTATGAGCAAGGTAGCTCTGCTCTCAGGCCAGGGCTGTAACTCTGGATAAGAATCCTCTCTAACAGTGCTTGGTTTCCACCTGTTCCATGTGGTGATAATTCAGAAAGGTAAATGTGACAGTGTTCACAGGGGTCCCAGGATGAGGGGAGAAATGAGAAAGTTGACTCCATGTTTCAGAAGGCTGGGTTTATTATTTTATGATAAATATTATATTAAAACTATTCTAAAAGAACAGAAGAAAGGATTTCATCAGAAGGCTGGCTAAGAATAGAAAAGGAATGAATAACAAAGGTTTGTCTCTGACCAAGACAGTCTGGACAGCTGGGCTGGGATTGGCCATTAATGAGAAACAACCAGGTGAGACCAATCCCAGATCCACCTGTTGCATCCCACAGCAGCAGAGAATCATTGTTTGCAGTTTGTTCCTGAGGCCTCTCAGCTTCTCAGGAGGGAAAAATCCCAAGGAAAGGATTTTTCATAGAACATGTTGGTGACAGGTAAATTTTGTGATGTGTGATACAAGCACAGTCAAGAGAATCTGTGCCCCAAAGTGGAACGGAGGGTGGGAGAGCCTGTGAGTTCTGATGATGTGCAGAAGGATATTGTGGACCAGAGCTGCTTCAGTGTTGTCTTGGAGGAGGGAATGTGGGGATTGAGACATTCTTTTGGTGTCAGCAGGCCAAATTTTTCCCGCTCTCTGTACAGATGTAAAATCACTGTTTAAAAAAAGCAATTAAAAATGAAGGCACTTGGACTTGTGCTGCTGTGACAAAGTAGAACATTCCTCTCTCCATTCTGTGCACTGACCAGACAGAGGCTCAAACACTTGGAATATTGAAACTGCATTGCTTTTTTCAAGGTGCCCATTTGCTAAAAACTAACAAGGAAAATATGGGAAGTTCTCCTGCCTTTCCATGCATCTCCAGGGGAGAGAATCCATCTTTATGTGCAAGGAGAGCAGCTCAGCTGGGGACTTGGCAGCTCAGTGGAATGTGTCCCTTTCCAAAAGGCTTCCTCTGGACTGGCAGAACTATTGTAATTCATCCTTCTGAAGTCCAAGACTGAGAGCTGCTGCTATTTCTGAGATATTTTTGAAATCTTGCCTCACATTTTGATTTGATCTGATGCACTTAGTTCCATTTTCTCATATGCTGCATTATCAAGGAATAAAGCAGAGTTTGCATTGTGTTCTTTGTCTGCTGTAGGGTTTATTGGAATTCATAATCTAAATTGTGTATTAAAAATAATGGTAAGTGTTGATACAGCATCTTCCCTTTTAATTTCCTGCCTTTTCCCAGGACTTCAGCATCAATTGGTTTTTTTTCAAGCACTGCCACAGCAGCCCTGACCTGAAGACCATTCCAAATGATGTTCCCTCTGTTCTGCCAAGTCAATATTTCCTGTCTGCTCTTCTGTAAATACCTCACGTTATTAAGTCCCTGTCCTTTATTACATCTCACTGTGGCCTCCCTCCTGGGACAGGACAAATATTTGCCTCCTTGGAAATGGAGAGAGAGACAAATACAAAGAAGGATCTGAGGAAGGGATATAAAGTGGTTTTTCCTTGTGCCTAATTAAGGTGACTATTTGGATGTGTGTTTTAAAGCAGTGTAATTGGCCACATCACCCTGCACAACATCAGTTTTTCTGTAATTGTGCAGTTCATCTCTCTGCTGGAGTAGAGCTGTCCTCTTTGGCAGGCTGTTCTTTCTGTGTCTGCTCACTGATGTGCATTTTTTGCTTGTGGCTGAGTGGTTTAGGTGTGTGACAGCATTTGGGCTCCGTTTTTGAGAACATGTGTGTTGTGTGGCATTTCCAGGGTGTATTCCTGCCCTGGAATGAGGATGGACACTGTGGGGATCAGCCCAGGCCAGCTCTTGTATTTACTGGAAGCAGGAGGCAGCAGGAAAGCAGTGCAGACACAGCTGGGCAGGGAAAATGCAATAAAATTACTTCTCCCCACGTCCTTGTTCTGCAGCCTCACCTCTGCTTCCCAACAGGGAATAAATAGAAAGAAATTAAGTATTTGATGTCCTTAAAATGTCAATGCTATTGAAATCTCAGCTCTAATATCAGAGGAGACTCGAGTGAGTTCTGCCATTTTAAGTGGCTTTGTCACCAGGATGCTGAGAACAAACCTTCATTGTCACCTGGTGGCCTCAGCACTGATGGGATCAGGCACCTCTTTCATGGTGCAGCCTACCTGAGCATCTCAGAGCTCACTCCCTGTGAGCCACTGTGAGTTTTAGGTGTCTTGGGGGTGTGACAGATTTCTCTGCTGCTCTGCCCAAATCCAAGGATCCTCCTGGGGATTTGGTGAATATTATTTGCCTTGGTCACAATGTCTGCTCCTTTCTTCTGAGTCAGAGATGGTCTTTGGCTTCCTCTGCCTTTCTTCAGAGGACACAGTCTCACACTCTGTCAGGGAAGGTACAGGCTGGATATTAGGAAGAAATCTTTCACCAAAAGAATAATAATGAAGTACTGGAATGCTCTTCCCAGGGAGGTGGTAGAATCACCATCTGTGGATGTGTTTAAAAACAGACTGGCCATGGCACTGGGTGCTATGGTCTGGTTGAGGTGTGAGGGCACAGGTTGGACTCAGTGATCTTAGAGGTCTCTTCCAACCTCATCATTCTGTGACTCTGAGATTCAGTTATTTTCTGTGCACTCCAAAGACAGAGCAAGGGGGGAAAAAGTTAATTTACAAACTTTTCAACCGAGTTTGAAACCAGCTCCAAAGTTCAAGATGCAATGTTTAACAATTAGCAACAGGTGCTGTGGAACACCTCCTTTCAGAGTAGCTTTGCTGCTGAAGATGTGCTGGGCAATGAATTGTTTGGTTCCCTGATTCCAGTGCACAGATAAAGTTGAACATGGACTTATGGCTATCCTTTAAAGCTTGGTATATCTAAAGCTGGTTCAAAAGGAATTATTAATGTCTATGTTGAGTGGGAGGACTGACCTTTTTTCTTTTTTTTTTAACATAATTTCTATTACCCCCTTTGAAAACCTCAATGTAACTCAGAGTGCAAGACCAAGAATTTCCTTTGGGCAGGCACTAAGGCTCTCCCACTCATGCTGGTTGGAGCTGTCAGCTGCCAAGAGTGGAAGAGACTTCAGGCATTAGCTAAATGCTTTCATATTATTTGATGTGTGGAGCTTCAGCTGAGAGAAATTTGCATATGAACAAAGTTTTACCTTCTGGTTCTTGTGTAGTTTGGGGGTTTCAGAACTTGAATTGGGTTTTTTCCTGGTTTTCCCAGCAGTTTTCTTGTATTTATCAAACATTGATAAGTTTGGTTCGAGTGTGTTTGCTTTGCTGTTTGCTTTGCAGCACTCCAGGTTACAAGTCTGAACCTTTTGGCAGCTTCCTGAGGCAGATGTGTGTAACCAAAGCCATCAAGGATTTCCCTGTGTCTGCTGACACACGGCTGGGCCAGGCCACTGGCTTAGGCAGGGAAAATGATTTTGCACTCAGTTAGCATTTTTCATTTCCTTTTGGTGATTTTTTAAAAGTGGCAGACAGAGCACCCATGACAAAGTCCCACTGTTCATGGGGTGGTCAAGAGAGAGTTTGTGTGGCACTGAGTCAGTGTGGAGAGAAGAGAGCTGCAGGGAGTTCTGCTGGGCCATTGTGCTCTGGGGAGAAGAGTCTGACAAAGGAGAGGAGGACGTGGAGGAGCATTCCTGAATAAAATGTCACCTGTGAAAGTCAGCATTGTCTTCCTGCACTCTGTGGCACAGAACTCTCAGCAGTGTTGGGTGGATGGGAGCTCCCCTGTTAAGTGGACAAGGGAACAGGGGGTTTGTTCCCTTTTAATTATACATAGGACAGAAAAATGTTGTATTCTCATCACTAACTAAAGAACTTGGGTTTTTTTTTAAGTTCCTTGTTCTTTCTCAAGTGAGATTGTACACATCAGCAACTTGTATGTCAATTTTCATACCTCTCATATTTGAATTACAATCATGTCTCTCTTTCTGGACCTGTTCTTGCAGGAACAATTTATTACAAACTACTTGAATCTGATATTCTGAGTTTAGAACTCAGAAGACACTGTGTATTTCTGGGAGTTATCCACCCTATTTGCAGTCACCATCACTCAGTGTTTTTCCCTTGCTTGAGTGCTGGGCATCTGCTGCAAATCTAAACTCCAGCAAGAGCCTTCTCCATCCTGAGCCTGTGGGAGCTGTCCTTGGTCAGCTCCTCAGTGCTGAATTTGAATTGACTTGAGCAATGGGGCTCCTGAACTTTTATCTTAGTGGTGTTACCTTAAAATATGCACTGTTCACTTTCTTAAGCTCTCTGCCTCTTTCCTGATAGTTATATAAAAAGCAAAGCACTGTCTTGGGCAGAATGTGTTTCAAGGTGAAGATGAAAAACTAAAATTCAAGTGACAGGTTTCAGATTTTGGCTGAAATCTCTGCTGGAAACAGAGCTCTGGCAGAGCTGGATGAGACCCCACAACTGCTGACACCCTGCTCATTATCACAGAGGGCTCAAGGAGTGTGCAGGTAATTAATGTCAGCAGAGTGCCTCTGCTCTGATTTACACTGATGTTACTGAGCTAAACACCGTGCCCTTCATCATATTTGAAGTCTGGAAAACTGAGAATTTTTCTTGCAAAGTGTTGTTGTAACACTTAAAGCAAAATCATAAATTTTTCTTGCCCCTGCTGTTCTTGCTGCCCTGTCCTTTCAGGTTTCTTAGGAGCCTGAGGGGGCCCCTTTCATCTCCTAATTGAGGTAAAGGGGGGTACTTTTTCTGCTGAATTCTGGTTTTACTTGCTTAAAAGCTCTTCCTTCAGGCAAGAGGCTGTGCAGCACTCCATTAATGCCAAGTGGCAGGGGTTTTCCTCCCCCTTCACTTGGGAGAAATCACAGAAAAAGGGAAATGAGCAACTTCTGTACAACTCTAGAAGAGAAAGATAACTTTTCCATTTTCATCTAAACCTTGGATGCATGCAGGAATTTCAAAAAAGTTGGGTTTTTTTTGTCTAAATTACAGAGAATTCCAGGGAATTCTGGAGCTGGATGTGTTCCCATGGAGTGGATTTTGTTGTGCCCTCACTGTCCATCTGCTCTCTGCTGCTGTCCCAGGGTGTCAGCAGAGAAACTCAGCAGTTTTAGCTGCTCCCAGGAGATAACTCTAGTTTTCCTTCAAAAAGCCAAAATGCTTTTTTTTCCCCTAAAACTTTAGAGCACTGCGGACTTTAATTTACAGAAATTTCTTTCTTAAACTAATTGAAATCCATGAATTTTGCAGAACTTGGGGAAGTCATAGTGCACAAATAAATCAACAACCCTGAGCTGAAAGAGTTGAATTGAGAGCACCTGGCTGTCTACAGAACTTTTGGGTTCTGGTCTTTTTTGAATGGAATAATTTAGCAGCACAGAGCAGGTTCATATTGAAAGTGCCTTGCTCATGTTCCCTGCTAAATCTCTTTTTATGGATTCAGAAAAGTGTAGATTTCTTCCAATGTGATAGATGGGGAAATGGTGTTGCAAAATTACTTGTTTAAAATTGTAAGGGGCTGATTTACAGTTAATTAAAAATGTGAGTATTTAAAAATTCATTGACCTTGGCTTAGATTTCCAGAAACCAATCTGAAGGGGTGACTGGCATCCTGCCTTGGACTTTGTTGCAAATGCTGTTGTTGATGTCAGTGAATTTTGCACCAGGCCAAAGGGTTTTGTGATCTAATACCTTGAATTTTCATTAGTTTTGCTTTTGAAAATGTATTCTGGAGATGCACAAATGTTTTGTGCCTGTCTGGAAAGGAATTTTTGTATGCAATATCTTCTTGGAAGCTAATTCAGGTAACATTTTTAATAGGAAACAGCTTGGGTTTGCAGTGCTGGTTCTGAGAGCAGTTTTGTACAGATCAGGCCCTGGACATTTCTTGTAACTTTGTGCTGTTACCTAAATGAGGGAGGCAAAAAAGCCCAGGATTTTTCTTCCATAGATGACAGTGGGATTTTTCAAGCTCCTAACAATAAAAAGATCTTAGCACCCTGATCCCTTCTTATAACAGTGGTGTCCTAACCAAACAGAAGATTGTGTGCTGCAGATATTTGTATTCACTTTTATTGCCTGCTCATCATCTTCAGATCCTGTTCCCAGTCTCAGTACAAGAACTTTGAGGAAAAGTAATTTTTTGATCTACAAGTGTCCTTCCACATCCCTGTTTACCTCCCTGTGCTCCTTGTGTTCACCAAGCCTCCTCTCTTCCCTGGTTCTCTTTTCCAAGCTAATTTCTTCTGTGCTTTTTTTAGTGTGCAATTGATCAATTAACTCATCTGGAATGAAAATACAAGTCAGTGATCTTTAATTTTTGTGTCTTGTAATGCACAAAAAATCCATCAGATAGAAAGCAACATCTGTGCAGTTCTTTTTAACAGCTATTTGCCACTCTGGTAATGTGGGAACAAAAGGACATCCAAGAAATTTGGAAGGTAATGTATTTAAAACTGAATAAAAAGGAGCACATATTTTACTTGTGCCACTCTGTCTCGAGGCATTTCAGGAAAACAACTGAGCTGGCTTGGCAAAAGATGAGACGTTCACTTGAAAATCCACAACTAAATTATGTAGGATGAAGTTTTAGAAGAGAGATAAAGCTGTCTGCTTTAAGACATGAGCCAAGCACTCATGGCCTGGGGTTAGGCACTGCCTTCCTCCCCAGGAGCCTTGTTACTGCCTATAATGATCTTTTCTGCTGCTTTTCTGCACCTTCTGTCAGAGCTCGAGCCCTGGACAAGCTGCTTTGCTGTCCCAACCCAAGTTGTTCCTCTTCCTTTAGTTTACCTCAGTGCAAGCAATGAATTGCCCATAAAGTTGGTCAGGCTTTTGCTGACGAGGTGCTGTGAGTGATTGAGGAGCTGCAGGAATGATGTGGCAGGGCTGGGCTCTGCTCTACTCTGTGCTTACACCTCGTGCATAGCAAAGAGCTGAGTGCAGCCATTGGTATTCAAGCAGTGTTGTCCAAACAGAATTAAAAAAAAAATATTTAAAATAATTTAAAAAAATTATTTAAAATAATTTTCTTCCCCTCTTCCCTCGAAGTTTTCCCCTGTGCTGGTTTTGAGGGTGGCACAGGGCTCCCTCCCCCTGCCCCATGTGCTTGGGCTGGCTGCTGCTGTACTGAAGGGAGGCTGGGGCTGTCACAGGGAGGGAGGTTATCAGCTCAGAGCCCTCAGAAACACCAGATCAAACCACTGGGAAGGGATTTAGGTTGGGAGTAAGTGACACAAAGCCCTGTGTTGGTTTTACACGTGTGGGGGGAGATGTAAACAATCAATCTCTCTGTGCTGACAATTAAGTATTTCTTCCTTTTGCTTTACTATGGTATTTCTGTTTCTATAGCAACCAGGGGTTTTTCTAGGCTGGCAAACTCTCCCACAGCAAATCCAAGGAAACAGGTGTTGGCCAAAGCTTTTAGATTTGCCAGTTGAAGTCCCCAGAGGAGGATTTGGCCCCAGGATTTGCTGCTTGCCAGGGATGCTGTGCCACTGCACCCAGAGGTCAGCGCAGCTCACAGTGTGTGAAGGTGGGAATTCCATTATTGGGACTCCACTTTTACAGTATAAGGCCATACAGAAAGGGTCAGAAAGCTTTGACTTGGGTTCCAGTCACACAATCTTGAGGTGTTGTGGTATTTTAAGAAGCTGTTGTTTCTCCCTCAGATTAAATGTGGTCACTGTGGTTGCAAGTTCAGTCACCTTCTCACCTTATGCCCAGGTGGAGCACTGATCCACATTGCTCCAAATAAGCTGCATGAACTAACACATTATCTTTGGTTGCTAAGGAGTGCAAAAACTTGCCTTAATAAATTAGATCCAGAAATTGCCTCTGGAATCAATGGTCTGGGTGAGTAAAGTCAGAACTGTGCCAGTTCCTTTCTGCATGTTCTCTGCTAAGAAAGACAAAGAGGTGTCAGCTTTTCTCAGCCCTGTTTCTGCAGGCAGTGAGATCTTGTACCAGGGGAAGGAGAATTGTAAAATCAGCCCTGTGAACTCGTGTCTCTAAAGGACTTTGAGGTTTCTTTGTCTCTGTCACACATTGGTAAGGAGCTATATTGTATTTATGCTATGATTCCAGTTTTCTGCTCTGCACATGAGTTCCTTACTGCTGGATGTGTTGCTGGAGGAGGGGAACTGGGTGAAAGAAATGTTCATTTTCTTAGTGAGTTTCTGTTGCATTAACAGCAAGAAGTGAGGTGTAAAATAGTCACTAAAGAAAAGGCTGGTTTGGTACAACATGATGCACTTTTCTTGTTGATGAAAGAAGGGAGGATAAAACAACCAGGGACTGGAAATGGTTTGTTTTCCTCCCAGCAGAACAGTCAGTAACAGGAAGGTGTGAGCTGCAAAGCATGAACTGCTGTGTGGAACATTCAGGAAAAGCAGACTTGGCTCCCCCCATGTGCTATCCCCTGTAAAGTGCCTTGGGAGAGACAGGTGAAATTAAGAAATATTGGTTTTTAGTGAGGCATACGAATTGCTAATGTGTGCCCAAATCTCTGTAGGCTTATTCTGGAAGTGCCACTGGACATCAGGCTGCTGAGGCAGGACTGAAAATGCCCTGAACAGCCCTAACAGGTGAATTTGTACATACCTGTGTCAGCTCCTAGGCAGGCTCTGGAGGCAGAGGCCAAGTCTTGGAGGAAACAAGAGACAGAACCTGGAGCTTTAAGGTGTTTGGTAGCAGCTTAGATGTGAGTGCTCTATGCTCATATCTCATGGAAAGGAGAAGCCAAATCTCCAACTACCCAAGTATAAATGTGCTTTACAAGCAAATGTAATGGGGTTTTTATTGAACCCCTTGGGGAAAGTTTTTCTCTCTCACAGCAAGGCTGAGATTGTGAACAGTTTGTACTTCCTGTGGTTCCCTTTAAAGAAGTGCATCTCTCTGGTGACCATGGTGTGGGAGCAGGGTTTATTTCTGCTGGGCTGGGGGAAGGGGCAGGGTGGAATCCCCAGCACTGGGATCTGAGCTCTTTGGACAGGGATGGTTTGATTGTGACCCTTGTGGCTGCTGTCACTCTGCCCGTGCCCCTGGGACAAGGATGGGAGCTGAGGGGCTGGACAAGCTCTGAGCTGAGCCCATGTGCTGCTTGGACAGAGGAGAAGGGGCTGTGGTCTCTCTCTGCTGGGTAGAAAAGAGATTGATGCATGTTCTGTGCTGGGCACTTGCATTCCTCATGCTGTCAAAGATGTAAAGAAATGTTCTTTTCTCCCTGTGCCCTGCAGAGATTCGAGAGTCCCAACATTTACCCAATCTGAGCACTTAGAGTTGCAGGAGGATCCAGTTGCTGGTTTTGCTGGCAAAACCTTGAGTTGATATAATCATAGAACTGTGTAGGAAAATGTCAGAACCCAGGACATTCCTCTGGCTGCCCTGGGTGATTCCAGACCCTGGCAGGGGCTCAGAGACCTTGGCATGGAGTCAAAGACACCTGTACCTTTGATTTTAGCCCATGGAAACAATTACCAACTTTGTGTGAGGATTTACAAGCCACAAGAGTTTGAATAGAATGACAGTGAATTTGTCACAGGGTGAAAATGTAGAATTTTGGGGATTTAGAATGGGGGTTCAAGAAGCAAGATGGAGGAATCTGGGCATGTCCTGTCCTTCTCCTTCTTCTTGTCCTCCATCTTCTGCTGGGATGGTGACACTTTTGGATTGGTTTAGAGACAGACTGTCTAACACAGGTGATAGGTGTTGAAAAATTATTGTAAATAAATTACCCATAGTTCTTAGTATAAAAAGCCAACACCACCCCAAGGGCAGGGACTGTGCCACAACCTGACCTGCTGGACAGATCTCAGCAGGGCAGAGACAGAATGTGAGAGATAAGAGAAAATAAACAACCTTGAAAAGCAGAACCGACAAATCTCGACTCCTTCTTTGGTCATGGAGCTGGGAAAAAAGAGACTTTCTGACACCTCGGGGGTCATCTCAACCACAGAAACCTGAGAGGAAAAGACCTCTAAGATCCTCAAGCCCAGCCATTGACCAGGCACTGCCAAGGCTATCACTTGTGGCATTTAGCCCCTGTGTGGGGAGGCACTGGGGGTGTTACTGACTAGCACTGCTGAAACATTTCTGAGTGATTGGAAAATGAAAGCTGGAAGTTCAGCAAGGCAGTTTCCCAGATTCTCTGACAAAAAAAGTCTGGTGCTGGAGATCCTGTACCTATTGGTCCCTGACTCTCCTTTAAATGAGAGATTTGTCAATATCTTCCTTCTGCTGTGGGTCCTCCACCCCAAGAAAGCACTTCCAGGTGCTTCCAGAGCTTCCAGCATCGTGCTAGGCTGCAGTTTGCTGTGTAGCTCTGATCTTTCATTAGCAATTTGGCTTATTCTTGGGAAATGGATGTTTTTACAAAGTGTTAAATAAAGGGGCATCTCTAAAATGAGACAGTTTCATAAACAGTTTAGAAGTCTGTCTGGTGAGACAGTGACAAAATCCTCACTGGAGTCTAAATATCTAACTTCTGTTATTCCTTGGCTGTGGAAAAAACATTGGATTGATCCATGACAATTGTTGGCTGTTGCTCATTTCCTTGGCATCCCAACAGATAAGGGTGATTTGTCTGTAAGGATGTGCTATTGCTCTGTTGAGGAATTTGAAGTTTAGCCAAACTGGACTGGAATTAGCACTTTTTTTTGTCATGTACCACATTCACCTTTGTATATACTCTAAATTCTCAACAATCCTCTTAATTTTATTGAAAAGAAACAATGAAGCCACCAGTTGTGAGAATTTCATCCAAGTTACAGATATCTGACATTTGTAGAAATCTGTGGATTGTTCAGCTGTCTTCCCCCATGTTTTATCTGTTACCACAATAGTGTTTTCTTACTGGCTTCTGTGGTGTTGCTTCTTTATTTTAGTCCAGGGATTTCTTGACAGGTTTTACAATATTGTTTTAGCAATTTCTGTGCCACTGGCCTGATCTCCATCTGCTCCTGATGGGAGCTCACTGAAGGAATATTGTCCATTTTCAGTGTGTTCAGTCTTCCTGCTTGCACATGAAGTTGTTGGAGAAATTGTGATTCAGTTCCTTTAGTTTCTCAGTGCTGCCCATTTTCTGTGCCATGAAAGGTTGCTTTAAAGAACTGCAAGCTTTCCTCATCTTTCCATTGCTGTTAAATTTGCCCAGAAGATGGAATAAGTTTTGCTAAGCTGTGAGTGCTCTAGATGACATGTGATAACAACATTAGGCAATGAATTTTGGGGAAACTTTCCTCCTGCAGGTGAAATTCTGTAGCCACCTGCCCTCCAAAGAATAAATCTCAAACAGCACCAGTGTACATAAGTGGTTCCTGATGGTGTGGTGTGAGCTAAAATAAGGGAATTTAGCTTTAGGGAGCTGTAAGTGAGGCTGGAATGACTGATGGACTTGGCCCACCATTATCCAGAGCTGGATTTCCAAAATGGAACTGAGGGATTCAACCTAATACAAATGAGAGGAAATGCCCTGCAAATAGTGGGGGTTGGAAATACCTCTCCTGTTTCAGCACTGGCAGAGGTTTCATGAATAAACATTTCTCTCTTACTGATTGAAGTTTAATTTTCTTGGGTTCCTTCCAGAAGGAGCTTGTGCCTTCTGATTCTGGCTCTCTGCACCTCATCCTCACAGGAGAGGAAGCAGCTAATTAAATTTCATGTTCCCACCTAGGAACAACCTCTGCTTTTGGCTGCCACTTGACAAAACCACAGCGAGAGGGTGGGGGGGAGATGAGAGAAAATAGCAATTCAGGAAGATGTTACAACTTCACAAAAAGGAGGGAAGAAATGGGAACACCTTCTTTTCCTCTAATTATTGCTGCAGTGCTTAATGCCTCACTTTTCTGGGGGGCATGCAGCAGCTCTGGGGTACTTGGGGCTTTGATTTCAGGGTAAAGATGAACATCCTTATTCTCAGGAGTGTAGAGCTCTCTGTGCCTTCTCAAGGCAGGGATGGGATATGTGCAGGAAATTTAGAGCTAAAGGTGGAGCACTTCAGGCTGCTTGAGGAGATGGAAGGTATTCAGCTCTATTTTCACCTTTTCCTTCACATAATGGTCCCAGTGTGCTCTTTGATCCTCTGGCAGCTGGGAAGTGAAGCCATTGCTGCCTGTTAAAAGTGACATCTTGGTGGCATTACAGGAAATTCATTTCAATTCTTGGCTGAGAAATAATGAACAGTGAGTTTAGGGAAAACCTGAGTAATAAGAGACCTTAAGCAATGTGGGGTTTTAAAGCTGTGTTATGTACCTTTAATCTTTCTGAAGATTATAGGGTGACAGGATTTTCTGGAAATGGGCAGGCTTGTTAAAACAGTGTGTGGAGATCAGCTGTGAAATAACTACTTTTATCATAACCCCTCAAAGAGATCTCTCTTCGTGCAGTTGGGAGATAAGCGTAGGTTGTACCTGGGAAGTTATAATAAATGCTAATTGTGTTTAAGAACTACTTCTAAAACTGCTGCTTTTTCCATTTCATGGGAGGAAAGAAGGGGAAGAGGGTAGGATGGTGACTCCTTTGAACAGTGACTGAGCTAATTGACAAAACATGTTATTAGACTCTGTGTGTAAAAATATTTTTCTGTGCTTTGTAATGGATTCCTCGAGTTTACAGGAATGCTCTTTGTTTGGGAACAGCTATGGTTACAGTAGAACTTGCCTTACCCACCCACATGGCTGAAAACACAAATACACCACAGTGAGGAAAGTGCCACCACTCTTCATGTCATTGCTTTCACAATACCTGCTGAGGTACACCTTCCCTCTGCTTGCAGCAGGCACCAAACCCCAAATGTGGCTCCTGCTGCCACCCCATATGCACAACTTTCACAGGTCTGCAGTGAGTGACATTGTTCTGGCAGGGGGCTGAGATGTTTTCTCACAACTGACAGTGCAGCTTTGTGGATCTCTGGTGGTGACATCTCAGAATTTTCCTGCTTTTTAATTTGGATCTGGGCAGCAAGATGAGTCTTCTGGCTGACCAGTTGAGGTCTGCTGCCTGAGAAGCTTTGTTCTCTCTCACAGTGATTGGGGTGTGTTGTGAAAAACACCAATCACTTGTTTTTAAAATTGTAAAAGTTTAATAGTAATAAAATGGGTAAAAAAATAGTAATATAATTAGAGTAATAATAATTTGGACAATTAGGATTTAGGACAATATGAGACAATAGAAACAAAGAGTTATGGACAGTCCAGGTACCTTTTTTGGGCAAAATAAGCCCAAAAAAGGCCCCATGTTAACAGAGGATTAACCCTTAAAAGCAACAGCCTGTTGCATATTCCTACACCTCATCCATGATGCATCAATTCCATTCACACACAGGATTCTGTCTGGGCAGTGTCAGCTTCTTCCTCTGAATCCTGATGGTGTCTTCAGGACTGAGGAGGCAGGAAGAAGTTCGTTTCTTCTGATAATGGAGCAATAAATTCTCTTTCTCTGAAAGATTCAGGTGTCTTGTGGCTGCTATCTGGTGGAAGTACCTCACTCCTTTCCTTAAAAAAATATCCCACATGCATACTTTCTATTTTAACCTCATGTCATAACTTAAAACTATGTTTAACACACTACTTAAGAAAATTCACACAGAATAACTTTCTAACAGAACACATACAATATTCATTTTAATATTTGTGAAAAAACAGTCATAAAATAGGCATTTTTCACAGTGTGATGGACATGTAGGATATGTAGACAGACTTGAGAAAGGCATTAAGAAGAATAAAAGTTTGGGTCACCTTGTGACATGAGAGGTCACAGATCAAGGCAATGGCTTGTTCACAAATTCTGTAAGGTTTACAGGACAGCAGCCTGACAGAGTGGCCTGAGGTGCTTTGTCTCAGCCTGCTGTCTTGAAACAGGCTTGTCAGCACAATCCAGAGAAACCTTTGCATTCCTATCCCAGGTCCTCAGCTGGGACACAGCACATCCTCCCTTTCCTAGAACCAAGGTGAGTTTGTCCTTCCCAACGTGCAGCTGAATCTGTTACATCTTTGGGACCCTCAGAGTGTTATGTTGGAGGAATATTTTTGCTGCTTTTTACTTCCTTGGCCCTGTAATTAATTCTGCTCATGAGACACCCAGTGCCAGAACAGAGTATTCAGAATGTAGGTTAGTATTAAGCTGTTGGGAAATTGGTCTCCCTCCTCTCATTTTTTTCAGGCTGGATGGATGTGAGTGCCAGGAACTCTGTCCAAATTCTTACCTTTTGGTTGTGTGGCTTTCCCAGGAGCAGGTCGTGTTCCTGTTCATGCTCTCCCATGCTGGGTGGAGGGAAGGAAAATGCACACTGAAGCCTATTTTGGATGAAAGGAGCAGCATCTATGACAGCTAAATGTTCCCTGTGGGCCTTTCACACTGTCAGGGAGAAAACTGTGTGTTTTTTCATGAAAATTCTACTTCAAGCATGTGCAACATCAATGGTGCTCCTGCTCCTGTCCCTCCCCTGTGTCACTGTGCCATCTGAGGAGCTCAGTGAGGCTGAGATGTGGCTGTCAGCATGCCCAAAGTGGACCTCTGCTGGAGCAGTGATGGCAGGAAAGGGGAGTGTTGCCTGTTTCACTTCCTGTTTGGTGGTTTATTTTACAGATTCACAGAATCACGGGGTTGGAAGAGACCTTCAAGACCATCGAGTCCAACCCAGCCCCAACCCCTCAACTCAACCCTGGCACCCAGTGCCACATCCAGGCTTTGTTAAACACACCCAGGGATGGGGACTCCACCACCTCCCCAGACAGCCATTCCACAACTTTATCACTCTTTCTGTAAAGAACTTTTTCCCAATCTCCATCCTGTATTTCCCCTGGTGCAGCCTGAGGCTGTGAGCTCTGGTTGTGTCAGTGCTGCTGGAGACAGAGCCCAGCCCCAGCTGAGCACAGGCACCTTTCAGGAGCTGTGAGAGTGGTGAGGGCAGCCCTGAGTCTCCTTTTCTCCAGGCTGAGCACCCCCAGCTCCCTCAGGGGTTCCTCACAGGGTTTGTGCTCCCAGCCCCTCTCCAGCCTCGTTGTCCCCTCTGGATGTGCTCCAGCCCCTCAACATCCTTCCCAAACTGAGGGGCCAGAGCTGGACACATCCCCTGGGATTTGTGCTCTTTCTTCACTGCAAGCTGTCCATGACACCTTTGCCCCCAGCACTGGAGCCCCTCTGCAGCTCTCGGTGTCTGCAGGAGCAGTGGTGCCTGTGGAAGGTGAGAGCTGCTGCTGCCTTTGACCTACTTGTGAAACTTGTCTTGGAAATCCATCCCATAGTACTCATTCCCCCGGAGCAGACTTGAAGCAGAATGTCACTGTGCATAAAGCAGCTGCTGGGGAAGGCAGGAAATGTGGTGTGTTGGGGAGTTTTGACTTCTCACCAACAGGACAGAACTGCTGGGATCTGTTCCTCGAGCTTTTATTGCAGCATCAGCCTCATGACAGGATTGAGACAACAGAAAGATGGCAAAAGCTCACCTACAACCAGCAGCTGCCAAAGATTTCTTTGTTACAGAGCATTTTCAAAACTTTCTAGCCAACAGCACATTGCTCAATCTTACAGACAATTCTTCTAGCCAACTCTAAAAGTACATGTACACCTGCTGCACACAGTGCTTGCTTGTCTTCTTTCTAATAACAACACACAATACCTCATTATTAAGCTTAAAACCTTCTCCTATCTTGCTAAGCATATTTTCCTGCAGTCTTATGGTCTATCTCAGCCAAGCCTAAAGCTCAAGCTGTGGTGTCACGTCTTTGCTTGCTGTACTATTGTAACTTTTTCTACTTTCTGACTTTGCAGCTGTAGCTGGTTCTGAGTTCTCTGTTCTTTCTAAGTGTGGAGGGATAGAATGTAAGGGAATAGTGCAGAAGGCAATCTCAGCCCTGAGGAGCTGCAGCTGCACTAATCACCAAAGATTAGGAACAGGGCTGCCCTTAACAGGCCACAGCTGTGTCAAATAAGGACGTGTGCTATAAAAGGGTGGGTTAGCTGGCCCAGTGCTGGGGTCTCTCTTTCTAGCTGGTCAGAGTGACCCCGACTAAAGTTCGAAAGTTTCTTTTCCCAGCTCGGTGCTTGAAGAAAAAGTCAGGGCTCTTCATTTTTTCGGTCTCAAGATTGTTTATTGCATCTTATCTATAAAGTTCTTTCTCCCTGTCCAGCCGAGATCCGTTTGGCAGGACAGCCAGAGGCACTCCCCCCTCCTCCAGGGCGGTGTTATCTTTATATACTACAAACTACGTGTACAATATTTACAGTTATTTTCCAATACCTACCATCTATATTAGACAGTGAGTTTCTACTTTAGACCAATCTAAAAGTGCCAACATCACCAGACAAGATGGAGGTAGAGAAGAAGAAGAAAGGCTAGACACGCCCAAATCCCTCCATCTTGTCACCAGAAACCCCTATACCAAAAATCCTAAAACCTACATTTAGACTCTGTAATTATTTTATTCATACACTATTTACACTATTGTGGCTTTTATCTCTTTCTATAAAGGTGACAAGTTATTCCGTGGTTCATAATCGAACCCACTGGTGTTCTGGGCTGTGTGCCAGGGTCTCCGAGCCCCCTGGCAAGGGTCCCAGGAAACTCCGGACTCCCAAAGGAATGTCCTGAGTTCCGACAGCCCAGGAGGGAGCTGGGGTTTGTGGGTTGTGCTGTGAAGAAGGGGCAGTCAGTGCTGCGAGGAGCTGCCCATGAGAAATCTCTGAGAAGGTATGGAACTTTTGTGATGAGATGACAACATCTAAGCTTTCCCAGCTTTCTGGAACTCTTCTTACCTTTGCTATTTCCCACAATGTGGGGGAGCTGATGTTGATGCACAATGCAAAGTGCCATAGAAATTTCAGTGTGGGGACCTTATCCTGTGCTCCCAGCAGCAGCTCCTGGCTCTGGGCTTGGAAGAGCTGGGTGATTTGTAGGGAATAATCCCTGCCAGCCTGGCCAGGGAGACTGGAAAGTAGAAAGGGAGAACTGGTGGAGTAGAGGTTACAGGCTCCTTTTAGGTGGGGAAGGCTTGAGTTGTTTTGTGAGATAAAAGAAGGAATTACTTAATCTGACTGCTTCATTCTCTGGAAACTGCAAGTGTTTGTCATTTGTGGAAGGGAGGGGATGTTCAAATTGTAGGGCAGCCTTCAAACTTTCTGAACTTGTGCCAGACAAAGAGAGAAATCTTGCAGCAGTAAACATGACTTTATTATTAGTTTGTTGCAGGATTGTTGTTTGGGGTCCTGCTCTGGGCAGTTGCAGCTGCAGCATGTCAGCAGTGCCACCAGTTAATCATGACAGTGGTATCACAGCTCTTACACATCAGAAACCATGAAAATCATCACCATTTAGCAATATCTGTTGTAACTTGCAAGAGCTTTGGTACAGGAACACTCACTCTGTGCAATCCTTTGGGCTTCTGTCTTCTATACTGAGGTCTCCATGGGAAAAAAACCCCAAAACCAACCAACCAAACCAGAAAAAATTGCAGCTGATGAAAGCAGCCATGTTTAGCTGGTGCTTTTTCAATGCAAAAAGGAGAAAAAAAAAAGGGCAAAGTTTTTCAATAAACACATTATTTTGATGCACAGGCTCAGAGTTCATTTGAGCTTTTTAATGTCATTATAGTAGAAATCCTGAGCAGCCCTGACTCTACAAGAGGAAACTACTCATTACTAGCAGGAACACAGAAATACAGCAGGGAAATTCTCTCAGCTCTTGAGAGAAAGATAAGTGGCTTACAGGGAATGTGAGAGAGGGAAGTCCAATTTTCCTGCTTTTTCTCTCTTCCCTGTTCATGTGAAGCAAATAATAGGGCAAAATTCTTCAGATGTAATTCAGAGTGTGCTCTGATGCCCAGAGGGCAGTGGCAACTATGGGACCAGAAATGTAGTGCTTTGAAACCTAGAACCCCTCCAAAAGAAAAAGGGAAATTTGAGACCTCCATATATTCATACTTTGGATACAGCATGTAGAAATAATTTGTGGTTTCACACTTCAAAGCCCCATCCATTTCAGCACACAATGAGAACTATGGCTGTGTTTTGTTCTTCTGCAATCTCAGACATCTTTGCTGTCCCCACTCCCAGCCTGGGGCAGGCAGGGCTGGCAGGGAGCCATGCACTTCTCTGGGGTGCCTTTTGAGGTTTTGGAGAATTTGGGGCAGCTCTGCAGATGCTTTTAGCTGGCCAGATCAGCCTCTGTGACCTACTTGTCATGGCTGGGATCCACACAGAGCCTGTGATCTGCCCTCCTGTTTGCAGTGCAGCTGCTGCTGAAGGGTGCCTGACAGCAATGATGGAAAGCATTTTCAGCCCCAAACTTCTCTTCCTTGCCATGTTATCTTCACTAGCTGCTCTCTGTTCCTTTTCCCTGGTGGTTTTTACAGCAAACAGCCAAATTCAGGTGAATTCCAAGCAGGATTTATTCCTGGGTAACATTTTGCAGGGGTGGAGGGGGAAGTGGGTAGGGAGTAGTACCAGATTTTGTAGTAGGTACCAGGTTAGTGGGCACCCAGCTGGGCTCAGCCCTGCTCTGCCTGGCTCAGGTCAGCAGGAGGGGAGAGGGAGGTGCTGTAGTCAAGTTGTGGGCCTGTGAGGAGATACAAGGAACAACACTTCAGGAAGTTTATTTCTGCTCAATATCATATCAGAGTTCTAGTGGTCAATTGTTGCTGTTTTGGTGTGTTTTAATGATGCCATTTCATTTATATTAATTAACTTTGCTTCACAAAACTTTATTTTATTATAGCACCCCTTTTCACTAAGGCCTTTTTGTGGCAGCAGTCTCCTGGTTCAGCAGCCATGGGTGTGCATTTGTGCTCTTCTATTTCTGTACTTGTTCAGTTCTAAAGAACAGGAAGGTATTTGCCCTGTCCTGGCTTGAAGTCTTAAGTGGCAAACACTTTTTTTACCAGACTCCAAAAGTTTAAGTCTAGCTCTAAAACTGCTTTTATGTCAATGTCCTTTCAAATTCAAGCACTAATTAGCATCCCCTTCAGATGTTTGGCTTCACCTGTGCAGAGGGTTTGAGCAGGGCACACTCATCCTCACCATGGCTTCTACCCAGCTGCTCCAAAAGTTCATTTTGGCTCCAGACTTCAGTTGAAAGTGCTGGTTGTGAGTGTGTGGAGCCAGCAATTTATATTATATAAATAATATATTGTTATATATTATTTTTATTGTATATTATTTGAATCTTTCCAGCACAGAGACCTCCAGCCTGGCTTTGGCTTCCTGACTGAGCAATGCTTGTCTTGACCTATGATTCCTTTTTTGCCTTTATTTAAGGCCATCAAAATTAATGCTGTGGGTGAATTTTTCATACCTGCTGCTTCTCTGAAGTCCTGTTGAACCACGTTAGTATTTGGCATCAGCCAAATTGGGGATAAAGAAATCACCAGAGAACTGCTCTGGGTTATGCTGTGTATTTTGGCTCCCAGCTTCAGCCTGGTGAAGTCTGCTTGAAGTTGGTATTTTTTCAATGGCTTCAGAGAACTATTGCAAAAGAGTCTTTGCTTTCTCTCTCTCATCTGAGTGGAACTGGTTTTGTCAGCTCCTTAAATAGTTTAGTGTTTGTACTTTTTTAGAATTTAGGACTGCTGATGCTGCTTTGGTTTCTGAGATATGGCTTGCCTCTAATAACATGTTTTAAAAACACAGAACACAACACAAACCCCTAGTTCTCTTTTCCTGTCTGTTTTCTACACACAAACAAAAACACCCCAAATAAACAAAACAAACAAAACCCAGCTAAACACCAACAAGTAATTCCAGCTTGAGTTAAGTGCTGTCTGGGTCTCATTAGGATTTCCTTTTACACTTTTGGGTGTGTGTGGTTAGAGACACCTAAATGAGAACAGCTCTGCTTTGACAGCCACATGCTTTGGAACAAACCTAGTTTTAACTTCTGCATTTTTAGCTGTAGTTGTCTACAGGATTTTTGCTTCAGAATATATATATGTTTCCAATCTTGTGCTTATTTGCAATCCTAGATTTGTAAGCAACTGATTATTTCCTACCTGGTTGAAAATCATCCTAGGCAGTCCTACAGATGCAATTTATTTTTTTTTATTGCAAGACAGTGTGCATTTGTGAACATATTTTCAGTGCATATTTGTACACAGAGTTTAATGTTTTCTTTTTACAGAGTGTGTGCCAGGAATTACTGTATTTTTAAATTATACACCTGGCATTGGTGTGATTAGATTGCTTCCCAGTTTTTGAAGGAGTTTTTGCTGTTTGCTGCCTTGTTGCCAAGGTGGCAGTAGCTTTGTCTCTGGAAATTGAGACTGTGCTTTCTTTGTGAGGGCCCTATCAGTGCTAAATTGACTGCTTAGAGTACAGATTGGTTAAAGAGGCAGGTCCAAACATCTTGCACATGTGTTGGGAAGGATGAAAGTTTGACAAGAAAGTCTCACAGATATGTGTGCTTAGCAGAATGATTTTTAAATGTAGAGTCTGATGAAGGAATAGAGATGGGAGCAAGTTTTGATAGAGAAGAAAAGAATTGCTGAGCCAGTCTGACTGGATAACCAAGGAGGCAAAGTGTGTGTTAGTTAGAAGGGGGTTTTATGGCTTAGAGCAAAGGATAAACCCGCCCCAAACAAGAAGATGTTTTTGCCAAGCAGGAAGATAGCACAGGCAAACAAGGCAGCAAATGTGGCAAGTAGAAAAAAGGTCTCAGAATTTTCCACTGCAAGAAAACTGAAAAACAATTTCTAGCTTAAACTGTAATGTACTGACTTGCAGTGATTGGAGAATAGTAACAAGAATATGGTAATTATAGTAGTTATGATAGGCTAGAGATAATAGCTAAGGGATAGATTGGTGCTACTGTATGAAGATTCTCAGCAAAGAAAAGTATATAATGCATTGTGACCAAAACCAAAGGGTCTCCAGGCCTGCCTGCAGCTGGAGCTGACAGCTGTGGGCACAGCTCTGTCACCCACAGCCCTGGACTGCTGTAACTCTTGGATACAATAAACTGCATTTTGGAGAGCCCCTGGAGTCCCACATCCTTCATTTAGGCTCTTACACACATAGAATTGTACAGAATAGTTGTACATAAATAAGTGTTTAATTGATTTGCCAGAAAATTGCTGTACCTGATTTGAAGTCAGTGTTTCAGAATTGTATTATTGGCCATTCAGGGTTTATTTTTCTTTGATTTAAACAAGCAAGGGTAACGAGTGGAGGTCCTGTTGTCATCAGAAGAGCAGAGAGCTGTGTGCTTTTCTCCTGTTCTGTGTGTTAGGCAATAAAGAAAGCCAGAAAATGTTCTCTCCATCCTTTCTGTCCTCCCCCTTCCAGCAGCTGCATCATTTGACTGAAATGGGCCATGTGTCTCCTGGAGGTAACTCATCTCCTGCTTATAGCTCCCATGGAGGAGGTGTTGGGGCAGCTGAGAAGTTTGGGCTGAGTTGAAGGCTGTGGAGTGAGTGTGAAGCAAACCTGCACGTGGCTGCTCGGCCCACTGCTAACACCTTTAGAAGGTTGGGTTTGTGACAGAGGGTGAGGCAGAGCTCAGCTTTGTGTGAAACCTCCACAAGGAAAGTGCTAATTCCTGCCTGGTTGTGATGTGCTAATGATAGCAGTGCTTTTTGCTCTCTTCTGCTGTCAGCTGAGCCTGCAAATCAAGGTCACCTGGGTCGGTGATGTTTTCTGCAGCACTGGGGGAAATGTTCTCAGAAATGTTCTCCTTCCTACTGGCTGTGCCTCAGGGTCTGCTCAGGTCTTCAGAGCTCGAGGGCTTGGCTTGGTTTGCTGTGTGCAAATTAGGAAAAAAACCCCCACCAAGTGATGATACTGATCTGTGCTCGTGGCACTGGTGAATAGGAAGAGTAACATTCATAATGAGACCTCCTCTCCTGTGGAGGATGTTTGAGCAGTAAAGTTCCCGTGAAAGAGAAGAAATTTTCTTTGCTCAACTGCAGTTTTCTTCTTCTGTGTATCATTCTTCACGTAGACAAACGTGAGGAGAAAAGGATCAAAGAAACAATTTAGATAATTTTTTTAGCTAATATAGAAGTACTTTGTGCTTCCAGTAAGACATTTCTCTAATACTAAGGCTTGCAGCACCTATTTATAAGTGGGAAAGTCAGGGACAGAAATCCCCAGTGTCACAAGCATCTAAATGCTCTTTGCTTCCAGGAGTTAATCCTGCAAATACATTTAGTTTGCCTTGTGATTTAAGACAAACTTCAGATTTCTCACACCTTAGATTTTGAGAACCTGAGTATTGTACTCTGATTGCCACTTGGATTCAGTACATGAACCAGCTGATCCCAATTCCCTCCTTTTGCTTTCCACTTGAAGCTGCAGGAGGTTTGGATGGTGATTTTTCTGAATATTGAACATTCTCTAAGTGTTTCAGGGCAGTGAAACAATAGATTTTATGACTCCTGAGTTCACCAGATCTTTACTGGCTTAGAGGCTTTGGAAAAATCATTAAGAATTAAGATTTGATTTGCACTTTCACTTGCAGGGTCACAGCTATGAGTATAAAATTATCAAAGAAAGTTCAATGTGTGCAAAGCTCAGGGCATTCAACAGTAATTCACTATTTGCTCTTGTTTCTCTCTTGCACTGTTGCTTCTTCACATGTAGAAATGTGAACTCAAGTTGTGCTGGGGAGGTTTAGGACAAGTTTGTTGTTTTTTTTTTTTTTTGAAAGGGTTGTCAAGCTCTGGCACAGCTGCCCAGGGCAGCGGTGGGGTTGCCATGCCTGGGGGGATTTAAGAGGTGTGTAGATGTGGCACTTGGGGACATGGGTTAGTGGTGGCCTTGGCAGTGCTGAGGAATGGTTGGATTCAATCATCTTGGATGGCTTTTCCAACCTAAATGAGTCTGACTTTGAGATGGAACATGACTTTGCATTTCAACGTGGGGACCCTTGGATGTCACCCTGTTCCTCTGAAGTTCTTCTAAGCCTTCTGATGTTTGCACTTCTGTGATGGAGTTTCTCACACACTTTTCATGTAAATAATGATTGTTTTGCATTCCTTTCTGGAGGAGGAGCGAATTGATAGACTATTGGTTTGACCAGTGTGGTTGGGGAGGTGGCACTGTCATCCTCCAATCCATGGTCACTTTTGGAATTCTATAAATATCAAAGTCCGGAAATAAATGTGCCTTTTTTACCTTAAACATCTCAGGGTGTGAGTGCTGTTCATTTTGTGTCATGTTGTGACCCTTGGATTTGTGGGAAACATCAGGAAAATGGAGGATTTTCCATTTCCTGCTGGTGGAATTTCCTCCCAGGGAACAACAGTCACAGCAATCTCTGTGTTGTAAAGCAGACATATCTAACTCATCCTCTGAGGGGAACTGATGCTGTTTAATTTGAAAGACAGTTTAAAGTCACTTGTGTTCTTCTAGAACAACCAAACACTCTGAGGAATTCCTAGATTACAAGATCGTGTCATTGCTTGAATGGGCTGAGCAGAAGGATTCTTTGAGGAGCAAAAGCTGCTTGGGTTCCTCTATTGTGTGAATGCAGAAGGGCTCCTGGCTCTCTTAAGTGCAGCTCAGGTAACAGAGAAGGTGATCTGAGTTCCTGATGGGCTTCTCCATGCCTGTGGTGGCTGCAGGAGTGGCTGTGGTTATTTTCCCACCTCGTGTTCTTTTCCAGATGATGCTCAGAGCTGCAGGTGGTGCTGGCATACG
Source organism: Haemorhous mexicanus (assembly GCF_027477595.1). Taxonomy (NCBI): domain Eukaryota; kingdom Metazoa; phylum Chordata; class Aves; order Passeriformes; family Fringillidae; genus Haemorhous; species Haemorhous mexicanus. The sequence goes on from NC_082358.1 coordinate 4,415,122, forward strand.
GGAAGCTCCCATTGCAAACTGCAGCAAAGCAAATGAGTTTTGCTGCCCTGCTGTTTCCTTCCCTCCCAGTACCCCGTGGTGGTCTGTCTCCAGAGTGCTGCTTGTGAGCAGCAGCTGCTGGTTGGAATTTTTATCAGGCTTTTGGTATCTTAAATTCAAGGATCTTCAGTTATTTGAGGTCTGTTTATAAGGGGAAAAAAAAACCCCACAAAAGCAAGAAACTGAAGAAACAACTCAAAGACCCCAAAATCAGGAATATAGCAGATGCTTGATGCAGGGTGGGATGTGGAGAAAAGAGCATTGAAACTTTCAGTAAACAAATGCTGTGTGAATATCAGAGTCATAAAATAGTTTGGGTTGGAAGGGACCTTAACATTTATCTATTCACAGGGCAGGGACACCTTCCTCTAGCCCAGGGTGCTCCAAGCCCTGTCCAGCCTGGCCTTGGGCACTGCCAGGGACCCAGGGGCAGCCCCAGCTGCTCTGGGCACCCTGTGCCAGTGTCCTTCCACACTCACAGGGAAACATTTCTTCTTAAGATCCCAATATCTGTTTGGAGACTTGATGAGGTGTCTTTAGGACATTTATATTTCTGTTATACTCCCCTGTAGCCCCAAAATTTTCTGTAGTCAGTCCTTGACTGCTCAGCAGGGAGGGCTTTGTGGGGTAACTGTTCAGAGTGGCAGATGGTTTGTTTTCAAGTTACTCCTCAGTAGGGTTAATGTGGAGTTTTTGTGGGCAGGTGCACAAGCAAAAGCTTTCCACTGAGTTCAAGTTTTTGCACCTACTCAAGCTCTGCCATTTAAATTGTGTTTGTGGGAGAGGTTATTGCTGTTCCACAGTGTGCCAGCATTGTCAGAGGGATAAAACCACCAGGAGATCGTGGAACACTGGCACAATGGGATGAAATTGAGTTTGGCACTTCTGGGCTCTCTTTCATGTGGCTGGCAACTGTCTACTGGAGAGCTCTTCATCCTTAGCCATCTTTTATAAAACAATTTACCAAGGGATTAAGTGTGGTGTTTTTGAGGTCTCCCATTGTGGGGAGGAAAGATGAATCTGACCCCATGTTCTTAGAAGGCTGACTTGTTATTTTATAATATATTATATTAAAGAATGTTATACCACAACTATACTAAAGAATAGAGAGAGGGTGTTTACAGAAGGCTTAACAAGATACTAATTAAAAAACCTGTGACTCACCAGAGTCCTGACACAGCTGGCTGTGATTGATTGTTAAGCAAAAACAATTCACATGTTGGGTAAACAATGTCCAAACCACATCCCAAAGCAGCAAGACATGGAGAAGCAAGTGAGAGAATATTGTTTTCCTTTTTCTATGAGGCTCTGAGGCTTCTCAGGAGAAGAATTCCTGGTGAAGGGATTTTTCAGAAAATATGATGATAACAATTAAGTGACATTTCTGCTTGTGCTGGATTAAAGCTGGGGACTTGCAGGGGCTCTCATGCAATGCCATGACAGGTTCAAGTCCCAACATCTCATCAGCTCTGCTGCATGACACTAATTGGAAGCAGGGGACACTGTCTTACATAGTCATGAAAAAATTGCTGTTTGGTTTATTTTGTTTTGGTTCAACCCCTTGCCCCCAGATTTCTGAAACCTCTCAGGTAGAGGTCAAGGGTTTTGCTCTTGGAAGAAGGAGGGAAAGGGTCTATACCAAAAAAAAAAAGCAGGATGCTACATTTTGGATCTGTGAACAGCCCTCATGAGCATTTGTATGGATCAGCAGTGTCAGTGGAAAGGGTGATAAAGCTTGGAAGAGCTCTGGGATGCTTTGATAAGTGAAAGTTGGAAGGGAGGGAGAGAGGGAGCTCACACTGTAGTATTTTGCTTTTTAAGTACCAGCTGTCTTTTCTGCAGCCCTAGAAGATTTATCAAATTAACTCCCCTCTCTCCCCATGCTTAGTTTTAATATGTCCACTTGTACCACAGAAAAAATGCAATTAAACTTTGCTTTCACTCAGGCATTGGTACAGTGAGAACATTTGCTCATTTACAGCGGTGGCAAGGTCATGAGCTGCACACTTATTTCTATCTAATTTTTGTGATTCTGTAGTTGACTTCTTAACTGAGATTTTCAGCTTCATTAATTAAATTTAAGCAGTCTTTTTTTTTTTTTTTTTCCACCTAAGATTATCAGTTAAAAGGGAAAATGAGTGGGGAAAGCACAAACATGGCTTTCTGTTCCTGCACCTTGATTTGAACTCTGTGCTGCTACTGCCGGATGAAAACATGAAAGAGTCAGAGATGAAACCCAGAGCTGCTGGTGACAAAGGAGGGGAGGTCACACAGCTCGTGCCAGGTTTAGTACAGCAGGGGCAGAAAGGAGAGACAATGCAGTTGAGTCAGAGGAAGGCAATCTTTTCAAGCAGCTTTAATTCAACCCAGAGTTTTAAGAGTAGTGTTGAAGTTGTTATTCAGAAAGTCCATTTTCAGAGGCCACTGCTGGAGCTAAACCACATTTTCCTAATAGACTGAGCAGCTGCCAAGTGAGATTTTCAAACCCTTGTGTGTCCTGCTCCTACTTTCATTTTCTTGCCTGGCTAACTCTTCCTGTGTGCAATGTTAGGGAGGTCTGCAAACAAGCCCACATTGAAAGTTTCTCAGTATTTAAGTTTCTTTAGTAAAAGGAATGCAGCATTATCCTTAATGCTAGAAAATTGTATTAGAAGGTCAATAAAGTAACACTTGAACACTTTCTCACATAATCTAAAGTGATGGTGAGTACTGACCTATAAAACATTGTCTTTTCCAGAAATATTGCTTTTTCTGGGAGAGTAATATGATTATTCTTCTATCTAGCTTTCTTTTCCAAGGTAGAATTTGAAAGGGAAATGCTTGACCTGCTAATTGATAGATCTTAGTCATTATTTTAATGCAGTCCCATCAAGATGCATTTGAATTGTTTGTTGATGTGTCTATCCTGCAACCCCACATTAAGAAAGTGTTTTGATGCTGTTTGCCTTTTAGGGAATTTTAAACCTCAGTTGTAGGTGAAGGCTTTACAGTCACTGGTGTTAAGTTTGCTCACTGCTGAGTGTGAGTGTGAGCATGGCAGCAGTGTGTGCCTGGGAATTCCAGCCTGGCATGGGGAATGAGCTCTGCTGCTGCCCCTGTGCTCAGCCTGAGCAGGGCTGGGCTCTCCAAACCAGGGCTTTGTGTGTGTGGAGCCAGAGGAGCTGCTGGGACCCACCTGTCGGGACCCAGGACATTCCTCTGGCTGCCCTGGGTGATTCCAGACCTTGGCACAGAGTCAAAGACACCTGTGCCTTTGATTTTAGCCCATGGAAACAATTACCAACTTTGTGTGAGGAGTTACAAGCCACGAGAGTTTGAGTAGAATAATAATTAATCTGTCACAGGGTGAAAAAGTAGAATTTTGGGGATTTAGAATGCTCCATCTTGCCTCTTGAATCTCCAATCTGAGTGTGTCCTGTCCTTCTTTTGTCCTCCATCTTCTGCTGTGATGGTGACACTTTTGGATTGGTTCAGAGCAGAGACAGACTGTCTAACATAGGTGATAGGCATTGGAAAATTATTGTAAATAAAGTACACGTAGCTCTTAGTATAAAAAGCCAACACCAGCCCAAGGGCAGGGACTGTGGCACAACCTGACCTGCTGGACAGATCTCAGCAGGGCAGAGAAAGAAAGTGATGGATGAGAAAAAATAAAAGCAGAGCTGAGGAATCTCGACTTTTTCTTTGGTCATGGGGCTGGGAAAAAAGAGACTTTCTGACACCTTGGGGGTCATCTCAACCACAGAACCCTGAGATCCACCCAGGGCAGGCTGGCTCTGTGGGGAGCCCAGAGAGGCTGTGAGCAGCTGGCACCTTGCACAGGGAGCTGGGCACAGCTGGGGAGGGACACAGGGGTACACAGTGTGGGAAGGACATGGAGCTGTTGGACAGAGGCCAGAGGAGGGCACCAAACTGATTAAAGGGCTGGAACACCTCTTGGAGACAGGCTGGGAGAGCTGGGTTTGTTCAGCCTGAGCAAAAAAAGCCTCCATGGAGGCCTCAGAGCCCTTCCAGTGCTTGGGGGCTCAAAGAGAGCTGGAGAGGGACTGGGGACAAGGGATGGAGGGACAGGATGAGGGAATGACTACAAACTGAAATCAGTAGTTTTAGATTACATATTAGAGGGAAATTGTTCCCTGTGAGTGTGCTGAGGCCCTGGCACAGGGTGCCCAGAGCAGCTGGGGCTGCCCCTGGATCCCTGGCAGTGTCCAAGGCCAGGATGGACAGGGATGGGAGCAGCCTGGGATGGTGGAAGGTGTCCCTGCCATGGCAGGGATGGAACAAGATGAATTTTTAAGGTCCCTTCTAACTCAAACTATTCCTTGATTCTGGGGTTAACTGCCAGGAAGTTTTGGAGTCTGCAAAAATGCTCACAGGTGGAAATCCCTGCCCTCTTTCTTTCTGCAGAAAAATCCTGTCTGAAATAAAAGTAAACAAATGATACAGGGTCAGAGCATTTGATTTATTTGAATGCTGTGTTTCACATCTCAGGGAGGAAGAAAAGAAACAGCAATTTTTTCCTTAAAAAGTATTTTTTGGATTGAAAATGAGATTTAAACTTTGTTGATGATCTGAGATCTCAGAAGAAATTAGAGATCCATTACTTTGTAGTTTTCCAGGGCAGCACAAGAACAAGCCACCATTCCTGGACACTCTCTCTTTGTAGGGGGTAGGGTGGAGTTGGTGGTTCAGGTTTTCAGTCCAGCTTTTGTTAAGGCTTTTGGATCTTTCAGGCAGAGCAAGTGGGATATTTGGGTGACAGCAGCAGTGTGATTGTTTTGAGGAGTAATAAAAACACCTGATTACATGTTTTCACTTTAATTAGGTAAAGACTGTGTGGTCTCTGTGAGGACAGGAGGTAAAAATGAATTCAAGCCTGAAGATTTCTCTATTTTTCCTAATCTGTAGTTGTCAGTGTCTGTAATGTGCCTTGCAGTGCCATGAAGGAGTCAAGTCAGAAGGAATCAGAGCAAACAGCTGGAATTTAATTTGAATTTAAAAGCTTGTGACCCCTTCCTGAAGGGCAGTGGCTTGCTGGTGAGCTGGCAACTCAGAATTGGATGAATTGATGCCAACTGCTTCTGATTTGCTTAGGAATAAGTAGGTGTAAATTTGGGGGGTTCTCAGATGGGGAATCAAGGTACCAGGCTGTTAAAAGCAGGGCATGGATTACCCCCTGAATGTATCCTGCCAACCTAACTCTTGTGTGTTGGGCTGGAACTGCAGCAGAGAGCTTCTCTGGTATGTGTACCCAAGATTTCCCACAAATCTTTGCATCCCTGTGCTGGAGACACAAGGAAAACTCAAAAAGAAAGCAGAGTTATCTTCAAATGCCTTGGGCATCATTATTGGCCAGTGCAGCTTCTAAGCTGTGTTTTAGGAAACAAATTACAGCAAAAGTTAGATGGTTTATGATCCTGCAGCTTTCCCCTCCAGAGTTCCCCTGTCCCAAGGACTGCTGGCAGTGGCCCTTTGCTCAGGCCCAGGAAAGCAGAGTTTCAGCAGGTAAATCAGGCTGTGCTGCACATCTTGGACTCCTACATTAACCCCAAACTTCTGCTCCCCCAGCATTTTATGATTGCCCTGTTTAATTAGTACCAGCATGTTAGTGCACTGCCAGCATCTCATCCATCCAGGGGATCCATTACTGAGGGCTCCAGAGCATGGAGTGCAACAGAGATCCCCAGGAAGGGAAGGGTTTAGCTCAATAACCTGCATTTGATCACATTCTGGCCCTCTCTCAGGTCTCTGGGGTGCTATGATAATACAAGTAATGGGAAATTGCATATTCAGCTGGGTATATCGTGTTCACCTCTGGCAGAAGGAAAAAGGATGAATATCCTTTCCAGGGGACATTTTTAGGAAAGGCTTGTGATTGATATCTGAGCTAAAGAGATTTAAAACTCTTAGAAAACACTTTATAATTGCCTCAAAATGCTGGTACTGAGTGGCAGCAAATTTAATAATTTAAAGATTAAAATAAGAATATTATAGTTTAATGAAGTCTCTTTATGTGCCTGTGGTGTGTAGGGTTTCAGGCAGATCATGGGTTTGTAAAAGTCACATAGGAAAGGAACATAGTTTAAAAACTTAATAATAATTAAAAAATGTAAAAAAATAGTTCATTCAGTAAACTGCTTCCTGTATTTCCTAGAAACCTTTTCCTGTTGGAGTACCTGAAGTCCACAAAGCTCATTGAAATAAGCAAAGGCTGTTTTTAAGCTCTTGTAGAAAATCATGGATTAATGGATGGAATGATGTGACCTTTGTAGGAGCCTAGAAATTTGCTGAGTTAACTGAAAAATCAAACAATATTTTAAATAAACTAAATTCCTTGGTAGACTGGGAATGGATGTGTTCAGAGCAGCTGGGGCTGCCCCTGGATCCCTGGAAATGTCCAAGGCCAGGTTGGATGGGGTTGGTTGGGGATGGTAGAAGGTGTCCCTGGCATGGCAGGAGTGAGGCTGGATGGGCTTTAAGGTCATTTCCAACCCGATCCATTCTGTGTTTCTATCATTTTCATGTGTTCAGATCTCTTATTTTTGAGAATGAGTAAAGGTATTACAAAATGTTGGGAGGCTGGTGTTTTTTGTTGTTGTTAGTGGTTTTTTTTTGGGTTTTTTTTCTAATTTTTTTATTTTGTTTGTTTTTGTCTGGTGTTTTTTTCCTCTTTTAAAATTTTTTTTATTTTATTAAAATCTGAGCATTCTCTCAGGAAAATTTAAGTTCATTGCTGTGGGTGACATCTCTTTCACTCCAACATAAATACACTGGGCACCAGTAGAGGGAAACAGCCATGGTGCATAAATTAAACTCCTCATTGCCACGTCCCAGTTCAGTCAGTAATCACATCCCTGTTCAATCAGTAATAAGCTTTATGATGGTCTGGTCCAATGGGATTCATCACAATCACCTCAAAAAGGACTTGAGTTATGTTTCTGTGCTTTGACAGCTTTTTTGATCATATCCCAAAGATTGTAGAGCACCACCTTATTGTTCTATAAAACAAGGGACAGACTCAATGCTTTCATCAACTTTCCAGGGCTTCTTTCCTGCCCAAGCACTCTCAGCTGCTGTGCTCAGTGTGAGTTACCTGTTGCCCTCATGTTTGTACACAGATTTTTTGCACTATGAAGGCAAATAACTGTTGGCACCAGGATTCATGCAGATCACCTCCCTGAATGTGGCAGCAGAAAGAGGGTAGGATCTTTCACTAGGTCTGTATATGAATAGACTTGTTATATGTATATAAAAATTAAACTTGCAAAGTCGGGGTAAGAACCAGAATTTCTGCTCAGTGTGTGCTTGGAATTCTCCCAAAATTCAATAAGGCAAAAATCTAACTTTGTAGTAACTAGTAAAGATACTTGTGAGTTACTGATTCTAGTTTATTCAAAATCATATCAGAACAGTAATGGCAAGTTTGGGGAAGTCGAGTGGGTCTTGTTAAATGAAGGGTTTTAGAGCCACTCTTCTTGGTTTTGTGTTTCTCATTTTCACCTTCTCACCTGTGAAACACTGTCAGTTTGCCAGGACTGGAAGTCAGGCTCCATTTTATAATTGCCCTGTTTAATTAGTACCAGCATGTTAGTGCACTGACTTTATCTAAGGTATTAAATCACATAATTGACAATTAAATACTGTAAAGTGTGGAACTGAATCATGGAGGATTGGTCCAACAGGGTATAAATTCTTTTATTCACTACTGAATCTTTTAATGTTGATTACTAAAGCTAGAATGGTTTAAATTAAAGTGTAGGTTTTTGGAAATACTAACACAGATCCTAAAAGACAGACTTTCCAAGGGAACTGGAACATGGATGCTCTGCTGTCCTGGATGATACCAGGAGATTATTTGTGTGCTTGAAATGCAGTGGCCAGGGATGGGCAGCCTGGTTCAGTGGAAGGTGACCCTGCCCAGGGATGCTGGACCTGGATGAGCTTAAAGGTCCCTTTCAACCCAAACCATGCCAGGACTCTGTGACTGGTTTGGAAAACATAGTGTAGCAAATTTAACTCAAGTTTAATAGCAGTGCTACAGACAAATGAGCTGAATGTGTGAGTCTAGGACTACCCTGGGCTTTTTGTATTGTAAGCTTTATTTACACCTTTCCACTGGACCAGGCTGGAGGAATCCTAACTGAGGTTGAATGATGATTTTTGAAATCTTAGTTTATTTCACTGCTGCTCTGAACATAAAAACAAGGAATGTGCTGTTATAGGTAGTCCTCACACACAGCTGGAGGAGGATAAAATTATCAGACAGGAGGAATTAGGATTTTGAAGTGTGATGACATTAAAGAAAAGGGATGTAATTTAGCAGTACAGAATGCAAGGTCATGCATCTCAGGACTAATTAGATTTTTGGTTTAAGATTTGAAATCAGTTGGAAGTGACAAGAAGCTGTTGGAGCAGGAGATTGAGATGAGTCTGAGATGTGCTTCTGCAAAGAGAATGTCTTTGTGTAAGGGCAAGATGGCAAAACAGGAATGTGTTAAATAGATCAGCAAATATTTTATCTGGAATATTCAGTAATACCCATCTGGACAGCACAGGTACTCCTCCAGAGGAGAGATGAGCCCAGCACACCTCTGCCATGGGGAGGCTGGAATCTGTATCTCCCTTAATGCAGCAAAGCAGATCCTGGGAAGTGCAGAGAAGGAAAGCATGGAATGCTCCAGCCACTCCAGGCTGGAAAAGAATGAATTGAGCAGGCTTTCAGTGGCTGTGAGGACCCAGCAATGTCATCACAGGGCTTCTAGTTGCCAAGAATAAATAGCAGAGTGTGCAGGAGCAGGAGGCAGTGGTTGGAACCTTAGCACCCCCTCAGACTGTGTGGTTTGGGTGAGATTTCTGTGCTGTGGGAGCCTCAATCGAGAACAATCAAACTTTTGCTACAGAAACTATGGTTTCACAAACTGCTGGTGCAAAATTGGCATCAAAACTCTTCCAGAATGAAATGATTTTCTTTTCCTAGATAGCAATAAACAGCGCTTCACTTCTGTCCTCACCACAATGTCTTCCAGAGATCTCAAGAAAGCTTTGGTGACATGGGCAAGAAAATAATATTGTCATTGGTCATTTTCCTCTTGAGGACACCTCATTATTGCCTCCATCATTCAATGTAGGTTAAAAAATAAAACCAGATCATTGAGCTGAGGATCTGCTAATAACTGTTGTAGTTGTGACTTGAGGCACCCAGCCTGTGCTGTTGCCAGGAGTTCAGTGCTCCCAGGGCTGCTCTCAGGGCTGGGCAAAGAGGTCACTTTCTAACAGCTCATTTCCTTGTTTTCAGCTTGGAGTGCCATCCAATCCCATGTTTGTGGTAGTTCCTCCTCAGCAGAAGTGCTGTGGCAGTTAGCTGTGGATAGGTGAGGATTCTCCCAGCACAGCTGGCTGGGAGCTCTGGTGCTTGTGTGAGGAGTGGGGCCAGTGAAAGTGTTGGGAAAGTTGGTGCTGTGACTGGGATTTGGGTCAAGTGTGCTCAGAAAGTCTCTGCTCACACTTGTGCTGCAGCTGGGTGGAGATGATCAGTGGTTGTATCATCTCCACCTCTGAGGAAAAAGAATATTAATCCAAAACCTGATTGGCACAACTCTGGTATAATCTTTATATCTGAAACCAAGTCCACTCACTTGGATTGTTTTTAGTCTCTGTGTTAATAAAATTATATCTGCTGGTTAAATAATGCTTTTTTTTTAAAAAAAATCCATATTAATTATAGTCTCTGCTCTGGGAAATTCTATTAGTTTTCGCCACAGATGAGTGTTTTCAGATAAACAACATCTTTATTCCAGCTGGGACTTCATCATCAAGTTTATCTTAATTATCTAATCTTAAAATAGTCTTAAACTGCTAGAAAGGATGCAGTATAGTCAAGTATCACAATTATTTCCTCCCTGTGAGACAGTGCTTTAGAATTGAAAAAAAAAAGAAAACAAACAAACCAAAGCTGATATTGATAGTCTGGTGAGAAGTCTGTCTTGTATGAAGTGAAAATGTGATGGAAAACAGTTGTGCCTCCAGGCACAGTCATTTCCATGGAAAAATAATATCCTGCAGTCCCTGTCTCCTCCCTGGGGTGTTGGTTCAGCACGTGGCAGATGCTCTCTCTGCAGTGTCACTGCCCACGCCAGTCCTGGCACGAGCACCCCTGTCCCTCTGTTTCCAGCTGAGCCCCTGAAGGTGACAGACAGGTGTCAGGCTGTGCCAAAGGTGCACAAGTTATCCTGGGAGATTACAAATTCCACAGAGATCCTGAATGTGTATCAGTGAAGCTGGTCCATGGAATCAGAGAGGATCCTGAGCTGGGAGGGACCCCCAGGATCACCCAGGGCAGCTCCTGGTCCTGCCCAGACCCCCCAAGAGCCCCACCCTGGGCATCCCTGGGGATGGTGTCCAAGCTCTCCTGGAGCTCTGGCAGCCTCAGGGCCATGCCCATTCCCTGGGCAGCCTGGGCAGTGCCAGCACCACTGGAAGGTGGGAAGTTGTTGGAGGCTGGGAATGTGTTCTGAGGAAGATTTTGGGACTCAGTGGGTGCTTATCCTGTTTGTGAGTGTTTCCAGGTAAGCCCTGGTAGGTGTCTGACCTGACCCAGCTGTTCTGGTTTTAAACTGGCTGTGTGGAATTCCCTGTGTTCTTTCCCTTTGCCAGTCACAAGTTTGTGTTGGTGAGGGGACTGGGGGAGGACTCAGGGGTAAAAAAAGGTGGATTGATGCCATGGTTGTTACAACAGGCTACAAAGTGCATAGATAACACAAGGAGATGCCTGATTAGCTCATTTTATTATTGTTTTTATCTTACTTTAGCTTTCAGCTACAAGGCTTAGCACACTGAATAAAGATCAACAGAGAGGCCATAGGACCACGGGATGGTTTGGGTTGGAAGGGATCTTAAAGAGGGAGGGCAGGGACACCTTCCACTGTCCCAGGTTGTTCCAAGCCCCATCCAACCTGGCCTAGACACCTGCAGGGATCCAGGGGCAGCCCCAGCTTCTCTGGGTACCCTGTGCCAGGGCTTCTGGCCATCTGAGTAAAGAATTTCCTCTTAAATGCTAATCTGAATATCTTCCCCTTTATTTTAAAAATGTGCTTTCAAACATTCTTTCACTCCATCTCTCTTACATTTTTGGCTGCAGTGCCTAATGTGCAGTTAGCTCAAGTATCAGTATAATTGCACTCTGGTTATAATTGGATAAGTATATTTAATACCAATTCAGCTGATCAGAAACTGAATCTAATTTCTGAATGACTTAATGTCATGATCATAATCTTTTGAAGAATCATATATTTAATAAATCAGGTTCTCACACAGGCATCTTAAAATTTAAATGACTTGTATAAAAATGGACAATGAATTTATTAGAAATTTTATACTTAGTTAAGCTGCAGAGCTGAAATCTTGAGGAGGACACTTATTAAAAATCTTTGCTGCTGAGTAGCTGCACTTTCACCTGGAGCTCTGGGAATGCATTACATTTTAATGGAGTTTCCTGGGCTGTTAAATACTGTATGCAGCTATGCTCACAAATACCCTTTCATCTGCCAAAATCAAATGGAAAGGTGCTCTACAGGGCATGGCAAGGAGGTGGATAAAGCAATATCATACACAAGGTGTTTGTCTTATTTCTGGAGATGGCATCATTCAATTTCAAGTGTAAAGAGAAGTCTTTAAAGCCAAGACAATTATTTTCTTAAATTGCTGGTAAGACCTTCTTTCCAGATGGAAATATCCAGTAAAGGGGCTTTTTGTGCCTCTGAATAGCACTTAGGAACTTGGACTATTTGAGTCTAAGAACAGCAATAAAGTTTGTCTGCAGTACGACCAAAAGTGTGGGGTTTTACAAAATCCTCCAAGATTCCTGAAAGGAAATATTGATGTACTGCCAGTGAAACAGCTTTGAAGCTTGCTTCAGTTTTAGATTTTTAGGATCTGCCCTTTACTGGGCCATCTCTGCTGCATGTCCATCCTGACTGAACCCCCAAGGGGTGCTGAGGTTGGGATAAAAAGCTCAGAGCTCTTGGTTCACATGTCTCAATGGACCAGGGATTAAAAGCTGATTGAAACCATGGTTCATGTGACAGAAAAGGGCTTCTTATTCCAAGCTGGTCATTCATTATCCTGAGAAGTGATTGCTTTTAGATTTTCACCTTGTGCCTTTCAAGTCTCAGAAAGAAATGTTTTAAGGATTTAATGCTTCCCAGCAGAGTTCAGGTTTGATGCTGCTTAAAAGGAATAGGAGCTGTGGAGTTCAGAAAATCTGTCTTGAAAAATATTTTCCCTTGGAAATGTATTATTCTAAGTTTCAGCCTTAAACTGGAGGTTATCCATAGCAAAGGCAAGAATGAGGCCTTAGATGATGGAATAGGAATATTTTTCTCAGTGTTCATTACTGGTTTTGTATAATGGGGATAGCACTGCCTGAAACTGTTCCAAAGAGAAGTGCAGAGTGAAAATAAGATGTTGAAATTTCATCCATTTTCAAGTTTGGAATTCCTCTAAAATCAAGAACCTCAGCAGATACTGAGCTGTTATTAACAAATCACTTCCCCCATCAGTGGATGCAGACTGCAGTGGCTCGTGGGCACTCCTTCAGCAGCTCGTGGCTGAGGGACATTTTTGGGCTCACCTGTGACTTGTCATGGGCTGCAGGTGGCCAAAGATGTGCCAGGATAACACCCAGGGGGATGAGAGAGGCTGTGATGGCCCCTTAACAAAATCTGAGCTGTCTGTGGAGATAACTGAGCTCGTGCTGAAGTTACTCTGGATTTTCTCCTCTTTGCCACACTGCCCCTCTAACACAGAGTTTGGAATGCTGCAGCTCTGCTGAATGCACAATCTGGGTCAGGGACTGGGAGAGGAAGATTCATGGCTGTAATTAGAGAGGCACTTTGCACATATGCTTATGTAGTAGTAGGAAATTTGGTTAAACAGAAGAGGAGCTCTGTATATTTTCAAGAACTCACAACTGCTGTGAGGCAGAGACCCATTTATTCCTGGCACGTATTTGCTCTGTGTTTTTCTCTTTGGGCAATGAATTTACACAGAGGAGGCTGGAGGATAAAAGCAAGCACATCTTTTTTTTTTTTTTTTTTTTTTTTTTTTTTTTTTTTTCCCCCCTCACGCTGTTTCCAGTGTGCTGCAGAGGACAGAGGGGCTTCCAGGGCTTGGTGTTTGCCCCACTGCACTGGGATTCTGAACAGCATCCTGGGTATTGCACTGCCCTGGTACATCAAGGGAGAAAACGTGGATAAAAACGTAGAGGTAGAATAAATACCCTGAAAAAAAAATTAAAAGTCAGGTTAAAAGTTACTGAAATTCAAATCTGCAGCTGACTGTCAGTGCCTCAGCCATCAGTCAGCTGATGGAACTTTACACTCTTGTGTACAGAGTCCAGGATTTGCCCTCCTGTTCCCAGCCTGACTCCAGGGCAGCTGGAAGCAGAGCAGCTGGAGAGCCACTGTCACTTCTGGGGCTGACTTGCTCCTGACACATAGAATGAAGATCATAGTTTGACTGAAAACAATTTAAAATACATGTCTTTAAATATCCTTGACATTGCACTTTAACTGTAATTTGAGCCAGTAACTGCCAGCAACAAGTGAAAGGGCATTTGGAAGAGAGAACCTTGATCTGAGAGAAGTATGAAGTTGGAGCTATAGGAATTGTTAGAACTCAATAAAAGTTATTTACACAGCCATTCTCTGGGAGTAGCTTCCAATAACAAAGTTATTAAATTTAGCATGATATATCAGTGGCAAGACTCATTGCAAGTTATTACCACTGCATTATTAGCAAATTATTTTTTATTTGCTGATACTCAATAACAGATGCTAGCTGTCCTTTTATCTAAATCTGATATTTAACCAGGCTGAGTTGAGCTAATACTTGTCAAGCACGGTAGCTCAAATATCAAGGAGCTTTTGGAGTCCTGCACAGTGCTGCTTCTTTAATTGCATGTGTTCAGAAGCAATTTAAACAAAACATCAGTACTGTTCATCAAGAATCAACCCACTTCATTAGAATCTTCTCCAGGAAAACATCTAAACTACTGGCAGTTTTTTTTGGAACTGTTTAGAAAGATGGGCTGTGTCTGTGTGTGCACATGGACATTTCTGCCCTTATGAAGACTGTGGGTAGTTTTCTGTGAGTGCAAAAGTAAGATGCATTTTGGAAGTTCAGCACTGAGCTAATTTACTTCCCTTGGCCTCATTTGGGAAGCTAATGGAATGATTATAAAAATGCCAGTCCAATAAAAACTTAAATCCTTCTCTGAAAAGAAGGATCCTTCTCTGCTGTTCTAGTTATATTTGATGGCAGCCAGATTGTGTTTAATTCTATTCTGTGGTGGTGTGGCAAGAAACCAGACTTCCTACCCTTATTTAAGCCAAGCCTTGTGTTTTATGACCATGAACTTCCAATGGAACATCTCTGTTGGGAGGAGATCTTCCTCCAAAACAGGAGCCTGAACAGCAGAACAGGGAAAGGAGAAGGATTGGAGGTTTTGTAGCTGCTGTTGGAATTCCTGGAATGGTGTCTGTTGAGACAAGATTTTATTCATCGCCAAAGATAATGTGAGTCGGTCAACGGCTGCTGCTTGCTTGAAGTTCAAACACATTAATTTGAAGTTTGTATAAAAGCTTATTGAGAATGAGAGGCTTGCTAATGGAATATAAAACAAGTGAGAAACAGCTACTTCCAGGCAGGTTTTTCTGCCTTGTAGAGTAAAAGAAGGGTGTAATTTAAGTGTGCAGCTTGAACAGGTATCCCCGTGACAGATAAATGCTGGAAGGAAGCAGGCCCATAGAGAGCTCTGACTGATCAACTCTCCAGTGGAGCAGCTGAGGTAGAATTTAGTGGAAATGCACTATAAATACAATATTGGACAAGCCTGTTAGGATCCACTGAATAATTAGCCCTAAGAATTTTCAGATACTGGAAGAAAAGAAAAGCAATGTTCCTTTTTATTTTTAAGAAACAATGAACACCCACAAATAGCTTTTACTGACAAATATAACTAAGCACATCTTCAACAGTTGTGGCTAACAATTGAAAGTGAATTTTTGGAATACAAAACAGGATAATTTTAGGAAAGAAAAAAATTCCTGTGACTAAATAAGTGACTTGAAGCAAAGTAAAGGGTTTTTTTATATTCAGTCTACAAGTATAGCAGCAAGTGTGTGCTACAAATCTGTGGTTTTAAAAAGAAATCTTCATTCTGTCATACTATGACTAAAGCAGGAGTCTGCTTCAATGGTGGAAAGCCATTAAATTTATAGATTGAAAGATTATTAGTTAGAATCTTGAGAAGTTGGTGGGGAATGTCTGTTGAAGGATCTTTTATGGGTTTGATAACCTGTGTTAATTTTAAAAGTTTCATTTCCTTGGGACAGGCAAGTCTGAACATTCTTAGCATAAATCTTGGTGTGATGCAGCAGACTGGAACTAACTGAACTTGGAAAGTCAGGGTTCTCTGAAAAGGTGCAGGGTATTAACTGACTGTTTTAGCAGCTTGAAAAAAAAAAAAATTCAATCAGATTAGGGATATGTACAGATCTCTAATATTAAACCTATGCTTAAAGCAATAAAATGTTAATATTGAGCCATTGGAATAGTGACAGCTCAGCTGTCAGTGGCAAAAATGTATTCCTGGTATTAAATAAAGGACATACATTTGTGCAAGGCAAGTTAGATGAGTCATCCTTGATTTGGACATATAAATTGAAACAAATGACATTTAGTGTTAGTTTTAGTCCTGGGATACTTCAAAGTGGTTCCACTGATCCGTGGTGGATTATGAAGCACAGAATTAGTAATGAGTGTTTGAGCAGGGCTGGGGCTCAGTGATGAGACACAGAGGGAAAATTCAGCAAAGAGAAACCTGTACTGAAGAGTTTAAGCTGAAAACTCAGCCTAAACTGACAAGTTCAGGGCATGGAGCTTAAACGCTGTTCCATGCAGGTCAGGATCCACGAGGCTTGCTCTGCTCCACTGGGATTGGGAGCAGAGCTATAAACTCTGTGGGGCTCTGCTGCACATTTGGGACCAACACTTCTGCAGGGAAGTGCTGGGAGAAAAGCTTGTTCTTCCTGGGAGGGCACTTGAGGTGTTCACATGGCAAAGCTTCACCTGTCTGTTACTGCTGATGCTCCTCATGGACACCACGTGTGATCCCTTAAGCAATATTTTGGGTGTAGCAGGGCTCCTGTGCAAGGAACCTCCAGCTATTGATTTTATCCCTGCATGGGGGATGTGTGTGCATGGAAACTGTGCTCAGAGCTGCTTCAAAACATGTGGGAATAGACAGGCAACACTGAACCTGCAAAGACAGCTAGGTCCCAGGGTGTATAATTCCAAAAAGCATTAGAAAATATATAAATATATGCTGGTAGTATGAGTGTCTTCCTTAATGGCTTGATAGCACTTGGAATCTCAATTCCACTTTTGAACCAAGGAGAGCTTTTCTAAACTGCATTCAGGATTTTTAAGGATTACATTGATTTAGGGAAAAACCCCCAAAACCCTATACATATATATTTTAATTCTGAAGATAAATAATTTTCATTGTTGTTTTTAAAAATAAAGACAAGCTTTCTGTATGCTTCCCCTGTAATCTGGATTGCCAGGGTACAGAACATGCAAAAAGAATGAATGAAATTTAGTCAGCTCCAACAGGAATGCTTCAAACCTTGGCCAGGCAGTTGTTACTGCTATCTCAGAGAGCTGTCACCTTCCAGAGCATAGATAAAACATGTAAATTTACATGTAAATTTAGCAAGACTATGTCAAGAGTGAGATGTCAAGGCAAGGAACAGAACTGTCTTGTGGTGGGTGAATCACTCCTTGACCATGGGGACTTGCAGCAGAAACCAAACCAGGTGGGGGATGTATTAGAGAAATCACTGATGGTTGTTTCTGAACCTCAAACTTCTGGGTGCCCAAGAGAAGCCCTTCTGTCAGCACCAGCAGCTGAGAAGCCTGGGAGTTGTGCTTAATGGTTGAGTGACTCACCTGAATCTGTGCAAGGTCAGAGCCCAGCTCTTAAAGAGCTGACATCAGAAAAAGAAGTTATGAATGCTTTACTTCAGAGTTTATTCCTTCTTACACACTGGAGAGTCTATTCCACTTTCTCCTGGTGTGGATCCTCTGTTAGCTAATGAGGCATTAAAATTGATCAAGTTTTCCCTGCAGTTTGAGGAGTCAGAGCATCTTTGTCTCCCCTGTAGAGTCTGAGTTTAAACACACCCTGAACACATGGTGCCCTCTGACTCTGTCAAGATGACTCTTTTTTTTTCTCTGCAGAAACCTGTTCTTTGAAAATCTGTGGCTATAGGACAAACATTTGGCTGGGATAATAAAGTACTCATTGAAATTGGCCAGTTGCAAGAGCAGGTTGATATTCACTTGTCTGGTGTCTGTCTTCATCTTTCTGGAAGGACTAAAATACACATAAAGGACTTACTGCTCTTCCTGAGTGAGGAAATTCCAATGTTCCTTGATTTATCCCATCTTAAACTCAGCACAAGCTTTACATGCACATTTTCATTCTCCATTCTCTCCCACTTCCAGAAGAATATACACTAAGATTTCTCAGGAATTTGCTATATGAATTCTACAGTCTGAAAAATAAGTTACAAATGGATTTTTATACAATAAGTCCCACGCTAGGAGTTACTTTAATGAGCCAAATGCATCTTTTCCAGCCCTGGTAAACAAGAATGTCTCTGGAAGGGATGAGAATGGATGATCAGAAACAGTGGTGGTTTAATTTGTAGAGTTGTATAGTTCATAAGCACTGCCTCATCCTAACAGCATTTTTCTTCCTTTACTTGCTTTGCATTTTGTGGGTTTAAGATGAAAATTGATAGACTAAATCTCAGCTCTCATGAAAGTTTCCAAAGGGATGTTTACTAAAAAGTGTTCATGCTTTCTTAGCTTTTGCCCATTTTGTTGCTGTTTGGGGGTTATTGGTTTTGTTGTTAGTAAATGAGAGAAGTAACTGCTTCTTTTTGTAGGAATGGTGGAGTGGATCAATGAGACTGATGTTCTCATTGTCTCTGTCCCTTTCCCACTCTGGGATTGCTGTAAATGCCTGATCAAATTCTATCTGCTGCTCTGTTTCCTGTGTGTGTTTAGAACCACAGGATAACCAATGAGGCTTCTCACATCACTGTGTTTCTTTATCCCCTTTTAGAAGTATTGTGTTTTTTATCTGGTGAGTCTGTGAGAGTTTGACATTGGATGACTTTATAAAACATTCAACTAATTGGATTTGTTAAAATAAATAAATCAAACACTAATTGGAATGTGCCCTGCCATTATTTTTGCTTACTGAATTAGATATTATGGCGTGAAGTTCTTTTTATCATATTTGTGCACTTATTTAAATGCCCCCCTGGCGCACACTTCTGCAAATTCAATTATATATTCAAAGGAGCCATTCAATTTATGCAAGGCTGGTTTACATATAATCCAGGGGCAAGTCTCAGTAACTGATGATAGGTCTGCTCAAGATTAATTAGCATCACTCAGATGAGCAGTGGCATTGTTACAAGCCCGCAGTGTACAACAAGGGATATTTTATCCTTCTTATGTGAGCCATTATTTGCTTCAATATGACCCTTTTCAGGAAGGGAAAAGCTTTCTTGTTTAGATTTCATTTTGTGAAAAGGGTTTAACACCACCTGTGTTATCCAAAGCCATCTCCATTCCCTCATCAGCCCCACTGAGCAACTGTATTTGTTTAATTTGTAGCCAAGCAGGAACAAGGCTCCTAACATCCCAGTATCTTTCCCAAAAGTCCTCATTCTTGGTAACAATTTATGAAGACCCAGCACCCCACTTTGGTGATTGTGTAAATGTTGTCATTTCCTCCAGCTACTCTGTTTTTGTGACTGAAATGATAACTTGCAGACCTGGTAACTAAATTCATCCAGTGGCTGGTCTTCCTTTCCCTTCAACTAAAGGATCATTTTGTCAAGGTTAATGAATAGCCCTGTTCTGCTCTAAGCAGTCAGATTTCAGCCATGGATGACTTTCTTTGGGGATGGATCTAACTTGTTCCTGTCTGTGTTCCATCCTGTTTGGGTGTAGCTCACATAAAGTATCTGCATGGGTGGGGTGTCTTTGGAATATTGACTATTAAGCTTATGCTGACATCAGTGAAAGCAACATGTCTGCTTGTAACTATTCCTACTTTAGTGAACTCCTAAAATCTCCAATTTTCTGAACCTGGCTGCCTGGAAGGGAAGCTGCAATGTCACACCTGCCAGCTT
The DNA here is from genome assembly GCF_027477595.1 of Haemorhous mexicanus. Lineage (NCBI taxonomy): Eukaryota > Metazoa > Chordata > Aves > Passeriformes > Fringillidae > Haemorhous > Haemorhous mexicanus. The sequence continues at coordinate 4,434,435 of NC_082358.1, forward strand.
CTGCAGAAAGTGGGGCCACCACTGCTGTCCTTGCTTGGCCAACATGAACTCAAGTCACTGTGGCTACATGGCTTTACCAAGGACTGGATATAAGGAAGATTTTATTGTGAGGGTGGGCAGGCCCTGGCACAGGTGCCCAGAGCAGCTGTGGCTGCCCCTGGATCCCTGGAAGTGCCCAAGGCCAGGCTGGACAGGGCTGGGAGCAGCCTGGGACAGTGGAAGGTGTCCCTGCCCATGGCAGGGGTGGCACTAGATGATCTTTCAGATACCTTCCAACCCCAACCATCCTGTGACTCTGTGACTGTTGAAGTAACCCCAAAATCTGTGATGTTCTGATATATTGTGCTACTTTCCTGTCACTTCCTGAAGTTTCCTTCCTGTTCCATAATACACAACAGTGTGAAGAGAGGAGTTGTTGATTTTTGGCTCACTGTGGCTCTGGTTCCCAGCTGAGCCTTTATTTCATTTTTAATTCTGCTCTCAGTGGACACAGCAGAGCAAGGAGCTGGTGGGCACTGCCCCCCCCTTGGCACCCAGGATTCACACAGGCAATCTGCTCGTCTGAGCCCTTAAAATCAACTCCAGCTTTTTCTCCTTGTCCTCATTTCCTGCAAATTCACCTCCCCATTCCAATGCTGCTGCCTCTAGTGAATTAATCCTCCTGGCTTATTGCCCTGTCACTCTGTTTGGAGGTTTCTCCCCTAACCTTTTCTTTCTCTGAAATGTAGGTGTCTGGCTGCTGCTGCTTGTAAGGCTCTCCATGGTTTATCCTTTCCTTTCCTATTCAGCTGTACTACAAGGTTAGCTTTGACTTTCAGGCAAGGCCCTTTAAAGCATCCTCAGGTGTTGTCTTGTATCAGCAGATGCTCCCAATTAATTTCCACAAGTTCTCACTGTGTCCCTTTTTAAGCTCCTCACACTCCATCTTGCTCAGAGAGGATAAAACCACCTGTTCAGCTGATTATGCCAGGCTATTGACAATTACATTCCCACTTCAAGGAGCATGGCTGCCCCATATTTTGCTACTTATTGCTTGTTTTTCTTCTGGGACTTTAGCAGCAGCTCCTGTGCCATTTTCTCTGTGTACAGGAGTTGGGCTGGAGCAGAGGAAGTGTTTACAATTCCTCCAAAGGAACAGCTCCCAGACAGCCCCATCCCTGTGTGCTGAGCAGGGGGGTGGGGATGCTTGGTGCCTGAATTAAAGGGAATCCATCAAAATGAGAATGCCCCATGCAGGCTGAGAGCACAGGATTGGATTTTGCCTCTCATTCTGCTTGCTGGGATAAAGATGACTTTGACTGCTCACTCCCACACAGTCCAGGCTGCCTGGATCTTCCCTTAGATAATTTTTAATGAGCCTGTTCAATATTGTAATTTTGAACTTTTCCACCTAAATTAATTAAAAAAAATTAGGGAGACAGGAGACAGTTACACAGATAGGTGTAATCCTGCTTGTTTTGACAGCTGGGAAGGCTTCACAATGCGATAAATTAAAGGCAAGGATTATTTAAATATTATAAAATCATGACAACTCAGAAATGTTTGCAGAAGCTACTGAAACAGGCAAGTTTTCAAGGGTCATAAAATCTATTAACAGATGAAAATATGTAATATATACAAGTTTTAATTTTTTAGGGCAAGCTTGATCTCTTGAAACCTTTTTATTTTCAGCAACACAGTATTTTGGGGTGTCAGGTTCTCTATCCAACAAACCTTCCTAGAATATACTTGACTAGAAATGCTTGGTGAGGTTTTATAGAACCACTTAAAGAACCAGTTGCAGTTGGAGTGGACAGAGCAGAATTTAACAGAGTAAGGAATTGAGAAATACTAATGACATGAAATATATTTGCAATTTGTGAGGAGTACCATAGGAACTGCGATGAAGTTTGGGCTGGAATAATTTGGGTGAAAATTAAAGAAGGCTTTTATGTCTTCAGTGTTGGGTAGCCCTTTATTGCAGAGGAACACAGGTCAGTGATGTGCCAGGTGTTTATTGTGTGAGTGCAGCTGTGGAAGGAGGGAGGATTCAGGAAGATTTCTGTCTGTGCAGCTCTGGTTTGGTGTCAGTGATGCCTTGTGAGGGCTGCCCTAGAGCAGAGGCTGGACAGAGCTAAAGAATAAAGCAGGGATTTATCAAAAGGCCTCCATGGATGCACCTTGGGCAGCACCAGAGCCCAGCCAGGGCTGCACCCAAGATGAACCAAAATGGCCCCAAAATGCACGGCCGGGCACGGGGTCTCTCCCTGGGATCAGCTCTGCTCCATTTGCACCTTGCAGTTCATTGTCCCAGCCCAGCTTTAGCCCAGGCACTCCCACCCTGCTTGTTTTTCTCTCTCCAGCCCACGGGGTTTGTGCTCCTGGGCTGAGATTTGGCTCATTTGTCCTTGGTGCCCAGCTGGAGCAGGAATTGTTTTGTGCACAGAGCTCACCATCCCCTCATATGAAGCCCAGACCTACACACTAAAGCAGCACAGAAACTGAAAAATATAAAAGCTGAACCTGAGGCATCATCAGGAGCCATTGGTGCTTGGCTGGCAGAGCAAGGGAGCATTGCCCTGAGCACTGTGCAGCCCTGGTGTGTCACATGGGCCCAGCTCCTTTGGAGGACTGGGATCTGCAGAGAACAGTGATCCTTTCTTCCCTAGGAGGAAACCAGATATTTATAGACACACCTTGGGCATGATTCAAGTCCAAACTGAGTTACCCAGATCCCTGATCCAGTGGATCCAGTAGTGAAATACTTTGGCAGGCTGGGCTGGGTGCAGGTGAAGGGTGCATGAGATTGTGTTCCAGTGTAGGAACATCCTAGGGAATAAACGATGTCTGTTCCTCTGTGTGACCCAAGTTTCAAAGATCTGTACTGGAATACAACATTTCATTCCACAGTTCCTGAATTTCCCTTGATTCACAGGTGTTCAGGCAGCTGCCAATGTATTTATGAGAGTTAACTTCTTCCAAGTATTTCAGGAATTGAAGTAAAGATCTTTCAGTCAGCAGGCTGGAAGGTGTGAATGCCAGTTGACATCTGCTGCTTCTCATCCTCTTGCTCAGAAACTGCAGGGCCATGCTCAAAAGTATTGATTTGAAAAACTTTGAGGAAACTCTGTGTGTTCATGGACTACACAGAAATTTGTGTTGTTAAGTTTAGGAGATGGTTAAAGCCAGGTTAAATATAATCAAGGCTTAAAAGGAAAAAAGAAGTGAGGCCTTGCTGTAGGAACAGTGATGCTGTGCTTGTTTGTCATTTCTATTCCTCCTTCCTTTTCCTGATTTTTAAATAAATATCTTTCTTGGAGGTTCATGCAAATACTCCTGCACGGGGGAATCCTGTAGAATTGTCCTTGAAAATAACAGGTTGAAATGAAGGGGAGTGATCTTCGAAACAGTAGTGTGGATGGAAGAAAACAAGGGCTTCCAGTGGATATAAATCATGGAAATTACAAAGATATTTTTTGGACATCATCTTTGGAGCTGCATGAAAAACACTATTTAGGAAATTAGTTTTATTTATTTTTATTTCCTGTGTAAGCTTGGGTACAAAATATCTAAATAAATGGCCTACCACAAAGAGAGAGAGAGAAAATTAACCCAGGAATGTTTTCATTTTTCTTGGTTTTAGGTGGTTGCTCATTTGATGAGCACTACAGTAACTGTGGTTACAGCGTCGCCTTGGGAACCAATGGATTTACCTGGGAGCAGATCAACACCTGGGAAAAGCCAACAATGGATCCTGCTGTCCCAACTGGTGAGTGAGGGGCCTCATCAGCAGTGATGAGCTGCAGTTCTTGGAGAGAATCAGATGTTAATGCTGTGTGTGTGTGTGTGCTGGCTCTGGGAACACACAACAGCAGAGCAGGATTTTACTCTGTGGTAAAATGTCAATTTTGTGTTCAAAATATTCTGGCAAGAGAATTCATAGATGTGAGGTGGCTTTTTTGCAACATTTGCTACTGGATGCGTTTGCTGAATTGTTTCATGTTTCTTATTCTTATTTTGTTTCTCATTTAGCAGAGAGGGAATGTTTTGGATATAAAACTCTAAGGTTCAGCCAGCTTTTGGCATGTTTCTGGATGAGAGAGTTATCTGGGGAGGTTCATGTTGGACAGGCCAGAAGTAAAGCCTTGAAATGTGTGGAAATATTGGACATTGCAGTTACCATTTAGCTCTCAACTGCTGGTTTGAAATTCCAATTTTGAGAAAGACAAGAAAGTTCTAGAGAATTAGTTGTGGTAGCTAATGCTTGATTAGGCTGGGACTTGAGACAGGAGAATTTTCATATGCAAGAGAAACATTTCCAGCAGTGAGACTTACCAGAGTTTCTAATTTACTGAAATGTACTGAGTATAGTGTAGACTTCCATGTGATAGTTGGAATATTCTTAGCAGAGCTCACGGTGGTGATAATTTCCAAGTTTTGTTTTCCACTGGAAGTTACCATTAAGCTTTACATGGGAATGAATTCTCTAGCCTTAAATGCTTTGTCTACATTGAAAAAGAACTTGATTTAAGAAAACACTTTAAAGTTCACTAAAAATGCTACTTTGCCCGTGTTGGTTGCCACCTAAAATAGCAGTACAAGTCTCTTTCAGGCACACAGTGGCAAAAAGACTTCATCAGCCAGTTAAGACTTTGATTTCATTCCTAAAAAAAAGAAATATTCGTTGTGGTTAGTGCATTGCACTGTGAGAGCATGAGCTGTGTGGAAGAACAGAATATAATGTCGTTCAAGACATATTCTTATGCCTGTAATTATTGGGATAAGAGACTTGTAATTGCTGGCTGCCTGGAAGGACACGGTGAGGAGCTGGGACAGCAATAGCTCCCTGCCACAGCCACTGACAGACAGCCCAGACCCCAGTCCTGGGGGCCTGTCAGTAAAAAAACAGCTCAGGAGACACCAGCCTGGCTGGGCTTCCTCCAGCACTGAAAGCTGTGTAAGTTCTGTGGGTCCTAAATCATTTATCTTTGGTAGTTGTCCAGAATAGGAGGCTTCAGAGTGTGTCACACCTGGTACTCGTTGGTTTGGCTGTGGCATGCCCAAAGGAGTGAATTGTGGAGGCTGCAGGTTTTTGGTCCTGCCTCTAAGAGAGTATTTCATGATTCTGGGCGTTGTGTTTTAAATGATGGCAATGTTATCTCTGGGGCTCTTCAGATGTTGGTTCGTTGTTGTGTCCTTATTTTGTGTCCTTGCTAAAGACCAAGCTGGAGAGACACAGCAAATCTTTGAGTTAACTGATCCCAGAAGGGAAAATGTAGGAATTTACACAGTTTTGGTGCAGTTAAGAATCTGGAACAAATGGGAAGGTTTATATGGCTTGCACTGGATGAGTTCAATGCTTTGATAACTCCAAATGTCCAAGTTAACCCTTCCTAGCCTCCTTTGGAGGTGTATTGTCATCTGAAATGCCCTGGAACCATGGAGGGGTCAGCAGAAATCCCAGAGCTGGGAAAGGCCTCTGAGGTTATTGACTCCAACCATTATCCCATCCCCAAACCATGCTCCCACATCTCTGTTTTATGGCCACATGTGCCACATCTCCTCATTTTATGAATTCTTCCAGGGCCCTGGGCAGCTGTTCCAGTGCTTGACAGCCCTTCCAACAAAGAAATTTTCCTAATGTCCAATCTAAACAACAAAAGACAAGCAACAGCCTGGAATGGCATGATTTAAAAAAAAAACCAAAAGCAACAAAACTACCCAAAAAGCCCCAACCTCAAACAAACCACTCCATATGCACAAAAAACCCCCCCTGCCAACCCCAGAACATCACAGTGTAGTTTCTCCAAATACTTGTGGTTTCCCCCTTTCCTTGCTATCTGGTACAATGAAAAAAAAATATCTAGAGATACTCCTGCCGCTGCAAATTTAATAAAGGTTAGACCTGAAACAAAAAATGCAGAAAATTTCATTGAAGTTAAAAGGCAAAGGTAAAGCAGCCATCAAGGGGGAATGTGCTGATAAAGAAATACTGTGAAAGAAGTCTTGAAAGAGCACGAGGAGAATTGAGTCAGTTCCTGATGTGACTGATTGATGTCACAGGACTGTTCACACAGAACAAAGGGCAAAATCAGATGGAAGATCATGGACCACAGCAAATGTGTGCAGAAGGGCCTGGTGTAACAAACCCCAGGGTTTCAGGAGCTGTCCCAGTCGTGCTAACCTTGGAGCAAATTGCAGAGTTCAGTCAGACCCCCTGAAGCTGGTGAGACTTGTGGAGCTATTATTGAGAGTCTGTTGCTGGCTAGAATTGTGCTGTTTGTGTTGGTTACTCCTTGAAAAGCTGTTTGGTGGGAATAAAAGCTGTTTACTTAATATTCCTGTGGAGGCAAAGCCAGGTGGCCGAAGTGAAGAACAGCATGTTCCACTCCTACAGGCAGGGACATCTTTAAAGCTGGAGTCCTAGAACATGTGATGATTGACTTCTCATTCCATTGCACTTCTCCACAGCAACTGAGAGAAGCAGGGTGTAAATCTGCTGAGCTGCAGGGTGTAAGAGGTGGTAACAAAGAGGTGTTCACCCCAGAGGCACGACAGAGCACAGGCAGTGGTGGCAGGAGTGCCAGCAGGGCTCTGGGGGACAGTAATGCAGGTTTTTATGTTGGGACTCTATTTTAAACACTGCCTTACTTTTATAGCTGGAAATAGGTTAAAATTGTACATTGTAGAAGTGGTGAAAACAAAAAAGGGAGCAGGAATGAGGTTGGTTCAATGACCCTGAGTCAGCCTGCAGTGCTGGAAGCATGGCCAACCCCCAGCTGCTCAGCCCTTTCCTCTGGAAAACGTTTTGGCTTTCCCAAGTACCAGCAGATCCCTTTGAATTCAACCAAACCACAGAACTGTGTCCTCCTGAATACTAATGATGCTGTCTAGCACTTTTTAAAGTCCTTTTCACTGCTAGATCTCAGAGTGCTCTTCAAAGGAGGTCAGTACCATGAATGAGAGCCCGAGTCCCCAGAGCTGTGTAATTCTCTGCTGACACACTGCTGCAAAGGTCTCTGCCCAGGGATGTCATTCTGGTCTTTATTTTTTTAATTAAAATGTCAAAAAAAGAAAAAAAAAAGCCAATTAAACTGCTCCATTAGCAATGTAGAAGTTTGTAGGCAATTTGTTTTACTCCGTTGCCAGCAAATAAAGTGTTTCCCATGAATTCTGTGATTAATTCCTTAGGGCTAGAAACAGTGTTAATTGGGGGATTAAGAACCAGATGTTTGTTGTTCTGAATAAACGTTTCAAAAAGGCAGAACACATGAATCGTAGGTATCCAACCCCCAGATTTCAGTGGGACTTGGGTTCCACCTCCTTGCACAATAGCAGGAGTGATTATAACAAAATATTCTCTAACAGATGGGTGTTTACTTAAGCCTGAATACCCTCAGTGATGAGTATTCTGCAGCTTTGGGGCTGTTTGTTCCACTGCTTGAATTGTAGAGGTTCTCAAACCTTCATTTTCCTTTCTGTGGCTTCAACTCTTTTTTTTGTTTTTTCCATTTTTGAATAGGGAAAATAATCAGTTGTTGCTCTTATAACCTCTCCTATATAGTAGTATGCAGTTAAATCTTTATTCTGCAGGAATGTGAACCAGTCCTTTTAACCTTTGTTAATTGTCTTGTTTCCTTCCCTGTGCCTTCAGTAATTATTTTCTCACCTTTTGGGGGTATTTGTCTGAAGTTGTGTTGCCAAGCAAGGATTCAGCACTCTGCATGGCAGTGCTGGAAGGCACAAGACCAACCAAGCCAGTCTGGGATCCTGTGAGAGCAGGACTTGGGCTCTTTTGTGGGTCTTCTTTGAGGCAGATGCTTGGTTAGAACAACAAAGAAATATGTTTATATCAACTAGGCAAAAGTACTGCTCTTATTCACTGTGTCACCACTTTGCAGCATGGGACCTGGCTGCTCTGGCAGCAGTTGCAAGAATAATATTAATAATGAAAGTATTTAACATTTAAAGTTCAAAGTATTTTACTATCATTTGCTAATTAACTCCAATGGAGACTTAACCAGGGCTGACTAGACTGAAGTAATTACTTTAATTGTATTAAATATGATTCTATTTGAATGCAAAGGCATCATGGCTTGTGCATTTGTGCAGCTGCAATTTTGCTGCTGGATTTTAATCCCACCTTTACTTTGTGAAATTTTCCTGTTCCAGCTTAGCAGATAAATAATCAGCACACAGAGGCTGAATTTCTGGCCCCATCTGCCTGACTGCTCCCTTGCTTTCATCTCTGTAGCACCTGGAGCAAGTGCTACTTTGCTTTCACAGAAATAAACAATAATTCTTCCAAAAGAAATGGAGTATGTGTGTATATAAACGTAGATCTGCATCTCTGAGTGCTCCACTGTTTTCCAGCTGGGCATTGTCTAGGAAACAGAGTGTGGGTATGAAGAATGTATGGATTAGCAAAATGTTTGGAATAATGATAATATTCAGAATGACATCACTTGTAGGTTATCAAGTGAGTGCAAATGGCCTCACTTTGCATCCTGATTCCACAAAACATCTTCTGCAAAGAGCAACAGGACCTGTTATTGTTGAAGGGTGGTTTTGTGATAGAAATTGGTGCATTTTTACCTCCCATGGAGTAATTTAGGTTGGAAAAGCCCTCTAGGATCATCAAGTCCAACCCTTATCCCAGCACTGCCAAGGCCACCACTAAAGCATGGTCCTGAGCATTCCATGACACATTTTTGAATGTTTCCAGGGATGATGATTCTACTGCTGCCCTGGGTGGCCTGTTCCAATATCTGACCACCATTCCATGACACATTTTTGAATGTTTCCAGGGATGATGATTCTACTGCTGCCCTGGGCGGCCTGTTCTGATATCTGACCACCCTTTTGGTGAAGAAATGTTTCCTGAGAACTGATCTAAACCTCTGTCTAAGTGGTGGGTGTTTTGAGATGGTATTTTCAGGCCCAAATGAGTTCTGGGTGTGGCCGTAGAGAGCCTGCATCCTGTGTCCCTGTGGGTGAGCCCAGCTCAGAGCTGTCCAGGGTGTGCAGGGCATCACCTCCCCTGGATGTGATGGATCCCCCACCATGGCACCACCTCACTGAGAAATCACAGCAGAATCTCTGTCTTTCCTCTTGCAGCAGAGATGAGGGATGGGGGACCCTTCCCACACCTAAATGAGTCTGTTCCTTTGTTCCAGGAGCTGGAGGAGTCTCTGAGCTTCTCACTGGAAGAACAGAAGGGTCATCATCATTAGTGTTGCTCTGTGAAATACTCATTTAGCAGGCAAGCATGGAGATATATCCAGGAATTCCAGATGGCCAAATTCCACTTGGGCTGCCCTGAACTGAGTGAGGTTTTATGGGATTCTAACAGGCCAAATGCTTTCCTGTGTCACCTTTGTCTTTTTGTGAGGGGCACCATGGAGTTAGAGCAGGAATGGATAATTATCCAACAGCTTTCCTTCTGGAAGGTGATAACCCACACTGGATGGGCAGGATGCTTTCATTCTCTTCAGGAGGTGGGAGATGTGAAGCTTCTGCTGACCTCCAGAAAGGCCAGAGACCCTCTGTGCATAGGTCAGGCATTTGTCTCTTCTCCCTGCAGGCCAGAATGGTGCCAGCAGGAATTAGACTCAACACTTGTAAATCTGAAAGGCGAGGCAGTAAAATTAACATTTCCCCCTGTCTGAGTGTATTAATTCTTGCTTACAAGAAAATACAAAAAGAAACTTGTTAAAGGAATAAATTAAAATTCATCTGTGTATATGATGAATCATGATTCAGTTTTGTCTGAGAGGGAGAAAAAAAATTGGCTCAGCTGCCTGTATATTTTTTTTTCCCTCCAAAAATATTTTATGCAGGGGAAATCACTAAGAATGAGTCAAATATGTTTCTCCCCACTCTTTCACTTTCATACAAGTAAATAGATTAGTCTGTGGCTCTTTAATGAGCTCCAAGTAATTTCTCAGCTGTTAGGGTCTAAAGAGAAAGGGATCTCTGAAAAGTTTCTCCAATGCCTTTTTATTTTGCTATTTACCCTGCAGCCTCCTGTCTGTGCTTTGGGATTTTTTTCTTGTAGTTGTAAATAATTCTTCCCCATTTCCAGAATTCCATCCGTGCTTGATGCTAACCTGAGTTTTTTTGGGATTGACTGCAGGTGTTGGGTTTATTTTAGTGGCTGTGCATGCCAATGTTGAGGTTCCCAGAAAAGTGCACACGTTTAACTTATTCATGAATGCAGCTTTGGGAGGAATGTAACCTTGCAAGCAACAAGAGAGAGTTTTTTCTGTCCTTCCAGCCTCCAATTGCTCTGTTTTTTCTCTCTCCAAGCCTGAAGCCACCCCTCAAATTCATTCTGTGATGCTGCTCACAGCCCAGCACCAGGATTTGGGTGTCTCTTGGAGGAATATGTTGTTTCCCATATGTTTTCACTACCTTGTGTTAGGTCTGGGCTGTCAGTAACTAAATCCCACCTGTGAACATGTAGAAAATCTTGCTTATTCAGCAATGAAGACCATGACCATGAACTGATTTCAGACAGGTAGCAATTTAAATCCATGAGTTTTAAGAGTGATTCTTACCAAATATTTGCTCTGTCTCGTGTTCCTGTGTTCTAACACCCAGTAAAACCTTTCCTTTGGGATGGGGTGTACTGCTTTTGGATGAAATAGAAACAGTGGGGAGTCGACTGTTTGACCTAAGTCTGTGGGGAAATTGCAGACCTTTAAGTCTATCACACTTAGCTGACTAAGGACTTGCTTTTAATGATGTAAAAAGTAGATTTCATTAAGAACATTTACCTCTCTAGAAGATTTTTGCTGAGAGGAAGTTACATCCCATGTTTTAATTCTGGGTCATTCCCATTGTAAAGGTGAGAGAGAATTTCTCCTCATGTGCTGTTGTCAGAGGTCAGCAGAACCACTTAGAGGGAGGAGGAGTTTTGGTGCTGAAATCAAGATCAGCAAGGATGTGCAGCCTTCAGTGAGCTCACAGGGTAGAAAGAAATGATACCAAAGAACAGAATGGCTTCTAGGAAGTGTTTTAATAACCCTGAAGGGATTGCTGTCTGCTGGAGCACACACAGTTCTGCACCTTGATGTGCTAAATGGTACATTTGAGCTGTTGTCAGTCTCTTTCTGAGCCTTTCCTGCCAGAGCTTCCCCAAACAGAGCTGTTGGAGTGTCAGGACCTTTCCATTATCACCATTAGTGGGATCATGGCACTGCCACAACATGACTCAGCATCACCCTGGGAGGAAGGACAAGCAAAAGCTGCTGGTGAACTTGTCCCTCCTGCATGGTTTCAGCACAGAAACATTAATTTCTCTCAGCACCTGTTGGCTCTAGCAGGAGCTGATGCCTCTCAGCATCTGAGCACACAGCCTGTATTTTCTGTAATGTGTTATTTGGAGCTCTGGTAGGACATGCTGTCCAGATGCCAACGTGTTAAAACTGGCTTTTGTTTGAGGGAATTTTATAACCACACCAGTGGAAAAATATTTCTCATGAACACCTTCAAAATCTTCAGGAGATGGGAAATAGAAGAAAGAGAGGTTTTTTCCACAGAGATGAAATTTAATATAAGTTCTATTGAAATAAATGTGGTTGCAGGAGTAAACAAGGTGCATATGTAGAATGAGGGATGGAAAAGTCTTTCTGACAAAAATTAAAAACTAAAATTGATAAATGTGAAGTCAGTGGATATTAAGGAAGAAGCAAAGCAGTGAGTAAAGAGGAGCAGAAGTTTGAGGAGGAAGAGATAAATTTGAGTGCTTTTGAAGGAACTGATTAGGGATATTGCAGGTCTAGTGAGGGCTGAGATTTGTAACAACATTTGAAGAGTGAATTTTTGAGTAGACAGGATTCTGCCTTTTGGGTTTTTTCCTCCTCTCAAACTGTGAACCTGCTCTGCATTGGGTATTTTTCCTTTTTTCTGCAAGGTTTGTGAACAGCCTAGAGATGGACAGGTCTAACAGGAAAGAAGTTCCCAAAGAAGAGTGACCTGAGAACCTGCATGGGGCAGGGTCAGACAGACCAGATTTGAAAGAGGGAAGGAGGAGGCCATGAATGAACAGACAAATACTGACAGATGAGGATTTACAAAAGGAAGTTTTGGGGAAATCAGAGGCAAAATTACTCCTCAGCATGATCCAAGAAAGCAACTGAGGCTTAAGTAGGGATTCAAGGCAGAGGGTGAGCAAAATACAGGAAGGGTAGGAAGTATCACTAAGGCTGTTGCTCAGCCCTTCTGAGCCCTGGGAGCTCTGAGGGAATTTTCAGCTTTTTGGAGCTGTTTAACATAGAGTCAGTGGAATTCTCCTGACATCCCTTAAATTTGGTGGGAGCTGGGTGTAATCTCTCAGAGGGACTCTGCTGCAGTGCATTGTCTGGCTAATGCACTTCCCCCCCCATCATTTGTCTCTTTTGCCCAGTGAACTCTCTTCTTTCTTGCTTTTTCCTTTAGTTTGTTGCTTCTGTCACCAACCACCACACCTCTTAACAGACTCCCAGCACCTGAGTACAAAGCTATGGAAGAACATCCAAGATTGCAGTGTTAAGAATTGTTTAACTAATGCAGTTTCTTTACCACAAGCCCTATTCAGTGTACAGTAAACCAACTGTAAGTCTTTCTGCCAGCTTCCAAATAAACAGGATGGAGACTCATAATGAGCAGATTTTCAGATGCTTTACTATTTAATTAGAAGGATACAGATTGTTTGATGGAATGATAATAACCTCTGATCACTGGTTCCAATGAGAACTGTTGCTATTGAGAACTTGTGGGGGAAAGAGTTCATTTTTCATGCTTAGGAAATATTAGCATTTGCTATTGCCAGTATCAGATATTTAGTGTGTGTAATTTGGCACACGAAAAATGCTGGCTTTTAAAAGTCTTTTCCAAAAGTCATTTATATATGTACAAAAGCTAGTTGATAGCAACAATATTAATATATCCTCATGGAGGAAAAAAATAATGTAAGCTTCTCCTACACAGGCAATCCAACCTCCTCCATGTCATTCACCTCCTTTAGAAGGGACTGGAAACTGTTGTGCTTGTGTTCCTTTGAGATGTAAAGTTGTTATATTACAAATTATCACTTGTTTTCAGTATTGACTAGATAAATAAATGCAATTATGTTTATCAATGTTGAAAATTAAGCAACAGAAAGCAATTGTGTGTGTTTGAGGATCTTTTCAAATGAAAAGCTGTATTCACTGAATTCTCATCGGCTCTTTTTCTCCCTGACATGTTTCATGATGTGAGCTCTCAATTGAATGAACAGCTGCAGTAAAAATGGCACCAGCCAAGTCACAGGGAATTCACAGGAAATTGAGATGTTCCAGGCTTCAACATAAGCCACTTGGGCCCTCATTTACCTTGAGAAATGCTTGGCTTTTCCTTAGTAAAATGTCTATAAACATCGAAAGGTGCCAAGCCCTTTGGGTAAACCTCGTATGGCTAGGACAAAGACACTTTGCTGGGTGGGTTTGTCTGTCTTAGGGTGGAAAAAGCTCTTCCTCAGGTCTTCTACTTTGGATTTACTTACAGTGCATGCATGAGGGAGTAATATGAAAGAAATGCCAGTGTTGATGAGAAGGATGCAGTAAGGAAAGCAGAATAAGAAACCCTCATCACAGCTCAGGTGTCTAAGAACCTCCTTGATTAATCTCATTCTTGTAAAACAAGACCACCCTTCATGCTGGAGATCTGAACCCATCCCTTAGATCTTTGGAAATGCCTTGTAGGGATGCTGGCAGAGTCAGGATGCTTTGTCCCAGCTTCCCACCCTGGCCCACACAGCAAAGGTGGCAGCACGAGGAAAGCACCAGCTTGGAGGCAGCAAGTGGCTCAGTGTCCTCAGAGCCATGAAACAGCAGAGCTGTTTCTGATTAATCTTAAATGCTTTAGAACAAATGTTTTATGTCCTCAAAGTTTATGCAGTGCTTCCATTTTTTGATTTACTTCTGTGCCACTCTTGTTTAACAGTAAAGCTTTAAGCAGTGAGATGAACACTGTGGGATAACAGTTCCTGATGCCTCCTCAAGAGTCAGTCTGCCCCATAAATGAACCCACCATTCATAAGCATAAACCCTTCAAAATCTTCCTTTCCCTCCATCCCTCTTGTTTTCCATGTATATGAGACTTGCATTTCTTTTTTTCCTGCAATACCATCTTCATCTTCTAAGTTCCTCTAGTAATGGCACTGAAGATCAAGCTGTGAAGAAATCTGGCAATAAACCCCAAATCACCTTCTCCATCAACGCCAGCCTAATAGGAGATAATCAAAGTATTAAAAACAAACAAACAAGCTATAGGCTAAATTAACTTCTTGCTAAATTTGTTGCAGTCTAGGGTGACTGAGTGAAGATGTGCCATGGATATTGCTGTGCTTTCTCCTGGCCAGTTTTACTACTCCATCTGTCCACAGCAGAAGATTCTCTTTGCCTGTTTCAGTTTTATAGGTCTGAGCTGTTTAGCAGTACAGTTATGGGAATATTCAAAGGAGGAATCATAACCAGAGAGAAGTGGTTTAGCTTAGTTCTCATTAGCTGTTCATCTAGAACAGATTGCCTAGGATGGACTTCTGGAGTGTGTCTGATTGCTGCAGCATGGTGACTTAATGGGGAGAGGTTTTTATCAGCTTAAGTGAGCCTGTGCCAACTGACCTCCCAGCTTGGTGTGCAGTGAACGAGATCTAGAAACTATGGTTTCAGTCTAGGATCTCGTTTGTGTGTCCTCCTTTGAACTTGACTTGCTGTTGTGTATTTGTTTGGTTTGAATTTGCCATCTGACATTGCTGATCTGAGCTAAACCTCCACCATCCATCCATAAACATTTGTTGTTCTTCAGTCCAGCTTTCTAGGCCAAAAAATCCTGCTCCCTACATGTTTCCTTCTGTTTCCTTATGCTCTAAGCCTTTCTTCTGATGTAACATTCCTGTTCCTAATCCTGTTGTTTCTAGAAACTAGGTTTTACTCCTTTACCCAGGAGTGTTTTTACATAGCAACAAACCAAGAAGGTTTCAAGCCTCACTACTGCAGCTCTTATTAAACCATCAGGGCCAGGTTGGATGGGGCTTGGAGCAGCCTGGTCTGGTGGAAGGTGTCCCTGTCCATGGCAGGGGGTGGATTAAGATGAGCTTTAAGGTTCCTTCCAACCCAAACCATTCTGTGATTCTGTGATTTCTGCATGTCTCAATTCCCAAGACTTTGTGTCCATTACCTTTCCCCCTCTGTTCCCTTCTTTGCCTTCCTCCCTCAGGATCTGCCACTCGCAGCCTCAAGCCTGGGGAGAGACAAATCTGCAAAACTCTCTTCCAGCTCACCAGGGGAACAGCACAACCCCACTCCTGCAGCAGAGCTGAACTGGTGCAGAGAGCATTTCTCAGCCTTGTAGCCTTAAAGTGAGAGACAGGATTTCAAAAGCTAATTTGCTTGTTTTCCTAGCGCGATCTTAATTCTACAAGGGAGAGAAGATGATCTAATCTAATTTAATTTTGCTCTTTGAGGAGAAGGGAGATCACTTGGCCAGCTGCTGCTCTGAGCAAACAGGAGCGTGCAGGCTACAAGATAAGCTTTGAACTTTATCAAGTCTCTTGGCAGTATATGCTAATGTGTGCTGTTGGGAGAGTTCTGAAACTTTCGCCTCTGATTGTATTAATTAGTTTGCTGCTCTAAATGAGCCGTATCTCCCTCTAAAATAAGGAGTGTTACACATCAGGCTTTCCCTTTCCCTGATGCTTTAGTGTTTGGGCAGAGTGGACATAATTTCAAAATCAGGCCGAGCCCATGTCCTCACAGCACTGCTGCTGTTTTGATTTCTTTTTGAAACTTGAGGCATAATCTAATCAAGCTGTTCATTTATTACAAGAGGGAAAAGCATGGTCTCCAATCCTGTGTTTGAAGAGGAAGACTTTTCCTCCCCAAGCATTGTAACTTTTCAAACCCGAGGTAAGGAAGCACCTCAGAGCTTCTGTGGTCATTTTGTCTAGACAGTGACAAACTCCTTCAAAAAACCAACCCACTGTGATTTAAAGGTTCTCAAAGTCAATGCTGTCTCTGAAGTGGATTTGTTGCATTCTTAAAGCTGTGGTTTCTAGATGAGTTAAATTTACCAGCATGTTTAGGTATGTTTCCATGTCCATCACTTTTACAACAGCCTGACACCTCCCACCAGCTGGCAGTGCCCCAGACCCTCCAAACCTTCCACTGACTGGGGACTGCCACCTCTGCTTCCACCCCTGCTCTGCATTCCCAGCATGAGCTCTGGCTTCCTGTGAAATCCACAGGGCTCTATCACAAGGGGCAGAGTGCTGGCAGGTGTGTGTTTCAGACAGGTACAGTAATAGAGAAGTCATAAATGCTTTGGAAAAAAATTGGAGTTTTGTTGTGATGATCATCTTAGCTCTTCTTGCTGATGAGCTCATCGAGGTAATTAGCAGTGCCCTGACTCTGATCCTGTATGTCCCAGTATTGTCCCAGGCTGTTTGACAGAGCCATCCCTGTCTTCAGGAAAATAAAACTAACCAGGGGTTCAGTTCCAGGGCTTCTCAATTTTCAGGCTTTCTTGGTGGTACAGCAGAAGTCCATGACTGTTCAAGAGAAGTCAGGGTTCCAGTGCATGGGAGACTTCTCTGCAGCCTGGATAACCTGGGCTGAGAACCAACACCCTGTGAGGTGACACAGAGTGACACAGAGCCCCAAAACTGCTCAGCCAGCCTGGGAGGTCCTGCCTGTCTGAAGCTGGTGACTCCAGCCTGTCTCACCCCCTGCATTCCAGAGGTTCTCCTGTCAGCATGCTCATTTTTACAGCTTTGCTGTCTGTTAGGACTGAAAGCTGAACTTTCTCTTCATTGTATCATCTTAAAGATGATATAATTGCCTCATGCGTGTGGTTTAAGTGAAATAATTGACTTTTTCATGGCTTTTTGTGAGCAAGCACAGGTCCAGCCTACAGCTTCACAGCCAGGCTTGCCTGTTGCTACCCTTGATACACCAAATGCCTGCAGGTTCTTTGTGCTTAGACCCCTCAGCCACCTCTCTAAGCAAAGAGATCTAAACATTTGGCTAAAATCTCACTTTTGGCTCAAAGATAAATGTGAACTGTTCAGAAATCCATTTGGACCAAGGCACAGCTCTGTGAGAGCCTTTCCAACACAGGTAATACACTCCTATCAGCTATCTCTTTAGATTTCTTTTTCCATTTGTCTGAGAAAGACTTAAGGAGTAGATGAATCACCAACATCCTTCTTGTGAAATAGTGCTCATAGCTTCCATAATAATGGTAAAACTTCATCTCAAGTCCTTCATAAAGACTTCCCTCAGTCTCCACATTATTGTGGAAAAAGAGAGGGTACTGATGTTTCTATCTGAAATTAACTCTGCTCAAATTGCAGAGAACCCAGTGATTTTCCCTTAGTTTTAGTTACAGGAATGTGACCAACAGTAGGGGTTTTTTAGGCAGCCTAAAAACTCTGCCTGCCTTTTTATTTCTTTTCTTTTTTTTAGCTCATGAGATAGCAGACTTAATACTCCCACCTGCTTTTCCTGAATACTTTTTCATTATTCCAAAAGCAAAGGCAATAAGCATTATCTCACTCAATGATAGTTATATTTAAAGCTTTCTTAAACTGAGGTCAGATAAAAAACATGAGCAGCACAAGCTGGGGTTGTGAATGTACATTGCAGAGCCTGGATAGGATTCAGTGGGTTGTGCAAATTTTCTACAAGGACAAATTTTTTATTCTGTGCATTTGATATGTGTATTCACATAACTCTACTTGAACTTAAAGAAAGTGATAAAACCCTTCAAACTTCAGCTTGGATGGGGCTTGGAGAGCCTGGGGTAGTGGAAGGTGTCTCTGCCCACGGCAGGGGATGGAACAAGATGAATTTTAAGATTCCTTCCAACCCAAACCATTCTGTGATTCTATAAAGAATTAAGTTTATTCAATATTCTATTTAATAGGGGGGTTTGGGTAGTACTGAGGCATTTTCATTCTGTTTGTAGATATTTATTCCTGGAGACTGGCTGGCTGTGCAGGTGTCTCCTTGCTAGAGGGGAGGGATGGAGCCCTTCCTCTCTGTCCCTCTCTCTGCCAGGTGCTTGGAGCAAGGCTGAGCACCTTCTCCACCTCTGTCCAGGTGTGTTCCTGCAGTGGGATGGGCCTGTCAAATGTGTGCCCCATTTGCTATTAAATGGGGTTTTTTTTCATTATCTCATCCTCCAGCCTGTGATCCAAACACACAACCTGCATTTCCCCCTGCTTATTTACATCCCTGTAACTAATAATGCTTTCACAAACCAATTATGCTTTCCCAAACTGATTATGCTTTTACAAATACATGCATCATCACTGATTGTCTCTAATTGAAAGTTTGCTGCAAAGACTCCATTATCCAGGCCAGTGTAACAATTTCTGTTGGGTTTGTCCTGCTTAGCTGGGGTTGCTGAGGCAGTGCTGTGCTGCCCTCTGCACTGATTTCATTCCAGCGAAATCAGGAAATCCCTGCACACAAATAAAAACTTCTGCATCCTTTCATGTCAGCAGAGCTACAGCTGTGCCAAGAGAGGGCAAGGGCTCAGGTGCATAGGTGAAAGCTGAAGGTTTGGATACCATCTCTACTAATTAGTTCAGGCGTGTAAGATAATTCCGCTAATTTTTGGTTAGTTAAAAGTAAGTGGAGGATGGTGCAGAAGGGAAGGAAATTATTTCAGCTTCAGTTAACACACAGTTAAAACTACCTTTTCCAGCCTTTCCACTGCAGACTTACTTGAGAATATTAACAGTTCAAAGTACTTAGCTCTAAAAATCTCATAATGAACATTAGAATTTTTTTTATTTCAGGATACTGGTCTAACTGCAGCAGCAGTTCAATCAACCTTGCAGTAGTGCAATCTTATTGAATTTCTGCCAGGAATGTAAATGAGAAGCCATTCCTCTTTAAAAGGTTCAGCTAATATAATTAATTGCATTCATTTTCAAGGTGATGTCTTGCTTGTTTGGGCCAGTGAGCAGTGGGGATAAAAAAAAAATGGAAATTTCATCAGTGATTACAAAAGAGATAGTGATTTACTAATTGCCTTTCACCTTTTCCTGACAGTTGGTATCTCTTACCAATCTGCCTCCAGCCACTGGAAGCTGTTCTGTGGTGAGAGATGAGGATAAATACACTGTGAAGAACTCTTTAGTGGTGAATTTGTTTTTCCTTCATGGGGAACTACATTTGTCTCCTGTGCTTTGTAGCAAGTGCAGCCATTTAGCCTGTGACCCCTGTGCTTTAGGTTAAAACGTGTTCCAGCAGAGAGCATTGTACTTTGGAACAATCCTCCTTTGCAGGGTGCTGTGGGCCTTGTTTCCAGCTCCAGAAACATAAAATAAAGAGTGATTTACATCAGTTCACTAAGGTGCCACGGGGTGCTGCAGATGCTGCCCACTTCCTCATATTGCTGCCTTGTCAAAACTCAGTCTCCCACAAATGTCTCAGGTTCTGTGTTGCTGAAATGGCTCCCCAGGTGTCAGAAAGTCTCTTTTTTCCCAGCCCCATGACCAAAGAAGAAGTTGAGATTCCTCAGCTCTGCTTTTCAAGGTTGTTTATTTTCTCTTATCTCTCACATTCTGTCTCTGCCCTGCTGAGATCTGTCCAGCAGGTCAGGCTGTGGCACAGTCCCTGCCCTTGGGCTGGTGTTGGCTTTTTATACTAAGAACTACGTGTACTTTATTTACAATAATTTTCCAATGCCTATCACCTGTGTTAGACAGTCTGTCTCTGCTCTAAACCAATCCAGAAGTGTCACCATCCCAGCAGAAGATGGAGGACAAGAAGGAGAAGGACAGGACACACCCAGATTCCTCCATCTTGCCTCTTGAACCCCCATTCTAAAACCCCAAAATTCTACTTTTTCACCCTGTGACAAATTCACTATCATTCTACTCAAACTCTTGTGGCTTGTAACTCCTCACACAAAGTTGGTAATTGTTTCCATGGACTAAAATGGAAGGCACAGGTGTCTTTGACTCCATGCCAAGGTCCCTGAGCCCCTGCCAGTGTCTCAAGTCCTCCAGGACAGCCAGAGGAATCTCCTGGGTTCTGACAAAATGAAAAGCCCAAAATCAGATTTCACAGCCTGGTGGGGGTGCTGGATATCAAGCAGGGCAGCAGCTCAGCTGCTGGGATCACTCCTGTCCCTTGGTTTCCTGGCTGCTGTGCAGTGCCAGTGTGCAGTGACCTGTGCTGGGGCAAGGTAAGAGCTGCTGACAGGTGTGGAGAAACAGATGTTTTTCTTGCAATCCACGGTTCTAGAGTGATGTGCATTTAAGGAAACATTGCTCTTATATGAATATAAATACAGCTGGATCTCCCCTGCCCCAGTTCAAGGCTGGGAATCTGGCTTAGCTTTTACCAGAAAAAAGTTAAAAAGGAAAAGCTTCAGAGAACCCTGAGAACAGACATGGTAGCACATTGAGGAAACTGTTAAAAGCTATTTAAGCCTTTGATGCAAAATACATTTATACTCCTGACAGTTTCACTTCTTACTCTTCCATTTAAATGTCAGATCTTTCATATCTACAGGAAATCACAGTGATATGGCTCAGGGAACCACCTGCACGAGAAGAAGAGCACCAGAGTTCCATTTGAATCCCACCTGTGTGAGGAAAGGCAGGAGCCATCCACACAGGCTTTGCCAGTGCTGTGGGGCTCAGGGGCTCTGTGGTTCCCAGTTCTAGACAGCAGGATGAGAGGGGACACTCCCAGGAGTTTCTTTATTTCAGACCAAAGGGAAGCCATGGGATGCTCCAGCAAATCCTCTGTTGCTGAAGGAGAACTGGAGAAACCTTGAGTCAAGGTTCAGGGCTGTCAGGTGTGCCCAAATCCATTTGTCTCCTAACAGAAACAGAGCTTCTGTGGCAAAACTGTCTGTGAGCAACGTTTCAAAACAGTTTTAACTCCCCTCATCTGCTCTTAATTTGCAGTTGCAATTTAGACAGATTAAAAAGTATCAATTAGAATTTAGGAAGGTTTTCCCAATCTCTTTTGCTATTACTTATTTGTTTTGTTAAAAGCAGGATTAGAGCTTGTTCCAGCCCAGAGGTTGGCCAGTGTAAGGTTTGGGAGTTGCAGATAAATGGGATTTTGTGGGTCAGGTGGCTGCAGCTGTGCCATGAATGAGGGCAGTGGTTCCTGCAGCCTCCCTGGGCTGCACTCTGGTCCAGCCCTGCTGGCAGCATGCAGAGAGCTCATTAAATCAATCTGTGGAGTGAGATCTGTTTGACTCCGTTTCATTTCCTATTGAATGCAGATGGGATCAGGGAGGTGCCTCCTCTGACAAATCTCTGGGCTGTGCTGGGGTGCCTTGGGGCACTTCCAAGGTTCACTTGCCCATGGAAAAGGTGCCAACTTTGACCCCAGTGAACTGGCAGAACCAAACCCATCAGCCTGTGGATCCAGTGAGGCCGAGCCCCTGCTGGTGCCAGCAGATTCCCATTCCAGGGCTTTAACAAACCACAACTGGAGCCTCCAAAAACCATCAGCAGATAAACAGAGACTATCAGAAGCTGAACAAACACTGAGGGGTTGGACAGCATGGTGAAAAAGATCACAAACAATGTTTGCTGCTTCACTGAGGCTTAAGTAATTCCCCCGTAGCCAGTTCTGTTTGGAAATGCATAAATAAATACTTTGTACTGAAAGAATAGCTGCTTCTCTAGGAAAAACAAGCTGACAGTTGTTCTTGGGTTTTATTCCGAAAATACTTTTGTTCTGGGCAAAATCAATGCAAAAGAGCAGACAAACCTGGAAGTAACAAAAGCAACAAGGTGGTAAAGGCCTGCCTCTCCTATGGCTGTGAATGCAATATCATTCTGTGACTTTTCCTCGTGGCTTTGCACTTATCCTGGAGTACTTTGCCTGCTGGTTCTGGTGTAAATTTCCTTTGTTTACTCCTGGTTTATCTTCCTGAGGGTAAAGCAGGGCAGGGAGGAGTGAAATGGAGTTCTCCTGCTGCCTGTGCAGGATCCCTGTCCCTGCAGGTACAGGTTGTGCATTGCCCATGTAGCCTCAAATGATGGCAGAAACCTTAAAATACTTGAGGCACTCATTGAACTCCGAATTCAGCATTTGCTCCTTTCCACCCCAGCAGTTGTTGCTGGCATTCCAAGCCCCTGGGCCCAGTTGAGTTAACTGTGGTGGCCATCACCCAGTTGTTCTTCTTTCCTGCCTAAATGAGATGTCTCCCCTGAAAATAACACAAGTCTGGCATGCAGGTGGCACAGCTTTCAAATGGTAAACCAGACAGCAATTATCCTGACTTAGTCACTCATTTGCAATACCCCCAAGTTTTGGAGTTGGATTTTTTATTTTTTTTTAAAGCAGTTGTGGTTGCTGTTTGATATTTAAAGGCTTGTTTGCTTTTAACTGGTTGCTAAAGTCATGGACTGCTCTCATACATGGGAAAGGCAGTGAGATGCTCCCAGGCCAGACCTGTGGCACAGAGGGACAGGAGGAACCAAGCTGGAGACTCTCACCTGTTCCCACTCAGAAAATCAGCATTAGTTCCATTTAAATGCTGCATTTGCCATGTATCATATTTCTTTTTTTTTTTTTTTTGGAGCTTTCTTTAAAAAATTGCCTTTAAAGCTGTAACTTAGAATACAAAACAAGGCACGAAACCCTCCAAAAAACTGATTTAACTTCAAGTTATTGAGCCTGAAGAGCCTCTTTGCTCTGGAAATGCCCATCAGAAAGCTTTGGTCCCTCTCCCTCCTCCTGACAGGAGAGACAGTTCTCCAGGTAGATGTGAAGATGCAGAACGACTTTATTTTCATTTTACAGGATTTTAAAACAAAATAACTTTGCATCAATTAGAAGAACAATGTGGATTTTTAAAAATTGAATACTGATTTCAGAAATTTAGAAATGGGGTGATATTGTATAATTTCTGTGTAAGAAAGGAAATGATCTCACCTGGAAAGGGGAAATGTAGGAGAACTTTGCTGCCTCCACAGAATCATTCTGCCTCTTGTAGCTGCTCTTTGATCAGTGTGGAGGGTGGGCTGCAAAGTGGAAAAGAAGTGGTCAGGATTGTTTAGTTTCAGTACCTTCAGGAAGATTGTTTCCAGTCTGTAAAACACATGGGTACTTCTCATACCTTCTGTTTTGTAAATTCAGTTTATGGTTCGTGTCCTGGCACAACCCCTAAGAATCCAGTTGGATTGAGTAGTCAGTGGAAATAAAAAGTGGATTATAACTTGTGAAGAAGGGATAAAAGAATAATGAGTGTGATCTAAAGTAGAAGAAGGGATTGCACCATCCTCCAGAATTAAGGATGACGTTTGTATACATTAAATAAACTAAGGAGACATATTTATCAAGGGAATCTATCAAGGATCCAAAATCTGTGTTTGAGCTGGCCTTAAGTACCTATTATATCCCTTTATGAGGTAGTAAATTGTCAAAATAAAAACTCCTAGAAGTGGCCTGTGGACTTTCTTACAGGAATGAGTGGGAAGTCTATAGCAAGATGTTGAAAATACAAAGTTTAGGGTTTGTATAAAGGTTATTTATAATCAAAGGAATAAAAAAAGTAATAGAATTTGTTCTAGCCCAGGGGTTAAGACAACCTTTGGTTTGGGAGTTGTAAGAAAACATAAGGCAATGAAGCTGTAAAAGCTGAAGAGAAGGGGAATATAAATAATCATACAGTTGAAAGAGAAAAACAAGGCAACAATAGAAAAAAGGGTTTTAAAGGCTAGGGCTGATGCTTTTAATGCATAGCTCAGCAGCATTAAATGCCCAATAAAAAGCAAACAAGTTCTGGACTGAATGAGCAGAGTGAGGGAAAATTGCAGCTGCTGGGGGGGTGGAGCTCCCCTCTCGTGGAAGGGCTGCTCCAAAAGAGATCAGGGCACAGCCAAGGCCAGACTGGGCTGGTCTGGGGTCCTGAGGATGCAACAGGACTATGGGACACTTGAGAAACTGGAGTTTATTAGCCCTTGGTAAGACAGAGGTGGAAAAGGATTAATGGGGGCTCCTTGGTGGATAAAGGTGTTGTTGTGCTGGGAATAAAATGGGAGATGCTCCAGGAATGTCTGAGCTGGTGAGGCCAAGGCACTGAGAACTGGTGAGAGCAAGGGATTGATCAGCATTCCTTGGAATAAAGAGAAGTACACCAGAGGCTTTCAGGGAGAAGAGTGGGATAAAGGCTCTGAGGACTTCTAAAACACATAACTCAGTGGGAGGAGGGAAAGGGAAGCAGCTTTCCACCAGATTTTCTTTGCAAGAGTGTTCTATGCATCCAGACTCTTAGCATGCTGTTGGAGTAGTGCTGGAGAGTGGAGATTATTGAGCTCACGTGGCTACTGGGATCAGTGCTGAAAAGTGAAAGAAGAGGGGAGAGATGCTCTGAAAATTGGGCATTGCTGAGATTTAGCTGTTAAAATGGACCTTCCCCAAAGTGTGTGCCAGTGCTAGAGGTGTAGCATTCTGACATGAATTTATTTCAGTAGATGTGGCATCACCTATTGTACTGCTGTGGTTTTCTAGTCTCTTATCTCTTGGATTGACTGCTTTAATTATACATTAATCATCCATTTAGACTGCAGTCATAGCCAAAACAGTGTGTTTGTACATTCTGTGTTTTCCAAACGTGACATTTGGCCAGGCTCTGTGTTTTTCCAGTGGACAAGTATTTCATGGATTTTCTCTGCTAGTTTTAAGAGACATTCTGTTTATTAGTTTGTCTAGCTGCTTATTGTTTATATGTCAAAATTTTCAACACTTCACTTGTACTGATGATGTTTTTCTGGCTGTGAAGATGTTGCTTTGTCCTGAAGGAATGATTGTTGTTTGTCTTGGTGGATAAGAGTTAACTTCAGTATCTTCATAAACAGTAAATATAACAAAGCCATAAATATTGATTCTTTTATTAAAGAAACATTTAGGTTTTTTACTCTGTTTTTAAACTAGCTCTTGCAGGCAAAAAGGAAACATTTAAGCATTATTTTGGTTCATAAAACTGTAAACTTTCCCAGAAGGTGGGCTTCAGGTTCCTGGGTTGATTTTGACATCTGTACACAAGAATGAAATTACTGCAAAATAAAATTGTCTGGTAATATTTGAAAGCAGAGAAAAACCAGCCCTGTCTATGACCCTGTTCTTTGGTTGCTGGCAATGGGAATCCTTTTCCATCTCTTTGTCCTGCCTCATCCATGTCTGACTGGATATTTTTGCAATTCCCATGAAGTATCTCCAGTGGCAAGCAGACCGTGGCAACACTTCTCATAGGAAGTTGACTTTCCTTTGAGAAAACATTGTACATTATCCAGCACTTTCTTTATTGGATTAGCTGTATCTCTTTGGGAGATTGTTTTACTGAAGGAAATTAAATAATTTCCTGTATCAGGTGATTTTTTTCTCAATGTTATTTACAAATGGCTGCTGTTACCTGGAGCTGTGGAGTTAGAAGAGAGTAGAAGAGGCTCAGTTTGGAGAAGTCTCTTTGCCTTGCAGTGTGTTTCCAGCTGGCCTCCAAAGAGTGTTGTGAGGAGTAACCTGCAGCCTGGTCCCTTGCAGACCTTGTTTCCATGGGCTGTTTCCTCTTCCAGTAAGGGATCCCCTTGGGAAAGGTGGAGATGGTCACCCAGAAACTCTTGGTCATCAGTACAGAGCTGGCTTGGGTGGCTTCTGGTGAAATCCAGGGTAATATTTGAGCCTCTGAGATATTTTTTAAGGAAGAGATGGGTTCTTCACTGTCTCAGGACAATCCTAGCACAAACTTTGCCACATCTATCTGGCATTTGAGGTTTACCCCTTGGGAGAAGATCTTGGATCCCAGTAGCAACTGAGGAATTGCAATTGAGAAACATCAAAGATCTGTGCTGATTTTATGATCTTTGCAAATAACCAAATCACCATTGTCTCCTCGTGCCCAACTAAAGCTAAATGGACCTTTAGGGGCTTTTCTGTCTGGTTTTTGGGGTTTTTATGTGGCATTTCTCTTTCCCATTCCCACATGGTGGACTGAGTTCATCTCTTACCTCTCTCATCTTTCCTGGAGCTTGGCCAGTTTGCAGTAGTTGAGGATTTAATTTTTTTTCTTGAAGGTCTCTCTATCAATTGCAGTTGTTTTCTCAGGGTGGGGAAGTATCTTTTCCCATTCTGCAACCTGTCTTTCTCATTCATGGTGCTTTTCAAGTCATAGTATCTTAGCACATTCCAAATGTCACAAAGGATTTGAATAACTTCAACATATGGTGTGGATCAGCTGTGAATTCCACTACAAACACCAGGAGCAGAAAGCAAACTGCATGAGAGAGGCAAGGCAGAAAGCAAATTAGGTGGGGAAAAAATAAAAGATGTGGAATTAGTGGAACAATGAGATGAATCATACACTCATTTAAAATATTTGGGTAAAATAATGTGCTTCAAATCCAAGGAGAAATTACTGGCTCATCTCATCTATGCCCATATTTATTTAATGTTTTCTGCCTACTTGTAATATCCTTTTAAAAATAATTATCTCCCACATTTGGCATAATTTTAAGTATTGACAGAAATGGGGACTTGCAATTTAAAAGTAAATGCCTTTATTAATTAAGATCCAGAGATGAGCCAGCTTGAACTCGTTTGTGGTCACACAGGGTCTGTAGACAACTCATGAAGGAAGGAGCATTTCCTTTCATGGCCCCAAAAAACCCCATGAAACACAAATTATTTATCAAGATCACCAAGGTCAGAGGGTGACCTGCTACTTAATGGTGTTTTGTGGGAATTTTTTCTTTTTCTTGCAGTCATTTCCAGTTGATGAAGTGCTCCATTATGCATTAGTGTACAGTGAGTATATATATATATATATATATATATATAAATGCTGTGTGTATATATAGTCTTTGCACACTCATGAATAAAATATACATGTGTACAGATATATACAGGCATTTTCTGCTGAGAAGGATGGAACAGGCAGGATTATATTAATGAATTTCCATGTAGGCTGTTCTGAATTCCACTTTTCCTGTTGACTCTGTGGCAGTGGGTGACTCCAGCCTCCCTCAAGTGACCTGGTGTGATTGACTCTCCAGAATCTCCAGTGGCACCCTGCAGGGTTCAGCTGTGCATTCCCAGGCTGCCCCAGTCTTGGCACATGGCTGGATGCCTTTCCAGAGCTGCTGTTTTAAACACAAATTTCTATATCCCAAAATATAAAAAAAAGCAGCTGCAGTGCCCTGGAATAGCATTGAGACAATTTGTGGAGGTAACTTGTAGGAGGTTAATTCTCCTCCACTTCTAACTGAAGTCAGAATCACAGAATGGTGTGGGTTGGAAGGGACTTTAAGCTCATCTCATTCCACTCCCTGCCATGGCAGGGACACCTTCCACTGTCCCAGGGTGCCCCAAGCCCTGTCCAGCCTGGCCTTGGGCAGTGCCAGGGATCCAGGGGCAGCCCCAGCTGCTCTGGGCACCCTGTGCCAGGGCCTCAGCACCCTCACAGAAAATTTATTTTTCCTGATATCCAATCTAACCCTGCCTTCTGTCGATTTGAAGCCATTCCCTCTTGTCCTGTCACTTCAGGCTCTTGTTAACAGTCTCCACCTTCCTTCAGGTGCTGGAAAGCCACAATGGGGTCACCCTGAAGCCTTTTCTTGTCCAGGTGAGCAATGCCAGCTGTGCCAGCCTTTCCTCCCAGCAGAGCTGCTCCATCCCTCTGATCCCCCTGGTGCCTCCCCTGGGCTCTCTCCACAGCTCCAGCTCCTCCCTGTGCTGGGCCAGGGCTGGGGCAGCTCTGCAGGTGGGAAATCACCTGTTGGGGCAGAGGGGCAGGATCCCCCGTCTCCTGCTGCCCTTGCTGGGGCTTAGCCCAGGACAAGCTTTCTTCCTTTTAAAATTCCTTCTTGCAGCACATTCTGCATTCATATGTGAGAGACAAAGCTCATTTTTGGTGTCACCTCATTTTATTCTGTCACCTCGTGTTTGGTGGAAAACCACGGTCCCACTGAGGGCTTTTGATCTCATTGTGTGTTTCTGGTGCAGGGAGTCATGGAGCAAAGGGAATGCCAGGGAATTGCTCTCTGGGATTCTTACATCCCTGTGGAAATGGCTTCATTTAACTTGTGGCTCTTCCTTCTGCTCTGGACTGAGCAATGTTCAATGTTGACTTGTTTGGTTTTGCACAAAAGGCAGAAATACTGTGGGCAGTTTGTCTGCATCACCTCAGGCTTTGACTTCAGCCCTTGGAGCAGCCCCAGCCCCTCGGGGGCTGAAATCCTCCTCCAGCAGCAGAGCTGGGACTCTTTAGAAGGTCACAGTTCATCCCATGCACTTACAATGCATTCTACTTCCCTACATTTAACTGATCTGAGATGCTGTTGGAAGTGTTTGCTGCTGGTGGGTCTCACTTTATTGGTTATCCAAAACAGATAATCTAAAAAGCAAATTAAAGCTGAGTGAGAAAGTGCTGGGAAATGAAGTGTAATAGCAGGCAGATATCACTATATGTTTTACTGAAATAGACCTGTCAGAGGTATTTGTTGGTGACTTTACAGCTGAAATTGAATTTTCTAAACCATGTCAAAAACTAAAAAATGACACAGTGTAAAGACTTAAAGATGTAGATAAACACAGAGCTTCTGTGTGGAAGCACAGAGAGGATCTGTGGTAATTGTAGGAATAAATCCCCTGGTGTGAGTGACTTATGTAACTCCAAAAATCCCCTCACCAGTGACATACATAACTCTAACAGCCTTGTCTTTCTCCTGTCCTCAGCTGTGCTCTCGAGGCACAGGCTGCACCACACTCCTGGAGATTGGAACAGCTATTTAGAAGTCTGTCAGAATTTTTAAAAAAACAAACAAACTTGAGATCCCCATGTTTTGAAACAGCAGCTGCAGTATAGGCTGGCACTTGCTTCCCAATGGTTATTACAGAAAACTTTGGTGTGTGTTTCCATGCCTGGGTGTGGTGGGGTTTGAGGGTCCCAGGACAAGCTGAGAGATGAGAATCTTGACTCCATGTTTCAGAAGGATGATTTATTATTTTGTGATATATATTATATTAAAAGAAAATGATAGATTATACTAAAAGAATAGAAGAAAGGATTTCATCAGAAGGCTTGAAAGGAATAGAAAGGACAGGAATGGAATAATAAAATTTTGTGACTGCTCACAGCCTCAACACAGCTGGCTGTCATTGGTCATCAAGTAAAAACAATTCACATGCTGGGTAAACAATTCTCCAAATCACATTCCAGAGCAGCAAAACATGGAGAAGCTGAAGCTTCTCAGCTTCTCAGGAGAAAAGGTTCTGGCAAAAAGGGTTTTTCATAAAATATGTCGGTGACACCTGGGTGCTCTTTTGTGGCAGCACAAATGTTTTCCATGCCTATGTGAGATGCTGCTGGTGGAGACACTTGCAGTGCAGACCTGCTGCTGTCCCAGACCCCTGTGGATGGTGAGGCACAGCTGAGTGTCCCATCCCAGCCAGCCAGGGGATGATTTGTGAGGTGAACACATTGGTGCAGGATGCCAGCTGAAGCCACGAGCTGTTCTGTGTTATTGCAATGATATTGGGCACCTTCCTGTTCATGCTCCAGTAAGTTCAAGATCATCTCTTTTAACAGGGTAAAATAGGCTTGGAGAGTTCAGCAACAGGACACTTGTGCACCTCTGGGCGATGCCATGGGCTGTGCTGGTGCAAAAAGGTCAGAATAGAATGAAAAGCTGAAGGATTCCTGGGAGGAGCACAGGGCTCAACAGTGCAGTTCAGCCTCCAGCTGAAACATTCCTTAAAAGAAGCTTGGAATTGGGCACTTTAATTAAAGATTTGTTATCAGTGGCATTGAGAACCACAGTGGAAGGTGTCCCATGGGCAGGGACACCTTCCACTGTCCCAGGCTGCTCCAAGCCCTGTCCAGCCTGGCCTTGGACACTTCCAGGGATCCAGGGGCAGCCCCAGCTGCTCTGGGCACCCTGTGCCAGATTTTTTCATTTTCCTTTGTATTTCAGACCCCCCAGTCCATTAAGGACAAATACTTTTAAGGTGATTGATACTGCATCTTTCAAATGCAAAATATTAAGAAGCAAAATAAAATGTTACATTTATTCAATTTTTTTAAAAAATTAAAACTCTTGCAAGGCTTTCCTTTTCCCATATGATGTTTTGGTTGTAGGGTCTTTCCTCCTTGTGTATCCATCAGTAGTTATAGGGTTTTTACAGATTAGTTCTACCACTAAAACCAGATTGGTGTTTCTTTCTGCCACTGAAGGCTCAGCAGTTGGAAAACCAGGTTTTTTATTCTGTAAATACTTCCCCAGCCCCCAAAGCTGCTCAGTTCATTCAAAATCAGTGTATGTGCTCCCTCTGGCACCCTTCTGACCCTGCTGAGGCTGATGGTTCTCATGTCTTTCTGAGGATGTTCATCTTATTCTCTTGATCAAGGACAAATAAAAATTAAATTGGACAGAGCAAGAGAGATATTGGGAAATCAATCACAACGTGAGTAGGTTTGGGGTTTTAGGAGATGGGAAACATAGAAATTTGGGCAAATGGCTATTACTGACAATTTCAGTCTGCCTGGGAAAAATGCATCTGATATTTGCTATTTGTTGTGGGAGCAGTTGTTTCTCACTTGTAAAAGGCTCAGTGATCCAATCCAGGAATAGAAGCAGTGCTTTTGTTGCTTGGAGGCACATGTTGTGATGAGCAGAACTGAATAGTGAGCAACCCATCAGCTGAAAAATGCCACAGCCAGGATTTAGGCTATTACAGAGCCCAAACAATTTCCAAGGTGTCAAGCTGGGGTGGTGAATAATTCATAAATGAGAGAATTGCCCATGTTGCCAGGTAAAGCATTTGTACAGGGTTTTGCTGAGCCCCTTCTCATGGTGGTGACTTATGAGCTTGTGTAATGTTCTCTACACCCCCACAATAAACCTTTTTTATTCCATTTATTTCATAGCTGGATCAGGAATTCAACTGGCATCCCAGCCCCTCTGCCAGAATTTCACAGGGCCCTCAGACATTGCCCTCCATGGCCTTTTCTTCAACAGATGGCCTGGTGGGCTGAAAACCTCCCAGTTTACAGCAGGGTGGCCACCTCCATGACTTCCCCAGGATCCTGCTCCCATGAGAGCAGAACCAGAAATGCAAAGCATGTGCTGGTGCATTCCTTCCAGGGCATGGAAAGCTGATCCTGCATGGAATGCTGGAGTGAAGAGCTGGGTGTTTGCAGTGCTTTTACATTTTTCCTGTGGATTTTTTTCCCTCTCTAAGAGACAGTTCATAGCAGCAAAGTGTGAGAATATCAGTGATTTATTCATTTTGCTGAGCATAACATCACCCTCGCTGAGATGAAATCTTCCAGGGAGTTACAGTTCCATGTTTGTTTGGTTTTTGATGTAGCAATAAGCAGGAAAACTCTGGCCTTAAGGGTGAGGAAGGCAGCTGGCACATGAATGGCAGAAGCAGCTGAACCCCTGAGATGTCTGAATAATTTCCAGTGTATTATCACCTCCTTTTTCATTACTGCATTAGAGTTCATTTAAAAAAATGCTTCTTTGAACTGGCTGACACGGTGTCCACAGAAAAATTTTGCCCAGCTCCCACCACTGGCTTGCATGTTAATAAGTGAAGCTCAAAGTCTGACCCTTGGTTTTGAAATCCTCTGGTGGCATGTCAGGACTGGGGAATAGGCTTGTAATTGGATTTTTAACAGCTACGAGTGTGTTTTAAGCCCTCCTTGAACTCTGTGAGTAGAACTGATGGAATATGCCAGTAAATAGAGAAAAGGCAAGTAAACACAGGATTTGGAGCACAGTGACCACTCTGTATCCCTGAATTTCTGAAGGAATCTCTGGGATGCTCTTTTACCAAGTGCAAATAAAAAAGATCAAACAGCTGCTCTAAATAATACTGATGGTCACTTAAAATGAAGATTCAAGAGAGAGTTAAAGTTATTCTGTGTTTTTTTTTCTTTTCTATTTCATTATTCAGCATAGATAATCAATGTATGTATGCATGCTGCATGCATTAACAAGGTGTTATTTGTAGCACCTGGATGCCTTGAGAGGAAAAAGCCCCAGAGAAAATAAAAAATAAAATTTATGAGTTAATATATTGAGATTAGACAACATCAGCCTTGAAAGGCCTTGTTATGAGTGGAGTAGGGCTTGGCAATTGTTATCCTAATGACTTATTCATTAAAGAGAAGAAAATCTATATGGAAAGAGCAAGAGAAATCCATGTTTCTTCACAAACATATGCCTCAGCACAGACTCCACAAGTGCTCTGGAAGTGTGTACTCCTCCCTGTGCCCATCACAGGGACTGAATTATGCTGCCACTCTCTGTGCTGAGCTATTAGATCTGAGCAATGCTGACTTTAGAACACTAAGGACGTGTGTCTCCATTAATTAGGGAGCACATTTTGTGCTTGCCATTATCCAGGGAAGCTGTGCTGGTCGGGCTCTTTGGGGGAGAAGGACAGACTCTTTCCCTTTCCCACTTTTTGTGTCTGTGCTCAAATTTGAGACTTTTTCAGGGCAGAAAGAGGCAACTCCCCAATGCAGCTGAGATAGCAGGGCAATAAAACATCAGGAACGTGTCTATTGATTTAGGAAGGAAAGGCAGTTCTGAATTTGATGGTGTTGGAGATGCCCTTCAGATCCTTGACTTAAAATTTGTCTTAGCAACAAATTCTCTGGCAGCACATCTTTGGGCAGCAGCAACCCTGCTGTGGTTCTCAGTAGCTGAACAGAATTTGCTTTCCTTGTGATTTTCCTCTGTATAATAAGCCTAAAACATCTTCAGTTTAAAGGTTTCAAGGTTGCTAACTAATTACCCAGACTCAGAAGGCTTTCTCTGGAAGGTGTTGTGCTGCAACTGCTCAGTACAAGATTTCTTGTACTATTTTATTTGAAAGCATAGCTGAATCTAAAGAGAAAATACCAGACTAATTAGTTGCTTATCAAGTGGGATCTGTCAATTTTTATATTCTTTATCTGAAGTAAAACCCACAGTTTCATGCTGGTGAAATATAAAACAATTGGACTAATTTCAGGTTGACCTTATTGTTCACTGTCTTTGCTTTGAAGGAAGAACTGTTCTCCCAGTATTTACATTTATTAGGAAAGTGTTGATTTTAAAGAGTCTCTGGGAGATTTGCAGGATGAGGCAGCAGCAGAACTGATTTTATGGATTAAATCCTGTTTCAGCCTTTGGAGCCACTCCTGGCTCTGCACTGAGAGGCTCGAGGCCAAAGCCAGGTTGTGGTTTATTCTGTGGCCCTCTTGGCTGTGTAAATGGCATTTCACACCTTCTGTCTGGCTGTGATAAATGTGATAAATGTGAGGAATGAGTCCTAAGAATCCTGCCCTGGCTCAGGGAGCCTTGGCTCAGGGAGCCTTGGCTCTGGTTTCACTGGGAGCTTCAGCAAGGGCAAGGTCCAAGCTGGGACAGCTGAGAAGTTCAGTGAAAAAGTGGAATAAAAATAATTTTTCTTGTGATTTGTCCCTGTATAATAAATCTAAAACTTATTCAATTGTGCTTTGTTGTCAGTGTCATCAGCTTTCAGGGCTGCCACGGTGCTGGTCAGAATACTTGGAATTCCATCTGTGTGGTTTGAATGCTTGTGAAGGCTTTGGTTTTTTGGGAGGTGTTTGGCATGGGAAAGATGAGTGAGCAGCTGGTCCCCAACTGGCCAACAGCTCCCTGGAACTGGCTGTTGTCTTGGTTTGAATAGACAGGGGTCTGCTAAGGAAGGCAGGAGCCCCCCCTGAAATGGAAAATGCAAACCCCTTCCCTCTGAATTATTGTTATTTTGAAATTAAGGGGCTCTCAGGCAAAGATATGGGAACAGGAATAACAGTTCTTTACTAGGGAAATTAAAAATACAAATGCAATAGTACAAAAACAAACCACAGCCAAAGTGAGAGCAGGCCCTGGCCCCTGTGTGTCAGGGTGGTGGCACAGTCCCATCCCAGGGGGGCTCAGGGTGGTGGCACAGTCCCATCCCAGGGGGCTCAGCCCTCCTGCAGTGCCAGCTGTGGTTCTGCTGGAGCAGGGATCCTGCACAAGGGGGGAGTTTTCCTCTGCAGCTCCAGGGCTGCTGGAGATGGGCCTGCTCTCCCTCTGGGAATGCAGGGCAGGAGAAAGCTGCTCCTCTGGGAATGCAGTGGGCAAAGGCTGCTGGGCTGTTCCCAGGTCAGATTGGATCCAGGTAGGAATGCTTGGCTCCTCCCCTGGGTGGAGCATCTCCCCATGGGATGCTGGAATTTGATCAGCCCTGCAGGGACACTCAGTGGCCATGGCCAGCAGAGATCTCCTGGAGGGAGGATGGGCTGTGGGAGAGATAAAGAAAACTGCCCCATGGACAGCAGAGAACTGCCCAGCTCTGACAGATAGGGATAGAATGCACAGCCCCAGCCACATCTTGCAGCCTAAGACAATCATGCAGCCCTGAGCATCCTTGTCTGGAAATTCCCCTGGCATGCTGCTTGTGATGCTGAGGAGGGAAACCCAGACACTGTGGCTTGACTTACTGGTGGAACATCTTAGACATCAAAGCTGTGTTGTAATAATGACATCTCTGAGAGCTTGATGAGTAATTAAACTCATTTCAAAGTTACAGGTGAGCAGTGCTTCACATTTTAACACATCCTGTAAGACTTAGGCTGTAAAATTGTGGGGTTGAGTACATGGAATTTTAAAATCATGTAAAGGCTTGGTTTGGAAGGGACCTTAAGGATCATGTAGCTCCAAAAAAAAAAAAAGCCCCAAAACCTATAAAATACTTCAGAACATGGTGCTGTGTGGTGTTTAAGATGCCTTTTGGTGCTTGATTCCTAGCACCACTGTGTATGAAGGAGACTTGTTCAGTAGTTTCCTAAATAACAAATGGTTTAACAATCTTTTACACTGAAGTGTAGGAAAAATATGTCAGTGAAAAACAAGTATGTTAAAGAGCCAGAGAATTCCAGGGGGGTTAAGGATATACTCTTTAGAAATACAGCTCTTAACAAACTGATGGGGAAATGGTTGCATGCTGGGTCTGACTGATTCTGGAAACAGGAAGAAATTACACTCCACTGTTCTTCCCAATTAGTCCCCTTGATAGAGGCTGTATGAGTACAGAATAGAAACTGAGCCAAATGGGGCAAATTATCTTAATTTTTGTTAATTCGTTTATGCGCTGTCACAATAGACTGACTAAAAAAAATCTTGAACTGTTTAAAATGGTGCAATAATAGATCCAATATTTTAGAAGAAAAGAAGGGTAAGATTCCTAAGGATGATTTATTTTTTTTGAGGAAGGATTACATTTAGCATGTGCTACCTATAAAATCAAAATTTCATCAAGATATCTGTGTTTCAAAAGGAAATCTAGGGCATGTTACCAGTTTGTGGTGGAGTATGCTGAGCCTTTGCCTTACAAGGGTGAAATGTATTTGTGTCTCAGGAAAGCACAAGCTGCAAGTGGTACGTGTTCCAAATGGAAAGGTGTGTTTTAAATGGACTGCCTGGAGATTTGGAAATTGGATTCTTCCTTCTAGCATAACTAGGCAAATCTGCAAAGCAGTTGCCAGGTGGCAGGACTGCTCAATCTGGGTTCCTCTGGTGGCTCACATCATGGGGCTCTGTGCTGGAGAGCACTGAACAAATGGAAAGGAGCTTTGTTTTGCCACAGCTAGGTTCTACATTTGCATCCCAATCTGAAGTGTTTCATCTCAGGTACATTTCTTACTCAGCCACTGAAAATGGTGTGTGCAGAACTGGTTTGAGCAGAGCATTAAGCAGACTATCTTAAGATTTTTACTGTTTGTTTTTTTTAACAAAGTGTTTGTTTTAATGTTGCATCTTTCTGGAGTTGGGAAGGAAACAATTCTATGTGTGGAGCAGCACTAAGTTTGAAGCATCAGTGCATCTCAGTACTTTATCAAAAAAAAAAAAAAAAAAAGAAGAAGAGGCAGGCTAAATGCCCTTGCTTTTTTTTTTGGTGGTTTTTTTTTTTTTTAGAGAAATGTTGGTAGC
Organism: Haemorhous mexicanus; assembly: GCF_027477595.1. NCBI lineage: Eukaryota > Metazoa > Chordata > Aves > Passeriformes > Fringillidae > Haemorhous > Haemorhous mexicanus. The sequence goes on from NC_082358.1 coordinate 4,470,412, forward strand.
TTGAGAACTACTCAGGTTGTCCAAGATCTGATATCATTGCTCCTGACAAATCAATTATCCTGGCAGTACAGTTGGCTGTGTGTATGCACACTCCCATTTAAAGGAAAGATCCTGGGTTTTGTGAGGTTACTCCTCAGTGAATTTATGATGGCAGTGATCTCTGTGAATGACAGTCATGAGCAACTTCTGCAGGTTGTTCTGGTGGTGTGTCAGCACAACCTCCAAGGCAAAAACTGCTGTTGCCCACCTGTTGTGGCCAAGGAGTTTGGAATGAGATGATCCCTAAGGTCCTTTCCAACACAACCTGTTCTGTGATAAACATGCAGATCATTTTCAGCAGTTGTTTTTCAGGAGTATAGACTTCCTAATTTAGTCTTTATTAGGGTTTAATCTGTGAGTGGAGTGTCATTCTAGCCCTGTGCATGGAGGATGTGCAGCACCAGTAGCAGCCAATCTGTGGAAGGGTCCTCTGGAACGGGAGCTGTAAAAGATCTGTCCCAGGTTTTTGCTGTTAACACTGCTGCATTTTTAGCTGCCTATTTTTTGGACTGTTGCAAGCTTAAGTAATGCTAATAAAGAAGATTTTGTAATGATCTGTTTTATGCTGAACTATTGGAGGAAGAAATCTTATTCATTTTTGCATTTGAAGATGTTTTCTTCTTTCTCCAGTGATTTTTTTTCACCACATCTGTCTGGTTGAGTGCAATCTGAAGGACAACAGGGACACTCAGTTTTCTTTTGGAGTTGCCTTCTTAAGCCAAGATGGTTTAGGTTGAAGTATCCTGCTGATTCTCATGCTACCTGTGTTCTGCACAGATCAGAAAAGAGTTCTGAACACTTACTTGACAAATACTTTGAAGATTTGGGGATGTATCTGTAAAAGATAAAGTTACCAGGGTAGTTTTCTTGCATGAAGAGATCTGAGAGCTTTAATCACTTCAGGGAAGTATCAGCAACTTGTGACTATGACATGCAGAGACACACATGTGTATCAAGAGATATTGCTGAATTTCCTTACAAGCCAGGCATCTCTTTAATGCTTGGTGTGGTATTGTCAAGACAACCAAAGGAATAAGTGACACCAAGTGGCATTTCTAGTGGCAGAAGCACAGTGAATATCTGTCACACTGTGTATGGTTTGGGTAAATCTAATGTACATCCCAAATCACACTATTATTGTCCGTGGATTAAAAACTCTCATGTCCAGTAGAGGCTGACAGGAATCTGGGGTGTGTGTTTGTGTGTCTGTGTGTGGGGGATGGTGTCCAAATTCTATTCTTTCAACTCAGTTGGAGTTTACAAGTGGAAAGCTGAATGAAAAACATTCTGGTTTGCTAGAACTGTTTAAATCAGGTTCTAAAAATGAGCAGGATGTGGATGATGGGAAAATCTCCATCCCCAAATTCATATCAGAACTGTCACCAACTTGTCTTATGAAAAATCCTTTCCTTAGGATTTTTTTCCTCCTGAGAAGCTGAGAGGCCTCAGGAACAAAATGCAAACAATGATTCTCTGCTGCTGTGGGATGCAGCAGGTGGGTCTGGGATTGGTCTCACCTGGTTGTTTCTCATTAATGGCCAATCCCAGTCCAGCTGTCCAGACTGTCTCAGTCAGAGACAAACCTTTGTTATTAATTTCTTTTCTATTCTTAGCTAAGCCTTCTGCTGAAATCCTTTCTTCTGTTCTTTTAGTATAGTTTTTAATATAATATATATCATAAAGTAATAAATCAAGCCTTCTGAACCATGGAGTCAACTTTCTCATCTCTTCCCTCATCCTGGGACCCCTGTGAACACGGTCACAAATGGTGACCCTGAGGAAAGAACCACCACAAGAACAATGTTGATGCTTGGAACTGTCTAGAACACAACTCTTCAGTAAGAGTAGAATTTGATGTATTAAGCTGGGAGGAGTAGGAATATGATCCTGGATTAGATTTGTGTAGCAGAGATTAATGAGAAAACTGCAAGCTTAACTGTGTCTGCATGCTCAGAAGGTCAGGCTGTGTGTAGGAATTTGTGAGCTAACTCAGTGTAAATCCTCCATAAATGCCTTGTTTGTTTGCAAGGCCGTGAGGGGTAATTATTTTTCAGGGACAGATAATCCTACTGAGAAAATGCTTGTTAATAATTTGGCACTGATGCTTATCCTGCTGAGTTCAGGGGGAGGTTCATTTGTCTGGGTCATTTAGAGCAGGATCAGAACCCCAGAGAACTGCTCAAGTGTGTTTTAATTTGAGTTCCTTCTACTCAAGGTGTTTACAACCTATTTCAACTGCAAAGTGTTGGAATTGTAGGATAAGCCTTGCCTGTGGAAAAATCTCAGTTCCCTTTTGAAGTCCTGCCAGGACTGAAGCTGCATTCAGGTTCTAAAACATGACAGAAGTTTCTACTTTACCTCTTGGCCATCTGAAATGCTCTGCTGTAATTGCCTAACATCCAATCAAGCCACAATGTTTTATATTGTTCCAAGATGTTTAATTTAGAATTTTAGTTTTTATTCCTATTTATGCCAGGAACACCTTTTGGTATTCTTTGTCTGTTAATGAGCAAAATGTGTAATCCCCCCAAATGTTTTACACCTGCTTAAATTACAGCAATTTTGATAAATAGAATTAGTGAATTGAAAGTGTGTCAGAGAGCTGCTTTTTTACTGAAGTGTCTGCAGATCTTGCCATTGCTTCCAGTGGAAGAATTAAGATGAGTCTGTACACAGGAAACTACTGCCAGCTGTAGTGTGGATCTGAGTGTGTTTCAAACACAGAATCGTGGTAGTTGGGTTGGTTTGGGTTGGAAGAGACTGCAGAGATCTCATTCCACCCCTTACCAGGGGCAGAGACACCTTCCATTGTCCCAGGCTGCTCCAAGCCCTGTCCAGCCTGGCCTTGGAACTTCCAGGGACCCAGGGGCAGCCCCAGCTGCTCTGGGCACCCTGTGCCAGGGCCTGCCCACCCTCAGAGGGAGGAATTTCCTCCTAAAATCCATCTAACCCTGCCCTCTGACAGTTTAAAACTATTCCCCCTGTTTGCAGGACCCTTTCCAGCTCTCCTGGAGCCCCTTTAGGCTCTGGAAGGGGCTGTAAGGTCCACCTAGGACCTTCTCTTCTCCAGGCTGAGTAGCCCCAAAACTCTCAGCCTTTCAAATAACTGTAAACTTTGAGGATAAAAATGGCATTCAACTCTCCAAAACGATAAGGAGTCTACTAAGAATAATTTCAAATCGTAGTGTAGGGACTTGAAACTGCAGTGAAGAAGAGAGGCTGAGAATAAGAATAGCAGATTCCAGGTTTATTTAAATCTCCTAGTTGCAGGAAATGGGAACTGGTGAGTCAGTGAGAATAGCAGTAATTAGCTGCTTCACTTGGAGAAAATGCACGCTTCAGAGGCTCCAAATGATTGCTTTGCACTGGTGTTAATTCTAGAAATTGCTGTGTCTTTTTGTGGACCTTTCTGGTGGATGTCAGAGTGAGGAAGTGTTGGGCAAACGACTGGTTATCCTTTTGGTGAGGAACAACAAGTCTTGGATCATCTGAGGAGATTTTGGAGGGAAGTGGCTGCTTTGCTGATGTATTTCTTTCATAGCTGTTTAATTGAGCAGTAAATAGAAAAGCAGCGGGAATTTTTTCTTTGAAGAAGAGAAAATGGGGATGATTCCAGGAAGTTTGGAGAGAAAATGATCAAAACAATAATAAAAAGATGGATCCATTTAGGGTGGGTCCAGCACGGCAGACTCACCACCAGAACCTTTGCAGAAGAAAACTCTGACTTTCTATTGTGCAGAAATTACTGTGCCAGTGTAATAATGGATTTAAACTGGATTTATTTCAGAGCTTTTGAAACACCTTTCAGAGTTTATTATCTAAAGCAATCCTCAGGGGAAAAAAACTCACTGTGGGTTTTGAAGGTGAGTGCAGACAGTAAATAGTCAAAAGTGTCAGAGGGTTCACAGCTGATGGCCCAAATGTCCTCCCTAATAAAGCATTAAATTCCATTCTGTGAGAAAACATGAACAATTGGATAACTAGAGTAGCACAGAGAGAAAAAGGTGTGGGGAGCTGTGAGGAGGTCGAGACAGGCTAACAGCTCATCAGCTTGGGGTAGGCTGGGGGCAGTTTTTCCTAAATAACTTCTGATTTTTGGTGAACACCATGAACTCTGCTTACTCCACAAACTCGATGTATTCCTGGCCACCTGAACCAATCATTTGGCTGTGGCAGGAACCACGGGGAAAAGGTGGATTTAGATGGATCAAGGAGCTCAGCAGTTACAATGTTTGAAGCTCCCATCCAAGCAGTGCTATCTGGTCCATCTGCCATGGCCTGCAGAGCTCAGAATGACTCTGGTAGTGTCCTGCCCTGTTGGTTTTCAGCAGGAAAATCTGGACCAGAAAATGTGATTCAGTAGATACCATTAATTTCTAATAAAAATTTAACAACATGCACATAACACTGTTTATTTCTAAATGAACTGCAGTCCACAGGAAATAAATCTCTCTGTAGTTTTGGGCAATTTAGTAAGAAATGTTTACACAGGCATCCAGCTCAAAAAGCACATGGGACTAACAGCCTTTGTAGATATTGGTAATCCTATTTCTGCCTAATATCAAAAAGACCAAGAAGTGAAACATGATAAAATATTGCAAATTATGTGTCCTTTTAGTGTACTGAGGCTATTTGATTAAAACAGGGGCACGTGTGCAGTGGCTCAAAGGCAGCATGTCTCAAGCCACTCCAAAAATTCTTTGTTACTAAACACAAATGTCAAGATATTTGAGCAAAAATACTTGTCAAGTTTCAGTACTATCAGATGTTTCCTTAAATAATGATTAGACTTTGGTGTAGTGATGGATATAGTCAAACAATCTTTAATTATAACTGTGTGTTTTCAGATTTCTTTAAGCACAAATACTGTGTTGTGGTGTGAACCAGTCACCAAATTAATTATTTGATGCAGAAATAGCTGCTATTTGGATTAAATTAGTCTGGTATCACAGAGACTTAGGTACCTTCTGTGAACACCAGGACCAGCCACTGTGGGCAACCAAGCTGCTTCAAGATTTCCTTCTCTCTTTTTTTTTTTGAAACATTCAGCTGGACAATGCCCCCCTGCATGGTACAATCCCCTGGAAAAGAGGGTGCAGGTAGCAGCCCCCTGTTTAGGCTGATGCAGTTCTAACAGGAGTTAGGATAAGCAAACACTGAGTTGAGAAGAAACCTCTGGTGTGATTTAGTTCCCATGGGAATGAGCAAATGCTGGTGATCACAGCTGGGAAAGCCGTGGCTCCTTCCCCTGTGCCAGCACAGCCCCACTGGGGCCTGCACCAGCCTCTGCTCTGGCACTTTGAGCTGCTCCTTTTGACAAACTGCTGTGCTGCCATCCTCTGTGGTGGCTTGTGAGATGGCCTTAATTATTTTTGAGCCCACTCTGCCAAATTCCACCCTTGGCTACGTGGCAGTGCTCCCAGAATAGCAGCAGTGACTTCAGCAGCACCCAGTGCTCAGAAACTGAGCTCATCAAAGTTGCAAATTTGGTGCAGAAATAGCTCAGCCTTTGACCTTTAACATATTCTGAGTTTGGAGCTGTAGTGTTGATTTCTTAGATGTACACAGAAGTGACCATATGGGTAGAGCAGAGTTATGTAAGATTGAAGACACAATTCCTCTTCAGACATCCTTTGCTCTGGTTGCCTTTTGGCATTACATTGAATATGTGCTTTCTGTCACAAATAGAAAAGGTAATAATCCCTCTGCAGTTCCCTAGAAAATGTTACATATACAAAACATATGGAAATGCTAGCTGAGTTGCAGAGAACATAAATGTTGGCTGGCAATGGAGCTGCATGCCTGCTAATGAGACATTTAATTCTGTCTGACATGGAAACCACTCCTAATAGTCTAGAATTATGTAATAAAATATATTTAGCTATTTGTCTTTAATGATTAAGCAAACAGAGAGCCCAGTGTATTGAAAAATAAATATGTGCCTGAGCTGTGGAGCTCAGTGCTGCCCAGGAAAGTGATGTTTGCACCAAAATACTTCTGGCAGCTGCCTGGCTGATGCCAAAGGCAATTCAAGAGTGGTTTCCACAAAGCCTTTGTTGGTTCAACCTTTAGGGTCCAACTGGCCCAGCAGTTTAGATTTGATGTCAGTTTTAATTAACCAGAGCAGCACAAAGATAAGCACAGTTTATTAACTTGCCACGAGCAGGAAGCTCTGGGTAGAGCTGTCTCAGCTGATGGCCTTGCTAGGCTTTGGAGACACACAGGCTTTTTTTAGACACTGGAGCCTGAGAACCTTGAACAACACCAGGGTAACCACCTGAGAGCATTCTCAGGCTTTAGAGTAGCCAAATTAAATAAATTCAATTATGAATTATTATTATAATTGTGATTCCTTGTTGTGAACCTGGAACCATTCATCCATGCACCTCTCACAAACGAGGCTGCAGCCAACAGCTGCTGCATCTTTGGGAGGGGAGAAGGAGGCAGAATGGAGTTTGTAGTCTGTCCTTCATCTTTTAAAGTGTTGTTAGGGGAGAGGATTAGGCAAAAATAAAAGTATGTGTTCAAGAAAAAAACAAGTTGGAAAATAAGAGCAACACAAAATAAAAGTCGAGAACAAAGGCTGCCCTGGCAAAGGACTGTTGTTAAATTTGTCATGGCTTAATTGATCAGCCACTGGATCTGGTGATGCAGAGCAGTCTATGAGGATAATCATGTGTTGTTAGAAGCTGCTTTCTGTGTCTTTTCACCATTACATAAATCAGACCTTCATGGGATAGGGAGCACTGGAAACCTGACTTTTTAATCCAAATTTTGTGCATGTCATGTACATTTAAGCATATCAGATCCTGTTTCTGGAGAGAGGTTTTACACTGGGAAACAACAGATTTTTTTGGCTTGCTGCCCCCTCCAAGGAGAGCTGATGTTTCAGTGGCTGAGAGGCAGTGATTTAATTATTCAGTTGCTTGTAGTCACCAACCTAAAACATGTGTTCTTTGCATCTGTATCCACCTGGTTGGAGAGATTTTTATTTTTAACCATAGGGTTTTGACAGGATACAGAATTTAATTTTTAAAATAAGCACTGTGTTTGAATACAAAGCTGAGGCACGCAGAAAAAGCAGCAATTACTTGTTCAAAAAGCACTGACCATTTCCTCTCAACTCCTCTCCTGTTAGTACTGAGAGAGAGAGGTGCATTTGGCAGCAGGGTATGCCTCAGGTTAAACCAGGTGAGGAAGGGATGGTGAATTCTGCTGAATCCAGAGCCTTCTTGAGCAACATCTGTGGGAGAGCCTTTGAGCAGAGGTTGTGACTCCTGTCCCCACACTGTCTCTGGGGCTTCACTTTCAAGGTTCAGCTGCAATAAAAGCTCTTGGGTGTTAAGAACAGGAATTTTGATGCCATTAAATGAAGATATTATGTTGGATAATGGCTATTAACCCTATTTTTTTATTTGCCAATTTGATTCCATAAATATTATTAGCTGTTTAAATGAATTGCCTGTATTTTACCAAAGTGGTAAGCCAGTGATTGGTAGGATAAGTAGTTGTCAGGCTACTGGAACTGAAAAGCAAATCAACCTCTTCCATTTGCAAGGTTGAGTGTACATTTTCATCAGTTTTGAAAGGCAATCACATACCAAAATTAAATTTGCAGAGAATTCTTGACTGTTGTTCACAGTGAATTGTATGGTTTTTATTACAAATGCCATTACCTGATAGACTGTTGTAACTCCATTGTTAATGGACTCTTCTTTTAAATATCCCTGCCAAACCATTTACACCATGTTTGTAAATAATAGAATAAGGACACTGCTGAATCAAACTACTGCAGTGACCTTTGCAATAGTGAACGCTGGTAATGAGTCTATTAAAAAGGTTTTTCACTGCTGAGATTTATAGAATTGTTTCTGATTCTACAGCACACATAAGTTTTTGCTTCTCAGTGAACCCAGGCTCTCAGCTGTGCCAATTGGGCTTTTATCAAAGAAAAGTTTATAAAATGTGGGAGGAAAATTCTTGAAATAGCAGTGGAGTCCAGAAAGAAGCACGAGATGCATTGTGCATGTGGACACCACATCTCTGGAAGTGTCCAAGGCCAGGCTGGAGGGGGCTTGGAGCAACCTGGGGTAGTGGAAGGGGTCCCTTCCCATGGCAGGGGGTGGAATTAAAGGTTTTTTAAGGTTCCTTCCAACCCAAATTATTCTGGGATTCTCTGACACACAGAAGAGCTGCCCCATGGCTGTAGCTGTAGAGCAGAGCAAAGGTGTTCTCCTGAATTCTCATGGACAATGATTTGTGTGCTGAATAAAAATGTGAGTTTGTTGGTGGAGAGGAAAATGTGATTGGAGTTCTGATGCTATTCTGGCTGCAGCTCTCCATGGTGATTTTCAAGGAGGAAAGGACTGTGCTCTGGAGATGCAGGTGGAAAGCCATGCTGGATCACCTTGCACCACTGAAGTGAGAAATGCTGTCATGAATCTTTGTGATGAACTGTGCAGTGCTTGTTGTAGACTAGAGATGTTTGATGTCAATGCCTTCAGGAGCTCACTGACTCAACAAATGTCCTAAGAACAAATGTCTGGAAGTGCAGTGAAGTATCATTGCTGTGTTTGTGTCCACAGCAATGAGCATTCATTTTTTTGAGCTGATTTTCCACACTGTATCCAACAGGTTTCTGTATTGAGTACAGACTACTGGAGACCACTCTGGCCTGTAGCTGGGGCCAGAAACAGGCAATAGAGAAAGAGCTATTATTTCTTTTCTCTGCCTTGTCACTTCTGAGGTGTTGCAGTCAGTTTTCTTGCACTTCTAGATCATGCCATGGTGAAAACCTGAGGCAATAAGTCCCTCCTGGGCTTAAAAATTTCCTCGTCTCTTCTGTGCTGGACACTCTCACTCTCCCAAGTGCTGCTTTCCATTGCTATTCTTAAGAATTCTGTCTTCATGTTTCAGTTGCATTTTCTTCAGGCCAAAAAAGAATCAAAACCTGTGTCACTGAGGAAATGATGAAGTCAGAACCTGAGTCCTGAACTTTCTTTCTATTGCAAATCTCTCAGTCTGTGTCGTTGGCTGTCCTTGTCAAGGCCACAGAATGATGTTATCAAAAGTTGCACAAAATGTTACACTGCTGGAAGAATGCTTTTAACAACAGAAGCAGCTATTTTTATTATTGATTTAAATAATCTTGCAAGGCTAAAAGAACATCCCATTAACAAATGGAGTCCTTCCCAAGTCCCTGCTTCACAGCCTCTTGCTGGAATCCCATTATCCCCCTTAAAGCCCTCTGCTAATTAGGCATTTGTTGGCTTATTTGTCACTTCATCACCCCTCCCATATGGATTTTGTAGAGGGTGTGGTGACTCTGAACCACCAGAAAGTCATTAAAATGTGATTTTATTTTTTTTTCTTTGTAATCCATGATGTAGTTTTGCCTTGTTCCTTCTGTCAGGGGTAGTTTAATCTTGCCCATGCAGGCTGGTGAAGCCTCTGCAGCAGATGCTCCTTTCTTCAGCATTAACTTCAGGGGGGAATAAAGGGCAGCTGCCACTTGGCTGGAGACAATTCTGATGCTTGAGGTTCTAGCTTTTCTACTTTTCACATTCTGTGCTGCTTTAGTGTGTGGGTCTGAGCTTCACATTATGGGATGGTGAGCTCTCTGCACAGAGCAGGGAGACAAAACAATTCCTGCTCCAGCTGGGCACCAAGGACAAATGATCCAAATCTCAGCCCAGGAGCGCAAACCCCGTGGGCTGGAGAGAGAAAAACGAAAAATCAGACTGCCTGGGCTAAAGCTGGGCTGGGACAATGAACTGCAAGGTGCAAATGGAGCAGAGCTGATCCCAGGGGAGACCCTGTGACCGCTTGTCCATTTTTTGTCCATTTTGGGTTCTTCTTGGGTGTAGCCTTCATAAGGTATCAATTCTGGGTTGTGAGCATCTTTCAGGGTCTGTGGATCACCACGATTCAGGCTTTGGACAGCATTTGTAAGAGGAGTGTGGTTTGATACCAAAGCACTCGTGTCTGTGGGCAGCAGTGTACACACTGAAATGCAGCAGTCATGCATGGCTCAGTCATTCCATGGCTCAGGCCGTGCCATCAGTGGAAAAGTCTGCAGCTGGCATTTATAGACCTGTGGGAAACCTGCTTTTCCTCATTCTGAGCATGGTCCCACAATTCTTTGGTTTTATGTATAAAGCAAAGGCTGTGACCGTGTTCACAGGGGTCCCAGGATGAGGGAAGAGATGAGAAAGTTGACTCCATGGTTCAGAAGGCTGATTTATTATTTTATTATATATATTATATTAAAAACTATACTAAAAGAACAAAAGAAAGGATTTCATCAGAAGGGTTAGCTAAGAATAGAAAAGGAATGAATAACAAAGGTTTGATTCTGACTGAGACAGTCTGGACAGCTGGGCTGGGATTGGCCATTAATGAGAAACAACCAGGTGAGACCAATCCCAGACCCACCTGCTGCATCCCACAGCAGCAGAGAATCATTGTTTGCATTTTGTTCCTGAGGCCTCTCAGCTTCTCAGGAGGAAAAAAATCCTAAGGAAAGGATTTTTCATAAAACATGTCAGTGACAAAAGGCATTGCAAGCTTCTCCCCTCCCAAGGCCTTTTGGAAATGGGCAAAGCAGAGCCCCTTTTGCACTCATCTCAGGGAGGACTGGGAAACTGTTTATGTCACAGTCTTTATTTTAAATATCTACAGCAAATATTTGAGGTAATATGAGACCAGTCTCATTCTGAGAAGATTTTTCTTACAGAAATCCCCCAAAATCATACTTCTTTTCAGAACATTCATTTCCAGAAGAAAAACTTTTTACAAATAGTAGACTGTCACTTTAAAAGATTCTTTCCTATTATCCAACAATTTCCCAAGTGAATGAATTGTCCTCATGAATGATACTGAACTCAACCTGCCATTTATATTCATACTTATCAGCAAATCAAGCAATTTCATAGCTAAATTAATTCAGTATGACTCACATTTAAGAATTAAACCCCATGGGTTTGATTTTGCCCTAATACATGGAAAAGGGATGTGCTTATGAGATTTAGAATTTCTGGGTTTGTACAAACGCTGCTGCCTGTAGTACATCAGTGAGGGGAAGAGATTTCTGAGCCTTTTTCCAGTGCTATGCACAAAAATGGATGTAAAAATGTGGGAAGTGTGCAGCAGGTAGGTATTCATAAATTTCATAAAATAAGAACTACAAATTAACTTACAGAATCTTAAAGTGCATGGAAATATTCATTTATTTTCCCCAGCACAATGTATAATCAAACTCCAGAGCTCATTGACAGAGCCTTACTCCTGACTCAACAAAAATGATGAGGCAAAGATCATTCTGTGGCTAATTAATAAATGGGGTTAATGCAGCTCTTGACTTCAAAAAAAAAAAACCAACAACTTTCTATTACTGATTATCAGAAGATTGGAATGGTAAATTCTGCTTCACAGCACCCTGTGAAGAATTCTTGTATTCTGCTTAAAGTGGCTGCTTTGCCACTGCTGGAAACCTACTGTGGAGGTAGATGGACTTTTGTTTTATTTCCACAAGCATGTTTTGTCATACTTTACATATGGAATGTTCAGGGTCTGTTCTGTGGCCTTCAGAGTGACTTCAGGGTAGTTCAGAGACCCCTTGCTCTGATCTGTGCTTCTGCAGCCATCCCTGTGATAAAGGTGTGAAAAATGGGTATTTTATGATTGGCTTTTTGCAAATATTAAAATGAATATTATCTGTGTTGTGCTAGAAATGTGTATTAATTCTCTTAAGTAGTGTGTTAAATATAGTTTTAGGTTATAAAAAAAATGTTAAAATAGAAACTATGCTATGTGAGATACTTTTTCTAAAGAAAGGACTCGCAGTGAGACAGCAGCCACAGGACACCTGAATCTTTCAGAGAAAAAGAATTTATTGCTCTCTTATCAGAAGAAGTGAACTTGAGGAAGAAGCTGACACTGCCCAGACAGAATCCTGTGTTTGAATGGAATTGATGCATCATGGATGAGGTGTATGAATATGCAACAGGCTGTTGCTTTTAAGGGTTAATCCTCTGTTAATGTGGGGCCTTTTTCAGGCTTGTGCTGCCCAGAAAGAGGTACCCAGACCTGTCCATACCTCTTTGTTTCTATTGTCTCATATTGTCCTAATCCCAATTGTCCAAATTATTATTACTCTAATTGTATTACTATTTTTATAACTACTTTATTACTATTAAGCCTTTAAAATTTTAAAAAACAAGTGATTGGTGTTTTTCACAAAGGGATGGCTAAAGGGAAAGGATCCCATGCTCTGGCTTAGTGTATGAGGTAGTGAAGTGACCCTAGTCCTGTCCCCTGGGAATGGGACACTGGGAAAGGGTCAGAGCACTCCTGCAAAGCAAAGCCTTGCCTCACAAATCCTCTCCTACCAGGAGGGATCAGGAGCACTGAGTTAGTTTGTACCACAGCAGGTGCCTGGAGCATGAGAGACAAAGGATCTCACTGGAAATGAGAGGTTTTGGACTGAATAAAAGGGAAAAAAATATGAGGGTAGTCAAGCAGTGGAGGAGGTTTTCCAGAGGAGATGGACACTCCTCTGGGGAGGGGTGGAAGACTCCATGGTAAGCTCAGGGCTGATCCTGCTTTGAGCAGGGGCTTGGCCTGAGGCCCCTTCAGCCCAGATTATGCCATGTTGCTTTGTTCTGCCTTAACAAGGACAGGTGTCAGACTCACTTTCCGGGAGATAGAGTTGTTCTTTGGCCACAAACACACCAGTGTCTGAAAACAGGCTGGTGCACCTGCTGGAAACCTGCATCGTTGTCTCAGGAGGAGTCTGCTCTTTAAAACAACACCCTACACCTGGGTTGGGTGCTCAGCCTTTTAGAAGCCTCATTTTGCAGTGGAGCATTTTGACAGCTTCTTTTTCAAGTCTTTCCTGGTTGCTGTAATTTGACTTTTGAAGCAGCTCAGCTCTTGAAAGCCAGCAGTGAGACAGCACCAGCCCAGGTCTGCCGGGCCTCGCTCCTTCAGCTGTCATTTGTCAGAGCACACTGGTGTAAACTTAATGAACAATGTGCAAAGCCATTAAAAACTCAATTACAGCCCTCTCTTTCCTGCAGACGTGAGAGAAGGCAAACATAAAGTGCTGATGTGTAAACACAATAGCCACCATCTGCTGCAGAGCGCCGCTTCGGCTCCGCGAGCGGGAGCTGGGCTGCAGATGCATCAATAATAGGACGCTTATCAAGGCATCATTATCCACCAAGCAGGGGAAAAATTGAAATTTATGGCCAGCTAGAGAGCACTTCATGGTTTAATTCCCCAATTTTCAGTGGTATGTTTAATAACTAGGAGAGAGTGGCGTTTTATGTTCCTGCCGTTGGAAAGGATTTTTGAAAATGAATTTATTTACAGTCGCCCTGTCCTCCTTGCTTCTGACTGATCTGAGCATAACACATTCATTTCTACATAGTCAGGATAAAACCAGCAAGATATTAATTAATTTAACCTGTTGATGCAAGAACACCATGTTTAATTGACCTTATGCTCAATTTGCTTGAATGAACTTATACTTTTCTGTCAAATAAGCATAAAAAAGAACTTGTATCCAGCACAGATAATTTTTTCCTCCAAATTTAATTTTTTTTCAGTTTAGTGTAGTGTTGGAAACTTGAACTTTTGTAAGAAAGTACAAAACAATGAAACTCAATGATATTTTTTGTTTCTTTTTTCCCCAATTGGATATGCAACAGTCTAAACAAGAATTTCTCCAAGATGTATTTTCTTTTATTCATATTCTTGCCTGGAGACATTCGGGAGGCTTTCAGTCATCTATTAGTCAATAATTTCCATTTGTGACATGTTAATTCATTCCTTAGTCCTTTGTATGAGTGGAAAGTGTGACAAGTGATTTGTTGGTGCCAGAGCAGGTTTTATCTCTTTTATTTGCACATACAGGCCTATAAATTGAGAATAAGTCCCATCAGCTTCAGCTCTGTGCTCAGCCTAAAGAAGGCTGTCAGACCTTAAATCACAATATGTCAATTTTCATTAAGGATAATGAGGAAAACCACATTTGTCTTTAAAAAGCTTGCTTGTCTTTTATTTCTTTTCTCCTGGTGGGAGCTGTTTTCATGATCTCTCACCTACTCCTAGATGATGGATCTTGCCCACACAAGTTTCATAGATAAATTTGGAAATTTGGAAATAGGACAGTGGGTCTCAGCTGTTGATCTTGGAGCATGGAGAGCAACTTTGGGAAGGCCTTGGAGGATGGGATACCTGTTCAAGTTCACACTGTAAAAATAAAATAAAATAAAATAAAGTCTATTTGGGGTCAATTCATAGGATATAGGGTATCATTTATTCACAGTTGAAATTTATCTTAAATATTATTATATTTATATATTTATAATAAATAACATACATACATACATATACATATATATATATATATATATATATATATATATATATATATATATATATATATATATATATATATATATATGTTATATATTATTGATATCAGTGATTACCTTGATGGAATTACAAGTTGTCAGCCCCTAGGATGGCCAGGCTTGAGGTTTTTCTCTGGATCCTGTGGGGTGAGCTGTGCCTGGGGTACCCCAGGGAAGGGTTTGAGGGGGAAGCTGCCCCTCCAAGGCTCTGCAGAAAGAAAGGACTGTGGCAGAGTTCCTAGGGAATAAATCCCTTTAAACAAGGCTCTTTTCTCTGCAGAGATGCCTCTGTAAGTGTTATTTTTAGTCTTTTCTATTTCCATAAAATAATACCTCTTTTCAGGACTTTTCTTGAGAAAGTTGTGTTTCTTATAGGATTTCCTCCTGTATCTCTACACACATTGAATTAAACAAAATCAGATGGTATAAATAGGAAGCTGGGAATAATTTATCCATGACAATTGTTTGCAAGGTGATTTTTTTAGTAATTAGGACATATTATTTTGATGAGTGCTTTTTGGTGGATAGGTATTCTTCTTGTTGGTGTTGTCAGTTGCTGGATTCGGGTTCCCCACTCTCCCCAGAACTGTCAGCACTTGCACAAAAGGCCATGAATAGCTTGTGATTCATTATTTTGTGGGTGGCAAAAAATAAAATTGTAATTATTGCTTGGAACTTTTTTATAAAAGCTGATGTTTTTTCTCGCAGAGGAAAGCTTGTTATTTTTATATATGGATCTGTAAAAGTGAAATACTCCCTAACTTTTGCTGTCATTGAAGCACTTACCTCCCCCAGTGCAGTTCAGGGCTGCGTTGTGTCAGACACAGCACAGACCAGAGCAGCTCTTTAGGGCAGGATAATCTACATACTGTCCAAATTAAAAAGAGAAAAGTTGAGAGGCATGCCCAGAAGTGGAATGCTGTGCCAGGTGCAGTCAATTATGGTGTAAAAATCCCTTTTCCTGGGTGCCTCCCGGTGTGGGAGGCACTTGGTCCAAATCCTTGTGAATGCACAGGAGCTCTGCTGTTCTTGGAGTGATTCTGGGCTGCACCTGCCTCCTCCAGGGTGGCATCTGGCACGGGGAGAACTTGTCTGCACTGTTCTCCAGTGGCTCTGAACTGCTTCAGGCAGAGCATTTCACAGCAGCTGCTGCACTCCTGCAGACCATGGCGCCCTTACTCTGCAGTTTTACAGGGTCCTCCCTCCCAAATTCTCTGCACAAAAGTGGGTCTTGCAACTCTGTACTGACAGAGATCCTGGAATCCCACAGTGGGTTGGCTTGGAAGGGACCTTAAAGCCAAATCAGTGCCACCCCTGCCATGGCAGGGACACCTCCCACTGTCCCAGGCTGCTCCCAGCCCTGTCCAGCCTGGCCTTGGGCACTGCCAGGGATCCAGGGGCAGCCACAGCTGCTCTGGGCACCCTGTGCCAGGGCCTGCCCACCCTCACAGGGAGCAATTCCTTCCCAGTTTCCAATCGAAATCTCCCCTCCTTCAGCTTAAAGCCATTCCCTGTGTCCTGTCCCTCCATGCCTTGTCCCAAGGCACTCTCCAGCCCTCCTGGAGCCCCTTTAGGCACTGGAAGGTGCTCTGAGGTCTCTCTGGAACCTTCTCTCCTCCAGGCGAGCCCCCCAGCTCTCCCAGCCTGGCTCAGAGCAGAGGGGCTCCAGCCCTGGTGGATCTGTGTCACACTCAGCCTGCCCAAGCCTGGCTGGGTCAGGTTCCCTGTGCTCCCTCTCCAGGCCTGCTGGCACCTGTGGGTGCTGATCTAAATGTTCTCAGCTCACAGGAACTGCACCCAAATTTCAGTTTCTCAAAAGTTTAGTTTAGATGAGTAGATTTTTCAGAGTAGTGTGTGTACATTACATGCTGAAGAAGAGGATTTTATGGCTGACTGGGAGCAGAGCAAGGGGCATTTGTCAGGATCCTAAGTTTTAGACTGAAACCAGAAAGTTTGGATTCAGCTCTAACATTTCTCCAGGTTCTTTCTGAAAATCTGGAATTTTTTGAATTGGGACCATTTTATTTTTTGTTTTTCCTTCATTTCCTCTGAAAGGCAGCATTGCCAGAGACCATCTTGCCTATAAATTTTCTTAGAGTCTCTTCCTTTTCCTGTGCTTGCATTGCACTGGAATTTTCCAAGGTCTTTAGAGTGTATAACTTTAATAATTTTTTTTTTTTTTAAGGATTGACTTCCTCCTGTTGGTCCTTTTCAAAATGAATATATATCATATAAACACAGGGGGAAAAAAATCTTCTGATAGAAAGTTGCTTGTAGCTGTTATAAATTCATAATATATGACTGTTCAGAGCACAGAATTGTTTCAGAGGTTTGCCTGGCTCACCTGAGTCACCAGCTATGGCGAGGAAAAAGGAAAGTCAGTAGGTCAGGAGTGAGACAGGGCTTTTCAAACTCAATCTTCTGTGAACTGCAAGAGGCCAGCAGACAAACACATCTGCAGTGTGGCTTGGCAGCAGCATCAGAGCCAGCAGTGTCAAGAGGGCTGTGTTTGATTAAAAATTATCATGCCTGGCTGCTGACACACAGATTCCCCCTGCCCCATCCCAGTGTTTTCTTTAGCCCTTTCTGAGTGTGTCTGCACCCACATAAAGGAGATCCTGTAACCAGAACTGAATCAAATAACTCTCATCATGTTCTCCCTTATTGCTGACATTTGTCACCTTGATGCATCTGTGAGGAGATGAGTGGAGACACAATGTGCTATAAAATAACTGCTTGATGAATCCAACTGTGAGTTCAACATCGAGTGCCATGGTAAATATGATGCTGACTTCCAGGTTAACAAACTCATAAATTGCCTCAGTATACATTTCCCTCCCTAAATTCAGCCTACCCTTCCCTCCCACCAGAATTATTGTCCTGTTGTATTATTACAAGGAAAGATGTTGCTGTTATGTTGACAGCCCTCACTTGGTTGGGCTCTGAAAATTGGGCTTTTCTCAACATGACCTTCAGATACTCAGATGCCAGGGTTCACAAATATGGACTGGAATTTAGGGTGTTGGTTGATGCAAGCAAATATCAGCTGAGAGCTTGCTCTGTTGTAGTTTTTGTGTTGAATCATAGAATTGTTAAGGTTGGAAATTACTTTTATAGATCATCAAATCCAGCCATCGACCCAACACCACTAAACCACACCCTCAAACACCACATACACACATTCCTTGAAAACTTCCAGCAATGGTTGCTCCTCAGTCCTTTCCAACACTTCCTATGAAGATTTTTTCCCCCTAATATCCAATCTAAACCTCCCCTGCTGCAACTTGGGGCTGTTTCCTCTCATCCCATCACTTGTTACCTGGTACTGAATGTGCCCTTGGGGCATGGTGTGCAGCAGGAGAACCTGGTTGTTGCTTGAAGTGGGAATGTGCTTTTGTTTAGAGTGACTGTGTGATCACAAGGTGATAAAACAATACAAGCAAGCCATTTCTATTTGGATTTGCAAGTTATTTAATTAAAGTGGTTCTAGCTAGCCCTGAATCTACTGGTGTATGTACCCTGCAATTTTAATATCCTTTCTCTCCCTAACAACTGGCCCCAAACAGCTGCTTCCTTCAGAGGAAACTTTGGTTTGTGGCTCACGAGGGACCCGCTGGCTTTTCCAACGGAGCTGTTTATGCCAAAAATCCAAGCATGCAAACCCACTCCTTGTTCTCATTTTCCTTTGCCCTGCAGGCTCCTTCATGATGGTAAACAGCTCTGGGAGAGCATCAGGGCAGAAAGCTCACCTGCTGCTGCCCACTCTGAAGGAGAATGACACCCACTGCATCGACTTCCACTATTACCTGTCCAGCCGCGACCGCTCCAGCCCCGGCTCCCTCAACGTCTACGTCAAGGTCAACGGGGGCCCCCAGGGCAACCCCATCTGGAACGTGTCAGGAGTGGTGACTGAAGGCTGGGTGAAGGCAGAGCTGGCCATCAGCACCTTCTGGCCACATTTCTATCAGGTAGGGGTTTGTAATATTTTTCCCTTTCTCCCCTTTGGATGTGCATTGTTAGTTTTGAAAATTGTCACCTCCCTCGCTGAATTTTTCTCCCAGAATAAATTCACCTATAGTGGATATATAAGCAGCTTGACATATTTCTTTCCTCCTCACTTTTTTCTTTCGTTGTTGGCAAGCCACAGACTGATGGATGGGAGGCAATTATTGACAAGGCCCACTTGTTCATGGTGAAATTGCCACTTGTGTTGGCACTTTCCATGGCACTGTGTAACTGCAAACAAAACAGTTTCTGGATGTGTATCTGTACTCTGCATAAATCTCCCTGGATTATTTTTGGACCTTGGTTGGTTCCATAAGAAGGAACATTTTTTGATTTGGCTTTGTATCTTGTGCCCATACAAGGAGTAAAAGGACATAAGGTACTAATAAATTCTTGTACCATACATGGATATTCTTCACTAGATCCTCAGCTCCTCCTCTTTCTAGCACAGCTTTATTTATTCTGTTAGAAGATAATTTTTTTTTAGAAAAGGACAAAGCCAAGGAAAGTAATGGCTATGCTATTTTTTTGGTTACATTAGTTTCACATCAACTTATTAGTTGTCTTCTTCAAACTTCATGGGGCGACTTTGCAGCCATTGTTTTAATTTCAGCTAGATAATTCACACTCAATGGACTCACATACTGCTTTTTACTGGTTGGAGGGGCACTTTTTTCTTGTTTTATTTTCAAGACACACACCAAAAAAAAAAAGAAAAGAAAGCCTGGGAGGTAATTGCATCCTAAACCTTGCAGGAGATTTGATGTCCATGTGATACTAATAAAAGCCATGAGTAAGACAGGCACTGGGATAGAATGAACTATGAAAAGGCAGCAAATAGTCTGTGTATAAAAACCAGCAGGTAGAAAAGCCTCTCTTTTTCTTGCTTCTAATAACTGGGTAGGAGGTCTGTAAAATCTGAGCTGGAGGAAGATGCTTTAATGTTCTGCCTCAGAAAGAGTTGTGGCTACCAGCAGAATCCACGGAGTGCACCAGGCGGGTGAGAGAGAAGGATAAAGAGATGCAAATGTGTGGAAAATGGTGCTTTAAGGGCAGTGCACAACTTGTGACTGTTCTGAAGGCACACTGGAGTGCTCCTGCTCCATTCATATTAACATGATCCTGGGCATGAAGCAGAATTTGCTTCATCCTTGGTGCTCCACAGAGATAACAGAAATGATCTTTCACCCAGAAAATCGCTGCTTGAAAAACCTGAAAAAGGCAGTCTGATCTCACACTAAGAGGGATCCTGCTCTCAGATATATCAATAGGAGGCTTCCTGAGCCTCACTTAGGTCTTTTACAAGTACTTTGGCAGGTCAAGTTTGCTTTTCTTGAGCAAAAGAATCCTTTAAATCCAACAAGAATTTTCTACTGAAGCACAAACCTGAATGGATTGCAAGGCAGCAGTACCTGCCCAGGAGTAGTTCTTTCCTAGAAAATGCAAGGGCCTTCTTTTTAAATTTGTGATGAGTGAGAGTGATGGTTCCTTCTGGTCATCCTTGTATTTTTGTTCCTTAAGCATGGCTTTTAAAATTTGAGATCTGTCCTGGACATTTTGGGGGTCTAGTAGATTTCAGCCTCTGGCTTTATAAATCATCTTGCTGGTGGTCTGTAGTCCTGTGAGTTTCTACATTTAAGCAAGGTTTAAGAAAAAGTAAAAACAAGAAAAAAAGAGAACTTGAAGCTTCAAAAATTGAAGAGGAAAATTATTGGTATTTGCCAGCCTAAAGTAACACTTCTGCCTAAATAAGTCCAGAGGTGGGAGGATGACAAAACTTGGGTGTGCTGCTGCCTGAGAAGTGTCTTGTTTTTCACACTCATGATCTAGAATGTGCCATTCCAGTGTTATTTAATAAAATCCTAGGAGGGCTTGGGTTGGAAGGGACCCAAAGATCATCTCATTCCATCCTCTGCCATGGGCAGGGACACCTTCCACTGTCCCAGGCTGCTCCAAACCCTGTCCAGCCTGGCCTTGGGCACTTCCAGGGATCCAGGGACAGCCCCAGCTGCTCTGGGCACCCTGTGCCAGGGCCTGCCCACCCTCACACTTGCCATTTCTTTGTCAGCTTTAAATCAAAATTGCATTCCTGGAGAACTGTCTGCACACAAGAAGCCTGACAGCTTGTTCTATATTTTGAAAAGACCATACAAAACTAACATTTTCCCTAAATACTGAACTCTGCATCAGGCAAAATGTCAATGATCCTCCTAATGCACAGAAACCACACCATCCTGGACTGGGCAGGGCACCAAAAATTCAGCCAGGCAGAACAATCTGAAGCTCTCTGCCCTGGTCTGAGGCTTTGTCAAGTGCTTTGAACTTTGGGGATGTGGCTAGTGGAAAACTGGTGTCCAAAGCAGCTGCCAGAGGTCGTGTTTAAGTCTGTGCAAGTGTCATAGGAGTCATCTGGCTGCAGAAGCACTTAGCTGAGATAGAAACATGGGGAGATTTATCATGTCTACCCTGGAGTTACTTGTACTTGGATTCTCAGCTGCAAATGTTTTCCAGCGTAGCGAGCAAAAGCTCTAATGGTTCTTGGAGAAAGGTAATACGTGTAATCTTGAATTACTGCTTGCCATGAGGATGAACTCAGTCCCAGAATGCACCAAGGGCAGCACTAGAGCCTGCCAGGAAGGTGTTTTTTTGATGTATAGCAAGGAATGTTATTGATCCATGCCTGGAGAAAAGTGTTGTAGCACAACAGATGAGCTGGGCAAGGCTGCTAACACAGACATTGTTGGTAAATCACAGCTGCAACGGGGGCTTGTGCAGTGGGAGGGAAACATGAAATGGCTTCGGGTTTGCAGAGCTCAGGAGCATTTAAGAGTGCTCTTTTCAGAGTGAAGGTTTGTGTTTTGTCAACTGTATTAATTTCTGTGGAGTTCTTTAAATGCAAAGCATTATTAATTGCAAAGCATTGCCTGTCTCAACCATCATGCTGCATTTCCAACTGAATTGAAAAGGACATGAGGGACACTGAGCATGAGATTTGCAGAAATGGGCACCATGAACATTTATTCCTGCCTTTGTCCCATGCTGGGTCTCAGCTCCCAGTTTTTAGGAACACCTGGGTGCTTCCATGCTTCTCTCTTTGATAGGGATAAGATGCTTCAAAATACACAAAAAGACAATAATGTGTAACTTTGAGCTGGGAAAGGGCTGGGAATATCTGAGTGTAAAGCAGAACAGAATGAAATAGTCAAACAATATTGCTTGAATTGAGAGGAGTCCTCTACCCAGAGGATTCTGCACCAGTGGACAGGGATTTTTTAGAGGCTGAGTTGGTTGTTATTAAGTCAGACTGTGCTGTATTAAAGACCCTGCACATGCTGGTAATTAACCAAAGCCAATTCTCTCTGTGTTGGTGCTTACTTTTGCCATCCACTCATACCTGATACCAGTGCCTTGGAGAACTTATCAAGTTCTTGACTTGCAGATAATTGAGAGTTACTTTGTTGTGGCTTATGACTTTTCACAAGTGTAAAACTAAAATAAGATTTTGTAGCTGAAATGTTGCACTTGAATTCAGGTCTGAAGGGAGTTGCACTAGAGCCTTGCATGACCTTCCCAGTCAATGTAATTTTTATCATGAATGATATTTAATTGCTAAAGTAATTATAATTTCCACGCTAAAGACTCCTGTTTTATACTCTTTGTTTTTACAGTCCCTAAAAAGCCTGTCAAGGACCTTGATAACATAAAACACTTGCTAATGGTTTTTGGATTATTTTATCTTCCAGTGGTTTTCTTCTTCCTAGTATTTCCTGGGCAGCCCAATTGCTGTCCAGTCCCCTCTGGAGGAGAACTTTGTTTCTGCATTTTATTAGCTCCTGAGCTTTTCTTAGCTTGTCTTTGCCTGGTTTTATGCCTTTTTTTCCTTATGGATGTATTTCAGGAGATCTCACATCTGACTGTGTTTTGAATTGGAGGAAGAGATCTTAGGAAGTCATGAAAACATAAGAAATCATGTTCTGGAAGCCCAAACGCAAAGAGAAATGAACAGTAGCAATTCTGTGGTTAGAAAGGATATTTTTGGTCTATTTTTAATCCAGGGCAATATTTGGACAGTTGAACCTTTTACTGTAATAAATCTTTTGATGAAGGAGATAAAGAAGAGGCTGAACAGTGACAGGCTGGGAATGCCAGCTCTTATTGAGAACAACAAGAACAGTTGAAAACTGGTTTTAAGTAGTTAACTCTGTGTTCTAGTAGTGAATTTTAGAAGTTACTAATGACTGGAATGCATGGTCACTGATTCAGGAAAAGAATTCCTTCTCATGTAGTGCTTTCTCCAATTTTCCAAGGCATACTGAGAACAAGGTATCAAATTTATTTTCCACTTAATGATCTTTTTTGCTTTTCCAAATCAGAGATGCACAGATTGTTTTTAATCCTCTTGAACCTTGCTCTAATCCTTTGTTCTGCTTCCCCTCCAGATTTGGTGCTGCATTCACACACTGAATTGCCCTGGTATCCCTTCATTGTTAATAAAATGCCTTGAATGACTCAGACTTGGAATGACAGCAGAATGTGGCGACTGCTGAAATTACTGATGCAAATGTTCTTTCTCAGAATTCTTTTTCTTTTGTATTTCAGGTGATATTTGAATCTGTCTCTTTGAAAGGACACCCTGGGTACATAGCTGTGGATGAAGTCAGAGTCCTCGCCCATCCCTGCAGTGAGCACTCTTGATTTTTCTGACTCTACCAGTGTGGTGTAGGCCCCAGTTTGTGTCTAAAGGAGAGATTGACCCAGCTGGGTCAGCACTAAAATGTCTTTTCTCCCTCCAAGGCCCCTAAGGACAGTCAGCCTTGCTTAATTACCTACTTTGCAAGTTGTACAAAAGGCCAAGCTGCTCTCAGTTTATGGCTAGTGGAATTCTATCTTCTTTACTTGCTAATAAACTGATGGTTTTATTGTTTCTTAATCTTATTGCAGAAGCAAACAATCTAAAAAGCATCTCGTAATTACTAGTGTGGTTACCTTCTGAAAAGAACAACCAAACAAATTATTTCAGTGTTTCCTTGGTAAGAGGCCTGTCCCAAAGGTTGGTTTCAGCATATTAGATCTGCTCAGAAAGCTGTGCAGAGATTAGAAATTAATCTTATTCAGACTCTGCACTTATACAGGAGTAGAAACTAATGCAGGTTCATTACACTGTTCAAAAATGTTAGTGCTGCATTTCTTCTATTGCAGGCACAACAATAAGCTGAGGTTTATTTACTTTTTTATGTTTAAAGAAACATTGTGCCTCAGTCTTTGAGCCTAAACTTGTTTGGTTCCTTTACCCACCTTCAGTGGGGCTTGAGGACATGGTATATTTTAATGTACAGTTACATGTAAAGATCTTTTTTAACAGCCCTTCCTTCTGGCTCGTGGTTTCAGTAAGTCAGTGACAGCTGCTCACAAATAAAATGATGGACCTTATAGATGGAGTGGAATCAACTGGTTTTGCTGTGATCAGAATGCCAAAAAACATCTGCCATTCAATGTGACAGACATGGTTCTTCTCAAGTTTAACAGGACATTTCTGATAACTGCAGTATGCTTAATTGCTGCTTAAGTAAATTATATTTGCATTTACCATGTGCTCATTGCTCAGGCCTTTGGGTGCATTTACTTCATTAAGGAATACTTACAGTCTGTATTAACCAGATGTTGCTGATATCTGGCAGCATCCAGACAAATCCCCAAATGGTCTGTGCCTTCCACAGTGTGTTGGGTGATTGCTGGTCCCTTCACTGGGATAGAGGCCACTAAACAAACCCTGGGGCAGAGCCTCTACAGAAAAATGAGGGGATTTAAAGCAGTTAGGCAGGATGCTGTGTTGTATCCCTGCTTAATTAAGAAAACTGATTTTGAATCCATTTCTTCAAGTATATACAGGTCCTTGTCAAAATTAAATGTATTCTTGGTGACTCAGCAACCAAATGTTTGAGACAGAGGTGGTTGGTTGGGGTTTTTTCAATGTGTTTGCAACCCCCAGCAAGCAGAGCTCATTGCAAGCTGAAGTTCTCTGCAGTCTCTGTAAATGCTGCTCCTGTCTGGCTCCCAGTGCTGCTCTTGTTGTGCAGCAGTGTCAGTCACCAGGGTGAACATCACCCACATGTTCCCTTCCCTTGCAGAGCCTTTGCCCCTCAGATTCCTTTTACAATTGTTGTAAATCAAAACATGGGGACTCTGAAGCTCCTGGTGACCCTGGAGGTTCCTGAAATCATTGCTCTCATTTCTTCATTTCTGCTTTACCTTCACAGATGACAAAGGCAGGCAAACCAAAGTCAGCAAAAAGCAGTGAAATGCCCCTAATGACACAGTAATACAGAAAAATAAAAGTATTGCTGGTGCTGCCTCTTGCTTTCCTTTGTCCTGTGAAGCAATACACTGGAATATCCATTTTTTTAATGCTGAAAACTCATTGGCTCTGTGTGCATGAGCCTTGCCATCACAGCACAGCCCATGCCCCAGGAGCTGGGCAGACCCAAGGACCAGGATGTTGGCATTGGAGGGACTCTACAACTTTGTAGCTGAATTACAGCTGCACACTTTAGACTGCTGGCACAAATATGAAAATCATCCTGAAATACCCTGTAGACCGTTCTGACTGTCACCCAGAGGGAGTTTGCCTGTAAACCTTGATGCAAACCCCAGAAAGCAGGATGGTACAGAGTCCCTGTCCTTCAGGAGTGTCAGTGAGCTGTGCTGGATGGGGCACAGGAGCAGATAAAAACATTTGACATGGTGTATGAGCACGTGTTCTCTGTTCACATGTCAAACACTTGTACATCAAGTTTCAGCCATGCATGGCCACAGATGCCCACTTCCCTTTAAAGCTGTTTCCTCCAACAGAGGAGAGGTTATATTGTCCTCTAAAATTATGTATTTCAGTGTCTAATCATACTAGAAAATGTGCAGATATTGTTGAGAAACGCTGACCTTTTTAGGTGTTTTTTCAGAGTATCATACTAAAATTTTTCAAATGATGCACAAACCTTTTTCTGCAGGAAAATAGTTCACTTAAAGGTGTTGCATTCGCTGCTGTAATCTTGTTTATACTTTTAGTTAAAAAGAGACCTAACTCAGTCTGATATTTAATCAGAAAGATAATCCTCTCATCTAGTTTCTTTGTGGAAAAAAATGATGTCTGCATTTTTAATATCACTGATTTAATTTGAACTAATGCTGAATTTAGTGTCAGCAAAACATTGATATCAGTGATCTTAAACTAAGCCAGTGATACAATACTGCCAGTTAAATGAATATTTCATTTCATATCTGATTTGATATTGATGATGCATTATTCTAAAGGTCTAGGACATATTTGATAGTCAAGAAAAGAAAAAGAATAAAAGACTCTTGTGAGAATGGGGTTTGGGTCAGTCATGCTTGACAAGCACAAAAGCATTTGACTTTTTTTGACCTTTTTAGAAACACAGTTTTCAGAAAAGAAGAGATGACTCAATTACTCTTTATAGCAGGCATTAAGAAATTGTGCCAGTGACCATGAACTTGTGATTTGATCCAAATCTGTATTTTCAGAGGTTCCAGACCTCTCTGAGATCCCTCAGGTCACCTTTTCCCATCTCCATCCCCACTTCTCCCTGCAAGGAGCAGTTCAACACCCAAGGGCAGCTTTGTTTTGCAAAGCCACTTCTGCATAGGCTTTGCTGGGTGTTTGGGTGGGTGCACCAGGGGGTGGTTCCTGCCTGGCTCTACCCCTGCCATCCTCTGCCTCTTTTGTCAGGAAAAGCCCCCCATTTCCTGCGGCTGCAGAACGTGGAGGTGAACGTGGGGCAGAACGCCACCTTCCAGTGCATCGCCGGGGGGAAGTGGTCACAGCACGACAAGCTCTGGCTCCAGGTAAAGCAGTGGCTTTTTGTGGTCCATCTGGGGCTTTCTGTGCTTTTGCAAGTGAAATAAATAGCTAGAGAAAGATTGGTGGTGAGGCAAAATCTTCTCATCAAGCTGCTTTGAAGAGCTGCCGTAAGTCGCTTATAGGTGAGAGTTGAGGTGACAAAGTATGGAATTAGGAGACAGAAAAAGGGAAAAATGGCCAGGGACAGCAAAATTCTGGTTTCAAACAAATGCCCATGTACCTGTAAACACTCAACCATAAAGCAGAAGAGGGAGGAAGTGGAACAGTTCTCTTCTGCTTTATTATGCCATGTGCTTTCCTTTCACCCTAAAAATGTTCTCAGCCTGGAGTCAGGGACAATTGTTAAGAAGGAAATCTCCAAGGCCTGAAATTGCTTACCTGGGTGGGTAAAATAGGCAAACCCAGTTTGCACCCTGTACCTCTTGCTCCCAGTTTCCCTTGGCTGCACTGACAGCAGATTTGGTCTTGCTCCTTTTAGTCACTCACTGAAAGACCAAAACATCCCTCCCTGGATGTTTTACTTGCAGCCTACTGATCCAACTGGGTCCTGCTTTTGTGGTGGGTGCAGCAAAAACCTTGGGAATTCACTGTCAGTTTTTCAATTGACATCAACCCCAATATCAGCACATGGGGTGTGTGCTTCCCACTGAAGGACACAATAAATTCTCCTGCCCCTTGATTTTCTCTGATACATGGACTCCCAGCATTTCCATTCCAGAAGCTTTTAAAATCATTGAGTTCCTAAATGTTTAATTCCTAAACAGGTCAGGAGGATCCTTGTTGCATGTACACAAGGCCAACATAATTTGGAGAACACTAAAGCCAGTCCAAAAGTTTTATTCTCAGCTTGGAATGATGTGCCAGAGGGTTTGATCACCCCATAGTTGTAACATCTGGGGCAGATAGGAAGGGCCTTTGCAGTCAAATAATTACCAGACTTTATCCAATTTTATAATTGACTTCAGGCATTTTAATAACATTTAAAACTAACATTTTCAAATCTAGCTTAAATCAAGGAATTGGCTTATCTAATCACAAAAATTAAAAATAGTACTGGGAAAAAGGCTTAAGTTGGTGAGACATGTAGTTGGCATTATATAAAAATGATTTTATATTCAGTGACTATGTTCTCATCATGGCTGTACTTCTAAAAATTACATTTTTAACCTAAATTTATTTACCTGTGGTGTATGTCTAGCACCCACTGAGATATATTTTTAACTTATTTTCTCTTTTCTGGGTTCTTTCATTAAAATATTTTCCCAGTTACAATTAGATGTGTGTGAAAACAATTCTGACCTGCAGCAATATGAACTGTGAGAAGCAGAGTTAGGGAGGAAAGAATTGCTATTGTTAATGAAAACCTGCTTTCCATTCTCTGAAACTGCAACATTTAATGAAAATAGCCTTGGAAACACCCCTGAAACTGTTGAGTAGAAACTGCCAAAACAGCAATGTGCTTTTCGTTAAAATTCCTAATAAACTGGACAAATGAGCAAGTTGAGGTGTTTAAACTGTGGAGAACAATTTCCAGCTAATTCTTTGTCTGTCCCTTTTCCAGTTGGAAAAATGTGGTCTGGCATTGGTTGAGAGGTTTATTGGGGAGTGCTGGATATACAAGGATGTCTGCTCATCCAACCAATTTATTTAAATTGGTCCAGAATCATAGTTTTGCATCTGAAAAGGCCAAATTTACAGAGTCTGTTCATTTGTAGCGCTTTCCCAGGTGAACACAAAGCCTTCAGCTGCTGTGTTTTCACATCCAAGCCAGGCTTCTAATTACACTGGGTGGAAGTGCACAGTGGCAGTCAGAGCTGCCCCTCTGCAGCCTTTGCAGGAGCTAACCTTAGAGTCAGAGAATGTCCTGAGTTGGGAGGGACCCCCAGCATCACCCAGCCCAGCCCCAGCCCTGCCCAGACCCCCAACAGCCCCACCCTGGGCATCCCTGGCAGTGCTGTCCCAACGCTCCTGCAGCTCTGGCAGCCTCGGGGCCGTGCCCATTCCCTGGGCAGCCTGGGCAGTGCCAGCACCCTCTGGGGAAGAACCTTTCCCTGATCTCCAGCCTGAGCCTCCCCTGGCACAGCTCCAGCCATGCCCTGGCTCCTGTCCTTGTCACAGAGTTCCTACTCTGACCAAGCCAAGTGTCCTCAGTGTCCTGCCCCTCCTATGGGTTCCCTTCCAGACACTTTACCCTCTTTGTATCCTTAGAACAGACCAAAAGCCCAGATATATCTCAAATATTAAATAGAAATGCAAACTTAAATATATCATAGAATCACAGGTTTGGGTTTGAAAGGGACCTTAAAGTGGTCCACCTTAAAGCTCATCCAGTGCCACACCCTGCCATGGCAGGGACACCTTCCACTATCCCGGGGTGCTCACAGCCCTGTCCAGCCTGGCCTTGGACACTTCCAGGGATCCAGGGGCAGCCCCAGCTGCTCTGGGCACCCTGTGCCAGGGCCTCAGCACCCTCATATTTAGGGCCCAGCTCACACGGCCCTGTGGATTTCCTGAGGGAATGGCTGAATTCTTCCCTTGAGAAGCTGTGCTTGCCCAAAACCTCTCCCAGCAACACGAACACAGAGCTCTGACCGTGTTAATCACCCCAAGGAGCCACTGACACACAGAACACACCAGCACATAACCTACCTGTCTCCATGATGGCATTGTTTCTCTCTGCCTCTGCAGCAGTGGAACGGGAGGGACACAGCCCTGATGGTCACTCGAGTGGTCAACCACAGGCGTTTCTCAGCCACGGTCAGCGTGGCCGACACGTCGCAGCGCAGCATCAGCAAGTACCGCTGCGTCATCCGCTCCGACGGCGGCTCCGGCGTCTCCAACTACGCCGAGCTCATCGTCAAAGGTAGGAGCAGCAAACCCTGTTCCTGCACAAGGAGTGTTTCATCACTCTCTTGTTTTCTGAAAAAATCTCTTGGCCCAGGGTTTCTTCTCCCGGCCGGCTGAGAAACCTCAAAGGAAAATGAAAACTGTAATTGTTTGATTCGCTTCTCCTGTGTTGTGCTGCTTTGGGATGTGGTTTGGATGTTGTTTACCAAGTGGTTGGGTTCATGTGAGTTGGTTTAACTTAATGACCAATCACAGCCAGCTGTGTTCCTTAGACCTCTGTGTCTCCAGGGCTCAGCCAGCCCTGCCTTCACCTGCAGGACGTCCCCATGGTTTTTGCACCTCCACTAGTGTTCCTTAGCCCCAAGAGCACCTTCCCATTTTACCAGCCCGTCCTGTACTGACTCCAGGGGAGTCGACATCCTCCCTAAGATTTCCACCAGTATTTATATTATAATTGTTCAAGCTTCATGCCACTCATTAATCAACCTTGAGCTTTATGCTGGGGCTCTTTCTGTGTGTGAATTTACTCTGAACAAGCAATTCCATCCCCACTCCCCGTGATGGGTGGTCC
Organism: Haemorhous mexicanus; assembly: GCF_027477595.1. NCBI lineage: Eukaryota > Metazoa > Chordata > Aves > Passeriformes > Fringillidae > Haemorhous > Haemorhous mexicanus. The sequence goes on from NC_082358.1 coordinate 4,500,170, forward strand.
CAGCCATCCCACAAATCTGGCAGTCCTTTAAGCCCTGCCAACAGGAACATGCCAAGAGAGGTTACACATGTCAAGCAAACTGGAGTGGCCTCATGTTGCTTTGCTGGGCATGCTGGAGCCCATGGCAATGTGCCAGCCCATGGGAGACACCCAGCAAGCCCTGGCACAGGTGGGAAAGGGACTCTGGTGATGCAGGCTGCAATGGAGAGCTGCTGGACCTGGCACTGCTGTATCAGCTGTGTTGAGGCTCTGGTGAGAGTCACAAGTTTTTCATTAGTATCTTGTTAAGCCTTTTTTAAGTATCCTTCCTCTACTCTTTAGTGTAGTTTTAGTATAGCATTCTTTAACATAATATCATAACATAATAAATTAGCCTTCTAAGAACACAGAGTCAGATTCTCAATTCCTCCTCCATCCTGGGAAGCCAGAAAATACCACAGATAACTGTCTACAGACACTGGCATTCTGTTGGACCTTCTTTTGTTTGTGTTAAAATAAGGAAAAAGGGCGAAAGTGACGTGAGTTAAGTCGGTATCTTGGGTATTTGAATTTAAGCTGTGGACACAGCCCTCATTGGAAAGTTTTGTAGTAAAATATGGTGGCTATGGAGGTTTTCACTGTAGTCAGCTGAATAGTTTGGCTGTCAGTCAGCTTCGCAAGCTGCTTTCCTTTCCAGTATTTTATCAGGCAGAAATAATCTTGTGGTGGAGCATTGCATGTCAGCAGAGAGTGTTCAGGGCTGCTGGCAGTAAATGCTGGGATTGATTCTGCTGACGCCCTGAAGTCCAGAGCAGAAGCATCAGTAGTTCTTGAAGGGTGTTTGGATTTTAGCCATGTTAATTACCATGATTCAAGAGCCTGACACATGCAAGGTGTGCCTTAACCTCCCCTTCCTGAGGCAGGGGGTGAAGTGCTATCCTCTATGCTGGATTCTTTTTGAACCTACCTTGAGCTGCACCACAGGAGTGCTCACTGACTCTTAGGTGGAGAGTTGAGAAAGTGGCTGAGTTGGTCCTGAGGTATTCTGTGTTTGGGGTGAGAGGAATTTGAAGTCTGGGTCTGCTCACAGGTATAATTTACTGATCTAAATGGAGGGTATGAAAACAGAGGGCAGCTGTAGGAACGAGATCAGGCTGTCCTCTGTGCTGCTTTCTGCCAACTGATCTGTCCTTTGGTGATCAGATGTCTTTGTTACGCCTTGGAGTGTTGTGTGGTGCAGATGTTTGGACCATACAGATCATGAGGAGAATGCTTGGGCTGGATGCCAAGTGCTTTTCATTCCCACCCAGTGATCTTGTATCTTGTTCAAATCTGGGGGAATTAATTCACAATTAAAAGGGGCTTGAGCTGCCAGGAGTGGCACACCTAGGATTGTACCATAGCTAAATAGAGGGAAGGCAGCCTTCCAGGGCAAGCAGCTATCAGAGCATTCCAGGCTTAGTTAGGTGCCTGGAATTCCCAGAATCACCAGGTTGGAAGAGACCTCCAAGATCATCGAGTCCAACCCAGTCCCAACCCCTCAACTCACCCCTGGCACCCAGTGCCACATCCAGGCTTTGTTAAACACACCCAGGGATGGGGACTCCACCACCTCCCTGGGCAGATATTCCACAACTTCATCACTCTTTCCATGAAAAACTTTTTCCTAATATCCAGCCTGTATTTCCCTTGGTGCAGCTTGAGAACTTCATGTTTATTGATGCAAAAAGGGAAAAAAATTGAAGACTAAATTAAAGCCATGAATGGCTGGGTGTCCAGCAGGAAAGATGCTGATGCCTTCATTGCTGGGTTGCTAAGCAATGCACCCACCTGGAAGGAACTCTAACAGGATCAAATTGTTGTGAGAAGGTCCCATCCTGCTCCTCATCCCTGATTAGGAAGCAGGGGAGGTTAAGTGGCTCATTTGAGGTCAGTTTGGTGCCACCCTGTGACACACTGGGCTTCCAACCAGCCTGACTAATTTTAGTGTGAATAATAGCAAATTTGTAATGCATGTGCACAGGCGGAAATGAAAGCAAATTGGAATTGTTTAATTCTGAAGAGATGATTATTGAATTGTAATAATGTACTTGAGCATACATTCAATTAGCCTGTAATTGAGGTTTTGCTCAGTTGATAGTCCTGCTCCTAAACCAGCTAAATCCAAGGTAAATCTCTGCTTTTCATGTGCTTTCTCTTGATGGGGGGGTCATAAAATCACAGGGTGTTCCTTCCACAAAGATTAAGATTTAAAAGTGTGTCTATGTAATCTTTTTAATTGAAAGATGTGTTTGCTTCCCTATTCATAAGAAGTTTTATTGGAGTATTTAGAACAGAAAGTAGTTTGCATTTCTCAATATTGAATGAAAAAGTTTGGTAGGTACCAGAAGAAAGGTTTTACCTTGAAATGTGCATACTCCTAAAGCCCAAATTGGACAGTAAATACCTGTTTCAGCAAACAGAATGATCAATGAAATTAAACACACCACCTTGATTGTCTCTGGGCACCTTCACTAAGAGCAATGTATTATTGAAAAGAAATTACTGGCAATTTTATACAAAAGAATATAACAGTATTAGTTCCCAAATTATTCCAGTGTGTTTAGTGGCAGGAGATACATTTGTAATCCTGTGAAAATGCTGTCCTCTGGGCAGCTATTTGCTGTACGTGCTAATGCTTCTCTGTCTTCTGGCTTGAATAAATGACAATACATTTATTCTTCTCTTTGTACTCTCCAATCATAATAGCCAGGCCAGAAAAACCTATCGATTCCATCTGCTCCAGTGGAAATAGCTCTTCTCTATTTCTTCTCTCTCACTGGTGCACATACAGTAATTTAATACAATTTTGTACGTGGCAGTTTAAAAAAAACCCCATAGATTCTGTGTCTCACTACACTGCTCACACCTGAATGGAACATTTCCTGCCTGTAATTTTCTTTTGAGTAAAAGCTGTGTGGCCGTTCCTCGCATTCTGAGCAAAATGTAGGCCTTGCTTGTATAAAGATTGTTTAAAATACTGTGGAAATTGGCTAGCATTTTATCATTTAAGGTCTGTATTAATGCTGGTGTCCTTCCAGGACACTTGTCACATTAGGTAAGGCTGTGGATAACATTTTAAACTCTGTGGGGGTGTATGGAGGACTGTTTGCAGCTAGTTTTTTATCCCTTGATCCCTTTCAGGATCTCTGGATGCCCAAATTAATCACTCAATATATGACAGGAACCTGAGCAGAGCTGATAAACAGGGAATATTACAGCATCTATATCCTACTTTTATGGGCCAGTTTTTCTGAGGTTTTCACTCTCCAGAAGCCTCTCAAAATGAGTTTCCTGCTACCTTTTGCTACCTTAACCCCTTTTAAGGCTCCTGAGATTTGTGTAGGGTCTGTTCTGCTCTTACAAGGGTAGGAAGAGCCTGTTGAGCCTCAGCCCAGCCTCTCACAGACCTCCAAGGGGATGTTCTGGCTCTCTTCAATTTTGTCTTAGTGGATTTTCAAAGTGTTTGGCTGGAAAAATAACCTGTCTCTTACCTGAGAGGCTTTCTGCCATCACTGTGGTGTTTGGGACAGCTCACTTTTGCTTTTATCAGGCTTTCATCAGTCACAGGAGGAGCTGATGCCTTGAGTGACACCAGAGGGAGAGGTGGGCTCCCTGTCAGAGTTGTTTATCATTCTCTCTCTGGGTCTCTTCTGGTGTGATGCTCATCACTGTAATTCCACCATCTGTTTATTAACTCACCAGGTACACACTGAAATCTGCTCCAGTGATTGAGTCTCTTCCTAAAAGCAGACACCAGAATTTACCAAATAAAACTAACCCCAAACCACAAAACAAAGGAAAACAACATAGACAAAAGCACTAAGCAATGAAATGAATAATAAAAAAAAACCCTGTCAAATTGTTGGAGTTGAGATACTCAGGTGTGAAAAACATGATAAATACTTTCCCTTTAAAATAAATCCATATATGGAAGCTTCTCCAGTATGAAATACACTGTGAAAGTTTCAGATTTACAGTTCTAAGACAGAATCATCAAGGAAAAGCTCTACAGGTATTTTGCTGTCCCAGTATTTATTACCAGAACTGACTCCAGAGCAGTTTCAGTTAAATATTCAACAGCAGGAAGTCCTACTAGGAGAAAGAATATTCTGCAGCTTTAAAATCATAAGAAATGAAAACATCTTTGCTCTTGAGCTGAGGCTGATCCTGGGCTGGATCAGGTTCTAGAAATGTCACATCAGGCTCTCCACTGATTTCCTTGCAAACACAAAGTTCAGTGTGGGTGTGGAAGTGTGTGATTCATTTGTGTGTAACCCACTCTGGAATGTGTTCCTGGGATGAAGAGATGCTTCCATGGAATCACAGAGGAGACTCACCAACTCCAAAGTTTTTCACTTCCTACAGAGCTGTTATGGAGAGATCTGATGAATGTGAAGACCCTTTAAATATTTCCTGTATTGGTTTCAGTTTTTTGGGATTTTTTTTTTTAATTTTCATGCCTGATACACAGATAGTTCTATACCCTAAGATATGAATGCCAAATGTGCTCATGGAGTAAAATATTGCCCCCTTGCCATCATGGGGTAATGTAACCTCTGCTGGTGATGCTCAGGTCCCCATACTTCACCCAGGAGATGGGGTGTGGATATGAAAAATAGGTTCTGTATGGGAACTGTCCTCTTTTGCCATCAGGGTGGCTGAAAGACCACGTCCCATGTCCTTAGACCATGTCCCATGTCCTTAGAACTCTTTGGAAGACAAGCTCAGCTGTGGAAAATCTGATTTTTATATTTTACTGTTAAAAAAAGCATTTTTTCCATGTGCATTAATAAGCAGCTGGCAGGTGTGCAGATTCCTATCTGAATTTATCAGGTTCATCCAGATCACAGAAGTTTCTGGGCACGTTTGAGTTCATCTGCCTCAGTTCTGCACATTAATCAAGGCCCTCAAAGCTATCAGCTTGTGAGCAGGAGTCAGTCCCTGGCTGGTGCTCCCAGCAGTGTCAGGACACTGATAATGAGGGTTCCCTCAGGCTGCCTGCTCTCTCTTTGCCTGTTTTCTCCCAGTTTATACAAGAAGAGTGACTGTTCAGTGTCCAGGGTGAGAAGCTGAGTACAGATCTGCTAAAACACCTAATGACTGTCCTAGGGTGACGTTGTGATGCTTCCATCCCCAGTCATTGCTCTGTTCATGCTGGATATTATGTTCTGTGCCTTCAAGACTGGCTCTGAAGAGTGAAAGTTTTGTTTTGTTTTGTTATCAGCCGCTCCCCCACGGCTGGTGGGACACAGAGACAGGGCAGTACATAGTGCTGCTTTGGCTTTTGGCTTTGCTCTTGCCCCTGCTCCTGCTCATTAGTCAGTTTAGCCAAGCAATCCGAATTTTCCCTGGACTGTTTTTCCTTTCCCTTTTTTGGAACCACTCGAGCCTGCTCTGGACTGGGACCTGGCAAACACCAAGAGAGAGAGTTTGCACCTTGTGGCTGCAGCAGCTGCCCCAGAGCCAGGGGCTGATAACAGAGCCACCACCCCAGGAGAGACTTTCTGAATTTGTCATCTTTTTCAGAGCGGTGACAGAGTGTTCTCATCTGGTATTGTTCACTTTGTGTGCTGGGGCTGCTGTGCCTGTTAAATAAACAGGTTCTTTCCTCTTCTCTCTGAGGAATCCTTCCTGAACCAGTTGGGGGGAGGGACTGTGTGGGTTTGCTTTCTGGAGGGGCCCCTGTGGAGGGTTTCTCCCAAACCTGCCCTAAACCAGGACACGATGCAGCTCTAAGCACTACACCCAGGCTGGGAGGTGCATGCAGGCTGTTTGTGAGGGTTGTGCTGCTTGTGAAATATCTGAAGGAGGGACAGTGGCTCTGTCATTAATAGAGGCTCTGAAAAAGCCACTTCTTCCTTTATTTCTTTGCAGTCATAGTGGTGTAGGGAATGTAACAATCCCTTTGTTGGTGTTGGCTGGTAATTACCTGTACTTGTCACTGCTCTGTTTAATTCAGTGCAGCTCAGCAGCTGTTACTTTAACTCAGTTTTAATCACGGGGTGGGTGTGTGGTAAGAAAAGAGGAGGTAAAGAAATTACAAGCACTTCAATTTCTCTTCTTTCCACCCAACTTCATATCTGTGAAGCCAATGAAGGAGACGGAAGACAAAGCTGTTGTGATGTAGATGTTCAGTAGTTTGAAACATGAGTCCTCTCAAAAGGAATTATTTCCCTCTCCTTATGTTTAACTTCCAAAACAGAGCTGGGAAATGAAGCCATTTCCTTGAGGAGTGATAAATGTGCAGTTTATAGAAAGGATCCAGTTGTCAACATTGCATCCAGTGCCACACAGACTTGCAGTAGTGGTCCAGAGTTGTTTCCTGGTTTCTCTTGTTTATATTAATCAACAGGGTGTAAACAAACATATTCAGGAGGAATGCAAAGCCACTAGAGGTACAAGACAAGTTCATAAACTAATAATGTATTCTCAATTCAATTTATATTTTCCCCAACTTTTTTTGTTTCTCTCTTCAGCAGCCTTTTTTTTTTTTGTTGTTCCTCTGTAATTTGAGCAGGGAGTACTCAGGGTTTAAACTCAGCCTTGTTTCTAACAACCTGTGAAATGATAACTGCTCTCTATCATACCACTAAATACATGATACACATGCAAACCTTTTAGTTTCTAGTTAGAATTATTAAGGAGGCTTAATGCAACTGCATAGAAATTAGCTCAGGACTGATGATGCTCAGAAAAGAACATACAACACCAAGAACACAGCCCCGTGCCTTTGGTGCCTGGAAGTGTCCTTGCAATGAATGACCACCAAATTTGAGCCATCATCAAACAAACCTGGCAGCTTTTCATTCTTTGTTCCTTTTTAAAGTACAGGGTTTCATGCAGATTGATTGTTAATGATGCTCACGTGACATTAAAATTCAAAATTACACTTTTTTTTTTTTTTTTGCTTATGACTGAACTTAGACTTAGCAGGAGAGATGAGTCACATTCATTGTTAACTCTCTTCTGCTCATCCTTCCTCTGCCTGCTTAATTCTAGGGAAGTTATTAATGGGCTTCTCCTGAAAAATAGGATCTAAAGCTGTTGCTAATTTATCCACCCTGTGGTTAAAATGTTGTTAACTGCTTTCCATTCAAGAAAACTCCCTTGAAATGTCATCTGTCACCATTCGTGGTTGTTGGTGAAGATTTTGGGATGGTTCAGGCAGATTTGGGCACTTATGGGATGTAATTGTGGAGCATGAGCTGTTATCTCAGCAGGGCAGGGATACCCCTTTTGGACCAAAATATATTTATTTTGCAGAAAAACAAAACAAAACACAACAACAACAACAAAAAAAAAACCACCAAAAAAGTAATGTTTTACTTGATGTGAAATGCAAGCTAAGATGCACCAGATTTCTTAGTAAGAATGGATGATTGTTAGTATGAGAATCTTTAATAATAAACCTGCAGAAAAAAAGGGTGTATTTGCAACACAGTGAGACCTGTAGATCCCATGTGTGGGGGAGAAACCAATTAATTTCCAAAGAAAAGAGAAAACTGTTCCTGTAGATGCAAATACCTAAAGCCAATGTGGTTACTGGAACTTTTAAAGATTTTGCAGCACCAGGTGCTGAAGAAGCTCAGGTACTGATCTCTTTCAGACATGCAGTAATTCCTCCAGCTAACAGGCCTGGTACAAAATCCTGCATTTGCTGTAGGACACTGAACTAAGGAGTTGGACATCACCTGTGGAAGGGACAACTGCCCTGAGCCAGGTGCTGATGAATTCCCAGCTGTCTTTGCTTTGGTTTGAGCTTTCATTTTTTGCTGGCAGCATCCTGTGAGTCTGCATAGTGCACAGTTGGTTTTCTTAGGATGTGTGAAACATGTGCCCAGAGTTTATCTTTATTGTTTTTAAACAAACTGCAAGGCAAGATATAAAACAGTTAAAATTATTTGTTGTTTCTTTGCATTGCCCTGACTGACTGAACTCAGATTTCTTTTGTTTTGTACATCTTGGAGCGCTTTGGACTGTGGTGGGGTTTAACCCTTCCTTAAACAATCTCTTCTTGAGGGTGTTCAGCCTTCAGAGATGGCAGGTCTGGTGCCACACACACTCCTCTCCCTCCTTCCAACACCACAGACTCTGCAAGGTTAAGCTCCTCTGCTGGTTTAGAGGTTGGCATTTGCAAGCTGAGCCTCTAATTCTGAAGTAAAAAAGGTTGAAAGTTCATGAGGAAACAAATGATGGAGCGCTGTAAACTCTCGACTGATGATGGGGCTAAGGATGCTGGCATTAGGGCAGCTCCAGAATCTTCTCAGCTTGCAGTCTGGGAGCTGGCAGAAGGCTTTTGGAGTCTGTGAGTGGTGCTGAATGGAGACCATTGCAAGAGTTTGTGTCAGGAATTCAGGTGAATGGGATTTTCAATGTTTGCACAGCATTTAGCTCTGGATGCTGGAGCTGAGCTGGTTTGCTTTTTGAGCCAGTGTGACTGAACTGCAGGGAGCAGCTGATGGTGATGATTGCATTTCTGTCTGAATGAAGAGACTGAAGAGCCTGTTGCAGTGTTAAGGAAAGAATGGTCACCTGGAAGTTAATTCAGTGAGATTGTGAGACCAGGAAAGAGCCAGAACTGCAGTTTGGGGTGGAGATGTTGCAGCCCTCTTTTTCCATCTCTACCCAACTGAAGAATGCTTCATTTTCCAAAGTAAATAATTTCCCAGCATCCATTCTAGCTGCAAGCTGATGAAATACTCTTCTCATAGAACCACCCCCTCAAACCTGTTGCACTGCTTTCCAGCTCTGCTCTGATGTGCTGATTTTCTGCCATGGTAAATTCTTCCTCTGGTACTGGGAGAGTGCTACAGGTCACACCCTCCCCATCACCCCTGTCCAGCTCTTTTTTGTGACTTTTAAAGGTGCTTTAGATCCAAGACCAGAAACCTGCTGAGCAACAGGGTGATGGTTATAGCAAGGCCTGTTACTATTTTATTAATTGGCCTAGGAATTTGAGAAGAAAAACCCGTAATATGATGTTTCCTAGCTCCCAAAAGTCCACACTGCCCATTAACAGCTGCACTGTTACACCTTCAAGGTGAGCAGAAATGGTTTCAAACTAAAAGGGAAGAGATTTAGATTAGGTGCTGGGATGAAATTCTTTACTCAGAATGTGCTGAGGCCCTGGCACAGGGTGCCCAGAGCAGCTGGGGCTGCCCCTGGATCCCTGGCAGTGCCCAAGGCCAGGCTGGGCAGGGCTGGGAGCACCCTGGGATGGTGGAAGGTGTCCCTGCCATGGCTGGGGGTTGGAATGAGGTGAATTTTAAGGTCCTTTCCAACCCAAACCCTCTGTGATTCTGTGATTGTGCTCTGCTCAGGTGCCAAGATACACAAAACCCCTGGCTAAAAAAATTATTCCAGCCCTCTTTCTCCTTTTTTCTTCTTAACAGGTTTCTCTCCAGTGCATCTCTTGCCTCTCTCTCCCTCTTTCTCAGCAGGAAACTTTCCATCAGTGCTTGTTTGCATGTGAGGAAGATGCAAATAGCTGCAAGACTTGGGCTCTCTCTGTTTGGATCCCATAAATCAGACTTTGCATATGCTTTACTGTCCTATTTATTACCCTGCAGCTACTACTGACTTACATGACAGACTACAACTTACAAACTGTTTGTTCCCTCAGCAGGGTACAGACACAAATTAAAATGGAAGAGGTTTGCATTACTTGCTTCTACAATTTTCTCTTCTCTATCCTTCACATTACACAAAACCTTCTTTTGCTGCTGCTGCTGTTCATGACTTTTTGACTGACCCCTGTGAGCACTGCTGACCATATCCTGCTGCCTTTTGATCAGCAGTGGGGTTTTACTGAGTCTTCTGACCCAGATTGCTCATCAAATAGTGATTTATCAGTGTTTCCCATGATTTTGATGTTGAAACTCTAAATATAAACACTTCTGTGCTTGCTCTTACATTGTTTTCTCCCACCTCCCTTTTACTTAACCTGTGCTTCACTTGAGGAGCTTTGTAGATAATTTGTTTTCACTTGTGCCAAGAATGTGGTGCTTCAAGGATGACCCAGGGTTTTGGTACATTGATTTATTTGCATTTTGGTGAGGCCTTTCAGAGCATGCAGCAATCACTCAGCTCGTGGAAGGTTTTATGCTCATTGTTGTAGTCACAAACCCAATTGCCCTTGAGAACTGAAGTTTTGTCAAAAACAAAAAAATTTTATATCAAATTTTATATATATATATATGTAACCACCATATATATATATATATATATATATATATATATATATATAAAACCACCAGGATTCCTTAAGACTGTTTCATTAATTTCTCTTACTGGATTTAAAATTGAATAATTAGGAAAAATACATTTTTTGTCTCCAAGAAAGGACTTTTTCCCCACATTCATGGTCCTCTCAAAGCCTGTCCAGTGAGATTTGATTCAGCATTAGTTGACACTGCATTTAGTCAAGGAGACTAAGGAAAATGATTCTGGTATTGAATTATCCTCAAATTCACCATAATGTCTTTATAGCTCATCTTTATGGAACCACAGTACTGTTAAAGCCTTTAGAGTGGGATTATTGGTGTTTCCTGAGCAAAAAGGGAATTTTAATAGCCTTCATTAGAGCTGTGATAGTTTCAATAGGGACCAGACTATTCTCTCTTCCAGGATTTACCTTCAACAGAGAGGATGAGAATTTTCTGTGCAGCTCAGCCTCAGGTGTAGCAGCTCTGCACTCATAAGGAAGTTTTATTATTTTTCATATATCTCACTTCAATTACAGCTGTCATGACAGGAAGAAAAAAGTGTTTAATCTCATTGGACATTTTGTAAAATGCAGGCCACAGAATTCACAAGTCATTCTTGCATCATGAGCACTGCTGTATAAATAAAGCAGAAGAGTCTTCAAAAAAGATTGTGATTGAAAGGTTTTAAATTATAGAAAATCTCACCAGCCTCAGATAAGCTCTTTAAATACCTAATTATCTTCCCTGTGTATCATCTATACCTTATTTGAGTGGGATGTTTCCAGCTTTTGCAGCTAACAGATCTTAAGCCTTTCTTCCAAATATAATCAGTCTTGAAGTATTGAATGTGAACCCGTATTGATCACAATCTTGGCTTTGTTTGGTTAATTTATGTGTCTTAGGTGTCTCCCCAAGGTCCCTTGTCCTGCTGAAGAACTGCTGTCAGTTCTGGGGAAAATATCTCAATCTGGACTCTTGGGCATTTTGTGAAATATTTTCTTTTGTTTCCACAATGAATACATTTCCTAACCTGCTTTGTTCTCTTTCTGGCTGTGGAATGGGGAAACCTTTAAGCACATGGATTTTATTGATATTTCTTTCCCCAATTCTAAGACAAACCTCTTCAGCAGAGCCAAGGAAAGGCACTATAAACATGTCCTGCATGGTCAAGGAAAAGCACTTGTCCCATGAGCAGTGTTTCATGTGGCAGGAGATCATTGCCTACGTGGTGAACTTCTGCATCAAACAGAAACAAATCATTCATAAATTATTGAGGAAGTCTCCTGGAGACCTCACGAAAAGCTAATGGACACTTGATGATGGAAGTCAAGCTTTCAGTTCAGGTGTGGTTAAATGTAACATTATTTTTAATCTAACACCCTTTTGGTGTCAGTCCCAGAAGAAATCCCCTGAGCCCACCCCAGAAGGGATTTCTGTTTCACAGAAAAGCTTTCACAGCTGGGACATGCAGGATTTTTGTGTCTGCTCCTGCACCACATTTCCAACCCTGCACACACAAGGGCTGAACTTGTTCTGCAGCACCAAAATGTGTTCCCTGGCATGTTAAATTTTGGGTATTTTGAGGGAATATGGGATTCCTGCCGCACCTACTGTGCCAAGCCTCTGGATCAGTAGATGAGTGCCTTGGGAATCCTGTGCTGCTTTATCAACGCTGTCCAGCAAAAATGAAGGGTGAATGAAGGGATATTGTGTGTGACCTTGCTGTTCTGAGAGCTCTGAGCTCCAGCCCTGTCACCTTTGTTCTCAGCTGTGGAGTTCAGGAATTCATCCAGGAGGTGAAACTCCCAGATTTGCAGTGGGATTTCAGTATATTTTTTTTCAGAATTCCTTCTGTTGCTCTCCATATTTGTGTCTTTTAACTCTGTCAGGAATAAAGCACAGAAGGCATTTTGAGGTCTGGCCACCAGACTGTCACCAGCAGTGAGCTGAGCTGGTACTTTGGCCATTATACACATTCTTTTGGAGTAAATGAGTCTCAGATTTTGTTTGGTGCTGTCTCTCCCACCCTTTTCCTTTCCTTTTTTTCAGGAATAATGAATGGTAGTTTCAATCCTCCCCAATTTGTCTCTGGAGAATGCTTTTTGTGAAATCCCAGCACCTATCACCCATCACTGCAGCTCTCAGGGTGAACAGCTCACTGTGCAGCAGATTGGAATTTCTAGCATTTGTTACTGCCTCAAAATGCATTTTGTGAAAAGAGAAAGAGCTGATCTTTTGCTGTAATACTGTGGAGTCTCTCTGAGGGAACAGCCTAAATCAAGAAGTATGTTTCAAGGCTGAGTTTTAAACTGGAAATAAACAGAGATACAGCCCAGGAGAGGGAGAGCTGGAAGGAGTGCTGTGGCCTGCAGGGTATTGTGAAACTCTCTGTGTCATAAAAACCTGAAATAAAAAGAGAAGTATTGAGTGGTAAAGAAAGATTCACCTCAACTATTATCAGGCACTTCTGGTGTGTCTGTCTGCTCTATTACCAGAGCTGCTTGTGCTACTATTGCTGACTTTTTATGGGAGGTGTGGGGGATTTTTGGACCAGATCCTGATGTTTGCTTCATCCATGGGTTTTTTAGTGTGGGCAGGGAGAGGGAGGGCTCCTGTCACCAGAGGTGGCACCAATTATCACTGAAGGGGACAGATACAGGTGGTACAGAGACTCCATCATCAGAAGGCAGGAAAGGGCACTTTATTATTAGAAATTCACACTTCTTATAGAAACAGTGGTGGACCCAAGACCTGATTGGCCTTTAGGAGTCTTCTCTCACCTGTTGGTCAAGAAGGGACAACTCCTTCTTGTAAACATCTTTGACAAACAGAGATTGCCTGCCAGGTGCAGAGATTGAGATAATAATGGTTTTAATTCTTTCTCTGAGCTTTCTCACAGCTTCTGACATCTTCCCAGGAAAATCCTGGGAGAGCTGTGTCTCTCTCTTCTCAGAGGATCTGTGATTACCACAGGCTCCCAGCCAGAGTGATCCCTTCTGGTTAATAGCTTGCATTTCTATTTGGTTTGGTTAAGGGTTTTATACATCCAGAATTTATTGATGCTTAGCAAAGGCTCTGTTTTTATAATTTAAGTTTTATTTCTGTTGCATACATCTCAATAGGTTGCCAGCCTTAGCTGTGAGTTGATTCTTTTTTTTTTCCTGTCAAGTTTGCCTTAATCATTTGGGTAAGTGAACCTACAACCTGACCTTAATGTGAGGGCTTTTTCTGTGCCTCACAGTGCTTGAGACAGAGCCTCCCTGCTTGTTCCAGCTAGAAGATATTCAGATGGAGTGAAACTGGGAGGGGGAAGAGCTGAACAGATGTATTTACTTGGAAAATACAACTTAGTGCTCACCATCCCAGCTGGCATATGAATAGACATATGTAACCACAGAGTGTCTGTGACCTCTAAGCACATGAAAAACACCCCAGAATATTTTTACACTGTGTGCTCATAGGATTTGCTTAACTCTCTGAAGCCTAAGGAGCCTCAGAGCCATCTTTGTGGCAGCTGAACTTACTTTAGGAACCTGCATTTTACTCCTGGCGTTTTTGGGGTGGGGGATGTTGTAGAGGTTTAGCAGAGAGCTCTATTTCTGCTCCAAAAGCAGGAATGAGTGGCACAGATGGATCAGATTTATCTGAGGTGTGAGCAGGAAAAAATAAATTATAGAAATGATAATCAGCAATGCACTTGCTGCTTAGCTGAGCGTGGCTTCCACAATGATGCTGCCAGGAACTACAGGAAAATAAACTTTCCAACACAAAGCATGACCTGAATGCCACGTGAGAGCATGAAGAAACAGCCCCCTGAAGTTCATACTGTGCAGCTGGGGAGGTGTTTCTAATGAAAGCTATTTTGAGTGGCTGTGTACAGTAAATTAGCAGGCTCCTGTATTTACTGCACTCAGTGGTATGTACTCTACTGCCTGCTTGAAAAGCTGTAAAAAAGCAAGGGTTCTGTCTTGGGTAAAACCATTGTAGGTATTTGTGTCAGCTCTGAGGTTTTTATAGGCACCTGTTCCTTGCCTGTCTCATTAGCTGCTCTCCAGGGCAGCAGCTGGAGTGACAGCTCTAACGTTATCCACTCACAGACTCCTCTGCCCACATCAAAATGTTTTGCTGCAGGTGAGGTGATAATTTTCCTTGCATCAATCAAACTTCTGTCAGTAAGATCAGACAAATGGCCCTCTGGTTCCTGCAGCATGTATTTATGCTGTTTTCAATCTGAACAGGAGAAAATACAGCAGGTAATTCTGGTGGAAGGGAATGGAGGAAATGACTAATAATTGGCCAGTAAGACACTTGCACTGATAGGGTTATTCCACAGTAGTGGAGGTTTATTTGCAATCCCAGCAGTGTGAGTCCTTGCAGGGAGGCTGCACTATTGATACCTGTGGCTTTAGATGTGTTTTTGTGGAAAGCAGGAGAGGAAAGGCAGTTTATTTCAAATTTAATGTTAATATTGTATGTAAAACATGTATATTTTTAAATTTGTTTCTTCATTAGGTTACAGTCTCTGCCACGTGCTTTCTCTAACCATTTGTGTCTATAAACCAAACCAATGTTCCAGGCAGCTGTGTCACAAACCAAGAGCAAAAAGAAGTTCAGCTTGTTGTTGGATATGTGAGATACTGTGTTTATATCCTTGGGGAGAAATGGGTCGACTTTTATTATCCAACTGTGAAGTGCTTTGTGACAAAGTGTCTTTAAGTAACACAGCCAAAACAAAGCCCAGCTCTGTACCAGAACAAAGCACAAAAGCACCAGTGTGGCACAACTTTGATTACATCCCCGTGTTCTCCTTGTCCCATTGACCCCTGCAGACACCACCAGGCTTTGCTTCTCCTAGGAGCTCATTTTAGGAGAAAAAGCCAGCTACCCTTGCCACAGCTGGGCAGTGTGTGTAGGGATTGGCTGCTGGAGCTTTGTGCTGGTGAAGGAACAGAACACTGAGCTCTTCCTTCTGTTTTCTCCCAGGTTATCTATATATTGAATAACCTGTGGTTGTTCAAACAAGGCTTGTCTTAGTTAGACTCCTGGTTGGAAAAGCCCCCCAGGGTCATCAAGCCCAGCCTGTGCCCAATCCCACCCCAGAACACTGAATGCCCCATCCAGGATCTCTGAACACTCCAGGGAGGGCTTATAGGGCTTCTGAAAGGAAAAAAATCCTTTTGTGTGCACAGCAGAGACTCAAACTGGGTATTTGCTGAACTCCTGTAAATAGATGGAGATGGGAGACAAACTAAAAGGCAGCAATTATGGCAGTGATTGCAGTTCTCCAAACAAACAGAAATTTGCTGGTTAGTTGGCAGAATGAGACATCCCCCTGCCAGAGCTGAGCAGAGCAGGCCTTCCCTGGAGAACTCCAGACTCCTGCTTTCATTGTCTGTTGAAGTGACTGAGGACTTGCTCTCTGAGGCTACTAAAGGAATGCTCAAAATAGCAGTACTTGAGGTCACTTCATGGGATTATTTCTGATTATTTCTGGAGTGGCTGTAGCTCTGTGCCAGGGTAAACTTTAAATCACAGTGTATTTGCCAGTGGCTGCAGTTACTCAGGGAGATCCTGCCATGCTCTCTGTCATGTGGGAGAGCAAACATGCACTCTAAGCCTGTATTTGTTAACTTTTGTGAAGAACTGAACCCAGGGGACTTAATGTGATATTTAACTAAATGACTGTGATTGAGGCCCTGAGGCCAATGGCATAAAATGTGTCAGTGTGTTAGGATCACTTGCCTGAAATTATACCTCAAACAATTTATGTTAAAGGAATTGTCTGATACCTTGAGAGGGTCTGCAGCCTGCTTTCTATTGCAGGGGTTGGTATGCTCCTGTTTGGAAGCCTCCCTTGGAGAGAGAAAAAAAGAAAAGCATTCAGCAAAACCCTCCTGGATTCCATTTTCAGGAAAATTTAAAACTTCAAATGTAATTAGAGGAATAAAATCATGAAGGATAGGGAGTGGTAAATCTTACCTGAAATCAATGTTCAGGAAGAAAACAATATTTTGTGGGATGTACACAAACATGCTGGTCAAATATCTGCTATATCAAATACAAATACCAAATGCATTGCTCTGTGATCCCAGCAGGTAACCCAGTGCAGCAGCTACACACGTGGATGATTTGCTTGAATATGTGGCTCAGGCACCCCCTACCCCTGTGATAACAGGAAAATTCACTTTTTTGTTTAGTTCTCTGTGGTTCATTTGCACTGAGGGTTGTTTTGGGGTGAGACCTCAATGAATGTCAGAGGACTTGGTTGGATTTCTCAAATTTAGCTGTCAGTGGTCACCTTCTACCATCTGCAGGAGTGGTGGCCATTCCTGTTTCTGTCTGTGCACTTAAATCCACCCTTTCTTGCATTTTTTTTGCCCATTCACCAAAACAGAACTTCCCACTCTACATGTCCTGTCCTGTCCTGTCCTATCCCGTCCCGTCCCATCCCATCCCACCCATCTCTCCTTTGTTTCCCAGTTCTCCCATCCCATCCCATCCCATCCCATCCCACCCCACCCCACCCATCTCTCCTTTGTTTCCCAGTTCATTCCTGCTTCACTGTTTTGATGCTGTTCCCCTATCCAGACCAGGAAATGGGTTTCTAATTCAGGGCTAAAAGGATGAGACTTGGAGCTGAGAGTCCTTGATGTCCTTAGGGAGGAATTGCTCTGTCTGGAGCTTTGTGCAGTCATATGATTAACTGTGTGAGGGAAGAATAAGTTCCTCTCCCCTGGCACAACTTGTGCAAAAATAAGCCATTATATCTCTACCTGAATCCCAAAGTTTCTGTGGAGTGGGTGACCCAAAAGGAGCCATTTTTTCAGTGAAGATTGCTGCCTGTTGAAGTCCCTGTATCATCAAGCCACAGACTAAAACTGCTGGGCTGAAAAGGAGGTTTGTATTCTGTTTTTCCAAGTAAAGGACAGGCAGATGATTAGCACAGTGCCTGGGATATCTATCTGGAGGTCACATCAGTTAGAACCAATTAGTGTTTTATTAATCAGTTGAAAAAAAACCCCAGTGATTTCAAATGTAATTAGTAAACAAAAGCATTTCATGTTCTTTCAACCCCAGGGAGTGCTGGTTTTGGACATGACAAAGCCAGTTCGTTTTTCAGATGATCATTGGGAACATGGCAACAAAGATTATTTTAGTGCAAGACACTTTACTATTCAGTGGTTAAAAAGAAACTTCTTGAAAACAGCTTTTTTTTTGTGGATTTGTGGTGCAAAAGAACCCACAGTAAACACCACTGCCATCTGTTTCAAAGAAGAAATGTTGGGCTATGAATGTCCTTGCAAAAGCTGAAAAGCTTTTTTACTAGCTAAAAATGCATAATTTTAGAATTTTTGTTTGATTTTTCATTGATTTGATTGCATTGAACCAGATGGGTTTTTTTTTATGAAAAGCCTTCACCACATCCATGTGTACAATGCTTTGAGAAAACATATGGCTGGCAAATTTGGAGCTGATGATGAGGAGTGATGCTGTTGAGTCAGGGATGGAATGAAAGGCTCCAGTCTTCAGGTGCATCAGAAGGCTCAAGAAGAATCTTTATTAGCAAGAAGTTTTATAGTCTCACTAGCTAAGTGGGACCTGATTGGTCTCCAAGCAGAAACATCTCACATTATTGGTGACCATGAGTAGCACACTGTGGAGAACCATAACTACAAACAATGGTTACAGAAAGAGAGAGAATAATTGCTTGAATTAAATTGCTTGAATTATTTTGTCTAAGATTCCCAGGCTCAGCCTGGGGAGAAATTGTCTCTGTCCTTTCTTTGACTGAACTGAGGATATCCACAGAGCAGATTTGAAGATGCAGTGTCTCCCAGTTTTCTTAGCACTTGAGGAAGAACGTGAACCTGCTCTCCAACCTATGATGGATGAGCTTGTTTGGCCAAACAGATTTTCTATGTGCAATGCTCATTATTGCATCTGTCCACTCCCTTTCTTGTGTGTTCACAGGAAAGTAAAGGAACTTCACTTGATACCCAAAAGTCTTTTTTTTTCCCCCAGGGAATGGGCACGGCCCCGAGGCTGCCAGAGCTCCAGGAGAGTTTGAGCACCACTCCCAGGGATGCCCAGGGTGGGGTTGTTGGGGTGTCTGGGCAGGGTCAAGAGCTGCCCTGGATGATCCTGTGGGTCCCTTCCACCTCAGGGTATTCTGTGATTCCATAGTTTTTCTCTCTGAAGGAGAATTCCTCACCAAGATTTGCCATGTGAATGGAGCAAAAGCTGTGTATAGGCCAGAGCAAGTGAAACTTCTGCATGAGTTGGGAACTGCAGATATAATCAGGAATGCTTTTATGGATCTGGAAACAGTGTGTTCCTCTAAAAGCTTGCTAATTTTATTTTTAAAAGGGAACATAAATATCTGAGTCACTCTCCCATACGTCTGCTGTTCTTCTATAGAAAATGCCTTTGCTAACAACACTTACATGTGGCTTGTCTTTTTAATGACTAAACAAGGATCTCTGAATAACAACCATCAAGCAAATTAGCAGAGATCATAAACATCCATTTTATTAATCCTGATAAAATATGCTGTGATTTCCCTCTCTGATGCAACCTTTTCTTTTATTGATAATTTCTGAGGAGGCTGTGCTCACAGATCTGCCTGACCTCTCTAATCTTCTCTCCCAGACTGACATGTCACACTCCTTTGGGGAAGGATTTGAGTTCTCATTCTGTGAGGTGGATTAAATAAGTGTCACTGGGTTTCTGAGTTCCTTCCAGGAATTTGAGTGAACCTTAAGTACTCTGTTTGTCAAGAACTGCAGTTCCTGTAGCTGCCAGATTTGGACTCCAGTCCTCCCAGTTGGAGCCTGCCAGTGGCAGGGTTCAGCACTCGTTTATATTCATGGTGCACCTCCAGCCATTGCTCCTCTGAGCAGCACCCCAGGCTCTCCCAAAGCCTTGGGCCAGGTGTGTTCTGCATTGTTCCCTCTGCATTTCATCTGATTTGGCTCCCTGATCCCATTCCTTTATTTGTTTCTTGTCACCAGTTGCCTCCCAAAGTTTGTTCCTGCTTTTCTTGGACCTCCTCCCCCTTGGTAACGTGGAGAGCTGGTTTGTGGGTAGCCCTTAATATTAATTCATACTTGGAGTCAGATGAGGTTGTAAATACACCCAGAAACCACCTTTTCTTTTCTTTTTAAGAGCTATATGTGCCATTATTTAACATGTAAGAAACAATGAAATATTGGGTACTCTCTTGCTGTTACATTAATTTTACCTCAGCATTGTTTTCTGTATAAATAAGGACTGCACCTGGACTTGGAATAGTTTCCTGTCTTATCCCAGTGGCAGAACAATTGGTGCATCTCTTGCTGGCTGCTGACTGGGAACCACACATGGTGATAGTCACAAGCCATCGCTGCTGCTCTCTAATATATCCAGTTCACAGGCAAATAAAATATGCCATCTTTCAGGATTGAATTACAGAATGGAAATGAAAGGAAAAAAAAGATTAGTAAAAAAAGTAATGCCTGAAGAGTAGCCATATTCTTCAGGGAGAAAATAAAATACCTGCTGACAGCTCTTACCTTAATGATGTTCTTGTTTCTGTCAAAACATCAGACGCCCCATCATTTTCACTGGCATTTGCAAGACTCTTTTAAGAGATGCAGAGGAAAGCAGAGTGTTTTGATGGGTGGGTTTTTTTTCAGCTGGAATCCCTTTCCACAGCCAGTTTTTTTTTTTGTGAAAAGAATATTTTATTTTTTTTCCCCATCTGTCCCCTCTCAGGTTGATTTGAGACGGATTTGGGAGCAAGAGGAAGTAAAGGGCAGATAAGGTATAAAATATAGCCAGGGCACAAGTTTGTCTCCTGTAAGGTAATTCATGGTGGGAATTGCTGCTGCACAATATCTGCAATGGGGGCAAAAAGATATGTGTAACATGGGCAAGCTGGCAGTGGGACCTGGGACACTCTGCCAAAACCAAGCACTCTGGTGGGTTGGTATTTACAAGGTATGGGAATAAATTACACACACTCCATTTTCTTCATGGTGGAAAAAGCCCCTTCTTTATTCACATAACTCCTTTTATCCAGTTTTACAGAGCTCGTGTGGGACTCCAGTTGGGTAGGAGCTTTCTTGCTAATTATTTTATAGGTAATTAATGAGTTGTTATTCTGTATTGATTGGTCACTCAAACCCCTGGTGTGTACATGCAGGGAAAGTTGTTTGTGAGAGATATTTTCATTTTTCTATCTAAGGTGCAGTTTATAGAGGTGCTGGTTGCTCTTCACCCAGGAATAGATTGTTCTGTTAATGAACCACTCACACCAGGATTGCTTTCACATGGGAACTTGCAAAGGGCTACCTTGCCAAGGCCAGGGACTGATTCCAGGAGAGCAGGCTTGATTTTGTGAAGCCTTTCTTTGTGATTTTTCTACCTTACTACAACAACAAGGGACTGCAGTTCCCCCTGTGCACAGGTGTAATGTCTTCAAAGAAGACCTTGGAGAAGAAACTTGACCAAAATTTCTCTCTCTTCCTTTATAGAAGCATCACCAAACAGGAGGAGTGGTTGTATCTGTCTTTGAGGGTGCCTCCAACTGCTCTGTTGTGGGACAGGACACCACAGAGAGACACCACAAACCCCTGAGAGCTGGGGATTTATGGAGTGCTGGGGGAAAGGATGGCACACTCACACATTAGTGACCAGTTTGCTTCTTACTGCCTTCAGCAAACACTCTGGCAGTCTGATTTTTCTTTTTTGTCCACTCAGATGACAGAGAGGGGATGAAACCACAGAGAAACAGAATCATGGAGCTTGGGCAGTGGGGATGAAGAAGGGATTCCCTGTGCAATTCCCCTTTTTCCACACAGTCCCTGGGCGTGACTGACAGGCAGGGAGGTGTGGCAAAGATGAGAAGGACTCCTCTGCAGCATTTGGACAGCATTTTCTCTCCTGCAAAGCTTGTTCAGCACTAAGCTGCCTCTCCCAAAGTGGAATCAGTTTGTTCTTTACCTCAGGTGTTCTGTATTGATCTCATCTCCTCCCTCACTGTTCTCCTGTCAGAGTTTGGGAACCAGAAGCATTTAAAATTGATGTGCCATTGAAAGCAGATCTATTCCAGCTGACACAGAGTGGATTCTAACACTGATTTTGATTCATACCCTAGCGTGTGCTGCTTCCCACAGGTAGCATTGCTGCTTTAATTATCTGTCTCTCAGGACCTTGCTGAATCTATTCTGAAAAATTTCAAACTCTGCTGCTGCTGGGAATTAAGATGCTCTCAGCATTCATGTTTCATGGAAAGACAAGATCTTAATGTGAAAATTATCTGCTTCTCTTTTCTTGAGCAAGTTTTCTCTACTGGAGGGTTCATGCAGGGATGTGGTGAACAAACAGCTCATTGTAAGATGTATGGCTCTTGATTCACTCAAAGTTTTCACTTAAATTACAGCTCTATGAAAAGTGCTTTTCTCCTTTAATTGTTTTTTACTTTCTTTCTCTATCTTCTTCCTTGACCAGATGGAGAAAATTCAAATATAGGCAACTCTCCATTCATTCTAAGGGGCTTTTAAAGGAAAAAACAGATCATGAGAAATTATATTCTTCCTCATCTCCACTCCTCAGAGCAGATTTAGATTGCCTCATTACAAGTCCTATTTTCTTTACTCTCAGAAATTTGCCTTCAAAGCTTTGTTTTCCCTTTTAGACCTCTAGAGAGTGGCAGTTGCCTTTCTACTTTTTGCTTTTTTTTGGTATTTTTAACAAGAAAAGTTAATAGGGATGATAATTTAGAATGCACACTTAGGAAATGCATTTGAGAGCTCCTCTGAAAGTAGGAGTCTGTCTAAAACAAGCTTTTCCAACACTTTTTCCTTCTTGTTGTTAAATGAGCAATTTTCAACAGCTGCCCCTCAGCTGAAAATTCTGCCCCATTCTGGAACCCACCTTAAAGGCTGAGGACCTTGATCCTTCAGGCCAGCACCTGTGAAAATATTGATGAAGAACATGTCTTTATGTAAAGACAAAGTTTGCTCCAGCAGAACTATTGGATACTGGAGGAGAACTGTTGCTGCTGCATCAAATTCTGATATTCTGCTCCCACAGCTCCTCTGCTGGTATCTGTTCATCTGATTAAAGGGAATAAAACAAGCAATCCTTTAAGGCACCACATTGTACAAAAGGGACACAGAGCTCTGTCAGACAACCAGAAAAGAAAACCTGATAAGCAAACTGGCCTGCAAACTGCATATTGCAGGCATAAATCCTGGGGGCTCCTGTCACCCCCTAATGCCACAGGTGGAATCACAGGATGCTTTGGGTTGGAAGGGACCTCAAAGGTCATCTTGTTTCAATCCCCTGCTGTGGAAAAATAAATAAAAAAGGAAGGAGTTGTGTTCTTGTGGTGGTCTGTTCAGGTCTTTATGCACTTCTGGTTTCTACCAGCTCTTCCCTGGTTGTATTTGGAAGTCTCTTGTGTGGTGAGCACACGTAGCATAATTTAGGGTGGGTAAATGGCTGTGTTTGTGGCCAGTAAAGCCTAAGCTCTGGCCATCTGTGCTCAGCTGTGAAGTGACTGGGCAGACAGCAGCACACAACCCTTTGGGAAGAGGGGCAGAACAGTTCCTATGGCCCCAGGAATGAGTCCCTGTCCCTTCTGACAACCTTGAAGGGAAAAAGAGAATGGAATCATGTGCTTAATAGAGGTGCAATGAATCATTTAGCAAGGCTGGATCCACTGGACACACTGCCATGGATTAATGAGAAACTCTAAAGTCCAGGTAAGGAGGAACAGCAGAATGTAGATCCCACCAGCTGTGCCCTTCTAGGCTAAAGCACCTCACAGAATTTACCACTGGAAGCAAGTTTGTGTTATCATCCAGTCCTGGTGGTGGAAAAAGAAGGGTTTGTAAGTGTGTTCCATATTCAGTTTGCAGATCTTACTTGTTCCATGGGTGGCTTGTCATCTGAACCACCAGAAATGATCCATGATCCCATTTTCCACTGCTATTCCCAACAAATGAAACAACAGCAGTAAATCCCATAATACAGATAATCTTGGGACAGAGGTAATGAGGAGATATTTTTCCCACTCTGAACCCTGCTGCAGCTCTTTAGTGCTTTCTATGTGTCAGATTACACCTGAGCCACGTTGGAAGGAGTATGTAGGGGGATGGAATATAAGGAAATAAAGATGGTGTAGAAAGTAATCTCACCCCTAAGGAGTTGCAGCTGGGCCAATTAGCAAAGATTAGGAACAGGCCTGACTTTAACAGGCCCCAGCTGTAAGCAATGAGAAGAAGAGTGCTGTAAAAGAGTGGGGTGGCTGGGTGAGAAGGGAACTGGAGTCAGTTGGCTGCTGTGTGAGGAAGAAAGAGTCAGTGCTCTGAGGAGCTGCCCACAAGAAACACCAAGGAGGTGTGGAACATTTGTGATAAGGAGACAGCAGTATGGAGCCCCTGTGATAGGATGACAGCAGGAGTAGGACTGCATTCAGCAGTTGTGCTTGTATGTTGTTCATCAAGATTCTCTGTAAGGTTTGCCATGAGATTGGCCCTGTGTGGGAGAGCTGTGATATCCAAGTGCTGGTTTGAGTGTTTGAGCCCCCTGTGTTCCACGAGGCTGCAGTTAATTCCACTGAAATCTGTTACAGTGACATCCTGAGGGATGTTTTTTAACCAGGAACACAAGAATCCCATAACTGCAAACTGTCTTCTCCTTGTGGGCAGGTACTTATCAGCCATGAAGAGAGACAGG
Organism: Haemorhous mexicanus; assembly: GCF_027477595.1. NCBI lineage: Eukaryota > Metazoa > Chordata > Aves > Passeriformes > Fringillidae > Haemorhous > Haemorhous mexicanus. The sequence continues at coordinate 4,524,121 of NC_082358.1, forward strand.
GACTCCTGAGATGGTCAAAGAATCCCAATTTGTTGTGAAGAACAAATGTTTATACAGTATTTTAGGAAGGCTGGTAATGTTTTATCACAAGGATTGGATTAATGGCCACACAAACAAACTTCTGCATTTTAAACACCTCTTGCTTGCTTGTCTGATGCAATTTTCTTTTTCTGGCAAGTCAGTCTGATTGAAGCTTCTTGAAATCTTGACTTAATCCTTGAAGATCTGTTTGCTCTTGCCAAGCCTTTTGTCTATCAAATCTCTTACATTAACCAGGTCCAAAGTCCATCATCTGTCTTGTGTATCCTGATAGGTAGTGAGCATTTTTGTTTGTTTTTGTGTAAGAAGACAATGCCTTTAGATTTATTTCACACCTAATTGTGAGATGCAGGTGCTGCTATCATCCACAAAAATCACTTCTCGTTGAAAAACCTTGTCTGCAAACACAATTGAGTTTAACACCCAGGCACTTCAACTGAGCCAGGAAGAAATATGCCCCAGTGTGACATCAGCTTAAGCAAAAGAATTCATTCTCTCTTAATTCCAGTGAAATTGAACACAAGACAGGCTGCTCAGACACAAATTGGTGCTGCTGCCCTACCTCAGCTCACCTGCAGGAGTTTGTTGTCCTAAAAAAGGGTGAGGTGTGTCTTGGTTGCCATCACTGGGTATTTTGCTGTCTGAACACTACAACTCCTTTAGAAAATGTTGGTTCACAGGCTTAGAATCTACATCTGTACTGTGATTTTTGGGGATAGGAATTGGGTGCAATTCAGAGGCGAATTAATGCAGCTGATTAATTAATCCTGTGAGATGAAACTTCTCAGATCTCCACTTTGGTGTGCCTGTGCTCCTTTCACGTGGTTTCCTTGGGTCTCTGAGGGATCCTGCTGATTGGAGAGGCAGATACTGCTGGTGCTGAACACGTGAAGGAGATTGAACTTAATGAGTCAAAGAAATCAAGGAGTTTGTAACATGCAATTCAAGTGAAAAACCACTTGAAAGATACTTGAAAAGGGCCATGTGGGTCAAGTTAGCTAATTGTGCATGCCAATTTGTGGATTCTCTTCTGGCCACTGAACACAGGCACAGCTGGGGATACCTGTGGGACTGAGCCATGGGAGCAGAGTGTGTGCTGCTCTCTGTTATGCTGCCTGCTGTCTTCACACAATCAAAGCCCTGCAAAAGCCTGTGTGCACCTTATGTTGGTAAGACAAACTGCACCACAGCCTAGTTTTAGTTCTTTCATGTGTTTTCCTTCCTTGTGTTGAATAATGCAAAGTTTTTTTTTTTTTTTTTGTTTGGCATGTTTCTGTTTTGTTTTTTATCTAATGGTTTTTTTCAGGCAGCTGGGGACGTGCTCTTAGTTGTTGAGGGTTCTTTTTGGCAGGTGTTACAGGTAGATCTTTAAAAGTCCAGATCTTTAACAATCAAACCCTTGTTTATGCCTGCAGTGAAAACAGGCTTAAACATATAAGTGTAAATTACAGCAGCAGCTCCGATGAACACGTGCACAAAACCTTTATGAAAATATTGGTTTTCTGATGAAGAGAATCTTCAGTATGCTGCAAGCACAAAATTGACAGTCTGTTTGTGGAACTGCCAGCAACTCCCCCCACCTGCTTTGACCCCTCTCTGGCTTTACAAGGACAGTGTTTCCCTAGTCCTGAGCCTGTTCCAGGCTGCTGTTGAGTACATGAACTTTGGAGCTGTGTGTGTCATCGTGAGCTGAGTGTGCCCTGCAGAGCCCTGGAACCAGCTCCAGAAATTCTGTTCTCAGTGGGCAGAGCTCAGGGAGCACTGAGCTTTGACAGGGTGCTCCTTGGAAATCCAGCAGTTCTCCTGGACCACTCTTCTGTCCAGGACCTTGAACAACCCAAAGTCTCCTTTCCTGGTGCCTGGGGCTGTGATCCTGCTCAGTTCCCTGTTCCTGCCTCTCAGGACCATGAACTACTGGGGGGTATCCAGCTTCACCTACAGCTCTTACAGAGGCATTGTGCTGGATTTCCCAGCTAAAGGATCACTTCTCTCTGCAGCAGGGGACATTGCCTGCTGACCTTCCTCCTGTCCCTGATCACCCTCTGGAATTGTCATTTCAATGAATAAGATGGAAGAGGCAGCAGTATATATTTTTTTTTTCTTGTCTGTTCCTACCTGCTGTGGTAATGCCTCATAAATAAGGGCCTTAAACTCATGGTTAAATTTAATAACTATCTGTAAAAGTCATTTCAGTACTGAAACCCTTTGTTGTGGGACAGAGCTCACTCACAGCCTCTCTTGTGTTTGTGTTTCCTTCACAAAACCCTGGCAGTGTTCCAGCACAAGCACCCCTGATTTGGGAGCTGTGATGAAATGTTAACAAAGTGATTTCCACAGATCCACAAGATTCTCTGAGTGTAAGAACTGGGATCCAGACCTGGTGCCACAGGCAGTTAGGAGCTGTAAGTTAAAATTGCAGGGCTTGGTGTAATGGATTGGCAGTAATGCAGCACTTGGAATTCATTTGGCATTTACATGCTCAGTAAATTCCAAATGAGCTCCTAAGAACCCTATAAAAAGGAAAAAAGGGTGTATGTGAAGCACTTGTTTCTCCCTGTGACATATATCCTCTGTGTTCTAGGTTATACCCTGGCTTTGTATCATTGGGAAGATCTTTTAATTTATACAAAGAGGTGATTTACATTCCTAGATCAAGTCCAGGCATTTCCAATAACATCAGGATAAGTGGACCACTGTTTTCTTTGCAGCTGAAGCTTGGAGATTCTGTGTGAATTCATCTCAGTTTTACTGCCCATGTTTCAGGGCAGCTTGCTTTTATGCAGTGAATATTGGTAGATCTCAAAGAAATATAGCCCCAGATTTTATTGCCAATGAAGGGAATGCCTGCCAGTGGCGTGGCAGATCGTGTTCAACCTGGCAGCTGGTGACAGATGTGGATGTAATAGCTCTAAATCACTGTGTGGACTCACTGTATTCCATATTTTACTCAACTTCCAATAAGAGTCGTGCAAATAAATTAAAGTGCAGCTGTCAAGATCAGCAGCAGAGTTGAAGGCGTATGTATAATATAAAGTATTCAAGAGCTGATGCTTTTTCCTGGAAAAAATGTTGAAATGTGTTTTGTTAGATGAAAGCAGCAGATTTGTTTCCCCTGTTTGTTTTTCTTGTTTTGCTTTTAATAATCAAGAGCACTTGTAATCAAGTTTCAGCTCTCAGAGGGGTTTGTTGCAGTTTTGGGCTGGTTCTGTATCTGTTCCATTACTCCCAGTGCACCCTTTTCTGGTTATTCCATCACTTAAACTCTGCTGGAAATGAGATCCTGTAATGCTCTGCTTAGGGAGCAGAATACCTGTGCATGAACCAACCACAGCTGCTCAGAAGGTGCTGATGGGTTTAGCTCAGTTCTTGCCTATTTCTTAAAACCAGGGGTTTTGGATTCTTATCACAAGCCATCAGCACACAGCTCCATTTAAACCCCTGTTAATCCCTCTGTGCCCCAGAGAGGCCAGCTCTGGGTCTCACCTGGCTGTGCCTGGCAGACTGATGAGCCCCACACAATTCCATTTGTCTCTAGTCACTTTTCTAGTCACCCAGCTGGCACTGCCTGTTTTGTCTGTGAGCTGCTGGCTCTGCTCTTCCCTGGGTTTGAGAGGGATTTGAGGCACACTTGGAGGCAAGGCTTCACTCACCTCACAGCTCCTGTGTTGGCTGAGCAGTTCCTTTCTTGGCTTTTCCATCATTTCCTGATACCCTGGGATCTGATCAAATATTCCTGTTGTGGTGGAAGGTACAGGCAGCCATGCAGAGGTTTCTTTTCCCTCCCCTCCACATTTTGTCCCTGATCCTTGCAGAGTTTTTGGCACCTATCAGTTAATGGAATTAGGACTCTTGGATCTGTGCTCAGATCCACAGAGCTATTGTTGTTTAAACAATTTTAGAAAGCATTAAGTATCTCCACCTTGCATACAGTGCTCTTCCTTCAGCCACCTGTTCAATGAACTATATTAATCAAATCATTTTTAATCATGTTCATTGGACTATGGAGCTGTGCCAGGGTCCTAATAAGCAACAAATGGGTTCAGAGCAGGCAGAGAGCAGATTCTGTTAGAAAATGGTTTCCTGTGGTGCTGGTCCTTATCAGCTTGCCTGTGAAGGATAAGGAATCATCAACATTTCAGATTACTGAAGAACAAAAGAGCAGAAGCTTGGCTTATCTGCATCACAGTGGTAACTCTATTGATTTTGGACTTGTACCAGCATAAACTAGAGAAGAATTTGGCACAGAACCAAATAATCGTTGTATTTCTTAAATAATTAGGTGAATCTACAAGGAGCTAAGCTGGTGAATGGCTAACAAGCTATTCATTAAAGCCAAGCACTGCACCATAACCTGTGTCTGCCTGCTCTTAAATCCAGAGATGTTCTACTGTTCTCAAGGACACCTTGGAAAGAGGAACTCTGAGTCTAGTATGAAGAATTTGGCTTGAAGCAAAAAGAGTTTGTTTTTAGTAGCCTTACAAGCAGCAGAACTCTTTGGTGCAAATATTTTGGGCAAGATTTGACCTACAGTATTTATTATTCCTATGAAGGCAATGATTATGTCTAGCAATTCACTTCTGGAGTTTTGTACTTGAGACCCATGCAGGGAATGCAAATTTACAAGTTGGAGCAGCAAATGGTTTTCTGTGGCATTGAACCAAGGTCTCATCAGGTATTAACTGGAGCTCATTTGGACAATGGAGATTTCTGTGTGTAAAGGCAGGAAATAGGAGAAAAATGGAAGAACTGAACACTTTACTGTGCTTATTTGGGTCAGGTCCTTTCAGACAGTTGCACAAGACTCTTTGAGGTGTTTGTGCTGCTGTTCTTCCCTCAGGTGCTTTGATGCAATGAAAATCTGCAGTCCTGTTCCATGGGGAGATGTGTAGGGATTGAATGTTTCCCCAGGTACCTGACAGGGTGAAGGGTGAATTTTGACCCTATGCTTGATAATTGCATGGTGATAAAATCACTAACAGGCATTCCTGGTGGGAGAAGTGACAGCTGATACAGTGACTCCTCTGCTTAACATTTGCTTTGATCTGCATCAACAGGAATTCCACATGTACAAAGCAATGGTAAAATAAACCCTCATGTCCTAGCTCCATTTTATGTGTGTAACAAACATATAATCAGCTTGTGATAGTTTGCTTCAATGTGAAAGGTGCAGCTCTAGAACTGAAAACAAAGATTTCCACACTGTGGCATTTCCTTGCTGATCTTCCTTATCCATCAGTGCTTAAAGTCACAGAGTAATATAATCAGACATACTGAGTAAACACACACAGTCCTTGTACCCTCCTTCTCCCTTACAAGGGAGAAAAAATAATTTTCTAAATCATGATTTGAAACTCTAATGCAGGAAGAAAACTTCTTGTACCTACTCCTGTGCTGGTCACTTTGCATTTTTGCTGCTGATTCTTCATTTTTGCAGGATGACAAGTTGTTCAGGCTGCTGCTAATTATGTCCTCAGTGTTATGGTAATTGGCATCTCTCAATTTTGTTGTTATGACTACAAAGTCCTTGGTAACAGGCTGGTGATGGAGGAAGGCTGCAGCCTGTCCTGCTGGCTGACACTCATCTCTGCTGCTTTCTGCTCTGCCTGCCCACGTGGGCTGTTACAAACCTGTGCAGAGACTTTGCAGAGTGCTTAGCACCAGAACATCACAGAAATGCAAGTTCTGCAGGTCTGTCCATACATAAACACATTTCATCCATATTTCTCAGTCAGAAGTGACCTTAAATCCCACTCTGCACTCAGTGAAGTGCAGCATAAGGCTTGGCCTTATGCTTAGGTAATCTGCTGTCCTCATTTCACCAGACAACCTGAGCTGCTGTTCCTTGATGAACCTTGACTTGTTTGGGGGCCATCCTTAGGGAGAACAGGTACTGGGAATGGGCAGGTTGTATATCACATCTAGTATCATCCTGAAAGGGTTACCAGTCAGTATGATCTTTATACTGCTATGATTAATATTAAAAAAAAAAAGTTTCCCTTGTGTCCTGGTAGATTTTCCATCTTCTTTTCTCCTGTGTGTTTAGCTTTTGCAGCATATGCAGAATCTCAGGAATTTAGTCAATGTATGCCTCTAGGGGAGCAGACTATGTAAGGAACTCTCAGCTGATTAAATCAGTAAATCCAAATTGAATCTGGACCTTCTCAGGAAAGCCCAGGTTCAATTTGCATTGATTGGGGGAGTGATAATATACTGTGAGCAGAAAGCTCTGCACGGGGAAGTGCTCCAGTGAAGAAACCACCAGCACTCATATATTCAGATATTGCCTGGACATCTGCAGACTCTGCTTTAGGAAGATTTGTGGCACGGTAAATATTTGTTTTGCAGGTCCTTGAAAAAGCCTTTGAACATATAATTTCTACTTTTAGAACATAGATTTTGTAACAGGAGTTTTCTTTGAAGGAACCTGACTCGAGGCTTTGGTGGACCTGCATAAAATTTGGTATTATGGGAATGAAACACAGCTTCTCCTCTAGATGGATAGATTTTTCTTACATAACCCCAAATGCAGGAGGATCCAGACTGTGAAGGACCCAAAGCTGAATTAACACTGGTTTTGAAATAAAGACCCATTAAAAGTCACTTCAGTCCTGTAATTTTAACTCCATCAGCCACGATGCATCTCTTTCAAGCCCTTTGTCTGGTGGTAGATCTTGTTTTTATTAACTGTCCCAGGGGTGAGACAGCAGCAAACAAGAAAGAATAAAGAATTCATTAGCCAACTGCAGATATTCTTGGAAATATTGGCAGTCTTATAAAAAGAAGTAAAACTGGAACCTTCAGAATCCTGGATCTCTGGTGGCCCCTAAGTCTTTAGGGTTAATGGGATCAACTCTGAGGTGGTTTTGCACTTTGATTCAGAAGCAGAAGGTTTGTTCCTTCCATTGGGGAAATAAAGCAGTTGAAATACATCAGCCTAAGTGCAAACATTCCTTTTGGGAGTACATCTCTGTGTAGCAGGCAGGATTTCCCTGGAGATGCTGCTTCCTGCCTTAGAGGTGGAAGAGATCCCTTTGTGTTCTGGGAATTGCCATGGCACTTGAAGTTCTTCCTGGTGTTTAACTACCTGGACAAGGATTGTTTTTGCCACCACAAGCAAAGATTGTTGCCATGCAGACTTTGTGATAAATCCATAGGTTGCTTATGCATGTCTGTATACAGCATGGCTTTTGTGGCAGCAAAACAGTAATTGGTCCTGGACCTGGCTCTTTCTCACACTTTGTTCTCAATAAAAGGAAGGATTATTAGCCTTCATCTTGAATTTCTGGGATGAAATGTGCTGCTTTAGATGTAAACCACAGGACAATTTCTGTAGGTGGTATTTCTGGGAATGTTTTGGAACCTGCATGAGGAACATTTCAATATCCCTGACATCCAGTTATTCAGGTAGTTTCTCCAGGTTTCCAGGGGTGCCCATCTGCTCTTACCCCAGAGAAAGGAGTAAAGTGAGAAAACTTTTAAATTTGAATGAAGCATAGCTGTGATAACAGCAAATCCTGCTCTTCCCTTGGGCTGTGAATGTTCCCAGGTCTGTAATTTCAGCCAGTTAAGGGAGGAGGAATGACTGCCCAAAATGAGCCCTGGGCCAAGTACCTTGGCAAAGAGTCATGTCTGCTTCAGCCAAGCTAACACTGAGATCACAGCTGTGCTCCTGCTCAGGCTGATAGCCAGCAAACCTGCACTCAGGTGAGCACCCACTCTGACACTTGGTGGCCTGGATGTGGAAATGGACAAAGGTGTGCACAAGCTGATTGGTGTCACAGTCCTTTTCATGCTTGTGCCATGTCTGCTTTAGTGGATCCGATGGATGAGCCTGTCAAAGGAGTGGGTTTGGTTCAGAGAAGGGGGAGATGGGGAAACCCAGGGCACTGGGAATATTTCTCTGTCTGCTCTGGGGTGCCCTGACCCCCAGGGCAGCACTGACTTGGACCCTCATCCATGGAGAAAGTTTCCCAGACTTCAAGATAGACTGGAATCCACAAAAGTGTGAAACAGATTGTAGAGAGCAGTGCAGGTGTGTCACTGGGTGAGAAATTGAGGGTTTGGGGTTTTTAGTATGTTGTGGATGGCAGCAAGATGGAGGGCACAGGGTGTCATCCTGGGCTTCTTCTTCATGCTTCTTCCTCCTTCTCCATGGGTTTGGGTGGCATTTTGTGATTGGGCAGAAAAGTCCCCATTGCAGCTCTGTGGGATCAGTTATTGGGTTAAAAGGGGAAATAATCCAGGTGTCCGTTCTTAAAGGGATAGTTTAGCATTAAAAGACCTTGGAACAAGAGACTGTTGGCCATTTTGTGCCTTCTAATGAAAAGCTGCTGAACTCACAGCAGTGAGACTGTTTCACTGATAAGAAACAATAAACATCTGAGTCTGAACATGAACTGCTGTCTCAAGTGCCTTCAGTCCAGACCCAGAGAAAACAACAACTGGGACCCTGGCAACTGAGACCCCCCCACCTGGATAGTTTGCCAGCTGCTGCTTCAGGATATAGAGCTGAAAAGCTGGAAAGTTCCTTGGGGGTGTCTCCCTGAGATCCCTGTTGGCACATTTGTTATTTACAATACCAGCCTCAGCTTTCTTTGTGTTAAATTTGACTTGCCTCCTCATGGTCAAACATGATCCGTGTCTTTCACAGATCTATCACAGGAAAACAAATGCTTAAGTGAGAATGTTTTTCTTTATGGACTGAAAAACCCTAAATTTGTGTGTCAAGCCTGGCACACTCTTCTTTGTAGGAGGTCATAAAGTCTGTAGGCTGGAACACAAGTCTGCATTCAGTCTCTGGCCCTGCAGCCATCCATTAATCATTATTTCCAGTTATAAAATAATATATTCCTATTGTTTCACCAGAGTTTTGTGTGGATTATCTGTGGGCAGAGCCTGGAAGAGCCCTGAGTGGACCCAGCTCTGGGTACAGTTGTGTCTGAGAGAGAAGGGATCAGTGCCACTGCCTGGGGACATGATTGAGTCTGTGACTCACTGTCATGCTACTCTCTCCTGTTTAACTCCAGCCTGGCTGGTTCCTCAGTTTTCTGACTGCTCCCCATCAGTCCTGCACAGCCCAGGGATGTAAAGGACAATGGGATTTTTACTGCCCTGCTTTGCCTCAAATGAAGTGAAGCATCCTGCCTCAGGCTTTTCCTGCAAACCTAGCAGGTTGCTATGGATTAAGCTCCTTAATCAATCCAGGCAAACCATTCCATGCTGCTTCCTGGTGGTCAATACCTCCAATCACTTGCCATTTCAGCAGCTTAGAGACTAATGATCCTTCATTCTGCAGACAGGGATGTGCCAGAAAGCAGAACTTGCTAAATATCCACTCTAGGCAGAGCTATAAAATCCTTTTGCCTCTGTCCTTTCCCACCACCATCAGCTGGTAGCATAGCAACTGTTGAAGCTGCTTGAACTTGAGTTGACCTGAAATTACATGTTTCTCAGTTTACGTGTTTATTAACGCCTTTCTACTTTTTTTGGTGCTTGCTAAGATTACATTTTTCAGTCCCTGTGGGATATTAGCAGCTTGTTCATGCAGAAAGCAGAAATAGACTTAATAACACGTGATGGATGAGCTCAGAGGGACCCTGGGATTAGAAACGTGAGGGAGAGCTGAAGGTGGCCCTGAGCAGTGACTGGTGGAGAGACCCTTGGTTCTGGTAGGATGTGCATGCAGATTTCCATTTAATTGTACAGATTGAGAGGGGCCAGGAGGAGGAGCAGCAGCTCAGAGGCTGTTTTTTCAGACTGTAGAGATGGAGAAGTGGCTGTTCAAGGCAGCAGAGTGAGCTGGAGATCAGCAGAGATTGTAGCACCCTGGGATTTCTCACCTGGGGGAGAGACAACTCAGACACAGGTTCATGAGTAACATGCAGCTTGAAAGATTGTTGGTCCAGGTGCAGTTGCAGCAATTTCTAGAGGAGGAATCAGTGTTTTGATCAGAGTTTCTGCAAAGTTACTATACTTTCATCTCTCTTGTTAAAAGAGAGGAGATGCTTAGTTCTCTTAGTTTTGTAATTACTGTGTTCAGATATGTTAAAGCCTAGCTTGTATTTCTTCATGGGTCATTTGCAGGTTAACATGAAACCTTAGTCCACACTTAGCTGATATGCCTGTCATCAACTCCAAGAAATGAGGGAAGAAGCAAAAACTAAAAATTACTAATTGTAGTGTAAGGAATATACATCAAAGACAAGTCTGGAGAACAGGACTTGGTTCAAGCGTGCTGGACATGCTCCTTCTGGAGCAAAATGGAGCAGTTAGATGCTGCACAGAGGAAGTCATGGTCTCTTTATTTTTACTGGTTTTTTGGTCAAATGAAACCTGAACGATTTTTCTGTGTGTGACACAATCTCAGCAGATGGAAGTAAGATGCTCCATTCTCAGAACAGTTTTAGTAAGAGAATGAAATCCTTTCCCCAGCAGGCACTTTGAGCACTGAATGATTAAATCAAAGAGCATCACTGTCACCAGTGATTCTGTCATCACTGTCACATGTTCTGGCTGCATGGATAAAAGGAAAATGAGTTGGGCTCACCTTTCCCAGAGAAAGGCATCATCATTTATCTTCATGGAATGTGTTTAGACTGCAGCACCTCAGTTCTGCCCTGAGTGAGGGCTTTCAGAGAGGATTCAAGGGGCTTAGAGGTGCTCAGTATTATCTCTTGGCTTTCCCCCTAAGTGACTGATCCAGCACCTCTCTGTGTTTCACACTGAGGGCCATGTGCTGAGAGAATAAAGAGTAAGGAGGTAAAATGCATCTTACCTCTATTTTAATACCACTCAAAAGATGGGGGATCAGGGAGCAATTTATTTTATCTGTCTTAGATATATGCCTTAAGGTGAGCCCATTCTCTCCATTGACAATTAAGGGAACCTGAGATAATTAGTGCAGGCTGGAACATGGAGAAGCTACATAGTGAAAGTCAAGCTAATTGTAATCAGCTCCTGGATGGCCAGGAGTCCTTGTGTTGGGCCTTTCATGTTCCATGAAAGATCCCTGTAAAGAGAGAGGCATCCCTGAACCAACAAGAAGCACTGCTCTTCTCTGTCATGTGCTTTTGTTGCTTTTTTGCTGTTGACAAACTCAGAAAATTAAACATGCTTTAAAACTGAGAGTGATTTGTCTGTCCATGACTGCAGCCCTGGGGATCTTGTCATTCCTGGAGCTTGCCTCCAGAGCCAGCCTGGGCACTCTGCAGGGCAGCACTCCCATCCAGGGGGGAAAGGCTGCCTGCTGGCACTCACCCTGCACAAGGAATAGGTTTTGCTGCAAAAAACTGGAGGCTCCTACACATCAGTAGTGAGAGTCTATGGCCACCTTTTTAGCTCTGTTACAGTGCAAATGATGACTCAAAGAGAAGCATTCAGGTCTAATCTATGCGAGTCCTTGTAATAAGCTTTACAATTAGAGCACAGACTCTTCCACCTAATTCACTTAATTTACACTGGGAAATGAGATACTGTTCAACTAATCCAATGCTATTTTCTTTATTAGAGAATGAAAGCATCCTCTGAGGCTCTGGTGGGATTCAGGCTAAGCTTCTGAGGCACAAATAGTGTGAAATGCTAATGAATTAGCACGCTGCTGTAATTCCCTCTTAGGATCTGGTGCCCCTCTCCTTCAGCCTCTCACACCATTGGAAGGCTTGGCAGGAGGCACTGGCTCTGCACCAGCTCTTGGTGCACTCAGGGTGGCTCTGTAAACGTTTGATAAGATGACCCTGATACAGATGGACCTTCTTCAAGCAGGGTTTGTTCCAGCTGCCTTGCCTGGGGACTGCAGGGCTTTCAGGTGTTGTCTTGATTTTTTAGGTTTTTCTAAGCCTTCTGCTGTTTACATTCTTGTAACTTTCTCCCACGATTTCTGTAAATAACTGATTGTTTTGCATTCTGTTATGGAGGAGGAGAAATTTGGTGGACTGTTGGTTTGTTCAGTGTCATTGGAGAGGTGGCACTGTCACCCTCCAGTCCACTGTCACTTTTGGAAATCTGTAAATGCTGGAGTCAGAAAATAAACTTCCCTTTTTTACCTTGGAAAGATCAGTGAGTCCACATTGTGTTGTTTTGTGTCCGATGGTGACATTCAGGAAAGGGTTCAGAGGTTTTTCTCCTGCTTTGCAGCAGCTCCTGTGAAGGTTGTTGTGTTCTCTTTAATCCCTGACAGCCCAGTTGCTTAGTTCAGAGCACATGTTCAAGTCACTAAAGGGTATTTCCTCTTCTTCTTGAAGGGACAATACAGAAAGAATGTTTTCTCTCTTTTCATCAGGCTGATGGATCAAGTTCTCCCTTCATATCTGTGTACTGCACCTGTGCTGTTGGGAGATGTTGAGGGAATAGCCTGTAGTTTTTGAGTCTGGGGTTTTGAGGGGATGGTAGAAGACAAGCATCCTGCCAGATAATGGGTCTCTTGGTTTCTTTTTTGTTATTGATTGCTGTCCCCTGGGTTCTGCTCATCTCTTCTTTTCATTGTTGTGCTGATTCTGTGACCACTTTGCTCAATATTTCACATTTTCTGGCTCGTTTTTACTTTCTCCTTTGCTTTTTGTACGTTAAATATTGGTGAGTCCCCTGCAGAGAGAAGCAGCAGCTCTTGAGGGAAAAGCAAAAGGGAAAAAGCACATTGTAGTGGCAAATGAGTATTTTATATCACAGAGCACTAAGATCACTTATTTCTGTGTTGGGAAGAAGCACCAGATGCAGAGCAGTGACACAGAGTTTGTCCCAGGATCCAAAGAACAGAGCTCCATCCCACAGTACAGGAATGCCCACAGAGGAGAAGAGGTGGAAAGGTGATGTTTGCCTGCTGGGAATGATCTGTCCATAATGGGTGGTTTGAGTACAAACTCAAACAGTAAATGCTTTTCACATCTGAAATTTATAGATCTATGAAACCATTGCCCCTTGGTGTACGGGCTGTAGAAATCCCAAATCTTCCTCTACTCTCACTTTTCTGGATTTTGGCTTTAATTAAATATTGAGAATTGTTGATTTCAGGATTGGTTCTGGGCACTTTTCCTGGGGCTCAGACAGACCATATCATTCCCTGGTGCAATTTACCTGTCCAGGTGAATTAATGAATCATTTATTGCTGCTGCTGGCACACTCTTATAGCACTTGACACGTGCTGCTGCTGTCAGCCTGTTACAGTACTGAGAGACAGTCCTGGATGTCTCTCCTAGACAAAATCTATTAGTGCAGTGTCAGCACAGTGAAATCTTCCTAGGCTAAATATTGTAAAATCCAGGTGCCTTTTTCCTTCTGTGTAACAAATGGAACTTGAAGTTTGGACCATCACTAGAAAACAAAATTTACCTGCTGCATTTATGACAGTGGTAGGAAGTGTGGGAAAAAGCAATGCCAGTATAAATATTGACATTCAGAGCTCTGAAGGCTCATTGTTATTGTATGAAACTAGAAAAGCTGCCCACAGATGCTGCTCAGACAGTCTGGCTGTTGTGTAGAAAACTATATAATACTTTTTATTCTGTGTTTTCTGCATTAAAAGAGTTTTGAGAAGCTTAAAATTTAGTTTCCTTGCCTTTCAGTCCCATCCTGAACAGTTTGACAAGCACAGTCCACAGCTGCTTGTTAAGAACTTGGTGAGAAAAGCTTTTAGAATTCCCATGAGTAGGGGCATGATCAGGATCATGTTGGAAAACACAAATCCTGCTTGTCAGGGAAAGGTCTTTGTGCAGCAGGTCTCATCTCCACCTTTTCAACCCTCAAAGGATAAAAACCTCTGCATCACTTCTGATCTTATTTTCAGAACCTGTGCTCTGTCCTGTGCATGTGAGAAAACAAAACATGGAATTGCTGCACTTGGTGATACAGCAGATTTGTGACATTAAGGGTTCTTTTTGTCTTAAACAGCCACAGCCCATCCCCTGCCAATGAGAGTTTATGGTCACCTTATCTGTGCAGTTTATCAGATGGTTTTGCTAGGAAAAATTAAAAAAAATCATATAAAATTCATAGTTTAGGAGGTGTATCCAGCTGTTTTAAGATTGTGTTGTCTGTAATGTCTTTCTTTATTGATTATTTCACAGGAGAAAGTGGTAGAAGTTGTTGAGGATTTTTCTCTAGTTTTTCAGTCTTCCCAGTGGCATCCTAAGCATTCATGGAGCCAGTTATTCTTCCATCATGTAAAAATTGCTTAGAAAGCCAAGTAGAGAAATACTCCAGCAGCAGAATAGAAACACTCAGGAATATTTGCCAAAGAGTGAAATAGGTTTGTTTTCCTCAAGAGTTGGAAAGTATCATGTTAATGGTACTAGGAGTGTAAGAGCTGAGGAAGTGTCTGGGTGATGCTCCTTGTCACTGTAGAATCCCAGAATGGTTTGGGTTGGAAGGGACCTTAAAATTCATCTCAACCCACCCCCTGCCATGGCAAGGACACCTTCCACTGTCCCAGGGTCGTGTCCAACCTGGCCTGGGACACTCCCAGGGATCCAGGGGCAGCCCCAGCTGCTCTGGGCACCCTGTGCCAGGGCCTGCCCACCCTCACAGGGAGGAATTTCTAATATCCAATCTATCCCTGTCCTCTGCCAGTTTAAAGCCATCACCCCCTGCCCTGTCTCTGTGGATGATGGAATTTTAGGGGGTCCTGCAAGGAACAGATTTGGACTTGATCCTTGTGGGGCTTGAGATCCTCTGTGATTCTGTTTGGTTTATTCTGGTCCTTCATGTTAATTTTGTTTTCTCACACTCTTTGCATTACTAGAATTCATGTCATTTTCAAGTTGTAACAATGTTCAGCCCTCTGAGCTGCAGACAGGAGCTGTATCTTCTGTTCTAACAGGAGGGGAAAGGCACACCCCAATTCCCTTTGTGTCTGCACAGCTGGACCTGGTTTTAGATGCAATAAAATATTGAATTTTATTTAATATTGAATATGGTCAAAAACTCTCCTTTTTTTTGAGCCTGAACTGCATATATTGTTATTTTGGTTTGGGTTTGTTTGTTGTTTGGTTTTTTGTTTGGTCTTTTTTGTTGTTTTATGGGGGGGGGGTATTTTTGTGGGGTTTTTTGGTTGATTTTTTTTTTTTTGGTGGTGGGTTTTTTTGTGTGGGATTTTTTTTTTTTAGTGAGCACCCATAAGCACATTTTTCCACGTCATTCCCAAGTCTGGAGTTCAGTTGGGTATCCCAGGGGCAGCAATCCAGTTCCAGATGTGCTGGTTGTTGGGGAGCCTTTGGTTTCCTCCTCTCTGGAGGAGGTGGGAGAGTGGCTGAAAGGGAGCACCAGGCCAGGCAAAGCTTTTGATATAAAACAGTGTTGGGATGAAATGGGGCTTAAAATATGGCTGTTCACAATTACATGTGTGAGAGGCCAATCTGTCACCATGTTTGTTTAATCAAGGTCAAACAGAGATTTTAATTAAAATAGTGAGCTCATAACATCAGGCTGGTCATCTGTAACTGGCAAGTGGGTTTTGTAACAGAGAGAAAAAAATGTTCTCATTCATGTGCCAGTTTTGCTAAATAATGGGGAACTTGTTTAGATCACTTGCAGTAATTTGGCACAGAGTGATATTAAAAAAGTAAAAGCTTTTGCTCCAGTTGGTGCTAGTGAGAAATATTTAATTATTTTCAGTGAGGTGGGACTGATTCTTTAAAAACTACTGGAACAGCTGCTTATTCTTAGTTCCTTAAATTCAGAAGCAGGAGCAACAATTTAAATTCCTACTTTTATTACATATTACAGCACCTGTTTTTTCAGTGGTAGAGAAAGGGGAAAAGAAATGGGGGAAAGAAGGGACACCACCCTCACTTTTTTTGGTTTTTTCTTGGTGGGGATGATTTGGATTGGGACAAAAGTAGGGAAGGTGGGCGTGCTGGGTGGCATCATAATTTAAATCAGTTTGGCAACAGTGGTTACTAAACTCACTAGATGAGATCTTCGTGTCTGCCTAGCAGGATAAACTGCTCTATTAATTAAGCTCAATCCTATAAATCTCTTCTAAGTTGCCATGAAATCCCAGAGTAACCTGTATCATGTTGCTATTGAAATCTGCAGCCCAGGAGAATGGAGTTTAATATTTCATTTGTCTTGTGTTCAGCTATGATGTGACTTGTAAGATGTAGCTTTTGCATTGGGAATAAAAAGAACCAAATCTCTCTTTTAATTGCCTTGCACCAAGAAACAAGTAATAAACTGCTTGTGATCTATATTAATTTGATTTTTAATGAAAATGTATCCACACATGTTTCTTGAAAACAATTTTCCTGGAGAAATAACTTTGTAAGTCAAAACATAATCAGCCTGGTATTTCATATCAGAAAAAGATTCTGGCAGGAGTTATGGAATAGTGCAGAATTAAAGCAGAAACAGACATTCCACAGAAAATTTATCTGGCATCACTGATTTTTGTTCACATTGGATACCTGCTGCAATTACAATTCAGATTATTTTTTTCTCTGCACAACTCCTGCAGTCGGTCTCAAGGAGATAGAATGATTTGTTGTAAACAGTTAAAGAAAATTAAATCAAGCACAATTTCAGTTGATCCCTTTGTACAACAGTTTCTTTCTCTTCACTGAGCAGATCTTAACCGGCAAGAATTATCCTGAGGGGAAAATCCAATCTTCCTCCCATCATGTGGTACTCCAAGTCCTTTCTTCCACTTTTCCTTGGGCCCTGGATTCTTCCAGTTCTTTGAGGAATCACCCTCAGGAAAGAGGGGTTTACAATGACTCCCACTGAACTCTACATTTCTTATGTTGTAACATTTATGTGTTTCTTTTCCTGAGACAGAGATCACAGGATGGTTTGGGTTGGAAGGGACCTTGAAGCTCATCTGTTCCACACCTGCCATGGGCAGGGACACCTTCCACTATCCCTGGCTGCTCCAAGCCCCAGTGTCCAGCCTGGCCTTGGGCACTTCCAGGGATGGAGCAGCCACACCATCCCTGGGTACCATGTGCCATTGTTTTAAGCCCCTCTTGATAAAAATCTTTTTTGTCACCTGATTTTCACAAGAGAATAGAGTTTGTGTGCTCTGGGCTGAGGGCAAACCACATTAGAGTGTGGCAGAGGGAAGGCTGGGCAAGATTCAGGAAATTGCTCAGAATCTTGCAGAGTTCAGCTCAGGTTTTCAAAGCCACAAGGTGTATGCTATTCATGTGGTTTCCAGAAGGAAGGGTTATTTACACTGACAGAGAGGGGGAAAAGAATAATAAAAATCAGGCAGGCAGCCAGAGCTCTGTAGATTTTTTTTTTTTTTCTTTTTGGTAGTTCCATCAAAGGGAGCTGCTGAGATGTCTTTTATCAGCTTGCTTTGCTTTTTCTCACAGAGGTGGTACTCAGTAGCTGGTTTCTGCCTCCTTGTACTGCTTCTCAAACACCCAGGCACTCTTCAGGTGTCATGCAGACTTTCTGGAGTACCTTTTCCCATGAAGTTGAGCAAACTTTGCAATCAAACGCCATAGGAGGTGTTGATTCACTGTTGCCTTGGAGTTTTCTTTATTCTGAGCTACCAAGAGCCCCACTCAGAGTCAGTTCCAGGATGGGAGGATCACTGGTGTTTAAATTCGTTAATATTGTCTCAGGCGGTGCTTTGATTAGAAAATCAACATCCTCTTGTTTTTCTCTATTTTTGGGGGGTTAGGATCAGAAAATGAACAAGTGATTTGAGTTTTCCTCTTGCTGCTAATTGTGTCATGTTAAGCATTAGAATTTGGCTGAACCCCACAGCACCAGGACCAGTGACTGGGATATTCTGCTGTGCCAGGGCACAGGGCAGAGGAAGGGCTGTGCTGGAACCCTTTGATTCTTGGTGCATGCTAAGGGCACTCAGTTGTCTTTATTTAGGGTTTCTTGCCCTCACTCTCCAAGATGTTGAGTGCTGTCATTCACATGCTTAAAAGAGGGAAATGAGTATAAACCTCGTGATGAGGTTTATAAATGTTTATGAGGTTTATGAAGGCACTTTTAAACCAGAAAGATGTTTTGTGGTTCCTGTATTTTTACAGGTGTTTCTCAATCAGTAACACAACCTCCAGTGCAAGGGAGCTGAAATTTAGGCACAAAAAACCCAAGCCTGTGGTATTTTGTGAGACCCACGTCGTAGGGAGGAAATTATGAATCTGACTCATGTTCTCAGAAGGCTAATTTATTATTTTATGATTTATATTATATTAAAGAATACTATATTACTAAAGAGTACAGAAAGGATACAGACAAAAGGCTGAAAGATAATAAAGAAAACTTGTGATTCTCTTCTCCAGAGTCTGACACAGCTTGACTGTGATTGGCCATTAAGTCAAAACAATTCACTGCAGAAACCAATGAAACAATCACTGTTGGTAAACAATCTCCAAACACATTCCAAAGCAGCAAAACACAGGAGAAGCAAATCAGATCATTATTGGTTTCATTTTTCTCTGAGGCTTCTCAGCTCCCCAGGAGAAAAATCCTGGGCAAAGAGATTTTTCAGAAAATATGACAGTGACACAAGCCCAATTCTTTCCAGTAACAGATTAAATTCTCATAAAACATTTGGTAAATTAGATGGGGAAATCATGCCTTTGTTAAAAAAGGTTTTGGGATGGAAATTTGTACATTTTCTGACTCCTTGTGCTTTGTTTCTGTCCCCAGAGCCTCCCACCCCGATCGCGCCCCCGGAGCTGCTGGCCGTGGGAGCCACGTACCTGTGGATCAAGCCCAACGCCAACTCCATCATCGGGGACGGGCCCATCATCCTCAAGGAGGTGGAGTACAGGACCACCACGGGCAACTGGGCAGAGACCCACATCGTGGACTCCCCCAACTACAAGCTGTGGCACCTGGACCCCGACGTGGAGTACGAGATCCGCGTGCTGCTGACGCGCCCCGGGGAAGGGGGCACCGGGCCCCCCGGGCCCCCCCTGACCACCAGGACCAAGTGTGCAGGTGAGGGCTCTGCTGCTGCCACTCCCAAACAGGTGCTCTGTCAGTGCAGGGTGTAATTAGCCTCCTCTTGTGTGAGGCATGGGGGGAGCACCTGTGGCTGTGCATGCAGGGGGAAGGAGGGTGAAATGGCTGTACCTGCCACTGGTGACGCTGCAAATGGCATCGATGTACACATGTAGGGGGTATTAACAGAGGATGCAGAAAGGGTGTTGCCATCTTGTGTGGGAAAGGAGGTTTGAGGAAAATGTGCACTATGTTGTGTAGGAATTCCTGAGCACAGTCTCTGAACTGGAGGAAGAACTGTTATAAAAAGTCTTTTGAAAATGGGAAAACATGTGGGTGAATCATGGACTCCAAGATGCAGAAGGATGAACCATTGCTTCATTCTTCTGTCCTATATTATTACTCTATTCTTAAGAAACCCATAACCCCTTCCAGCCTGTCCAACACAGCTTTGACCTCACTGGTCAACCAACCAAAATACCATCACCCTTTGGTAAACAAATCTCCATAACACATTCCACATGTGCCTGGCAACAGGTGCAGCAAGAGGAGATAAGAATTGGTTTCATTCTTTCTCTGAGCTTTCTCACAGCTTCTCACAGCCTTCCCCAGGGAAAATGCCTGGGAATGCCTGTGCCTGCTCTCTGTGGCCAGAAAACTCTGCCACACAGCCCTGCTGCAGGTGCTTCGGCATGGCTCTGAGCTGATACTGGGAATTTGGGAGCATCCCAGAATGTTTTGTTTTGTTCTACAGGCAGATGTTTAAAAACTGTTGGTTTCATGCTTTTGGTTTGTCTGATAAACTCTAGCCACAGCGTGAGCCTGCTTTCTGTTGGAATAGGCAAAGAACTTCTTTTTTCCAACCAGTCCTGCAGTAGGAAAATTGTTCTTAAGACCAGGCTGTGATAACATTTTCAGCCCTAAGTGGACAACAAAATTTATCTTGTTTGATTGTGGATCTGCAGTGGATATTTACAAATTCACACTGTTATCGGTTTGAGTGCTTTGTGGTGAAGGAGGAAATTTTTAAAATAATAATTTCAATTATTATGATTAATTTAATTTAATAATTTCTAAGTAATTTATATTTATTTAATTGTAGTAGTAATTTTTTAAAATACATTTTTGTGTTCCTTTCCCCCCCTCATTTCTGACAAAGGAATGTGTTCAGACACTTGTAGCTCCCTCCTTTTCTCATTCATATTGGAATGGATCAGGGCTGATCCAGGGGCAGAAGTAGTCCATCTTTCTTTCTAAGCCATATTGGACTTCCTGTGAAAAACTGACAGATGATGTTGCTCATGTTTCAGATATATTGGCTATTCATCCTGTTGTCATACATTAATCATTAGCCATTAAGGGAAATCAACCCCTGTGCCTGGCAAGGGGATGAGCAAAGCATTTTTCTTCCTCACAGGCTTTTTTCCACCACACAACTTCATTTTCTAGCATTTCTGTAATTTTAGCAAGGTCCTTCCTGTGGTGGGAACAAAGAACAGGGATTAAAAGGCTTCTCTTCTTTTGCTACAAATCCTCCTTCCTCCCCACAAATTATTGGTTTACAACATGTGAATTTAAGAAGTGAAAACCTTTTAAGAACATTGTTTCCTGTTACTCTTTCTGATCAAACAGCAAATCTGAAATGGGAAGAAGGCATCCAGAACACCCAAAATCCTCCTAGGATGGGATTAAGCAGTACAATTTTAGTGCTCCTAATCCACTTCATGGCAGGAACATTTCCAGCAATATCCTCTTTACCAAGAGAGGAAACCTGGCAGGCTGGCTGTGTTCTGGGTGGCACATTTATTATGAAGGTTGTAAATTAGTGAAGGTTTAGTGCCCCTTTGAGAAGATTTGGTAAAAAATAAATAAATCTGAGCCCTGACATGGAGGTGTTTGCTTGGTTCAGCACCTGTCCTTTGGTAGAACACAGATGTTTTAGGCTTTGCAGCAGCTGTATGGAAAGCATGAGGTGACATGGATGATGTCCTGGTCTGTTTGGGAAGTTGCCACATGTTCTGCTGCTCACCTTCTGTCTTTCTTCTCCTTTCCTAGTGTGGTCAGATTCTCTGACCTCACCAGAAGTCACTGCAGGCCTGGCCTGGGACTGTGCATTTGCAGATGGAAACGTGTCGTGCTCAGATTTGCTCTGGGGTTGATGTGTTGTCACTTTGCAGTGTCACACTCTCTGCAGCAGCCAAACTTGCAAGGCTCTCTGCCTTACCTGTGGAAAATGCTGGGTTTGGCTTAATTCAGGAATTAAGATTAAAAAAACCTTGACTTTGTGCTTACTATTGTCTTGTCCTGTGCCCCAGACTGCTGAGTTTCCTGCCCAGTTCAGGTATTGACTGACTCCGAGAAGGATGACGTGGATAATTTGTTCAAATTGGCAAAGCTGAGGCACTTTCTGCTTTCCATCCTATTTTACTAATGAAAATCTAACTGGAGAAGGTCATTCAGTTAATGTTAGCTGTCATACAGGCCTTGTTGAGATTGATGGTGATGGCATTTATGTTTTGTTTAGGGCACTGGGTAGGAGAAATTGTAATGATCTTGGTCGAAGCGTGGACCAGGAGGAAGGGAGAGATTTAATAGCTAAAGATGTACAATTTCACCAGATGCCAACTGAAATGATAGACAAGAAAATGCAACTCATTATTCCAATTTCCATGCGTCGTGGAACTCCTTCAAAACACCATTTTGAGGGTAATTACACAAAACTTTCACGGTGAAGATTTTCAAAAATGTGCTGAACTGAGAAAACAGCTCTGCTGCCTTGATTTTCCTAAGAGTACCTAATGAATGACATCAGGGAAAATTGAGGGGTTTTAAAATAGTTGAGGGATGAGTGATGTTGATTTTTTTAATGTGAATTTTTTGGTTGTTTTATTATTTGCATTTACTTTTTCTGAGCAAGAGGGGAAGTACCAAACTCCTACACATTAGGATGCAACCAGCAGGTGATTGGAGCAGCCCAGTTTTACTGCACTGTTTGGTGTTGTGCTGTCTTTATTCAGACCACAAATAAAGTAAGAGCAGAGAATATCACCTGTACTGGAGAAGCATTTACTTATTTAAATTTCTAGAAATCAGTGTAACAATAAACAGAAGGTGGCTGCAACCCTCTAAGAGAGGGAAGTCAATATCCCTTGGACTGAATACTCTGCCCAGGCTCTTTTCACATCGAGACTGTATTTTTATAAATTTTTTTTTGTTGTTCTGAGTAAGTGCTGGCCTTCAGTTCAAGCACAAGTTGCAATGAGACTCTTATTTAGAGATGAAAATGAGAAGATTTGGGAAGGACCAGGCTTCTCTTTCACTTCAAGCAGCAGAAGTTCATTTACAAAGTTGCCCTTGCCTGTTTTGTTTCTTGACTGTGAGCTTTGCATCAGAGCAAAAGCGTGGCCAGGATGGTCCAGCATGAGCTCAGACATCAGGAAAACTCTGACAAAATCATCAATAAGTTTCAGATTTTGATCACACTGAATGGAAGGTGTCTATATGGACTTGAAAACTTGAAAGGGCTTTTTTTTTAATTAGATAAGACCAATAATGTGATTAGGGAATGTCCTGCTCTAAATGAGCATAAAGAAGTTTTATTAAACTGGATAATATCTATATTTCTATATCTAAATAGCAGTGTGTGCCCAGGCATGTTACCCCACTGGTGATGCTTTTGGTGTTCTACAGGACAGCATTACATGACTTAATTAATATTTGATCTATAGAAGATAATACTCAAAATTAAATCCCAGCTTACCTTTTTCAAGGGAAAGCCAACTGCCAGAAAATATGGCAAGCCCTGCACAAATGATTTGTTCATTTGTTTTTTGCAGGTTTTGTGTTTTGGATTTGAGTTTGTTTTTCCATGGGCTGTTCTAGGTTGTGACTTGGGACAGGAAAAGATGAAATGACCTTGAGGCATGACCCAGTCCAGTGTCAGTCAGAGGGAGGAGTTGTCAGCAGGGAATGGGGGAAAGAGAGAGATTGGTTAAGGTTAAGACCAGACATGGGGTTGAAGGCTGGCTAAAGGAAAGATAGATATAAAACATTAGTGTTTATCCCCAAAATAATAGGTTGAGGAGATAACAGGATTAGAATAAAGTGTTTGAACACAGTTCCCAATAGTGCCTGGTATTCAGCACTGGTTCTCTAAGTGTGGGGTCCTTTTAGCCATCCTCTGTAGATAAACAGAGCTTTTAAAATCCTTGCTCCATGGCCTTTGTTCACAAGTGTGTGCTTTGGGAAGCTTGAGGCTTATTTTCTTCTCTCTGCTTATTGACTATTCCTCTGCTTTTTTTGGTTTTTTTTTTTTCCTTTCTTCAGTTTCCACAGAAAGGAAGAATAGGGGGAAAGTTGTCTTTAGCTCTGGTGGATGGAAAAAAGGGAAAAGTTTGCCTTTGAGGTCATTATCCTGCAGGGAATCTTATCTGAAAACTGTTTGCTTCTAGTGGGGCAAACTCACATGAAAAACAAGGCCAAAGAGTAATATTTAAATGAATATTAATACAAGGACAGAGTAAATACTTTCTTTATGATCAATACTTACTCCTGATTAAAATATTGTCTGGACAGGCTGCCTTGAACATTTAGCTTCATTAGAACATTGTCTGATCTTCATTAGCTGTTGAGATTAAAGGAAGGGAGCCCCAGGGGGATCTTCTCTCTCTCTAAAACTCCCCAAAAAGAGATTGTGGCCAGGTGGGGATCGGGCTCTGCTCCCAGGGAGCACGCGACAGGAAGAGAGAAAACAGCTTCAGATTGTGTTAGGGGAGGTTAAAATTGGACATTAAGGAAAAACTCCATGCTGAAAGGGTTGTCAGGCATTGACACAGGCTGCTCAGGGCAGTCCTCCATCCCCAAAAGGTATGTGCACATGAACGTGGTGGTGCTGGGGGATCTAAGGGGGCTTTCCCAGCCTCAGTGACTCTATAGTTCTCTGCCTTTTTGGATGGACAACAGGTCACTTTGGGTTAATGGATGGATTCTGATCTTAGAGGGCTTTACCAGCCTTGGTGAGTTCATCATTCTCTGTGTTTTGGCAGAGAGTTGGATGTTGTTGTTGGAACTGTTGTTGGATGATGACAGCAGGTTATAAAATGATTTGTAAAATGGGGATAGTTTTACAGCCTTGAGGCTTGGAAGAAGGAAACTGTTCAGTCTGACAGGAGAATTGTTTGGTAGGGAATGGGAGGGGAGAAAAAGTCCTGAGAAACCCCAACATCTCCCCCAGAAAACACATGGCAGTGGTTCCTCATGGAACAGGCTCGTGTTCATGGGAAGTTTGTCCTCGTGTGAAAAGTCCCGTGGCTCACAGGCAGCCTCTCCCTCCAGATAAACTGATGGAGACTGCCTGAATCACCACAGGGTGATTTAGCTCCTGCAAAAAAGAGCAGTTGTCAAGAACAATGCTCCATTTTTGGTGTAGGCCTAGGGAAATAAAAGTTACTCTTAAATGATGGGGCTGAACTCGATACTGCCTTTAAAAATAGCCCAGATACAGTGGCTGATACAAATGCAAATGACCTGAGCATTCTGAGTTTGATATTGTGCTGCCAAGGAGCTGGAAAAATTTTCCTCTGGTGGTTGTTAACAGGTGACTTTGTTTGCCATGAAATCTAGTGAAGTTTACCAGTACTAAGCAGCTTTTGCCATTTTTTTGTTGGTTTAAGAGAATAGTTTGAAAGCTGTAAAAATATTTCTGGTTTTTGCTCTATTCCAGGTGTTAGAAAAAAGAAAGCATTTGCACACTGTTATGAAATGTATGAACTGAACAACCACGAGCATGTGCACTGAGTATGAGTTCAAAAACATTTCCTTGTGGTTTAATTTTAAGGTGATATCTCCCATTAAATGGGAAACTTCCACGTGTTAATGTGGAAAAATATGATTCAAGGTTGCTACACTGCTGCCTTCATTTTTTTTTCCTCCAGATTATAATAAAAAAAAAAATTAAAACTCGGATCTACGAGTCAAAGCATTGCACAAAAAACCTATCAAGTGACTTGAAAGAGTGTTCTGTGATTTTTTTGGTATTAATGAAATCACTGATTCTCAGACTTATTTAACTTGTAGCTACTCTAAACCTTGTGCTGAAAGACACATTCATTTCCACTATTAATATTAAATTTTAAATCTCGCCTCCAGTCTCCTGTAACTTTAAATGGAGAGGGTGGGGGAAATAGAGGCTTTTTTAGCAAGTGAAGGAAAACATTATCATAGAATTCTAGAATATTCCCGAGCTGGAAGAGACCCACAGGGATCATCCAGCCCTTGGCCCTGCACAGACACCCCAAACCCCCACCCTGGGCATCCCTGGGAGAGGTGTCCAACACTCCTGGAGCTCTGGCAGCCTCAGGGCTGAGGTTGGCTCTGTGCATCCCCCAAACCCATTCCAGGGACATTCCCTACCTTGATGATTGAAGCTCTGATTTCATTCCACCTCAAACAGCCCTTGGCATGTCAGCCAGAGGGATTAAGACTTACAGAAATACAATATTCCTTCATTTTGATCCCCAGTTTGTGCTTGGAACCAGCCTGATAGCATTGCTGAAAGACAGAAGCTTCATCCTAAGGGATTAAATCCCTTTGCGTGCAAGATCATGACCTTTCCCTGCAAAATTGATTAAATAGATAAATATACCTTGATTTTTGTTTTATTCTTTCCCCCTCCTCACTTTTTTTTTTTTTTTGGAGTAGAAAGACAGCATCTACCCTTTGATTAATAAGTGAAAAATGTGGGGGAAAAAGCAGAAGGGGATGTATTTCTGGATGACAAATGTACTGCTGGTTTCTCTCCAAAACTGCTGGTTTCACACCCAGAGGTGTGCCAGGCAAAAAGCATTTCTTTGAGGAACCAGCAGGATCAAGCTATGGCTGTGTTGTTTGTAGCAAGGTGGTTGCCCTGGAAAGCCACCTTTCAAAGAATAGAGGATAGGTTGGATCTGTGAATTATTTCCTGGGAAAGAATTGAAAGAAGGAGCAGCTCTGTTGGCTGTGGTATAACAACAGTGACAACCTGAATGGGACAGGGAGAATCTGGGAGGAGATGGAGTGGTGAAAGGGGAGCAGAGAGCTTTGGTGCCTTTGGGGGGGCCGAGGGAAGGCAGGACTGCTGAAAGCCAGACTGTTGGAGCTGACAGGATCCTTGGCTGTCAGGTACCTGCTGCCAATGCCCCAACTTGTGAGCCTCAGGCTGGGCCCTCCCTGGGGGCTCCCCTGTCAGGAGAAACCCTCCTGGGGTGGTTCTGTGTCAGGAAAGAGAGACACACTGGATTTTTTTCAGTCTTCAGCTTCTGGTTTATTATTGTCATATCAAAAGTTTTGCACACTGCCCACACCAGGCTCAGGAACTGGAAAAGCACCACAAAGTGGCCAACAATCTCTTGTTCCAAGGTCTTTTAAAGCTCAACTATCCAATTAAGAACTGACACTGGATTATTTCCCTTTTAACCCAGTAACTGATCCCACAGAGCTGCAATGTGGATTTTTCCACCCAATTACAAAATGCCACCCAAACCCATGGAGAAGGAGGAAGAAGCATGAAGGAGAAGCCCGGGATGACACCCTGTGCCCTCCGTCTTGCTTCCATCCACAACACACTAAAAACCCCAAACCCTCACTTTCTCACCCAGTGACACACCTGCACTGATCTCTATAATCCATTTCACACTTTTGTGGATTCCAGTCTGTCTTGAAGTCTGGGAAACTTTCTCCATGGATGAGAGTCAAAGTCAGAGCTCCCCTGGGGGTCAGGGCACCCCAGAGCAGACAGAGAAATATTCCCAGTGCCCTGGGTTTCCACACTTGGTTTGGCATGGGGCTGTGATCCATCCAGAGCTCAGGCTCTAAATTCCACATGTGGGAAAGCAGCAACATGCAGAGGCAAGGCTGGGATTTACTGCTGGAGCACATCAGTGTGCTGTAAATCTGATATTTGTTTCCAGCACTGACCAATCCCCAAACACTCCTGAGTCTCCCAAAGCATGCCTCCTATTGCCTTTAACCATGGGACATATGGTGAGGAATTTTCTTTATCCTGATCCTTGCAGAAGATCAGCTTTTTGTCCTGGGGCCTGGGGATTGATTGCCCTTATCTTAGTCTGCATAAATACAGTTCTGAATATAAATCCAGCCACAATACTGCTTTGGTCTGGATTTTTATTTTTTCCAGAGGGATTTTGCTCATGATGGATTTAAATTCTAGGGATTTACTTTTTTTATCTGTGATGGCAGTTTGTTATCCATAAATGTTTTATTTTTATTTTTATTAGGAGGAAGTCTAATTATTCATTTCCACATCACACTGTTTCTGCCTGGTGCTGTTGCTGTTTAATTTAATTTTTTTCCAGAATGTGGTTTGAATTTAGTATTATTTTTGGAGTGGGCAGGCTGGTCAGGAAGATGACAACTTCCAGAAAGGCATAAGGCTCTTATGCCAAGAACTGTTCTCACTAATGGTGGGATTTCACAACTTCTCCCAAAAGCAGGGAACCTTCCCAGCTCTTGCTTTCACACCAGCTGAATTTAGGACACTGTTCTTTTTGATGTCTCTTGTCTCCTGAGTTCTGTCCAGGCTTCCTCCCAAACAGCTATTCTTAATCTGAAGAGGCAAAAATAGAAAAGGAGAGTGGAGAAAACAAAACAGAAAGGCCTAAAACAAAACCAACAGAACCCCATTCTGGTTTTTTTGGACTCAGAGAAATCCTCAAGCACGGCTTGACTTTGTGGTGAGGCAGCTGAACATCTGCTCTTCCAAGGGAAAAGTGGGATTGAATCAAATTTGGAGGGAATACAAACCACCTGGATTGTTGCTGCAGTTTTTCAAGGATGTATTTCTGCAGCTTGAGGTGCTTGAGAGTGTCCAGGGAAGGGGCTGGAGAATACTGAGGGAGCTGGGAAAGGGGCTCAGCCT
This sequence comes from Haemorhous mexicanus, assembly GCF_027477595.1. NCBI lineage: Eukaryota > Metazoa > Chordata > Aves > Passeriformes > Fringillidae > Haemorhous > Haemorhous mexicanus. The sequence continues at coordinate 4,551,977 of NC_082358.1, forward strand.
GGAGAAAAGGAGGCTCAGAGGGAGCTTCTGGCTCTGCACAACTCCTGGCAGGAGGGGGCAGCCAGGTGAGGGTTGGGCTCTGCTCCAGGGAGCAGGGACAGGAGGAGATGGAACAGCCTCAGGCTGGGCCAGGGGAGGGCCAGGTTGGACAGCAGCAGGAGGAATTTCCCCATGGAAAGGATGGTTCAGGCACTGGCAGGGGCTGACCAAGGAGTGGTGGAGTCCCCAGCCCTGGAGGTGTCCAAGGAGCCCCTGGGTGCAGCACTCAGTGCTCTGGACTGGGTGTTGGGGTGGGGGTAAATCACAGGCTGGACTTGATGAACTTGGAGGTCTTTTCCAACCTCGGTTATTTGTGATTCTGTGTGAATATGCTGGGCTCACATGAAGGTTCTGTACGAGGTCACTGACAGGACAGGCCTGTATTGTATTTGCAGGGAACATCCTGACAAAGGCAGGGATGGTGAATCTGACTCCATGTTCTCAGAAGGCTCATTTATTACTTTATAATTCTATATTATATTAAAGAATACTATTCTATACTAAAAAAATACAGAAAGGATACTTACTGAGTGCTAAAAGATAACAGTGAAAACTGGTGACTCTCTCCAGAGCCCTGACACAGCTTGGCCCTGACTGGCCAAAGAGTGAAAACAACTCACACAGAATGCAATGGAACAATCACCTGTGGGTAAACAATTCCCAAACACATTCCTCATGTGAGCACAGCACAGGAGAAGCAAATGAGATCAGTATTGTTTTCCTTTTCTCTGAGGCTTCTCAGCTTCCCAGGAGAAAAATCCTGGGTGAAGGAATTTCCCAGAGAACGGGAATGCCACAGGCCCGTGGATGATTCTGGATACTCAGGACTGCAGTCTGGACACAAGCGGTGCCCAGAGACACCAAACCAAAATTGCCTGAGCTGCTGTGTTACCCAGCCAGCCTGGGTTAAGCAGGGAGCTGGGTTCTTTGTGCACAACACAGTGGTGGCTGAGTTTTCTTGTGTGCTTTTGGATAATTGTGTGATTCCTCTTTTCAGCTCGCTTAACAAAATTGTGCAGGGAGGGAAGCAACATAAGCAGATATTTGATGTGTTAATAACTTCTTCCCTGCTTGCTTGTGCAGCTTCATTTCAGCATTCTCAGTTTAAGGATTTCTCCAGTGTGGGCCCAAAAATGTGACTCCTTGGCTCGGGCAAACCTGGCACTGCTTTGCCCAAGTCAGCATTTCATACCCACCAACAATCTGCCCCACCACTTGCAAAAACAGGCCAAGCATTTTTCCTCAATTGTCACTCAGTCCCCTGCTAAAAGCAATTTTATTTAAATTGCATGGTGTCTTTTAGTCTTCAGTTAAGAGGCATCTTTCATCACCTCTCATCCCTCGTTACCATGTTATTACTGCCTCTGTTGGCTCGCCGAGGGTGCGCGAGATGATCGCTTCCAGCTGTGGCTTTATCCCAGCCTGAAAAGCACAGCCAGGGGAGGGAGCTGGGGAAGGAGGATGCTGTGGATGTGTTCCCATTGAGCTGGGACTCAGGAGGACCAGAGGGAGGTGCCTTAGCCTCCTCTGTGCCATAACTCATCCTGGGAATCGATGACAGCCCCGTCCTTGCAAAGCACCCATTCAGGGCTTGCATAGTCATGATTCCATCTTTGTCCTGGGACAAGTGCTGCTTCCTGCTTGTGTTTCTCTTGTTGCTTTTCCAAAAGCAGCAGAAATATAAATGACTTTCATTTTCTAACATGGTTTTAATACACGCAAGTCTGCATTGAAAAGCACTCAAATAACAAGAGAAGCTGAGACTTTATAGGCTGGAAGTGGCCAATTTTAAACGTTTCAAAGAATAAAATGCACATTAATTGGCTTTCATGGATGCTTTAACATAGAGTACAAAAGCCAGGCAGAGGCAAAATGGAAGAGAGCACTACATTTTTACCATGCTAAAGCTTTTAACCCTGAGGCATTTGCAAGACATTTAGGAACAGAGCTCTTCCTCACACGTTTAGCTGTTCTACATTTTGTCATAAATATTTTACCCTTTTATTTTTCCCCAGTGGACTCTGAAATGTTGAGATGAACATGACTTCTTGTTTACCACTTGGCAGTTCACCCAGATGAGCAGGGGTTCTGCACAGCTGGGCGACAAAAGGAAAAGGCAGCTTGGTGTCTTAAATCGTGATGCAGAACCAGCAGATGGAGCATGAGAGTGCAAAACCCAGATGGCAGTGCTGTGTCTGTCTGTCTGCACCACCACGTTGCACTTTCATATTGTTTGAGCTGGAAAATGGACTTTTAAAAGTGATTTTATCCACCCATTCTGTCTGCAAGCATTTCTGCTGCCTGTTGAAGGCAGTGCCTGAGGATGACAAACCCAGAGCAGAGCTCTCATTCCCTTTGGGGAGTTCTGGGGTCCCTTCACAGCTCCCATTACAGAGGTGAAAAGCAAAGAGCCCCAGTCTGTCCAGGCTGTGGGTTTGTGATCCAGCTGATTGCCATGAGCCTGGATTGAAGTTTTTAGACTTGGCCACCCTTTTAATTATTTGTTATTCAGCTGAGTGTAGTGAGGAAAAGGAAATGCTTTCAACTCCTTTTATTTTTGTTTTTTAGTTTCATAAGCTAAAAGCTTAAAAGCTTTGGACTTTTATTTATTTAATTTGTTTTTCTTTAGTTTGTTTTTTTTTTTTTTAATGTGAAGCAGTGGGATATTTTAGGGCTTCAGAAATAATACTGAAGTACAAACCATAGCTGTGACTGCATCAAAGTACTCCAATATTGCTGGGGAGACTTTAGAGGCCTGAGCATCCAAATCAGCCTGACAGTTGTGATTATAATGTATTTTGCTCAAGATCCACAAATCCTCATTTCAGCTGCCAATAATCCTTCAAATTTCTGAACTAAAATCTTGGTGCAGAGACCATCAGAAGGGGCTGAAAGCGAGACCACGACTCACAAGATAACAAAATCTGAAAGCCTGAACATCATCATTTCCTCCCTGTGGCACTTGGAGATGTTTCCTAGCATTCCCTAGAGAATAAAAAAACAACCAGGAGGGAAGTAGGTCTTACAAATAGATCCAAACCACCAGAAATTGATTTGTCCATTAATGAAGTTTAACAGAAATCTTTGGTGAGCCTGGAAGATTAGATCATATATCAAGGAACTCCACCACTTGGAAGATAAAGCCTTCAAGTGATAACTGTATTTAGGAACATTTTTAATAAGAAGATAAGCTGTTGGCATGAAGTTGGCTGTTTTAACAGAGGAGGGACTGAGGCAGAGGAGTGGGAAGCTGAATTTAGGACAAGAAATGCTGCATCAAATGCAGTGCTATGTATGAACTTCTGCATGTGTACAAAAACAGTTCTTCACAGCTGGTTTTATCCCCTTCAGATGGATTAGTTTTTAACCTATTATAGGGATAAATCTTTCCACTTGCTGTTCTATAGGTCCCTTTGGTAGAGTGTTTATGTTTACATTCATAACACATTCCTCTGTATAAAGATCCACACAATTCTTTTTCCTGGACAGAAAGAATCCTATTTCATTAGAGAAACTGTGCCTGAAAGCAGCTCTAGAGCTGTGATGGTTTTTCATTTCATATGGAATTAAAACTGTCTTTTGGCAGCTCAGACAAAGAAGTTGCTCCTCTAAGATTGCATAAATGTCTTTTGAGTTGTTGTCTGAGAGGTGTCATAGATTAAAATCCATGTCTGAAATGCTGAATTTTCATTCTATAATTTGCTCTGTGGTGATGGAAGGGGTTTCAGGTGATAAGAGTTAAGTTTCTTGTAAACACTGATTCCCATCACATCTCAGAGAGTGCATCTTCTTTTCCTTCAAAATCAGACAAGGCACAAGTTTCAGGTATAAATTCTAGAAATGCCTTTGTGAAAACTCAACTTTTCTGATTGTGCTTTTAATCTTATTCTTCTAAAAAACCCAGCAACCACAGAGTTAAAAGATGAACTTTGCAGTACCTGACATAAAATCTGCAGAGCGAAAATGAATTTTATATCTACTTTTGTTGTTCCCATTTCTGTTCTGAAGCTGTTTTCAATACTTGTTGCTTCCAATTAATGTTGTGTTTGTGAACTCCAGACAGGCACCTTCTGCCAGCCTTCTCCTGTCTAGGAGAGGCAATTCAGAGCTTTCCCCTGATCCAGCTGGCACAGCAGAGCAAATATTTACTTATTTTCAAACAGAAGCAAATAGCTCAGTGTAAAAGAGTTGGAAGCAGGCTCTGTGCAAACAGGTGCTTCATATTCTATTGGTGTGTTCTGCTGCAACCCATCAGGCTTTTAGAGAGAATTTTCCCCTGGCACTCGTGGGATTGAGACTCAGGTTGGTGTCAGCACTCCTGGGCTTTCAGGCTTGGTTAATTAATTTGTATGAGTGATAGTTTCTATGTCCCTATTTGTCTCTGCCTGTCCCAGTGTAAAAGATGCTTATAATGTGAAATAATCTCCAAACTTGTGTGTGGTGGCCTGTGCTAGAGGGAACATTGCCTTGTTCAAGTCCTCTTTAGGTGTAGGAGTGTACCTGTGTGCTGAATGCTCAGTTCTGGCCTTTTGTCTGTCCCAGGGGTGTCCCTTGGCAGTGAAATACTGAGGAGTTCTAAAGACAAGTGCTGGTCACAGAGAGAGGGGAGGGCAGAGCACTGTCTGTGCTCCAGGTGTGTTAAGCAAAGGTAACAGAATTTAAGGTACAATGTCAGAACATAAAAAAAAAAAAGAAGAGGTGGGGTGTTTTTATTCTATAGCAAAATCTCTCAAATTCTTTTCAAGCAGTGCTGTTTGTTGGGGTGTGTGTTTTCTGTTCTAAATTGCTTTAATGCTGTTCAGTTTCTTTGTTTGGGAAAAAAGGTCTGGGTTTTGTGTGGGGTGTTTTTTTGTTGTTGTTTTTCTGATTAGAGCAATTTGGGCTAAAATATTTGCGCTGCATCACCTTAATTTTGAGTAATGAAGAAACATGTTGGTTCTTAAACCACAATATTCCAGCAGCAATCATGTCCTGTGGCCACCTCCTCTTATTTGTACCACAGGACTCTGAAATATCCACCTTTTGCCTTATTTATCACAGGATGGGTTGGGCTGGAAGGGGCCTTAAAGCTCCTCTTATTCCACCCCCTGCTATAGCAGGGACACCTTCCGCTATCCCAGGGTGCTCCAAACCCCATCCAGCCTGGCCCTGGACTCTCCCAGGGATGGGGCAGCCACCAAAAAGACCCAAAAATCCCAGTGTGAATTTGTGTCTGAGAGCTTTGTCCACACACTTCTGGAACTCTGGTGGTCTTTTATTTATTCATATTTATTCACCTTGTCAGGGTTGTGTCTGCCATGAAGAATCTCGAGTGTGACTGGCACAGAATCCTTTTTTTTAATCTTTACACAATGTTCTGTTTTTCATGGCAGCTGTCTAGAGGCTCATCCTCTACAACTGTCCCCTAGAATTTGTTCCACTTAGAAGCTGATGATGTTAAGGGGAAGCAGGAGGAGTTGTAGGAACTCAGAATATACCTGGATCTCAATTTTTCAATGACAAGATAATTATTAGATTCTATATAGGTCCTGTGCAATGTACTCTTTGTCCACCAAAGATAACTGAAGGCTCTCTGACCTGCCTGTGACACAGCCATGCTGAACATTGCTTTTGTGCAAAAATGGAATTTTCTGCTCAGAAGTTCTTTCCTGTGAAGTCATCACTTGATGAGGTTGGTGGGAAAGGGATGAATCTTTATTTAAATTTCAACAGAGTACTCAGGCTCCAGAACCAGCAATATTTGGAAGAACATGTAGAGAGGTTTGTTCTTTTTTTATTTTTTCCCAGCACACTACTCTCATTCATGGTATGAAAAAGGAGCTCACAAATAATTCAGTTTCTTTGTAGAAGGTGTCCCCACCCAAGGCAGGGGGCTGGAGTGAGATGAGTGTTGAGGTCCCTTCCCTCCTAAGCTGTGCTGGGGTCCTTTGCCTCAGCTCTGTAACCTCTGTAAAACAGCTTTTCCTCCCTCTGGGGTGTATTTCCCTCTCTGCAGCACCATCCCCCTGGGTACAATCATTTTTATCCCTTCAACCCTTTCCAACTGGATTGCTCCAATCTTTTCAGTTGTCAGCAAATCCTACCAGTGCCTCCCTTAACCCAGCCATTCCCACCCAGACAGATGTGTTTGTGTGGCCCCACCAGAGGGAAATAACTCAAAGAAGAGGTTAGGTGAGAAAAGCAGGATGGGGTTAAATTACTGCCTGAGTCCCAGACTTAGGGACATCATGTAGAAATGCCTTGTATTCAGCACAGGAGGACAAACCCTGGAGCCTGTGCAGAGATTTGCAGAGGAGTCACAGAGTGGCATTGCCTCTGATCATGCACTTGAACGTGTTGACAGACAGAAATGCTTTTAAACTCAAATGCCTTTAAGACTTTAGGAAACAAATCCTACCTCGGGTTGTCCCCAGGGTTAAGGACCAGGGTACTAATGGTGTGTCACCTTCAGCATTTCCTTCAAATTTGTCTTCCTTGAAGGAGCTGGGCTGCAGTGGCAAAGCGCAGCCTGCAGCACTCCATCTGCTCCCTCCTGAGGGCACCAGGGATGCCCTGGGCCCCTCCAGCCACTGCAGGTTTAATTCCTGTGTATTCAGAGCACAGGAACAGCAGTGAAGTGGTCACATTCTGGACAGCAAAGCTGAGTGATTTCCAGACTGTGCTGACAGGTCTGTCCTTAAAAATCCTTCCTGCTTGGCTTTTGTGATATTTATGAGATGAACAGTGGTGTTGGTCCAAAGAACTGAAAAACCCTGAGTCAGAAGCTAACCCTCTCCCCACTCTGTATTCGTGGACTCTCATGAAATGTGGTCTGGTGTTTTTTGTGTTTTTAAACTTCATCTTGCTTTTCCTTTCATGAGGAAGTGTCAGGCACACATCACTCATTCATTCTCCATGCAAAACTGCAGGCAGTGACCCCCTGCAGTTCCAGGCTGCTGTCTGTGTTCTCCTGTCTGCTGCATCCCTCCTCCTCAGGATGGAAAACCTTTCTGGAGTGCCAAAGCTGGCAGCTTTCCCTGTTACACCCTGGCACAGGAAAATGGGAGTTTATTTTAGCTGGGTGGTGGCTCCATGTCTGCTTCAGGCACCAAGGAGATGAAGGTGGGGGCAGGTTGCTAAAACAACTCTGTGGGATCTGTTCCTTGTTCTCCCTCATGCCCAGCTCCAAGAGAGTCAACAGAGAGTGGAATGTGGAGACAGAGCTTTGAGGCTGGCTGAGAACCTGGCTGGAAGCTGCTGAGAAAGAAGCTGCCCTCACTGTCTGCATTTAGTCTCCTTGCTGTGCTGCAGGGGAGGTGGAAGAATCTCTGGTGCCTCTTCCAGAGGTCCCCATGGAGCACCAGGAATGCCTTTGCTGCTGCAGGAAACACACAGAGCTGTGGCTCCTTCTGCTCACACTTAGCTCAAACAATTCCTCTGAGCTTCCTGGGTTTCTTTCTGAGGTACCCACCAAATCATACAGCTTGCTATAATTTTAGCTTTGCTTACACTAAAATACCACTCTAGACTATCTAGGGAGCCCTGCTCTGTGTTGTCTGCTGGAAGGGAAGCGTGGGAGCCTCAGGATCTGTGCCAGTCTGTGTGATGTGCAGAGCTTTACATGTCCTACACTGCTGAGGATGCACCACGCTGCAGACATCCACCAGGGGAGCTTTGACAGGACTTCCAGCAAGCACTGCTCCCTGGCAGCCTGGTTTTTTGGTGTATGGGGTTTTTTGGGGGGGTTTTCATGTGAACAGCTCAATTTAGAGGGGAGCAGCAGTGGATGTTGGGAATGCTGTCAAGATCACTGTGGATATAGCAGAGCTGGGTTGAGTGCTGTTCAACTTTTACATTATCATCTCTCACTTCTGTTTCCTCTATTTCCTTGAAATGTTATTATCTCTCATCTGGTGAAAAAGCAGTGTTTGCATTTCAGAGCTGAGCTGGTGCTCTGTCCTGTGGGAATAAGAGCTCAGCTTCTCCTCCCTCAAAGCAGAGTCTCAGATCTCTGTTTCCTTGAAGTGCTGTCCCAGCTTTAGCTGTCGAGTGCCTGTTTGCTTTGGACTGGGGTGTGAGGTGGGTGGTGAGTCCTGCTGCCTTCAGATTCTAGGAATTGTCCTAGGAGGATCAGGCACTGTGCAACAGGATTTTTTTCATCCTATAAATTGTGTTGTCTGGGTAAGACTTTTTGGTTTTAATTAATGTTTTTAGAAATTTGCAGGGTGAGTCAAACAAGCCATTTTCAAGCAATAACTCAGCCATGATATCATTCCTTAGACACAATTTCTTCACTGGGGGGAAAATTGCCTGAAGATGTACATTTGAAAAGTTGTTTGTAGGGAGAGGGAAGTAACCTCTGAATAGAATGCATGGCAATTATATCATGAAGTCAGGTCACTTGCTTGGAAGCAGCTTTGAGGAGGGTTTCATTATTTTATCCTATCTAATTTATATTTTATAATAATGTGAGTTGGTGATATTTTGTCTCTGCAGTACCTTGCAGGATGGTTTTAAACTGAAAGAGGACAGGTTTGGTTAGATGCTGAGGAGAAATTCTTCCCTGGAAGTGTCCAAGACCAGGCTGGACAGGGATTGTAGCAACCTGGGATAGTGGAAGGTGCCCCTGCCCATGGCAGGGGGTTGGTATGAGATGGTCTTTGAGGTCCCTTCCAGCCCAAACCATCCTGGGGTTCTATGATTCTAAACACACAAACATGCATTAAACATTTCAAGATCATTGTTTTGTCATTGCAATAAAATCTGGAGGAGAGGATCCAAGCCCCAGATATCACAGTTCACTTCAGCTGCATTTCTAACCCCTGCCTCCTCAGAGAATCACTGTCAAATACATACAGACACTGTGTAAATATTTATTTATTTATGCACTGAAATTGCCAGCTAAAACTGAAGTGTGAAGATGGTTACTGTGTTCAGTGTGGCTGAGGCTGAAGCAGCAGATGAAAGAGGAGGAATCACCTAATTATTGCCTAATTCTAAGCACTGGTGTTCAAGTGGGAAGTGCTACTGTAATTAAAGTGTAGAAGAAGCAGTGCAACTTTGCTATTTTCAAAATGTTCAGCTTGACACACAACGTGGAAAACAGAAGAACTTCTTTAAGCTTTCAAGTTAATCAGTGCTGAGGAGCTATTTTCTTCCTAATACCATCTGCAAGTCTCCATCAATACTGTGCAAGTGTTGATTGTGTGTTACAATACTTCATTTTAATTAGGCTCCATAGGAGATAGCTGAAGGGCTGATGGGGGAAGATATTGTAGCAGTAAATATTATGGCACATTTGGAAATGGAGAGGGGAAGAAGAAGGCGTTGGCTCCAGTGTTGACAGAAGTGACACTCTGCACCCAGGGACACACTCGTCACTGCTGGGGGCTGCAGGTACTCAGTGATACATTGCATTTCAGCCTGGCAAATCTTCCTCAGGGGGCTGCTTTGTCACTGCAACACCCCGTGGGGAGATGCAGCAGCTGTGGCTGTGTTAATCAGCAATTGCTGGGTCACCCTGGCAGGTGAAAAATGGCCATGGCAGGGGAGGGATGGACATGGCAGGGGAGTGGTGGCCATGGCAGAGGAGTGGTGGCCATGGCATGTCAGGTGTGGCCATGGCAGGTGAGGTATGGCCATGGCAGGTGAGGTATGGCCATGGCAGGGAAGGGGTGGCTGTGGCAGGGGAAGTATGGCCATGGCAGGGGAGAGATGGCCATGGCATGTGAGACGTGGCCATGGCAGGGGAGGAATGGCCATGGCAGGTGAGGGGGGGCCATGGCAGGGGAGTGGTGGCCCTGACAGGTGGCTGGTGGCCATGGAAGGTGAGAGGTGGCCCTGGCAGGTGGCTGGTGGCCAGGGCAGGTGAGGGATGGCCCTGGCAGGTGGCTGGTGGCCGTGTGGGTCACAGAGCAGAGCAGACCCAGCTGGATGCTGATCCACAACCCGTACACCTGGATGGGGTCAGGGCTCAGTCTCAACATTCTCTGACTGAGGAGGTTCCTCCCAGAAGGACACGAGGAGCAGCTGGAGGGGACAGCAGAGTCCTCTGCAAAGCAAAGATGCACTCAAGTGACTGTCCCAATCCTCTAGGCCCAGGATCAGGCAGTGATGCTTTTATTGCCATTTTGCTTCTATTTATTGATCAGGCTTTTCTGGCCCAGAGGACCTTTAGCCCTTTGCCTTGCGTTTCATTGAATTCAGAGTTCTTTTTCTGGTTCTTTGGCTGTAACTCATGGCAGGGTCAGCAGGTTGTGGCATTTATTCACCCTAAATACTGAACAGACACTAAAACCTAGTGAGAAAACAGAGCAGCTTCCTCCCTATCCCTTGCACAGGACTGGGAAAGTCATTTCAGGGAAATTAAGTAACCTGGCCTAGCTTCTAAACATAGAGACATAAATAAAACCTGTGGCAAATGTGGATTTCAGTGTGACTCCTGGGCCAAGCAGTAACTATCACATTTCTGATGCAGTGCAGGTTCTCACATGGATTCTCAGTTACTGGTTCTGCCATCACTAGATGAGACAAAATGAGGTTTCCTTGTGTAGTAGGTGGCAGTTTGAAGCATTAACTGCTGTGGAAGAAGATTTGAAAGGCAATTTCCCATCTCAATTTTCTCTTCAGTCATTAAAATTCATCTTCAGTTCTTGAAGTATCCAAATTTCTGTTCTGCTTAGGTATCTGGGTTGGAGATTTTCCTGCACTGAATATCCCTAAAATTTATGGCAAACTTCTCAACAGCATTTTACAAGCCATCCATGATTCTCCAGATTTATCTTTAGAAGAATAATTTTTCCCTCCTCACAAAATTGATGCTAATCTTGCTATGAACCGAGTTTAAAACTATTTAAACCTGAAGTTACTTCTTTGCTCTTTACTTGTGAGAGTTTAGCACTGCTCAGCTCCTTCCTTGCCACTTGTCCACAGGTTGTTGTCATTCTTTGGTTCTTCAGTGTGTTCTCCTGTGGCACTGATCACTGTGGGATCACTCAGGTGAGTGGTGTGAGGAGCTGAGTGTGCTCCTTCCTCCTGCATGCATCAAAAACATCTACTTGGGAAGTGAGGGGGCTCAGTGTTTGTCCTAGAAGTGCACAAGAGGATAAAAATAACCTAATAACTGTGCCACCTTATTTGAATTTAAAATAGCTCTCTTTTTAATTCATAAAAAGAGAGTTGTCAGGCTCTGGGTGACAGAGGGTGATGAATTTGTGTGGGAGTGTGGACTTCCTGCGCTCCCTTTCTTTAGGAAGCTCGTGGAAGGGGAATAACCTTTTGTCATGCTCATGTCACATTTTATTTTGGCTTAAGTCTGATGAGAGGAGAGAAATCTGGCTGTCAAGAACAGCCTGTCTCCTCCGTGTGTCTTTTTTGCTCCTCTGATCCTCAGCTTCTGCTGCTCCTTGGCGTGCAGGGGAGGCAGAGCTCCAGCTAATCCCAGCAGAAGCATCCGTGGGGCTTTTCCTCTGGCCTCTGCTCCATCCCTGAGGGCTTTACTCTCCTCTCTCCTTAGAGCTGGCTCCACTCCACACCTGAGTCTATAATTATGTTTAACTCCACAGCCAGGTTAACTGTGTGCACTCGTGCTGTGTTAAATCACCTGGGATGTGGGAGCTGTGTGGGGCTTTTTTGTCCAGGCAATAACCCTCAGAAATGGCAATTTCAAAGATGGAGGGCTAATTACAACCCTCCTGCCAAAGTGCTCTGATAGAATTGCTGGGGAGGGAAACATGGATACAGAGAGGATTTGTTTCTATCCCAGCCATGATTTTTGGCTCTTCTGGAAGGCACACGAGGGTGTGAGGACGTTCATGTTGTTGTTCTCTGACATTCTGTGGTGTTTAAAGGCAGACACTGAAGAAAAAGGTTAAATGAATGGTGAGAACCTCTTCTTTTTTCCTTATTTTTTTTTCTTTGATTGTGCCCATAATTGTGTGCCAGTCATTAAGTAGCCAAAGGCCTTTTGAAATGTCCTTTCATTTGAGAAAGATGCCAGGCAGAGCTGCTTGTGAAATAATTACAGAAAATGAGTGTTGATGCATGTTTTGACTCTGCTGTAGAAGTAATTCTGTCTTCTCTAGCTGAAGTAATTACATTTGTTTCTAAATAGAAGAAGAGAAATGGCAATTGTAAAAAAAAAAGCATAGATCTCACTTCTACATTTATGTAGTGGCAGATAGATGGGTACCAAAAAATTAATTATGATATTAGAGTAGTCATTATTGTGTGTTATTTATTGAAGTGAGGTACCATTATTAAACACATGGAGTCATGGAAGATTTGTGGGACTTACAGACTCCTTTGCTTGATGGTTACTTTCTTTAGCACTGAGGAGCAGAAACACTTCTGCAGTGTGTTAAGGTAATAATTAATTTAGGATAGATATCTGCAAGGACTCACTAGCTATTAATTACTTTTTGTTTTTTCAGAGAGAAAAGGTTTTCAGTCATTACAATCCAGAGTGCTCACATCAGGGAGAGCTGAGTGCTTGTATTTTATGTATGGGAAGTCTCTCCTCAGTTCAGATGGCCGGGGTGTAAAATTGTGCAGCAGCTGGGATGATGCCTTTGCTGCCTTTGGAGTGGGATGGATCTGCTGTGCCTTGTGTGGATCAGGAAGCAGCCACGAGACACCACCACTGCTGTCATCCCAGGCAGCAAGGACCTGAGAATCTGCCAGTCAATTCCCATTTCACCCTCTTTTATTTTTAGGAAATCAACTTTTGTGTTATGCTGAAAAGGTGACCTTACCTGGAAAGTAACCTTTGCTGAAATTTGGATTAAACATTTTTGGAATAAACCCTGGATACATTCTGGCCCAGAGTACTAAAGTCTTATTGGCCTCTATGTGAAAGCAGAATTTGGCACCTGTGTGCTTATGTGAGTTGTTTGGTGATAGATTATTAATTACTGAGTGTATTGTTAAAGAGAGAAGTGAAAGTGAAAGGAATGAAGTGGAAAGATGTTTTGAGTTCTTGATGAGCTGCCTGATTCTCTGTTTAGTATCAGTTCATCTACATATTTCCTGGAGAGGCTTCTTATCTCTGTCTTCCTAATGCTTTCACTCACCTGACAAGAATAATTTGCATTTCCATTACTTGATATTGAACGGATGTACCTTGATTTCAAACTGAAAGAGCAGAAATTTAGAGTAAATATAGGAAAGAAATTCTTTCCTATAAGGGGAGGTCCTGGCACAGGGTGCCCAGAGCAGCTGTGGCTGGCCCTGCATCCCTGGAAACGTCCAAGGCCAGGTTGGATGGGGTTTGGAGCGCCCTGGGACAGTGGAAGGTGTCCCTACCATGGCAGGGGGTGAATTTAAGATCCCTTGCAACCCAAACTGTTCCATGATTCCATCTCAGTGTGGTGTCATGAGCTCAAGGTTGGTCACAGGTTTGACCTGGCACTTTGGCATTTCTGAGGTCTCTGCTGATTGGGAACATTCTGAATCACTCTGCTGGCCACTGAGCATGGAAAACCTGCCTGTGTGAAACCACTCACAGGGTTCCAGGATTAATCCCACGAGTTTGCTTTGTTTTCCCAAGAGGACAAAGTGTTCAGCTGCAAGCTGCCCTCTGTGTGGTGAAGGGAGCAGCCCCAGAGACAGCAAACCTCTCTGCTCCAAACCAGGCCCATATTAGATTTTAAACAAAAAAATAAAACCTCTCTTAATTCCCAAGGTGTTTTATCATCCTTTGGAATTGAATTCTATTTGCAAGGCAGTTCTTTCAATTTCTAAGGGAGGGCTGTCAAAAAGTGAGTCAAGAACCCTCCCTACTTTTGCAGAGCAGAAGGTCAGAGTCCTGAGAGTTTTGCTTTGGCATAAAAGTTTGATGAGTTGGCCAAACCACTGCGCAGAGTTGCATACAAATTACTCCATAGTGAGTCACAAAATAATACTCCTCTTCCATTTTTTTGTTATTTTTTCTTGCTTGTGCTGGAAAGTCTTGGAAGACACATGATGCTGTCAAGCCTGTCAAAACTTCATACAGGCAATTTCAGGTCTAAAAAAAAAAAAGTTATATAAAAAAATGCAACTTGTGTGAATGGGAACAGGGAGAATCTGGCAATCTCACTGACATCAAGGAATGAGGAGAGTGTTGAGAGATTCCCCCTCTCCAAAATCATGAGCACCATATGTTCAGCTTGGATTCTCTTGGTTTCTTGGGGAGTAAAACAAAAAGGCCATCTTCCCCCCTCCTCCCCCCACATGCCTGTGAAAGAAAACAGAGTATGTTACATTTGTGTGCTAGCACAGCACAAATGAGGAGGAAGGTCTGTCTCTGGCTGGTTTCAGGTCATGGCATAGCACTGGGCTGGGACTGGCAGGTGTGAAGGCTGGTTTGGGGGTCTCCTGGGGGCCTGTGAGTGACTGGAGCTCCTTGGAAAAGCTATTTCCATGCAGAAAGTGAATCACCAGTGCATGGCAGGATCCAAGCACTCCAGGAGCTTTTGGAGTGCAGCAAGAATCCTTGCAGGTTCTGAATGAGCCAAAAAGGGGATTCTCAGCTGGAGCTGCTGCTCCTGAGCACTTTGGACTCTGGAGGGTGGTGGCAGCTTTGGCTGCTGGGACCATGAGATGCTGGGATGTGAGACCCTGAGGGAACTGAGGAGGGTGATGGTTGTGAAAAAGAGGAAGGAGCCACATCATTTTGGAGATGTGTAGTGAGAGCACTAGAGAGAAAATGCATCTGTTTGAGTTTCAGGATTGAATGTAACTTGGAAGCTGGCCTTGCTTTTGGTAGGGAGTTGAATCAGATGACTTGGAAATGTCTCCTCCAACCTGAATTATTCAGTGACTGATTTTACTCATTTGTCATGGCCCTCAGTGGGGTATATCACAGGTTATTGTCTTCCAACAGGAATCTTTCATTGTCTGTACCTCTTCCTCAAAAACCTCATTCTTCTGCCCAGGAGTCTGAGTTCCTTCATCCTTGCTTTTTAAGGCTGCAGTATCAGCTGTTGGTGTGCATTGGAGGGGGAGTGGTGAGGGAAGGAGTTGCAGAATAAATCAAGGATTCTTAGCCAGGGGATGAGGAGAAATGGGGTAAAAACCAGGACTTTATGGTCATCCTGTTAGGGATTGTTGTTCCTAGGGACATCCTGCAGGAAGAACTGCCCCAGAGATATTCATGAAAATACTTTTCTCTAGGCTGTTCTTCATGAACTTCCCCTGTGCAATTTTAACTTTTGGGGACACACATTTTTTATTAATTCTATTGTGCAGCCTTGGTGAACTGCCTGAGCTCCCAGGTGGATCACACACAACTGAGGAGCAGTGTGTGAGGAGTGAGGTCCTTTTACTCAATGGCGAGCTGCATACACTGAATTTTGAAATATTCCATTTAAGGGAAAATAAGAGATCCTCAAAGCTGGCATTTTCCAAGTAAATAGCTCCTTAGCTTTGATATACTTGCTTCATGCTGCCTTGTCAGTGGAGAGGAAAGATGTGCCTTAAATCAAAGAGGACAACTAAGAATGAAAGCTAATAAAATATTACAATAAAAGAAAGGAATCCCTACCACAAAAATCATATAAGACATGGGCTTGTATCCATTGCAGGAAACATTCATAGGAATGAATAGTTTAAGTGTATCCTGGCCTCAGAGACTATTTGTAAAGTTTTATCAGGTTCTTTAAGTTCTGCAGAGGGATGTGAAAAATAATAATAGGAAAGTATCCCCAGCCACTTGGTTTTTCAGTCACCTTGCAGACTTTCCTAATGTTGCCATTAGAAAAGAAGAATCTCTAATGGGATAATATCAGTTTTGCTGAGCAGGCAGCATTCCTTAGCCTTGTATTTCACACCTGAAATCATCCTGACTAATGTTCAGGAGGGCAGTAGCCCACTGACCCTGAGCAGCCCTGCAGAGACCAGTCATCATTACAGACCAGCCGTGCAGGAGGCACCTGCCTGTTGGTATAATTGAGAGCATTCATCACTTTTAAGGAAATTTGAGCTCCTGGACTTGAGGGAGTGTTTCAAATGAGTGGTGGCTGCTGAGAACAGGGTACACCACTTGAGTTTGCTGTAAAACTTTACCATCCTGCTGTCTTTGACAGGCTAAATTGCACCTCCTGTTTCCAGAGAGCTGGGTGTGTTCAGCACTTGCAGGGCTCTTCAAATGGAGTTTGTTCCTTTCCTAATTTCAGTAGTACTGCTGGACCAGGCTTGCATGAGAAAGATTTAGTGTCTCTGCTGCTGATGGCAATTAAAATTATTGAGGAAAGGGAGGAACCAGAAGAGCAAAACCCCAAAGAAAACAAAAAAGAAAAAACAAGGGCAAGAGAAAGGAAAGGTCTTAGTGACCAGCTGGAAGGAGAAGTGATGAAATTCTCCCTCCAATACCTCTGCAGTGAAATTCTACAACACTTTGATAAAGGAACCATGAACTTGCCATCAGGACCTTCTCAAACTCCTGGTGGGTTGCAGCAGCCTGAGTCAGGGCTTGTGCTGGCTGGAGCACGTTTTGGGCAGGGTTGAGCCATGGGAAGCCTCGGGACCACAGGGACTGAGGCACTGGAGACATATCATTGTCACTGCTAGCAGTGAAGGGATGGGACTGGTTTTGGGCTAAGAATGATTTATTGCTCAGATAAACATCAGTCTCAGGGGCTGTGAGATTTTAAAGGAGTAAGAACTTGGCCATAGCTCAGAGTAGTCACAAGTTTTTTTGTTACAAGGCAAAATATAACTTTATAATCCAATGAAGAGATGCCACAAGGTTTATTTTGCTTTTCTGACCTATCACCTTTACTTAATTTTGCTGCACTGTGGATACTTTTGCCCAATAGGCTTGTGTCTCACATGCACACAGAGGGCTCTATTATAACTTCTGAACTCTTAGCTTACTTTATACAATTTCACCTCTACATTATAAACCCTTCACCATCTTATCAATGCAATTTCTCACTTACTTAAGGCATGTTCTTACTTACAACTATAGAAACATAAGTTTATTATTTTTCTGCTTAATGTCTGTGTATTTTACATCAATCCAAGCTTCTTCCACAGCACAAATCAAACTCTTCAGTATCTGTGGAAGTCTCTGTTTTTCCAGAGAAAAACAGAATTCTGCCTGGAGCTGCCTGACCAGCACCTTGTAATAGTTGATTATCACTGCTCCACTTTCCTTTCCAGGAATTCTTCAGGAGAAGGTGGTAGTATGGAAAAATCTTTAAATAACCACGTTATTCTTCCAGATAAACACCTCTGTGCTTTGACAGGGAAAACTGGATGTGCAGTTCTGAAGCAGAAGGCACATAGTACTGTGATGAGTAGGATTTTGGCTGACTCTCAAAATAGTGCTGGTGTTTCTATCTTTTATAGGGAAGAATTGCAACAAGTTTCACTGCTTCAGGCATGGGCCCTGCAACGAAGAAGGATCTGAAAAAGCAGTAAAGCAATAGTACCAGCACATCCCTCTGCCACTAACATCCTGCTGTTGTACACATCCTAGAAAACCATTCTCCCAGTGTGTAAAATCATCAAAGATTTCCAGGGTACTTCATGCCAAACTGCACCAGAACTGAGCTGCTCAGTCCTCTCTGAACGTCACCACTTGTTTTGTTTTCACAGTCAATGTAAATGAATTAGTAATGGTTTGCCACTTACTATAAATAATGCCCTATTTCCTGCCTGTAGCTGTGCAGATCCTGCAGAAAAGGATGTTTTTGACAGCCCATAGGCCTGACAGAGCTGCTTCTCTGCAGACAGTTTGGACTGGTAGCAATGATGTGTGCATGGTTTTAGGCATTGCAGATCTGGGAGCAGCTGGTTTTGACTTCCATTTTTCCTGTGGTATATCCTACTCCATTAAAAAAAAACAACAGTCAAGTGATCAAATTGTGCTTGACAGAGCTTCAGGTCTGGAAAAGTGAAAAGCTTGGAATTTCAACAGGAAATGAACATTGAACAGAGTCTGGGATTCAGCTGATGGGGAAGGGACAGATGGGGGGGTAAAAGGGAGCAGCTTCATTAGGGAGAAATAGCAACAGATGCAACATGATATATGGAAAATATGTTATTTGATGTCAATATTCCTGTTTCTCTCTGTGTATCAGGGGATTTCCCTGAGCAGAAACTTGGCATGAACAGGGTTCTGTCCAAGTCCATGGAGTTCTGTTCAAGTCAGGTTCATGTGATTAGATCCCATGGAAGTTTGAGGTGAAAATCTATAAGGATGGCTTTTAGTAAATTCTGAGCATCACATAAATAATTTCAAATCACAGAATCTATTATAGGTAATGAATCTTTCCTAGAAAGACAGGCAGAGAGACTTGGGGTTGTTCTGCTCTGAGGTGTCTCCAGAGTCACTTCCAGACCTAAAGGGAGCTTATAAAAAGATGGAGAGCAAGTTTTACATAGGTAGATAGTGACAGGACAAGGAGGAATGGCATTGAGTGGAAAGAGGGGAGATTTAGATTATATACTGGAAACTCTTGACTGTGAGGGTGGGCAGGCCCTGGCACAGGTGCCCAGAGCAGCTGTGCCTGCCCCTGGATCCCTGGCAGTGCCCAAGGCCAGGCTGGACACGGCTTGGAGCACCCTGGGATGGTGGAAGGTGTCTCTGCCATGGCAGGGGGTAGGATGAGATGATCTGTAATGTTCCTTTCAAACCAAATCATTCTGGGATTCTCTGCTCATTGTGATGCTGCAAAGCAGTAAAATTGAGCCTACCCAGGATAAAACTGGGGAAATAAACTGTGTCCCTGTTGTGCCTCACTAGTCATCCCTGGCTTGTTAGAGCAGGCAGGGGAAACTCTGCTCTGTGCTGAGAGAGCAGCCTGGCTGAGCAATGGAGACAGCAGCAACACCAGCTCAAGGTGCTCCCACCATCAGAGATTTGCAGGCTCCTGAGCTCTCCTGTGAGAGCAATGAATCACATGGAGTGCAGTGACTCTGGGAGTCACATGGGATTGGGATAACAACCCTGAAACTGCCTCAAGCAGCCCATAACTTCTTAACCTGGCTCTGTGGTGCCTCAAGGTTTATTTTGAGAGGGCTGGA
This sequence comes from Haemorhous mexicanus, assembly GCF_027477595.1. Lineage (NCBI taxonomy): Eukaryota > Metazoa > Chordata > Aves > Passeriformes > Fringillidae > Haemorhous > Haemorhous mexicanus. Next base: position 4,571,006 of record NC_082358.1, read on the forward strand.
TTCACCGGGAGTGATGTGGTGTTTTTAAATCTGTTGTTCTTAGTGTGGAAGGATCTTAAACCAGAGTAGGCTCAGCGCTGCAGCAAACTGTGTGCAGTGATATCTGAGGGAATGTGTGGGTTGTGATGTGTTTGTAAATGTTTTACTTAATTTTAGAAAAAACATGTGGTAGAGAAGAGATAAATAGGGAAAGAGAGGCTGAAGCAGCTATAACAGTCTTTAATGGAAAACTGACAAGTTTAAATGTCAAGGCCATAATAGCAATTAATTGCAAATGCTTAATTATCATTTTATAGCCAAGATTTGATCTACGTTCCACAAAGCCAAATACAAATTAAATTGCCTTCTGCTGAAATATGGCCACTGAGAGACTAAGACCTAGCAAGTGTTTTACTCCAGGAACATTATGTAATGACCCATAATTTTGGTGAAAATGAGGTGGAAATGTCTCTTAAGGCTCTATTTTAGCACACAAAAAGACAACATCTAGGAATATCTCACATTGCTGTGTTTTGTATTGGCCAGAATGGCTCAGGACTCACCTCAGAAATGCTGGATGTCACACTGGGAATGAATTTTTGTGCTTAGCTACGTTTACAGAGGCACACAAATGCTTCCCTGCCCTGGGCTTTCATGTTTTGAGAGAGAAGAGAGTTTGTCAGCAAACAATGCAGCACATTCTGGGAGAGCTGGGAAAGCAATTATCCTCCCTGGCACCCTGGGCTCAGAACCAGGCAATATTGTGGGGCTGGGAGCTAATTGCTCCATCTGCTGCTCGGGGCCTCTCAGAGGGACAGGCTCTGTGCTGCCCAGCACGCTGGACGTGCAGGGCTGTCTGTCCAGAGCAGGCAGCAGCAGGCTCTCTTTGGAAATTTTAAGTGCAATTTCTCCCTTATTCCACTGGCTTTGTGTCTTGGTTTGGAAAGCCAGGTGTCTGCTAAGGAAGGCAGGAGCCTCCCCTGAAATGGAAAATGTGAACCCTCCCCACCCCTCTGAATTACTATAAATTTTAAATTAAGGGGGTCTCAGGCAAAAAATATGTGAGCAGGAATAACAGTTCTTTAATAGGGAAGAAAATTAAAAGATAAAATAAACAATGCAGGACACTAAAACAACCCTGCCAGAGTCAGAACACAACCTGACACCCTGTGGGTCAGGGTGCTGGCAGCAGTCCCACTGGAATTGTGGCTCAGCCCTCCTGCAGTGCCAGGGGTGGTTCTGCTGGAGCAGGGATCCTGCAGAAAGGTGCAGTCTTCCTCTGAAGATCCAGGGGAAGAGGCAGCTGCTGTTCCTCTGGGAAATGCAGTGGAGAAGCTGTGCTGGTGTTCCAGAACCTCCAGATTATATCCAGGCAGGAATGCTTGGCTCCTCCCTCTGGGCTCACATCTCCCAGTGGGATGCTGTAGTTCTTATCAGCCATGCAGGCACATTCAATAGCCTGTTATCAGCAGGTGTCTCCCTGAGGGAGGAGTGGGTGTGGAAGAGATAAGGAAAACTGCCCCCTGAACAGAAGACAGCTGCCATACAGATGGTAATAGATTGCATCTCGCCTTGCAATCTGGGACACTTTGTTACACCCTCAGTGATTTTCAGTGCATTGTTGCAGTAGCCAGAGTCCTTGTGTGCCTGCAATCAATGAGGTTCCTTGTTTGCTACCCCAACTTGTGCTGGGCACATTTTTCTGCCCACTGGTTCAGTAGGAGCCTGATAAAAAGTGGGGAATATCACAGGTTATTGTCTTCTTGTTCAACAGGAATCTTTACTAAAGCTCTTTGTGGTGCAAACTGCTGGGCAAAAATGTATTTTGCTGCCATGGCCCAATATTCCAGCTCCATTTGCAGAGCAGTGAACACCAGTTTGTATTGATGGGCTGCTTTACTTGGTGTGAAAAAGGCCTATTGGCTTTTCCATCCTCAGCCTTTCCTGCAGTGTCTTTATGTCCTTATCCATATGGATGATGTTCTGATACATATTAGCATTGCTTTGTAATCTCACTCTCTGAACTGCTTGGGGATTCTGCAATGGCACTCACAAGATATTTGTGAATAAAAATTACAGACTGAGCTGTTTCCTCCTTCATGCTCTTTGTTGCTGTTCACACTGCAGCTTGAAGAGGAAAAAGGCCTTAATGCACCTCTGTCAGCTCATGTGCAGGCAGTGCTTTGGGCATCTCCTATTATGGTTTTAGGAGCTTAAAATAATAAGGAAAAAAAAAAACTCCAACAAAATTCAAGTCCCAACAGGGAGAATTTTTGATTATTCAGAGTTCATATCAATGTCAGTTGGTAATTTTTACTGATGAGCACCTTCCATTCTATAAAATTCTTATGAGGATAGAATCATAAAATTAGTGAGGTTGGAAAAGAGCTCAGAGAACAAGTCCAGCCCTTGACCCACACTGCAAAGCCCATCACTAATCGATGTTTCTAAGCACCACATTTGGTTTTTCTGAATGCTTTCAGGGATGGTGATTTGGTGATTTCACTACTTCCCTGTTCAGCCTGTTGCAATGCCTAAAAACCCTTTCAGTGGAGAAATTTTTCCTGATATTCTGCTTTAGGTTCCTGCTGTCTCAGGTAATGACTGAAAAGTGATGAGAGGGTGGATTTGTATCACCTGATACAAACAGCATTCATATCTCCATGGCATTCACATTTCTTCCTGGGAGCTTCTTGGTTTGAGAAAAATCATAACACCTAGTTTTGTCCTGTTTATGAATGGCAAAGTTTGTTAGTCACTGCAGAGTGGACAGGAGAGGAATGAGAGGAAATTATTACTATTAAAATATGATTTGCTGCCTGGATGGCTTGGATAGGACAGTGTGAGCTGTGGTTACACACCTCTGGGTGAGTCACCTGGCCAGGTTCAGGTGAAGATGTGTTTAAGCAGATATATCCCAAAAATTCTGGGGGCATGGTAGTGGGACTTCCTTCTCAAAATGACAATGTCTTGTGGCTACGCTTGTAAATATTGGCATTGGCCTGGTTAGGCAGGTTTTATTAAGGAATGTGGCTGGAAGGAAGATCTTCTCAGCCTCTTGGACATGACCAAGGGATGTGGGAGACCTCATTCATTGTAGCAGACTTAGGTCTCTGTGCTGTGTCTCCTGTGAGAAAAGAGAGATCCTGCAGGCTGGAATAATTAATTATGGGCAGAGTGGTGTTGAAAGAAGCAGAGATGCAGAGCCCTGGAAGGGTTGCTCTGCTGCTGACAGTGCTCTCTGCTTTGTGGAGGGAGCTCCTCAGCTGTGCCCTGCTCAGGTTTAGATTAACAGAACAAGGAGGTGCTCACAAGGTGCTTGTAGAGTGTGGTTTTAGTTGCCTTTTGCCTTTGTTTCTTGCATTATGCAAACCCCAAAAACTCGAGTCAATTCTGCTGATTAGCTCATCAAACAGACGAGCTCCTCAGCACCCAACTTTGATCTTTGCTGTGTTAGAGATTTAAATGATAAAGCGAGCCTGTGATTTTCTGTTGAGGAGTCAGAAATAAAAAAAAGTACAAATTTAAAGAGCCCAGGAGGTTTCTTAGCAGTCTAAAATTCTATTTATGGTAATTTATTTTTCAAGATGCTCCACTAAAGCCTCTCTTCTTCTCTACATACCATCACCAAGCCTTCCAGCTGTGGCTGCCCCATCCCTGGGAGTGTCCAAGGCCAGGCTGGACAGGCCTTGCAGCACCCTGGGATAGGGAAAGGTGTCCCTGCCCATGGCAGAGGTGGAACAAAATGATATTTAAGGTCCCCAGACCATCCTATGATACTTCTCTGCCCCTTTCTGGTGGTAGCAGCAACAATTTAAAGAGTGACATTGCACATCTTTGGCTTAAAAGTTCCATGGTCAAAGGCAGCTGAACACAAGGAGCTGTGACCAGCAGGTCCCATGTGTAGGGACATGTCTGCAGCACACCCTGGACTGGGGAAAGGGGCCTGTTGCTAAGAAGAAATCATTTCCCTGAGCCATGTTCAGTGAAGACACTGTGAATCAGGCCATGGTGAAAAGGTGGATTTTGCTTTATTGAACTCCTTCAATTTTTATGGTCTGAGATTGAGAAAAGAATGAGTTCCATTCCTAATTTATGAGGTTAATTTTTAGAATTTATAATTTATGTGAGCGTGCTTTTAGATGGATTTTTGTACTTTTAACTGAAACTTATAAAGATCAAAAACTTAGAGTTGGGGGAGGTTAATTTTCAGTCTAAAGTTAAAAACAACTGAATTGGCTACAGGACAAATACCAGGTTTGCATTTAAGGCTGATTTTTTGAGGGATTGTTGGCTGTAGTAAGTAATATTTATCTGGTTTGGGAGATGCTACAGTTCAGAAAGAGCATGATTTATCCAGTGCCTGGAGCTGCAGTTACACAAACAAAACTATGAAAAATATTTTTTTTTTCTCCTCCTATTTTCAATACCCAGGTACATAACTTAGAGTCATCTGTCCAGCTAAGTGACATGGCTGCAACATCTTGGCCCCTGCAATAGTGGATGCAGGATATTCTCTCCAAAAGTCTCAGACCAACAAGTTCCTGATCATAAATTTGAGTTTGTTTAAAATGTAACAAATATCTACTGCCTGAAATACTAAACAGTCTGCAAGAAAATGTATTTAAACTTAGCCCAAAGCAAGCTAAGTGCCCCAAAGGGTTAAAATATAAAAAAAAACCCCAAACAAACAGGTTTAGGACTCAAAGAACAAAACAAAAAACAATCCAAGTCTGCAGATATTGAGAAAAATTACCTCCCACATGAAAAGAGTTTGATGATTTGGATAGTATTTATGTTTAAAGACCCCTGACTGTGTGTGAACAGAAGGTCCCTGGGGAGCAGGTTCCTGAGGCTGAAATCCCAGGTGCTTTCCAGAGCTGCATCCAAGGAAAGCTGGAGCATCCCACCAAGGCCCGCAGGGCAGAGGAGGGTTTTTGCCAGGATTGTTGCTTTGTTGACACCATTTTCCACAAGAGTCAGAACTGAAGCCTCTCCTGTCACCTCCACAGATCAGAAGAAAGTAAAATCTGGGCAACCACAACCCTTGGTTTGATTTTTGTAGCTCAGCCTAGAGCAAACATGACAGGAACAAGCTTGCTCTCTTTTTTTTTCTTTTAAATCAAACAAAACTTTAAGTGCTTGGGTGTTGTCTGAAGATTTATTTCCTGTGCAATAAGACATCCAACCTAAGGAACCAGGATTCTTGTGGAGCATGGATCACAGGGGAGAGAAACCAGGCAGACACAGGCACAGACAGGGCACCCATGTGGCTTTAGGATTTGGTTTTATAGACATGAAGGTCAATGGCATGGAGTAAATGGGACCTGATAAACTTTAAATAACTTTGTGATTTGCTGGTGTTCCATGTTCATAAATGTGGAAGATTTTAAATGTGGATGATCCAGGCAGAGCAAACCTGACTCTGGGACTGGCTCAGGGAATTTTGCCAGCAAAGGGATAAAGGGAATAGCATAAAGACAATGTTCAGTTCCTGGAAGAGACTTGGATAATATAAAGGTGCAGATAATCTGACATTCATGTATTTTGAATTTTGATTCACTTCTGTGGATGCTCTGTTGATGGAAGTGGGTGTGTGTGTGTGTTCTGTGTATAAAGTGTGAATTTCCAGAGCTTTCAGGGCACCTTGGGCACCAGGCAAACAGGATGAGGGCACAGCCAGGCAGCTCTGGTGGTGAGGAGTTGTGCTCTTGGCTCTCCTTCCTCCCACATCACACCCTGCCTGTCTGCATGGACCTGCAGAAACCTTTCCCCCCTGCTTTTTAGCACTTGTGCACATAATTCCAGGAACAGCATTTTGCCTTTTTTTTAAGTCCCCATATGCACACAGCTTAAAGAATTAGGCCATATTTGCATCTCAGGCCACAGAGGATGCAGAGCAAAATATAGAAATCCTTTTAACAGCAATATTTAACAACAAAACAGCATCTGTTTTGTCATAACCAGACACAGAATAGCAGCTAATTATCTTTCTTAAAAAGAAAATCCTGAATGATCCTGGATCAGTGACCCTGAATCCATGGCTGCTCTTTGAGATCCAGCCTGAGGATTTAAATGGGAAACAAATACAGTGGTAGATGATATGTAGGTAGGTGAAAGAGGATGAAAAAAAAGTGGCAGAAGGACAAAATGTATGTGTCAGTCCAGGCAAATGTACAACTCTGCAGCATTTCTGTAGTGCAGGGATGGGGCTGATGGTAATGGGAATCCACTGAGAAACAAGTCTGGGAGACAGCAGGGGTCTTTTCCACTATTAAGCCAATGAACCTTCAGGCTACTCTCTATTAAGGGCATACAATAAAACACTCTCAGGGGTTTCCAGACCACATTTTATGTCACTGACCACAACAATGTAGTGAAAGCATTGCCTGCGTTTTGTGGAGGCTTCTGGAAGCGTGAAGTACTTGAGAAATATTTTGGAGAAGTGTCTGAAAACACTCTGGGTCTGCCCCCAGGCCACTGCTGTAATGCTGGGCTGCCTTCTTGTATTGTCAGTCTCTCCTCTTTCTGTGCACTGGCTTCCAGGCCAGTCCTGTACAGAAAATCAACCTGTCAGCCATGACAAAGATGTTTGAGGAGTGGCTGTGCTGGCAGGGAGCTGCTGATGGCAGTGGGTGGTGGGAGGTGGGTGCTCACCTCCCTCTCAGCACCACCCTATCTCTGTCACTGAAGATCATCAGTAAAATAAATTTAGCAATACATTTGCCTTCATTCTGTGGGTGGCTGAAGCTGACTGTGTTTTGATGCAGGACTCCAACTGGGCTGCTCTTTAAAAATCCTTCATTGAGCATTTATTTAATTTAATAACAGGTATTTAATTTAATAATGTGTATAATTTAATAGGTATTTAATTGTCCCTGTGGGTGAGTGTTACCACTAATCTTCCCCATCCATGCCTTGAAGTGATTGCTGGATTTTCAGCAAGGTGTCCCTTCTGCCCTAGTGCTGTATATTGAATTATGGGGCCCATTGTGGTCTATCTTCATACCAAGTATTAGGTTTCTTCTGGCAGCTGCATTTCAAACCATACATAACTGAAAGGGGCACATCAAAGGAATTGGCACTGGGTGGGAAAAGAATTTGATGTAAATTCATTGTTTGACAGTTTTGGCCCTTCCTTGCTGTCCTTGTGGCCCCTCAACAAATGCCATAAGTAGTAAATGATTTGTTTTGGCTGAAGAGTCTTCTGCTTCCTAGACATAAACTGAGCACTTTGCATGTTTTTTGAATGTTTGGAAATCTGGTGATTGGATTTGGAAATTTTAAATGCTAAGATGAGCTCCGTTCATTGGACCCTTGTTTTCCTTTGCCCCCAGTAATCCTGGTTTAAAACTGCTATTTGTCATGGAAGTTGATAGCTTTTGATCCCTTGTGATCACAGTATTCATGAAAACAAGATCACTGAAAATGCAATTCCTTCCACATGGTGCAGATCATGAACTTGGATGTTGTTGGAAACAAGATGCAGAGTGACAAACACAATTCCTCAGAGGACTCAAAAAGGACACAATTCAATGCATCATGCCCAAGAACAACTGAACTCTTTCTGAGCATGGGGTAAAATAACTGGCATGAAAAGGTTACAGAACCACAGGATGGTTTGGCTTGGAAGGGACCTTAGAGATCATCTCATCCCACCCCTGCCATGGCAGAGACACCTCCCACTGTCCCAGGCTGTTCCCAGCCCTGTCCAGCCTGGCCTTGGGCACTGCCAGGGATCCAGGGGCAGCCCCAGCTGCTCTGGGCACCCTGAGCCAGTGTCTGGTCACTTTTTTTTTTTGTGGAGTCATTGATATTTATTCAGCCATTGTTGATGGGAAGCAGCATCTCAAGTCTCTTGGTGGAGGGATAATATTTGTTCTGAGAAGCAAAGCTCATTTCACATATTTTTGTGCTGGCTGAAGAAGCTGGAGCTGAACAGCAGCATTGGCTCCTGTTTGTAAATAGAGAAATAATTGAGTGACCCCTGGCAGCTGAACTCAAATTGTTCCACCTCAGAGTGGAAACAAAAGCCAAGCTCTGTATCCTCTGCACGTGCTCAGACAACCTCTGTGAACTATATCTGAAGAATTTATGAAGAATGAAAGCAAAGAGGTCCTGCAGGAATTACTTTTAAAAACCAGTAGAAATTAATAAAGAATTATGTCTAGTCCTAAAGATTTTTAAGGTCTCCCTATAAAATTCTATAGCAGGAATAAAATTAAGTATTAGGTTCTATACAATGGTATGAAAACACTGCATATGGAATGTAATAGAAAATTAAGTATTTTTTAGGATACTTTCTCATAAGGGATGACTAAATAGTCTGCCTGGACCTTTAATCAATACAAAATTCAATTTGAAAAGGGAATAAAAGTGGTGACAACTTTCCTGCAAAAAGAAAATCACAATCTATCACAGTCCTGGGAGCATAAGCAGTTCTGAAGCAGAGCAGAAATGTTTCAGCAGCAGAAAATGACAGGGGAAAATGTCCCCTGAATGGTATTTGCACACCAGGGAAGAGCTGCTGTCACAGTGCTCCTGTGTTTCATGGGGAGACTGAAGTCATGGAGGATACAGAATGTGAAATGAGGGAAGGGCAGGCTCCAGGCTCTGCAGTGTCACACAGAGGTGACTTCATCTCTTCTTTTGTGAATAGCCTCAGTAATTTTACCTGTGTTCTTTACACAGCTGTAGAGCAGTGACTGGAATTCCAGGTGACTGCAGCCAGGCAGAGCTGGGGACAGGTAACAATTCAAATCTCAGAAAGGCTCTGACTGCAGGGGTGGAAGATCCCATTTAAGCACACATTAAAGTTATTTTTTTGTGGAGAAGAACACTGGTTATTTTTGGAGGCCACAGACTGTACCTGTCTGGGTTCTCAGTTACCTCAGCCCATGAGGTGTTATTTTACCTGTTACTGCATAAACCCCAGAAAATGTGTTAGAAACACCATCCAAGTTCATGACCCGTGTTGTGTGGAAGGAATTGCATTTTCAGTGATATTTTCTGTGAAATATTCACCATCAGATGGTTGGTTTCTTCAGCTGCTTTGTGAAATGACCAAAAAAACCTTCCTCTCTTTTGGGCATTTAGTACAAAAACCACTTTTTTTTTTTCAGCTTTCTGACCTTTTCCAGTTCTCTTTACCATAAATGCAGCTAATGTTCGAGTTTCTTTTAGAGTTACAATAAAAAGAAATGTCAATGGCATCTTACAGCTGATTTGATGCTTTAAAAGAGATATATAAGAAAGGAAGAAATAAAGGGGAGAAAACAGATGATTTAATGGGAAAGTGGGCACTTGGAGAGGGGCCTCTTATCTGCACATGTCATTGTAGCACAGCCATACTGATAGATTTTGGTGTTCTGTTTTGCTTGTACTTCATCAGGGACGTGTTAGATGAGATGTATTTACTCCAAGATATTTCAAATCACTTGATCCTATTTTAAAAACTAATTTTTGATGCTGATGCATTGAAACACCACAAAGGTGTTCAAACATAAGGGCTCTCAAATGTCCTTGTGCTATTGACCATATCTTAACAGTACCTCAGGCTTGCCTCGCATCACATTAAAGTCACATAAATCATTTCTGCCTGCACCCTGTCCCTCTCCCATATCAGAAATGAGATTGCTGTGTACCTGCAAGACATTTTTTTCCTTGGAAAATGAAAGCAGAAGGATTCAGTAGCCAGTGCTTCAGAAGGAGCCAGCAGCATGGTTTCAAGTAGTTCTTTTAGATGGAAAGTGACTTCTGAGCAAAATCCACAAGTTTTTAACATTAAGGTCAGTACTGTGAAGTAGAAAATGGCAAAAGAAAAGAAACTATTTTATTCTTTGGGCTGTGTGTGTAGCTGTAAATATTTTATAAAGCCAAGGCTAGCCAACAGGTAAATATTCAGTTTCCCCATTGTGACTAATTAGGAGATATCTGAGCTTTCTGCTGCCACAGTGCCTTCAAACACCAATGGCCAGGAGCACTGCAAAGACATATTCCTTATTGACTGGGGCTGGTTTATGTTTTACCTTGATGCTGTGCTGCTGCAGACAACATCAGATATCTGTCTGCTCAGCCCAAAATCTAATTGAGCTTCCTGCTCTTGTCCTAATAATGTTAGAATGAATGGACTCAAACTTTGGTTTCCCTCCCTGTGTATTTAAAATTAAACAATAAGGAGCAAGCAGAATATCTGTATTTTATGGCTGTAGCTGCTGGCAAGAGCAGTGTTTGTGTCTACAAATTCTGTTTGATATTGTTGGATCTCCTTTGTGACAGCAAGGTTGAAATGAAAGTATTGCTGCAGAGAATCCAGGCAGGAACAACACATCAGCCTAGTGGTGCTCAGATGTGGGAAGGTGGCCACAGCTTGGAAACCAAGAGTTTGTGCTTTGTTTTCCTTTCTCCTTCCTCAAAGACTGGGAAAAACATTTTTGAATGTAACTTGGTTGTTCATGCAACCTTCACCGTGTGGTTTTTTTTCTTTTCCTTCTACAAATAACTTGCTAGAAGAAAGTGTGGCTGGAGAAGATGTTTTTTAGATGCCTTTGAAGATGTAAGAACAGCAAATGGAGCCTGCAGTGGCATAAACTTCAAAGATCAGCCCAAGGAAAATCAAAGCATTTCTTTCAGTATATCAGCTTGCCCAAAAATTGAAATTTTTCAACTCCTGGATGTATCCTCCATAGCGGGCACCTTACTGTTGATTTTGATGCCACCCAAAGATAAAAGGATTTGCAGTACTAAAAATCTGCTTTTTCTGTAGAATTCTACATCTCCATTCTAAAACAGCAGATTTGCTGAACTGTCAAACTTTTTCCCTTAACAGCCCATTTTTAAAAGTTTGGGGGCACAGGCAGCAACCTTCCTGCTGAGAAATGAAGAAACCAGTTGCTGTCATCCCAAAACTGGCATTGGGTGATGATGATTGGAAAACCAAATTGGTTTGGTTGGTTGAATTATATTTATTGGTCTTGGTACTACAACCTTTTGTTATCAAATGTTAAATGGCACTATTCTTACATAGAGGGTGTGTGATATATAATAAATAGTTCAGGATTAAATGCACAGCAGTGGTGCTGAGTCCTCTGGGCTGCTGATTTCTGTTAATGTGCAGCAGATGTGAGCATGGCTTTGCTGAGGGGGGAGAAGGAAAGAGGAATATCCAACCTTGAGCTGGATGTGGTTGTCAATGGCATAAAAATCCACCACTGGGTCCTGTAACTCAGTCTTTGTCTCCTACAGATTTACTCCTGAATCAGGGATTGATTGATTGATTGATGGATGGATGCCAGTGGCACATGCACATTATAGGTTTAGGAACAGAACTTTAGAAAAACACTTTCTTTGCTTTGCTAGGAAAAAAAAAAAGTGTGCACTTTTTTTGTCCTGGTGCAAGAAATAAGACAGAGAAGTGAGAGGTCTTAGGGCCAGAGAGCCTTGAACCATGGGGGTGGATGTGCACATGGGGGCAGAGGAGCCAAATGAACCCAAATCTGCCTCCAGGCCTCTCAGGAGTCTGCAGGGGAGGGTTCAGGGTGTGTAGCAGGTTAATATTGTATCAGAGGTTGCTGAGTTATTTGGTATAGATAAAACCTTCTAAAAGAAGGGCCTTGTTACCCTTAATGGCTCAGGCCTGCTCCTTTGGCTAAGCAGAAAAGGGCTATGAAGAACAAGTTCTAGAACCATCACGGGCTCCCTTCATGGTTTATTGGGGTGGGTTGAATCACATTTGTTGTGCTTAAATGGGATGTAGCTGATTACAGAGTAACTTCTTAGAAAGGCCTGATTTTTGCAATAAAGGGCTCTCCTTGGCACCTGCCTGGGGGCTCTGCATCCTTCTGCTTTGTCACATTCAGTGGAGATTTCTCTGATTTTGTCCTACAAGGGTGGTGCTTTGCTTTCTCACTGTTTTTTCCCTACACCTGTGTTTGCTGTGCTGGGGGGTCCCTGGGGGCTGAACTGGGGTCAGCTCTGGAGCCTCAGTCACAGTGGGGTCACTCACAGGCACAGCAGTGCTTGGCTTAAGCTGCTGCTAGAGCATGACTAAAACACAACTAAAATCTGAAATAGCTGAGGAAGCATCAACTTTTCTAATGACATACATCCACAAGCTCCTCATGAGTGCTGTGTTAACCTGGCATTACAGGCATCCAGCCCTTTTCCACAGCTTCATGTCCAAGGGTATCTCTGCATTTTTGTGCCTGAGGATGGGAAAAGTTCGTGTAAGATTCCATAACTGTTAAATGACAATTAAAAATCTTCCATTCTCTAATTGTATGCCTCATGGCTTGACAGGATTGAAGAATGCAATTTCATATAAGGAAAAAAAAAAGAAAAAAATATTTATTTTTATTGTTTGTGGTGTCTCTGTGTAGGAGAGGTCTTTATATTAGATAGCAGCTGGTCTGCTTTTGAAGTGGGCAAAATACAGCAGGACCCAGTGAGAACTTCTTTTTGTTTTTTCTTTTTTGAATATTCCTGTGTTTTGTCTCTGACCTGGAAGAGGTTGTTTATTGCCAGGTTCCTCTTTTTGTTCTCCTCTTTCTTCCATGAGGGGGAATGTGCATTCACAAATGAATCTGCAGAGATGTGAGTGTCCCTGGCAATGCTCACAACAACCCTCAGTGAAATTCTTGGGGAGAATACAGAGTTTGTGCAAAGCCTGTTTCACAGAATGTCCACTGGGTCAGAAACAAGGGATCACACATCCTAAAGCAGCACAAGGATTACATGTGTGATTGCTGGCAGATCAAACTCACTGTCCTCTATGGCAAAGTGAAACATCTGAGCTGTTCAAAGGGTTCCTTTCTTATCACCCATGCTGGCTGCAGGGCTTTGAACAAAAAACCTCTTTTGAAAAGTCTTTCCCAAGATGACATTTGTTTCACTGTTGCACGTTAAAAATGTGTGTACAGTGTGTTTTGGGAAGAGAGAAGTGTGGAATTAGGAAGGGCACTGTTATTTTAAGGGCAAAACACATTTTATATGCAATTCAAGAGTTGCCTTAATTAAACCATGTCACAAAGATCTTGAAGATCTGTTTCACTGGAAAATATTTGGAAACTCCACCACACGAGTAAGTCCAGGGCTGGTGGAGTTCACTGAGGTTCAGTCAATTTCTCCTGTGCCCTCACAGTCTCTTTAATCTGCTTTTGCAATTACTCTGCCCTGTCACTGCAGAAATACATGTGATGCCACTACTTCAGACAAGACCTTTGGATTTAGGGACCATTTTTGATCACTGGTGCAAGTTCAGAGGTCATTCCATGCAAAATCCAGGTGGTCAGACAATTAATACAATAATACTGGTTTTCTCTCCTCCACAAATGTAAATGTTCTTGGGGTAATTGGCAAAAAAACCCCACACACAAACAGAAAAGGGGAATCTGTGGATGTCACAGCCCCTGGTTTGAGGTGAAAATTGTTGCCCCCAAGGTAACAGCCTCATTTGCAGCTCTCTAGTTCAACTTGCCATAAACTTTGAAGAGAAAATCACTTTTGTTTCCTCAGCAAGTGCAGGCCCTGAAGTATCTGGAGAAAGGAAGGAAGGAATTAAAATGTTTTTTGTAGGCTTTAGACAGTTTGGTTCAGTGTCAAGTTAGAAATTTGAAGTGTAGATGTGGAGATGATTCTTTCTAATGACCTCAGGTGATCTTTTGGGTGGGGCTTGCAGAAGGTTCTGTGTGGCATGGAAGTGCCCTGTTTTGGTTTGCTGGGTCTAGCAGAGATGTGGCATCTTGAACAGGAGGAAATGTGAGTTTCCTGGTGTAATCTGTACCTGTGGTGGCTGAAGGGATGTAGGAGGAGACGAAGGGGCAGTACAAAGGAACTGCATTGATGTCAGGAGTGGATTGGTCACATCCTTCAGGGCTTGGATAAACCCACTGTGATTTATGTCCTCTGAAAAATGCTCCTGCTTCATCCAGCATGTGAAAAAAAGGCTTGGGATTGTTTCTCTCATACAGTGCTGTCAGATATTTGGGTTATTTTCTTTCCAAATGTGTCAACTTCCCATATTTTTGAGCAGTAAAACATTTGTGTTTCTCTTTCATTACAAAGTCCCTGCTCCTTTTTCACTGAGTCTATCATGAATCTTGCAAATATTCCAGAGTGGACCATGACACCACAGACTGAGGGCTGAGGCTCTCCTCTTCCTGCTGCTCTCCTGATATTCCACAGAAACAGCAGTCCCTTCTGACTCATTCTGTGTTGTGGGCCTGCCTTGCTCTGGCTTTGGTTAAATGAGACATTAAATAAATGAGAATCTTATTTCAGTGTCACGTTACCTGGCAGCCCATTCCTTGGAATATGTTCTTTATTCTGTACCTGAAAGTCTGAAATGACCAACCTGAGCTCTCTTTCAGGAGAGAGATCCATTGACAAGGAAGGAAGGAAATGAGCAAAGTGAAAAGCCCCAAAACCAAAGAACTCCACACCCACTGGGTACATTTCTGGCTGTGTGTGCTTTATACAGATTTCTTACAGCAAACTCTTAGAGCTCCTCCAGCAGGTTTCCCCTGCCCTGCCTGGATCTGTGGCTGAGTTAGGTCCTGGAGAGGTGGCCTTGCCCACTGTAGACCATCTTTGGAATGCTCTGTGCAAACCTGGCCTGCAGGTATTTTGGGAACAACACAAACTATAAAATTGACTGAGTGTTCTCCCAAGGTTTTCTCCTTGCCACTGCTGTCCTGTCACTCGTGCTCCAAGGCAAGCTGGAGATGTTCCAATCACTGTTTAAGAGGCTCTGGAAGTGTTGCAGTACAATGAGCCTTGGGTTGAATCTGTCTGGAACGTGCTGAAAGAGAAACTGCCTCTGTCCTCACCCTTTTCACCCAATAAAATGTGTTTCCTGGTGCTCTGGAGGAGGTGTGGCTGAAGAGCTACCAGATCCCTGTATGCTTGGTTGTCCTGTCCTCTGACAGGGAGTTTTGCATTGTTTCAGGTTTTCTTTGGGATGTGAAGCTGTTGAGGAGAGTTTTTCTTAACACAGTTATTCTTGACTGTAATAAGATTTTAGTAATGCTTCAAATGAAGAAGCTAATCCAGTTTTGGACACTGCAGAGTTACATGTGGAAAGCAACAGAAAAAGCCTGAAGGAAAACAGTAAGAGCAACATGGGAGGCAAGATTTAGTCATTACAACAGTTTTGTTGGGATGACAGCACTTAAAGAACATAATATTCTTTAAGAAAGAAGAGAGTAATCTCTTCCTTCTGTCTGTAGCAGACAGGAATAGAAATTAATGGGGTTAAATAGCAGCAAGAAAAATTCAGTTTGGACTTTAAGGAAAAGCTTTTTAACATCAGGACTAGTGAAGCACTCAGCTGGCTTGTGTGAGGAGGTTGTGCCACATCACTGAAGGAGAACTGAGGCAGTCACCTGTCAGGAATGACACAGCTACAGATAATTACAGTGCATGTAACACACCAGGGCTGGTTCCCATCTGTTGTCTCCGTGCCTCTTCTCACACTGTGCTCACAGGCACGTGGAGCCTGTTGATTAATGAAGTGGCAGTTCTTTTGCCAAGTGGGTTGTTTTATAGGAGCTGATAAACCATGGGAGGGGAGGGCTTGAGGGGGCACATCTCACCTGCTCACAGCTGCAGGACAGACCCACATTTCCCTGTGCTTGAGCAGTGACAGCCCAGCTGGTGCAGGACAGAATTCCCAGAATGACCAGGTTGGGAGAGACCTCCAAGATCATCGAGTCCATCCCAGCCCCAACCCCTCAACTCAACCCTGGCCCCCAGTGCCACATCCAGGCTTTGTTAAACACACCCAGGGATGGGGACTCCACCACCTCCCTGGGCAGCCATTCCACAACTTTATCACTCTTGCTGTAAAAGCTTTTCCCAATCTCCAGCCTGTATTTCCCTTGGTGCAGCCTGAGGCTGTGTGCTCTGGTTGTGTCAGTGCTGCTGGAGACAGAGCCCAGCCCCAGCTGAGCACAGGCACCTTTCAGGAGCTGTGAGAGTGGTGAGGGCAGCCCTGAGTCTCCTTTTCTCCAGGCTGAGCACCCCCAGCTCCCTCAGGGCTTCCTCACAGGGTTTGTGCTCCCAGCCCCTCCCCAGCCTCGTTGTCCCCTCTGGATGGGCTCCAGCCCCTCCATGTCCTTCCCAACCTGAGGGGCTCAACACACAGCAGGGGTTTAGAGGAAAGGTTTTCCTTCTCACACCCAAAGAGATTTGGATTTAGCCCCACTGGGCAGGGCTGTGATCACCTTGCTTTGATAAGAGTTGACTTCACAGAAAAACTCCTGGAGGAGAGCTCTGCAATTAGGCCTGGTATTAACACAGGAAAGGCAAAGCTTGGTCTGTAATTTCTGCTGCAACACCCATTTGGCACTTTTAAAACTATGCTCTGAAATATAATTTACTGTCATGCAAGAATTAAATAACATCAGTGGGGAAAAAAGATAAATTATATTCTTTACCTAGGGAAATCTTTTGGTGGTAGTGCTCGGAGATGTGTGTGCCTGTAATTAAATGCCCAATTTAATATGAGCATCTCACCTTGATAATTAAGCAATAAAGTCACATCAGAATGCATTTCTGGGTGCTTAGAACCTGACTTGGGTGGTGCTATAAGGCATGAGGCCAAGGATTAAGTGGCTTAAACCACCTGAGAAATTCATTAATTCCTAGAAATTTGCTGCCTGCAGTGTTTTGTTGCCACTGGGACCCAGACTTGTACATAAAAGGGAGGAAAATGGATGGTGTTACTGGGAACTTCACACAATGGGGCTGAAAGCTTTAGGATTCTTCAGCAGTGGCTATATCAAGTGCTATCAGAGGATCATTTCAGGCTTTAGTGTACTAATTTAGGATGAAAATCTAAAGGGACAGCGCTGCTTTTAAGGGCATGGGAACAATACTGAGTACAACAATTTTTCTCCACTTCACCTTGTTCCATGTGTTCCTTTCTTGTATTTCCCTTCACTTTTTTTTCCAAAACTCAAAGAATTTTGTGTACAATCCACCCAATAATATGCTTCTCATATATAGCAGCAAAATCTAGGTGAGTGCACATGCATTTTATTCCAGTTTTTATCTCTAACTCTATAAAACTTCTCTCAATATACCCCAAGTGAGGGATTTAACCTGGAGCATCACCCAGCTCTGTGCACATGTTGGTGCTCACTTGGAGAGAAGCCTTGGGCAGTGCAGCATCCTGGGCTGGCACTGAGCAGAGGAGAGTGCTGAATGTTTAATTAATGCTTTTGTCATTCTCTGGGTTCACCTCATCAAACAACCAGCTCGAGTCTTTTCTCTGGCATCCAGCTTTCACCAGAGCTCTGAAGGTAATGGATTTACACTGGATTTACAGGCATGTAGGGAATCTAAAAAAAAAAAATCAAGCCATTGGAGTATATTTTGACAAATGAAACCATTATACATTTTGGTGGGGTTTTTTTTTTTTTTCCTCCTTTGATTCATTCAAGATTTATGTTCATTTTCCTCTGTTTCCATGCACATGCCCAGAATATCTCTCTAAAATTTTGTTTTCTGATTACTGCAAGGCAATGGATTCCTAGAACTAGCACACATACCCTTGTACAATTTTATGTCAGTGGGGACTTGATGAGAACTGTAGAGATGATAGTTTTAGCTGTCATCAAAGATGTGATGCCTGTCTGTTTATTTTTGGTTGGATGAGATATAATTGCTCTTCTGGTTGACATTAATAAATGGTGTTGACTGGAGTGCATTCTTCTGATTGCTTCAATGAGTGACACGTATCATGTGCTGATTTTTGACTATGAAACAAATATCAGGAGAAAGGAGAGTATTAGCTTCTTGCAATGATGTGAGAATTAGACCCTATAAAATGGAGTAAAGAAGGGTCTCATGCTCCTTGGTGTTTAGTGAAGTAACATCAACAGGAAACTATTAATTCTCTCTCAATTCATGCTCTCAGGATAGGATATGTGCTTATTTTTAAATTCTAAACAGGTTCTTAAAAACTGAAACTAAGATATAATGTACAACACCACAGGAACTTTTGAATTGAGTCAAATTTATTCAGAAATCTCTGTTCCACTTTTTTTTTTTTTAATGCAAAACTGACATATCTCAGCAGAGATGTGTTTGCAGTTCCAGAATTAGAACTGAGATTTGGGATGCACTAAATGTCTTTGGTTACATTTTGGCCCAAGTTCTGTTTCATTTGAATAAACAAACTTTGGAAGGGCTTGGGGGGAAGTGATTGAAAGGGAGAGATTAGATTTTCCTTCCCATTTGAAAAAAGGAATGTATTCCAGGCTCTCTGTACTTCTGCAGTGTCTGAAACATTCCCCTCTCTCTTGTGGCTCTGCAAATGTTCTGCCTGGCACCCATCTCCTCTCCCTCTGTGTTGGATTTCTAAATTTATTTCCTAATGATTTATTTGTGACATTTTTCTATGCTTACTCATATTCCTATGATGTGATGCCTAAACTTGTGCACTAAAATTCATCTTCAAGTACATTTTGTCAGAGAATTTTGTGATACTGAGTTGAAAATTAGGGCAAATGTCTGTTTCTCAATATAATGCAGTACCTGCTACCTTCCTTTGGAATATAGAGAAATATTTCTCACAGACTCATCTCCTGTGTGTAAAAATTTGCCAAAAGACAGCAAAACCCTTGCTTGATAGGAATTGAGTTTTATCCATCATTTACATAATCTCCCTTAAGTTGTTTTATAACTTATTAAGATGATTTTATGTGTTGCATTTGTTGTACTGCAGGATTTAGGGAATGCTGCAGATCCAATACAATGGTAGTAATCAGGAACAATGCATTTTTTGCCAGCTGATATTTTTCTTGTGCTACTTTTAGAATATTTTTTTCACATTTATTTCACAAATACAACTTCTGGACCCACCCATCTTATGAGTTAGGAGGATTATTTAAGGCTCTGGTTCAAAGCATGGAGAAGGGGAGGAGAAACATTCCTGAGCATATAATCATCATCATCATCATCAGTAATTATCTTTGATGATGAAAAAGTGGAAGGCTTTGAAATAATAGCACTCAGAATGCTCAGGGAAATAAAAGGAGATGCTGTGGGTTTAAATGGATGATGAGACATACAAATTGTTCCTCTACTGGGCAGCATCTGGGCAGAGAGCACAAAATAAGGATGGTAATACAGGCACTTGTAAACACTTAGGGGGAAGAATGCAGGCTGATATAGCAAATATAACTATGAATAGCTGAATGGGAATTCTAAAAGGAAAAAAATGAACTAATTCTATTAAAGCTGGGAAATGTATTAGAATGAGTCTCCTCTTTGCCTGGGGCGTTCTAGCCTGGCATGGAAATTGCAGTGCCAGATCATTTCCTGCAGTGTGCTATCCAAAGGCAGGGGGGATTATCCTAATGATCTGTGGTCCTGAGGCGTTTCTGAGCTCAACCTCCTGGTCCATGTAAACATAATGCTTGGGAGAAGTTGAATGATATTATTTTTCCATCTCCTCTGCTGCTGTTTGTTGCTGTTCAAGGCCCCATAGCAATATGAGTACTTCTGTTGGATAGGATCCCATAAGATTGTGACACCAAAAGGTGTTCCTTTAGGAATTGTGCTGCTGAACCCCTTGCATGGAGGTGTAGTGGGTGGGACACATAATTTGAGCTGTGTGTGGTGACACCTGCCTTTGTTCGTTGAGTAGCTGTACCATCCACTTGAGCTGCTTTAGGTCAGAGCAGCTTTTGAGTTAAAAGTCTTTGGTTAACAGGTGGCCAACAAAAATTCTCAGGAAAAGCTGCATTTAAAGGTAGATGTGTTGTAACCTGTGGTTTGAGGACTGCAGAGCTTGATGTGATTGATCTCACTGGTACCCTTCCCAGGAATTTCCACCTTTAGTCTGATCTCTTCTGGTGCTATCTGTGCTATTGATCTCACAGTACAGGTCGATCACAGATCAGTAGCTGCTGATTTACAGATGTGCTTTCAGCCTCCAGAGCTGCTGCCACACTAAAGAGAAACCCGAGTGTCATTAGTGACTGCACTGCCCAATATCCAAGGCATTGTCCAGGGACCACTGGAAAACAGCCACATCAGTGCCAGCAAACTTCCTTGTGTAACTGCTTGCATGGACTCTGAAGGGCCCTTTTAAAAGGCAATTTTGAATGTATTGCTTCCTCTCTCTGAGGTTTTTTGTTCTTCACTGTGTTTCTGCTGGAACAATCCTGGTACTCTCCTCAGAGTGCACATCTGGGCTACAGAGTTTTCTGCTGCCTTGGGAGAAAAGTGAGACCTTTAGATGCAATCCTTGCTTTAGTTGCTCTGTCTGTTCCAACATGCACCTGTTTGTATTGTTCAGTCTGTAGCATCATGTACCTACAAATTCCTATAACTTGAATGTAGAACGACCTGTGAAAGTAGAGAGAAAAAATATCTTCAGTTTGCATTTGGATGCAGAGGGAAAGCATTCAAGACAAATTCCATGCTGCAGATTGCACACAAGCAATCCAGTTGGAAAGGGAGATTCCAGTGCTTTTGTAGCTGGCTGCCAGAGCAGGGCAATTGCACAGCATCCACCCAGCCCTGAGCCCTGTGCCAGGAGCCTGAGCATGTAATGGAACAGCCACAGGTACACTGACCTGCCACCTGTTTCCTCTCAGGATTACAGAAGGATGTAAATATCACACTTCAGAAAATCTTAAGAACACGTGCAGGTTTTTCCTGACTCATGAAGAATTTATCTCCAAGGTTACCCACCCTGTGCCACAGGTGGAATCAAACACAGGCTAAAATATTTTGTAAATGGTGTGAGAACCTCAGAAAGCTGACAGTGGCTCTCCCTTTGGAGCACAGCATGTGCTTCATCTCTCACACAGGCATTTCCTTCCTCAGGATTCCCTGCCCTGCCCTTCCTCACTGCATATGAAAATCCATCAAGATTGAAGACACCTTACAATGGGCACGTTCAAATCTGAAGGGCTGAAGATACTCAACTTTAAATTTCTTCTTGAGCAGACGAACAGAATGGTTGTCCTCTGAGCTGGGGGTGAAATGTGTTTTCACAGTGAACTATTGAAAAATTGGAGAGCAGCTATTTTGGAAGGAGTTTGCCTCAGTCTGCTTTGTGTCCTAGGACTCTGCTAAAGGGCACACTGGCATTTTTGACAAATGGGACCATTATGCTTTTTGAATAATGCTTCTGAAAACAGCCTTTTAAAAATCTTCCTATCCTATTAAAACCATTTGAGATTTTAAATAGGTCAATATAAATACATCAACATCTGTGATTATCAGCTGACAAAAGCTTTGCCTGCTTTGGACAAAATAACATCTGAAGTTCAGACCTTCCTATTAAAGGAGCAAACTAAACAAACATTTGCTGAAAATTCAAAGGCAACAAAAAGCAATATGGAAGTGCTGAATGATAAGACTACTGTTTTATTAATATAAAGGCTTGCCTTAATCTCAGAATTCAATGGCAAAAACAGAAATATTCAGGGATTTGCAGCAGAGGGCTGCTCCATGAGGGTGGATGAGCTGGGAGCTCTGGCAGAAATTAAGCAGCAACTTCCCTTCCAGTGCAGGATTCCATTCATAAGAACACCCCTTTGAGGACTGACAGAGAGGAGAGCTCCAAATGCCAGTGTCTGTTAATGTTTGTGGCTCTTGTCTACACAGAGAACTTCTGCTGCCTTTCATCAGCATGACATGCTCATCAAAGAAAACTTCTTTTATTCCCATTTGATTACTGTTACAGTTTTGGACTAGGAAAAGCAAGTACAGAGATAAAAGCAGACTGTCAGCAGTGACTGGGAGTTGTTTCCTTCTATTTCTGGCTGGCTGGAGACAGATCTCTGTGAGCACTGATGACAAATTCAATCCATGGGCCAGGCTTGTTGTGTCACTTCATGTTCCTGAACTCAGCTTTGTGGGGCACAAGTTCTTGGGATGGCTCCTGCAGAGGGGCCACTTCATTCCTGCTGTTGCTGTGTAACAATTTTTGGTAAAATTGGAGTTATTCCAGTTCCTGAGTCAGCTCTGGCATGGTTCAGGGCCTGGAAGGGGAGCAGATCCCCCCAGAAATCCAGTGTGCATTCAGGGGTGGGATTTTGCCAATTCCCTGACCTTTCACAGGAATTGTAGATGAAAGAGAAATGCATGAAGTTAGAGCACTTGTGGTGTGAGTTGGAAGCTTCCAAGCATGAAGCAGGGTGGCTGTCTGTAATGCAATGATTACAATATTTATTGTATCAAAGCCAACCCTTTTTTCCTGTTCTACCTGAGGAGCATTTTCCCTACTGGATACAGGTAGAAATTGAAATCTGAGACCATTTAGGTCTTCCCATTTCACATGTCAAGCTCACTTGGTGCTATTGATGGATAGCAGACTTAAGATTTTAGTATTTAGCAGTACTCTGGTTTAAAGTTCTAGGAGAAAAATCAAAACACTCCCCCAACAAAACCAAAACCACCCAAAACCCACAAAACCACACAAAAAACAAACAAGCAAGCAAGCAAACAAACAAAAACCCCATAAAACAAACAAACAAAACCCCCCCCAAAAAAAAACCCAACGGGATGAGGATTTTTACTTTGCTCTCTGTTCTGAGGAAAAAAAATTGTTCTCCAGAGCATCAGCTTCTGAGTGTGCAGCCTTCATCTCTGTCTCTTTACTCTGTACAACTTACTTGGTGTGTTTTTTTATTCTTTTGAAGCGTTAGGCACAAAACGTGGAAAAAAGACAGTTACAGACTTTTTATCTAATATGTTTAGATTTGTGCCTCTATTCAAACCGCAGACATCAATTTTCTTAGTTCCTTTTGCAACAGTGTTTTGTAGGAAAAGTACAGTTATAATTGCAGCAGTTATCTTCCATGGGAGGCTCTTATCATATTAACCTATTGAAGCAGTTCTGATCTGTTTTCTCTCTGAATTCTATGCATCTTTATGCACATGTAATGATTACTTGCATAAGAAAATCCATAGCATTCTTGAATCAGGCTTCAGCTGCTGAGTGCTGCATTTGGTCTGCTTCACCATCAAGTTCCTCACTGTCGGTATATTTGATTTTGGAGCTGGCATCTCAGGAGCCTGGCACTTTCCAGTTTAATTCAGGGCATGGAAGAACAGAATGGTTTGGGTTGGAAGGAACCTTAAAGCACATCCCATCCTACCCCTGCCATGGCAGGGACACCTTCCACCATCCCAGGTTGCTCCAAGCCCCATCCAGCCTGGCCTTAAGCACTTCCAGGGATCCAGGGGCAGCCACAGCTGCTCTGGGCACCCTGTGCCAGGGCCTGCCCACCCTCACAGGGAAGGATTTCTCCCCAATATCCAACTTAAATCTCTGCTCTTTTAGTTTCAAACATGGGGTTTGTTTGTTGGCTCATGCCCCACACTGCAGAAAGAAAGACTCTGCAAAGGTCAAGACTGTTCTACCAAGAAGGCTGAGGAGCTGATGAACATTCCCAGTGCAGAGAGCAGAATGGATTTTATCTACAAAAATTCCCCAGGACAACTTGAGACCACTTGCTTCTTAAACTTTGAGGAACTTCTGGGTTCAAACAAGCAAGCAAACAAAGCCTCAAGAACTGGAATTATTCACCAAAGAATATCAAGTTATTGCACTGCTGTTCAGCTCTATTTTATGACAGAAAGCTGTCATAACTTCCTATTTCCTAATCCCTGTTTGCTGTGGCAGCCTGGGCACATCCTTTTCAGCTCCCTTTTCAGCTCATTAGCATAGCAAAGCAAGCGATCGGCACCCAGCTACCACCTTACAAGAGGAATAGCAGGATTTAATGAAGTCATGGAAGTCTCTCACAAGGGACAGGAGCTGTGTGTACCCCCACAGACTTCCCAGGTCCTCCTCACACAGCCACCTCTGCCTGAGGAGCACCCGCAGCTCCCTCAGAGCATGGACTGGAGTGCCATGAGCACATTCCCTGCAGTCTCTTCCAAAGGGAAAACGATGAAGGAGGTGATAAAGATCATTAACCCTGCAAAGTGTGTTGCTGTTCCATTTCTAAGCTTTCCCACAGAGTCCTACATGGATACATTCTTCTAGGAACTAAAAAATTCATAGGATCACAGAATATCCTGAGTAGAAAGGACCAAAAAGGATCATCCAGTTCAGCTCCTGGCTCCACACAAGACAACCCCAAGGATCCCACCATGTTCCCCTGGAGCTCTGGCAGCCTCGGGGCCATGCCCATTCCCTGGGCAGCTGGGCAGTGCCAGCACCCTCTGGGGAAGAACCTTTCCTGATCTCCAGCCTGACCCTCTGGAGGAGCTGCAGCCCCCAGCGAGGTCTGACCTCAGTCTCATCTTATCCAGAGCCCTTAATAAATTTGGGTCTTGGTTTTAATGAGCACAGCCAGGAAGGTCACCCCTAATGGACCTAAAAGTACACCCAGAGGATTGTTTATATAGCAGAAAACAGTCACAAAATCTTTGAGGTTAGAAAAGCCCTCTAAGATCCTGAAGCCCAACCTTTGACTGAACACCATCATGTCCAATAAATCACATCAGGGAGCCCTGTGACTGCTGATGTTCTCACTTACAGGAATGCAGAGGTTTATTTACAGCCCTGCCTGCTTCCACCATACCCCATAGGCAGGAGCAGGGGAGTGGTTGTCCATCAGCTGGGAAATCTGGATCTGGAATCTGGAAATTTGGATCTGGAAATTTGGATCACCACAGGCACAGAGCTCTGTGTTACTGCACCAAACAACTCCAACACACAGCCACAGCAGCCCATGGAAAGGCTTGGATTACCTGCATGCACATGGATCACAGCTGGATGAAGCTGGATTGACAGGAGGCACTTCTGCACTGCCCTCACCTGTGGCTCATCAAACAGATGATAAAACCACAGTTTACAGTGCTACTTAAAATTACACTGCTAATGAGGACGTTAGTCATGCCCTAAAAGTTAGGGAAAAGCTCATTTGTCCACATCAAGATCTGTTTTAGTTTAGAATGGTTTTTTTCTGCATGAATAGAGTTTCTTCCACTGGCTGTTTCTTACTGTGTATAAATAAATAAATAACTGGAAAGAGCTGAAGTGGAAAAAAAAGCAGTGTGTTCTGTTTTCGGCAGCTATGACTTGATTCTTTGCTGCCATGGCTTCAGCAAGGCTAGAAGGAAGTAGATGGGCATTCATGTGTGAGAAAAAGCCTATGTTTTTAACAGAATTAGGCAGCTGAGCTCATTTCCACCCCATTAGGATCCCTCTATGAGACAGTGCTGCCAATGAAAGTGCCAGAGATTAGTTTTCTCCTCAGTAGCTTAAGCAATGCTCTGGGCACCAAATACAGATCATGACACTTTTCAGGGATATTGCAAAGCTCATGCAGGGAACTGATCCAGATCCTACCTTTCAATTTCTCAGCAAAGCCATTTCCACACAAACACACCACTGTGCCCTGAAAGAGTTTATTTGGAAATGGAAAGAAGAGAAAGGAGCTAGATGCTTATTGGAAATCCATTTGCTGGAAGTGTGTTAAAGAAAGCTAAGGGTTTTAAGAAAAGGTCTGTTAATAGGTTACTGAAACATTCCAATAACTACTGCCACAGCTTGGCACCACAGGTCTGCAAGTTGTAACGACATTTATGGTGAGACACACTTTTTTTTTTCATTTACTATGCCACTGAATTTATATAAAGAGCATATCTTATTCCTAACCTCATTTTCCTCTAATATTCCTACCTACAACAAGTGCTGAAAAAGTCAGTTGGCTTGTTGGTTGTTTTCCAGCTGTTAATGATTTCCTCCTGTTCAGAGTAAAGGGCAAGAAAGAAGGGCAGAGAAAAAAATAATTATTGCTTGGCTATTAAAATAACAATATTCCTACCGGAGATGTGTTAGCATTTGCTCCCTAGGTGGTTATAACTTATCCTGAGAAGAAGATTAGAAATATCCTGGATCTCCAAGTGGTATCCATTCATTTCCACTCAAGATTTACAGATACAACCACTTTCTCTTCCCTCCTCATCTTCAGAAAATCTCCTGTGAAATTTAAAACTCAAGAGCGCCACAGCTGCAAAGTGAAATGGGTCTGGATAAAGTGAAGACAGAACCATTCTGTGAGAACTGTCCGTTTTTCTCAGGATTCAGGAGTAGCAGCCACTCCTTTGGTCACCAGCTGTGGATACTCACAAGGAATCTCTGTAAGATGGGGATGATCTGATTCCCTGGCCATCTGGAGGGATTTGCTCTCTACACCATTTCATATTGGCAGAAAACAATAACAATAATTACAGGAGAAAAAAAACCCCAGCAATAATAATGAAAACCCAGTAACAACAATCCCAAAATCTCCAATTTCTAAGGCTGGAAAATTGCTTAGAGCAACGTAGAAGGTGCCACAACCATAATAATGATAAGGTTAAGCAAATGGGGAGTCCTCAGGAATGTGGTTGGAAATTGAGCAGGGGGAAAAGAGGACAGAGATGCCAACAGGTTCCTTTCCCCAGTTATTGCCTTAACCAGACCAAGAGATATTGAAATTCCTGCAGCTGAACTATGGCTGCAATGCACTCCAGCAACACGTGTTTATGGAGGGTCTAGATAGAATTTATGAGCAGCTGTTTAATTCTAATTTCATGCTCATGTCCTCCTTCCACCAGGGTGTTGCAGTCAGCAGTGCGGTGCCATTAAGGCCATGGATGGTTAGCTCTTATGGGAATGTACATATTTGAACAAATGTGCATTTCCAAATGCTAGAGACACTTGTTGGGGTAGTGGAGGACAGATAAGAGTTTGCTCTGAACAAAATCAATGTCCTGCATTTAGCCCAGTAATTGCCCTTTTCCCAGGATGTGCTTGCATTTTAGCTCAAACAAAATAAACAAAACAATTTTCTGCCCGAGGGAAGTATGAGCAGAGCACAGTGGGAGGGGCAAGGTCAGCACTCCTTTAAGACCATTTTTATCTGATCAGCCTGACACTAAGAAAAGACCCTTAAAGGATTTTAATAGAGGCATTATGTGGGAGAAAATACAAATAAAACAGCTCTTCAGACACATTGTCAAGCCTATAAAAAGTGTAGCTGCTAACCCAGCCAGGGCTCTCAGTGTAATCTGAACATGCAGCAGTGTCAGGATTACAGCAGTCTGGTTAATACCCCCCAGCAGACATTTTTTTAAATCTTTTTGAAATCCAAGCTGTTTTCTCAGTCTATGAATAACTCTTTAAATACAGCAGTCTTTTTTTTAATTATTACTGTTTAAATGCAGCTGGATTAATTGTCTGCTCAGTGTCTCGATACAAACCAATACCAAACTGTTCTTAATACCTGTAATCTCCCTGCTGGATCTCACTGCACATCCACAGGTTTCTATCATCACACACAGAATCATGGGATGGTTTGGGTTGGATGGGACCTTAAAGCACATCCAGTGCCACCCCTTCCATGGGCAGGGACACATTTCACTGTCCCAGGGTGCTCCAAGCCCTGTCCAGCCTGGCCTTGGGCACTGCCAGGGATCCAGGGGCAGCCCCAACTGCTCTGGGCACCCTGTGCCAGGGCCTGCCCACCCTCACAGGGAAGAATTTCTTTAGGCACTGGCAGTCTGAGGTCTCCCTGGAGCCTTCTCTTCTCCAGGTGAACACTTCTAGGTCTCCCAGCCTGGCTCCAGTCCTTGGGGCACCTCTGTGGCCTCCTCTGGACCTGCTACAAGAGGCCCAAGTTTTCCTTGTGCTGGGAGCCTCTGAGCTGGATGCAGTGCTCACAGAGTGCTCCTTCTCCTTCCCAGCACCAGAGCTGGCCAGGAATATCCCTGTGCTGGGCAGAACATCTCCCCTTGTGCTGGCAGAGGAGACACTGAGCAGTTGGATGCAAGCTCCACTCTCAGCTTCCCTCCCTGCCCCATCAGCAGTCCAGGATTAAGTGACAAGTCTGGTTTTTTGTCACAAAGAAGTGTAAGATTGGAAATGCCAAAAATGCATTCTTAAGTGAAGGCTGGCATTTCGGCTGATGAACTAAATAAGTCTGATTTAGGGTTATTTCTACCTGGGTATTAATTTGTGCTTATAATAGAAGCACCAGACATGTGCTGTCCAGTGCAGCTGAATGCAGCTTTATTTTATGTCTCAAAGCCATCTCCTAGCAAGTTGGATTTGTCACATCCTGGACAGGAGGATTATCCTCACAAGAGTATTACCCTTGTAGCTGAAAATTTCTGGTTCTTAAGTTCTGTTTCTTCTTTCTTCATACCTTCCTTATTTTCTGGCTGATGGACTGCACACACACACAGTGGTTTTTTATACACTCTGTTTTTTAGCTGTTTGATGTTATTGCCTCCTGTTTGTGAAGACATGCTCAGGCTAGCTTTAAACTGCCTGTTGGAAGCACATCCCAAAGAAAAATGGGATCCAACAGGAAAAAAATCCCTGTATTTAATGAATTTATTCAGTGCCACTTGCAGCATTTATGGAGTTTCAGTGGCTGCACTGCTAAGGATGCACAGTCCCTGCTTTGAGAGCTAGGCTGGTATAGGAATAAAGCAGGCTGGAGAGGTGACAAGCACGTTGCTTTGCACCCTCATTCCTGGAGATTAAAAACTTCCCTTAGGAAGGAACAGAAAAGAAAGAATCCCTTTTAGTAAGTGATTAGGTGTGTGTTTGCTTTGACAGTGGGGAAACTCTTCATGGCTTTGTAGTTTCACCAAATTATCCCCTAAGTCTCTTGTGGTTCCAGTGCCACATTTTTGTGCCACTTTGCTTTAGATATAAATGGATTAAACAATAATGTTAATTGATATATTCATGCATGGGCTTGTAAAACAGGATTTCACACTTTCTGAGACTGAACTGCTGGGATGTCAGGCCATCTAAAGCTTGGAATTCTGCATGAACCTGAGCTTAGATGTGGCACCTGGGGCATGTTTCAGTGGTGGGCTTGGCCGTGCTGGGTCAACTCTTGGACTCAATGATCTTAGAGGGCTTTTCCAACCTTAGTGATTCTGTGATTCTAAGATTCTACAACAACATTTCTGGTACCACACCTGACACAGGGCCCCCTTTGTTTGTGGGGTCAGCACTAGGGTGCTCCCAGTATTATTATTTATTGATCTGCAGCCCCTAATATCAATGGTTTGAAGGAATTCAGTAAGATGGGAGACCCTGCATGGTTCCAGGGTTGTTGTTTTGCTCTCTGGAGTTTGATCACATTCCTCTGATGAGGCAGCCTGTGAAGGCATGGCTTATTCAAACTGACTCTGATGAATTTATCCCAGCCAACTGCAAGTCTTGTTGCAGTAATACCTTTGACAAAAACTGAAGTTAAAGTGCTCTGAGTTGGTACAGAAATCTCCTTGTGCTGCTCCCTGTATAATAACATTAACTTGGGCTGGAGTTGCTAGGGGAGTGTATAAAGAGATTTGTGCTCTGTGGGTAGTCTATAACTTAGAACTGTTCTCAGGATTTTCAGCTCCTTAATTAACTCTAATGTGCCCAGTTAAATACACATTCCTGGGATCACCTTTATCATGCCCAGGCAGCACAGTCATGAGTACAAAGTGTGAAAATCAAACTCTGACATCCCATCACAGTCCCAGTGTGAGAAAGAACCACTCTTTCTGTTTTGTTTTAATTTCCAACTAGTTGATGCTCAGCATGGTTATTTACCATAAGTCTCTTTTGTGTCAGTGTAATGACAAAGGTCCTCTTCTGAGCCAAATTTATAAATTTTGGTTCTCATTTAAAGTGAGTGTCTTGGGCCCCATGGTTTCCTTTCTGGTATATTGGGGTGGGAGCCTCTGGCTTTCCCTCTGCAGCATCACAAATCACTGCAAACCTAAAAAATGGAGGGTTCTAATGTGGAACAAGAAGCCAGAAAAAAGTTCATCAGAACTTAGAATGTCTGAGCTGTGCCTGATGCACCTGCTATGGATTAGAACTTGCTTCAAGCTGTTCTGTCAGGGTTTTCTTTAACATTTGCATGTCAATTCATGCAATTGGAAACTCTCTCTGACACTATCAAGTCTCATTGCCTCATATTGCTACCCATTATTACATAAAATCTTTTCATACAACTACTTAGGTTGACTTTGAAAACTAAAGAGCCTTTTTTTTAGCTACACTTAGAAGATTATTTTTTGCTGGCATTTGGAAATACAAGAGTGTATTTTTATTCTTTACTGGATGTTATTTGGCCTTCATTTTCCGATGGAAATAAGAAAATAAAGGTAGACAGCTCTTTCTCCATCCATCAGCCATTTTCCTCCAGGATCTGATCTCTGCATTATATCATGTTTGCTTTTAGACAAGGTGCTTCAGCAGCACTGGCTGATGTGGATTAATTACCTCTCACCCAGCTGAAATTGTGAGACCATTGGGGGAAGAAATGAAATTTATGATTCTTGATTGATCTTATACACTGCCTGTCTTCCATGTGGAAAGTACCACCACTACTCTGTGGCTCCAGGAAAAAAATCTTTCCTGTCTGGAAGTGCTGGAGGTAAAACAAACAGAAGGCATGAACATGAACAGAGAACACCTGAGCAGAGATGGAGGGCAGTGAGATTTGCTGAATTCAGTCACTCTTGTGCCTGAAAGCCACCAGTGCCATTTATCTTGTGACTATATTAAATATGTGAAATATGTTGAATATGCCTTGTTGGGCTAATGGGATGTCAGCAGGACAGAAGGAATTCCAAAGCTCTAATTTTCTTCAGTGCAGAGGGCAGAATGTGCTGTGCCATTGATGTGAGTTAAACTGGTGTACAAGGATGCTCCAGCTGCCTTACAAGGATGCTCCAGAGCAGGATTTCTGACTGGAGTAGCTGGGCTTGGCCTGTTTTCCATATGGATTCATGAAGATATTGGAAAATTTACCTGGGGAAGAACACAACAGCACAAATGGAGATGCAGGCTAAGCCTGCTGACACACTGCAGCTGGCACAGGCTGGATTTGCCCCTTGTGTGTGGTGGTACCCACTGAGCTGTGCCCAGGCACCTGCTGTTCCCTGCAAATTCCCAGGCACTACTCATGGGACAGATCACAAATTAAAACCCCAAACCTTGTTCTACTACAGAAAAAAATCCCCAGTGTGTTCTGCAATTCATCATCCTGTAGAGCAGACACAAAGAGTGGGCTGCTCCTTACTTCACAAGAAGCCTGTTCAGTTGCTTAAGTTACAGCATAAAGTTATTCTACATTTTTACTGCTTTTTGCTACTTTCTCTTCACATCATTTCTGAGTGAAATAATTCCATTTGGCTGATTGATTCAGGAATTTGACTGTCACATTCGAGGCATGACATTTGAAAGCTCATGGTAATGGACTTGAAATGTGTTGCTGTAAGTTTTAAAGTGATTTTTTGTAATGTTGAGGTGGAGCACTAATATCCCTTTGGGTAAAATCTATTGCCCCTAGAAACAATATTTCAAAGTTCACTAATATTCATGACTGCCTTCCCCTTGTAATTGCATCACTGAAAGAAAACCAATGTACTTTACAGGCTGGTTGGAAACAGCTTTGCAAAGATTTTTACAACACTCTGTGACAAAAGACAAAATTCCAGAGCAGATGGATGGCTCTAATGCAGTAAAGATCCAGCTGCAATGGGCTGGATCTCCTGTGCTCCATCTCTGCCTGGTGGCTTTCTGGTCCCACCTCAGAGTGGCTTTCTGGTCCCATCTCTGGCTAACCCTGATGTCCCTGAGCGTTCAAAGCCCAGCCTTGCTGACATCTGTGCAGAGCTGCCCTCAGAGTGCAGAGAGCAGCTGGATTGCCCCCCTGACCTGTTTGTGTCAGGACAGCTCCTCTTAGAGCTGAGCAAACAGCAACTGGTCAAAAATGCAAACTGGGAGTGCAATTATTTATTTAAATTAATCATTTTACTTTGTGCTGAGCTGTAACAAAGCTCATGTTCATGCTGGTAGTGGGGCTATGGCTGTGACTGAGGTCACCTCTGATGAGTTTTTAGTCTGTGCTGAACTGTGGTCTGAACGTCCCTGCCACACAGAGCACAGGAACCAGTATCCCACTTTATAATTTATACATTTATAAATTTTGCCAATTATACATGATAAAATTACCCAGCTGGGATTCTAAGCTTGCAGTAGTGTGCCTTTCCATGTTTGAGGAACTGAGGCCAGTTTTGCCTGGTGACTGCCCAGCCAAGCTCACCTTGTGAATGAGAGGAGCACCAGGCAACTGCTGGCTGCAGCTGCCTCTCAAAGGGGCAGCAAGAACCTGATTCCAGCTGCTGCACTACTTATGAGATGCAGCAAATTAAAATGATGTGAGTCTGTGTCCCAAAGTGAAAAAAGAGGGTTGGCAATCAAAAATATCTTTGGGTTTTTTGGTTTTGGTTTGGTTTTGTTATGGGTTGGTTTTTTTGGTTGGTTGGTTTGGTTTGGTTTTTCCTTTTTTTTTTTTTTTGAGTTTTTTCTGTTTGTTTGTTTTTTGGTTTTTGTTGTTTTTTCTTGCAAGCAGAGCATGAAAAACCTGTAGTGAGGAATGAATGCAGACCAGCAAAATGAGACTTTCACCATCTCTTCACCACCACTACCACCACCATGTTTTAACCTCAACAGGACTAGAGGTGGAAATTGTGTGTTTGCAATTTTAAGTGGTGATAAATCACTAATCATATCAAAAATTAGCAAGCAGCTCACCTGATAAAGAGGACAGAGTTTCTGCAGACTGTCACTTCTCAAGGATAAATAATGTGTTTTACAGGGAATATGCTTCAGCCAGAATAATTAGGGGAACTACAGATGAGAGCTTATGTCTGATGGAGTTACCCTCTCAGAGGACCCTCTTGAAAATCGTATCTGTAATGGATGTTATGGAGATGTGAAAGAAAATTTGAAACATGCGACTTTTTATCTGCTTTTGATGTTACATTCAGCTGCTTTCATCTCAAAGGATGAAAGTAATTGAACAATAATCCCAAAGAGAGTCAAATACACAAATCAATAAACTGCTCTCAGAGGAGAATTTATTTTGATGAGCACACTGGTACCTCACACTTCCCCAGGCTGTGAGGTTTCCATTCAGTGGCTCGTTCTCTTTAATACAGATAGTGTGCCCTGATTGGGAACATAAGCAATGAATGAGGCAGATCTGCTCACTGAGTATCACCAGACAAAAACAGCTTTCTGCCTCCTTTGAGTGACATCCTAAATCTTAATTGAGTGTTGAAAGCTTGGCACTGTGTTTTTATTTTTGTGTTCTTTTGGGAAGTACAATGAAAGCCAAGGGCTAGTGCTTGCATTAGACACAGTGACAATGCAGGCTGCTGTTAGCCAGGATCCCTCTGTTGAGTGTTTTCCTACCTTGTCTCTGATGTACAGAGGAATTTTTCATCCTTTGTATTCCTGTTCTCTGCAGTGCTTTCCAGGAATTTTGGAATTTTTTTAATCTATTATGATTTATTCTTCTGATTTGTTTTATGCATTCTTTAATAAATCCCAGGGTGGGTCAGGCTGGAAGGGACCACAGTGGGCTCATCTGGTGGCACCTCCCTGCTCAGGCAGGGCCATCCCAGAGCCCAGGGCACAGCAGAGTGTCCATGTGGCTCTGGAATATCCCAGGGAGGAGCCCCCAGAGCCCCTCTGGGCTCTGCTCAGGACTGGCTCTGCCCAGGGCAGCAGCTCTGCCTCCTGGGCAGGGGAATTGCTGGGCTCAGCCCTGCCCGGGGCTCTGGGGCCATGGGGAGGGACAGGGACAGACAGACAGGGACAGACTGGGACAGACAGGGACAGACAGACTGGGGCAGACAGGGACAGACAGACAGGGACACACAGACAGGGACAGACAGGGACAGACTGGGCTGGGCTCAGCCCTGCCCGGGGCTCTGGGGCCATGGGGCACACAGGGACAGACAGGGACAGACAGACAGGGACAGACAGGGACAGACAGGGACAGACAGACTGGGGCAGACAGACAGGAACAGACAGACAGGGACAGACAGGGACAGACTGGGCTGGGCTCAGCCCTGCCCGGGGCTCTGGGGCCATGGGGAGGGACAGGGACAGACAGGGACAGACTGGGACAGACAGGGACAGACAGACTGGGGCAGACAGACAGGAACAGACAGACAGGGACAGACAGGGACAGACTGGGCTGGGCTCAGCCCTGCCTGGGCTCTGGGGCCGTGGCTGGGCCTGGGGCACACAGGGATGGACAGGGACAGACAGACAGGGGTGGACAGGGACAGACAGGGATGGACAGGGACAGACAGACAGGGGTGGACAGGGACAGACAGGGATGGACAGGGACAGACAGACAGGGATGGACAGGGACAGACAGCCAGGGCCAGCCAGGGCCAGCCAGGGCTGAGGCCCCTCTCCCTGGGGCTCCTCTCCAGGCTGAGCAGCCCCAGCTCCCTCAGCCTTTCCTGGGCACCGAGCTGCTCCAGGCCCTGCCCCAGCTCCAGGAGCTCCTGGCCCTGCTGTGCTGAGGAGCCACAGCTGGGCACAGCACCCAGAGGTGCCCCCATAGCTGGGCACAGCACCCAGAGGTGCCCCCATAGCTGGGCACAGCACCCAGAGGTGCCCCCACGGCTGGGCACAGCACCCAGAGGTGCCCCCATAGCTGGGCACAGCACCCAGAGGTGCCTCCACAGCTGGGCACAGCACCCAGAGGTGCACCCAGGGCTGGGCACAGCACCCAGAGGTGCACCATAGCTGGGCACAGCACCCAGAGGTGCCCCCACAGCTGGGCACAGCACCCAGAGGTGCCCCCAGGGCTGGGCACAGCACCCAGAGGTGCCCCCACAGCTGGGCACAGCACCCAGAGGTGCTCCCACAGCTGGATCACCTCCCTGGATGTGCTGACGAGAGCTCAAGAGGTTTAGGACAGTTTGGCTCTTCCAGCAGAGCTCTCAAAGCCAGTTTCATCAACTTTAGAAGCTCCTTCTGCCAGATCAACAAGCAGAAGCAGGGATATTTTAATTCTTTAATATATTTGTTGTTGAAGAGCATGATTCTGAAGGAATACTGAGAATTTCTCTTGCAGCTTGCAGAGACATTAAAAGAACCCACAGTTCCAAATGAGAGAAAACATGTCTTAAAAAAGAATTACTTTTTCTGCTGCTCAGAATAACTGAACAGCCTGTGTAGAGGAAGACTCTCTTTTACTCACTATTTTGATCACCTTATTTATTTTATAGAGATAATTTATGTTTTGGCAGGATCTGTGTTACTCTGAGTCTCCTCCACTTAGTCCATTTGAGGATAACAGCAAAGCACACAGAGGAAGAGATAATAAAAATAAATGCATGTACGTGTTAGTATAACAAACAGTTAAAATAAATATTGTATTGATGCATAATGAAATAAATTTGTAAAATCTGGGGTCTTTTACATTTGGTTGGCAAAAAACCAGTGGCTTACCTGCTTTCTAATCTCACATTCATTAGCATATTTAATTAAGCTGTTGTATTTAATCATCAAAATGCTCAGTAATGTACATTTTGTTCCCAGCCATGGAATGCCACTGCTATGTGTATCCATGATAGATATTTTTAATAAAATCAGTAATTACCCTTTATTGTTCTTTTAAATTGTTATTTTTTAAGTGTGTTAGGGCACTACAGGTTTGGGGTATAAAAGAAAGCAAGCTCTCGTTTTGCCATTTCATAATATAATGAAAAAAAATTCCCTTTAAATAGATGCTAATAAACCTTTTTTTAAAAAGCAGTGCTTAATTATCTTGAAGTTGTTTACAAGTGGAGCTTTGGCAGCTCAGCTCTGGCTGCAGCAGTGCTGGGAAGGCTGTGCTGTCAGCTCAGGTCCTGCTCTGCACAGCCTCTGTTTCCCTGTGGCCTTGGCCAGCCCCTGGCTTTGGTCTGGGAGTGTCACAGGCACATTTGGTAACAAATGGAGGGGTCCAGATAGATCTGAGACCCATTTAAGGGCATTGGGGTTGTTTTAAATTGGTTTTGTTTGGTTCTGTTTAGCAAAGTAGAAGTCTGAGATTAAAGGATGTTTTATGGGATTTGTAACGTATCAGATGTTTTCCTTTTTTATATATATTTTCAAATCTTGGGTGTCTTTCAAGTAAAATTTGCAACTTAAACAAAACCAGATCAATAAAAAAATGAAGAGGATTTGCAGTGAACTGAATTAAAATGATCATGTTAGTTGTGGAGAGAGCTCAGTCCCTGGCTTGCCTAACCACATACTCCATTATCTAACTTATTTCCTATTTCTTTTAGAATACTGTGGCAGCATTCCTCCTTCTTTATTGCTCAGAGGATGCCCTAAAATAGCCTGCTTTAGTTTATCAGCTGTAATGACACCTCTTTCTTTGTACATGATTTGGGCTGCAGTGATTGAAGGCCTCACAAACAGATTGTTTGTTCTCTGGTGATTTCATTGTGTCAGTCTCACTCCTTTCTTCTCTTTTCTCTGTTGCAAGTCTTTCAGAACACCCCTTTCTGTATAATTGCCTACTTTCAGCTCTGTCTGCGCTGCCTTTGGACCAGTGATGATATCTGAAGTGGTTTAAAAGAAAGCAAATTTAGATCCAAATATTAGGGAGATGTTCTTTCCTCAGAGAAGGGCCAAGCCAAAGCACTTTCACAGCACTGCAAGACTGGTGAACTCTGTTTAGTCAGTGCTTTCATCTGTCATGTCTGCAAAGGTATTTATCCCCCATTTTGGCTCAGAGGCATTGAAAAGTGCTGGGCAGCAGCTGGGGGCTCAGCAGAGGAGCTGTCACAGGACACCTTGCACTTGGGCATGGACAGAGCTGTCCATCCCTCAGAGATGGCTGTGCCTGGGACAAGGCTGAGGGAGGTGCTCGTGGGACAATTCCTCTGGCAGGATCTCTTTGATGAGATCAGCAGCACACACTGTGGAGGGGCTGGGCTTACCCTGAGCCACCACACACCTGTGAATTTTGCATTTCAGGTAAACCTCTGGATTATTTTTGCTCTGTTTGCTTTGCTGCATTTTTTGATAGTAGGCATGTTTCCCTAGACTTGTTTCATCCTGTGGGAATTAAGGGAGGAAGATGAGGGGTGGGGAATAAAGGGGAGGGAGAGAAGGCCTCAGCTTTTATCTAACACCCTGAATAAAATCATTGTTGGACACATTTCAGTTTGGTTTTCCATCCATAGACCAAGAACTCTGTATTTAAAAAGCACGAAGGAAACCTTCTAACTGCTGGTTGCACACCAGGTTGGGTAGGACTTGCAGCACCCTGCTCCAGAGGAAGGTGTCCCTGCTCATGACAGGGGTGTTGGAATGAGATTATCCTCAAGGTCCCTGCCAACCCAAGCCTTTTAGAGAGTCTGTGATTATGAGTTTTGTTGCTGTTGCTTGAGAAATGGCCACTGTTTCAATTTATTGTGGGAGTGAAATATTCTGTGTGCTTCACTCTGTGATGCTGCCCAATTTATACTTTGTAAATAAAAACGAATTTAAATTTTTCCTGGGCTACATAGGGAGGCTGTGCCGTGCTGATGGGTGGGAGAACACAGGTTTTGGTGGCATTACCAGCTCCCAGTGCACCCAGTTTTCTCCTTGTCTCCTCCCAGTCTGCCAGAGGAAGGGCTGGGGACTTCACTGGGGTGCCCAGATTCAGTGCTGGTTGGGGTGATGGACTCAGTGTGGATGTGCAGAGGGGAGGACACAATTCACAGTTAAACCTGTTTTCTCTATTTCTGTATATGAAAGTATCAGTTCAGGATTCCCACAAAGCTGCTGCTCGTGGCACGCTCCTTTGTCTTCCCTTTGTGCATTCTCAGTCTCTGTAACCTGCTGCTGGGAAACAGAATTTAATCAGTGCTCTGCTAATAAACTCTGCCTGCTGCTCTCCACAGGGTCAGGGGACACGGGCACAGGGCCCCAGATGAGGAGGGACATCTCCACTCGCTGTCCTGTCTTTACTGACAGCAGCAATTTCTTGCAATTAGGCTCCTGCAGCAGGTGCTTAACCCTGGGGCAGCAGCTGATTGTCTGTGTTTAACTTCACTGCTGACTTGAGCTCTGTGCTCAAACCCCAGTGTCCCCCCACGGCTTCCTTTCCTCTCTGTTCTTCCCCTGGTGGAGGGTAACAGAGCTCTGCCAATTGTTATTGATAATCTAAACTACCCTTTTCTCTTCTGTGCCTCACCTTGAGAGAGAGGAGGGCTGAGAACAAAATGAGCTCCGTGACACTCAATAAGGAATGAGCAGAACTGGCCTTAAAAGTCAGCTTTTCTGTGAAATTCTGATGGCAGGAAAAGCAGCCTCTGGACATTGTTTGCTCAACAATGGACTGAGAACACAGATTCCACTGAAGGATTGCTGGAAAATTTGTTTCATTCAGGCCACTAGAATCATCAAATCATTTAGGTGGGGAAGCCCTTAAAGACTGAGTCCAAGTGCTGGCCCAGCCCTGCCAAGCCCCCTGTTAAGCCATGTCCCCAGATGCTCTACCCCCACATGTCTTTTAAATCCCTCCAGTGGCTGTGACTCTAAAAGCTCCCTGGCCACCCTTTCTGTGAAGAATTTTTCCTCATATCCAATCTTAACATCCCCTGGTGCACCTTGAGGCTGTTCCCTCTCCTCCTGTCCCTGTTCCCTGGAGCACAGCCTGACCCCTCCTGGCTGTCCCCTCCTGTCAGGAGCTGTGCAGAGCCACCAGGTCCCCCTGAGCCTCCTTTGCTCCAGGCTGAGCCCCTTCCCAGCTCCCTCAGTCACTCCTCATAGGACTTGAGCTCCAGGCCCCTCCAGACTTGCACACCCCAAGGATCCCAGAAAGGCTCCTGGCTGCTGAGTGTTTGCTGCAGCCCACCAGAGTAATGAAAGGTAGCAAAGCATCAGTGGGTGATGAGGTATTAAAAAACACTGTTCAGTCCTTGACTTTGATGTGAACGTTCCAAATGTAATTAATGGTTCAACCAGGCTGAAATAAAAATACAGCATTTGCACAGTGAAATCCCAGAGACTGCAATTTTCCTTGTGTGGGTTCAAGACTCGTTTCAGATCTGTGGCAGCTGTTTCATTGTTTAAGCTTCTTAAGAATTTCCTTTTTTTTTTTTCCCCAAACTCTTTGGACACATAGAAAATTTTACTTCAGGGTACATAGTTTACACCAATACCTGATATCTTAGGTATTCAAATTGGACTGGTCTGTTTCTATTTTGCTTTAGTGGGTATCTTTGTATAGTTGAAGCTGAGATATGTATTAGCAGCTTTTATTGCACTAGCCAAGTGCAAAGTTACTACTTCTCAGAGATTTTCTTGCATTATTTGGAAGATATCATCTCAAGAATACAAAAAATGGAGACATTTGTCCAGTTTCAAATATCAGCACTACCATTATACATGAATTATAAATTTTCCTTATCTTTTGGAAGAAAACATTATGAAAAAGGTGATGTTAGACAGGTCCCAGGAATAGCTACAGACCTTTTGAGACTGAATGCTCACAGGGCTAATAGACAGAAGGAACTATACAGAGAGGACAGTAGGACCACTGCCCTTTAAAAACAACAATACAAAATCTCATCCTGGAAAAAGAGCTTTCAATGGCTTCTGCTGTGGAGGAAATCAGTGTGGCAACAGGAAAACCTTTTCAAAATTATATAGCCTCAGTATTCAGAAAAAAAGGAGATTGAAACCAAGAGAAGAAAACTGGAGAGAATATAAAGCTTTTCAGGGCCAGCTTCTGTTTGTTGATTTAATTCCAGTTTGGTTTCTCCCTCTCTGAAACTAAAATTTAAGTAGTTTTTACTCATTTATTCTCCCTCTACTTAAAGATCTAGACAGCCACCAGATGTCTATCTCTCCACTTTCAGGGACACTTCAGGACATGGGTATTTGAGACTGGTTTAGGACTGTCAGCCTGAGAACAGATGGTTCTTGGGAAAAGTGTGGTGTAGTGGGGTCTGCACTGTGGATTTTTACCTTCCTGGTTTGTAACCAAACTCATCTGTGGTTCACAGGCTGCTTACTCAATCCAGAGACTGTTTCAAACTCTGTGTGGTGGAGCTTACAGCATTTACAGCAAAGTTTTGAGCAGATTTAGAAGCTGGTTAGGAGAAGCTTCTAACTCTTAGGGTTTGGGGTAGGAAAGGAAAGGGCAAATGTGGACAGGATGAGAAAGGAAGGTAAAAACTGCAGGAAATCTTCCCTAACCCAGCTTTGGGCAGGTGACTTGCTGAGGTGATGATCAGATTGTTCCTTACTCAAAGGTGCAGCCAGCACATCTGACTCCCATTAACCAAACACCCTCTAATTGCTGATTCACTCCATAACATGACTGATTTAAGGCCAATAATTGTAATTTAAAAAATAAAATAGAGGTGGTGTAACATTGCCATGGTGGTGAATTGCCATTTTCAGCTGCCTTACTGCATTTTTGTGGAAAGTTTTTGCCTCATCTCAGCCACCTTCTGAGTTGGTCTCTGCAGCTGAGTGCTTGGTGTAATGCAGATTTCAGCAGGGCAATATCTGCATTTGCTTTTGCTTTTCTTTCCTTTAGATGCATCTTGGAATGAGGCTTGGGATTACCTTTACTGTTTCAGAAGGTGAAAATTTTCAGAGAACCATTCTTTTGTTGACCTAATTTATCTCTTCAATTCATCTGCAGAAACATAAATTTCAGGGATTTATAGAAAATGGTACGTTTAGCACCTCATGCTAAGCATATATGTGCATATTCATGCACAAAAGCTTCCTAATTTCTAAATTAATCCTTTTTTGTTTGACACACAGAGTTAAGGACTCACTTTTAAGAGGTGTTTTCTGGATGCTGAGGAATTGACATGATTTGTAGGGAAACCTAAAACATTTGCTAGCTTTAGACCCCTGGTCTTTTAATATCCATCCCATTGCCAAAGTGTCTGCACATGTGAATATCTATAAAAAGATGCAAATACTTTCCCACTGCCAGTCCTTAGGGGATTTTTAGCAGTAATACAGAATGTGCAGGTTGTTAAAATGTATTTTCTGCTTATGCATGAGTAGATTGAAGTCAGGGTGGCTGGTGCATGCTTTACTTTCAAGAATTACTAGAAGGGTTTTTTTACACTTTAATTATCTCTCAAAGAGGTGTGACTGGTATTCAGGAATCCTTCCAACTTTTTTGTTCCCATGAAAACATTTTTTTTTGTAGGTTGAAGTCGTGAGAGACTATGAGAAGAGGGAAGCACCCTGAATTGTGCTATAAATTAAGAAATTTTATGTGAAATTATGTATTTTCTGATTACCTTGTTCAGATATGTATTGAGCAAAAGAGCAAATACAAGTTGGAGAAATGTCAGATAAACAAACCCTGACATCTGTAGAATTTTTATGGTCTGACTTATCTCAAACACTGATTTTACTCAGTCATCCTTCATTCTTTATATCTGCATGTCTAGTGGCACATGCATTTATATTTTATATAAAGGGCAGAGTCTAGTCAGAGCATTTGAGTTAGGCTGTTAAAAATAAATTAAGGAACAGCAGGTGAAAATGATTCCTCCACATGAATATTCAAAGTTTACCTCAGCCAGATACTGTAGAAAGAATAATAAAGAGCAAAGAAACTTTGATGGGACCAAGGCATGGAGATGATCTGAAATTAAACTTTTATTAGCACCAGGTTGAGATGACTCAGAAAACATACTCAGGAGTGGCAGGATCTGCCTGTACACCTCAATGCCAGAACATCCAGGATGTTGGAAATCCAGCAGCTGATCCCTTAGTCTTGATTCTTCCACTCTGGGGCTTCAGTGGGAGCAGAGTGGGTTTGGAGGTGGCAGGAGGGTGTAGGGGCCATGGAGCTGAATTCAAAGCTGAGAGACCTGAATCCATTTCTTCCTCAGGGGCCATTCCCTGTGTGCTTGCATCACTCAGGGCTGGATTCACCAGGGTTATTAAGCACTGTCGAGTAGGACATCAGCTACTATTATTTTTAATTCTTTTTT
Source organism: Haemorhous mexicanus (assembly GCF_027477595.1). Lineage (NCBI taxonomy): Eukaryota > Metazoa > Chordata > Aves > Passeriformes > Fringillidae > Haemorhous > Haemorhous mexicanus. The sequence goes on from NC_082358.1 coordinate 4,612,796, forward strand.
CTTTGTAAGAATGAAGAAAGCACAACTTCCCCACTCCTTACCTGATGGAATCCTATGGGAATAAATCACATGGGAAGCTATTTTCTTCACAGTAAAAAAAAAAGCCATTCTTTATTCAAATAACTTATTTTTATACAATTTTACAGACCTTCAATTGGTCAGTAGCTTTCTTGCCAATTACTTTGTTGGTTAGTAACAAGTTGTTACCCTGTATTGATTGGTCACTCAAACTCTCAGTGTGTACATGCAGGGAAAATTGGTTTTGAGAGATATTTTCATTTTTCTATCTTAGGTGTAAAAACAGTTTATACAGGTGCTGGTTGCTCTTCACCCAGGAATAGATTGTTATGTTAATGAACTGCTCACACCAGGATTGCTTTCACATGGGAACTTGCAAAATGTTAGCTTTGACAAGGCCAGGGACTGATTTTAGGAGAGCAGGCTTGATTTTATGAAGTCTTTCTTTATGATTTTTCTACCTTACTGCAACAGAATCCTGTTGCCACTGTTGGACTCAGTGAGAGTTCACAGCAATCAGGAGCACAGCTGTGATAGATGAGTAATGGCATGGTTGACTCTCACAATTAAAAGGCAAATATCATGTATAGATGTTAAGAGAAGTTTTATAGATTTATAGCTATGTGCTGTTATCAGGGGGCGGCCTGAGTTCAGGACATTTGGGAGGGTCAGTTTGTCACTCTGGCAGCAGCTGCCCTCCAATCAGGATTTAAGGCAGTGAACTCCACCACAGGACAGTGAAGGAGGAATCAATTGACAGAACTTTGGGAGGGGCTAAAGGATTAAAAGGTGGAAGCTCCATGGTGTGTGTGAGAACGTGGTGGGGAAAATCCTCTGCTCCTGGTGCTGTAATATTTTCTCTATCCAGTCTTCCGCTGTATTTTTGATAGGGTTTTAATAAACCTTTCAATTTTTCGGGGGTGACTAGCATTTTTCACATAACCACTGTTCAGGGCCTCGTGACAGGAAATTTCCAGGTGCAATGAGGATCCAGAATGCAGCTACGGATCCAGCGGTCATTTCCCAGCCACCTTCTACATCGTGCAGACAAAACCCCAGAGCTGCGGAGCGCCGGGACGCTCCCGCGTGGGATGGAGCGCGTTAATGGATGGCTGCCTTGATTAAACATCAGCCTGTGTTTCTGTTTCTCCTCCTGCTCCCCAGACCCCGTGCACGGGCCGCAGAACGTGGAGGTGGTGGACATCCGCTCGCGGCAGCTGACGCTGCAGTGGGAGCCCTTCGGCTACGCCGTGACGCGCTGCCACAGCTACAACCTCACCGTGCACTACCAGTACGTCTTCAACCAGCAGAAGTTCGAGGCAGAGGAGCTCATCCAGACTTCTTCCCACTACACCCTGCGAGGGCTCCGGCCCTTCATGACCATCAGGCTGAGGTTGGCCCTCTCCAACCCCGAGGGCAGGATGGAAAGCGAGGAGCTGGTGGTGCAGACTGAGGAGGATGGTGAGTTGTGGTGGGGTGTGGCTGTGCCACTCACTCGAGGTCACCAAACGTGGGGGTGTTCACAGGGGTCCCAGGATGAGGGAAGAGATGAGAATCTTGACTCCATGTTTCAGAAGGCTGATTTATTATTTTATTATATCTATTTTATCAAAAGAAAACGATATATTAAAACTATACTAAAAGAATAGAAGAAAGGATTTCATCAGAAAGCTTTCAAGGAAAGGAAAAGAACGATAATAAAATCATGTGACTGCTCACAGCCTCGACACAGGTGGCTGTCATTGGTCATCAAGTAAAAACAATTCACATGCTGGGTAAACAATTCTCCAGATCACATCCCAAAGCAGCAAAACATGGAGAAGCTGAAGCTTCCCAGCTTCTCAGGAGAAAAGATCCTGGCAAAAGGAATTTTCATAAAATCTGTCTGTGACAGTGGGGTTGGTTGGTTGGGTTTGGAGGGAAGACTTGTCTTCACGTTGTAAATAACAGCATAACCCTCTGTCCCACAAGACTGGTGCAGCTTCTCTGGTCAGTGTGTCTATTTTGAGTGTAAAACTTGTGGGTTTAAATGATTTCCACTTCACAGCCGTGTTCTTGAAAGGGCGAAGGTCCCTGAAGTGCTTGGCATGACAGACACCAGTCTGAGAAGCTGTTAAAGAGCTGTAGGTTTAATTCTTGGGGTTCTGAACCACCCAGCAGCTTCCTTTGTCAAATGGGCAAATGCAGTCCTGGTATTTATTGATTTTTCTTGTGCCGTCACACAAAAGAAAGCATCCCAAAAAATGTACAGTTCCTTCTTTTCCAGAGTGCAGCTTTTCTTAAAGGTGATCTTCTGGACATCACATTTTACAGAGATCTCAATGTAAAATTAATTGTGGGTTTAAAAGAATGGATCTATAAGAACAGTTTTCTAGAGAAATTGATGGAAAGCTTCAAAGTGTTGTTATCCCACCTGAGCTATTTCAGACCAAGGACTGAATTCCTCTGCCTGGGCTGTACAAGTTGCTGTCCCAAGTTTCTCTCAGCTGAAAGTGGCTCCTCCAGCCCCATATATTACGTGGGGAGACACAAAAGGATGGCAGATATTTCAGAAAAATGACCAGGTTTTTTATCAGACAGGTTTGGGAGTGCATTTAGTTGGTTATCTGCCACAGCATTAACATTTTGCTGGAGCAGGTGGATTTTTTCGAGCTGGCCTTGTAGCTGTAATGAAATATAAATCTTGCATTGTTACTTTACTAAGCAAATCAATCTTTCCTATGGATAAAGGTGTGCAGCCCCTTAGCATCTCCATGCCAAGGTGCAGTCTGGCTGTTTAGGTGGAGAGTTCTGCTGTTGTGTGGGTGGAGAAGGACAAATTAAATTCCTTGCTGCTGCTCTGCTGTACTGGAATAAAATCATACTGAAATTAGCATCATATTTTCATGGATTCTGATTTTATTTGTCACATAGTGGTTACATTAGGGTATTGTTATTTGAACCAAACGTTGAAAAATAAGCCTTTCACATTGATAGTAGCTTGGTAATGGTAGTGCCTTGAGGGATTTTAATTTTTAATTTTATTTATTTATTTTTAACACTCCACTTCCTGTCGTATGGCCTTTTGCTGTCTCACATGTGTGCAGCTGGAGCTGGTGGAGTTTTTAACACAGTTTGTCTGGGTTCTTTTTTCCCCCTGCAGTTCCTGGACCCGTTCCCTTGGAATCTATCCAAGGAGGACCTTTTGAAGAGAAGATCTACGTTCAGTGGAAGCCTCCAAATGAGACAAATGGCATCATTACACTCTATGAGGTGAGAAGAACAGATTGTTGTCAAGGAATACGTGCCACAGGGCCCTTTTCATGTGTGTTTAAGCCAATCCTGAGCTCTGAGAGATCTCAGCAGGTGCTAAAAGAAGCCTTATTAAAATAGATAAGATTCTTCAGGATTGTCTGTTGCTGCCACTGAAAAAATTTCCCATTTCATAAAAGAGAAAGATTTCTTTCCAATATTTGTGGCAAATTGAGAGCCACACGTTTCCCCATGTCTCAGGTGCCCTGTTTCCTTCTGCAGTAGCTCCAAGGTCTGTTTGCTTTCCTTTGTTTTTTTTCATTTTGAGGTAAAACACTGCTAGGTTTTATACCTACACACTGTAACTGATTCCTCTTTGCCTTCCACCTGTCACAGCACTTCCTGACAATATCAGCAGAATGCAGCCATCAACTCTTACCTCTTTTGAATGTTTCAGTGATAATATTTGTCCATCCCAACAATATCTCTGGTGACAAACAAAGTAGAGCAGGTTATAGGATGATCACTGACCATCCTGTGCTGGAGGAGAAATAAACAATTAAATGTGATTTTAGAGTTTATCAGAGGTGGTGCTTCTTGTGAAGTGTTACTGCTGCCATGTGCTCCTGGTGAAACTCTCCCTAATGTCATGTGCACCCAAATATGTGGAACAGGAATGTGAGAGGAGGGACTCTTTAGGGGATCAAGTGAAAGGAAATACAGTCCTACAAAAGAGGGTAAAGGCACTTGGATTAAATAGCAGAAAGTGGTGCACCAGTACTGGCTGAGTATGTGTCAGTTTATGGGTTCAGTATTTACCTCTGTAAGATTAGAGAAAGTAAAAATAATTTTGTTTTTATGGTGACACAAAACCCCTCACCATGGCTTGTGCAGCATTTTCTGACACAGAGGGACAAGAGCCAATATTTCACTCCCTCTTTTGTGCTTTTTGTACAAACTCACTTTAGAAAAGCCACAGGTGCAAGAAGCAGCTCTGACACTGTCAATGAGGTTCTGCCTCTTTCCTCTTCCCATCCAGCCTCTCATTTGGGACAGGGTGTCATGTGATATGTCACTTCCAGGTGTCTTTTCTAGCACTGGCTCTCTCTGTCATAGTCACATGGGAAAAATGAAGCAGGTTTAACATCACTGAGATCTTACACTCCAGCATGAGCAATGGATGAAGCTTTCTCCTGTAACTTCACTTTTAGGTCATCATTTGGCTCACAAAGGCCAGACTGAGTTTGACTCAGCAAAATTAAGCAGATGAACAGAATTTCCTCTTGCTAATTTAGTGTCATTTCAGCCAGGCTGAAACCCTTGACTAGGTCTGGATTCATTGTTGGTCACTGTTGAGACACTTATGGAAATGTGTGCAGGGTGCAAATCATCTGTCAGTGCTGAAATAGAACCAGCCCTCATCATTTTGTGGTCTTTGAGGATGCCTGTGTAAGGAGCTAGGCAATAAACCTGGGTGGGTTTTAAAGGAATTACTCTGAATTTAATGTTACAAGTTCATTTCTTTTCTGGCAACACAGGTGACCTATAACAGAACATATTTAAAATGACCCAAGTCAAATGATGCAAATGATGCAAAAATAACTCCTTTTAATTTTTAAAGAAGCAGTTTCTTACTAAAATATTGCCTTGGGCTCAGCTTGTTGAAAGGACTTGAGCAATCTGAGTAGCTTTTCTGGCAGAGCAGCTGCCTGAGACACTTCAATGCCTGCAGGGTTGTGATGCATCATGACAGTGCCTTTGCCCCTGAAGTCATAGCATTGCTCGAGTCTCAGAGGAGGCACAAACAAATTTCTCTTTCCTGATAATGACTCTCTGCATATTTGGCAGCTGTAGACAAAGAGAAGTCAAGGTGAATTCAAACTCTTCCCTCTTCCTCCTTTTCCTACTCCCCACCATCTGTAAAAGGATGAACATCTGACTGCTAGAAACACCATGAGAACCAGAGTGCCTGGAAGCTGTCACAGTGTGGCAGCTGTCCATTCCTGTCCCTTCTTCCAGGAGAAAATTCCTGCAGAAGCTTTCCATTGTTCATGGAAGCCTGAGACGAGTCCATCAGCTGGAGATAAAAATACAGGAGAGCAGTTGCACAGCCTGGAGAGGTGGCCAGGGCACTCTTAGGGTGGTTTGCTTTGTTTGGAACATGGGGATCCATGCAGATGGAACCCACACAATTCCTGTACACTGGCACTGCTGTCACTGGGAATTCTGCTCCATCCTGGGAGACTCAATGATCTTCCAGTGGATTTGCAGCTCTGGAAGCTCTGCAGTTGTGTTGCTGTTATTAGGGAGAAAAAAAAACCACAAAGGCCTGTGAGCATTTATTAAAGAAAAAAACCTGCAAAGTGTTTATTAAGTATTATCACTTTATGAACTTGAGTTTGTGGTGTCAGGTCCTGCATTACACCTGGAGGTAGCTGGCTAAATTTACACATTAGAATTGTGCCACAGAGAGTCTCTCAAACCCCTTTGGGCACAAACCCTCCTAATAAAAACAAATGAAACCCCACCTTCTCCTCCTAAGTAAGAGTTCCCTCCTCACCATCACCATCACAATCTGATTCATTGTATCTGGATATTGTATTTTCCCTCTAATTCTCTTAAAAAATGTTATAAGCTTCTAAAATGCTTCAAAATAATCACGCTGTCTATTCTACTTACATCCCACTTGCTTCCCTTTGGGACTGATTTTCTTCTCAGGTCCCTAATCATTCCTGCAGCTCCTTGCCAGATGTCCCTATAACCCAAATTGCTGTTGCAGTTTTCATATCCACTGCTTGGGTTCCAGCTCGGCTGGGATTCAGCAGCACAACCTTCAGCAAGTCTTTTGGCAGCCAGAAGCACTAATTCCATAATGACTGCATGCTTCTAAAGAGCCTAAACAGAATGGAAGGACCTTAATGAAGCTTTTTTGACTTCTGCAAGTCTTTTCTGATGGGTATTTTTCCTTCCAAATGCTATTGTTGCCTTTTAACAAAGCAAGAGTGTTGCATTTAAAAGTGGTTTAACCCCCTCTGCGTTCAGTTGCAGAATTAATTATTTCACTGGGTACAGAAACAGCTGGATTTTTAAACGAAGGGACCTTTTAGATCCCTTGTAATTGCAGTTCTAGATCCTTCTCTAAGTGCAGTCTCTTTCTGGGGAGCAGAAACCTCTTGTTCAAGACAACTTGGAAAGCTCTGGGAATTACAAATCAGTTAATCAGTGTGCTGGAAAGATTAGGATATGAGCTGGGTAGAAAGGGAGGATGGAACAGATCATTCTGGGGTGATGCCTTGTGAAGGCTGCCCTAGAGCAGAGACTGGACAGAGCTAAAGAATAGAGCAGGGATTTATCAAAAGGCCTCCATGGATCCACCTTGGGCAGCACCAGAGCCCAGCCAGGGCTGCACCCAAGATGAACCAAAATGGCCCCAAAATGCACGGCCGGGCACGGGGTCTGTCCCTGGGATCAGCTCTGCTCCATTGGCACCTTGCAGTTCATTGTCCCAGCCCAGCTTTAGCCCAGGCACTCCCACCCTGCTTGTTTTTCTCTCTCCAGCCCACGGGGTTTGTGCTCCTGGGCTGAGATTGGGATCATTTGTCCTTGGTGCCCAGCTGGAGCAGGAATTGTTTTGTCTCCCTGCTCTGTGCACAGAGCTCACCATGCCCTGATGTGAAGCTCAGACCCACTCGCTAAAGCAGCAGAGAATCTGAAAAATACAAAAGTTAAAACCTGAGGCACCAGGGGAGCCCAGCAAAGCTCACAGGTGTGTGGTGAGACAGGAGGTGAAAATCTGTCTGTCCATCAGGAAAGCCAGGGAGAAGCACAGCTGCTCTTGGAAGCAACAGAGGGAAGGCTTAAAGCCTCTCACAGGTCCCCAGGTGGCTTCAAGGTGTGTTGGTACCTACAAGAGGCAGGCAGACCAGTCTGTGCTCAGAAACCCAGCTGAGAGCAGAGCTGGGCTTTGCTGGTTCCTTGGTTTGGGTAAAAGGCTCCATGCAGTTGGGTCTGCATGTGACACTCATGGAAGAGGCACCATTACACAGGTATTGTCCTGTTGTCTCTGGGAGCAGCCTGTGAGTGGCACAGTTCAGTAACATCTCAGTAATCCTGCCCCACCATCAATCTCCTGGCAGACTGAAAGCACCACGACTTGTTGAAATTTTTATTTTACATTTTTTAACCAGTCCTGAAAAGCTGTTCTGCTTTAAAATCCCTAATAATCAAATTCTGCTCATTGTCCTCACACCATGTGGGAGTTCAGCTACAAAGCCTTTGTGTACAAAGGCGTGCAACAAAGATTTATTCCTTTTAATTTATTTTTTCCTAAGTGTGTGTGAAGTCAAACTACCATCAAACAGACACTTTCATTGGGCTGCAAGGGCAAGCAATCTAATTTAAGGTCATAACCCAGCTTTGGCACTAAAATTCTCCTGCTTTTAGATGACATGAGGTTGTCTTAGATGTATGTTTAGTGCAAACTTGCATCTAGAAAATTTAAGTAAACAAAACTTATTTGTCTCTTCATTTTGCTGTTTGGGAGCTTTCAGGTGCACTCTGTAAGTGATGCTGGCTTTTTGCCTTTGTAAATACAATTTTTTTGGTATGCATTCTATTTCTCAGAATTGTCAGTTTTTAGACTATTTCACCCCTCAACAGGAAGAAAAAAGGGGAAACCCACCTATCATTGCTGTCTGAAGTACTTGTCACCTTTCTTGGGGGAAAGCATTTTTAGGGATATTGCAATCCTGACAGCATTTAAAGGGTGGATCCCAAATATTCAGCTTCTTGGCTGGAAAAATGGCTCCCAGACTGCTGAAGTCCTTTCAGTGAGCCATGCCTGAGGGCAATGTTGAAGCAGCAAATTGTCTTTTTAAACATTGTAAGGTGCAGTCCTGTAATGACTTATGTCCTCATCTTTAGGATTGTTAAGTCCCTGGTGGTTTTGGGGAAAAATAAGGATGTATTTGAGCTTCTAACTAGCTAGTTTTTTCAGTCACTGTTCCTGAAATGCTGTAAATCTCTATTTTGATGCCAGGAATAATAATACAGGGAACTTTCATACACAATTTCAGCTCTTTAATGGGATGCTTGGAGCCTAGTACATCTAATCCCAGTGGATTTGAGTTTAAATTGCACTTCAGAGGCTACAGATCCTCTTAGTTACCATGTAAAATTGCAGTCTGCCCTTCTTCATCTCTCCAGTTGCCAATATGCCATTTCTTCTCCATCACCTCACTCCCTTTTGCAATACAGGAGAGGTTGTTACACACAAACTGCCTCTGTAGAGAGTCTGGCATGAGGTCAGTATTTGTGGGATGCATTGCCTTTATTTATAAAAGGGTGGAAACAAATTTCTTCCACCCTTGACCCCTGAAAGTGCATGCTTATTATAACAAAAAGCAGGATTATCTGCTGTGATAGCTATGCAGGGATATGCATCCATTTCTATTCATAGCCCTTTTCTAAGCTGTTCAGGAAACCTGGTTTTTTTAGATAAAATCTTTCCTGCTAAAAGGTGTTAAAAGAAAAAATGTTTCCCTGGAAAAGGCTGCAAGGGTTGGAAACTCAGCTAGGCTTAGTCATTTGTTTGTTTATTTAAAGGGTCTGGGGGCTTTTTTTTTGGTTGTGAAGGGTGAAAAATGGCTCCCACAAGAAGGGAAGCAACAACCACAAAATCTTGCAACCGATTTATATAAAGCTCTACCGCTGAAATAGTGGAAAGATGACAATTGTGGGAAATTGCCTTCAGTGAGAAGTGGCTTTGAATGTTCCCATGAAAATCAATCATGTTACAGCCTCTCAATTGCATTCCATGGATGCAGGAGACTCCTGGGATGGAGCTTTCTCACTTAAACTCAGCTGGGGCTGCATTTAGCTGAGCACGAGCAGAGCAACCTGGAGACCTGTTCTGGTTTGAAAGCAGAACCAGTGAGAGACTCCAAGTCAGAAATACAATTTATTAGGAAAAGGGGAAAAAAAAAAAAACAAAATACATGCAATAATACAAAAGAAAAACCACTGACAGAGTCAGAACACAACCTGACACCCTGTTGGTCAGGGTGTTGGTAGCAGTCCAGTTGGATTGGTGGCTGGAGCTCTCCTGGAGTGGCTGGTGTGGGTTTGGTGGAGCAGTGATCCTGTAGAAGGGTGTAGTCTTCCTCTGAAGATCCAGTGGAAAAGACAGCTGTTCCTCTGGGAATCCAGTGGAAAGAGTGACTGTTCTGTCCCAAATCCCAGATTATATCCAGGTGGGGATGTTTAGCTGCTCCCCCCTGGCAGAGCATCTCACAACAGGCTGATATCATTCTGAGCCATGCAGTGGGTCCATCAAACAGAAATGGCTCCCTGAGGGAGTTCTGACCCAAAGCCCAGATTGTATCCAGGTGGGGATGCTTGGCTCCTCCCCCCTGGGCAGAGCATCTCACAACGGGCTATCATTCTCTGAGGCATGCAGTGGGTCCATCAAACAGAAATGGCTCCCTGAGGGAGTTATCTCTGAGTCATGTGGAAAAACATTGCCAGGCTCATTAACAGGAGATAAGGACAAACAATGCCCCTCCTGGTTTCAGCAGCTCTTGAGGATGGGAATAGCATACATCTTTATATTGTAACCTAGCACAAGACCCTGTCGAGGGTCCAAAACACAGGCAGTCAGCAATTAAAGATGGGGTATTGGATCCTGCCTTTATCACTCATCTGCAGGGACATTGTTGGGAATTATTCCCTGTTCATCTGCAGCACTAACACTGCCTCTGACACTGCATTGATAAGATGTAGTCTCTTTTTTGTCCAGAGTCCATGAAGTTGATTACATTAAGAATAAGGGGTTTACTGCATCTGTGCCATATTGAATTAGACTTCTTTAATAATCTAAACTAGCAATGGAAGTGTGGGGCCATGTATCATCTGTTCAAGTTTGAAGCTCTGTCAGCCCTACAGAGGCTGTGTCACGCTCTCAGTGACGTGTAAGGAAAGCTGCTCACATCTACCCAGCTCACTTAGGTCTGGAGTTTATGGCTCTTAGCATAGAAGGGCCCTGGAACGGGGCTGGGCTGGCTGAAGAGAAATTGTTTCTTTTATGCCTGCTGACTGTAGTATTTACTGAGCACTTGGTGAACAGGTTGGTTAAATGCTGCCAGTGTTCTGGGCTCCACTTAATAAAGATTCAGGCCAGAATATGGGAAATGAACAGTGCTGATTGCACTGATTTATTATCATTTCTTGGCAACTGAGAAGGGTGATAAATCTGAGCATTGCTCTCTCTCTCAGTAGCTTGGGATGCTGTGTTAGTCACAGATCGTGTGGCTCTATTCCTAGAACAAGGCAGGGCTCAGTCAGATGGCTTTCCAGTGAGCCTTGAGTGTCACATGGTCACAGGAAATATCCTTCCCCCCACCCTACAACCAGTGGCACCCCATAGAGACCTCCTCCCCTTTCCCCCATGCTGTTTAATAAATTTTAATAAATTAATAGAGTTTATAAACTCCCCTGTCAGCACAGAATATGAGTATGTGCTTGACCCTCCTGCCACACCCAGGGTGCTCAGTCAAGGTGGCTTCTCTGACCCTGCAAGGAAAGCACAATTTGCCTGTGTGCAATAACACAGAGGGCAACACATGCAGCTGTTGTGCTGGTGGAACAGGATGGCTTTCCTTCCCCATCACGTTTGGAAACATCAGATGCCGTGGCAGGACTGGAGTTAGTCTGAGCTGTGTTGATTTAAGGTGCTGTGGGGAGTTATTAGGAGTTAGGCTGGGCTCTGTCTGCCTGGCACAACCCAGGGTGCTGGCTCTGCTTGGCTGCTCCTGCCTCTCCAGATAAGGGCAGCAGCAGCAGGGAGGATGCTCCAGATGCAGGCTGGGGGTTTGCTCAGGGATTACTCCTTGTTGGAAAGAGCCTGCTGTATTGATGCTTTAGGATTTGAGATTTTCTATTTTCCATATATTTGTAGCCCTGCAGTTCTTTAGTGTATAACTCTAAACCCTACACACAGTGTGAGCTGCTGCTTTCCCAGTTTGGGCAGACACAACAATTCCTCTCCAGGCCTGGCAGTCAAGGACACCTCACTGCCTCAGGGCCCAGAGATGGAAACAAAACTGAGCTGGGGGAGCAAACTTGGGGTAAATGACTTCATTGCCTGAAGCTGTAACTGGAAGATTACCGCCCAATATACAAATGGACCAAATTTATAAAAGTGTGAAACCTGTGACCTGTGGTCCATTTTTTTGGGTGGATCTGGGGGGCTTTGTCTGCCCAAAATATACCTGAAGGCCCTTCAATAAAAAAACTGGTTTTTATTCCCTTAACTTTGTCTAGCCTCTGACTTTAGGCAGTCCCAGCAAAGCACCAGGTTTTTATTGCTCCTGTTCCTCTCCACCCTGTCCCAGTTCCTTTAGCACAGCCTTAGACCTAGGGAATGTTTAAATGTTTCCCTAATTAGGGATGCTTTTCTGAATAAGCACCTCAAAGAGCTTTTGAACAAACTTCTTCAAATTATAGAGGATTCTTAATTGTGTGTTACTCATTTGCTGTTACTTGCAAGATGTGCTTAACTTGGGAGCATTTGCTAATGATGCTTTTTAAAATCCTATGGTTTCCAGTAACATCTTAGGAAGAAAATGAGAGGGTTTTTCTGAGAAACTCAGATGTCAGGGTTTTTCAAATGTATGACAACCTCCAGGTAAGTAGCATACTTGTGTTATAAATAGAATGAATCAACTGTTTTAAAAAAATTGCTTGATCAAGCTTTTCAGAAATAAAAGCATAATGTGGTCCCTTGAGCACAACAATTTCTTTGATTACCTTTTTATTGTTCTTTTGAAGCCAATAGACATGCAGTGATATAAATCCCATGCAAATGAGAAGATATTTGGTTACAACAACACTTTTTTTTTTTTTAGGAGCTGAATTATTTTAGTGTGCACATTGCACTTTTTCTAAGCCAAACTAAATGATAAGAACTGAAAAAAACTCCAACTTATTCTTTCTTGTAATGAAGTTCAATTTTAAAACATCCTTTTGTAGATACATCAGCATCTTGTCTTTCTGCCTTCCAATGCTTTTTTTCCCCAGGAAAAAAAAAAACCAGCACATTTCAGTCTATTATTTTTTCATCTCTATATTGCTCATTCAGGAGAAGAGCTGATCCTTAATCCCATTTCCTCCATCTCATCCTTTCAGGTGGCAGTGTACCTGTGCAGTTAGAGCACTACAAAGCTCTTTAACAACTCCATTTTCACATCTTGCAGTATTTTGTTTACCAAAATGTAGCAGTAAGCTAAGTTGAAAGCAAACTGCAGATGCATGTTTGTACTTCCTTCCTAGATTGTGTTTTTTCCTCTGTTTCATCTTTAGTGTTTCATTTAGAGAACACATACAGCTGGATAATTCAGGTGTGGTGATGGTTTCATCCTGTTAATGGATGCCACTGAGGAACTTTGTAAAGGGGGAGAAGCCAGTCAAGGTGATCTTTGCATCACCTTCAGCAGTATGGATGTGTGGATGCATGGCTCCTTTTGGGAAATTCACCTTGTTGCTGTCCTTTGTCTTTGTGTCTTAGAGGCAGTCTTTATGATCCTGCTATCCAGTGGACAGGATGAGTTTGGGTTTTTGGGTTTAGTTTTCTTGCTCTGCTCACTTACCAATGTCTGCCTCCTTTCTCCTTCCCCTTTTTCCCTTCCCTGTTGGTCACACTTTTCCCTGATCCTGCTCTCCCTGCTGTGCTGGTGGTATTGCTGGCAGTGAGGCTGAGGTGCCTTTCAGAAGAATGAGGGCTTTAGCACAGGGAGAACTTTTCCTTTTGTTCTCAATTCACCTGCTTTGGTCTGAATTTGGGAAAAAGTGATTTAGGGTGAGCTTGGAGCAAGCTGGCTTAGTGGGAGGTGGCAGGGGGTTGAACTGGGATGATCCTTGAGGTCCCTTCCAACCCAAACCATTCTGTGAGGCAGACATTTGACTTGGAGAATAAATGCAAATACATATCTTAGGAGTCAAGTGACTGAAACGACACCAGCCCACAACTGTCAGCTACAATAAGAGCTAAGAGTGATATTTGATCTCTAAATGTGGCCAAACCATTCTGTACACATGTGAGCCTTGCTGCTGCTGCTTTCTGCAGTGCAGCAGACCCAGCAGCTGTGTGTGATGCTGCTCACACCCCACTCTGTGGTTTGGGGGCTGTTCCTTGCCCACAGCTTTCCCTACACCCAGGGTATCATGGCCAACCACAATGAGGGGTTTTAGGCAGAGCTTTCAGCATCAAGGAATAACTGAGGAACAAGCATGGAGATTGAATAACCACCTCAGTGCTGCAGTCCTATCAAAGCAATTTCTACAGTTGTCATTTTCTGCTATTAAGCTGAACAATGAGGCTCTCCAATAAAATCATATGAAATAACAGCTCATTAAAAGCTCTCCTTAATATATAGCATGCTAATTAATGTCAGTGGGGTGCAAGCTTGAATGGCAGAATAGACTATAATGTTTAGAAAGTAGGTAAAATAAAAGAAGATATTTTCTCGTTAATGACCTTTTAGTAAACCTAATGAAATCCTTAACGGCCTGAATACATTACTGAGGCACTCCCAATTGCTTTGCTACCTAGTCCATTCTTCCTCCTTTTCTCACAGACATTAAACTTGGCTTTGTTTATAAAGAAAAAAAATGCCATAAGGAAATATTTCCCAAGGAAATATGAAGAGGAAGAAAGAGTCTGTGCAAAAGGAGAGTAGAGGAGACTTCTCAGCCCTGCTGTCCCTGGTGCTGCTGCAGGACCACGTTCTGTCCTGCCTTGGCTGAGCTGCCTGTGTTTGCATGCAGGTTTAATTGCCCCCTGTTTACTGTGCCTCTCAGTAAATAGGCCAGGGAGCCAATGGGCCTCTTTTATTCCCGGGGTCTCCCTGGGTTAACTTCCATATTCATTCCTAATGAATAGCTGTGCTCTGGCTTTTTATACTGCTACCAGCCATGCTGTGCTTGTGCTGTGACTCAATTAAAGGATTTTATTCTGCAGGGCTTTTAGTCTTTCACGTGTTGCCAGCCTTAAATATTACTTTCAAATGATGATTAACTCTGCCTTAACCTTATCCCAAAAGAAGTAGCACAAGAATGGAAAAAAGAAAGGCCTACGGTTCCTCCCATTTCCTGGGTGAAAAATCAGTGGGCTGGGGAAGGATGTAAGTGCAATAATTGCCTGGCTTAAAGTGAGTTTTAAGATGGAAAATGTCTCCATTCATCTGATCATAAAATACATTCTTCAGCTCTTTACTTTTCCAGCACTGAAGAAGGATCAGGATGCTTCACTAACCTGTTCACCAACGCTTCCCTGTCACTGGAAGATAACTTCCTTCAAATTACTCCCTTTATGCCATACTTGGTGCAATTAACTTTAGTCTCCTAGCCCGAGATGTCTGAAACTCCCTGATAAGATTGAACCTAAGTCCATCCCAGGTGCAATCTGAAGTCACCTGCAGTAATAATTGTTCCTAGGAAGCCCAGGCACTGGGGAGTCTCAGAGGAGAAGAGCCCCTGGCTTGCTGTGTAATCATGTTTCAGTCAGCTCCATGGATCCATGAAATGGATTGTCCCCCTGACGTTCCTGCACTCCAGAGCACACACTCTGCTGGGCAAGTTGATTCCTTGTTTGGCTCCGAGCACAAAAAGAACTTCTGGCTTCCCCTCCCAGCCCTGCAAACCAAGGAGGAAAGGAGCACAAGTCACCTTGAAATCAGAATTTGAGAGTGTAGCAGCGTCAGCCAACCCTGTTTTGTTTTCCCAGTCATCCAGTGAGTGGTGCTTTGGGAGAAAGATGCCCAGGCTGTTGGCTGTGTGCAGGGGGCTTGGGTGAATGACAAAGCCAGCAGTGGTGATGACCAGGTGGTGATCAAGGAGCTGCAGGAGCTGTAGGAGCTGCAGGCTGACAGGAAAGAGAACTCAGCCACTGTCTTGTAAATGTGTTGTCCTCTTGGATGGAGCTCCTCTCCTCTCTCTTCTGGAGCTGGAAAAAAGAAGATGCTGTGAAGACACAGTCCTGAGGCAATGAAGGATACTCTTTTTCAGATCTCTGCAAGGAAGGTCTGCTCATGTCTCAACAGAATTTAATTCCCATTTCAAACTCCCACATTTCAGGAATATTTTAGTCTTTCAACATTAGTGAAACTTCATTGAAAACAAATGCCAACTCATCTCACCAGTGAAAATTCCAGGAACCCTGAGTCTTGTCCCTGGAAGATTTAACATGTCTGACAGCTTTGTATGTTGTGTTGAAATGTTCCCAGTTTGGGGTGACTCTGAATTTCAGGTCTGAAACCCTTCTGCTGATGGAAATGATTCATTAAGCCCTGAGCTTCCATGGGCCAACTCTACAGTTCACAGGAAGGAATCAAGAAAACAAGCCTATGGCTGTCATCCTTAAAACACTTCCACGAGGCCCATATCTTGGAGAGAGGACATAAGCTAAAAAATACCTACTAATCAAATATAGCAAAACAACTTCCCTCTGCTGAAATAGCAAAACATGCTTCTATCCAGATGCAGTAATCCGTGGTTAGATTTATGTTGTCTTTTGGGATGAGTGATTTTCCCTAGGGCTCACACCTTGGTGCTTTTTAAGGGTCAGAGTGTTGTTCCTCAGTCTGCAGGGCAAGCTCAAGCTTTTCCTGCTCCATGAGCCCCTGCCCAGAACAGGTCCCAGGTGAGGGTGATGGTCCAGCTCTTCCCATGGCAGCAGAGCAATGGGAAGTGATGGGGTTTATTTGTTTATTTTCTTTTGCACAGAGCACAAGGGCCTTGTGGCTGCCCAGTCATTATTAGTTTGTCTACTGGAGATGAGAAATCCAAACACAAGTCATGCATACAGAACTCTTGCATGTTACTGTCTAGAATATTTTTCCTTTTAGTGCTTGATAAGTTCCTTTTTCCACTGAGCCAAAAGGTTTTTCTGAGCTATTTAACTTTGTCTCCGTGGCAGTGTTGAACTTGCACTAAATTTAAAGAGGAAAAAATGCATATACAGCATTATTAACTTGCCATTTTCTTATTTAGGTCACAGACAAATTAGAAATTATTCAGGTTATCCAGACAAAAGCTACATCCTCACCAATCCAACATCCTTATTACAAGTGAACTTTGTGAACTCATCCATGTTGCTGCTGAGCAATCACTGCTGCTGGGTGGATGCAACTCAGTCCTTTCCCTCACACTCTAATCTTTCTCTCTCATTATATTTTATAAAATCTGTCTTGCAATGCCCCTCACTCCCAAAACATTCTTTCTTCTTTCCAAACCTCTCTCTATAGCAGAGAACAGGTTTCCAGCTGGATAAACCCATGGCTTCAGCTTTCAGAGGAGCTGCCAGCAGGAGCCAAGTCTGTGCTGGAGTGACACTGAGGTTGTAGCAACCCTGGCTGGGGCAGGAGTAATGAGACACAGCCCTGGGCTATGAATTGCAGTGACTTGGGAACAGGGGAATTCATTCTGCTTTGCCTGAGGCAAAGGTCTGCCATGCTGCCAGCTGAGTTCCTTAGACTCTCCTTTTCCTCTGTCATGGTAATAAGTACCAAGAAAGCTGCTGGTGAAAGACTTTTGAGGAAATCCCTTGTTACCTGCTACTAGTTTGAGTTGTGTAATCCTGCAGCAGAAGGACATCTATTTCTGGCTGCTTTGCTGACAGGTTTAAATAAAGACTGTGGACTTTGCAGGACTTTGGAACAGCATTTCTGGACCATGAGAAATTCCCTGCAGCTACAGTGGGACTGTCAAGGGAAGGGTGACAATCAATGAGCTGCAGTTCTGCCTGCTGCAGGGAGATCTTGGTATTTTCCTTTACCCTGAGCTCCTCAGTGGTGTGAGACAAAAACTATGTCAGTGTATCAGGCCTTTCTAATAGGGAAACATGGTAGCAGTGGCTCTTTTCTTCCCCAGCAAATCTGATGAAGAGGAAGCCCTAGTGAAGCATTCATGCCCAGGAAGAATCAAGATGTGCAGTTTACCCACTGCTTTTTCATGTCATTACCTAATTATTTTAGCAGCTTCCCTCCTCATGAGCTCCACGTTCATCTCAGTGACCAAGTTATTTGCTGGGATTTAACACAGTGCTGTCTAAACAGAGAATGTGTGAACATAATCCTTAATGATGTGCTGGGGGCACACACTGCTCCTGGAAGTCTTGCCTGTGATTAATCAGTTCAGCATAAGATAAACCTAGCACAGTTTTGGTAGAGGATTTGAAACCTGCTGAGGCTGAGCGTGCATCTGTTTTGTGTGCAGTTCCACACTGGTGTTTCAGCCTTGTCTGAAATTAGATAAGCACAGAAAGAAAACAACTCTCCAGTTGTTGCTGTGCACAGCAGTGGGTCTGTCAGGAGTGGTAGCATCTGCTTTCTGGAGAAAGCCACCTTTTTGTACCAATAGTAGTATTTATTGTCCAGACCTGGACAGCAGTGGTTTGACACTGCCAGTCTGTGGGCAGGTGGGTGAGAGATTGTGGTTTGAGTTTGCTGCTCTCTGTGTTGCTGTGCTGAACAGGCTGAGTCCTGGATGAGATTGGCAGAAGTGCCATCTGCTCAGGAGATCTCAGAGTCCTCACCAGTCTATTACTGAACTTACAGGCTGTGTCAGGTGTAGATGAGAAAACTGACAGCAGCTCTTAGGGAGAGAAGTGTTCCTGCTGGATGGCACTGATCCCTTTAGGATCCCTGCTTGCTGTGAGCCTTCCCAGCAAAATGCAGCCGTGCTGCCCTGAGCACCCAAGTGTTGGCACCATGTGCAGGGTGTCTCTTACCCTCTCCCCAAGAGAGCAGAGGGAAATCAAATAACAGCAACAGCAGTGGACAGCTCTGAGTTAGTTTCCATGCTCCATAGTAACTGCTGGAAGAGGTGGTGTTTCAGAAGATAGAGATGAATTTTATTTTTCATTTACTTGCCTGCAGAAGATGTGGTGGCTCCTACTGATGGTATTTCTAAGTGTTCATACTGATAAAGGATAACTAATAATTTATGAGAGGACCACTTTCCTCTGCATCCTGTTCTCACTTAAAGGGCTGCAGGATTTGGGCAGAACACTCTGTGACATGGCTTGTGCAGCTTTTACCAATATGACAGTCTCTAAATTTACTGTTTATAAATAATATTTCTGCATATAAATTAGTAATTATAAATATTGCCTGCAGCTGAAAACAACCTGGTACAACCCATTCAGCCTTGTCTGCCCCTCAGAGAGCCATTGTTTTGTTGAGGAAGGTAACAGATGATGTGACAGAGCTCTTCTCTGAGGTGACACTTGTTTTTCCTACTTGCCTTTGCAGGCAGACATGTCTCTGGATATAAATGTAGAGGAAGATATGTTGCCTTCTGTTCAGCAGCTTTTCCTTTTCATGCCCAAGTCCCTAGAGGGAAATATGCTTTAGTGGATTGGGGCTCTTGCTAAGCATCAATGCAGTCTCATGATATTCAATTAAAATTATTGTCACTGCCAAGAGCCTGCAGTGTTCAGGAGCCAATGTCACACATTTGAGGCAGGGACAAGAGATGACCACGGCAGAGATGATGGGTTCCTGCCTTCTTTTCAAACTTTGGAAGCTGAAGTGATGGCTAGATACGTTTTGTAGCTCAAGAAGCCAAATCTCTTTGCAGATATCTATGTAAATCTGACTTGAGCTTGACTTCTAGAGAGATGTCTGAGGTCATCCCTTTCATTCAGGACACACACACTGCAAGAACTGCCTGGGCTGATCAATTTTTGGGTGCACTTACACCCAAGTTCTAAATATTACTATTGCAGACCCATCTGATAACAGCAGACTTGGAGTTTGATTATCAGTTTTACAGAATAATCTGAGCTGCAAGGGACCCACAAGGATCATCAAGTCCAGCTCTTCAGTGAATGGCCCATACAGGAGCTGAACCACCAGCTGTGGTGTTTTAGCACCAGGCTCTGACCAGCTGAGCTAATCTCAGGGTCTCTTCACTAAAAGTGGCTTTAGTTCCTTTGTTTTTTTCCTGGTTTGTCTCTGGAAATGCTGCAATTTCCAGCCTCTTTTGGGTGTTACAGACACTGCAAAGGAGAGTGTGTGTGAGGGACCTTGAGCTGTATCCGAGTGTCCCTAACAAGTGTTTCTAGCAGCTGTGTTCTCAGCCCATTGATTTTTGCCAATGTGACAGTAAAAATAAAAGTAACTGTAAGAGGGGGTGAAAAAGGGTGAACAAAAAGCCCACAAACCTCCCAGTGTCTGAAACTAAGCCAGTCCTCGCTGTGAGAGTGGGAAGAGTGCTCTCCCTGCAGTGAGTTCTGTGAGCAGCAAGTCATGCAGACATCACTGACTACGGAATAATGACTTTGTGTTGGAGTGTGGCTTGTGCTCTTGTACTGCCATTACTTCTCTTCCCACTCAGAGTACTCATTGTACCATGCTTCCAACATGACAAACACACCTGGGATGAAAATGCCTGGCTGTATCCTCCTAGAGGAGCTCCTAATTATAGGAGAGATCCTGAGGTTGTGATGACAATGCTGCATGAATGCAAAGTGGTACTTTCCAAAAGGGCTCCTGGAGAACCCTTAATTCTGCCTTGTCTGTCCACCTTGGCATTTTGGGGTCAAGTTGTTCCCATGAGGGGCATGTTTTCAGAGGGCACCTTGACTTTTACAATGTTCTGGGTAGATCTGTCTCACCACTCTCACTCTAATAGCTGAATACTTGGAGCTGCAAAATGCAAGTTATTAGTAGCAGCTCTCCATGATCTGTTTGTGACTACATTGCACAGTAGTAGGTGGATGTTGCCGGGAGAGGAAGATGCAGATGTGAAAAACATCTGTATTACTTCTGGAGGGAGCTGGGCTGTCTTTTTCACAAACATTTCAGCTGCACATTGTGAGGAGTGAAAAGCTCTCAGTGAAGAGTTGTTGTCAGCCTTGCCCAGCAGCACCCTGGGCTTCCCTGACCCTTCCTCGCAGGCTGCTCACGTTGGGTTTGTGTGGCTCAGTTCAGAGAAACGGGATAAGAAAAATAACAGTGCACCTTTGGCCTGCAGAGCCAACGCTGGAGAGACAGGAGGTGAGCTGGACCTCACTCAGCACTTGGAGTAGGAAGTGGATTTGCAGGTCTGGAGCTGCAGAGTCAAACACCCTTCAGACACAGCTCACATAAACAGCACAGCATCAGCAAGGCTTCCCCTCTGCATCAGCTGAGACCTTGGCTCAGTGTTTTCTTTGCCAGCTCCAATGCAGGGTATTGCTAAATTCAAGCCATTAAGAATGAAAGTCTGCAATCCATGTGTAATTTTTAAAAATTGCTTAAAAATAAGATCGTAATTATTCAGCAGGAGGCAGTTTAAAAAAAATAAAATATTGCACCATGAAAACTAATAGAACCTTGATGCAATATTCAAAGTGCCTGGGATGGTTTTTAGTTATGCTGGTTTTCTCTAAAAATGGCCCATAAAAATTTATATTATTTTAGAGCTTTAATTAGCTAAGTATGTAAACTAAAATAAATAAGAGTTTTGGAGACATTCAGAGGGGAAGAAAAGACAATATAAATGTTCATTCTAATTCTTATTTAGATGAAGAGTAATTATTTCCTTTGATGTTAAATCACCTTTCTTTTTCTCACTCCATCCATGAATTTTCTCTCTGCTAACAGAACCTTGGGATTTTATTCCCAACACTTTGGCCCTGTCATTCTGCTTTATTAAACTAGCAGTTTGTTTGAACACTTCAGTTACTCATTAAATTTTACATTTTCTCTAGCTGTATTAATCACTGCTTTTTACAGACTGGGAATGTAAATGATCCCTTTGCCATCCACGCTGTGGGATAATTTGCCTTTGTAAGAGGCTCCTCAGCATTTCATGCAGTTTTCCTAGTCTTGTAATAAGTGGGTTTTTCTCCCTTCACTGTAAGATTTACTTTGGATCCTGCTTTTTACTATTGTTTAGCACAAAGCAATTCCCCCCAAAAGTCAGATTTTCATAAAACTAACAGTCCTGTTTACGTGCTGCTCTGGCATTAAACTGTGCATATGCAAATGGAAAAATGCAAATGTGGGAATGTGTTAAAGGAGCCACTCTGTGGCTGGGGGAGAGAAATCACTTCTCTCAAATCTCCAAGCCTTCCAAGCGTGCTCACACAGATGAAAACTGGCTTAAATCCCTTGGGAAAATGGAAAATGTAGCTGGCAGAGATCAGTAATGTGTGAACAAAGAGCCTGTTCCCAGAGAGGAATGGCATGGCTGATAACCTGGCTGTGGTGTGACACAGGGACAGCAGCCAGGGATGTGCTGAAGGCAGGGAATGTTGGTGTTTTACACTTGGCTGTTCCCAGCAGATCTCCTCATAAACATGCAAGCTTTGTAGTGAGGAGCTCCAGGAGAAATGGTTTGGTTGTCTCAAGAGCTGGGGAAGGGAATCCAGTGCTCCAGGTGGGGTTGATGTGGTTAGGGTTACACGGGAGCCTCGTTCCTTGCTGCAGCTCAGGAGGATGAGGAAACAATCAGAATATCCTGAGCTGGGAGTGATGCCTTGGGAAGACTGGCCTAGAACAGAGACTAGGCTGAGCTAAAGAATAAAGTGGGGATTTATTAGAAGGCCTCAATGGATCCGCCTTGGGCAGCATAACCCAAAATGGCCACAAAAATGGACGAGTGGTCATGGGGTCTCTCACTTTTATAAGTTCTGCTCCATTTGCATATTGGAGTTAGTTGCCCAGTTACAGCTTCAGCTTATGAAGTCCCATCCTTCTTGTTTTTCTCTCTTCAGCCCACCATTGTTTTTGCTCTTGGGCCTGAGATTTGGATAATTTGTCCTTGGGTCCTCAGCTAAGAAGGTATTGTTTTGTCTACCTATTCTGAGAAGAGAGTTTACTATTCTTTAATACTAAATCTAGACTTACACACTAAAGCAGAATAGATTCTGAAAAATATAAAAGCTAAAACCTGAGGCATCAGGAGGGACCCCCGGGATCACCCAGCCCAGCCCCAGCCCTGCCCAGACCCCCCAACAGCCCCACCCTGGGCATCCCTGGCAGCGCTGTCCCAACGCTCCTGGAGCTCTGGCAGCCTCGGGGCTGTGCCCATTCCCTGGGCAGCCTGGGCAGTGCCCATTTGGTCCCACCCACACTCCAGTTAAACTCTGGGATTAGTAGCCTATCCCTGTAACTCTGGCTGGAGGCAATCTGACAATTAAAAGAAGATGAAGCATTTAGTTTAGGAAATGTTTACTTGTGCACAAGTGCCCCAGAGTTGCTCCATGACTGCTGTAATTTCCCTTATATCAGTTTGTCCAGTTTTATCAGTGAAAATTCAATCTACTTTTCAGAAATGCCAAATCTGGAAGAATCAAGCTGTGATGTAGACAAACACAATGTTTTTAGGTCTGACACCTACACTCAGATGTCCCCTGTGGTCACCTGATCTCCCTGGGATAGTTCAGGTTTGTTCTGTTTCCAAGAGCTGTGAAACAAAGGCTTCTCACACTTTAAGGACAAATCCACTGACTGGGTATCCTGGGACCTTCTGAAGTCAGAGACAATTAGATTTCGTTGCTTGGAAGGGTCAGAGAGGATAAGAATGACCAGACCACTTGTGATAGAGTAAAAGAGGGGAGAAACTTGAAGTGCCAAAGGACTGAGCTGTCTCAGAGCAAAGTCTCAGGACCAGTTGGTTTTCTCTTGCAGTGACTGCAGAGCTGCTGCTCTCTGCACCCAGCAGGCTCTGTGTGTGTGAGTCAAATGGATCAAAACACACTTACACTGCTGTGTCTTTCAGCAACGGCTTTCATGCAAATTGTAGCTTTTTTTTCAATAAATTACCCTTAATTTGAATCAATAAAAAAATCTGCCTTTCCATTACTGTGTGATGACTCTCTCTGGCTCCCTAGTGAATTCACAAATCTGTTTCATGTTCAAGCCTCCAAATTATTTTGATGAGAAATAAGGCGAAGCAGTATAAACTAAGTTTTCTGCGTGACTTTTCAGGACCAGGTGTCTGCACTCTAATTTGCCACATTTTGATGCCACCCTCCTTGTGTTTTAGATGTGGGAGCTGAAGCTGAGTCTCATTCAAATTCGTGTTCTTGTTATTCCTATTCAGATTCTGAATACTGGCTGGTGAAAGGCTCTAATACTCCAGTAAGTCCAGGAGCAGCTGCTAAGTCTATTTAAATTATACTTTGTACTAAGCTCAATTTGTCAATAAAGGACTTTTTTCCTTCTATAAAATGCCCTGATATTTTTTTCAGGGTAAGTTTAGGCAGGAACAACCTGAAGTTATTTTGCCTTTCAGGTATGGGTAAGCATAATATTTCTACACTTTTTATTTGAAGCCTGTTGCCGTCTTCAACTGACTTACCAGATTTGGAGAACTCATTTCAAGGGTCTTTAAAACCCTGAAATCAAGCTAAAAGAAGCCGGTGCAAAATACTTTATTCACAGCTTTGGTATGTCCAATAACATGCAATTATTTTTATGTTCTTTGAGGCTGAACCACTATAAGGCTTTGAGGTTGAAATCATGAATCACTTGAGACAATCAGAAAATAAAGCCTTGCACTAATCAAGGGCTTTTATTGCTGAAATTACAACTCAAGCTTGACCACAAATAGACATCCCTTTTCTAGTGGTGGTGTTTAGATTTTTGAAGTCTGTAATGTGAGTCCTACAGGAATTAGTAAATCCTCTACCCATTTTGATTTGTGGAAACCCCTGGACTACTTTCCTTCCCGTAGAACATTTTTTGTGAAGGTGCAGAGCACTGTACAGCAAATTTAATTACCCTGGCTAGCTTGTTTTTCAGTCATCTTTAAAATAGTCTGCAGTGTGTCAGACATCCAGAAAAAAAAAATTATAGAAACTCTGTTAGAATTTGAAAAGTGTGATCTGGGATGGAGGAGAATGTGGCATCAGAATGATTTGCTGCATGAATCACTGTGACTAAGTGTCCTTTACGTACTTGCCTGGGGTTGTAAAAGTCTGGAGTCAGAGCCTGAGGGGGTTCCTGCCTTTTCCTCCCCTGGCCCTGCTGCAGTCATCCTGCATGTAGGAAGCACAGCCCAGGGTCACGGTGACTGGCTATATGGGACAGTGTGGGAGAGAAAGAAACGCCTTAAAGAGGAAGAAATACCCACCATTTCTTGTTCTGTGCTCCCCTAATTGTGCTTTATTGTTGAAACCTGATGAAGTAGACTTTGAAAAGTGCCTGAGCCATTCAGGCTGAGTTTTATTCTGCAATTCCCAGCATGGGAGTCCCAAGTCTGCATCTGCAGCAATTAACCTTGGTCATCTCCTCACCAGGGCACATTAAAACCTCAGGGCTTCCTCTGGCTGCTCATCAGGGCACTGCAGCTCTGCTGCTGCCCCAGCAGAGATGTTGTCACTGTGGCTTTCCTTGGCACAGGGTGACAGTGGCACTGAGGAGCCAAGCTGCTTCCTTCCCCTTCTGCCCTCCCCAAACCCTTCTGGAGTTCTGGGGGAAGCAGGGAATGCAGAACACTGTGCTGGAACCCTGGTTACTGAGAATTTCAGACTTTCTGTGCTGACAGGCACCGACCCCCAAGAGAACACTGCATTTGACCTGAGGCCATGGAGAAGGCTTCAAAAATTGAATGATAGAATTAGAGTTGATATTGTGATATTGTGGGTGTGGAGTTTGAATAGAAGTGTGTAATATCACATGGTGGAAAACTTAGAGTTTAAGGGTTTAGAATACAGTAATATATATAAAGCAAGGTGGAGGTTTTAAGGCAGAGGCTGGTCCTTCTTCACCTTCCTCTCCATGGGTTTGGGTGGTTTTTGTAATTGGATAAAAAAGTCCCCTTTGTGGGTCACGGGTGGTTGGTTATTGGCTTAAAAGTAAAAATAATTTAGGTGCCATGTTTTGATTGGACAGTTTATCATTAAAAGGTCTTGTAGGAAGAGAGATGGGGCTCCATTTTTAGCTTGTTAGATTTAAGTGCTGTAGAACTGACACTTTGTGAGACTGTGGCATAGACAAGAACTAATAAACACCTGAGTCCCAACAAGAAATACCATCCCACACATTAAATCCTGACCTTGGCAAAAAGAAAGCAAAGACTCCATTAAGTGGTGGTCCCATGCGAGGAGGACAACTATCAGGGTTGGGACCTCCCTGAAGAAACAGAGGTAACAAAAGCAGCTAGAAGCTGGAAAAATCCCTGGGGAAGAAAGAAAAAATGAAGATAAAACTTGACAATAGTGCACCAAGCAAGACTGACCCAGAGCAGATTCCATGTGTGCTCCTGGGGACACCCTTGCCAAGCGGGAGTGTAGGGGCATAGAATATTAGGAAATAAAGATAGTGTAGAAAGTAATCTCACCCCTAAGGAGTTGCAGCTGGGCCAATTAGCAAAGATTAGGAATAGGCCTGATTTTAACAGGCCACAGCTGTAGGCAATGAGAAGAAGAGAGCTATAAGAGTGGGGTGGCCCCTTAGAAAGGGAACTGGAGTTAGTCGGCTGCTTTGTGAAGAAGAGAGAGTCTGTGCTCTGAGGAGCTGCCCACGAGAAACACCAAGGAGGCGTGGAACTTTTGTGATAAGGAGACAACAGTATGGAACCCCTGCAATAAGATGACAGCAGGGGAGGATCCCAAAAGAGTCTTCAAAGAGTTGAGGTGCATTCTTTATGGAGGTTTTTCTCCTTATTTATAAAGTAGAGGTGGAGCTAGCCAGACTCCTCTGTTTTATACGTCTCATTAGCAAAAGGGAAGAAGCAGAAGAGGGAGATCACCCTAAAAGGGGAGTTGGGAAAATAAATTGGATTAAAATTTCTTCTTTGAGACTCTGAGCTGGGAAGACTTTTAATGCCACCTAAAACAATTGAATCTATCTTTGGATTGTCCCAAGGGTGGAGTGAAGAGTGCTCAGAATATTGCTGTTAAAGTGGGGAGCAAAAAAAAAGGGAGTTGAACCAATCAAATGGATTATCCAATAAACAAAATTCATGGCTGACAATATTCCTGCAGATGAAGTTGTTGGAAAATTCAATAGACTATTAAAAGAGAGAACAGGAAAGTATCTTTTTTCACTCCTCTTTGGAACTTGAGAGCAGGCAAATGTAATGAAGTACAGCAAGTGCATTATGCCAAGAGTTTTGCAAAACATTTTTAAAGTGTGATTGAAATGTTTTTGTGTGGATTGGAAGTTGATTATAGTACCATAAAACCAGAACTGGAGTTGAGAGGTATCTAAAGATCTTAACAGTTCACTTTTCATTCACAAAGTCTCCACACTGTGCCTTCAGAAAACAAAATAACACAGCTGAAATAAAGCTTACAATGTAAAATGGACCATAATGCTCATAATACAGTTATTTTTGTGCTAGTCAGTGTTTGAGTGAATGCCCATGTTTTCTCAAATTGAGCAAAATACAAAAATCAATGCAGCATGGGGAGAAAGGTCTGGAGCTGGCTTTAGTTTGTCCTTGTGTGAACAAAATGAATCAGCCTCTGTTCTGAGTGCTGTGTGAGGCTTCTCTGATGTGGGTCCTGGGATTGCTCATTTGGACATCCTGTGGACCAGCAGTTTTATTTGAGGACAGCTGGATTTTAGGAAATTAGGAGATATTTATACAGAGCAGCACAAAAAGAGCTGGCATATTTTGGCGTATTGGTATATTTAGTGTATTTTTTGCCCTCCAGCCTCTTTTTTAGTGGGCAAGAAGTTGGTAGGCACTGGATTTTCAAGTCTTATCCTTTGAACAACCCTGTCTGGCCAGTCCTGTGCCCAGGTCAGATGCCTGCAGTGATCCTGGAACACTGTGATGAGTTGGGGAGGAGCATTGCCTCAGCTTCTGACTTTGGAACATGTTTTCTGCACTTGCTGTGTGTCTTCTCCCTCTACATAGAGTATTTAGCTGTTCAGTGAGATGTAGCTCACTTGGAGCTAATGGATGGCTCAGAGACACCTCTGTATGGGAAGTCACTTAAAAAAAAAATTGTTTTGGTAGGCATTCTTTAGCTTGCTTTATAAACTGTGGATTTTACAGCCTTGGGCTTCTGGGAAAATATAGTTCAGGTAAATAAAGCAGAAAACTTGCTGCAGCAAACCTGATTGGAGACAACCTCTTTTACAATAGTAATGAGATTTTATTCATGTAGTACCTCATGTGTCTGCAAAAGCTATATCCCATGCATTTACTCCAAAGCAGTTCTGTCCTGAGGAACAAAGGATGTTGTTTTTCCAAGGTGATGGAGGATTTCCAGATGTCTTCTGACTTTGGATTATCCCCAGGATATTAGAAAATCAGGTCCAGGATTTATTCAAGAGGGAACAAGCAGCAGTGAGTTCATTCAGCAGAAGTTACAGTCAGCGCACAAACGAAAAGCCTCTGTATGTGAGCATTGGGAAGTCTTTTAAAGGCTCTGTAATGTTGGGCACAGGATTTGTTCTTTCTGATGATGTGTTTTTATTAGAGGGGAAAGCAAAATGTGTCAAGCCATGTGCCCCTGGGAGAGGGAGGGAGCAAAAACTTTCCAGCAAGGGTGGGAAGAAGGAAGGTGTTGTGTGAGGAGTTTAGGGGAGTTAAATGGCTTTTTTGAATGAAAATGTGTAGGGGGATAGAATATAAGAAGATAAAGATAGTGTAGAAAGTAATCTTACCCCTAAGGAGTTGCAGCTGAGCCAATTATCAAAGATTAGGAACAGGTCTGACTTTAACAGGCCCCAGCTGTAAGCAGTGAGAAGAAGAGTGCTATAAAAGAGTGGGATGGCTGGGGGAGAAGGGAGCTGGAGTCAGTTGGCTGCTTTGTGAAGAAGAAAGAGAGTCAGTGCTCTGAGGAGCTGCCCACGAGGAACACCAAGGAGGTGTGGAACATTTGTGATAAGGGGACAGCAGTATGGAACCCCTGCGATAGGATGACAACAAACATGTAGAATGAATCCTTTAAGTTTTAGCTGGTGCAGGATGTTGAGCTGTAGAAGGAGAAGGTGTAGCATTCACATTCTCTGAACAAAGAGAGACATAATTCTCTCTCCCAGAGAGAAGAAGAGAAAACAATTCTTATCTCTACTTGCTGCTCCTGTTGTTTTTGCACATGGGGAATGTGTTATGGAGATTGTTTACCTGAAGGGATTTGTCACTTGGATTCTGCTAAGGAGTGTTTGGTTTCCTTGGCCAGCTGGGTCAAAGCTGTGTCCTGAGTGTCTCAGACAGTCACAGGCTTTTCTTTAGTATCTCTTTAGTATAGTTATGATATAGTACTACTGTGATATATTATAGTTTTAATACAGCAGTTGTTCAGCCTTCTGAATCAATGGAGTCAGAGCAGATTATTCCCTGTCTGGCGTTCACCTGTTTCCTCAACAGAAGGCTCAGAAGAGATTTTTGGGATTGGGGCAGTTGGTTTTTTACCCCTCAGGCTCAGCAGCTTCTGTGCTGCTCTGAGATGGGTTTGGGGAGGTCTATCCCCCCCCTTATGCATTTCCCCAGGTCCACCCCATGGCTGGGCCTGGATCCTGCCCCTTTTATCCCACTGGCACAGCCAGATGGGGCCAGCAGAGAACTCTGCAAAGCCCAGCTCCATCACAGGCTGAGCAATATTCATGGGAACTTCAACCTTGTCCAGCTTTGCAGAGCTGCTCAGGAAAACGTGTTCCATCTTGCTACAAATACTAATACAAGACAGCTTCTTAAGCACTAAATTCCAACTGAATATTTTGCATATAAATATTTATTTTCTTCACTGTTATCTAGCTCAAAGCTGACCATTTTTCTGCTAGAATGTTGCAGAAGCAACTTGGCTTTTTTTTTTTCCTGCTGGCTGAAGCAGTTCAGGTGGATTTATTTGCTATTACTTAGGGCATTAAAACAAGGTTTTTACATTGGCTTCAGGAGGAATTTCTTGCCCTCTTATTTATGACAGGTGTGCACTAATGGGGGAGCTGCTTTGGCTTCCATTCTGTTTTGCAGGAATGGAAATTGCAGCAGTTTTCAAAATCTTTGCAATTGGCCAAACTATTTTTTGGCAAATATGTTAGATAGGAAGGGTGAAGATATTAATTTAAATGGGTTGGAAAATTGCACAGCCTATTTTCATCCCACACCAACTCCATACAAGTGGGTGGTTTTTTTCTTTCTGGTGAAAAAAAATCCAAAGTTTGGAAAATGTGATGGTGTAGCTTGAGAGGCAACTGTAAAAAGTGCAGTCAGAGTCATTGTTCTAACACACAATGTCAAAACTTGGTTGTACCTGCTCTTGTGATGCTTTGTTTCTCTGGTATGGCAAACTCAGTGTGCAAAGAGCATGGTGAGGTAGGGCAAATTATTTTGTGATTGGCATAGTATGAGCACTCTTACTTATTATATGGATGCTTGGGGTTTGAGTTGCTTTCATTTCTGCTCTAAGTCTGAAATTTTTAAGATAGAAACCAAAAAGAAAGGACAAAAAATTTACTTTTCTATGCTGATTTTTGTTTTAATAGGTTTCAGAACTGATTTTCAAGTGAGTTTTCATCCTTAGTGCTCTGTGATTCTTTCATTGCAGAAGAATTTTTAATTTTTTTTGAGTGATCCCAGGTTGATCTTGGGATAAGAATGGAGCTCTGGGCTTGATTCACTGATCCTCTGCTTTTGAGATGGGAAGGTAGAGATGCACTTCAGATCCCTTTGGCAGGAAAGGAGGTTAAATGTGTGTGTGAGGGGTTTGCTGGGCTCAGAATACTGGCTTAGTGCCTCCAGCTGGTGTTCCTGTGCTGAGTGCTCCTCCTGCCCTTCATCCCTTGCAGATGTGTCCAGGTGTGCAGCCAGGCTTCTCTTGGTTCTTGTGTCTTAGGAATATTAAGACTTTTGTAAGGCTTCCCACATGGTTTGGGGTTAAAGCTGTGACTTGTCCACTCTGTGCTTCTTTTGCTCCTGTGTTAATCACCTTCAGCCTGTGACAGAGGCAGGAATGTTCAGAGAATCCTGGAATGGTTTGGGATGGAAAGGACCCTAAAGCCCCCTCCAGGGCTCAGCCTGGAGGAGAAAAGGCTCTGAGGAGGCCTTAGATCACTTTCCTTTACCTAAAGGGCTGTGGGAGAGTTAGAGAGAGGCTTTGTGAAGGCACAGAGTGACAGGACAAGGGAAAATGCTTTTAAATTGAAAGAGGGCAGAGATTTAGATTATACTAGGAAGAAATTCTTTACTAAGAGGGTGGTGCAGCACTGGAGTTGGTCACTGAGAGAATCTGTGGCTGCCCCTGGATCCCTGGCAGTGCCCAAGGCCAGGCTGGACAGGGCTTGGAGCAACCTGGGATAGTGGAAGGTGTCCCTGCCCATGGCAAGGGTGGCACTGGATTAACTTCAAGGTCCCTTCCAACCCAAACCATTTTGTGATTCTTTGAATTGAGTCTCTACTATTGCTTACATTTGACAGCCTATGGGGTTCCCTAGAGGGATCATGCTTCTCTCCTGCTCCCTTCAAGAAAACAAGCAGCTCTGATAATGTATGTGGAAAAGAAGGGATTCCTTATGTTCTTCATGCCTTATCTTTCACACCCAAGTGAGGCTTGTGCTGGAATGTGAAGGTGGAGGTGAGCTAGACAAAATAGCATGCTTTGATGCAAAACACAGATCTGAGTTCTCCAACTCTGACACTCTCAGCTTTGAACTTGAAATCAAATTTAGAGCCCCCATTCTGGGCCCTGGCTGTTTATGATTTACACTCTGCTTGATACCAGCCTCAGAACTGGAAGTGGCAAGTGCTACCAGTCGTGCTGTAAACAGGGATGGGGACTGTGCCAGTCTCCATGTGGCTGGGAAACTGGAGTGGAATCTCTGTAGCTACTTAAAATGATACAAAGCCACAATTATATTTCACCTTTGGAAAGCAAATGATCTTTAATCGTCTGCTGAAACTGTGGTTTGCCAAGTTTAAGTGTAGGATTAATGCCTGAAAGTGAGGATTTCTGCAGAAAAAGCAAGATAACCAAAGCCTGGGCTCGTCCCATAGACCTGTACCTGCTTTTTGCTCTGGGGTTCAGTGGGCAGTGACTCTCTGAGAGTCTGTAAGAATAATGAAGTACTGGAATGCTCTTCCCTGGGAAATGGTGAATCACCATCTCTGGATGTGTTTAAAAACAGACTGGCCGTGGCACTTGGTGCTATGGTCTGGTTGAGATGTTAGGGCACAGGTTGGACTCAATGATCTTAGAGGTCTCTTCCAGCCTCATCATTCTGTGATTCACTGCTCTATTGCATCAGGTGCCCAAGCAGTGGTGTTTTACTGGGCAAGTGTGGTTCTGAGAGTGACCCCAAGCAAGGGGCTGTGGGGGACAAAAGAGCTGATTTTCATTCTCCATGAGTTTCGGGCTGGGGAAGGTGGTTGGCTTGCCAGGTTTGAATTCAGAAGTGCTAATTGTCCTTACCCAGCTTGAGCCCTGCTGCTCAGAGCTGTCACTGCAGGGGAGGGGGCAGTTATGTCTTTGTGACTCAGCCTGGTGAGCAGGGACTGGGGAGGAGCCACTGGTGGTGCTGGGATGATCCGTGTAAAAAATATTTAATTTTTAAAGCATCCTATGGATCTTGTCAGGAAGGGAAGGCTGTGGTTGGGAATGGCTGCTCCTTGCTGCTCTTCCCATTGAAATCTGGAGCTGCTTTTGATGTTGGCTATCTTATGAGCTGTACAAACTCATGTTCAGAAAGATGTGGTTTGGAAACTCAGTGCTGACTACATGAGAATAGATTACATGTGGTAAGAACTGTGGAGAAGCCTTGTGAAATTTCTGGAAGGTCTGTGGCGCTCAAAATGATGGTGAGTGAGATGTTCTCTAGAACATTCTCACTTTGTACACCCTCTGCACATGCTGAATTCAAAATAAATTATTTCCAGCAGACACCCTGAGCTACAGCTGGTTTTCTTCCAGCATATAAACCTGGTCTAATTCAAGGTGCCCCTGCCCATTGCAGTGGATTTGGAACAAGATGATGTTTAAGGTGGTTTCCAAGCCAAGCCATACTGTGATAAAAGTCCTTTTTGTGGTTAACTCACATTGCACGTGGCATCTTAACACCTGGCTGGAGGAACACTGCTTCCCTGAGGCAGCAGCTAGGGAAATGAATGGTTATGTTTGTATAACTTTGAGTTCAAGGATACTTCTGTCAGACTTGAATGCATCAGTTGATTTGTGTTTATTTTTGGGATATGGGGAAAAATGAAGTTTTCCTGTAGGCTTTATTAGAGCACGGAGTGGAATATGTAAGGCAAGATTTAAAACTAAATAGCCTATTGTTTCCTGAGGTGTTTTCAATCATGAAGCCTTGCAGTTGGTTTCCCCTCCCCTCCATCTGCAGAGCTGAACCCTGTGAAACACATCCAGCTCTCTGCTGATATCTGACTCCCTTATCTCTGCACTCTTATGAACTGCAGAATGCCTTCCAGCCCTGGAAAATCACACTTTGCCTGTGACAAAATTCCTCCTCATCTGTTTGTGAAGTCTTGTGCCAGCCCTGTGGCATGGCAAGGCACAGGGGAAAGTTCCTGGTGGCTGCAGATGCTGGGCAGGAGCACAGCCTGGCTCTGCTCTGTGTGGGGTGGGAGTGCACTGGAGCTGGGCTCTGGCAGCTGAACACTGAGCATTCCTAAAGCTGCTCTAAGGAGGATTCAAACACCACTAAGTCAGGCTTGTTCACAGCTGAGCCTGCCTGGGTGTCATCTGGGTAAATGGAAGTGACTCCAGCTCCAGACAAGATTACGCAACTGGGACCTAAGTGGTTCTCAAAAGGAGAATTACAGAACCCCAGAATGGTTTGGGTTGGAAGGCACCTTAAAGCTCATCTCATTCTACCCTCTGCCATGGGCAGGGACACCTTCCATTAGACCAGGTTGCTCCAAGCCCTGTCCAGCTTTAGATTACTGCACATCCAGAGATGGTGTGTCCACAAACTCCCTGGGCAACCTGTGCAGTGCCTCTCCTCCCTTATAGTGAAAGATTTCTTTTCAATATTAAACCTAAATCATTTCCCCTGTCCTATCACTGCATGCCCTAGTGAGAAGTCCCTCTCCAGAAGGCTCCACTTTAATAAGAAAGGAATTAGAGCTGGGGCTGGTTTTGCAGCTTTACTTTTCTGGGATGGCAGCAGCTTTGCTGTTTCAGTGGTTTGGTCCCAGCTTTTCCATCAGCTGAGCAGGGCAGTCAGCAATGGGACAGGTGGGACCTGGTGGCAGGACACAGTCCCATGGGGCAGGGGGAGCTGGGCCCAGCCCTGGTGTGGGAGGAACTGCAGACAGTGGGATTTTCTGGTTGGATGGACAGGCTGCCTCCTGCTTGCTGAGCAGGGCTGGAGGAGCTGACATCTGTGACAGTCTCTGGGATCCTTATTCCCAGGGCAGTCCACCTCCTTGTGCCCTGTGTGCTGCTCGGTATGATAAGAGCTGAGGGATAAAAATGGCCTTGATGCCAGGTCTTGCTTCACAAGGCAGGAGTGAGTTCAAAAAGCAGCAAGAAGTCAGGAAAATCTGCCTTTTCTTCTAGCTCAGTAAAGGGACAGACAGCAGTGAGGGTGTCCCTGCAGACCCTGCTCCTGACCTTGGCACTCATGCATGGAGTGGCCATGTCATCTTCCTTGTCCTGCCTCTTCTCTCGTCCATAGCAAGAGATTGTTTTAGTCTTGAGGCATTGCTGAGTGAAAAAGAGGAGGAAAAAACTTATTTTATATATAGAGAGAGCTAGTGCAGCTTGCTGTCAGCTCCAAATAATCCCCAGTTGGGAGGGTTGCAGGAGGGGTGTGGAGAGGCAGAACAGGCTGTTTTATAGAGACAGGCACATCAAACATCAGTGGCAATGTAGGGGAATAATGCAATGGATTTATAGGCTTCAAATGCCTTCCCCAAACTGCTATGAAGGCTGTCACTAAAATGGAAAATAGATATAAGGTTGTATAATGTACCCACAAAGTAGTGTGTGATTTAACAGCAGTACTTACCATTTGCATTGAAACAGGCTGCAATTGCTAAAATCAGAGGGGAAACTTGAAGTCCTAATGTTTAATGGTGGATATGGCTGTAGAGAGCAAAATTCTGCTCACTGGGGCTGATTAATTCTGTATGGCAATAGACATAAGATGAAGTGGTCTGCATACCAGGATCAATTGCTGTGGGAAGAAACATGTGAACATATTTTTTTTTTTTTTTTGCCCTTGACAGGCAAGCTCTCAATCCTGAGACATTGGAGTGTTCTGCCTTCAGTTTTAAGGTTATGAACACACAAAATCCTGACAAGTCTGTTATTCATCAGGGTGAAATCTTACTCACATGTACCCAATGTATGGGCAAGCTAAATGGATCTATCAGCCCTGATTTGAGCAGAATATTCTGCCTTGTTAATTTATTTATTTAAGAGGATTAAAGAGAGTCTGAACAGCCATCCTGGGTTCCCTGAGGATTTTAGTAGTGGGGGGCAAGAAAGGCCATTACAGTGGAGTGATGAGATCTTTATCACATTTGTTCTTATGTCAAGCTTAGGGCCTCGTGCTCGTGCCATTATAGGTTCCTCCAAAGGAACTGCTAAACCCAGAGTTAATTCATCACATCTCTTGATGGTCTGTTTCCCTGTTTAATTAATTTCCCTGTTTAATTACCACATTCTTAACAATAGATACCCTTTTTTTTTCTATAGGGATTTTTTTAACTTCTGATTTTCAACTCTTGCTGGCATTTCTAATTTAGAAAGCACAGGACAAAGCACTTTCTTCCTCCACCATGCAAAGAAGGAGTAAAATTCTCCAGACTTGTGCACTTGCTTGTTCACCACTGGAGTTTTGAAAAATCCAGGCAGGTTATTTGTAAAATTATGTGTTTTCTCTCTTGCAGTGGTAAATAAACTTGTGCTTCCTAGTTTAGTTAATACCTCTGCTATCATTTCTCTCTTCCTTATGAAAGTTTTATGTCCTTGTAAGAGAAGTTCTGCAGTCACAGATGATGACAGTTAGCAAAGTGTTCACATCTCCTCAGAAAATTGTGTTAAATTGGGCTCTGGGAAGGAGAGAAGAGCTGTGCTTGTGCTCTCAATATTACATCTACATCTCCAGGGTTGTTACCACAGCTCAGTGATTTAAAAGAGTTAATATTCAGAGCTTTAAAGTGGATAAAAACAGAGAGAAAGATGGAATAAGAGGGGGTGCCCCTGGTTAATGGGGACTAGAGTGCACTGGAATTGGTTGCTTAAATAACAACCAGGAGTGAACTTGTTCACCAGCCTACTCCTTTATGCTGATCTTCTCTTATTTTATTCTCCAATCTATCACAGCAATTATGCATCACTGAACACCTGGACATTGAGCTATAAAGCCTTTTCTGATACTTTCCAGTAGACTCAAACGTGTACTGTTGGCCTGTTTTATGTTTTGCAAAGAATTTGGACTCATGTAACCAAATTTTGCACACAGCTGACCAGGGATTTCAGCACCTGAGCACCTCCTGAATCCATCCCTCCTGCCCAGCTGGGAGAGCCCCAGGCTCTGCCCCTCTTGTGCTGGTGGGAAAATTGCTGTTCTTTGTTCTTCTGAGTTCCTTCACCATTTGCCTTTTTGATGTTTTTCAGATTTACTGCTTTTATTGCTGCAGTATGAGAAGCATTTAATTAACTCAGTGAAGGAGGTTCCATGGAGATTTAGCATTTTTTAATGTGTATTTCTTTGCTCAATTTTGCTGTGTTTAGATCCATTGCAGCGCTGACCACTAAAATTTTCCTTGGGACCACCAAGTTCCCCAGGAGCTGATGTGTAACTCTCCATTCCCTTTGGGAACCCTGGACAGACATTCCAGTTTGCAGAGCAAAGACAACTTTCCACTTAGGACAGTGCCTGGCCTGCAGGGAGATCAGGAAGGTGGTTAAAAACCACAGAGTTTCAGTCTTGTGAGAAATTTCCTCATATTTGTATTTTCATTTCTTCTACATCAGGATTATATTTTATAAAAATAATATATTTTTGGGTATTTTTCTGTTGGTTTTCTGTCTGTGCTTTTAAGCTTTTAAAATAATAATGCTGCTTTTTTTTTTTTTAGAATACAGAAGTATTGTATAGCTCAGCTTGTCTTTAAAATAGATTATTTAAAATAATTTAGAACAGCTGCTTTTGAGCGATTGAGTCATCTTATTTTTTAGATTAGAATCTGTTTGTTTTGTGATGAAATGCTTTGACACTTGGAACAAGAAATTAAGATAAATATTCAGCATACAAACCACAAGACAGGTGTTTTTTCTAGCATCCTTCTTGTTCCAGAGAAGTGCCATATTTCTTCTCCAGACATGTTTTTGTGCTTTTATAAATTACTCCAGAGTCGGAAATTTCCATGGTTTTTCAAAAATTTTTCACCCTCTGATTCCCTGCAATTCCTCATGCTTCAGAAAATTGAGTTTAAATCAGTGGAGAAGACTGGAAACTCCTTGGTGCCTTCCTTTTACCTGGCTATAATTGGTGGAGCACACATGGGAAAGAACTGAGAAGTGATACATTGATTTTTGTAGGAGAAATCCTCCCACCCATGGGTGCACACAAACCCAGGAGTGTGGCACTTGTGGGTTATCCCAGTGGGCAATCCCAGTGCCCAGCCCCTGGAGCTGCTGCTGACTGGGAAGAGGGTGGCAGAGCAGGGTTGTGTGCCAGGCCAGCCCCAGGACACACAGCTGGCAGGGCCAGCTGTGGCTGCAGCTGGAGTGGCAGCTGCTGTCACTGTGCCTGCAGCTCCAGAGGGGAATGAGGCTGAGACAGAGCTCTCAGCTGTTGATCCACACTCAGGGCAGCACTCAGAGCTAAAAAACAGCAGGTAGCTTGCCTGGAAGAGAAAAATGATTGGTTATTTGTTTGTTTTTTTTTCTGAGCTGGAAGAGTTTGCCTTCTTTTCCAAGTGGACAGCTCTGTTTCCAGGGCTGCTTCCTCTGCTTCACCTGGGGTTTGGCTGCTTAAGCAGCAGCATCACTCAGCAGTTACAGAAATCCACAGGCTTCTCAGCCACACAAATGTTTGTGTAGGGGAGTGTAGAAGCCCTGGTTTTAAAAATGGCAGCCTGGAGAGCATCAGGTCCTCGTGGTGGTGAGGAGAGTCCTCCCAGAGGAGGGCACACAGCCAGGGGCTCTGCTGGCAGGAGCTGTGTGCCTTTAGCCCAGGGCTCTCCTGGCAGTGTCTGTGTGTCCCCTTTAGTCCAGGGCTCTCCTGGCAGTGTCTGTGTCCCCTTTAGCCCAGGAGCTCTCCTGGCACTGTCTGTGTCCCCTTTAGCCCAGGGGCTCTCCTGGCACTGTCTGTGTGTCCCCTTTAGCCCAGGGTTCTCCTGGCACTGTCTGTGTCCCCTTTAGCCCAGGGCTCTCCTGGCAGTGTCTGTGTGTTCCCTTTAGCCCAGGGGCTCTCCTGGCAGTGTCTGTGTGTCCCCTTTAGCCCAGGGGCTCTCCTGGCACTGTCTGTGTCCCCTTTAGCCCAGGGGCTCTCCTGGCAGTGTCTGTGTGTCCCCTTTAGCCCAGGGGCTCTCCTGGCAGGACTGTGTCCCCTTTAGCCCAGGGGCTCTCCTGGCAGTGTCTGTGTGTCCCCTTTAGCCCAGGGCTCTCCTGGCAGTGTCTGTGTGCCCTTTAGCCCAGGAGCTCTCCTGGCAGTGTCTGTGTCCCCTTTAGCCCAGGGCTCTCCTGGCAGTGTCTGTGTGCCCTTTCCTGCCCACTGCTGGCAGTGTCTGTGTGTCCCCTTTAGCCCAGGGGCTCTCCTGGCAGTGTCTGTGTGTCCCCTTTAGCCCAGGGGCTCTCCTGGCAGTGTCTGTGTGTCCCCTTTAGCCCAGGGCTCTCCTGGCAGTGTCTGTGTGTCCCCTTTAGCCCAGGGACTCTCCTGGCAATGTCTGTGTCCCCTTTCCTGCCCACTCCTGGCAGTGTCTGTGTCCCCTTTAGCCCAGGGCTCTCCTGGCACTGTCTGTGTGTCCCCTTTAGCCCAGGGCTCTCCTGGCAGTGTCTGTGTCCCCTTTAGCCCAGGGGCTCTCCTGGCAGTGTCTGTGTCCCCTTTAGCCCAGGGGCTCTCCTAGCAGTGTCTGTGTCCCCTTTAGCCCAGGAGCTCTCCTGGCAGTGTCTGTGTGTGCCCTTTAGCCCAGGGCTCTCCTGGCAGTGTCTGTGTGTCCCCTTTAGCCCAGGGCTCTCCTGGCAGTGTCTGTGTGTCCCCTTTAGCTCAGGGCTCTTCTGGCACTGTCTGTGTGTCCCCTTTAGCCCAGGGCTCTCCTGGCACTGTCTGTGTGTCCCCTTTAGCCCAGGGGCTCTCCTGGCAGTGTCTGTGTCTCCTTTCCTGCCCACTCCTGGCAGTGTCTGTGTCCCCTTTAGCCCAGGGGCTCTCCTGGCACTTGTGCCCTTTAGCCCAGGGGCTCTCCTGGCACTGTCTGTGTCCTCTTTAGCCCAGGGGCTCTCCTGGCAGTGTCTGTGTGCCCTTTAGCCCAGGGCTCTCCTGGCACTGTCTGTGTCCCCTTTAGCCCAGGGCTCTCCTGGCACTGTCTGTGTGTCCCCTTTAGCCCAGGAGCTCTCCTGGCAGTGTCTGTGTCCCCTTTAGCCCAGGAGCTCTCCTGGCAGTGTCTGTGTGCCCTTTCCTGCCCACTCCTGGCAGTGTCTGTGTCCCCTTTAGCCCAGGAGCTCTCCTGGCAGTGTCTGTGTGCCCTTTAGTCCAGGGCTCTCCTAGCAGTGTCTGTGTCCCCTTTAGCCCAGGAGCTCTCCTGGCAGTGTCTGTGTGTCCCCTTTAGCCCAGGGGCTCTCCTGGCACTGTCTGTGTGTCCCCTTTAGCCCAGGGGCTCTCCTGGCAGTGTCTGTGTGTCCCCTTTAGCCCAGGGCTCTCCTGGCACTGTCTGTGTCCCCTTTAGCCCAGGGCTCTCCTGGCAGTGTCTGTGTGTCCCCTTTAGCCCAGGGCTCTCCTGGCACTGTCTGTGTCCCCTTTAGCCCAGGGCTCTCCTGGCAGTGTCTGTGTGTTCCCTTTAGCCCAGGGGCTCTCCTGGCAGTGTCTGTGTGTCCCCTTTAGCCCAGGGGCTCTCCTGGCAGTGTCTGTGTGTCCCCTTTAGCCCAGGGGCTCTCCTGGCAGGACTGTGTCCCCTTTAGCCCAGGGGCTCTCCTGGCACTGTCTGTGTGTCCCCTTTAGCCCAGGGGCTCTCCTGGCACTGTCTGTGTGTCCCCTTTAGCCCAGGGGCTCTCCTGGCACTGTCTGTGTCCCCTTTAGCCCAGGAGCTCTCCTGGCAGGAGCTGTGTGTCCCCTTTAGCCCAGGGCTCTCCTGGCAGTGTCTGTGTGTCCCCTTTAGCCCAGGGGCTCTCCTGGCAGTGTCTGTGTTCCCTTTAGCCCAGGGGCTCTCCTGGCACTGTCTGTGTGTTCCCTTTAGCCCAGGGCTCTCCTGGCAGTGTCTGTGTGTCCCCTTTAGCCCAGGAGCTCTCCTGGCACTGTCTGTGTGTCCCCTTTAGCCCAGGAGCTCTCCTGGCAGTGTCTGTGTCCCCTTTCCTGCCCACTGCTGGCAGTGTCTGTGTCCCCTTTAGCCCAGGGCTCTCCTGGCAGTGTCTGTGTGTCCCCTTTAGCCCAGGGGCTCTCCTGGCAATGTCTGTGTGTCCCCTTTAGCCCAGGAGCTCTCCTGGCAGTGTCTGTGTGTGCCCTTTAGCCCAGGGGCTCTCCTGGCAGTGTCTGTGTGTCCCCTTTAGCCCAGGGCTCTCCTGGCAGTGTCTGTGTGTCCCCTTTAGCCCAGGGCTCTCCTGGCAGTGTCTGTGTGTCCCCTTTAGCTCAGGGCTCTCCTGGCACTGTCTGTGTGTCCCCTTTAGCCCAGGAGCTCTCCTGGCACTGTCTGTGTCCCCTTTAGCCCAGGGCTCTCCTGGCACTGTCTGTGTCCCCTTTAGCCCAGGGGCTCTCCTGGCAGTGTCTGTGTCCCCTTTAGCCCAGGGGCTCTCCTGGCAGTGTCTGTGTCCCCTTTAGCCCAGGGGCTCTCCTGGCACTGTCTGTGTCCCCTTTCCTGCCCACTCCTGGCAGTGTCTGTGTCCCCTTTAGCCCAGGGCTCTCCTGGCACTGTCTGTGTGTCCCCTTTAGCCCAGGAGCTCTCCTGGCAGTGTCTGTGTGTCCCCTTTAGCCCAGGGGCTCTCCTGGCACTGTCTGTGTCCCCTTTCCTGCCCACTGCTGGCAGTGTCTGTGTCCCCTTTAGCCCAGGGCTCTCCTGGCAGTGTCTGTGTCCCCTTTAGCCCAGGGGCTCTCCTGGCACTGTCTGTGTCTCCTTTAGCCCAGGGGCTCTCCTGGCAGTGTCTGTGTGTGCCCTTTAGCCCAGGGCTCTCCTGGCAGTGTCTGTGTGTCCCCTTTAGCCCAGGGCTCTCCTGGCAGTGTCTGTGTGTCCCCTTTAGCTCAGGGCTCTCCTGGCACTGTCTGTGTGTCCCCTTTAGCCCAGGGCTCTCCTGGCAGGAGCTGTGTGCCCTTTAGCCCAGGGCTCTCCTAGCAGTGTCTGTGTCCCCTTTAGCCCAGGAGCTCTCCTGGCAGTGTCTGTGTCCCCTTTAGCCCAGGAGCTCTCCTGGCAGTGTCTGTGTGTCCCCTTTAGCCCAGGGCTCTCCTGGCACTGTCTGTGTGTCCCCTTTAGCCCAGGGGCTCTCCTGGCAGTGTCTGTGTCTCCTTTCCTGCCCACTCCTGGCAGTGTCTGTGTCCCCTTTAGCCCAGGGCTCTCCTGGCAGTGTCTGTGTGTCCCCTTTAGCCCAGGGCTCTCCTGGCACTGTCTGTGTCCCCTTTAGCCCAGGGCTCTCCTGGCAGTGTCTGTGTGTTCCCTTTAGCCCAGGGGCTCTCCTGGCAGTGTCTGTGTGTCCCCTTTAGCCCAGGGGCTCTCCTGGCAGTGTCTGTGTGTCCCCTTTAGCCCAGGGGCTCTCCTGGCAGGACTGTGTCCCCTTTAGCCCAGGGGCTCTCCTGGCACTGTCTGTGTGTCCCCTTTAGCCCAGGGGCTCTCCTGGCACTGTCTGTGTGTCCCCTTTAGCCCAGGGGCTCTCCTGGCACTGTCTGTGTCCCCTTTAGCCCAGGAGCTCTCCTGGCAGGAGCTGTGTGTCCCCTTTAGCCCAGGGCTCTCCTGGCAGTGTCTGTGTGTCCCCTTTAGCCCAGGGGCTCTCCTGGCAGTGTCTGTGTTCCCTTTAGCCCAGGGGCTCTCCTGGCACTGTCTGTGTGTTCCCTTTAGCCCAGGGCTCTCCTGGCAGTGTCTGTGTGTCCCCTTTAGCCCAGGAGCTCTCCTGGCACTGTCTGTGTGTCCCCTTTAGCCCAGGAGCTCTCCTGGCAGTGTCTGTGTCCCCTTTCCTGCCCACTGCTGGCAGTGTCTGTGTCCCCTTTAGCCCAGGGCTCTCCTGGCAGTGTCTGTGTGTCCCCTTTAGCCCAGGGGCTCTCCTGGCAATGTCTGTGTGTCCCCTTTAGCCCAGGAGCTCTCCTGGCAGTGTCTGTGTGTGCCCTTTAGCCCAGGGGCTCTCCTGGCAGTGTCTGTGTGTCCCCTTTAGCCCAGGGCTCTCCTGGCAGTGTCTGTGTGTCCCCTTTAGCCCAGGGCTCTCCTGGCAGTGTCTGTGTGTCCCCTTTAGCTCAGGGCTCTCCTGGCACTGTCTGTGTGTCCCCTTTAGCCCAGGAGCTCTCCTGGCACTGTCTGTGTCCCCTTTAGCCCAGGGCTCTCCTGGCACTGTCTGTGTCCCCTTTAGCCCAGGGGCTCTCCTGGCAGTGTCTGTGTCCCCTTTAGCCCAGGGGCTCTCCTGGCAGTGTCTGTGTCCCCTTTAGCCCAGGGGCTCTCCTGGCACTGTCTGTGTCCCCTTTCCTGCCCACTCCTGGCAGTGTCTGTGTCCCCTTTAGCCCAGGGCTCTCCTGGCACTGTCTGTGTGTCCCCTTTAGCCCAGGAGCTCTCCTGGCAGTGTCTGTGTGTCCCCTTTAGCCCAGGGGCTCTCCTGGCACTGTCTGTGTCCCCTTTCCTGCCCACTGCTGGCAGTGTCTGTGTCCCCTTTAGCCCAGGGCTCTCCTGGCAGTGTCTGTGTCCCCTTTAGCCCAGGGGCTCTCCTGGCACTGTCTGTGTCTCCTTTAGCCCAGGGGCTCTCCTGGCAGTGTCTGTGTGTGCCCTTTAGCCCAGGGCTCTCCTGGCAGTGTCTGTGTGTCCCCTTTAGCCCAGGGCTCTCCTGGCAGTGTCTGTGTGTCCCCTTTAGCTCAGGGCTCTCCTGGCACTGTCTGTGTGTCCCCTTTAGCCCAGGGCTCTCCTGGCAGGAGCTGTGTGCCCTTTAGCCCAGGGCTCTCCTAGCAGTGTCTGTGTCCCCTTTAGCCCAGGAGCTCTCCTGGCAGTGTCTGTGTGTCCCCTTTAGCCCAGGGCTCTCCTGGCACTGTCTGTGTGTCCCCTTTAGCCCAGGGGCTCTCCTGGCAGTGTCTGTGTCTCCTTTCCTGCCCACTCCTGGCAGTGTCTGTGTCCCCTTTAGCCCAGGGGCTCTCCTGGCACTGTCTGTGTGTCCCCTTTAGCCCAGGGGCTCTCCTGGCACTGTCTGTGTCCTCTTTAGCCCAGGGCTCTCCTGGCAGTGTCTGTGTCCCCTTTAGCCCAGGAGCTCTCCTGGCAGTGTCTGTGTGTCCCCTTTAGCCCAGGGGCTCTCCTGGCACTGTCTGTGTGTCCCCTTTAGCCCAGGGGCTCTCCTGGCAGTGTCTGTGTGTCCCCTTTAGCCCAGGGCTCTCCTGGCAGTGTCTGTGTGTCCCCTTTAGCCCAGGGCTCTCCTGGCAGTGTCTGTGTGTCCCCTTTAGCTCAGGGCTCTCCTGGCACTGTCTGTGTGTCCCCTTTAGCCCAGGAGCTCTCCTGGCACTGTCTGTGTCCCCTTTAGCCCAGGGCTCTCCTGGCACTGTCTGTGTCCCCTTTAGCCCAGAGCTCTCCT
Source organism: Haemorhous mexicanus (assembly GCF_027477595.1). Taxonomy (NCBI): domain Eukaryota; kingdom Metazoa; phylum Chordata; class Aves; order Passeriformes; family Fringillidae; genus Haemorhous; species Haemorhous mexicanus. The sequence continues at coordinate 4,655,853 of NC_082358.1, forward strand.
GGCAGGAGCTGTGTGTGCCCTTTAGCCCAGGGCTCTCCTGGCAGTGTCTGTGTCCCCTTTAGCCCAGGGCTCTCCTGGCAGTGTCTGTGTCCCCTTTAGCCCATGGCTCTCCTGGCACTGTCTGTGTCCCCTTTAGCCCAGGGCTCTCCTGGCACTGTCTGTGTCCCCTTTAGCCCAGGGCTCTCCTGGCAGTGTCTGTGTGCCCTTTAGCCCAGGGGCTCTCCTGGCACTGTCTGTGTCCCCTTTAGCCCAGGGCTCTCCTGGCACTGTCTGTGTGTCCCCTTTAGCCCAGGGGCTCTCCTGGCACTGTCTGTGTCCCCTTTAGCCCAGGAGCTCTCCTGGCAGTGTCTGTGTGTCCCCTTTAGCCCAGGGGCTCTCCTGGCAGGAGCTGTGTGTCCCCTTTAGCCCAGGGCTCTCTTGGCACTGTCTGTGTGTCCCCTTTAGCCCAGGGCTCTCCTGGCAGTGTCTGTGTCCCCTTTAGCCCAGGGGCTCTCCTGGCACTGTCTGTGTGCCCTTTAGCCCAGGGGCTCTCCTGGCACTGTCTGTGTGTCCCCTTTAGCCCAGGGGCTCTCCTGGCACTGTCTGTGTGCCCTTTAGCCCAGGGGCTCTCCTGGCACTGTCTATGTGTTCCCTTTAGCCCAGGGGCTCTCCTGGCACTGTCTGTGTGTTCCCTTTAGCCCAGGGGCTCTCCTGGCAGTGTCTGTGTGTCCCCTTTAGCCCAGGGGCTCTCCTGGCAGTGTCTGTGTGTCCCCTTTAGCCCAGGGCTCTCCTGGCAGTGTCTGTGTCCCCTTTAGCCCAGGGCTCTCCTGGCAGTGTCTGTGTGTCCCCTTTAGCCCAGGGCTCTCCTGGCACTGTCTGTGTCCCCTTTCCTGCCCACTCCTGGCAGTGTCTGTGTGTCCCCTTTAGCCCAGGGGCTCTCCTGGCAGTGTCTGTGTGTGCCCTTTAGCCCAGGGGCTCTCCTGGCACTGTGTGCCCTTTAGCCCAGGGGCTCTCCTGGCACTGTCTGTGTGCCCTTTCCTGCCCACTCCTGGCAGTGTCTGTGTGCCCTTTAGCCCAGGGCTCTCCTGGCACTGTCTGTGTGTCCCCTTTAGCCCAGGGCTCTCCTGGCACTGTCTGTGTCCCCTTTCCTGCCCACTCCAGTCACTCAGAACCCTCCTGGAGGGAAGCAGAGAAGAGCTCAGCCCTGATGAGAGCAAGAATTGGTTGCTGTTTCTGCACCATTTGCACTTATCCACCCCTAAATATTTCTGCTGCTGGACTGGGTGACCCTGGACACGTGCACAGCTTTGCACTGTGTTTTTAGTGAAACACAAACTTTGTTTATGTTTCTATTCTCTGTGCTGCATCCAGGTACTATTAATGTGTTAAAGTCAAATATTCAGTTTTGGGGACAAGGGTGGCTCTGAATGTCCCCACACCACCTGGTTTAACAAGGTCTGTGTCTGCTGGGAGAGATTGTTGTAGAAAAGGTAAACTCACACTTGGCTGTGCCAGAGATCTCTCTGCTGGAGTTTATGTATCCTGAAAGGAGCCCTGGGAAATCCTGAAGTCTGATTTGAGTGAGCAGCTACTCTGAAAATTGACCCACACTACAATATCAAACTGGGGACATTGTCTCAAGTGCTTTCCTCCTTCTCTGCTACTTGTCAGTTGACCCAGGTTGTTTGAAGGTCCCTTGTACTCATTCTCTGCTACAGTCAACAGAAAAAGAACGACTGGGTTTGTTTGTTTGTTTGTTTTAAATCAGTGAGTTGCTTTTTTCTTTAGGATTTTTTTTCTTGCTTGCTTTTTGAAAGCTTTTGTAGCTGTTTTTCCCTTAAGGGGATAGGGGTTTTTGAATTATTATTTTTTTTTAATAAGGAAAAATAACTGTTTCTATAATGATTTTAGAACTGCTGAAGGTAGCAAAATACATTTATTTATATGGATGGAGATCAAGGACAAGTGCATCTTTCACTGTATTTATAGCCTTCAGTATAATGTGCTTGAAAATAAATACCACTGATTTTGCCTAGGCCACTGCCTGACCTGGGCATCCTGTGAATGTGCTGTTCAGTGCCCCAGGTGTAGGAAGTTCTCTTTCTTCTCCCCTAATTCCTATTTTGCTGATCCCCCTTTGCAGTTTTATAGAATTTCTATTTCTCTAGCTCTTGATGTGCCAACAGAGCATACAAGATTGCATTGGCTCCTTCCTACATAACTTTAAATTAAATGCATTTTTCTTTCTGGAGTTTAGCTATGGCATGGACAGGGTCGTGTTTCTTGATTTAAGTATTTGTTTCTCAATTTAATTCCAGTGGTCTTCTTACAAATTCCCTTGCCCTGAAGTGCCTTGATGCAATAAGAGCTCTCAGAATACTGTCCCATGCCATGCTGGTTCTTGACTCCCTGAGGGAAAAGCAGTGGGTGGAGAGATTTTCCTCATATTTTTAATTTTTTGTTTGTTTTAAGAGCCATTATGCTCCGAGGTCTCTCTTTCTCAGGTGTCTGGCATGTAGTAAAAATTTAAACCCAGATTGTAATTCCTGGAAAAATTAGCTGGTTCTCAATGAAATCACCTGCAAGCTGTCTAATTATAATTCCTTCAAGAGTTCTGCTTCTGTACTTGTTGCTGGTGTAATTCATGCCCTTTGTCTGTTACACTGCCTTATCTTGGATGTCAGCTCTGTCTAAATGTTCTTCCCTGTCCAAATAACAGGATTCACAGGCTCTCACCCTTCTCTAGTGTCAGTAACATCACTCTTGGTCTCTTATTTATCCTGTTATTATTAAAGCCTCCCTTTTTAAACACTGGATATTTATTTTTTCCTCAAAATGCAACATTTTCCTCCTGTCATAAAGCAAGTGACTTAAAGATTTTCAAAGGCTCTTTCAGAAAGACTGGGAATTAGATTCTGGTGGAGACCTTAATAAAAAATTGAAGAGCTCATGTATTAACATACATTGATTTATTCATAGTGTTTCATTACAAATAAGTGAGGATCCCATAATATCAAAAAAGGTTAGGAGAGCAGCAGAGCACGGTACATTATATTGACAGCTCTGTTGAAATTGAGCTGCCTTGGGATTGAATTTGGAGCTCAGGCAAGGAATTGGCTGGTAAATAAGTCATGAGTTTCCCTTGAAGTGTCTGTACATCAGGAGGGTTGCCATGGGTGAGCATGCTGAGCTCAGGCAGGTTTCAAGGTGTGCTGGCCCCAGCTCCAGGTGTGCTCAGGACATCCTCCAGGTCTGGAGCCCTCCTGGCTTCAACCAGGTGTAAACCAGACCCTGCACCCTGTGTAAATCTGCACTCTGAGGCTCTGAATGAGGGCAGGGAAAGGACAGCAGAAGCTGGTTTCCACAGAGAGAAGGACTTTTTGTCTAAACATGTGGGGATCTTTATTTCATTTAAACATATTAATTCACTTCAGCATCTTCTCTGTAGCGCAGGAAAACACCTCCAAAGCTTTTGTTGTCACAAAAAGGCTTCCATTGTTTTCAGCTGCCTTTTGAGGAGATGATTTGCCAAAGGAACCGTATCCACATTTGCACTGAGGGTTTTCATGAGCTGTGGGGTCTGCACGGGTGATTGTCATGTGAAAATCTGCTGGCCATGCTGTGTGCTCTGGTTTGATGGCAGAAGTTCTGAGCTCGGATGTTGCCCTGATTTTTTAAGATTTTCTAAGCCTTCTGATGTTTGCATTCTGGTAACGAACTTTCTCACACACTTTCTGTAAATAACTGATTGTTTTGCATTCTTTTACAGAGGAGGAGAAATTTGATGGACTGTTGGTTTGTCCAGTGCCATTGGAGAGGTGGCACTGTCACCCTCCAATCCACTGTCACTTTTGGAAGTCTATAAATGTTGGAGTCAGAGAATAAAAATTCTCTTTTTACCTTGAGAGAGCTGTGTGTCCATGTTGTGTTATTTCGTGTCCTATAGGGACACTTGGGAGCATAAAGCAACTCCTTACATCTTTTGTGGTAAGTCAGCTCATGCTGAGGCTTTAACTGAGAGAGGAAATTAGTTTTTTCATGAGTAAAGCTTTGGAAAAATTGTCACGTTGGTTTGACAGCACCCAAACACAAAACAGCTGGTGGGAGATGTGGAAACAACCCTGAAATAATTCCTTGTGTTTGCAGTTCAGCCTCGAGAGGTGACGGAGCAGGGAGAGGCCAGGTGCAGAAGGCCCCTGACCCCCTCCTGTCCTTGTTCTTCCCTTGCAGATCACATACAAGGCCGTTGGGTCTCTGGATCCCAGTGCTGACCTGTCCAGCCAGAGAGGGAAAGTCTTCAAGCTGCGGAACGAAACCCATCACCTCTTTGTGGGACTGTACCCAGGCACCACCTACTCCTTCACCATCAAAGCCAGCACAGTCAAGGGCTTTGGGCCACCCATCACCACCAGGATTGCAACCAAGATTTCAGGTACTGCCTTGGAGAAGAAGGAAAGAAAAATAAAATGTAGGGCTTTGTGCTTTAGACTCAAAGCTGATGCATAAAATTTATAGATATGCTCAGCTTAATGTCTCTCCAAGTTTCATAGGGAAGAGTTCTGAAACAGCCACTGACCTTTGTTTATTTGGGTCACAATTACAGGGGTTAATTTGTGGGTGTCCTGAGTATCCCTGGATATCTGTGGAGCATTTCAAATGAGAACCATCATTAGTTCCACAAATAACTACCCTTAGAGTAATTATTGTTAGCATTATCTGCCTGGCTGGGGAAACTCCTCCTGTAATGTGGTTTTTATTTTCAGGATGTACCAAAATGGATGTAATGAAGTAATGGAATTAATAGTGCAAAGAGACTAAAAAGAAGGGAGGAAAGCTGTTTTTCCTTGGGTTTTTTAATGGGAAAGAGCAGAGAGAGGGCTTGAGGCACATAGGAATATGAAAGGCACTAAAATAAGGAGTCAATGGCAAAAAGAAGATGTGGAAAAAAAGGGGGAAACAAAGCAGTTATAAAAAAAAAGGACTTTAGTGGTGATACTGGGCAGATATATGTGGATTTTAAGATTTAGTTGATAGTACTAAAATAGGTTTTTAAAATAGGTTTTCTAACAGAGAGAAAAGCTGTCATTTTTTGGACTATTTTAACAGTTTTTTTTCAGTAAAGCCAAAACACACATCTGGAACATTCAGGACACTGGTAATGCTTGAAATTATGGCTGGTTATTGTAGAAAAGATTGCACTACAGTATAGATTTTCCACTGCCCTATTTCAAAAATCAGTTAATAATAGCAAGTTGTGAGCAGTAAGTGACAGGGTAAATTTTAAGGAAGCAAAGCACTTCTCCTCCCTCTGCCTGGGGTTTGAACCCTTCCCATTTAGCACTCAAGCCCTGAACCACTTGAAGTAAAAGCCATTAAAGTGTCCAAACAGCTCCATGGGCTCTTGGGGGTTCTGCAGCCCTGCTGTGAAGGGACAGCCCAGCATGCTCTCCATTCCCTTCAGAACAGAGAAATAAAAAACCACAGCAATGGTTTGGGGCCCTTTTCTCCTCTGTTTCAGTTTCTTTGGATTTTATCATCCCATGAGTGCTCAAATTGTGTTAGCAGCCTGCATGAGTGCCAACTATATGCATACTGAGCTTGGTTTATTGACTTTTTTACCCCCCATCTCCCAAATATCTGGCTCTCAACAGGTGGGTACAAACTCCATGCAAGCATCAGGGTAGTCTCTGACATTAGATTGTCTCATTGCATGGTCAAGTTTCTGATACATTTTCCAAATAATTTGAAAGTTTCTGTTACATTTGCTTTAAGAGGCAGCCTTGAGGTTGTTAGGGAGAATTAGGATTTTTGCTCTGACAGGAATGTCCTTGTGAGGCTGTACTTTATTTCTGTTTTCACATGGAAAGCCACCTGTGCTGTAGCAGTGTGTGTATTTGTTTCTATGGGTGCACTAGGCTGTGCTGTAGCACTGTCCCTCTGGCCAGAGCAGGGGCTCAGCAATCCCTGCTGTGCCACCCAGGCCAGCAGGTCAAGGGAGGGGATTTTCCTGCTTTCCTCCACCCTCAGGAGACCTCACCTGGAGCTCTGCATCCAGCTCTGGGCTGCTCAGCACAGCAAGGACATGGAGCTGTTGGATCAAGTCCAGAGGAGGCCACGGAGATGCTGCAAGGGCTGGAGCCCCTCTGCTCTGAGCCAGGCTGGGAGAGCTGGGGGTGCTCCCCTGGAGGGGAGGAGGCTCTGGGGGGACCTCATTGCAGCTTTCTGCAGTAGTACCCAAAGGGGCTCCAGGAGAGCTGGAGAGAGGCTTTGGACAAGGACCTGGAGTGACAGGACAAGGGAATGGTGTAAACCTGACAGAGGGCAGGTTGGATGTTAGGAAGAAATCCCTCCCTGGGAGGGTGGGCAGGCCCTGGCACAGGGTGCCCAGAGCAGCTGGGGCTGCCCCTGGATCCCTGGCAGTGCCCAAGGCCAGGCTGGAGAGGGCTGGGAGCACCCTGGGACAGTGGGAGGTGTCCCTGCCATGGCAGGGGTGGCACTGGATGATCTTTAAGATCCCTTCCAACCAAACCATTCTGTGATCTCCCGTGACCTCTGGTGTGGAAGACCCCTGGGGATGTGTCTCCTTTCAGGGAGTCATGCTTCCCCTTGATGGAGAGCACCTTATTCCAGAGAAATCCTTCTTAAGCAGTTGACATTCACTCTGAAAGCATCCCCAGCTTATTGACAGGGAAGCCAGCAGCTGAGCTGATAATAGCAGCCCCCATTCTTGACAGTTTTCAGGCATTTAGATAAAAATCCTGATTGTAAACAGGATTACAGTGGAAATCACTATGAGGGGATTAAATATGGGATCCCCCACAATGCAGCTTGCCCTTGTGAGCTACAGATGAACTTGTGTGAATTCTTCTGTTTGCTTTATACTTTAAAGTTATTTCAGCAAAACCTGCATCTTTGGAAGAAGTTTGGTGCTGCTCTGACCTCATGGTCTCTTCAGGTCTTCAGTAGTAAAACTTGTCCCAGATGCCTGCTCCTGGGGAAGGAAGAAGCAATAAGTGAAACACATTTCCTAAGGAAAGCTGTCTTCCTTTCATGGGATGGTCCTAAGAGAAGATGACAAAGCAGAAGGAGAAACTAGAGTTTGGCTGAGTGGGTTTTTATTCAGTGGGTTTCTGTATTGCTGGGGGGAACATGTCAGGGATGGGATACCATGGCTGGGCACTGCCCCAGGGTGGCACTGGGATCTCTGCAGCTGCCTGGTGAGTCAGCAGCACTTAAGTACCAGGGTAAAATATCCTGGGTTTGGGTGAAAAAATAACCTGGCTAATTGGTGCTCCTCTCTTTTCATCTTTTGTGTTACCTAGCACACCCTCCAGCTAATCCACAGCTTAAGTCTATGCATTAAAATCTTCTAAGATGTGAGAGGGCAAATCCACTGACCAGAGCAGGGAAAAAGATTCAGGATTCAGGGGTACTTTTAGCTCTGCCACTGATTCACTCATCCTAATAGTTGGTGTTTCTTTATAGTGTCTATGCAGTTTCCTTTCCTCACCTCAAGGCCATACTTAAGGCCTTACTAAGTCTTAAAAATTCAAGAGGGGATTTTCTGAGCCAGCTTGAGGATTGTCCTATTCCTGTTTAATTGGAATGGAAAAAGGGTACAAATATTTGTTGGGAAGGATGAAAGTTCAACAAAGTCTCACAGATATGTATGCTTAGCAGAACAATTTTTAAATGTAGAGTCTGATGAAGGAATAGAGATGGAAGCAAGTTTTAATAGAGAAGAATTGCTGAGCCAGTTTTACTGGAAAACCAAGGAGGCAAAGGGTGTGTTAGTTAGAAGGGGTTTTTATGAGTTAGAGCAAAGGATAAACCCACCCCAAACAAGAAGATGTTTTTACCAAGCAGGAAGAGAGCACAGGGAAACAAGTCAGCAAATGTTTCAAGTACAAAAAAAGTCTCAGAATTTTCCACTGCAAGAAAACTGAAAAACAACTTCTAGCTTAAACTGTAATGTACTGACTTGTAGTGATTGGACAACAGTAACATGAATATGGTGATTATAGTAGTTATGATAGGCTATAGGTAATAGATAAGGTATAGGTTGGTTCTACTGTATTAAGATGCTCAGCAAAGAAAAGCATATAATGCATTGTGACCAAAACCAAAGGGTCTCCAGGCCTGCCTGCAGCTGGAGCTGACAGCTGTGGGCACAGCTCTGTCACCCACAGCCTTGGACTGCTGCAACTCTTGGATACAAAAAACTGCATTTTGGAGAGCCCCTGGAGTCCCACATCCCTCATTCCAGCTCTAACAAATATTGAAGCAGTTTTGATTGTTCTGGTCATAACACCGGGAAGTATTTTGATTTTTCATTTGACAAATATTAATATAACATTTTATATGTAACATTCAATTGCCATCCCTGCCAAGGGCAGTGGCTGGTGCCTGATGGAGGTGTTCTCTGTTCTGCTGCAGCTCCATCCATGCCCGAGTACGACACGGACTCTCCCCTCAATGAGACTGACACCACCATCACCGTCATGCTGAAGCCTGCTCAGTCCCGGGGAGCTCCTGTCAGGTGGGTGTTCTGTCTTCTCTCTTCACACTTCCCTCCTCTCCTTCCTCCCCAGGCTTCCCTAACTCCTCTCTGATAATGGAGCTGCTGAACACAGGCCTGACTAAAAGGCCAGCTCAGCTGTTGATTCTGCCTTTCACACTCTCCTGTCATGAATGCTTCAGCCTCCTTGCCTCCTGCTGTTAGCCTCCAGGAGGGATTGCTGCAGGCACTGTCGGGGTTATTACCCTCTCAGCATCACTTCAGATGCCTTTGCAGTGCTGGAGCGCAGCAGGATGTGGAGCTGGAGACTGAACATCCCCACATGAGGCTGGAGGAGGCTCCAGGTCTCCATCCTGCCCCTCTTACATGATGAACAAGGCCTGCTGGTAACTGTTCTAGGAGTGCCTGCCTTGTCTTTAATGCTTGTGGAGGTATTTGCTCAGTTTCTGGGCTAAACACACTTCTCACAGTTGTAATCCAGCTGTGCTGTTGGGCTGGCTGTGCAGTGAAGTCCACAGAAAAGGAATTTTGATTTAGTGAGGCTTTGCTAGCACAGACAAGCTGATCCTGCTGCAGAGTAAAGGATTTACAGATCACAGAATTGTTAAGGTTGGAAAAGACCTCCAAGACCATGAAGTCCAACCTTTTACCACTCACCACCTTATCAACCATCCCAGAGCACTGAGTGCCACCTGCACTCAATTTCCTGACCACCTCCAGGGATGGCGACTCCACCACCTCTGTGGGCAGCCCCTTCCAATGCCTGACCACCCTTTCTGTGAAGAAATTCCTCCTGATGTCCAACCTGAACCTCTCCTGGCACAGCTTGAGGCCATTTCTTCTTGTCCTGTCCCTTGTGGGAGCAGAGCCTGCCTCCCCCCTGGCAGCACCCTTCTGTCAGGAGTTGTGGAGAATGAGAAGGTTCTCCTGTCAGGAGTTGTGGAGAATGAGAAGGTTCTCCTGTCAGGAGTTGTGGAGAATGAGAAGGTTCTCCTGTCAGGAGTTGTGGAGAATGAGAAGGTTCTCCTGTCAGGAGTTATGGAGAATGAGAAGGTTCCCCCTGAGCCTCCTCTTCTCCAGGTTAAACAACTCCAGCTGCTCCTCACATGACAGTCTCCAGCCCCTTCCCCAGCTCCATTCCCTTCTCTGGACACACTCCAGCCCCTCAAGGTCTTTCTTGCACTGAGGAGCCCAGAACTGGACACAGGACTCCAGGTGTGACCTCACCAGTGCCAGGTGCAGGGGTGCCATCCCTTCCCTGGTCATTTAGGGGCAGGGAGCTGCCCAGGCACCCATGGCATGGAGTGGGCACCTTGCAGGGAACCTTGCTGCTGGTCTGAGCTGGGTCCTGCTCTCAACGGTGACGTGCTGATGTGGGACACTCCCCTGTGGGTCACTCCCTGACTTGAGTTCTGAGCTCATCACTCTCTCCCATCCCAGTAAAGTTGTGTTTGGTGCAAGGCACCAGCACAGATGAAAAATATCCCTTCTGAGCCCACACTGCCTTACCTGTTGCTGCCACTCATCCTGCCAGGCTCCTCTGCTGACAGCAGCAATTGGAATCACTTATAAAAACCCCCTGCCTTGCAGAGGGGTCCAGCAGGTCCAGCAGGTATTCATTACCTCCCTGTGAGATCTTCAAGCTTTTACCTCTGGTTTTCACAAGAGAAGTTTTTCCCATGGGTGTTATTTTAAAAGCATCACAGTTCCCCCTTTCATAATGGGTTTCTTTCATTTAGGGTTTCTGTATCCCACTGACAGGTTCTTAATGTTTCTGAAGGATGCCCACTAAGCATTCAGGAGCAAATTGCTCCAGATGCAAACTACTGGATTTAATTAAATATCCTGTATCAGCTGGTGGTCCCCCAGCTGTGTTGTGGCTTGGTCCCAGATTGCATTGACAAGCTCAAAATAAATTTTAAAATAACCTGTTCTTTAAGACTAAGCACCATCCCTTCTCTGGTTTTTCTGAGTAATGTATTTCAAAGTTTGCCTTTCCATCTCTGGTACTCCATATGAGCAAATTTAGGAGCCTATTTTCTGAGTCCTTTAGGGATGTTTTTTTTCTGCTGGAAAAGAGCAGTAAAATCACACAGCTTTGTTTTGTTTTATTTCTTTATATGGGGGAACATTCCTGTATCTCGTTTTACCACCTGCTGTCTAAGCAGTGTTGCTATTTTGTCTTTTTATTGAAAAGTCTTGTGATTTTTCTCAAAGTCGATTTACTGCACTTTAACTGCATTCAGTGAATAATGCCTTTTCCAGCAAATGCATCTGTATATAAAATTGGTAGAGATTTTTTATAAATTTTCACTCTGATTTCTTTAATTGCATCGTAGCCTATTACACCTGCTTGCAGAAAGTGCAATATTTACATGCCACATCTAAGTGATAAAATTATTTCCTATAATGAGTCCATTTCATTGACTTACAGATGTGTATATGAAAAGCAGAAGGGCAGGAGGAGTGAGGGGGAGGGAGTCTTGGGGAGAATTTTAGCTTTTTATTAACTCTGACAAGCTCAGAATTCTTCCCCTGTAGAACCATCCAGGCTGTTCTTAGGCTAACTTTAATAAATCCAGTTATTTCAAGCTTCAATTTTCCTAGCCTCTTCCCTTTTCTTTCAGTCTGTTCTGCACGCTTCCCCATTTGTGAAATTCTCTCAAAATACCATTTCCAGAAGTGGGTCCCATTCCCTCAGAGGGAGATCAAAAGAATACCACAAGTAACTTATTGTGAGCTGCTTTTGGCACCCACAATACACCAGGATGAGGTGGGGTTTTCATCCTCAGTGTGTTTTATTCATTCAGCTGAGATCAAGTACTCTTTGCCATTGTCTGGTTAGGTGTTCTACCTTTTGGTTGTGTGGGGTTTGTTTCCCTCATGAATCCCCTCTTGGAGAGAGGCCAGCTGTGCCCAGCTGCTGAAGGCATTGAGGCAAGCCCAGTCTGAGACAAAGGGCTGAGGGAGATGGTGCAGAGGATCCTGCCCAGTGGAAATCCTGGTGGGAAGCCTTCTCCTGGTGGATGTGACCAGGCTTTCCTGGGTCCTTCATCTCCCAGCCTGCCTCAGATGGGGCTGAACTGCTCCTGAGAGGAGTCTGAAGTGGATTTCCCTCACACCTTCCTGGGCAGGAATAGGTCAGCCCCTTATCTCATCAGCCTGACAGTTTCTGCTCTGCAGTTCTCCAGTTTTTCTTAAGGTCCTTCCAAATTGGGAAGATGAAAAACAATTACTATACAGTAATTGTTCTAATATTTCCTCTTCTGTTCAGGGGATGGTGAGTTGGAGAACATGTAGGGATGTGACTGTAAGGCAATGTCTGTACTTGGTCTTGAGTTATTTCATTTTGCTGTAGCACAGAGATGGAGCATGGGCTGCAAGAACATCTTCAGAATAATACAGAAGGATATTTAAAATAAGATTAATTGTATTTTCCTTCATCTGAAATGGAGCTACACCAAATCCAAAGTCACTTTCAGCATTAAGACACTTCTGATGTTCCCCAGTGCTCATGATAAATAACTGAAATGTGGCTGTTTATAAAAGCAATGATCATGAACTCGGTGTTGTTAATGATCTACAGGTAACAAAGAGGACTCTTTCATGCAACATAATAGCATTAATATAAACTTAGATATTCTTTGATCTATTTTGTCCTATTGCCAAAAGAAAGGTGAAGCCTCAGCAAGCAGAAATATTCTCCCTTGTGGCACAGGCATTTCATTTTTGCCTTTATTTCTTCGTGGTATAACCCGCAGAGTTTGACTCCACATTGCCCTTTAAAAATAACTTTTAGGTGTTCCTATATCAATCTAAACCATGTGAATGGTGCTGTGATTGATTTGCTGGAGGCTGACATTCATCTATAATACATTCACAAGAGGAAGGAAGAATGCAAGTGTTCTCAATCTTCACTCCTCAACTCTTTCCTGAAAACCTCCAATGTGATTTTGAGGATATTTCTGCCTTTGAATCTGTTATTGTCAGGAGGGCTGAGTTAGTCCTTCACAGATTATTCACATATGACATCTTTAGACCTCTATTTGAGAATTTATATCCCACTCCCAGCTTGGAAATAACACTCTGAGGGGTTTTATCTGCAGGACATGGCCACGGGCTGGTTTTTGTGTGCTGGATATTTGAAGGTCCATCTGCTTTATTAACAAGCAGTTGGTTCTGTCAATCTACCTCTACTACTGTTATGGAGAAAATCAAATTTCCAGAGCATGTGTTAGTTCTGAGGGTTTCAGAGCTCAGATAAATGCTCCCCTTAGGTGTGATTGCCTTGTCAATACCCTGCTCTGTGTGGTGGAGCTGTAGGACACTGCAGAAGGACATTCAAGAAGAGCCTGCAATCATTTTGGGGTGGGGTTCAGAAAATAGAAAACTTTTTTGTTGGAGCAATATGGATTTGGTGGCTCTTCCTGCAGTTCTCAGAGGTGTGTCAGTAAATAATCTGTGATACTCTTTAGCATGCTGCCAGCACACAGGTACAGATAGGTCGGTTTATTAATTTGCATCTTAAAGGAAATACATAAATCTGAATTAGAGAAGAGAGTTTAAATATTTAAAATATATTAAGAAGGACTGAGCAAAGGTGAAATAAATATTTTCATATCAACAACCAGCCAGGAGGAAAAATGAATTTATATAGACCAAGCCCCATGTTACACTTTAGCATTATTATTTGATTATTGATCTTCCAAGCATGAAATAAAGGGAAATTTTGTTATATGTGATGCTGAAAAATTTAAGGGAAAACAGCTGTAGTGTTATTTACAGAACACCTAGGAACAGTGGGGTTTTTTTCTGGTTTTATACTCAAACTATTCTCTGAGGAAAAATTCCTTTTGGATGTATCTGTGTCCTCAGTATTCCTACATGCAATCATGAGTAAAACTTTCCTGGAAGGAAGGGCCATGCTATTGCTTCCATCTTATGTTAGAGAACTGAAAGTAGCTAAAGCTTTCCTTTTATCAGCAACAAAGTAGAAATGGAGAAAATTTGGAGCCATAGGCTCGAAATTTCATCTCCAGGTAATTTCCTTTCTGTGATTTTGGGCATTACCTGTTCATCCTGAGCCTGCCTTTCCTGCATCCCTCTCCCTGCATCCTTAGTGTGATTCTGCCTTTACTGCACACTAGTTCTTCCCAGCCTTACAAAGGAGTGGTTTGCAAGCCCAGTGACCTTGATTCTGTGGTGGAGAAACTCTAAATTCACAATATCTGCTGGTGCTTTTGTTTTGCTTTGCCACTGGTGACTTTGGTTTGTAGATCTCCACTGTACAGAGGGAGCAGTGCTGCTCAGATCTCTGCTTTGCAGCTTCTTGCTGCCATCACATGAGCCTGCTTCAGGCAGTTTTGCTGATAATTGATTCCTTAATGCCACAAAAGAGTGGCAGTTTCTGGTTCTCAAAACTCCCATGTACAGTACCTTGTATATGAAAATAAAGAATAGAGTGAAGGAGCAATAAAAAGGGTGCTAAGGGTGCTAATAGAGCAAAGCAATAAAAAGGGTGCTCAGGGTGAAATTATCATGCCCTTGGTAATTCAGAAAGTTAGATTCCCTTGAAAGGCACATTCTTAGTACCTGGAAAAGAGAATTCCTGGTCTGCTTTTTCTGAGCTCCTGTTTAGATGTCTGCATCACATGAGTTGATTCAATGCAGGGCAAGCAGTCGTCACTTTTAATTTTGTGGCATTTAATGTCATCTTTTAATTTTGTAGTATTTAATGAGAAATGAGATTATCAGTCTAGGCTTCTGATATTATAAACCAAATTATCTTTGTTAATTAACATCTCCTATAATCTACCTCAGGGATATTGTTCTGAAATCATTCAAGCTGAGTTTCTCCTGCCTGACACTGTGCCTTCAATTTAGCTAAGAGTTTGGATGTACATAAAGAAGTACCTCTTCTTAGAGATAAACCAGATCTACATTTTCTTCAACTGTGTGAATGTGAGAGAAGAAAATTGAGAATTTGGGTGAAGTGCATTAAGTCCTTGAAATTATTATGAGTATTAGAGGTGCTTTGCCTATTGTATCAGTAGAAAAGCAGAATGGAGATACAGGTGTGTAAGGTACAACCATGAGTATCAGGAAGGAATATTTAGTTTTTTGTATGACATGGCAGAATGAGTTGAATAGGGGCTTAAAGGTTGTGTTTATTTCCCTGAAGAGTGAGGTGTTAGTCCCGAAAAGTGAGGCAAAAGGGTATTTTGGGTCAATTTTCTCATCTGGTACAGGAAATGCATTTTCCTACTGGGTCAGCACATTGTGCAATTGGAATTCAGCCCCCTAAAGGGGACAAATCTGCCTTTTACCATTTTCCAGCCATCCAGACCATGGCCATTTTCACAGCCTGGGTGACCTGCTGTGTCTTTGACAATTCCACAGGGGGCTTTGGCAGTGGGCAGAAATGGGAGAGGAAAGCCATAAAATTGGTGTCTATTTGAATGATAATATTTTAACAATCAAATTACACATGGAGCAAATTCTTTGGTGCCAAACAGCATTTGACTAGTGCTACAGGGGGACTTTTGCTAACAGTTTTTAGTGTTGTGAAGATCTGAGGATACTGACTGGGGGAAAGGAAGTTTTTTGCACAAGTTCTTTATGCTGAGTACGTAAACTGCCAGATTTAATTCCAGCAACCAACAGGTTAATGAATTCTGAGCTGTAGGCTGATAATCACAAAGTGATGGCCACCTCCTCACATCAACCTGTCACCCCATTAAATGAGGGAACAGGAGAAAACACCCAGTGTTGGGTATTTGGTTCCAGTTTGAGGGCTCCTTTTCCCAAGACATTTCTTTGCTCTGCAGCTCTCAGAGCCACTGTGCCCCTTCCTTGTTGTCACAGAATGAAAGGGTAATAGCAAACAACACAAAATACTTCAAAAATCAGAAACTCTGACTTCCAGGAGGTGTCACAGTGCCAAGCCTGTGAGAGCTTTTGGCTCAGACCCTTTGGTGGAATGAGCTGAGCTGGCCCACAGCTGCTCAGGGGTGGGAAGCCCACAGGAAGGACCTTGGCTCTTTTGGAGGATCATCAAGGATGATTTACTTAATTGAAGCAGCTCCTTAAGGCACATTAAACTGAAATGGGATGAATCTGAGCACAAGTCCCTGGCAGTTGTCCACCCCTCAGGAGCAGTGCCTGTCCCAGCAGTGAGGGTGCTGAGTTCAGAGGACAAGTGGCCCTTCCTTCTCTGCTGCACATGGCAGGAGGTGTTCACACAGGCAGGTGCCCCTTGGTGTGTCTGTAACAAGAGAAAAACACAATAAAAGGGGAGATGAGCAAGCTCTGCTTTGCTCTTGCAGACTAAGGCATTGCAGGATTTAATTATACTACAGGTATATCAATTCAGGAAACACGGTAATGCTCCCGTGATTAAAATTATAGAGGGCCTAATTGAAAAAGCATAAACTGAATTGAAGAATTCCTAATTATAGTTTGCTTTGAGGTGTTAATTTCCTCCATAATGAATGCATAATTTCTTGGAACTAGAAAATGGGGTTGCTGCACCAGTGCGTGGGATGCAGCTGGAATGAAGGGATTATCATAAATGCAGCCAGACAATTCTCAGGAATAAACCTCTGCAGCCATGATGCTCTTCTGCCTCCCCATAATCTCAGCTTTCCTTGCACTGAGGTTTTCCAAAGCAAAAGGCAGAGGCAGGAAGGGTGAAGGATTTGCTTGCAGTGCAAAAGGAAGGGGAAATAAGGCTGGTGTCACCCAAAGCAGTCGTGGTGCAAAAGGGGAAGGTGAGGACAGAGGCAGAATGTGCAGTGTCCCTAGTGGGAAAGTCAAACAGTAAAAGAGGAAATGCCAATTTCCCTTATGGCCCACCTTGACAGGTCCCTAGGGAGCTGCAGGAGCTGATGTTGATGCAGGCTGAGGGCTTTTTTCTGCCAAAGGACACAGCCTATGTGTAATGTTTGCTCTTTTGTAAAAACTACTCTCAGTTTTGAAGGGAGTTGGTGGACTAGAGGATTGTCTGACACAGTCTCCTGATGTTTAAATCCATCCCATTCCCACGGTGGAGGGGGTGGGAGGTGTTTATGGATGAATTTCTGCAGAGAAGTTGGGACTTTCCTATTCTCTCTATCCTCAATTTCCCTTCATTCAGGGGCAGGAGATCTTGTAGTGAAGGCACTGTTTTAAATTTCTGCCTGGTATCAGAAGTATGACAGTTTTGCACTTTCTGAAAATCAAAACATGTCCAGAGAAAGGTGGAAAGGAGCTGGTGGATACTCCTGCAGCCTCAGGTGCTGAAAATCTGTGCTAGCCTTCCCCAGGAGAGCTCATCATCATTGCACATGGACCACAGGAGTGGCAGTAGTTGAGTAATGAAGTTTATCAGAAGGCTGTAAACAGAGCAGGTTCCCTCTTTTTTCCTAATGTTTTTCTCAGCCTCCTAATTTAAAAAATATCCAAACAGACATGACCTCAATAAAATTATGTTTCTAGTGTTTTCTAGTGTTCTCTCTTAAAAAAAGACATCAGATTCTTCTGTGTGGGTTTTTCCTGCATAGTCTGGAAGCTGTGGCTGTGGAAAAGGCAGAGGAAGCCTGAATTCCCAGCTAGATTATTTCTGCATCCAGCTGAACCTAATTTGATGGAAGCCATTGGAAAAACCCAAATTAATTCTGACAGAATCTATGCAAATACCCCCATCCTCTTGTTCAAGCTGCTGCTTTTATGGAGGGCGTGGCAGAAGGTGCTGGACAGACCCAGGAAGGGTTTGCCATGGTCTCTCCTTGCCCTGCAGGTTGTTCAAGAAACCCTTGGGCTCTTCTTGTCCTTGAAACATCCTGCTGGTGTTAAACCAGCACTTGCTGAGCATGACAGGACCTCAGTCAGTGATGCCTGTCTAATACAAAGCAGCATTAACAAAACAGAGATGGGGTTTGGCTTTTTTTTTTTTTTTTTTTTTGGTAGATTAAACAGATGGCAGGTGGCTCAGGAGGGAAGAGACACCTCCCAAGCTACTCACATCAGCTCCTGTTGCAGTGAAAGCTGTATCTGTCTGCACTCATTATCTTTAACCTGCCAGCAGAAAACAGGATTGAACTGGAGAGAGGGACTGGGCCAGTCCCACCAGGGAGCAGCAGCTATTGTGTGCCAGCCAGGTCAGGCTTATGGCCATGGCTGAGATAATGGAACACAGAGCTTTGAAATGCCCCCTGGTTCTTCTTTAATTTTTTTTTCTATTTTTTTTTTCTCTTTAAATAGAGAATGTAAAGCATTTAAGAGAGTACAAGTAAATATGACACATGTAAAAGTAAACAGATGCAGGAGCAGTGTTCTGGTGGGCTGGGGATGGTCTTTCTGCAAGTCTGAGTTGCATCTTTTATTAAGGCAAAGAGTGGGCCAGTCCCACCAGGGAGCAGCAGCTATTATGGCTAATCTAGGTTGCAAGCCAGGTCAGGCTTATGGAGATGGCTGAGATAATGGAACACACAGCTTTGAAAAACCCTCTGGTTCTTTTTTATTTTTTTCCTATTTTTAATTTTTTTTTTAATTTCCAGAAGACTAAATAGAGAATTTATAGCATTTAAGAGAATACAAGTAATGTTCAAGTAAACAGATGCAGGAGCAGTGTTCTGGTGGGCTGGGGATGGTCTTTCTGCAAGCCTGAGTTGCATCTTTTATTAGGGCAAATGATCCAGCTGGGGAAAAGTACACAAATCCTTCTTTATGTCAGTGAATGCAGCTGTGTTCTGAGCAGCTCCTTAGGTTTGGTGCATGTCACCACGTTGCTCTTTGCTGTGGACAGGGGCTGGGGTGATGACCAGACTTGCTTAGAGCTATATGGGAATATTTGGATTTTTGGATAGCTTTCCACAGGCCCTTCAGTCAGAGAAGAGTCAGGGTGGGTGGAACTTTATGAGGTTGGAAATATTGATTTTAATAGACATATTTATGTGTAGGTACACACATAGGAGCACACAGGGGTGTTTGGATGTGCACATCTAGAATCATAGAAGCACAGAATGATTTGGGTTGAAGGGACATTAAAGTTCACCTGCTTCCCACTTCCCCTATCCCAGGCTGCTCAGAGCTGCATTATTTAATCAATAATTATTATCACAATGTTGTTTGTGATGTTCATGGTTCTGTTGCATCTTTTGTGTGGTGCAATTTTAAGACAGAGCCAGTCTCCAAACTCCTCTTTCCCAGCACTGTCTGCTCCTCCCTTCTCACTGCAGCTCACATCTCTAGGGATGCTCAGAAGTCACATTTTTCTCCTTTTTTCCCCCAATTTGAAAGATTTGGTAGGAATAGCATGTGTTCAGCCTGGGTACTCCAGACTCCATCAGACAGGACATATTGGCTGGTGGGTGGATGGAGGAATATTGGACAGGAGAGTGTGGATTTGTTTACATACAACTGATACTGTGCTATCAGACAGAGTCTCGTGCCCCATGCCACTGTTTATACATCTGCAACAGTGGGATAATAACTGTACCTCAGGGGTCTGTCAGGATAAAACATATCCAACCCACAAAGGCCATGGAATATTTGACATTACACTGCCACTTTTTTTACTAAAAACCCCACCTAACCACCACCAAAAATCCCCAAAACCCCAAGCAACCCAAAATAAACACCCCCCCCCCCCACACACACACCTTCCAACAGAGTTCTCATTTTTTCAGCCAGCTGTGGGAGTTGTATGTGAGACTGCAAAGGAATTTTCAGACAGAGCATCCTGGCCAAGACAACAGCATTTGTTAGAGTGACACTGGCAGGATGCTTTTCTGCAAATACAAACATTTTGTTAGGGTTTGCTGTTTCCTCAGGCTTGACACAGTGCACAGCTCCTGAAACAGAGCTCCTGCTGCTGCTGGGGACAGCACAGACCCATCCTTGTCCCCTGCCCAGGAACCAAGCAGGCATTAAACATCCTCACTTCTTCTAGAGCCCATTCCCATCACTAGAGAAACTTAACAAAGCCTGAAATTTTAGCAGTAAAGGAATGCCTGTGTGGAAAGGATGACTCCAAATGGTTTTATCCAAGTGTGAAATCGTTACCTTTTGTTTCATGAATTTCAGGGTCTGACGTGCCCCAGTAGTAAATCTGGAGCACTGAGCTGAACATGAGAGTGGAAGAAAATGTGAAGAGACTCTCTTCCCAGCCTTCTTGATTATTAAATGGATTTCATCATTATTGGCTCTATCTCAGCAGGTTTTTTTCATTGCAGTGGCAGTAATTACCATCTCTTCTTCCTATGCCATTTTTTACGAATTTGGCTGAATTTGAATCTTTTTTTTTGGGTATTCTTCAACTTTAGTGAACGTAGTAGAAGAGTTGTTTAATTTAAATGACTGTTAAAAGAACATGCAAAAATAACTCCAAAATGAAGGCTCTGGTGTGAATAACTTCGCAATATGAGAGACTATTTCCTCAAGCAGCATCACTATTATCAGCTTTATTTTTCTGAATGCCTTGCAGATGTGAGCAAGCTGATTGTGGCAATGCAGCCTAATATTCATGGGCTACTTTCTCAGTCTTTGAAACAGCCAAGCACATTCCAGAAGATGACACTGTAGAACAATCTCTTTTTCCCCCCTATTTTCTGCATGAAACTGTTTTTTGAAAGCAAACCTTCCCTTCAGCATATTGTATTCTGCATGGAGCTGTTCCAGAGTGCAATGGAAACAGCAGCAACCTTTAATTGATTGTAATGTGTTTTGAATCTGTTCTTAAATAGACAGAAAATTGCAGAGCAGAGCACTGGGTCCTGTCAGTGTGTCCTGGGTGGCTGTGAAACACAGTTCATTATGGTTTGTAGATTACTTTCAGAGCTTCTGATTAAAAATGCTGCTGAGGGTAGGGAGGGTGACATTTTTGAATATGTGAAGGCAGTAACTCAGTTCTCAGGAATATATTGGCACCTGTTGGTGCCCAGAAATCTTTGTGAGCTTGGAAGCTCACTGGGGGGTTGACTCTTGGGTGCCTGAACATTTGATTGCAGGAGGTGCCTGGTCAGGAAATTCACCCTTGGAGCCCCAGGAAAGCAGTGCTGCAGTGGGTGCTCAGAGCAGAGCATGCCAGTGTCAGCCTTTCTGGCAGTTATCCCCTGGGATTTGTAAACTTTAGGGAATGTATGGTATTTAAAGCTTTTTTAGACTTGGGTTGGGTGGAATTCTTTACAAAATCTCCCATGTGCAGATTCATGGTGGGGCTGGAGGCACATTGTGAGAAGGATTTATTTGCAGTTAAATGTCACCATTTTTTAGGGTAAATAATACAGAGTACTGATATATGGAGTACCTTTCTTCAAAATTCCCATTATTTTATTTCTTACTGTCTCTGTGGCAGAATTCAGGCTTTGATCTCAATATCTTTAAGAGGGAGAAATAAAGATGTTGATGCTACTCTTGTGTCTCAGTGTGCATCACTGAAGGCAGCTTGGCCATAAAACAAGCATCTGCACTTCCAGTGGCTAATCTGAATTCTAAATGTGGGTGTCAGGCAGCACATCAAACCCTCTCCCATCCCAGTATCCTGGGAGATGGCTGCATACTGTCAGAATAAATGTGATGAACCTTCATGGATATGTACAGATATACTTACTTTGGCTCAACCAAATTTAAGAGGATCACAAGTTAAATGCAACAATCAAGTGATAAAAAAGCTGGTGCTCAGTGTCTGTAGCTGGAGTCTTGTGTGGCACACGAGGGGAAAGAAGCTGAAGTGGTTGTTGGTCCCTCTGTTTATGGTACCTTTGTCCCTGTTCATGAGGTGCTGATGCCTTTTCTTTACCTCTGTGCAGGTCAGACAGTATTTGGGGGTTATTTTCATGGGTTTTGATGGCCTTTTTGGAATAGTTAGATCTGTTCCTTCCATAGAATATGTGCAGGAGTGGAGATTCAACATCCAGCTCCCTGTCAGCTGCTACATCCCACACGGGGAGCCACAGATCCTTCCTTCATTTGGTCCCTTTTGTCCTTCTTTCTTTGAATTAAAATAAGCAGTAAGAAGGAAAGCACTGCTCTCTTATTTCCTATCAAGGAGCTACTCTGGATGTAGTGTGTTCATCTGAGCTAGGAGTGGGAATTTCCTCCTCTCTGTAGGATGAACAACAAAACCAGCTCACAGTAGTCTGCTAAAAAAAAAGCATTACAAGATCAAGCTGTACTAATTGCCACTTATTTTTGCTCCCTGGGAGAAAATAATATTGGAAATAATATATGGCTGATAATAAATTTATGTGTTAAATGAAAATATATTAAATCTTTATATGATGTGAAGGAAAGTTTAATAACAAGATTGGTCCAGAGGGAGTACTCAGCTGCTGAAACATTGTTTCTTTTAAGCTTTAATAATTCAGGTGAGTGGATCACTGCAAGGTTACAAAGAAATTCTGTTCCTTTTCCTACCCTCTCATTATCAAGAGTGTAGTGAAGGTTTCACCTTGTTGATCTGTCAGGGTACCAAAGTGCATGGGCCAGATGTTGGATGCTTTATGGAGAGCTCTGACTCAGCTTTTCCTCCCCATATTCCTCTGCATCCTACATTCAAACTTTGAGACTGGTCTTATACTTAATTTGTGGACAAGGGTTGTCTCAGTCCACCCTAAAAAAAAAAAAAAAATATCAGGGAAAGGAGAAGCCTGAGGCAAACAGAGAGATCTCCATCACAGCAATGGGCTGTGACTGGGAATGTTGATTTTTTTCACACTGAATAGGGAGCTCATCATTTAAAAAATTACCTTGTAGATGGTGATAAGGGCACCTTTCATTCCTCTGCAGACAACACTTGTGCTGTGGCCCACTTTGCTGGGTGCTTTTATCAGTGATTTACAGCCAAGCTGTCAAAAACTTTTAAAAGCTTCTATTAAATTGATGTGGATTTGTCTATCTAAGGCCTTTGAAATTTATAAAGGTGCCCAGTTTTGGCCTCCTCTTCTAATCAGAGTGTGCAGCTGCACACAGGGCAGTCAGCTCCCCAGCCTTCTAGGAGGTCAGGCATTTGTTTTGTGGCCCAGATTTGAGAATCCCTCGAGAGCTGTCTGCAGAGCAGTGCCTGTGGGTGTTTGGAAAGCAGTCCCTGGTGTTTTTTACAGGGACAGCAGCATTATTTGGCTGCACCAAAGTGGGCTGGGATGTCACTGGGAGCACAAAACCCCTGCAGCACATCCATGAGTGTTTGATTGCAGTGTTTCCAAATGTGTCGTGACACTAAAAACTGGAATGCAGGAGTTAGGGTGGCTGTATCATCTTTCATTCCACTGGCACTGAAGTTATCTTGTGTAGGAGTTTGAATGCTCTGTTTTTGTTGTCTCTTTTAATTTCATTCCTCTGTATGACACTGACTCTCATATCCAGCTGGGCATTTGCAGCCAGGGCATTGATTCCTGCCAGGAAATCCATGGTAGCTGATCCTGCCTGGGAGCAGCAGCTTTGAAGCCTGAGATGGGGAGAGCCCCAGGAGATCCATGGTACTGCCCACCTGGTAGAATAAGAGCTATTAGAATAGTTTGGGTATCTCCTCCTTATTTTCATTCCTGCTTTTTTTATCCTTCCCCCCAGTGCCACTTTTTGGAAAACCACTCCTCCTTTCTCTGGTGTGCAATCACACTGGTGATGGCAGTGATAGCAAATGGCAAAGGAGAGCCCCTGCTCAGCCCTGACCCAGAGATGTGAGTGCAGCTGATCCTACTCACCAAGTTTATCCTGAGTTAGTGCCCAGCCATGATCTTGGGGATTGTGGTGCATCCCACCAAGTTTCCATCTTCTGAGCAAAGCTGGATTAGTTTCACTCTGCTGAGAAATGTAGTAATGCAGATGGTTTGCTAAACTTTAGGGTGGGTAATAGGACATTTGCTAGTCAGAATTCCCACAGCAATTCCATGTGGGTGTAGGATTGGTGGGGTTTTGCTCCAAGTGACAAGAGCACCTCAGTGCAGCTGTGGAAGCACTTGCTGTGCAGCACTGCATGGGTTAATGCAGAGAAGTTGATCGCTGAAAATGCCCTTAAGGCAGGCAGGGAAATTCTCCTCCTAGGTGTAAACAAAATAGGAGAAGAGAATAACTCAAAACAAAATAACACCAAAAAAAAAGCCACACAAAAACCACAATGATAGAAACAAAAAGAGTCTGTGCCAGTCTGTGTCTCTGCTGGGGTGAGCTGGGAATCCTGCCCTTCTGGAGGCCCTAGACAGATCGAAACACTGGGATCAAGACAGAAAGTGAGACCCAGAGTAACCAGCTAAAAGGGAGCCAGAGCTCAGAGTGACAATCTTCAGCCCAAAACAAGCTTTGAACTCAGCCATGCTCTTGGCTGCTCGACCACTTCCTCTGAGAGTGGCCAGGCTCAGGGAAGAGCAAGGCTGGAGGGTGCTGGACCCCAAGGCAAGCAGTCAAGGCAAAGATGAGGATGCTGTCAGTCAGTGTGAGCTGGGGCATCAGGGAGAAAAAGGCAGTCAGTCCCCCACCCTGAGTGTCACCAGAGGAGGGTTTTTATCCAGGGGGAGCAGTGACAGCAGTGCTAGCTCAGATACCTGTTCCATGGACAAGGAGTTTGAGCAGGAGATGAACAGGATTTTCACTTGAGCACAAAGGGGACAATTGCTACACCCCAGCTGAATATTCGTGAGCACACCATTGTGCTTCCAGAGGAACCTTGATTCATTTCAAAAGCATAAACATTAAAAGTAAAATTTCAGGCTGCTACAAGAGTGAGTTATCCCTGTGAAGGGAAGAAGTCTGTTAACAGCTAAGTGGGAGAGAGAAAATGTGAAAGAATAGAGGCAAAAGAGTATCTGTGAGTGGGTTCAGTTTAAAAAGTGTCTGTGACTGGGTTCTGTATGTATCAGAACTCTTGCTCATGATGAAAAGTGTCTGTAGTGGTCTAATGATAGAGGAAAGAGTTGAGTTACCTGGCAGTTCATGTCCCTGAGAGCTTCCCCTTCTCCAAAGGCAGAGAGTGCACGAGTTCATGGCTTGCAAGTGGGATAACAGAGAGTGAGTGTCACCCTCAGGTCTGGGGAGAGAGGATGAGGCAGTTCTTGGCCTCTGTGCAGGCTGAAATCAGATTAATATGTCTATACATATATATTTGTCTATATACCTAAAGGAAACATTTTCTCTGTTCAGAAAATGCAAGTGTTTAGGATTGGATGAAAGAGAAACCAAATGTTTTTAGGTTAGAAGGCATCTGGCAAATGTCCATAAAAGTATCAGCTACAATTTTGCACATGGCTGACAAACAAAATGACAAACTTTCTCAGTAGTGTAGGTTTTTATGGCCAGAGAGAAGGGTCAGAATAATAATGTACACTCTGAGTAAACAGTGGCCAAACCAGCCCAGTATGATTTGCTATTGCTGAGCCAAGGAGAGGGTTTGTATTGAACAGGCTTGCAGCTCCCACTGCATCCTTAATGATATTACTTAAAGTGTTGCTTGGAAACCTGTTTTTGTCTTTTTGAAATTGTAAAATAAATATCAGAGACGGTCTAAAATAATTTATTAAAGGCTCTGATGAACTGTAGGAGGAGAACAGCTTTCCAAAATGTTGATGGGGCATCATTAAAGGCTGCAGTCCATGCAGCTGGTGCTCCTGCTACAGAATTCACAGAATCACTGGGTTGGAAGAGACCTCCAAGATCATTGAGTCCAACCCAGCCCCAACCCCTCAACTCAACCCTGGCACCCAGTGCCACATCCAGGCTTTGTTAAACACACCCAGGGATGGGGACTCCACCACCTCCCTGGGCAGCCATTCCACAACTTTATCACTCTTTCTGTAAAGAACTTTTTCCCAATCTCCAGCCTGTATTTCCCTTGGTGCAGCCTGAGGCTGTGAGCTCTGGTTGTGTCAGTGCTGCTGGAGACAGAGCCCAGCCCCAGCTGAGCACAGGCACCTTTCAGGAGCTGTGAGAGTGATGAGGGCAGCCCTGAGTCTCCTTTTCTCCAGGCTGAGCACCCCCAGCTACATTAGCAAACACCAGGCTAAGAACAGCTGTACTGTTGAGTAACCCACAAATTGCTCGTGCTTGTTCAGGTTAGCTGGGATTGTGTCTGGCACTGGGAGCCAGATGGCTTCCAAGTTCTTCCCTGCCTGC
Organism: Haemorhous mexicanus; assembly: GCF_027477595.1. NCBI lineage: Eukaryota > Metazoa > Chordata > Aves > Passeriformes > Fringillidae > Haemorhous > Haemorhous mexicanus. Next base: position 4,681,432 of record NC_082358.1, read on the forward strand.
CCTGCTGTCAGCAGAGCACAAGGCAGATCCCCAGGACCGGGGAATTCAAAAGCAGGAATGTCACAGTCATATTTTTTGAAAAAATCCCTTCACCCAGGATTTTCCTCCTGGGAAGCTGAGAAGCCTCAGAGAAAAGGAAAACAATTCTGATCTCATTTGCTTCTCCTGTGCTGTGCTCACATGTGCAATGTGTTTGGAGATTGTTCCCCCACAGGTGATTGTTCCATTGCATTCTGCTGGGAGTTGTTTTCACTCTTTGGCCAATCAGGGCCAAGCTGTGTCAGGGCTCTGGAGAGAGTCACCAGTTTTCATTGTTATCTTTTTAGCATTCAGTCAGTATCCTTTCTGTATTCTTTAGTACAGTATAGTGTTCTTTAATAAAATATAGTACCATAAAGTAATAAATGAGCCTTCTGAGAACATGGGGCACCCCACAAATACAATACAGGAGCAGGGCCTTCTTCCCTCCTGCTTGCTGGAGGAGCCAGAACTCCTTCTCACGGAGCATTGATGAGCTATTGCCATGCTGGAATTCCCCAGCCCAGTCTTTGTGCAGCAATGAGCCTGTGAACGCTGGGACAATGACACACTGTGGGCTGGGCCCAATCTCTTCATGGATCTCCCCTGTCTGCCTGAACAAAGCCCAGCCTGACACAGACAGGTGAGGGCAGCACATCTGAATAGCCTGACACCAAGCAAAATGACTGCAGCCCTATCTCTCTTTGTCAACTGTGTGAGTGGTGTTAAACAGACAGTGAAACCTGCCTGGGCTACAGCAGTGTGGGACTCTGGGGCTTTGTTAGCTGCCTGAGGAGCAAAGGAAAATAAAGCAGAGTGCATTTGAATGTCTTACAGGCTCTGAGCCTGGAATAGTAAGCTAGAAATAACAAGATTGCTATTATATATCATAATGGCCAAAAGCTTAGCAGGAATCAAAAAGGATTACTATTTCATAGAGTCAGAGAGAATATGAGGAGTTGTTGCTGTTTCTTGAAACAAAAGTGGATTGAGGGAGCTGTAAAGCCACCTGCTCAGTACATAAAGAGTCCTCGAGGGGTGGAAGGTAGAGGGAGACTTGCCATTGGGAATTAGAGGATTCTGCGTTGCAGGATATCCCAAAAAGAGGTCATAGAATACCAAAATGGTTTAGGTTGGAAGGAAACTTAAAGCTCATCTGGTTTCAACCCCCTGCCATGGGCAGGGACACCTTCCACTATCCCAGGTTGTTCCAACCCAGGCACGTCCAACCTGGCCTTGGACACTTCCAGGGATCCAGGCACAGCTGCTCTGGGAATCCTGTGCTGCCTGGGCCTCACCAGGTCCTTATGAGGACATCAAGATATGAGAGAGGGCAAAAAAAAAGTGATGTTCAAGATTCTTTTAGCCTAAACAGCTTTTTACACCCTGAAACTGTTCCCAAAGGCCCCTGACACCATTGCCACCTGCTCATGCTCTCCTCCACTGCAGCCACCATTTGGCCCAAGCAGAGAATTCACGTTTCACTTTGGTGGCTGAAGGAGAAACCATCTGCTTGCCAACATTCAGCACATTAAAAATTCATTCTAGACTGGATATTTTATTAGTTACACCTTTTCCTAAAGAGTGACAGGATTGAAATCTGCACTTTCACCCAGGCTGATCCTGATTCCCTCAATTAAACCAACAGAGCACATGGCCAGCATCTTGCCCCCACAGTGACTTTCAGAGGCCACTGCTGTGCCAGGAGCTGTGCTTGCTGGGACACCTCAGCTGCATGTTTCTGACTTTGCTCTACTCTCCTCCTTTTGTTTATTGCTGACATTCAAGGCCCTGGGGTCTCTAATCTCACCTTTCTCTCTCCCCCCCAGTGTCTACCAGCTCGTTGTCAAGGAGGAGAAGCTGCAGAAAGCCCGGAGAGCTGCAGACATCATCGAATGCTTCTCTGTGCCAGTGAGCTACAAGAATGCCTCCAGCCTGGACTCCCCACACTACTTTGCAGCTGAGCTGAAGCCCATCAACCTTCCTGTCACACAGCCCTTCACCGTGGGCGACAACAAGACCTACAATGGCTACTGGAATGCTCCTCTTTCTCCCCTGAAAAGCTACAGCATATATTTCCAGGCTCTTAGCAAGGCCAATGGAGTAAGTGCAGGGAAAATTGAGCTGCATCTGTAGGTGTGACTGCCTCTCTCTGTCCTCCTCATCATTCTCCTTCCTTCTCGATTGGATGCTGGTTTAACTTCTCCTTCTTATTACCCTCTTACAGAAATCTGATGAAAATCAAGCATGCCATTACTTGTCCTTCACTCAAATCTCTCCCTGATGCTCAGATCCAATGAGAAATCTGTTGAGGACCCTGATTCTGTACAGGCACATGTTGCCATGTGATTTACTAAATGAGCTGCTTAGAATTTAGATTTTTATTTTTTTTTCTATCCTTCAATAAGCATGAATGTCAGAGTAGGGGCTATTGTGCTTTTAAGAGCCATAATTGCAGTATCTTGGTAGTTCACAGTGCTTGTGATTTTGGAGGAGATGTTATGAATTTGGATTACCTTGGAGCTTGCACTTGGCCATTTCCTAATGCAGCACTTGTGGTTGGGCATTCCAGCCTGAGGAAATCAGGTACTGCAGTGGGGACTGTCTGCATCTCTGTCCTGCCCCTCTGCAATTCTCTATTTTTATATAGCTTTACTCTGGAATGTTGGGTTTAAAATGCAGACTGCACAGGAAATGTAGCCCACCCCACTCTCAGACTCAAATGACACACACAATGCCACAACACACTCCATCCCACCACAGGAAAACAGGAGGCCTCTCGTCCCTCTTCTCTTCCAGCTGAGGGTAATTTGTGACTTTTACCTCTCCTGTTTCAGGCCAGATCCAGCCTCAGTGGATCACCTTCCTCCCCTTTGGCTCCCCAGCTGTTTTCCCTTCATACATAGCACAGGAGAATTTGCCACTCCGGCCTCCTGAAGAGTCTTAGAGCATTAACAAGGCATCACAAATTTGAGTAGCAGAGTCTGCTATTATTAGCATGTGTGCCAGTGCTTTCAGAAATTTAATTTTAACATAGATAAATTCTCTATGATATCACCCCTGAGAGAGAAAAATTACAAAAATCAGTCAAAGGTGAACAGTGCAGGTTTTAGTGGCTTTTATACCTGAAATGCAGCTGCACATTGCAGAGGACTGGGATGGTTTCACAGGCTGGCAGTGCCAACGAGTGTTCACAACACATCTGAGTGCTTTACACCCTTCATTTATCACCATTTTCCTGCACAGCTTCAGCTGTGTGGCTGACAAGTACAAAATCTCTTCAACACCGTGCTGGTTTTCACCTTGCTTTCCTTTCTAGTCAATACAGTTTCTTTTCAGCACTGCTCAATTAATTCAGTTTTGGATTTGTCTTTATAAAAGAAATTGTGAATATATGTATATGTCTCTCTGTTTCTAGTTAGTTCCCCCCTGTGTGATAGTTAATTGCTAGTGAATGGATCCCCAGGGAAGAAGAAACTTTATTTGCTTAAGTACAATATAAAATTCCATAAATGGGTTGTGAGGATGGAAGTGGAGGCTTCCCTTGGTGTTTTGGATTCAGGCAGCACTGGTGTTCCTGCTTTTCCTGCATCTCACCCTACATTCCAGGTGCTAAGGACTCAAAAAAAGATGACTTGCTTGGGCTGTCCTAGCAGGAGAGCTTTTTAAGCAGAAGTTAATCAAACAGTCTGAACGCAACCCTGCACAGTTCATGACAGGATGGGAAGTGTCCAGCCAGACACAGTAAATTCCTATTTGAGAAAGCAATTTCCTCCTGTGGTAATAATTTATATTTCTACAGGAGATGCTTTATATATCCTCAAAGTGTGGTGCTGTGGGTACAAGTATAGAGGGAATGCCCAAGAGTGGAATTTGGATCTTCAGAGGTGTAGCTTCTGTTCTGATCCCCTCTGCTTCTTGGTAAAATCATTTAAGCCCCACATTTCAAACATTAGGGTCAATTTGCATTCACTCTGTTACAGCTGTAAATAGTAGGATTTTGTTTCATTCCCAGAATTACTTGTAGGTGTCATTTGTATCTAAGAGTTCTGAGTTTTCACTTGTCTGTAACCTGAGCATTTTTGAAAATCCTTGGAAAGGATTTCCAAATCCAGGTCTTGGAAAATCCTACAAATAATTATTGTTGCAAAATGGCAATTCCATCCCTGGAAGAGTCCAAGGCCAGACTGGATGGGATTTGGAGCAATCTGGGATAGTGGAAGGTGTCCCTACCATGACAGGGCATTGGAGCTGGATGGTCTTTAAGGTCACTTTCAACCCAAACTGTGATTTTTGATAAGGCACATCTGCAAAAAACCTGCAACAATAACAACTTAGCACAGTGTAAGTAGAGGCTATGTTCCCTTACACACAAAAAAAACTTAACAGAACATTGCCACTCATTTTTTTATTAGGATATTCCATAGTTTCATTAATCACTGACAGTTGTGGGATGATGAAATTTCTTTCCCCACCTGGAAGCTGCAATGAGAAGCCTTCATGCAGTGAACCAGAACATCTTCCTTTGGAAACAGAGGGCCTGGGGAGAGCTTAATTTCAAGAAACAGCCTGGATTTGGTCAAAAAGCTTGATTAGGAGTAGGTTAGGAGTGCTGTAGGAGTTCTGCATTGTTTGAGCTCCTCTGTACATGGAGGGCTGGGCTCATTTGGTGTTCCCGTCTGCTCTGCAGCCATTAGCTCTGATTGTTACACTGAAAGGAACATAATTAACAGCTGGATGCAAAACAAGTGTGGCAAATTGCTGCAGAAGCAGATCACCAGCTCTTCTGCCTTCTCTTGTGCACTGTTGTAGTTGTCTCAGTGTGAATGAAAAAGCTGGAGCTGCTGGATCCATCTCCTGGGCACTTGGGTGCACTTTGGTCACCGTGGTGCTGCCTCCAGACTGGAGTCTGAGCAGAGCGTGGTGGGACTGAGTGCTTTTCAGCTTTGTTACACAAAACACTTCCAAATCGTGTGAACCTCCCTCCTAGGCACTGCTGACAGCCAGATGCTGAGCTGAAGTGTGGCAGAGTTTGAAGGGAGGGAGGGGAGAAAGAGGAAGGGCACGCAGGAACTCCAGCCTTGGTGGCTGTGGGAGCGAGAAGCACCACTGGTTACTGCTTAGGTGATAGAAGGAGTCAGCACAGGAGGTGACACAGAAGCAGAGGGGACATTTGGCTTGGCTGTGCTCTGGCAGGATCTCCAGACACTGTCTCAGCCATCCAGGTAGGGACCTGATGTTTGCTGCTTGTCCTGGTGCCACCTGCTACAGATGGCTGTCTGACAGAGCATGAAGGTTTGCTTGTCTGAAAACCCTCCCTGAGCTCAGCCCCTTTAAAACTCCAGCCCTGCCAGTATTTTTCCCTCTGAAAGGTGAGGCCAGGTTGACTACCCCATGTTACTCCTCATCCTTACACTGGCTCAATAATCAAACTGAGATGCTGCAGGTTTGGTTGTCCCCAGGTCCTTTTCTGGCTCACTGCAGGTCTCTGGTTGCTGATCCAGCACCACGCTCTGATGGGGAGAATGTTTGGCTGCTGTGTGAAACCTGCCTGAATTTTTGAGCAGCTCAGAAACCAGAGCTCCTTTAAAAAATCCTTTCTGGAGCTGCATTTTACCTCATTGAGTTAAAATGAAATTTGTAACAGCACAGTTGCAATCAATAACTCTTGGCCATTTTTCCTTTAAATGGGAGATGAGCAGGAGCCTGTGTAACACAGCTGGGAGTGAGGGGGGGATGCTGCCAGCTGCTCTGCCAGCCTGGTGGTCCAACAAGTGACTGATGTCTTCAACCCAGAATTGTGAAAAGTAGCACTGCAGGAATCAATGAGAATATTATTTTTTTGAGGGAATGATAGACTCTACCGAGATTCCTATTGATTTTTTGCCTCTCTAATGACTTGTACTACATGCACAATCGGGCAGCTCATTATTATCAGGGGACTTGAGGCTGGATTTCTTGATGCTGACAGGTCTGCTCACAGCACACAGCATTATTCTTCTGGGACATTTGGGAGGTATGGATAGAGCTGCCAGCAGAGAGATGCCATTCATCCCTCTGGAGATGGCCATGAAAAAAACAGGGAGGTTGAGTTCAGCATAAGCTGTGCTCTGAAAGATGAAATGGCACCAGGGCTGCCTGCATCACTTCTGTGAGCTACTAACCAGCTTTGGGGAGCTCTGTGTTCAGGAGGATTTTGGGTGTACAGTTTATCCACTTACATTCACTCCTTCTTAATCTCATCCTGGAGGTGCTGGCGCAGAAATAAAGCAGCTGTGGGAACACTTCACTCTTTGTACATCTCTGTTTCCACATCTGGTTGACCAGAGGATGTGGACCTGAGTGTTTTCTGCATAATAAATAAAATTCTCCCCCAGCCTGCCTCATTTTTGAGAGCTTGAGAGGAGTGGGTATCCAATCATCAACTACAGATCATTGACATAACTTCCTATTGTAAATAATGAAAGCCCTAACCACTTTGTTAAACCTCCCTTCTCCAAATGACACAGATACTAAAAAAAAAAAAAAAAAAAAAAAAAAGCTGATAATTGGAATAGCAATAATAGCCTTTGGAAGGAAATAGCAATTTCCTGAAGCTGGCAATAAAAATTATAGGGGAGTCCATTGACCCTGCACAGACATATTTTAAGACTGCAAACCACTGGCTGCAATGGGATAGAAAATAACCACACAATTGAGATTGGGCAAAATTTGTTGAGGACCAAGTAAAGAACTCCTTAAGGCTGGACAAACCCATGGTTTCTACTCTGTGTGAAGCAGGTTGCCAACAGGTTCCATGTTCAGCTCTGGGATGTGGGGATCTAAAGCTGGAACTGAGGCCAAGGGGAGAGTGGTGATTCCTTGTCTGGTCTGTGCACCAGCAGCAGATAAAATTTCCCAGTCTGAGGTGCCTAAAAAACTCTGCCTGTTGTAGGGCAGCCCCCATGGCAGACCTGGGGACAGCAGGTCCTGCTGGGGCTGGCAGGGGGTTCTTCAGGCAAGGCAAGCTCTGTTTGACTGCTGCAAAGTCATAATCATAGTAAAGGAAAGGGAAAATGGTGGGTGTGAAAACAGATGGATGAAAAAGCTTTGGTGCTTTCATTGTTGTTCATAGTCTGTAAACAGCAAGCTGTCAGTTTCAAAGAAAAGGGGGAAAAAAAAAGATCATGTGGCTTTTTAGGTTGTGAAGATGCAGCTGTCACATAAACATATGTCCTGCTGCCCTCGTAGCCCTTTTCTGCAGAAAATTGTTCCCATCCAAACACTGAAGAGACAGAGGCAGAACTCATTTTATTATCATCCATTTCACTCGAGTGAAATGTGCATTTAGGAACCTCAGTAATTAGTAGACAGCAGCAGCTCCTTTGCTTCTAAAATGAAAGAATAAAGCTATATTAGAAGAATGTTTTAAAAAGCCCTGGAAATCCAGGGGGATGCTGAAGCAGGCTCATGGTGTGCAGTTTCCAGGCTGGGGGCAGGAGCTGTGTGGGCAGAGAGGGCTTGCCCAGCTCCTCAGCACAGGACTCTGTCCAGAGGGTCCCTGTTGTGCTGATGGTAGGTGCAGGTCCTCCCTCCAGGAGCACCTGCAGCACCCTGACACACAGTGCTCATCTGTGTGGACTCCAAAATAGAGCCAGGGTTCAGCCTTGAGTGAGGGTACTCCATAATCTTCTTTTATTCAGTGGTAAGTAGGTTCCAGAAAGCAAATTTCCATCAATATGTTGAGGTTGGCAGGTGGATGGGTTTATTCAGCAGGGAGCTTTCAGGGTGTGGAGCATGTTGGAAAGTGAGGGTTGGGTCAGGAGCTGCAGGATTTAGTCATGGAGTGTTTTCCTATTCCAGGATCTCACTTAAAATGTGCCTACATTGTTCCATTACTGTTTGGCTGTAAAATGTCTGCCTTAACCTGGCAGTGATACAGAGCTGAAGCAGAACTGGCATCTTAATTTAATTTATCCCTGTGAGTTCAGCCATGGCATGAAACAGATATGCAGAAGAAGTTGGCTCTCTGGGTATCATTGAGATTGTTGTAGATCTACAAGGCCTTCTAAAACTTCTGTGATATCATAAGCATTGCAGCATTTGAAAGAATATTCAGAAATGACACAGAGACTGAATTTGGGGGGAATATTTGGGGTTTTTTCCTAAAATTTTACTATTATCTATTTAATTATTTTTCTTGCCGTTGTTTTAGGCAAGCTGGATGGATCATTGATAATTACCAATATTGTTTATTCCTGCTTTGCTAGTGGCTTAAGAGAAGCACCTTGCAGTGATAAGACAGGATGTGTAAAAATTAAAAGATGAGACATGTAGCTTAGGAAAAAATATTAAAAAAAAGCATTGTCCCTGCCTATGACACTTTAAGGTGCATTCCAGCCCATTAACATTCTATGATCTTTACTGTGTACAGGAAAGCACCTTGAAACATGAGTAATATTTTTCAGAAAACAAACATGATTGTGGGAAAGTGGGTTTTGGGAGAATGATTGGGTTGGTTGGTTTTTAGTTTTTTGTTGTTGTTTTGTTTGGGTTTTTTTGGGGGGGGGCGGGGGAAATTTATTTCTTTATTTTGTTTCTTCTTAAAAAAAGATTAATGCAAACTTAGAATTTTCAGTATCAACCAAAGAAAAATAGAGCAAATTGAAAGGGATCTCATTTTTATGAGACACCAAAGAGATGAGCAGTGGAAAGTAATGGAATAATCAGCCTTAATCCAGAATATGGGCTAAATTCAAGTCTTTACACTTTAGCACCTCTGGGAGCTGTGTAGGTCCTTTTATGCTTTCCTCCCCAGAAGATGCAATTTGAAATGAAGTTCTGAAGTCCACATCATGTTCCTGTGGCTGTGGCTTTTGGCAGTGCCAGTTCTCCTAAGAGCTGGGGCTGTGGTCAGTGCAGCCATCAGTGGGTGCAGATGCAAACAGAACAAATTCTGTCTTCCCAATCACCCTGTGGGAGGGTCTCATGCAGGAATACATGTTCAAATGAGATCACTCTCAACTCTTCTTTTTCCAGCACTGACTGATTTCTCCTGCTTTCTGTTACCTTCCGAAGCCAGCAGAAAGCAAGAAATACACAAGAATATTTTCCTCAACAAAATGGGAGCCAATGTCCACCTACTTTAGACTGCAAAAATCCTGTCTCTTAATTTTTTATTTTACTCTTCATTGTTGATTTTACAGCTCGCCTTGTTGTGGATCAGAAGCTACATCAGGACCTCTCTGTCTTCTGGTTCCCAGCACTATGTGCAGAGACAGCTCTGAAAATAAATCTGTGGTTTTCCTGCTCCATACATCCCAAGCAGCAACAAAGACTTTGGGTTTCCAGAATAACTGGCCATTCCAGCTGGTTACCCTCGAGGCAGAGGGGAGTGGGGAGCTCTGAGTGCAGCTGTGGTGACTTTGCAGCACCAGTGTTGGTGCAGGTTGTGCAGGAGAGCTGATTTTGGGGGGTCAGAGGGGTGTGACCAGAGATGTCTCTGGTTTGCTGGGATGAGCAGGGCTTCAGTCCCACTCTGGACTGGGAAATGGACATGGTTTGTCCTCGAGGATCCAGGAATTCCTTAAGAGAGTTTCAAGGCAAGGTCAGAGGGAGGGTTTGTCCTCCTGGGTATCTCATTGTTCTTAGGCTGCACACAGTGTGGCTTATATCCAGATTGTGTGGCATCACAGAAAGGGATCAGAGGGAATTGCTCCTGTGATTCCCAGCATGGATCCTGCAATCATCCCCTTCCTATGTGCAACAAAAGCACGAGGAGAAAGGCACAGTGTGTGTCTGCTCCAGCCAAGGAGGATTTGTCACAGATGGAGCAATTTTCTCCAAGAGCAAATTCAGATTTGCACAAGGTTTGTCCAGTTGTTTGAGGATGGAGGGAGGTGCTCAGCAGTGCTCTGCTGGGCTGTTGTTTCCAGAGCACAGACAGCATCCATATTAATGGAGCATTGTCAGTAATTTATGCTGGATTCATTACACCTGAGACGTGCAGAGGCATAAAGTGCTCTGCAAGCCTTGCAGCAGATTAGTGCCTGACAGAGGCAGCTCTTTAACAGGCAGCACATTCCCATTTGGATGGCAATCACAGGCTGGACAGCAGCAACCCCTGCCAGGAAGGGCTGTGCAGTGAGGAGCTGGGGACTCCACAGAGGTTGTGTTTGCAGCAGAGGTGGCCTGAGAAAGCTGCAGAGTCTGAGCTGTTTGTGAAGCCAAACCCAACACTTGGATCCAAATCCTGTTTCTGCAGCTCTGCAGGCTCCAGGGTGGATTGAACACAAAGCATTGGGTTGTGTCCCAGCTCTGCAATGAGGAGCTGCAGTGGTGAGGGTTGTTAGAACAGCTCGTTTGGCAGAGGCAGCAGCACAGAATGTTGGTCTGCTCCACATCCATCAGAGAGCTGAAATATTCAAAGGACTTCTTCAGTGTCTGTTTGCCATGTGTTTAAATAAATACCCAATTTGCAAAATTTGCAGTAATGGTGCATGAAAATGAGATGTACAGTGGCGTGTACTTTTGACCCAAGGCTTGTCAGTCTATTACAGAGCAGGTCATTTAACTGGGAAATTCTATTAGCTAAGCAGGCACTTCTGTGACCCATCACTCACACATGGAGCGTGGAGAAACGTGCTGTCACTCCCAACTTTTCACCACTTAAGAGAACCAACTGCAAGCAAGTCCACTGGTGTGGAGTGTTTTATGCAACAAAAGCTGTTGGTGGTATTTTCAAAGATGATGTGCAAGAAAAGATATATATGTATTTTTAGTAGCTTTTTAAAGGAATGTGTGTTTACTGTAGATGGGCAAATTACACACTGTGATGTTTTCCTATATATTTTTCTTGTGTTTTTTTATTTTTCAGGAAACAAAAATCAACTGTGTCCGGCTGGCAACAAAAGGTATGTGGGTCTCTCTTTCCTGCAAAACACAATACCAGAAATGTAAAAACTACAGTGGTGGCACAACTTGATTACAGTTCCTAGCCAAAGAACCAGCCTCTTTATTTCCTCTTTTATTTTATTTTTTTAAAAAGGAAGATTGCCCAGGCAGAACAACAATTTCTAGGACCACTCCACTGTATTTGTGGCCTCTGTTATTTTTTTAATGCAGGGTATAATTCTCTGTGGTTCCTCCTTCCCCTCATTCTCTTGACAGCTTTTCTGTCCTGAGGACTGTTCTTGCTGTTGGCAGAACATCACTGAAAAAGTGACATTAACTTCCCATTCAATTTGTTCTCTCCACAACTGTACAAAGTAGATAAGAGGAGATCTGGTGTAAGCCTAACCTTGTACACAGCGGGGCACAATTCTTACATCATGCCATTTTCATGGTCTAATTGAACAAACATCCCTGATTTTCATTGTGGTGAGCTCAGAACAGGCCGAGCTGACAGGTCACACAGAGCAAACCCAAAACAGCCCCAGGCTGGTTCACAAGGTGTAGCTCCTGAGGGACCAACAGTGACAATGCCTGGGCTCCTTCTTAGAGTTTACAGCTGCTTTTAACAACTCTTCTAAGGATTTCAAAAATCACCCCAGGGGCCACTTTTCCAGAAAAGATGTCAGACACCAATTTATTTGTAGCACAGAGTAGCTGTAAAAAGATTTCCCCAACACACGTTGTGGTCTGCCAGGGAGCTGTGGGGAAATGCTGGGGTGCTGCTGTGGGCTGTGCTACAGATGACTCTCCATTCCCAAACTTGGCTTTGCCAGCTTGTGCTCTTGCTGCTGTGCTGAAATGTGAAATACCTGCATGGCTGCCTCTGGAGGCTTTGGGAGCTCACCAGAAGTGGCAGGAGCCCAGAAATCCTTTGAGGCACCATCCCATTTTTTCCATTCTTTTCCATCTATTTTGACTTGTGGCAGAAGTTAATGACTTCAAGGTCCTTTCTCCTGATCCTTTCTGCATCTGCACTTGCAGAGGAGTTGGGAGGGCTCAAAGAAACCCCATTAGCCACTGGAGAGCATTTTCCATCTCCCTGTGGAAGCACCCCCAGGCTGTCCCAGCCAGGCACTGGGCTGGCAGTGACTGGAGCTCCCACCTGTGCAGGTGTTTTCCCTGCTCAGGCTCTGTAATGCAGACTGGTGGGGCTGTAAGCAGTTGTGTCACCACTGAAAGCTGAGGAGGAGCCATTTCCCCCATTTCTCCTTCTCACCTGTGGCTCTGGTGCTCCCCATCCCCTCTTGTTCCTTTCCTGTTTAAAAGTTCCTTGTAAAATCTTTATTTAATTCATTCTCTGGGTTACAAACAGTCTGTGTGTCTCAGTCTGTGTGTCTCCTTCCTCTCAGTTCTCTCAGCTGGTAGTAGTGTGACCATTTCAAATACCTGATTTTGGCTTTCTGGTGGTAGAAAGAGCAAGAGCAGCACTGGGTGAAATGAATCCCCACAAGCTTTTCCAGTAGCATGGTCTCTTCATGAGATCAGAGATACTGGATTAATTAATTTTTGGAAACCAGCAGTTCCTTCCATTTCTGTCATTTCAGTTGTTCATTTTTCTGGAGCTGGTGGAAGAATGTTGTCATGCTAGCAGAAAAGATACTTGCTCTGTGAATATTCAAAACAAAATAACTTACACAACTTGAAAAATCCCATTCTGACATGACCTTTTGTTTGCACTCTCTGATTTGGGTACCTCAGCAAAGTGTCCTGTAAGTGTTTGACCTCCAGTTGAGTTCTGCAAACTGAGATAATTTCCATTAACTCTGTTAGGTCACCAGGAAGAGTCACTGAGTCAATGAGCCCCCTCCTTCTCTTGGTTCTGAATGTCATCTCTTTTTAGAAAAAAATCTCTTGCTAGGATTAATTTAATAAGAGACATTAAAGAGATGGGTAGAGCCTGAGGATGTCTAGAGCCACTGCATCTTGGTGATCTTATCCTTTAGGTTTTTTTCTTTATTGACTTGAATGGAAAAGGACAAGAAATGATGGTAGTTCTAGTGTTTATTCTCGCTGTCTCAATTGATATCACTTTTGATTTATATCACTTTTGGTTCATATCACTTTTGATTTATAGGTAGATATCTTATTCCTCTGTGAGCAGTGCAGAAATCTCTGTGGAAATTCTTTTCCTGTGGCCCTGGCTCTGAATTGCAATGCTGTAATTCCCAGTGCCTGGCCCTCAGCACGGAGCCCCAGCTGTGGCTGATTTGAGGCAGGTGCAGCTCTCCAAAGGAGCAGGGCTGGGTGCAGCTCACAGGCAAGGGAGCACCACCAGCTGGGGTGATGGTAATGTCACAGGAGCTGCCACAGCTACAGCTGAACCAGGTGGTTCTGTGGTCTCTCCACAGTTTCAGGTTTCCATGTGTCCTGAGGCTGCATTCCCACCATACATTAATTCCATGTGGATAAAGGGACCAGCCCCTGCAGAGGGGTGCTGTACCTGCTCTGCAGTGGGGAATGCACAGAGACACTCACAAAGCTGTGATCACACCATGTCCTGATCAAAGGCTGATAGCTGGAATGTTCTAGATAACCTCCTGTGTCTGTGCTGTCTCCTGTCTGCTCATTGTATTGATTACCCTTAATGGCATTGCTCTGTATTCCCCTTCATTTCCATTGGTGTTTTTCTGAGGGTACAATGAGCAAACCTGAAGCCTGCCTTGAACAGAATCATCAGAGCTGCCAGTGAGGATGCCACTGTGGTGTCTTTGATAGGAATCAGGGGGAAAAAAAACCTATTTTGGAGTCAGGCTCAATCTCAGCATTAAAAGCTCTGCTTGAGTTGGTACCAGAGAGGGGGAAAAAATTGATTTGATGCAAGTAAATAAATACATACTACTGGTGCCAGACTAAATGTTCATTTTGGAATAGAAGCCTAATTTTCCCATTCCTAGACGTTTGTCACTGCAGCAGCTCCATTAGCACCAGTGAAAGGAGTTCTGATTTACACCAGTGACAGCAAGATTAGGATCCAGGCGTGTTTAAGCAAGGCAAGAATTCTCTTGAAGTGCTGGATTAACAAGGGCACTGAACGTGAGTGTGGGAGTAATTAGGCAGTGAAATGTGTTAGGCATGTGTTACTGGGGGATTGTAACACATCCTGGGTGTTGCTGCCAGGCACCTGCTCGGAGCTGAGTCTCTTTAATTACTCGAGAGACGCACGGGGCTGCTCCACCGCCTCTGCTCCAGCTGGCTGCCAGCGAGTTTGCTCTCTGTGTCCCACTGCCCCAACAACAAGAAAAGCAAAGCAGAGCACTCTTTAAAAGTGGTTTAATCCACTAAAAAAAAAAAAAAGAGAAGTTTTGGTGCTTTCCCAGCTTTCTTTGCTGCTCTTTAGCCAGAAATAGGCTGCTCAGACGAGCCCTTTTCAGTTCAGCCCAGCTGCTTCCCAGCTCTCTGGGGTGCGCTCTCTTCATGGCTCTCTGCCTGCTGCTCCTGCTTAGATAAACTTGATCCTTATGGTGGCAAGAAAAAGCTCTCAAATCCTTTTGTATTGGGTTGGGAGGAGGGGGTGGCATCAGCATTTCAGAGCAGCAGGTCCCCCAAAGCAGAGCCAGTAGGTTCCCAGCTGGGCCAGCACATGCCCTGAGCTCATTTCCCTCCATCCAGTGCCTCCATGTGAGGCTGGGTGCTGCCTGTGGGAAGGGCCAGTGGCAGGGACTCACACCAGCCCTTGCTGGGTGACCTTGGATGAGCCATCAGAAAGCTCCCTGCGTTTGTCCACTCTGTGTAGCCATCCCACACTTTGCCAGCATGTTAAACATTATGAACCTTTTGTATCTACGTATGTTCTTTATTTTCAGATTCGTTGGTCTCAGATCTCTTGCCACTTCCCTCCCCACATGGGCTACTCTTTTTTTTAATTACTGGACTAATGTTATCTTTCACAGCATTAGGCACTTGGATGCATCTCATTAACATAAAACAGTCTTTAAAAATGTTTATCATTAAACCCCAATTTACCAGCTCTCTGCCATACAATTTTTATTCAGATGGGTTATTTATAGGTTTTGCCATTTGGTTTCCTTGACAGCATTTGTTTTAATATGTCCCATTCTTTCTGAATTAACTGACTTGTTCTCCCTGTCTTAAAGCAACATATTTATATCGACACTTTATTAGAGAAAATTGCAACCTCTTACCAAGAGAGAGCGATTACCTCTTGTATTCCTAAAGTGCATTAAATTAATTTCACAGTGTAATTGAAACCAAGGCAGAGGGCTCATTAATGGTTCCTTATCTCCCGATACTCATTTCTTCTTTCCTTAAAATGTGAGTTCTTGCAAATGAAAGAATGGAACTATAATAACCATTATGAGGTACATTTTTATTTTTTTTTCCTTTTGTTTTGTCTCGTGCATGCTGCCTGGGAACCATTTTGCTTGTTCTTAGCAGTGATAGGTAGACAACAGGTGACCACGCGAAACCCGCCCAGCCTCTTGAGCACAGGTGATTATCAGTTCAGAAAAAGGAAAACTGGTCAAACTTCCAGAGGTCTGAGCAGCTTCATGACTTCTTGTTTAATACTTGTTTTGCATGAGAAATTACTTTTGCAATTGCTCCAACTGCAGCATAAAGGAGGGCAGTGCTTTCATGGCACTCCTTCAGTGCTGAGGTGGAGATCTGTCTGTGCTGAGGGTCAGCTGAGGGCTCAACAGCTCTTAAATCTTCACAGCAGCAGCTGAGTGTGATGGAAGAGCCCCATGGATCCCCTGAGTGTGCATGGAGCTGAGCTTGCATTTCCAGTTAAAGGAGCTGTGCCATTTTCTGGGGCTGATTGTTGTGCGTATTTGTAGACAGCTGAGTCCTGCTGTCAGAGAAATGGTGGCAAGGAAAGGAAAACTATTCTGCAAGCCTCTGCAGAGGAACTATAGAAACTGTAGTTTCTATAGAAACTTCTGTTGGAGCCAGAGATGCTGCAGAACTGAGCCTCAGCAGCACCAAGTCACTCACAGTGGGGAGGTTCAGAACCTCTCAAGGGTTTTGCAGCTTCCATCAGAAGGAACTTGGAGGTCTGTGTGCCATAAAACTGCCCCAACATATGTAACACTGGGACCAGGGTCATCATTAACTCCAGAAAATTTAAATATGGAGGGGAGATCCATCAGCTTGTGGAATTAGGTTTTTCTACTACTTCTACTTTAGCCTGAATGAGTAGCTGGGATGTGGCAGCATTAGATGAGATTAATGGGAAAGGAGGGTTGCTTTCTCAGTTTTTAGATGGATTACATTTCTCTAGGAATACTCCCCATGGTTGTTCCAGCCTAGTTATGACTTCCTCACCCAACAGTTATTTCAACTGCACATCAGCTGTGATGATACAGGGGCAGGAAGGTGCTGGGATTACTGGGAAGTTCAAATGCATTGGAAATAAAGGTCCTGATTTTTGGAGTGCTTCAGCGTGGGAAGAAGGAAACTTCCTGGGAGAATGTTGATATCTCAGTAAAGAACCTGGGTCTGAAACATGGCCAGGGAAATCTTGGGCTGGCGGGGAGGAAACAGCAAAAAAAATCAGTGGAAAATGAGGTAGGAAAAGGTTCCTGCTGTTCCCATGCAGTTTTGCTGCATGTGAAAACTGCTGATTTAATAACTCCTGCTCCCTCCAATCCATTGAAGAGGCTTCTTTTGTTTCCTGAAATACATTCTGGTTTTGTAGACAGATAAACAGCACTTTTTAAACAGATCTAATCCCACTTCAAATCTGTTTGGTGCTGCGTTTTGTCTTCTAATACACTGGAATATTATTCCTTTGCCAGGTTTGTTCTGTTTGGTGCTATTTATTTCAGAGGAGTTTATCACACTTTTTAAGTTGAATGCATGAAAAGGGTTGGTTGGTTGGTTTTTTTTCTCCCCTGAACAAATTTCTGCCTTCTAAAAGTTATTTTTTAGCACAACTTTTGTGCATCACAATCCCTTTAGGGGCTTCCTTATCCCAGGGCACAGTTTTGAATTAGTGCAGAATGGGATGAGGCCAGGAGTGACCTGAATTTGGTATCTCCAGCCTTGTGTCCAGAGGTCATTATCTACTCCAGAGCTCTGCTGCATTGCCAGACCCTAATCCTGGGCTCCCCAATTAAAATAGCAGCTGGAGGTAAGAGGAGAAGCAGCACAGTGTTTAAGATAAAATCTGGGATAGTTCAGCAACAGGAGACAGAAAACATCACCTTTGTAATTCAGAGGATCACTGCCAGGACACAAATAGCTTCAGGATAGAAAGGGCTTTGGAGAAATGAAAATAAAATATATTATAGCTGTGTGAGCCAACCCTCCAGGAACCACAGCAGGCTAGGACTTACCTGGAGCAGTGGGGAGGTTCTTGTCCCTTTTCAAGACCCACCTGCTGGGAAAGGATGCTCTTGGCTGTGTGCTGTGGCTGGCCCTGAACCAGGGGACATCCTCCTTTGTTTGCAGATAAATTGGCAGCCAGATAAAGGAGTGGAAATGGAAGAAAAGTCAGTAGTTGGACATGAAAGCCACATGTGAAGGTCAAATTAAGAAAAGGTTTCCTTTGGCTGTCTTTTACTTGGTTTGAATGCAGGGAGCATTGGACAATTCCTCACTTGTGAAATTTAGGGGCATATTTTTCATCTCTTCTGCTTGAAAAGTTGCAGGAACAGCTCTTTGGGTGTCCCTTGGAGCCTCTTCTGCACAGGGGCTGAGAAGGGGGCAGGCAGGAGGGGACTCTCATGTTTTAGAGGACGGCGGGGTTTCATGTTCCTTCACACCCTCACACCAACTCATTTGGGTGATCAGGATTTTGTCTCCATTTCCTGATACCTGCAGATCCTGTCTAAGGTGGGGCAGCCACGGGGCAGGTACTGCAGATCACTTAAAATTATTTTCATAAATAGATTATTATTGCCAGTGAGAGGAGTGACAGATTTGTCTTTCCAAACAAACTGTGGGTCTGCTGGTAGATAAAATTAGCAATGGGAGATAAAAGAAACAATGGGAAGGATTCCATTGATGGATGGATGAAAAAAGGTATTTGCCTTTACAAATAAACTGTAGGTTTGCTGATAAACGAAATTGGATATTGAAAGATGAGTGAAACAATGGGGAAACGCCTAAATTCCATAAGAATTAAAAATTAATAAGGAGGGTTATACACTAGAGGGGAATCTTCATTATCAGGCATTCTGGGAAGTCTAAACCTCCCAAGTACCTCAGCCATGAGGAAAGAGAGACCCCAGGGCATTGCTCCATGGCCTCTCCCTTGATTGGAATAAAGTCAAAGGACTCCCCTGTCTCCTTTCTGGACATAAACCTCTGGTGTTTGTGGATTAATTTTCCTGACATCAGTGTCCTTTAACAACACTTCCAAAGGCATGACAGACCCTGGACTGTTACAAATTCGTGATTCCTGTTTCCTTAAATAGGTTTTTTGACAAGCCAGTATTCAGAAACAGGGTTGACATTAACAAGCTTCTGAGCTTCTTCCAGGAGCTGGACATTAAAATCTATTTGGTTGCATTAGGATCTGTGATAAAATTACAAGGTAGATGTGAGATTATTTTATAGTGGTATTGTAGAGGAAGAGGGAAATCTTCATTCCAGTCTTGCCTGAAAGTGCTGCTTCAACTTGGCAGGGCTCAGGAAGTGTCCTGGTGTTCATGCAGCTCCCATTGAGTGTGTGTACACAGACTGCTGACTGCAGCAGTGCTGAGATGGCCCCAGCAAGGGGAGAGAATGATGCACCTGACTCCATGGATAGCAGAAGGCTAATTAATTAATTTATTATACTGTATTATTCTGTACATCCAAACTGAACCTGCCAAGCACTCAACCCTGCACACACTGCCCAGAATCTGTGACTGTCCCCTGACAGTCCAAACACACACACACACACACCTGGCCCTGACAGGCCAAGGAAACAAAACTCCATCACTGTGGGTAAACAATCTCCATATTGCATTCTACTTTGGCACAACACAGGCACAGCAAGTGATAAGAATAGAGTTTTCTTTCTCTGATGTTCAGAGAATGTGAATCCCAGAAATATTCTTGGGAAGAATTGTGCCTTGCTTTTCTCTGTGAAGAGAAATGTGGGGCTACACCTGATGCTGCCCAGCTGTCTCCCTTTTGCTGGAAGAGAGATTCCTCCTGTCCATGCTGCTCCCTCAGCTCACAGTGAAGCCTCTCAGGGCAGCTTTTTGTAGGTCACCCTGGTACCTGAGGCACCTTTGTCCCCTGGGGCTCAAAAGGTGACTTTATTTCAGTGTTCACTTTCTGCCCACCCCTGGGCTTTGCTCACTGCTTTTGCAGCCTCTGCTGCTGCTGTGAGTGTGGATTTTTCATGATAATCATGGTGAGAACAGGGTAACTACTCAGAGGGGGCTGACTGGGGGAAAAGTCAGTAATTGTGGTGAATCTCTTATATATCCATATATATATCTTATATATATATATCTTATATATGAATATCTTATATATCTTATATATCCATATATAAGATATATATATATCTTATATATATCTATATCTATATCTATATCTCTCTCTATATATATATATATCTATATATATCTATCTTATATATCCATAACATTGTCAGGCACTGAGAAGGTTTTGCCTGTTATCAGTCAAAAGGTTGGTCTCCCTGGGTCTAAGACGTCACAAAAATTAAGTGACATCTGTAAATTTGAACTTGTCACATTGGTAATTGTACTTGTTTTCAATTTCTATGATTTTTGAGCTAGTTTTTAAATACAGTTCTGCAAAAGTGAAGAGTTAAAACAGAAACACGCTCTCACCCCCTGAACCATCACATCACTTGTTGGCATCACAGCAGCTTTCTTTAGCTGAGCTCCTCTTTCAGGGAAATGTTATAAACTTTGTTATTCTTGGGGGCCATATCTCTGCTGTTAGCTCAAATGAAGGGCTCCTGTTTTGAAGAGAGAGGAAGAAAAACAGGAGGAAAAAAGAATAGCCTTTGTGCTAGATTTGCCTGGCATCTCCAGAGTCAATTATTCACTTACAGCTATTTTTTAATTCTCATTCAGCTTAGCAATGCTGATCTTGATGTCTCACTGTGTATTTACCCTCATCCTCCTACAGATTCCACCTGTAAGCCTGAAAATCCCTCATACGAATTCTGGTCTGTCTTTCTCTCCAGGACTGCTTTGTTTTGCTGCTCCCTCTGCTCAGAATATGGTTGAAAGCTTTTGGCCCTCATCATTCTGTCAATTCCTTTTGAGCTTTGTTAAAGAAATGAGTGTGTCTCGTTATAGGCTTAAGCCTGTGCTGTTTGCAGTCTTCAGTGACTGGAGGTGGAAAATTGGTGTAGTGAGGTTGTGTGTGGTGATCCTCTTTGTGAGACTCATTTTTTAATGAATTGCAACAAAGAAATAGCCAAAAAGGAATCTGGCTTTTAGATGTGATGAGCTGTTCCACTCTGTTGGCTCATGGTACCTGGAGGTGCCAGCATCATGCACAGATTGTTTTTAGTGCTGATAAACTGCTGCTGGGTGTGGTCAGCCAACATCCTGGCTCTGGGTGTTTCCACATCAGGATGTACAAAGGTGTCTTTCCACCTTATCTCAGTGTTATCATCCCTGGAGGTACCTGTCTGCCCTGTGTTAGCACTCCAGACTGTGTTTTACAGATATAGATATTATCAGGAACTGAAAACATGAGGGAAAACATTCCTGCATGCAGAGCTGCTTTAATAATTTGTAGGCCACTCACATAGAAAGCACCATAAAAAAATAAATAAAGGAAATCGTGTTTACAAGTGATTTGAGAATAGCTGTCTTTTGAATACAAGCCTCTAGGTCTATTAGGAGATTTTACATTCAGCCCACTGCCTGGCCATTATGTGCTGCAAAGAAATTACTCTGATTGTGCAGATCATTTCAACACATAATGACTGGGAGCCCAATATTTTTCATTAATTTTTCTGGGTTAAATAATGCTCTGAAGTGATTTTTCTGATTGTTTTTTTGTTCCAAGAGTGGATTTCTTTCTGAAGAAGCTGTGTTCTTAGGTGCTACAATTTTGAAACCAAACCTCATCATTGCCAGACTTGTCCCCTTGCTGAGTTTTTCCTGTCTCCTGGAGGTGGCTGAACCTCCCATTTCTTGTGTTGGTTCTCTCATTTTGTCCCTCCCTCCTTCACACTTGCATTGCCCTTCCCTGGACTCTTAATATTTGACCCAGCTTTACTTAGGACATTTTGTTTGATTTTTTTTCTTCTCCTGTTAAGCATTGGGATGCTTCTCTTTCCTCCAGAGTCTTGGCTGCTGGTGAATGTGGTGCCCCATCCACTGCAGGACTTTGTGCCTCACCAGCTGGAAACCTCATATAAATACCTGACTTTTCCTCCTGTTTATGGCTCTCTTGAATTCTTTTTCCTGGCAGTGTCATTTTTTTAAAATGCAATATTGTAATTGCTGCCTGAAGTAAAGAATGTTTCAAATTGCAGTTTGTGAAATAGGTTTTATGGGAGAAACTTGTATTATCAGCCCTGCTTGGTTACATGCACTCAGTAATCATTCTTTCCTGGATGTTTTTCAGAGTGCCACCTCCACAGAGGAGGTTGCTTTATATTTTGTGGCTTATTTTCAAATAATATCTCTGTGCAGAAATTGCTGGGAGAGAGATTGCCATGGTATCTTTCCCTTAGATGCCCCTGCTGGTTTTTCCCCAGAGGGCACTGCCCAGGCTGCCCAGGGAATGGGCACAGCCTGAGACTGCCAGAGCTCCAGGAGGGTTTGAGCACCAGCCCCAGGATGGCCAGGGTGGGATTGTGGGGTGTCTGTGCAGGGCCAGGGGCTGGGCTTGAGGATCCTGGTGTGTCTCTTCCAGCTCAGCATACTCTGTGATGCTATGAATCAGCAGCAGCATGGCCAGATTAGACCTTAATTAAAACCTTAATTAAACCATCAGTGTGTGATGATCCAGAAACCTGACTTCTCGTGGGCTGATGAGCTGGACAGCTCTGGGAAATTGGCCATTTGCCCCTGCCCTGCTCTCTTTGCATCTCTGCAGCATCACCAGGACTGTACCTCCCACCAATGTGCTGCCTCCAGTGTCTTCTGGCCCACTGCAAGATGCTGGATCTGGGAATTTTGGAAGGGATTGAAGAGAAACAAAGTCAGTTGGGTTGCTAGAGAAGAACTAAAATGTTGCAATAGCTCTGACTGACCAGTGGAGTGCTGGGCGAGTGTCGGTGCCTGTGGAAGTCAGCCCGGCCCCTGCTCTGGCTCTGGGATGCTGCATTTAGTGCACCACAGAGAGGGGCATCTCTGAGAGCAGCAGCCTGGTGGAGTAGATCAGGCACAGACAGGGAGTCAGAGGACCTACAGTCTGCACTCCTCTGGCCCTGCCTGCTATCATTTGCCTTTCTTATTAAGGAAGCAAGCTCAGGGCAGAAAATTGTCCTAGTTTGTGTTAGTGCAGAGTAATGGGGTGCTGACCTCTGTGGGGGCTTTGGGTGCCACTGAAATACACACACTAATAACAGTGGTGACCTGCTCTGTGTCTTACTGCTCCAGCATCCAGCTCCTGTTACAAGGAACAATTCATTCCAGGAAATGTGGTGGAAGCAGCCACTAGAAAATCCAGTCATAGTTGTTTTCATTCCTTTTTAATGCCAGCAGTATATAAACATGGTTTTTCAGAAAGAAAAGGGTGGCCCCTCAAGTACAGTAGTGCAGGGATTTGCAAGAGTGTTTAAAGATATTTGTAGGAAATGGCCATCTGAGCAGTTTTTATGGGCTGCTGTGCTCAGAGAATTTCAGATCTTGCATCTCTATAAAGGAGAGGAGCAAAACTGAATTCCAAAACAGCGTTTCTGTCAGGAGCAGCAGAAGTCATGTCCTGAGAGAAACAGCTCACAGAGCTCCTCCTGCCAGGACAGGAATGTTCTTACCCACAGCTGGTGCTGGGGCAGGTGGGAAACCAGAGCAGGCAGAGGAGATTTAGAAATCTGCATGGAAAATCTGCCAGAACAGCAGGAAAACAATGGAATTCTGCAGTCATGTTTCACTGCAAGGCTTTGAGAATCCCAGAGCCAGGAATTTGCTGACACTGTCATATTCTCCATTCCTAGGCACTATCAGCTGAGACAACTTACAAATGGCTGGGCTGGTAGCCTAAAGGAATTGCTGGCCTTTGCCAAGAGAGATAGAGTTGCCCAGAAGATTGGAGTGAATCAGTCACCCCTGTGTGGAGGTGTCAGGATGGATAATGAGCCTTTCTTCTCCTCCTGGAACTGCAGGAGCCTGCAGTGGGGTGGGAAATATCAGATAAAAACACTCTGACCACACATTGCCTGGAGTAAGGAGCAGCAGCCTGGCAAAATCAAACCAATCTGGGGGATCAGGGGATGGAGTTGACAGCACATTCTTATTTCTTCTAACACAGCTCACACTTCATGAGGGTGTTCAGATGGTACAGAAATGAGGGGCATCTGACTGTGCTGTTTAGAGTAGAAAGCCATTCTCCAACACCTATTATTTAGGGTCATAAGAGTAACTGCAGCTCAGCTGAAGGATAATTTGGAGTACTTCTGACTTTCACTTCAATGAATAGAGTTTTAGCCATTTTCAGGGAGAAATTGTACCTTTCTCATTGCCTTTGTTGTGTGACAGTGTGGGGATTGCCTGTCTGATGGTGCATAGCTCACCTCTTGCTCACATTTACTGCAAGATTGTGGGAGAGCTTGTCAGAAAAAGATGGAAATATGCAACTGATCCATTATTTTATTTTCATGCTCAGGAGTCCCATTAATGCATTTCAGACCTGTGAGCACAGAAGTTATCAGTGAACTCTTAACTGAATGGGCAAATTGGTGAGTGCAGCAGAATAGCAGAGTTGTCAGGGGCAAAAGCTGAAAATGATACATGTGATTCCAAGAGCCAGCCCTTTTTGCTTGGTAAATTTTGTGTTTTGCTCTGAGTAAACTAGATTAACAGCTTAGCTGTAGGAGAAGTGAAATCATGCTTTTATCACTGCATCATCCCTTAAAGCATGTGCAGTTTAACGTGTGGCAGAGAGGCAAAACAACACCCCAGTGACAGTGAGACTGCTGTCTCACCAACACACGGCCTTGACTGGATATTATCTCCCCCAGCAAGTGACTTTGAACAGAAGTGATTCAGATTTCCTGAAGATCAGCAGCACAGAGCTGTTAAAAGAGCAAAACATTATGGTGTTCTCCTGTCAGCCCTCTGTGTTCACCTGTGATTCCCTTTGCCCGTGTTTAAGCTGCAGAGGAAGACCTGGCTGACTGCAGCAGCAGAGGTGAAGCCCAAGATAAGAGTGGGTCTCATGTAACATGAATTCATTTACCTCTGTGAACTGCACTGGTGATATTTTTAGGAGTAGTTAAGTGTAACAGGAATATGATGAAGATAGGCTTATTTAGTCTTTAGAGTAGCCATGAGTCAAATCTTGTGGGGCTTTCTAAATCAAGCTCAGTGGCTTAAGCTATATCTGGAAATATTCTGTGCAGCAAGCAGTGAAGTCAGCAGAGCTAAGGTCTGTAATGAGGACTAATGAGGTCTCAACATAGGGTCGAGGGCAGCTGTCTCCAAGGTGGTCACTTAGAGCAGAAATGCTGTGCAAATAATGCTCCTAAATATGTTTTATTTTCAGGTGTGTAGATTTCACTTCTTAAAAATCCAAACAAATGAACCAGAACCCCCTAAAATTTCAAATAGAAATTATGCTCTCTGGTTTGGGCTGAAGGAGTCCTGCCTGCTGTGTGATGATAGAGGGTGCTGAGGCACTGGAATTGGCTGCCCAGAGAAGCTGTGGCTGCCCCTGGATCCCTGGAAGTGTCCAAGGCCAGGCTGGATGGAGCTCCAAGGCTCAGCCTGGTCTAGTGGAAGGTGTCCCTGCCCATGGCAGGGGGGTGGAATGAGATGGGCTTTAAGGTCCCTTCCAACTCAAATCATTCCTTGATTCTGTGTGGAGGGTGCTGCTCTGTATGTTGGATTAATGCTTGTTACATGTATATCTGTAATGGGATGTTTAAAAAAGCCAGGCATCCAATACACTGAGAAAGTCAAATTTGAGCTGATTTTGGAGGGAAAAAGTTTCTGCCAGAAGGATTATTATAATTACATGTTACTGTGTTCACTCTTTCAATGAGTAAGGATCTCAAGTCCATTTAAACTATTTGAGATTAAAATTAGAGCTGTTGTTCTGTTTCTGGGTGCATGCTGAGTGCTTCAGAAGAGTAAATGCCCCATTACAGTAGAACTTAGTAAAATATTAGAGTCATTTGCACTACACTGGGATTTTACACCCTATTACTGCTCTGAATTATCTGTCATTAGCCCTCATTAAAGGCAGATTTGGTTAGATGGACAATTGTCTATTGCAATTTGATTGCAAATATGTTGTTAGGCTTTCAAATGAATATTTAAAGTGGATCATTGCACAGTTTGCCTAGAATTTTTTTTTTTTTATCTTGTCCTTCCTCTCCCTCCATCTTTTAAGGAGCTTCCACCCAGAATTCCAATGCAGTGGAGCCTGAAAAGCAAGTGGACAGCACGGTGAAAATGGCTGGAGTTATAGCAGGCCTCCTGATGTTTGTTATTATCCTCTTGGGAGCAATGCTTACCATCAAAAGAAGGTAAGTTTCTGCTTTGCTTCCATCTTGGACCTCTTGTTGTAGTTTCCAAAGGAAGAATAAATAAAGATAAAACATTCTTTGTGTGTGACACAGAGCAGCAGTTGAATCCTGTGTACATAACACTGACACCAAGAGTCCAGAGGAAATCCAGCAACAAAAGAATGGTTGTTACTGCAAAGAGATAATGATGATTAATTGATAATTCATGTCAAGGGATAAGTCACAAAGTAGCATGGGATAAAGGGGATGAAAGGAGAACCTCTCCTGTCAGGGAAGGCTGAGAGGCTTGGGATTGCTCAGTCTGGGGAAGAGAAGGTTTGGAGTGACCCAGTTGTGCCTTCCAGTCCTTGTAGGGAGCCTGCAAGAAAGAGGGAGAGAGAGCTCACAAGGGCCTGGAGTGACAGGGCAGGGGGAATGGCTTCAAGCTGACAGACAGGAGGCTTAGATTGGATATTAGGAAGAAATCCTTCCCTGTGAGAGAGGTTGCCCAGAGAAGCTGTGGCTGCTTCATCCCAACCATTTTTCCAACACTTGAGTTTTCTGATGCTTTGGCTGTCCTGGCTGCTACACCCTAAGTTATTATCTCCCAGATAACACAGACAAACCCCCAAACAAAATTACTCCTAAAGCAGAATGAGTCCCAGAGGCTGGACACTGAGGCTCCATTTGCTCTGTGTGAAAGCTCCCAAGCTCCTGCTGAGCTCAGCTGGCCCCTGAGACAGTGCCCAGGACCTTCAGCTGAGCTTGCCAGGTCCCTGGAGCAGCAGTGTTTGCTGAATTTGGGTGTGATGTCCCACACACAGAACTTTGCTCTAGCTGGTTTTGCCACAGGCTCTGTAAACCTGGGCAATTGTCTTCCAAGTTAACATTGGAAAGGAGGTGAGTGGGAGTATTAGAAATCTAAATTCTCCCCTTTTTTTCCCTAGAGCTGGAAAATGACAGTCTCCTCTGTGTTGTTTCCACAGCCCCTCCCAGGGCAGACAAGCAGAATCCCTGCAGTCTGTATCTGTTTGCTGCAATTTGCAAGGATACCTGCTGGAAGACACACTGAAATAAGGAATAAACTGGCTCATTGACTTTAAAATCTTTTCCCATTTAGAAGCTCTGAGTGCAGGAGGAGGATTGGGAGGCTGTGGCACACCTCCAGCACCTCCAGAGCTGCTGCTCACATCCCTTCTGGGCTCCCTGGGATGGGCACCACCAGCCATGTCCAGCTGGGGCTCGGAGCTGCACATGGACAAATGTTCCCTGAGGATGAGCCTCAGCCTGTCAGGCTCATTGCATTTGTAAACTAGAGTGGGTTGGGACCAGCTTTTATAAAAGGAGAAGCTGATTTGGGCCACAAATTGATTGGAACTTCTGGAGGAGCAGAGCTGAAAGCTTGAACTCTTCTGAGAGAGCAGTTTAACAACAGAGTTCTCCTTTTATTTTGCAAACAGAAGCACTTGGAGTTCCAGCTCTTGCATTCCATGTTTGCATTAGCCTCATTTTAAAAACAGTTCCCTTCCCAGTGCACAGAGGCCTGGGTGTACAAATAGTGGAGTCTTTCAAGGCAGCAATTCAGAAAAAACATTTAATGAGCTGAACTTGAGATGCTGTCTTCAAATGGAGCTGGAAAATGTCCCAGTGACATTTGCCCATTGTCCAGGGCATCACAGCTCATTGGGGACAGACACAGGAATTCCTGGATGAAGCATTTTGTTAAGAGAGAGCAGAGGAAGGAGAGGGATTAGAAGAGAGGGAAGACATTGGTTTGAGATGAACACTGGTATCATCAGGAGCCTCTTTTTGTTCCTGTGGGACTCACCACAGGAACCTTTCAGACACAGAGCATGAGCAAGCAGTGCCCAGTTGCTCACAGTCTCAGCAGAACAAATCACAAAAATTCCAGGAACTCAAAACTTTCTGGGGGCTGAAAAAGTTTTAGAGGGTTCACTCAGGTATGTGAAGCTACATTAAGCCAACCAGTGTTTTTATACAGTGGAAAATTTGGGTTTGATGTTATGTTTGTGGTCTGAAAGTTTTAGCTGAAACTTAGGGTTGTCTAAAGTCTGCTAAAGTTTCCATATCTATGTATCCATATCAAAATTGTGTGTACATATAAATTTCTGGTTTAAACATGACTGTCTTACAGTATTTAAAATCAAAACCATTAACAATTTGTTTTCTTGGTTTTGGGAACCCACTAACTCCAGGAGTTAAGCCATAGTATCATCATTACATGGCTACGAAATATAGAAATTGCTGCAACATAATGGAAAGAAACTTCACACAAAAACATGTAGGGACAGGACAAGGGGGGATGGCTTCAAACCGAAGGAGATTAAATTTAGATTGGGTATCAGGAAGAAATTCTTCACTCTGAATGTGGGGAGGCCCTGGCACAGGTGCCCAGAGCAACTGGGGCTGCCCCTGGATCCCTGGGAGTGCCCAAGGCCAGGCTGGACAGGGCTGGGAGCAGCCTGGGATGGTGGAAGGTGTCCCTGCCCATGGCAGGGGGATTGGAATAATCTTTAAGGTCCATTCCAACCCAAACCACTCTGATTCTGTGATAATTTAACCTGTAAATTTAGAGGTGGTTATCCATGCCTACAGGAGTGTATGTGCTCAAAAAGGCAGAACCACATTCTTTCATTAACAGGTACATATCCTGAAATATCTCATTTTTATTGTATGAAAATATTTCTAATTCTCTTGTTGCTGCTTGTTGTTTTTTCCTTAATATTATTTAAATGCACTTGTATAACAGAGTATACAAAATCATTTTGTAAACACAAAAGGAAACAAGAAAAAAAAAAGGAGATATTTTTCAGGAGAAAATACCCTTTGACTTTGCCCCTTCCCAAAGTGTTTGATGTTGGTCTGTTCTGGTTTCATCTGGGCAGTTTTAATTCTGGTATAATCGTGACTTGTGTTTCCCTGGAGTGAAGAATGTGACACTTCTCAGGCTGGTGTGTTTGAGCAGACAAAGCCTCCACTGACCCCTTTAAATACAAGACAGAATAAATAGGATCAGACAGCCTGTCATGGAAGCACTGTAAATAAGTTCTATAAACTGCTGTTGGTAGCAAAAAAGGAGATTTGGGGCTATGTAGGGTCTAGGATTATTTCCTCCTATGAAAACTCAGCTCCTTATTCTGGATTAGGATTTAGGTGGTTACCTTAAACTAATTAAACAAAACCCCAAAGCCTCTTGGGAAGAACACAGGATAGAATTGGGAAAAGGGACATTGAGTGACCAGTGTCCCCCCTGTGTCCCTGTTTCAGGTGGGAGACAGGCAGGGGTCTGGGCTGTGTTGTGCTTTCTAGGACCAGGGTGTGTTTTTACTGAACCATAACTCTGACCAGTTCTCACAGTTAAGCTTTGAAATATTCTTTAGTAAGTCCTCATTTCAGGCTGCATATTTTGGAAGAATTTGAGCCAAAATGTCCAGTTTCAAAACACAATCCTCTCTTTGTTTGTCTTCCTTTATTTTCTATCCTTATGGAGCAAACCTTTCTGAGCTTTCCTCTGCAACCTGGAGGGATGTGCAGCTTTTTAATGAGGGCTGAGAGTCTGGTGGGATCCCAGATGTCTGTGGCCCAGACAGGAGAGCAGCAGAAGGAACAGCAGGATGTTCAAGGGAACACTTCCAGTCGATAGAGCTGTGTGAGCCCTGGTCCTGGCCTCTCCCAGGGCTTGGTTTATTGGAATCATTTTGGGGATTTCAGGGGTTCAGCTGCGTGTGCTCTCATTTTCCACATGTTGGTCATGCTTCCCTTTGTTTAGAGGCTGAGTGGAATTTGGATTTTCACAGGGAAGCTCAGTGGCAGTCACTGCACCTTAACTGGTGCACTGCTGGGGCTGTAGAATTGCTGCCTCCAGGAGATAACAGCATTTAGTTAAAATACATCCAGGTGGATCAGGAATCAGAGCCCTTCAAAAAATGTGGTATTGGAACCCAGGACATTCCTCTGCCTGCCCTGGAGGACTCAAGACCCTGGGGCTCAGGCACCTTGGCACAGAGTCAAAGACACCTGTGCCTTCCATTTTAACCCATGGAAACAATTCCCAACTTTGTGTGAGGAGTTACAAGCCACGAGAGTTTGAGTAGAATGACAGTGAACTTGTCGCAGGGTGAAAAAGTAGAATTTTGGGGGTTTAGAATGGGGGTTCAAGAGGCAAGATGGAGGAATCTCAGCGTGTCCTGTCCTTCTTGTCCTCCATCTTCTGCTGGGATGGTGGCACTTCTGGATTGGTTTAGAGTAGAGACAGACTGTCTAACATAGGTGATAGGTATTGGAAAATTATTGTAAATAAAGTACACGTAGTTCTTAGTATAAAAAGCCAACACCACCCCAAGGGCAGGGACTGTGCCACAGCCTGACCTGCTGGACAGATCTCAGCAGGGCAGAGAGAGAATGTGATGGATAAGAGAAAATAAACAACCTTGAAAAGCAGAATGACAAATCTCGACTTCTTCAGTCACGGGGCTGGGAAAAAAGACTTTCTGATACCTTGGGGTCATCTCAGCCACAGAAACTGGAGAATGTGGCATGCATCAGGAATCTGGCCAAAAGAGCAGGTTTACAGCAAAGGCCATCATCAGGAAAACCATGCCACTGCAGTTAAACCCTCATGAACTGCTCTTTCCCCCACATGTGCACAGCACAGAGGGTGACTGTGCTCAGGGTGACTGAGCTGAACCTGTTTCCATGTGTGCTTGTGGAAGTTGTGTTCAGAGCAACCATAAAAGTGAGCACTTGAAAGCTGGATTTGTATTTCTAAGTGATTCCTAGTCATCCTAGTATCCTCAAGGATGGGCTTTTAAAGCTGTGCAATAAGTTTTTGTTTCACTGTTTTCCCCTGTCTTGCCCACTGCCGCTGCCTCTGTGGCTTCTTGTGGCTGGTGGTAAATCTCTAATACCCTGGGCTAGGTCTGTCATGAACCAGTCTTTTCAGAGAAGCCCCTTTCCAGCTATGAAAGGGTAACTACAACTTCTTAAGCTGCAATTGAATGCCAAGGCTCAGTTTGTGGTGCTGGGAAATGAATTGTTGAGAAACTGTGGTAGAAAATGCTTAATCACAGTGATGCAGAAAGCTAATGCATGCCCCCAGTGCTCAGCTATAAATATGGAGTGATGCTTGAATTGTTAATGAACTATTTGCATTTTAGAGTTTGATGAAGCTTGATTTATCATTAGAAAATTTGCTCATTGTCTAAATATTCCAAAATTGTGGCGTTCTTACATTGTCACTTCCCTATTTATTGTTATTTGTATTAATAGCTCTGACATCTTTCTTTCCAATTCAAAAATATCAAAGCACTTGAGAAGCAAAATTAAATCTCATTGCCCATGGTACTGACATGATAAAGTGAGGAAATTAAAGGTGAAGGGCTTTATTCATGGTGGCAGAAGTGGAAACACAACCTGTCTCCAGTTCAGTTTCTATTTATTCCTCACCAACATAGAGCTCCTGAAACAAGTGTAGGCAAACAGGATCTCAGTGCAGAAAACAGCACAGATACTTTGTATATTGAGAAAGAAACCTGGAGTTCACCTAAATCTAATTATGTGCTTTTCTCTTTTTCTCCTTTTGGATATTTTGTTCATCTGACTGGCCGTCACTATTTAGAAGAAATGCATATTCCTACTCCTATTACTTGTAAGTACTTGACTGGGGATGAGGTTTTTTGAGCATGTTCACCCTGTGGTACTTTTGTGCTTTGTTGTATTTTTTTTTGTTGTTTCTCTTTTTTTTTTTTAATTTTAATTTTTGTTTACCACTCCATTTATGCTTGTCTTTCCAGCAGAATGTGTTTTATTTTCCCAGCTGCACGTGGTTATGTTTTCCCCATTTTCCCACTGCACCTGTAGCTGTGCCTGCAAACACATGAATGTCCACAGATATGTCAGTTATGGTTTATAGCTCTTCACACTGGATATTCATCTTTAGATTGGATATCAGGAAAATTTTCTTCACCAAAAGGGCTGTCCAGCATCAGAACTCGTGGCCCAGGGAAGTGATGGAGTCACCACTGAGGCACTTATGTAAAAGTTGTGTAGATGTGGCACTTGGGGACAGGGTTTAGGGATGGACATGGCAGTGCTGGAGGAACAGTTGGACTTGGGAATCTTTTCCACCATAAATGATTCTGTGACTCTGTAAATGCTAATGAACAAATACAGAGCATCCCAAGTGCACCTTTTTAATTGTCCATTGCTTGTAACCACACTTCAGGGAAATTCCCACCTGAAAGTTATTGTTGGGAATTTCTCAGCCATGGATGTAAGCTTTTTAAAAACTTTAAGGTTTCTGGTGACTGGGAGTTGACACTATCCCAGCAAACATCCCTGCTCCTGGAGCTGCCAGGTTCTGAGTGTTGGTTTAGATCATTGGATGATGAAGTGGTTCAGATATTCAGATCTAAATCACCTGTCCAGTCCTAATGACAATGCTGCATAATTAAGGCAGTTGTTAAGGCACATGAAAATGCTTCACACATCAGTACTTCCAGAGCCATCTGTTGCCTAAAGATTGAGGGGCTGGGAAGCAATCAGGGCCAAGCTGTTTCTGCCATGATAATGGTTGTCTGAGCATCTGGGGGAGGAGAGGGCTGGATCAATGATGTGAGGAAAAAGTCCTGGAGAAGTGAGTTGAGGCCTCTGCTGCCATCAGAGGGCTGGGAGGGATGGAGGAGGCAGCTGCTGCTGTGGACAGGAACAGCTCTGCCCTCTCCAGCTCTCAGGAGCTCTGTCCCTGACACCAACCCTTCCCCCAGAACCTGCCAGGCTTGTCAGGGCTCTGAAACCCACCGAGCTGTCCAGAGGGCCACATCAGCCCTGACAGCCCCTCCTGGTCTGCTGCTCCAGGATCTGCCTCCTTTGCCCTTCCTGCAGTTCCTCCTCGTCTCATCTTGGTGCTTTTTCCTGAAGCTGTTCAGAGGTCAGCAGAATGAGAGGGTTGATGTGCTGCCATGTTAAGGGGAGCTGATTTCCTTTCCATATAAGTTGCTTTATGTCCAAAGAACAGGGCAAAGGAGGATGCCTACTCACCACTGCTTGGAGGGATTTTGTTTCTCCATGACCTGTCAGGAAGCTGTTGCAAGAGGAACCTTTCCCACTTTCCAAGCATGTGAGGAGCCTTAGGACACCAAGTCTTGACTTTGCCCAGTGATGTAATTGTAAATGCAGAGTAACTCCATTTCCTCTAGACCTCCCACTGCTTCACAAGAACAAATTTGACCTCAAGTAGTCAGATTAAAGAGGAGGTTAACTTAGTGTAAAGTAGGGGCTGATTCTAACCCAAAGGTGTTATCAGCTAGTTGAATTTATTGATAGAACCTTTCCTCTTCTGCACATTTCTCATGTTTTGCTGTTTGGTTTCCTTACCACCAGTAGCACCCCTGCCTGAGAAATTCAGTGCCAGGTTTCCCGTTATAATTCTGTCTTTTTCCAGCAGGCAGTATGTGGTCAGCATGTACCCTGCTTTACTTTATTTTGAGATCTGTGTGTTTAAAAAGATAAATCAACTTCCAAGCCCTCTGTGACCCATTTTACAGCTGCACAACATTGCTTTAAGCAGTCAGCTGAGGATTGTTCTGCCAGAACAAGCACAGGGGTCCTTAAGGGGTCTGTTTGCTGTGGGTCAATTTGCTAGACCCTTTTTCCTCAGGGAGCAGTGCAGTGACTCAGGAAAAGAGAAGAGAAAACCCTCTGGAGGGTCACCCAAGCCTGGGGTTGCAATGAGCTTCAGCAGAGGCAGAAGGAAGGGCTTTAATAAGGTTTAATGAGGCAGATGTCCACCATGCAGCACATCACACCAGGGAAAAGCCAGAGGTGCCATCAGGCAAGCTGAGCATTCATAGGAGCCACTGGAGGTTGGGGCTTAGCCTGCAGAGCTCACAGAGCTTCTCCTCCCCAGTACCACACCCAAAATGCTCTGCACAGAGCTCACTCTTAGCCCTGCTGGTGTCCCAGGGACAGCTCTGCAGGCTGGAGGCACCACATCAGCAGTCACCTCACCATAAACGCTGCCAGCAGCAGCTTGGCTCACATCTGCTCTGCTCCCTGCACTGGGAAAACCCAGCTCTGCTTTGGAATTTTTTCCCCTTGAGCAACAATCAAGGTAGAAGGGATGTTCCAGCAGTGAGGGAAGGAAGCAGGAGAGCCCATGGAGGAGCACACAGTGAAGTTCCACTGAGTTTCATGCTGCAAGTTTCACATGAAATAGGGTGTTTCATTGGAATTGCTAAAGACTGTGCAATTCTTATCCACACTTGATTCAGATTGTCCTGGACTCCTATGAGCAGAGAGGTTGGATTTCAGTTTATTTGAAATGTTGTAGAAATAACAGCAGCAAAATGGTTATATACAGATTTTTTAAAAAAAGCATTGGTTTCTATGCTATGACCTTGCATGAATTATTTAGTCCTGAAGCAAAATTCAGTTGAATGAGTTACCAGTATTGAAAGGCAGGTTCCCAAATAGATCTGCTGGCACATCTTTAAATGTGACCATATGGACTGTATCCCTTCATGTTTGGTTTCAGTTTCTGGACTTCAAAGCTGTGCATCTTAGAGCAATTCTTGTCTGCTTTCAGATAATTCCTCCTAACCCTTTGTCGTCTTCTGTACAGGCATTTCTTCTTGTTAGGGACCAAAATCTCCTATCCTAACTCTTCCAAGCAGTTCTGTAATGATAATTCTATAATGATAATTCTATTAAATTCCAAGCAGTTCTATAATGCTAATTCTACTAAAGTCACAGAGACTTTTTTGAGGAGCACCTGGTCTTTACAGAGACAGGCCACAACATTTTGGTAATCTCTAGACTGGATCTCTGTCCTCAGCCAGTCTTGTGTTCTGCTGCAATTCAGGACTGGAAAATCTGATTCTGTGAGATGGTTGAGTACCTGCAGCTCTGAGTGGTGAAACCAGTCCAAAATATTCCCTTATAGAAGCAGCTATTTTGGGCATGCAAAGTTATTAGGTAAATAGTAGTGGGATTCTTTATAGCAGCACTTGATTGAAAACTTCCTCCAACATGTAGGAAAGGATGAAAGAGAAGGCCATAAAGATCTTTAACATGCCTTAAGTGGAAATACAACCCAGGATTCCTGACCTGTAACTCATTGTGCCAGGTCAACATCATCTTGTGTACCTCAGTTTACCCATGAGCAAAGGCTAATTGCTTATGGGTTGAGATCCTGTGAGGAGAAAGAGATGGAATTAGGAGCTCTTGTCCTGGTGCAATCCTTGCACACCTGTGCCCAGGGTGGTGCCTGAACCTTTTCAGAGGAGTTACTCTGTATTTACACCAACACAAATGGTGTCTAAGGTTGGGACAGAATTGCTGCTGTCTCTCTGCACCTAAATTGAATGTGCAGTGTAAGATATCAGCCCAGCCAGTCTGGAAGATGTTGGTTTTACTCCCAGCTGAAGCTGTAAAACACAGACAGCAATTCATCCAGTTTACAGAAGGGTTTGCATCTAGTGACAGACACCTCTTTTGCAACAGTATTTTCAACTGCAGCAATCCAAATCATGATTTTATTATTTGCTCACCAGGAAAATAAATGGAAATGTTTTCTGTGTGTGGGTTGTTTGTTTTGGTTTGTTTCTTTCTCCTGGGCTGGGTAATGGCTGCAGAATGAAATTTAATCAAGAGCAATATGAGACCAGGGAAGAATTTCTGGAAATACAGAGATTCATGTTTGTGTTACAAGCACTCAGTTTAATGTTATTTATTAGAAAAGGGTGCTCAATGGCCAAGATGTTTTCCTTTTCCCCTGAACTGCCCAGAGCTCCAGGGACATGATTGCAATGTAGGAAGCCCCTTCAACTCCCACTGGATTTTCACACCAGTTTTAATTGTTGGGTGCTTTCAGCTGGGAGTTTCTTTTCATGGGAGAGATTGCAAAGGTTATTAAGCTAAATTTATACTTAGATTTTTTTGAGATAACAAAGTTTATGCTGAAATTATTGCCACCATCTGTGGGACATTTGAAAAGAAAAACATCCCTTTATTTTATTTAGAAGCATACCTCTGTATAACCACATTCACACATAAATATCTCCAAGTATTTCCATGGATGTGGGATCTGCCTGCACAGGTCAGCTTGCTAAATCAGGGTTTTAAGAAGAAACATTCTCATTAGGTGCTTTTCTCATCAGATGATGGAAAAACAGGATCGTTAATCAGTGGCTATGCTTGTCTAATGAAAGCAAATTAAAAAATAATATATCAAAATGCAGAAAGTAGGTGAGATGATATTTAGAATGTGTCTGTATGGTGATTGCAAGCCTGAGCCTTGCAGAGGGCAGGGCTTGTGGGTGTCTGTACCAGCAGAGACTAGTTCTGCATGGCTCCCACGTGCACCTGGCTTGTCTAAAGTCTGGTTGGAAGTAAAACTAAAAAATAAAAATAAAAAAAATCCCCCACAAGTAGTGATTAATTTGATCAAGTGAAGCTTAGATCATACTCTCAAGAGCTTGTGCTTGTATACCCACAATACAAAACACTCAGGGCATCTTTTGACTTCTCTCTACTTCACTTTCTCCTGTGAAGTTTGCTCTGTGACATTGGCCTTTGCTCTTCAATACACCTTTGCTTCACCTTAATGCAGCAACCTCCCCCTGCTCCTGCCACAGCCTGGCTTCAGCAGGGCAGGTGTTAAAAGCAGGTTCAGGAGGGGCAGGTGAGGAAGCACACATTTAATCCAGAGCATGGAGCAGGTGTGTGACAGAGCACTGCTCTGAGCTCCACTCCTCTGGCTCTGTTCACAGCCCTCTAGTGACCAGCATTTCCCTGCCTGCCTGCCCCCCTGGCTTCAGAGGTGGGCAGCTCCTCCTGCATGGAGCTCTCCCCCAGTTTAGAATGAGCAGCCTTCCCCAGAGCTTCCCAGTGCCCAGCCCCTGCAGGCAGCAAGAACAGCTCCTCTCTGGTGTCTTTTCATGTCTGAAAACCTATCAGCCCTCTTTGATTCCCTCTTCCCTAGATTAAAGGTCCACACTGCCTTTGACCTTTGCTTGTAGATCATGTTTCCATTGGCCTTTGCTTGTAGATCATGTTTCCACCTTTACCTTTTGTTCCTTTGTGTGAGCCCCTGTGGCACATGTGTGATTTGAAGAGCAGTGTTGGCAGCAGAGCCCTCTCCAATCCCCAGTCAGAGCAGCAGGATCACCCAGATTGTGGTGCCATGCTCTTACTTTCAAACCAGCATGAAACCATTCTTCCAAATTGAGTTTGTCATCTACTACAGGTTTAGGGCATGGAGACCCTTTCCAATAGATCTGCTGTTTGACCAGTGCTCCCTGGGATTTGCATGGTTCATCACTGCCTGCCTTGATTTGGAGCAGATTTCATCACAAATTGCAGGTGTACTCCTAGGAGTTTGCTACGCACGATTCTCTAAAAGGAATTTTATTTTCTTTTTTTTCGACTTTCTCAAATTGCTTATTGAAAATGAGGGCAATATGCAATTTGTGTCTGTAGGAGGAAATTTCACATTTAACTTACATGATCTATACCTAATGTCTAAATTACCTGTGCATGCAAATCTACACCCCAGTGTACAAAATCCATCCTTGGAAACATCTAAAATTAAATCTGTCAATGCATGTGCACGAGAGTTCTCCAGGAGTGGCAGTTACAGATTTAATGTTCATGCATGTAGAATTGATAGAAAAAGTTAGAGAAGAGTTTGAAGCTGCTTTTAAAAAATAATCCCTGACAGTCATCCAAACCTCCATGAAACAGGAATCTGATCCTGCAGATAGTTCTAAGAGAAAATACTGCTGGAGCTTCCTGATTAATGCCCGTGGCAGTAAATGGTTTGTGCTTGATACCAAGTTTGCAATCCTTGACTGTTTAAGTAGAACTCCCACCATTTTAATATAGTGCTTCAGATTTTATGTCTAGTGTCTGATAGGAATAGAAGTTTCAAAAAATAACCAAATCAAATCTCCTTTTTTTTTTTTTTTCCCCTCAAATGCACAATTGTGTTCACTGCCAATGGCTTTTCTCCTTGCTTTAGTGGGGTCAGCATCAACTGCCTGATTATACAGCTGGTTTCATTTTTTCACTCAACTTTGAGCATCTTTCTGTCTCATCCCTCCTCTGAGTGTGTGGTGCTTGCAAACATCATCTCTTCATTTCCAGACCCTCTCAAACTGAAAAGTGCAACCTGGTAAACCCCACCCATGGACTCCTGCTTCCTTCTTGCCACATTTCCCTTGCCCTTGGATGTAAACCAGCATTAAGATCATTTTATTCACATCCTGCCATTCTGTGTCGATTGTATCAGACACTTCTTCCCAATATCTGCCTGGTCCTTCATTTCCTCCCCTTTTCAGCTGCTTATTGCATGAGTGGGGAAGTGTCTGCTCCACGAGGGGTGTCAGCTGTGCTGGGGACACTCTGGGCACGCAGCCAGCCCATGACTGACACTGATGCTCCCAGAGCAGCTTTGTTGGGGTGTTGCAGTGGCTCTGTGCAGGGCTGTGGGGACAGCAGGAGCCATGTCACCAGCGTGGCTTGTCAGTGATTCACAGAGATCTCTTGGAGCGCCCTATTTTTGGAAACAGCATTTCTAGATAAATGCTTTTCCATTTCCAAAAGGCTTCTTGACGTGCTGGGAAATAAACCTCTACCTAGCTGTGGGTTTTAAGTCACATCCCTAACATTCTGGAAAGTGCTAGTCATTTGATTTTCTAATCTTTTCCATGAATTATAATGATGGCAAGGACCAAATAGGCTTAGTCCTGTGCTGCCACTCTCTCCAGACACAGAACGGCAGCAGAAAAGGCACGTTTAGAAACTGAGAGCCCCTTGATGTGTCTGGCAAGCTTAGCTCTGAAATCCTCAAAAGAGATCTGTCTTCCTTCTCCCTCTAAATTTAGATGAAGAATTTTTACATTCTTGGAACAGAGAGGGAGAAAGGTGGAAACTGATAAGGCGCTGTGGAAAGAAAATTGTAGCGTTTTCAGATGCAGACCTGGGTTGTGTGTGCGAGGTAGATTGAGAACTTTAAACTCATGTCACCTTTTCTTTTTAGGCATTCAAGCCAATGTTTTAGGGGCCTCTCTGTCTTCTACAGGACCAGGTAGAACTCCTTTGCATAGGGCTTTTGTAAGCAGGCCTTTGGGGACTAAGGGGCTTGGGTTTGGGGTTATTTTTTTCCTGCCTAGAACATGCAGAAATGTTGTTGCTCATTCACTCAAAGACAAAACAAGTTTGCCAATTCCTGCTCTTTGTAGCCTGTTGGCATTTCTGAAAAGTTACCAGGCGATGGGGACTTACAGATAATTATTGCCACGAATAATTTAACTTATACTGAATGAGGAAGTCGCCCCTTTTGACTCAGCATTTTCAACCATCAGAGTCATGGTCTGTAGTGGCTCACCCCAGCAGTCCAGAGTGCTTGTTATTAAGGACTTCTGCATTTTGGATTAGTGTTTCCCACTGAGTGATTTTACTTCTTGTTGCCAAAGAATTCACACTGGCGTTTAGGATTAGCAAACCATCAGGATTAAAAGATCCACACGGCAGGGTTAAAACACTTCAAGGCAGTTTTAGTTACCCCGGGTACCACAGCACAAAAAAGCAGGGGCTCCCATGTCTGCAGCTCACAGCTCCTAAATCTGGCTGTGCCAACGCTGCTGAACACTGGAAGCAAAGCTTTTAACATCATTAAACACCAGCTTTTTGCTTCATCACTCAAGGACTGCTCCCCTCTTTGCATCTTCATCTGCACAGGTGGATACACCATGGGGGTTTGGGGAGATCTGAGTGAGCCCCCTGGGATGATGGACCCAATTTGAGCAGCTCTGGGCTTGGATTGGAACCACCAATTGTACATGGCTGAACCCCAACTGGCTGAGCAGATGAGATACATGTGTTTGTTCAAAAGTTTGCAGCAAACATCCAAGTTTTTTCCCATAAATCTGTGCTCTCCTGATCTGGATTATCTTTCTTTAAAACAGGCTTTTCCCACAGACATAGGCAAAGGATTTAGCTCTCTCTGACCCTTCTTTCCAAACAAGTATAAGTGGCCAAGCTGCCCATCTCCCGTAGGCTGGGGCTCAGCTGTGTGCTTGAACTTGCCTGTAAATGCCACTCTGACATGTTCTGGGCATAAATAGAGCCTGTTAGACTGTGTTGGAAAGAGTACCTTTTTTTTTTTGGAATCTAATTAAGTTTAAAAGATGGGTAGTACTTACCATAAGCATGTTGTTTTAGAGAAGAAAAACCTCTTTGCAAAATGATTTAGTTGTTAGGATTTTTTTTTCTTCTTTGAGTTGGAGAAGAGAAAGAAAACTAAAGCTCCTTCTTACAGTAATCTGTTTTTCTCCCTTTTATTTTATTTTCTTATCTAGGGAAGTGGTGTAAGCAAAGTTCTTTGCTGGTGCTAGGGATTTGTGTGATATTTTTTCAAGGTGTGGATTGTAGAATGTCACACATTCATTTTTAAAGGGTTTTGCTCTCTGATATGAATGAAGCACAGGGCAGTCAAATGTCAGTGGAAGCTTAGCAGCTCACTTTTCCTGCTTCTCTCCATTTTATTATGCTCTGTGTTTGCAAAAGAGGAGCCTCTTATGTTCTCAGCTTTGTTAGTGTTTCCAGAGTAGGCATGCTGCTTTTGACAAAGTTTTTGCTGTCTCCTCAAAACAAGCAAAGACCCATTTTCCCAGATCAGGGCCATATTTGGACATTGCTAAAACAACTTTAACCTTCAGCGTGCCCCACCTTCCCTTGGGATCCCAGAGCTGTTCCAGGGTGTGCCAGGACTCAGGAGGCTGCTTCCCTCACTGCTGTGCTTGGGGACAGGACAGAACTCTGCTCCAGCTCTCAGGTGGCACAGAGCCAGGTCTCACACTCCCTCAAGGAGCATCCCACGGGATGGATGCAGATGTCCTGGTCCCCTGGAGTGAGCAGCGCTCCCATCCCGAGCCCTCTGCTCCTCCTGGAGCGCGCGGCACCCGCTCTGGGGGCTGGCCCTGTGCCACCCTCTCCAAGGCAGCTGCTCCAGGGTTTGGACCTCTTGCACCCTGTCCAAGGCTGAGGTAGCACTCCCACTGCTGGGGTGATGCAGGTTTGTGCAGATGAGTGACGGGGAGGGAGAGCTCCAGGCTGGTACCACGATGTTTCTCGCGCTCCGGAAGCCGCGTTAAAAACCCGCGGGGTCTCCTGGCGCGCGGTTTGTCTCATGCCTTGCATGTCTGACCAAGTGGGGTAATCTTGTCGAAATATTTTGCCATTGCTTTGCTTTTAACGAGGGCAAACTGACCTTGCTTTCTCCCCTCTCCAAACCACCCAAAGGAAGCTAGCCAAGAAGCAGAAGGAGACTCAGACCAGCACGCAGAGGGAGATGGGTCCTGTGGCTACTTCTGACAAGACCTCCACCAAACTCAGTGCTGTTCACAATGAAGAAGCTTTTTCTTCCAGCTGCCAAGATGTTAATGGATTCAGTAAGTTTAACTTGCTTGCAATGGATATGACCCCCTTGGAGAGCTCTAGGTTCCTAAAAGGACCTATTCCTTTGGGCACAATGTTGAGGAGTTAGGAATGGCCATGATAGAGATCATTGCAAAAGCTCCATAGAAATCTGATATGTCTCTGATACTGCCCCTGGTTTCATTGTCAGACAGGTGGAGAATATTCCTCTGGGTCCAAATCTACTGAGAATAATTGATAAAGCCTGTTCTAATAACTGCATCAGAATAAGAGGCACGTGTTTATTTGTTGTTTAGAAATACTTTTCCTTTGTGAGTAGAAGAGTCAAATCCCTTAGTTGATCTGTGGGATGGAAAAACATTTTCTGTGTGAAATTGTTATGAAAGGAGGCCTTGTCTCCTGGCCAGAGAACTGGAATGGAAAGACAGTATTTCTTCCTTTGTCTGTGTCCTCGGTTTATTCTTCACACGGGTTCAGTAAAACTGATCTTAGTTCACATTTGTAAACCATTCAGACCTCTGTAGCTAAAAGAGTTTTGTGGGTCAAGCCGCACCAAGTCCTACTTTAGCCTCACTAGATCCAGGTTGAGTGCATGGTGGATTGCATGGTGGATTTGTAATCTTTTTTCGTATTAAATAAATTTAAACTTAGACACTATGGGCATGTCACTCCTTCTTTTGACACTCAGCCTGTTAGTCTGGACAAGGGACAGCTCTGAAACTCAAGCGTGTGCTAAAACTCTTGTCTTTATTAAGCATCTTTAGTGAAGGGCTTTTTCCCCCTGATTACTAAAATGGAAGTGCTCATGATAGAAAATGTGGTTTATCATTGCAACCTCCCCCTGTAATCCGAACCTGAGTGGGACAGGTTGAGTGAATTCTTCCTTTCCCTCTCTGCAGGTCATGTCAAATTCCATCTGCGTGTGCTGCTACTGCCACTTGGTGTAGCACACCTGTGAGATGGATGAATAGGTGTCTGGGACAGCCAAGGCTGGCAGGGAACACTTTTCTCTGATATTAAATTGACTTCAGTCAAGATCTAATTTTCTCAGGTGCTGACTAGCTCTATCCTAAGGAGGCAGGAAGAGTTCTGTGGGGTTCATATCTCTGAAGGCCAGGAGAGCAGCAGACAGTGCTGTATCAGCCATGCCCAAACAGCAGAGGCAGCTTGGCTGGAGTGTGGGGAAAATCAAGTGTTTAACACTTCCCTCAGAATCTTGGCTTCTGAAAGTTTGGGGATTCTTTTTCCAACCAGAAAATTAGAAAAGAGACAAGCTTGAAATATGACCTCATCTTTCCCCCCTACCCTTGTTGTTTTGACAGACTAACTAAAACAGCTGACTCATTTGCTTGAAATGGCAACTGTAGAAAATGTGATGTATCAAATTTTGTAAAGAAACAGCACTCCAAGTTTTCAATCTTTTTAATCATTTGGATCTTTACTTGTCTGACATCTCTGCAAATTTTATAATTTCCTTCCCCTATAACAGTCATGGGTGGATTCTTTTTATTTTTTTCCCTCTTTATATCTGTGAGAAAGAATTACAATAAACCTTCATGATTTCTCCAAATTTCTTACTGCCAAGTCCAGGATGCTGAGGTGCTGGAGGTAAGTTCTGTGCAGTAGTGTGCACATGCCAATACAGGAATTTTATGAGTAAAAGAATTCCTTGAAAAGAAAAATAAAATAAATTGCCTTAATGGAGTTTAATACTTGTGGGTTCTATACAGGCCTACTTTGGAATAACATAATAGGATTATTTCTTAACCTTCCTGCTAACTAATAGAGTTTTACAGGGTTTATCCACCAGAGCTGTTGAAATCAACTGTCTTAAGCAGCAGTCAGATTCCTTCTTAAATTGTTTTTTGCCTGCCAGCAGTAAATAGCATTTCCAGCACCCGTGATGGGCAGTCACCCTCTCCATCCTGCCCTCAGCTGTGGAGCCTGAGCTGGCTGCAGCAGGGAGGAGGAAATGCCCCTCTCCTTTTGGAGGAAGAGCCCACCAAGAGAAGCAAAGTGTTTTCAATGCCAGGATCACCTTGCCAGCTCACAAAAGCAATCAAACAGAACAAGACAATTTGCTAAGTAGGATCCCTCAGTTATTGAATGACTTGCAGGCAACTTTACCTGCAGAATACAATGTCCTTGCAGGGCTTGTGTCCTTGCCTCCAGCTTTTACTTTCTGTCACAATAATTCTGATAACTTTTCAGACAGAACAAATTCAGTGAGTGCCTACAGAAGCTTTTCCTTTCCCATGCTCTCTCCAGTTGGCCCCTGGTCTGCTCCTGGGTGAGTCCTGTCCATCCTCTGGCTGTTGCTTACCCTGACTCCCTGCCCTGCCACCACACAGGACTATTTTCTAAATCAATTAGATTTAAAAATCCCTCTTTCAAGGGTGCTGCCTGATGCTCTGCACCATGAGGGAGATAAAAAATGAACAGCTGTCCTCCTTCTTAT
This sequence comes from Haemorhous mexicanus, assembly GCF_027477595.1. Lineage (NCBI taxonomy): Eukaryota > Metazoa > Chordata > Aves > Passeriformes > Fringillidae > Haemorhous > Haemorhous mexicanus. Next base: position 4,724,862 of record NC_082358.1, read on the forward strand.
CAGTCCCTTGTTTTCTGTTGAGGCATCAAGACCTTTTGCTGAAAAGAGGAAGAGAATTGGGCATTTATCTTCCCTGGCCTGAAGCAAATCCCCTCATCCCTCTTTCCATTCTGCAGTGTTCGTTGTTATCCTGGCAGGATTCTCACTGATACATACAGGTGTTGAAATTAAAAGAGATTTTTTGGACTCAGCCTCTGTCTCTGACACTCCACAGAACCAGAGAAGGTGTTTGCTGAAACATGGATTGGTCTGTGGCTGTTCCAGCTTGTCTGCTTTTACTTGGGGATTATGAACAATCACAGTTGGTCATTTTCTCAAATGTCTTGGGTTTTTTTAAGATGTCAATATATCCCAACTCCATGAAAGGCAGGTGATGGCCCTGGCAGTGGCTGAGCAGCTCCCTGGAGTGCAGGAATGTTGGGAAGCAGCACAGTCACCTGTGGACACTGGCTCAAGGCAGGGTTATTATGAAACAAGGTGGGAAATGGGAAACAAAGTGGACCTAAATTTGCCCCCCAGTGTCTGCCCTGACCAGAAGGGTGAGCAGGGGGTTGTGACCACACAGAAATCCTGGGCAGTTTGGCAGAGATGGGAGGGACAGCAGTGGATCAGCTCAGCGGGGATGCACTGGTGTGCTCTGCACAAAGGAACTGCCACTGACCAGCCTTGTCCAGGAGAATTCCCTGCCCCAGCAGAGCCATCCTGACAGCCCTGCAGGGGTTCTGGCAGGAGCTGCTGGATTCTGAGGATCTCACCCATTAAAATGCAGCCAGTCTTGCTGGATACTGATTTATTAAGGTGTGCTTTACCTGTGTGACATCCCATTTTGGGGGAGACAGCTCTGCAGACACCCTGCAGGAGGGACACAGACGAAGGAGGGGCTTTAATGCTTCAGGCAGAGCATTCTGGAACTGGGGAAATTGAGTTCTGCAGTAGGAACCACTACCAAAAGTTACCAAGTCAGGGTGATTTCACTTAGAGATCAAGAATAGGAGAGGGAGGCATAGGCAAGTGGCACTCAGGGTTTAAGGGATCCATTTGTACCAAGAAACATCAGAATTGACACCTTTCCACAATCCTCCATGATTTTATGATCAGTGAGATGTAAAGGTCTTCACAAAAGACAAGCACAGCAAGATGTAGTTATTACTCCTGCCCCATGGATGATTTTCACTCTTAATTAGGTGACCTGCCAAATGCTGTCTAAGGACTTGTAGGGTCGTGGACATGAGATGCTTCCTTTAGTAAAAAAATTCTTAAAATAATTTAAAAATAAAAGACAAACTCACATTTTATCAAAGGCATAAAAGGAAAATGTACTAAATTCCCTTTTACTGGCTTCCATGGGATTCTTGTGGGGTTTGCTAGTTTAGGAAATATTATAAAAATTAAAGAATCATTTTCAGAATAGGAAGGATCCTTCACCACTCTGCATGACTGGAGGGATCTGTGTGGCCTCACGTGCCACTCCAGGGAGCACAAAGAGAATTTTTAATGCAGTCTTAATTTCTACCCTGATGTGAAATCCTCTCTGGATGTGTTTCCTTTGATTACAGACCCGAGTGCCTGTGAGAAATGCTAGTTAGAAAGCAGCCCTGTGTATACATCTCATTATACAACCTAACTGATAATAGAAACAAGTTCTTCAAAGTTTTAAGAAACTTCTCTTTTGTATTTGTGGGTTTTGGGGGATTTTTGTTTTGGTTTAGTTTTTTAGTTTGGTTTTAAATTTGTTTTGGTTTTGGGTTGGGTTTTTTCTTAGTTTTGTTTGGGTTTGCTTGGGGTTTTTTCCCTCCTTTTTAATTTGAATCTAAAAGTCACATCCCTGTGTCACAAACACAATTAATGTCATAAACCTCAGTGGGTAACATCTTTAATCAAACTCACTGACATGAGGTGTTTATGTGGAAATTCACCCTCAGCAGCTCTGGAAGGGCAGCATGGCCTATGAGTTCTTTTACACTCCCAGATTCCATAAAACCTGGAGTCCTGCCCCAAGCCCAGAGTGTGGCCTTGCCCTGTGACACTGGGCAAACCAACTGCTCTGTTTAGATCTTGTTTGGTGTTGTCTGAAGCGTGGCCACCTCCCAAGTGTGGTGAGAGAAGGGTCTGATTTAGGCTGGCAAAGTGCAAGAGCCCCCAGAGCAGAGGAACTTTGTGGCTTAAGGCAGCTGGGGCAGAGCTCCAGCAGACCAAACCCTGAGGAATTTCATTGTTTTAAGGTGTTTCTGAGTCATGTAGGTCTGAAAATGAGGTGTGAGAATGCAGAACGAGAGGGAGTTAATGAACTAGATGATTACAAACTGCTCAGGAGGTAATTCTGACTTTATGGACCTCCCTGGACCAGTGACTTCTTTGGGTGTCCCCTCAGAATAACTTGATTTTTATAAGCAGTGTTTGCTCCATAGCTACAAAAAATTGCTTCTGAAATTACTTTGATGTACAGTGAGTTTTATCTACTTCTGTTGGGCAATGGAATAGTTTTTCCTGTGTTATCTGTTGTCATCTTTCTGATATACTGAGATTTGTGTTAGCTTGTTTCCCAACATTCTGAGGAGGAGATATATAAATGCCTGTGACTCTGAGAGTGAATGCAGAGTGATAACAAAAGAATATGCCTTCAAAAGTGATGGATTACCATAAGAATGTGCATGTCTGCTGCTGTAGGTGTAAACCAATCTCATAAATTTACTGTCAAGACAAGAATCTACCACGAAGATGCTGAGCCATTCCTCCTTTCAAAAAATATTTGATTAATATGGAAATTTGTGGATTCTTGTCCAGAGAAAGTTAATGCTGTAATGGGAGAAGGCAAGGATGCTTGTCCTGCTGAAAGAACCCAGCTCATTGGGGAAGGGATTATAGGATTTGCCATGAGCAGTCCTGGGTTGAAGAACAAGTCCCTTGCAATGTTGGAATGTTTTAACCAAAAAATTGCTACCCCACCTGTGTATTTTTGTGGTACATTGTGTTTGAGCAGGTTTATTTTACTGTCAGTACTGATTCTCTGTAGTTTGTATTCTGGGGGTCATTTTGAGGAATTTCCTCCTAGAGACAAAACCCTAAGTTTGCTCCTTTGGTTAAAAAAAAAAGAACATTTAGAATATAGACCTATGAATGTAGCCCTGTGTGTATCCTATTTAGGAACACATTGATTTACAGTAACTATAATCCAATATTTGGGGTCTGGAGTGCTTATATTAAAGAAAATCCATCATGATGACAATGTAATAAATGTAATATGCATGTTGAAATGAAAAATATAATTCATTTTGATAAGCCTTATATATCCCATATTACTGTGTTCTTTGAGGAACATTCTCCCTGTTCTCTTTCTCTCTCTTAATATATGTCTAAAGTCTTTTCCTTATGTCTTTCCTACCTAGCATCACCCTCTCCTTGTTCATTTTCTGTCCAAAGCAAAACCCTTCAGAGCAAATCTATGTTGAATTCCTACTACTCAGGTACTAGTGCCAGACTTTTCTTTCATTCCTAAATTTTCTTTGCTGTTGTACGTTACCCAATATAACCTTTAATAGGCCAAGGCTTCTGAGTGTGAGACACAGCTAACCTTGTTTTCATTTTCTGTAACTTTTCTTTCCCTGTTGATCCTCTGTTGATTTCCATTGATCCCTGTCGTGTGGGTGAACGGAATTCCATCTCAAAGTTTCATCAGACACCGTCCCATCGACCACGCTGTTAGGTAAGAGGACAGGTATGGTGTGCTGGGCTGAGCTGGAGGGCAAACACACTCTCCATGGCATGAAAACAACAATCCAAAATCAGAATTAATCTTGTGCTCGTGGCTTTGTCAGAAAACTTTTGTTTCATTCGTGTTTTGGTATTGCTGTTAAGTGCTTTCAAAGGAAAGAAAAATTCATAAATTAAGGTTTAGTCATTTTTTCAAATATATGTTTGTGGTTTGTGAGGGTCCCCAGGATGAGGTGAGAGATGAGAATTGGACTCCATGTTCTCAGAAGGATTATATTATATTATATTATATTATATTATATTATATTATATTATATTATATTATATTATATTATATTATATTATATTATATTATATTATATTATATTATATTATATTATATTATATTACATTATATTACATTATGCTATACTAAAACTATACTAAAGAAAGAGAAAGGATACATCAGAAGGTTTAACAAGAATGAATAATAAAAACCTGTGACTGATTCCTCAGAGTCCAACACAGCTGGACCTTGATTGGTCATTAATTAGAAACAATTCACACATTTGGATAAACAATCTCCAGACCACATTCCAGAGCAGCAAAACATGGAGAAGCTGGGGCTCCTCATCTTGCCAGGAGAAGAAATCCTGGCGAAGGGATTTTTCAGAAAATCCCACGCTGGCATACGTTGTTCCTCATGTCCATGAGATTTGGGGTTCTGGGCCCTTTCCCACTCGCTGCCTTGCCTTAGGCTTAGTTCTGGCTCCTGCAGCTGGTCGTGCCTGTGCAGCTGACACAGAACCACAGGTTTGGGTTGGAAGGGATCTTTAAAAGCTCTCTAGGCCATGGGCAGGAACCCTTTCCTATAGACCAGATTGCTCAGAGCCCCATCCAACCTGACCTGAAATGTTTCCAGGTATGGGGCATCTTCCACCCCTCCGGGCCACTTGTACCTTTTTATAGAAAGTTTTTCTTTGTCTCTAGTCTGAATTATCCTGTTTCCATTTAAAACCACCCCTCTGTGCTGTGTGTGAGGCTTCAGCTGGACCTGCCTCAAGGGTTGCAAATTTAAGTGAGGATTTGCATGTCTGCAGCAGGTGGGAGCCTGCAGTTTTGGGTGAAGTTGCATGGGTAAAGGTTATTTGGAGAAATTCCTGGCTGGGTTTTGGAAAGTGGCTCCACCTGATTCTGTGTATGCTGGGAGTTAAATGCTAAATCTTTCAGGCAGTCAGGTATGGATTTGAGAGGATAACAAACAGACAGGTCCTGAGAGGCAGAGGATGTTCTGTGGCTCCATGAGATCTCAGAAGGGAATTCTGCCCTGTGAGGGTGGGCAGGCCCTGGCACAGAGTGCCCAGAGCAGCTGTGGCTGCCCCTGGATCCCTGGCAGTGCCCAAGGCCAGGCTGGACAGGGCTGGGAGCAGCCTGAGATAGTGGAAGGTGTCTCTGCCCAAGGCAGGGTTGGAACTGGATGGTCTTTGAGTTCCCTTCTCATCCAAACCTCTCTGATTCTCTGATTTATTAATTCTTCCTCTATGGAGCAGAAAGTTGATGTGTGGCTGATCAGAATCTAGCCAGTGGGATTTATCAGTTTGGATTATCTACAATAAATGTTCCTTCCAGACACAGTAATCCACCATGACTGCTTCAAGCATCACTCAGAACGTGGAGAAGGGCCACAGTTAGACCAGGAAGAAGTGACAGCCAGTGGCTCTTCCTTGGTTGTCACTTGGCTCAGAGGCTTGGAGGGGCTGCCACAACACACACACCCATCCTGCTGCCTGCCAAGATGCTCTGAATGGGGTGGGGAAGGAAAGGTGTCCATCTCCCAGGAGGTTTGCTCTCATTTCCCAGAGGCTCAGTGCCATCAACAGGAAAGCCTAAAGGCAGGTTTCTCTTCTGGCTGTAGAAACAAGGCCCTGACCTGCCTTTAGAAACAAGGCCCTGACCTGCAATTTGATGGAAGATCTCAAACTCTCTCAGTCTGGCATCTGGGAAAACCTGGCCATTTTTTGGGGGAGCTGTTTTCCCCCCTCAGCCCTGATGGAATTAAGGTGTGAACTGCACTCCTGGAACTCTGAAGCTCAAGGAGCAATGAACAGGTTCCTTCTGTGCTTCTCCTGCCACAGCAAAAGCCCCCAAAACTTTTAAAACCCCAAATTTTAGAAATGAAAAGAGGAAATAGGAATCTAACCAGCCTTGTGCTTATGTATTCAAAAATGTTTCAAATTTCTACTAAACCTAAGGATTGATATCCCTGTTTTACACATGGGAAGTTAGGTACAGAGCACTTTTAAGACATGAATTACACAGACTGGTCACTGTCCCAGTTCCACCTGAGTTTAACAGCCTGTGAAACAGCCCCTTACTCTGGAGAAATTTCTATCTTGTGACTTGCAGACAAATTATAACCTTGGCATTCTGGTTTCTCAGACAAATCCATCAAATATTAGATGTTGTGGTATGAGCAAAAGAAGTTTAATTTTTGGTGTTTATTAATATTAATTCCCAGGGAAGAAGAGCATATCTTGAAAAGGGATTAGTCATACCACAACCAATATCTGTACCTGCAATTCAGTACTGTTTGTTCCCATCTATTATGCTTTCTGCTAATAAATGTTCTATATTTGCAGTATGGCATGGCTCCCTAGGCTTGGCTGTGACATGTAAGATACAGGAGATTTGGGATTTGCCTCTAGCCCAATTCCTGATTAATACTTTTTTATTCATGTTTTTAGTGAAGCCATTTTCTCTTCCAGTTGTGGACAGCTCTGGATTTTAAATGTTTTGCTCAAGCATCTTCACTAGAGAAGGGAATTTTTAACACTAAAATATATTTGAGGCAGATTTTCACTTGAAGATGAGGTAGCACAACCTTAGGGATTATTTTTAGGGAAAGGATTCACGCCCAGTAGCTCTTGAAGATGTTGAGGAGATCTCATCAGGGGATCTCTGCAGGGGAACCAGCATGTCCTCCCCTTGCATCCTCTGGCATCTCCTGGCAGCAGGAAAGGACATTGAGCCTTGTTCTCATTCCAGCTGCTCATGAGGATCCTCACAAGAGTCACTACCCTCCAGAGAGGACAGGGATTTTAGTGCCTGCAGAAGGGCAGAACAAGCAGAAGGAGCTCTCTGACACAAGTCTCAGACAAAAATAAAACCTGGCTGTGCTTAGAAAGACAGAAATTTTCCATGGATTTTAGACTTCTGTAGCTTTTTTGCCCACCCCTAATCAGTCTGCTCTGTGTACACCCCCAGGCCTATTTTGAATAACTCAAACATGTTTAGAAGCCAGTATTGCTGCTTTAGCAGGTGCCTCTGTCACTGGGAAATGTTTTAATTTGATTATTTCTTGAATTTTTATTGTGGGATGAGTGATTTTTATGCAATGGATGCTCCAAAATTCAATGGCTTGACCTGCTCAGTTGCATCAGAAGCCTTCCAGGCCAAGTCAGCCTCTAATAAGGAGCTGTGGGAGAGGTTTTCCCAGCACTTCTCTGTGCTGAGGTTGGCCAGGAGCAGAGTGAGCCCCAAAGGTTCAGACCTTTGCAGGCTGGGCCTTGAGCTGAATTTCTCTTACATTTCCTCCTGCCTGCAGAACTGGAAACCCCTCTCTTCCAGTCTTTAGTGGCTTGTGGTTTCATGTGCTGTTTTGAAATTTCCAGATGTTTTCCAGATGTAAGTGAATGTCTCTGGAAGCTGGGTTGGTCTGGCAGCCTCTTTTCAGGAGACAAAGACAGATTTGGCTTGGTGAGCTCCACACACCCAAAGAGCTTCACAGCTACATTTCTACCAAATAATCCCAAATCATTGCCCACCTCACCAAAACATCTTCTTTGCACCTTTAACAGGATTTTCTTCTATGTCACCTGATGAAGAAAATGTATGTAATAGTTTTTAGAAGATCAGAATACTCTTATGTAAGAATACTCTTGCAATACTAGAATACTTTAATATTCTGATAAGAATGCTCTTATAAGATTAGAATACTCTTATGCTTGGTGTTAACCAAGCAATTCTTACAAAGTTCTAGAATCTTTATAAAAATTGCTTGCTTTTTAAAAACTTATGGACATGTGGCTTCTTCATGTCTTTGAAATGAAAGGTGCACCCTCTGTGCTGTGTCAGGCCTGCTGTCAGAAGGCTTTGTTAAGGAATGTGCCCTTTCAGAGCTCAGTTGATATCATTAGATAAATGGTGTTTTGCCTTCAGTTTGCCATACCTCTGCTGGTATTGTAGATAGAATATTAGAGCTGGGTATTTATCATATAATAAAGCCTTGACACACACAAAAAAGCAAATTATTTTTCATCTTGCACCGTATCCCTGGTGTAGAGGGAAGAGGTATTAGCCATGCTCTAGTCACCCTCGGAAGATGTCAAAGAATTGACAGCCTTTGCTCTAGTGTGGAGAGACTGGCTCTGTGTGTAATTAAATCCATCACAAACACCACTCAAAACATAATTTATTTTGTGCAAACGGTGTCGTATCGCATCTTATCACTTGCCAAGGCTGAGAGAATAAAAAATATAAGCAGATATGATAGCTCTGTCATTTCAGTCACAGGAGGAATTTGTGGACCTTAAAGCAAAAGTTTTGAGAGAAGCTGCTGCAGCTTCACAGGAGTGCAGCTTTGCTTTTAGTTGTGAGAGGCATGGCTGAGTTTTCTGGTCAGGAGACAACATCATACTCTGTGCCCAGGTATCCATTTCTCAGTCTAACTATGTCTACAAAACAAATGATCTCTATAAAAGCATCTAAAGCTTTAATCCCTAAAGGTGCTCTGGGTGAGCAGGTCCCCTCCCAGCAGCCTCACTGGGATGTTGCACAGGGCTCTGATCTTACAGAGCCACCTCCAGACTGGCAATCTAATTTCTCAGCTGCTCTTCATCTTATCTGTGACATTTATGGAGAAGTTCATCAGTTTTTCTGTGGAGGCAAACATATTTATTTTACTTGTCTGAGAAGCACAGAAGTACAGAACCCAAGGTGGTGTAGCAGCAGGCAAGCAGTAGTAACTCCCTGTCAGGGTTGCTCATCAGATGGGGGAAGATTCCACTGAAGTGACCTCTGCTCCAGCTCCTCTCTGTGTGCTGGACTCTGCTACTTCTTGGCACAACAAGACCTCAGGGTTGATTTTGTCAGGTTCATGATTATTTCCCCAGCAAAGGCATTCACAAAAAGCACCATTTCAGGGAGGGAGAATTTGAGAATATGTGAGCTCAGCATTGTTACATTTGCTTACCTGCAGTTTCACACTAAACACAGGAGCTGAGATACCTGAAGAGTTTCCCAATCAGCCAAGTTATGTGAGAGACAGGGAATCACTAATTTACTGTCTTCTACAAAATTTCAGGGTGTTAGGTGAACTCTCAAGCTGATCACAGAATGGTTTGGGTTGGAAGGAACTTTAAAGCTCATCTCCTTCCACCCTCTGCCATGGGCAGGGACACTTTCCACTAGACCAGGCTGCTCCAAGCCCTATCCAACCTGGCCTTGGACACTTCCAGGAATGGGGGATCACAAAAATGCCAGCTTCCATAATCAAAACATCTGAGTTGGCAGAGCCCATCTTACATGTGGAGTAAGAGTGACACTGAAAAGGGTTAACAAACAAGCTGGCAACACCCTTTGCTGTCACAAGCTGCTGATATCAGAAGCAATCCTGTCATCACCAGCATGTTCCCAGCCACATGCAGGATACCTGCCTTATTTACAGCTGCACAAATAGAACTGTGGAAAATTGGAGATTGTTCTAGGAAGGAACCAGAGCCCTGAGCAGCCTGCCCTAATGAGACTTCAGAAGCTCTCAATTGATTTACTTTATCAAAGAGAGACTGAAGAAGTGATTTGATCAGTGCCTGCATGGGTCAGGATTTCAAATGCTCAGAGGGCTCTTTAATCTAACAGAAGGTATAATAAGATTCAGTGCCTGCAATCGAAGCTAAGCAAAATCAAATTGCAATTAAGAAATGTTTAGTCAGCAAGGGTAATTAACAATTGCCACAATTTTGGGGGTCAGAATGGAATCACCACTTCCTGAAATGTTTTAATTTGATTATTTCTTGGAATGGTATTCCATCTATGGAATGCAGTGAAATATGGTGGGGTGTGTTCCTATCAAAAGCACAAGGACATATAACTAGGATAAATGTGCATATGAAATATAATTTAAAAAAAAACCTGATGCATGATCCTCCACATTTAGTAGTTTCTGAGTATTAGAGTGAATTCTTTCCTGCATTTTTCCCATTAAAAAAACCCAAACAAACAAAACAAAAACTGTTTTTCTGTTTTGCTTTTCTCACTGAAAATTCACCAAAGGCACACATGCTTTATAGGCACTGCCAAAAATTTAGTGCAAAGTCTTGGCCAGTTTGTCCTGCAAAGTCATTCTCATTTGCAGGGGACTGGGGAGATATTTGTGAGAAGCAGACAGAGAAAAGGGACTGTGGAAAATTACTTTAATTTGCCTCTAGTGCAACAATTAAAGCAGCAGCCTGACTTTGCTGGAATCTTTGTTGTCTTTCCCAGTAATAATGGTGCCAAAAGGAAGGAGGTGTGTGTTACAGCTGCACGCAGAAGGAAAAGCAAAGCCTGTTTGCCAGCCCTCCAAAGACTCTCTTGGTTGACTGTCCTAGTGAGAGATTAGTCTGCTGCCACCTCCCCTCCCAGCTGCATTTTGAATTGTTCACAGAATTGCTGCAAACTCATCCTGAGAGGCGCCGGCCTCGCGAGCGCCTCATTTCCACTCCTAGCTCCACACTCTGGGGAGATTAGATGGAGAGGGAACAACGTGCAACCTGCTTCAGGCTTTTTTGGCACAACATGGACCTGTTAAGCTCAGCTCACACACAGCAATTTGTGCCCAGAAAAGCCCCTCTGCCTTTCCCTTGGCCTAGATAAAATGTTGGTGGGAGCAACTGAGAGCCCAGAGCTGCTGCTGTAGTTGGGGTTGGGTTTTGTTTTTTTGCAGGTAGCTCAGGTGCCAAGCGTGATGTGTTTGTCACAGAGGACTGGAGGAGGCCTGAACAGTTTCAGCTGTGTGTCCCAGGGTGGAGAGGGGGGTGACCCACACTGTGTGATGCTTTTCTTCCAGCAGAATCACCTGACTGTGTGAGGCACACAAACAGTGCTGGTGCTGCCACAGATCCCACTTTGCATTCTTCCCTGTGAAGGTGCTGAGACCCTGGCACAGAGAAGCTGTGGCTGCCCCTGGATCCCTGGAAGTGTCTGAGGCCAGGTTGGACAAGGCTTGGAGCAACCTGGGATATTGAAATAAGATGATCCCTTCCAAGCCCAAACCATTCTGAGCTTCTGTGCCACAAGAGCTGTTCCTACAGTCAGTGGGATTTGCACCAATTTTTATCTCATTGACCAAAGAGACCAGCTCTATGTCACTATGGACTCAAAGGCCAGAGACAGACCCCTCTTTGCTGCTGAGCACCTTCTTCTAGTCCCACCTCCACACCATGAGTGCCTACCTTAAGAGAAGTTATTCTGGAAAGAACGAGCCACCACTTTCCTGGCTCTCACCTCTCCCTGTGACACATCTCTCTGAGAAGAGAGCCAAGTACACCAGAATTAAAGGAACTGATGAAGAGAGAAATTAGTAATTGCCTGCAAAGCAGCTGGCTGATCTGAGCTCCATTTTACAAGTCGCCCGTGCTCTGCGTGTGCCCTGCCCGAATTAGCACCAGAACCACACATTAGTTTTAAGGCTCCCTCTCGAATTGGGATCTCGTAATGTTTTTTAATTGGGGCTGATAAAAATGTGGCATTACTTGCAGGTTCCTCAGAGAAGCCAATTGTGAAATTGGGTTTGTATTAAACCTAATGATGGAAAATTAAGCATAGTGCGTCTGTCGGAAATGGCCCGCAATAAAAATCTTCTCTTTTTCATTACAGGAGGTTAATAGGGAATAGGGGAGCAAAGATGCACTGGGAAAGCGAATCCAACTAGGGGAATTAATAAGCCTTGAAATTCCCTCTGTTCAGAGTTCTCACACTGTCATTAGTCAGAGCATTAGGGATGATTATACAAATGCTTTGGATGTTACTCTTCCTTAAATCCCAAATTTATTCACATTTTGTGTTTGAGGGTTGCTTTGCTTGAGCCATAGTTCTGTAAATCTCTGGGTGTCCTGGGAATATGACTGTGTTTGTGAGAACCTGAGACTCAGAAATCCTGAAATTCAGGAGTATAATCTTCAAAGCAGATGATCACTGTGCTAATTTATTTCAGAGGAGCAGGCTGTGTTCAGCATCTCTGATAATTCGCCCCCCAGCCGTGTTGATGTCCCACTGCTGATGAGCTTGCCCTGCAGCAGTGTCCACTGCTGGCATTCCTATCTCCTCACAGTCCTGCAGCTACCAAACAGAGCATATCCCTGCTTTCACATCTTCCCCAAATCTAACAATACACCAGCTGAATTGCTATTTGTCATGTCTGTGCTGAGGACACAGTGGGATGCCCTCAGCTCTCTGCTCCTGCCCACCTTTGCAGGAGGGACATGGGCAGCCCCTGCCCAAACACCACAGTGGTTTCTGAAGCAGAGCAATGTTTACAAGAGCATTCCAAGATTATTTCTGCCTCACAGAAATCACCCTGAAATTGCAATTTGATTTATTTATTCTTTATCCCTTTAAAAACGTGGCTGCAGTGTTGCTCTCAAGGGGTGGTGTTTCAGCTCTTTGTCAGTGAACTTGCTGTAAGAAACAAACCCTGTGTGTGGAAGCTCAAGGGGATTTTGTGAACAATCTGAGGGAGGTGCAAATCTTCTGTTTGCTAATACCTTGGTTTGGGTAAGGCCAGAAAGAATTGATGCAGGTTTTATGTGTGAAAGGAGCTGAGCATCTCAGATCCCTGCAGTCCTCGGAAAAAACAGTGCTATATTTGGCCAAATACTTAAATTTGGACAGCTCTGCTAGATAAGTCATTGAATTTTTCATTTAGTCTGAGTTCCTGTTGTTAAAGATTGTTACAGTCAATTGTTTGGTTATTGAAGTTATTATTTCTTTTCTGTTAGTTCACTGGGAATATTTTCTCGTGCATACAGTTTTGCTGGGGATATGAAGATGCAATTCCATCTGCACAGTGATAGATTTCTTTAAATCCACTTCTTTCAAAATGACCCGCTTTTCTCTTAAGTTTACATATCTGAAATTTAAATTTCTGCACACAAGATAACTATATTTTTATGCTGGTTTATTTTTTTTTTCCTGATGATATTACATCTTTGTCACTGACATACAAAATTTTAGGCCTGAACTAGCAGAACAATTGACTTTGCCTGAGCATCCTGACTTATCTGAAATGCTAATAATTTGCTTGCTGCTCACTGGGGTCCCTCTCAGTTATCTCATGCTGTACACCCCAAATCCTGCCTGATCTCTTGCTCATCTCTGTGTATCTCTGAGCCATGTTCTTGGCAGGTTTGGGAAGACAGTAGCTACGTAGCTCTGTTGGAGCTGCTGTGGAGAGCTCACCCTTGATGTGCCATATCCTTGTTATCCTGACAGGCTGTTCACTCTCTCCCTGTCTTTTTGGGTTTGTCTGCTTGACACAAAAAAATATTGAAGTGTGTGTGATGGTGTTTGCAGGGGTCCCAGGATGAGGGGAGAGATGAGAAAGTTGACTCCATGTTTCAGAAGGCTGGGTTTATTATTTTATGATATATATTATGTTAAAACTATACTAAAAGAACAGAAGAAAGGATTTCATCAGAAGGCTAAGCTAAGAATAGAAAAGGAATGAATAACAAAGGTTTGTCTCTGACTGAGACAGTCTGGACAGCTGGGCTGGGATTGGCCATTAATGAGAAACAACCAGGTGAGACCAATCCCAGATCCACCTGCTGCATCCCACAGCACCAGATAATCATTGTTTGCATTTTGTTCCTGAGGCCTCTCAGCTTCTCAGGAGGAAAAAATCCTGAGGAAAGGATTTTCATAAAACATGTCGCTGACAAGTGTGATTTAGTCCTTCTTGCCATTTTAGATAAACCTGTGTTTTCTATTCATTTCTTTACTTCCTTTTGCCCGCACCAGCCTGAAGGGTGGTGTTATATAAACAGAGAGAGGATGAAACAGGGAATACCAGGTAGCTGAGAGCTTGTTCTGCCCCTGTCTCCCCACAGACAGCAGCCATGGGGAGCTGGCCCAGCCCACGCTGACCATCCAGACCCACCCGTACCGCAGCTGCGAGCCCGTGGAGATGTCCTACCCCCGGGGACAGTTCCAGCCCGCCATCCGAGTGGCAGACCTGCTGCAGCACATCACCCAGATGAAGAGGGGACAGGGCTATGGCTTCAAGGAGGAGTATGAGGTGAGAGGAACCTTTCTTTACATGACTGCTGTGAGGAATGCGTGGTTTATGATTGGCTTTTCGCAAATGTTAAAATGAATATTATGTGTGTTGTGTTAGAAAGTGATGCTGTGTTAATTTTCTTAGGTAGTGTGTTAAATATAGTTTTAGGTTATAACAAAATGTTGAAATAGAAGCTATGCAATGCGAGACACTTTTTTAAAGAAAGGACTCACAGTGAGATAGCAGCCACAGGACACTTAAATCTTTCAGAGAAAGAGAATTTATTGCTCTCTTATCAGAAGAAACAAACTTCTTCCTGCCTTGCTCAGGCTTGAAGGCACTGTTAGGATTCAGAGGAAGGAGCTGACACTGCCCAGACAGAATCCTGTGTTTGAATGGAATTGATGCATCATGGATGAGGTGTAGGAATATGCAACAGGCTGTTGCTTTTAAGGGTTAATCCTCTGTTAAAGTGGGTTCTTTTTCAGGCTTGTGCTGCCCTGAAAGAGGTACCCAGACTGTCCATAACTCTTTGTTTCCATTGTTTCATATTGTCCTAATCCAAATTGTCCAAATTATTATTACTCTAATTATATTACCATTTTTATAACCATTTTATTACTATTAAACTTGTAAAATTTTAAAAACAAGTGATTGGGGTTTTTCACAACCGAGTAGGGAAGTTGCACTTATGAGGGGTAGAAGCTTGGGAGAGGAGAGTAGCTGGTTTTGGGAGCTTCTTTTCCTTGATTCACCCTCCTGGTACTCTTTCTGACTGTGGTCTGAGGGCAGGGTTTTGCAGCACTATCAGTCTTTGGAGGCCCTCAATTCCAAAGAGAAGGTGCTCAGTACAGCAGTGAGTGGGTGCCACTGTCTCTGTCCCATAGAGAGCAGACAGTGACTATTCAGCAGTGCTGAATGTGCTGTTCCACAGTCCCTTCCTCAGGGATGTTTTCCTTGAGTAGTGTGAGCCAGGCTGTGAGAAAAGGAAGGGGTTTTGCCTGAGCTTTTTGGGAGCTCCAAGTCCTCTCTCATAACTGATCAGTGAAATCACAGGGCAATGACCTCAGTTGCCAAGTCAATGGCAGGTATTTGTGTAGCTTAAATGGAGGGGAAATTTTCCAATATGATCTAACCTCTGGCTCAGAATAGGCTTGATTGACATCTTCTACCAACTCCATGTGAGGAGATGAGTAAAACCTATGCTGGAAAAATGAAAGCTGCCCTATTTTCCCTCATCTCTTCCCCCTGCAAGCTGGAATGACCAGGAATATAATCCACATGACCAAAAGACATGATGTTTGGGATGATTTGGAAGAGGAAAACATATTTAGAGCAGAGCAAACAGAAGAGGGAAATAGCATCAAACATATGTGAGACTCAGCTCTAGCAAGTGATAATTATAATGAATGTAGTAAGCTCGTGGGAAGGCAATAAGAGATTAATATGCATAGTGGCATTAAAACTATTTAAAAATAATGTAACAGCTGTGAAAATAAGTTCCTTAATGAAAACAGCTCACTTTTCCACCCTGCAAGTATGAGTCCATGGGGTTTGTGTCCTCAGTGCTGAGGTTTGCTGTAATTGGGAGCCTGTCTTTTCCTGGTCCACACCAGGGAGTGTTTTTTTAATCATATGGCATCAAAAACTGTCATAGCATATGTTTCTGGAACTGGATGTTAACCAGGTCTAGGCACTCTTGCCCCATAACCAAGCATGCTAATTAAACTATCAATATAAAGAGCTTTGTTTAATATTGAAGAAGGTTAATAATTCTCTGAGGAGATTAACTTAGCCTCCCCTTGGCCTCCATTTCCATGAGGAGTACCCAAAGCTGCATTGAGCTCCATTTCAGATGCCCTAAGACCCAGTTCTTGATGTTCAAGAAGAAAACGGGTGCTGGCATATATGTAATTTTCTGGTGCTGGCATGGGTAATTATCAAAATAGCACATTAGCATGAAAAATGTCAATGCAACTTTCAGCTCCACGAGCTCTGCCTTCCCCAGAAAGTGCTGTCTGCAGATGTATGTAAGGATGATGGCATTACAGAGATTTGCATAATTCCTTTCTCTACAAGGGATGGCCTGGAGAATGCCACAAGCTCACAAATCCCCTGTGGTGTTCCACCCTTCCATCAGCCACAAATGCAGGCGTTTTCCATGGTGGGGTTTGGGTTTGGAGATGGGATGGAGGCAGCACTTCAGCTCCAAATAGCACTGGGGAGGGTGTCAGGGAGCAGGAGAGCTCCTGGAAGGTGGGAGGTTTGAGCTGCCTGTGAGTGGGGGCTCAGCCTGGGATCTGCAGGAGTGCAGAGCTGCAAACTTGGCTTTGCAAGACGCTTTGCAGAGCAGCTGATAAAATCTTGAGGAAGAATTTGATGTCTCTTTTAAAGTGTGTTTGCAGACACTAATATCAGTGTCACCTCCAAATATGCTCTTTTTTTTTTCTTCTAAGGAGCCGATTTTCTACTTACTTTGCAAATTGATAGCATAAATTGCAGCCTGTTTAGTGACATGTTACCAAATAATTTTACTCTCATGAAAAATCACTTTGAACGGAGCATATCAGTCACACATGACAATCTCTTATCTCTGTGCCTTCCCATCTCCGCCGAGTCACCTGGAAATTGCATTCCATATTTGTTTAAAGGATGCCTGCACCTACACGTGTGAGCACAGGCAGCTTGTTTTGCTGAAGGCATCTTGAAAAATATTCCTGGAAGCTCCAGGAGGAGCTGAGAAGTGGAGGGGATGGTGTAAGGGGTGTGAGTGCTGGTGAGAAATGAGTGTTAACCGGGTGTGAGTAGTGGGAGAATCTGTCAGCACTCCCTGTCTGTGTTATTTTAGAGCTGCACGCTGCACCTGAGGGCAAAGTGGGACTTGGGGCCTTTCTGGCTGCTGCTTCTGTTCAGTGATAAAACAAGAGGAGCAGAGGAGAAAAATCTGTCAGCGGTGCTGGGTGTAGATGGCACTGTTTGGGGTTGGGAATAGCCATAAACGTTTAAACAGGACACATTTAAATGTCACCAGTTCCTTTTCCAGAACACATCAGCTCTGATTTGTTGGGAGCTGTGGGACCAGTCCCACAGACTTATTGCAAGCACCAATTACTGGCTAAGGAGATAAAAGGCTTAATTATCCAGACTCATTTTCCATTATGATTTAGGATGTCACTAATGCACATTCTCCTGCTGCATTACTGAGACTGTTTAGGTTTTTTAGATTTTGTGGCTCCTTTCCTCAAACATCTTAGTGCTGAGAGCCTTCAGATTGTGGAATTCACCCCTGGACTTTAACCCTTTGGTTTCTGCCTACACATTTGCATGTGGCCAGAAGAATGGATCTGATGGGACACTGCAGAATGAATGGATGAAATACTTTTTTTTTTTTCACATTATGTTTTTTAGCGCAGGTAATTTTTAATTCTGGCTCCCAGCAGGTTTGTGGGAAGAGTTTTTCCACAACTGTTGAGAAGGGAATGGCTCCAGGGGGAGGGCCAGGTCTCCATGGCACACTTTGGGAAGGCTTTGAATTGATGTTGTTGCCTTTGGCAGCAAAGTGCAGCATTGAGGTGGATCAGTGAAAATGAAGGATTAGATTTTTGTATTTAAATTAAAAGCAAACAGCAAATTGCAAACTAACTAAATGAATCCATCCAAAATTCAACTTGGCTTGCAGTGAGCCTCAGTTTAATGGGAACACCAGTTATGGCTGGGCTGTGGTGCTTAGAAAGCTTGATTGAGATGAAGCTGACTTTGAGAGATCTATCCTTGTAATTTCAGCTAAAATTTAGATCAATTTAGCTTAAAAAGCTTCACTGTAACCTAAATTCCACTAGTGGGAAGATATTTCAATATAGATTTCACAAAACTTCTCTAAGAGAAGTTTAGGGTGTTTTAGAAGTAGAAAAAGCCTAAAAATCAAGTATCATTTTTTTGAACACTAAAAGTCTTCAGTTACCAAGTCAAAGAAAGAAGGGGGAGAATTTCCTGGGAAAAAATGGATTAAATACCAGTGCCTGAGTGATCTGTCCTGATTTAACATTACTGATAATGCAGATAGGAACAGGACTCTTTTGACAATTACAGAGATACTTACTGTACCATAAAAACCTGAAGGAACAAAGCATTAACCATGCTCCTCATTTTCTGGATGCAAGCCAATTATAATCCATATTCTTGTCTTTCTTTTTAATGCAGTTCCAGTTCTTGGTGTTGCATTTTTTGGGATCTCATGGGCAAATTATTTGGGTTGTACCTGGAGCTCCTCCAATTTGTTCACCTGCTGTTTGTAAAAGTGGGGATGTAAGGGGTGTCCCTGCAAAGGTGGTTTGTGTTCACCACCAACCAGAGCTGTGCTCCCTCCCTTCAGAGCTGGTCAGTTCTCTGGAAAGCAGGGATTTCTGTGGTATTGAATGCAATGAAAAATCCTGGACTCTTAAATCTTCAGAGGCTCCATCAGCAAATATAAAAACATCAATTTCAGTGGAGAATTGCATGTTCAAATCAAATGAAAGGATACGGTTTGTTGAAAAGGGATTTATTGGACCTGAATATATTTTCTCTGGCCAAGATAGCTTCTCCCATGTGGAAGTCATGAGAAAGGATTTTCTTTTATTTCTTTTCCTTTTCAGATGGCTCTGATTAGGCACCTAATGACAGTTGCCATTCTCTGGTCAATCCGCTGTAATTCGATATTAGTGGAAAAATAAGGCACCTTTTTCCTTGCTCTTTGAAGATGAAAATGAGCCTTCTTCACCTTTTCTTTCACTCAGAGGTGTTTTTTTGTTGTGTGTGAGTTTCTTGGTTGGGTGTTTTTCCTCAGAAGATGAGCTGCTCTTTGGAAACAACAGTCTGCAAAGGAAATATATGTGTGATCAAAGCCCTCACCAATTACAGAGTTATTACTCTTTCTCCTGGGCTTTTGAATAGGAACTCAATGTCCCTGTCCTTGTCAGCAGAGCTGGTGGCAGTGCTGCAGTGCCTGACATTTTCTGTCCTGGAACCCTTTGCGGGGAAATTCACAGCGATCTGCTCCGCCAGGGGTTTGCTCATATTAAGTTTAATTGTAACACCAGTGTTGTAGATCCTAATTGTGTCTCTCTGCTATTGCATCCAGGCACATAATAGACCTGGGTGGCTTGTGAAGATGAATATAAATTCATTTTGTAACACAGCTGTGTCAAGCTACCCACTGCTGGCTGAGGCAGATGTGACTCCACAACGACTCTGGTATAAACCCTCTGTAATTCCCCAGGGACCAGAAATCATAAAACTTCCAATGATGATTTTAGTGATGCAGAATTGTGTTAGGGGGAACATCTGGGAGGAGGCAGAACTAGAGAGGCAGTTCAGGAGAGGCTGCTCTCTTCACCAATGGTTTTTCTAAGGAAAGCAGGACCATCCCCAACTGCTGCTTTCCAGGCTCTGCCTTGAAAATCCCTCCTGGACATGTCTCCAGGATAAAGTGGCTCATGTGAGGGTGTGCAGAATAATTGTAGGGCTGAGTTGGAGGGAGGGTGGCACTGTGTGCTGCCAGTTCCTTTCCCTCTTCCTTCATCATCTGAAAGAGCAGATTTTAGGAAAATGGCTGTTTATTCTTGTGCTTCATGATCATGCTTTACCTTGTTTTTCCTCTCTTTCTTGTGCATGATCTAAAACCCTGAGCTGCTTTATCTTTCTCCAGAGAAATCCAGCAAATGACTTGTATTGCATCACCCAGTATTAACACAGAAATAGATGAAACCACTCTATTTTCAGCTTAAATATGAAAGGCTGAGCACTGGGTTTCAGCCATCTGAGTTTTCCTAGAGGTATGGTCAAGTGAAATTTCCCCAAGACTTGTTCTACACGGGAAATGAGGATGACCTGAGACTGTGCAGCCAGAAACAAATTCCCCTGATCATTTCAGATGGGAAGTAGCAGGAGGAAGATGATTCCTGGCTGGCAGAAGACAAGAGATGCAAATGGTCTGCACGAGTTCTGCTTTTCCCTTTAGTGGAGGTGCCCTTTCCTCACCAACTGGGTTTCCTTGGTCAGCTACTCAATTATGCAGCTCCTTTATTTTTGCCCTGCTCTTCTTCCTTAGGCCTCTTCCCCCACCTGAAGGCCTTTTCCAGGTGTTTTAAACCCTCCCTTACTGTTTATTTTGCAGGCACTCCCCGAGGGGCAGACGGCGTCCTGGGATACGGCCAAGGAAGACGAGAACCGCAACAAGAACAGATATGGGAACATAATCTCCTGTAGGTGTAAATTCACATTGAACTGGGCATCCTGTGAGAGCTTACCTGTGTGCTCTGGAGAAGGGTGTGTTTGAGGAGCTCACCAGGGATTTATTTCATTTCATGTTTTTTTAATCCTTATTTTTCATAACATCATTGCATCATGTTGCACATTTTCTACCTGCCTTGCTTTCTGCTTTAAGTTTGTGGCTCAAGGGCTAAATCCTTTTGTCACTTTTTATGTGATGCTGTCCATTTTCTGTCTATTTTCACTACAAAACCCAGAGTTTCCAGTGCCACCAAAGACAGGAGCTGCAGACAGATCAGATTTTCAGCTGTGGCTCAGAAACCAGGTTTTCTTCTTCCTTGTGGTCAGTAGCCAGTGGAGCAGTCACTGCTGGTCCCTAGAGAGCTGGTTTGAAGGGTGGGACAAGCTTAACTTCTGCCTCAGGATCATAATAAGGCAACTGAAAATGCACTAAAACTTCTTTCAGTGGTCAGTTCCTGCTGATGTTACAGGAATAGCAATACACAGCAGAACTGCAGGGCAGGGAAGAGCCCATAAAACCATTTAGGACAGCTTTATTCTTCAAAGCAAGACTAAATTCACCTTCCTCACTTTCCTTAAATATTTGTCAAGCCCCTTCCAAAGTTTCTCTCCAAAACTGAGCTTTCCACAAGCTCTCCAGGCAGTTCACCAGTGTTTCATTATTCCTGATAATGACTGGGGAGAGGAGGTATGAGAATTAATTCTTTTCAAGGCTGAGCTGAATCAAGTTGGAGAAGCCAAGCTTGAAACCATCAGAATAAGAAATCAGAATATAAATGATCGTGCCATAGATTTTCATGACTGAGAAAATCTATAGAATGTTCTGAGAGCAAAATTAAGTCATACTGAGTGATATATTTCATACTATATTTTTTTCTTGGGTTAAAAATGTATTTCTTGTAGAACAAATGGATTTTACTAAAAAAAATTTTAAAAACCACAAAAAAAAACCACCAAAAAAAGCACCAAAACAACAACAACTGACCCAAAACCCCAACTTCTTCATAAAGAAACCTCACCTCACACATCACCACTCCTCTCTTTGAAGCCTTGAGATAAGTGATTCATGTGCCATTTTTGGGGACTGACATAGAACATCTCGGTTCAGGGGCCCCGTGGTAAAGATGAAGGAATCTGGAAATAAAGACTGAAGTTTGTGAGCCCTGATGTGATCCCAGTTCTGCTGCTGGCTTTGTGTGGTTGGTGAGCAGGTCACCAAGTTCACCAGTGTTCCTCATCCACGTGGAAAATGGAAGTGACAGCACTGGAATGTTACAATTAGCACGGAAGTTGTCTCCCTTAATTTCAGCTCCACCTGGCTGTGAGCTTTCTGTGTCCCAGTGGCAAAGAGAGACATGCAGACAGAGGCTCTATTCACCTGTCTATACAATTAACTCCAGTTAAATGAGTCTCAGACAGATGAATCATCCAGCTATAGACACTGGATTGAAAGTGGAAGTGCTGTGGTCTGACATGGGGAAGGAAATGTGAAAGGATTTGTTTCTCTGTATGATTTTGAGGCAGCACTAGGCATAATTCAGAAGAGGAGGTGAAAAGAGGCAAAACTGTGTGCAAAAGCTTCCATCTCATTTATGCTGAAGGTGGTCATGAAGAAAACCTTGAACTCCAAGTGAGATGCGAGGAGTTCAAGAAGCAAAATCAAGGAAGATAAATGGGATGTTATCTAAAGAGAAGGTGTTCACAAAGACAAATTGTTGTCTAACGAAGAGTGACGTGAGCCTTTTAGCTCTAAATATAAATACAGCAGCAGTGCAGATAGGAGGTGATGAACTTGAAGAAGGGAATGCAAAATGTAATCAGAGCTAAGGAACAAGAATCTGCACGGTGTGAAGTGTCAGAAAAGGAGCTCAAGTTTGAGGACTGTTGGGAGAGATTTCGGAATGGGGCTGAGAGGGTGGAGTGGGCTTTCTTCTCTTCAAATATTTATCAGAACAAAGAGTTTCAGAAGGAAACAAGGGCTCTTTTAAAAGACAACAAGGAGAATTTAGAAATATACCAGAGTGATATTGAGAAGGTTTGGAAGGGAGAAGAAAAGAAGGATGCCTAAGGAAGGAGCATATCATTCATCTGATATGTTGTAAAACCATTGCAAAGTTATCAGCTGAGCCTGGAGCCAGACCCCACTGGTGGGTGAGTTGGGCAAACTCCCTGAGAAAAGTCAGGGCAGGAGCCAGAGCAGAGGATGGAGAGCAGAGCTGAGGATAGCAGGGCAGTGGTTCCCTCCAGGCAGGTCATGAAAACAAATTGTGCTCTGGGGGTACAAACTGGGCAAAAGCCTGGGCAGAGGAGGTGTAACACAGTTAACCCCTGAGCTGTTTTGTTGTACTTCAGTTGTAGTGGCTGGTGGAACCCAGAGCAGGCACTGCTTGCCCCTACCAGTTTATTTGGTAAAAGGCTGCACGTGGCAATTAACATTATTTATTTAACCATTTCATCCCTCCTGAACAACAAATCCCCTGCCTTTTGGGGAGGGAATTGGAAAGTCAGGTTTTGATCTGACTTCTGCAGCGGCTTCAGAGACTGGTGTTAAAATGTGGGTTTGTAAGCCCTTGCAATGAGCAGCACTGCTCAGTGAATCACAGCAGATTAGATCTTGTCTTTACAGCCTCATGGGTAACAGCACAGTTACAGGACTGTTTTACTGGCTCACTGCTCTCCCAGAGCTGCATTAACACCGTGCCTCTCTCTGAAAACCTCGATCACACTGCCAGCCCCAACACCTGCTGCTCTTACATTTGCAAACCAAAGCTGCAGACCAGCCTGAGAGCTGATCTGTTCATGCAGAGGAGGGGCAGGAGAACTCAAAGAGCTCTCCCAGCTTTCCATCGTTCCCTCCTATCTGGAACAGTTTTTGGAGCAAGGGAAGGAAAAGCTGAGCAGTGGATCTGGGGTCTGCATGACCACAGAAATCCACTGTGGATGGTGGGAAGATGCAGACTTACCATGCTGAAGGAAACTGTTCTGCTTGAACCTTTGATTATATGAGCAGAGCCCATGAGCTTTGCTCCTGCACTTTTATAAAAGCTGTAAAAACAAAGGCAGTTGTGGAGATGCCAGGATTTTCTTTAGGGGACAAGCGTAGGCAGTGTACCCATTTATGTGCTGAAGCAAAATGATTTAATTCTGCTTTAGGGCCCAGATATTGAGACCTTCAGAGAGCATCAGAAAGTGATTGTTGGGCGAGGGATGTTGAGCTGAATCTATTACAGGAGAAGAGAAAATGTCCAGAAGCTATATGGGACCTTTGGTTCTATTTGATTTCTCTCCATATTGCCAAGATTTAGAGCCATTACATTACAGGGGAATAAAAACTCTCAGATGAGAGCTGAGGATGGGAAGAGGTAGGATGGTGTTTTGCTTCAGCTGATGGAGAGAACTTTCTGTGCCTTTCTTTTTTCCCTGAGTTTGAAGTCTCATGATGGTCCACTAAAAACTACAGAGCTGGTGACCAAAAGACAGTGGAGAAATTTGCTTTATTTCCTTCATTCTCTGACTGCCATATGCTTTGGGCTGGAAAACTGTGAATTAATCAGAGAATTTTGGGGTGCAAGAGATGAAGAAGCTGGCACACAGGTGGAGAGCACCTCTTGCTCAGAGACAGGGATAAGGCATGGAATAAAAAAACCCACATAGAATTCCAGACTGGTTTGGGTTGGAAGGGACCTTAATGTTCATCCAGTGCCACCCCTGCCATGGCAGGGACACCTTCCACTGTCCCAGGGTGCTCTGAGCCCTGTCCAACCTGGCCTGGGACACTTTCCAGAGACAGATTGTGCCAGTGCCTGACATCACTATTTGATTTAGAACAGAAATCTTTAATTTCCAAGCTTTTTTATTCCATGATTTCTTCTGTAGTGCCTAAACTCTTGCACGTCTGTGTGATATCCATGGACTTTGTGTGATATCCATGGACTTTGTGTGATATCCCATGGAATTTGTGTGATATCCCATGGAATTTGTGTGATATCCCATGGAATTTGTGTGACTATTCATGGAATTTGTGTGATATCCATGGAATTTGTATAACTATTCACGGAATTTGTGTGATATCCATGGAATTTGTGTGACATCCCATGGAATTTGTGTGATATCCCATGGAATTTGTGTGATATCCCATGGAATTTGTGTGATATCCCATGGAATTTGTGTGACATCCCATGGAATTTGTGTGACATCCCATCGAATTTGTGTGATATCCATGGAATTTGTGTGATATCCATGGAATTTGTGTATCTATGCATGGAATTTGTGTGATATCCATGGAATTTGTGTGATATCCATAGAATTTGTGTAATATTCATGGAATTTGTGTGATATCCATAGAATTTGTGTGACATCCATGGAATTTGTGTGACATCCCATGGAATTTGTATGACATCCCATGGACTTTATGTGATATCCCATGGAATTTGTGTGATATCCCATGGAATTTGTGTGATATCCATAGAATTTGTGTGATATCCCATGGAATTTGTGTGATATCCATGGAATTTGTGTGATATCCATGGAATTTGTGTGACTATTCATGGAATTTGTGTGACATCCCATGGAATTTGTGTGATATCCATGGAATTTGTGTGACATCCCATGGAATTTGTGTGACATCCCATGGAATTTGTGTGACTATTCATGGAATTTGTGTGATATCCATGGAATTTGGCCCTGGCAGGGTGGGATTTATCCCACCTGGATGCTGCCCAGCTCCCATGGCACACCCCAGGGTCAGTGGGGGCAGAAAGGGGAGCGCAGGGTGAGGATGGGTCTGCAGAGCTGTGTGTGTTTCAAGCCCTGACAGGCACTTGAGAGGAGCTGTGCAATGTTTCGATGGCAAAAGTTGTGTGAGATCAATCCAGTGCTGGAGTCAAAATGAGAGGTGGGAAATTGCAGTGATACTTCAAATGATCACTAATGGGAATTTTGACAGGAGTGTAAAACGGTAACAATTCTGTGCTAAAGTGGGAGCACAGAGCTCTTCAGTGAAATTCTTGTCATTTTTGAAGTCTGTTTTAAGACCAATTTTCAGTCAAACTGCTCTTCATATAAATTTAGAGTTCTGCTAACTAGCAGAAGGAGTGGAGTAAGCAGGGAGAAATAAAACCATTTACACATTTGTTAAGGTTTTTTTCTTTTTTTTTTTTTTGTGGTCCTGAATGCAACTTTTTTTTTTCTCCTGTTTACCCTCCATTTTTAATGATTCTTAGAGTCCATTTTCAACACACAGGGATATGATGTCTGATAAATTCAGTGAAGAGTTGAGCTACACTTTTATTTCAGCCTGCCAAGAATTCTGTGTCCTTGGGTGGAGGAGTCCAGTGGATAAAGAGAAGAATCAGAAATAAGTTTTAACCATTGGGAGAAGAGATAATAAATGCATTTGCTGTTTCTTAAATAGCTCTTTAAAGTCTGTAGGCAAAAAACCCTAAGTACAAGATCCTTACTACTAAGAGCATAGTAATTTGCCTTATTTTTTTTTCTAGTCAAATCCCAAAGTTTTTTTGTAGAAAAAAGATATTTACAAGGGAACTTATTTTATGAACTTTTATCCAGACTGTTCTCCTAAACTTTGGAACAAGGTTAAAGAAACCATTAAGACATCATTAATATTTTCTGTGCTTCACATATACACAGATTTTTTTTTTTTTTTGTGCTGCACTGTTCTCACTTGTAAGAGCAATAAATCTCCCTCAGGAATTAATCTCATTTTAGTAAAATATGCAATGAAATATTTTGAATTCTATCCTCAGAAAGCAAAGTTCAGCTTAAAGCATTTTTCATTTGGTCCCAAAATATGATTAGAACTGAATGTCTCCTTTTAAAAACAAACAAAAAAATAGCATTAATCTTCACTGAAATTTCTTCATCCTTTATGTTTTTCACCATATTTGACATTAAAAAAAAAGGGAAAAAGGAAAACAAACCAACAACACTTTTTTGCACCTATTGAGCATCTTTTCCTTAGCCATAATTATCCATAATTGCCTGAAATCATGGAGCTGCTCTCAGTCTGCTTCCCAGGCCTTCCCCATTGAGCTCCCTCTGGATGTATCCATCCTGCCTGCTTTAACTTTCTGTCCAAAGAGTGCCTCCAAGTGCTGAAACTTAATTTTGATGTTTGGCTCCATTAAATGAAGAGAGGCAGGTGCTTCCTCCAGGGTTATTCAGAGCACTCCAGCTGCAGACATTGTCTGTGTCCCTCATTAAAAAATGAACCTGAAATCCTTTTCCCCTGTCATTGGGGGCACTTTTGGTCTCATCATTTTTGGTCTCATCATTTTTGGTTCTGTTGTTGCAATGAGTTGAGACTTCCACAGCGGTGCTCTCTTGGGAGGAGTCAGTAAATGTTCCCCTCCCAGGCATTTGCTCCAGGGTTTGTTTTTTCTTTGCTTTTGTTCCACGTGGCTCCTAACAAGTTTAGTTTGCTGCCTGGAATTGCAAGTGTGAAATTGTCTGCGGGAGTTTCCCTGTATTTCACCCCCATGTCCGGTTTAATCAGCTCTTTGTCTGTCTGTGTGAATTGCTCCGAGTAGAAATTCTTTTGTTGTCTGTCTAACCACATGATTTACTGCGACTCCTGGTGCAGCTGCCTTGAGTGCAGGTAATTGGGAACATCAGCACTTAGAGAAATATCCCCCCTTCCCCGTGTCTACAAAGGTTATATTTATTAATACAAATATCACAGAGCTTTTGATGGATTCATGTGCAGAGCCCCCTTTGAATGTAGATATGGGATTTGATAAACGCAGCAATGTGGTTGGGGTTTTTTTAGGTGTGTAAATCTCAGTGGCTGAACAGAGTAGAATCATTCCTTTACCCAGCCAAATGAATATTTAATATATGTCCAAGTCTTGGTTTTCAGAGCTGCTCACACATCTGTCCTCACAATTATTATCTGATTCTACATTTAATTAAGACATGACTAAACCCCTTTTGACTGAGTTATTGCAGAATCACACCTCATATTTTTATGTTTCATTGCTATGATTCTTTTTAATTGAATGTAAATCATGCTCAGGCCTCTGTTCTGCTAAGTGCTGCTAAACATTAATGCTGCTCTGACTGAGAGCTGTGCTCCATAGAGCTGGTAGGGAGGAAATAAACTTAATGGACTCGACATTATACTTCTTTTAAAAAATCATTTAAAAATGAGCACAGCATGGCCAGCAGTGACCCCCATAACCCAGTAGCCTCTGCCAAGCAACTGGCCCTTAGAAGCAGTTCTGCAATTAACTGCATGCCAGTGCTGGGAGTGCCAGAGCAAATCACATCAGCAGCCTGGCTCTGGAGTATCTCCTGTGACAGAGCCCAGCACCAGCTGTTCCACAGAAAGATCAAAATATTCCCCTGGTGGAAAATCATGACATAATCTGCCCGCTGGGGTAGTTCCTTTCTGCATCTGAACTGTGGAGCATGCTGGGAGATGAAAAGATTGATCTCTGCTGTTTTATTGCCTTATCTAAAGTAACTTTGAATCTCCTCAAAAAGATGAACATTTCTGATTTTGTTGGTTTTTTTCAACACTGCCTCGATGCCGTTTTGCTGCTGTGGGTTGCATAAAGGAATGTTGCTCTGATTTAATTTGTATTTTCTTCCAGTTTCTGGGTTTTTTTCCATTTCCTATTTGCAGGATTTCATTGCTATTTTACCCTCCTTAATCTTTTTTATCTCTGTTGTGATCTATTTAATTATGTCCTGGTCTTGTCAGTTTTAGCTCTTGCCCCAGTTTCCATAGATCAGATGAAGCCAAGGGAGTTTGGAGCTTCCAAGCAGGAAAATGGTTTTTGTCATGGAGATACACCTTGCAAAGATCTGTCCCAAACCTTCCAAACCAGACAACATTTGTGACCTGTCTCAAATCTCCATAAGGATTATGTGACAGAATACAGAGCATGACTAACTTAAGGATCTAAACATCACATTTTAAACACAAAACAGAGGGCTTTTAGCACCAGGAATACATGTGATGCTATTCCATTTTTGATTACTGTAAGTATTCAGCTATTCAATTACCATGGTGGGATTCTTGAGGCCAGGAGTTGCCCTTTGTTCCTCCCTTTCAGCTCAGGGCATTCCATAATTCCACCACAGCACCCTTGCAGGAGCCAGCAGATACACCAGAGCACTTAGAAACTCCTCTTTATCGTTACTGTCACTTTTTTTCCTTTCCTTCCTTCAGATGATCACTCAAGAGTGAGACTGCAGCTGCTGGATGGGGACCCTCACTCTGACTACATCAACGCCAACTACATCGACGTAAGGCTCCTGGACATCCCCTGTGACAAACCCTCCTGTGACAAGCCTGCTATGAGTTTGGTGCCTCTGACACAGGGACAGGCTGTGGATCTGATATGAGTGACAGCTGAACGTGGCACAAACGTTGTGTTGTGACAGGGAGAAGGTTCTCAGTCTCCAGTTTATTTTGTCTGACCAATCTGGGCAGATGGAGATTTCCTGTGTTTGACAGATCCACCGGCATAAGTGGGACGTGGGCTAGATGATGGATGCAGAAATCAATATCAGCCCCTCACAATAGCATTAGTTGATATCAGAGACTTGCCAGCTACTCACAAAGTTGTGGTGCAGAAGGCATGTATGTAAACAGATTGACTTTTTTCCAGTGTTCTAAAATGACATTGGAAAAGCAGCCTCTGTCTCACACACAGTGATCCAATCTACTTGCATTTCTTCAACACAGCTCTTAAGTCACAGCAACAGGAAATGTTTAGAGTAGTTTCTTGAAAGGATAAAAGATGCCCTAGAATTTTCACAGAGACAAATTCATACCTTTCTTCTTTTCAAACAAGAAGATGCAATGTTTTGCCTATCTGTTTTCAGTGTTACCCTCAGCTAACACAGGATTTGTGTTTCTTTGTGGAAATTGTTTAAAAGTGCCCCATTCCTGTCTTATCTTTTGCATGAAGAGATTGTGTTATTCATCTGAGGGAGATGCCCTTACTTAAAATCTCTTAAGGCCAGCCCCTTCATTCATTCATTCATTCATTCATTCATTCATTCATTCATTCATTCATTCATTCCATAAGCAGTTAATTATAATATATTGCAGAATTATACACTGTCCAGAGGGCACCTGGGAAGTATCAAATCCCTGGTGGGCTTTGTCTGAGCTGTGATTTCACAGACACTCATCTATTTTCTTTTTTTTTTTCCAGGGGTACCATCGGCCTCGCCATTACATTGCAACTCAAGGCAAGTTCACTCCTGTGTGTCTGAATATTTGTAACCCCACTGCTGGTTTGCACTGTTGTAGGAGCTTTTTGTGGGGTGACACCATCTGTTTTGGGGAACATCTGAAAATTTGTTATATGGGTGTCACTGAAGGGGTGTCAGGGACAGACAAAGGTGATACAGAGACTCCATCATCAGAAGGCAGGAAAAGGCACTTTATTATTAGAAATTCACAGTTCTTATAGAAACAATGGTGGACCTAAGACCTGATTGGCCTTTAGGAATCTTCTCTCACCTGTTGGTCAAGAAGGGACAACTCCTTCTTGTAAACCTCTTTGACAAACAAGAGATTGCCTGCCAGGTACAGAGATTGAGATAATAATGGTTTTAATTCTTTCTCTGAGCTTTCTCACAGCTTCACGGGAAAATCCTGGGAGAGCTGTGTCTCTCTCTGTCAGAGGATATGTGATTACTACACATGGGCAAAAGAGGGAAGGATATAGAATTTTCCAAGATCTTTATGGCACTCAGACTTAAAACCTCAGCTGCAGGAACAGAAAATGCCACAGACTTAGAGGTGGCAGCACAGCCTAGAATGTGTCATTTGTGCATGAAGTATCAGAGGACAACTACAGGGGACTCTGTGGGTCTTGGGTTTACCCTGCTTGAGGGGGGCAGTGTGAATAAGCTGTGCCTAATGAGCCTTTGAGGGGAGCTAGCAAGAAATGCATTTGAACACCACTTTCTGTAAGTCACCTGAAGAGTTTCTGATAAGATATAAGGTCAGGGAGAGGCTCTAGACTGACAAACCTCTTGTGAGCACTGGTTGGTTGGCTATTGGAACCGGAATTTTTTCTGGGGGAAGCTTCAGGAAAGAGCAAATTTCTGCATGTTTCCTTCCTCCTTCATAATTAATCAGTATTGAACTGTGAAATGGTGTGCTGCATCAGGTGTGAATTACAACACAGCCTTAACACAGCTTCAGTGTGGGGTACACCCTTGTCCCATCATGCATCCAGAGTTTCCTACTGGGGCCATCCTTCTGTTGCCACCATGCTGGAACCTCAAATACCTGCTGTGAGGAAGGGTCTGTCCTCCAGAGAGCTCCAGGCTGTTCCTGTCTGTAACCCTGAGTGGCTCTGAGAGACAGCAGGATGCTGTGGGCACAGGACAATGGCTGGGGAGCAGCTGGAAGGGGTTATTGGCATTCCATGCACTCTCTTGAGATGTCCTTTTTGTCTTCTCTCCTGCCCCAGGGCCGATGCAGGAGACAGTGAAGGATTTCTGGAGAATGATTTGGCAAGAAAACTCTGCGAGTGTTGTCATGGTCACCAACCTGGTGGAAGTGGGCAGGGTAAGGTGCCACTCCCAATGTGTGAAACCAGACCAGGGCTGTGTTTAACACAGAGCTGCTGCTCAGGAGAACTCAGCAGCAAAATGCCTTTTGCTTCCTGCAGGAAGGGAATGAATTCAGCCACTCTGGGTTTTTTTTTCTAGAAAAGGCTGGATTTTGTAATACTTAGCTGCTTCCCTTCTAGACTAATAAGGATGGTGTTCCTGCTGTAAGTCTGGGCTTTGGCAGAGTTATACACATTTATGCTAGCTCAGAAGCTGTCTCCTTTCTCTGTACAGAAGGAAAAGTATAATTCTGTAATAGTTATTCCTTATCTGATTATTTGAATACACCTCTGAAAATCCAGAGGAGGGAGGATGTGTGACTGGTGCTCCAACTACCAAAAGATCTCTTTGCACGAGGGTCCAAAGCCTGGAGTTCCTGAGGTCACTGTTCCTGGGGGTTGAGGTTTTTGTGGATCCTGGGACCACCCAGCAGTGTTGCCCTCCTAAACAGCCATCAGTTCCCTCCCCTGGACTGACCTGGCCCAGACATCCCTGTGTCAGCACAGAGCAATTCCCAAAGCCCATCATGGGACCAAACATGCATAAATCAAAAGGTGTAGGCTGGAAATAAGGCAGAATGTCTGGGGTGGCTTTTCCCAGCATGGTTTTTGTTTTAGGAGATGTTCTCAGCCAGAAACTGGAGTTCTTAAAAAATTTTGTCCTCATGTTTGTCACTTTCCATTGCTTTGGTACTAAGAAAAAATTAAATTCTCGTTTACTCAGATCCATTAGTAATTCAGCTGCTTTGTGTTTGATTTCCCTTAGATCTCATGGTTGAATGCCAGCTGCTTCTGTTCATTTATTACTATTTATTCTATTTTACCTTCTACTGACACTTCAGTTCCAAATAAATGCCTCTGTGTAAAAGAAAAAAAAAAACCCAAACAACAAAAAACCCACAACAAACCTACATTAATCATATTTAATATTTATAAAACCCCTTTCAATTATGACTGGAACTGGAACATGAAGCCTGCTTTGCTGCAGCTAATTGCTTCAGCTTTAGGTATTGTTCCAGTCTTCATGCTAGAGCATTTAATAACCTGATAGTCTTTGTTAGCCTAAATATCCCTCCTGGAGCTTCACAGCCTTGCTTTTATTTCTTTTGGTGGTTTTGCACATGGCTCCTAGATCTGGCTAAGCTGGGATGTGTTTACCTGCTCAGGAGATTTCTCTCTTGAGTCTTAGCTGAAGCCTGTCACAGCTGGTAAAATGCCAAGTTTGTGTCCACATCTGATAAAGAAAGCTCAGAGTCAAACAAATTTAGTGTCTCAACATGTATCCCACAATCCCTATGAACTGAAATTCTTTGGCTAAACAGAGTTGAGAATTACAGGAGCAGTAACAAAGATTTTTCTCAAAAGGGTGGTGACTGTCAGGTGTTCTGTACATCTGATATGGGCCAGGCACATATGGAAATCCAAAGAGATTTAAAAAAAAAAAATCTAAATGCATCCTTTGCATTTGTATGGACAACAAAGGGAACTTTAAAAAAGCCCTGCCTGTGGTTTCTATGTATGGTAAAGGAATTTTGATCTAATTTATACAGTTAATTTTGGCGACTCCACAACAGAAGAAAACCCAATTTTCATTGGCTCCAGCTTGAAAGTGGAGGAAAATGTAGATCAGCTCTGACTCAACTTGAACTAGTTCCTCTCAATATTCTCCTTCTGCCCCCAGGTGAAGTGTGTTCGATACTGGCCAGATGACACAGAAGTCTATGGAGATATTAAAGTCACATTAATTGAGACAGAGCCACTGGCAGAGTATGTCATACGTACCTTCACTGTCCAAAAGGTAAGGAGGTCCTCAGGCAGCTGAGATTGTGAGACACTTCATTTGTGTTCAGAAACTCTGGGAAACACATCCAGAACGCTCTTGGAGATGGGAGCTGTGCTATTTGGACAGGCTTCACTTCAGCAAACTAAGTTTTTGACAGGGATTCCATTTTTGGACAAATGATTTTACAGGAACATCTTGATGCAGCCACGAAAGTAGAATCCACAGTGCATAAAGTTTAACTGCATCCAAAAGGCAGCAGATAGCTGATGGTATGCCAGGAATAATAACTGCTGTGTTTCACAGTGGCAAATGGCAGAGGAAAAAAGGTACCACTTAAACTGCATGCCAGAGAGGGTCCCCTTTCAACAGAAATGAGAATATAATAAGAGCAAGAGACTATCCCCAAACCAGCAGGATTTGGAAGATTTTGTTACTTGTAATTAGAAATTGGAAGTCTAAGTGTCAGAGTATTCCAGGTCTGTCCAAATTACTTTCCAAACACTCAGTAAGTGGTTTTAAAGCTTTTCCAAAATTCCTGCTCAATGAACTTCTCCCACACAGGGAATATTGTTTCAGTTTTCTGATACATCAAGTCCATATTTCATTAAATCAGTGAAAAACTTGGTGAGAAATTCTAATGCCAAAATCTGATAGGTAGAGGAGCTGCAGCTGGATTCCACCCATGTTTCCTGTATAATAAAACAAAGCTGACCCAGGGTTGTGGGTTACCCTCTGCAGGGCAGATAAAGATGTGATTTTCACATACCAACAGCTTGCTCTCTCCAGAAAAGATGGTTCTGGGTACCAATTCCTGCCCTTTTCACTGCCAGCAGTATCTCAAACTGAGAACTTTTGGCAGGAGGTGGCAAAAAATCTGCTGTTACCTGGGGCATGCCCAATCTTGAAATGTTCATTCCCCAGGCTCTTGCTTCAATAACTCAGATGGGATTTTAGGGTGAATTTTTGGTAGTTTATGGCTGTGGGTAAACACAGCCATGGAGTGCTGGGGCTGAGGTCACCCTGATGAGGTGGGTATGAGCTCTGAGACCACAGGTTGGAACTGAAAACCTGCACCCACCTTCCCAGCCCTCAGGTGAGCGTTACCCACTTCACTGGGAGCTGGAATTTGGCTGAAAATGTTTTAGAGTGAAAAGCAGACTGGGACACGTTTGCGCGCATAGCGAGAGCTCAGTGCTCGCTATCCCTCTGCACGAGGGAAGGCAGCAGGGAACAGAATCTGCTGAGTGGAGTCCAGTGGAAGAGAAATAGAGGCTGTGTTGTCTCCTCAGAAAGGCTACCATGAGATCCGAGAGATTCGGCAGTTCCACTTCACCAGCTGGCCGGACCACGGCGTGCCCTGCTACGCCACGGGGCTGCTGGGCTTCGTGCGCCAGGTGAAGTTCCTCAACCCCCCCGAGGCAGGACCCATCGTGGTGCACTGCAGGTAGGCCAGCTCTCCCCCTGAGCCTCTCCTCCAGCAGCTTTCCCCTCTTTTCTTTTCCCCTGGCAATAACCAGCAGCTGTTTCAGGGTATCATTTGTGGGCCTCGCTGAAGCACGGACGGACGACTCTTCCACTAATTAAAGCTGAAAAAAAGGTTTATTTATTACAGCTCTGGACACAGGCAGAGTCATTTCCAAAGGCATGTGCAAAGAGTCACATGCTCCTGCTCTCTGTTTTTCAGAATAAGGTTTGATGTCACTGTTTAATAAGAGATAACACAAAGTAATCAGAAGGTTAAGTGGCATGAACTCGTGTCTTTACTCAGAACCACTTCAATACAGGTGGTCCTGATTGGTCATTTAATCAATACATTTCACCTGACTGGCTAATTAACAAGACACCCATTTATAAACAATCTTATGGCAGTAACAAGAAAACAGATATTAGGAAAACAACACCTGCAGGTTGTTTTTAATAATTGGGTATCATTCTTTATCTCCAGCTCCCTAAAGTCTCCCAGGCCAGTTCTGGGAAAACTTATCTAGTTTTCTCACTCTCTGACCAGGTTGTCACATCCACAGTTTTACATATTCAGATGGTTTCCAGGACACCTAATACATAATCATTCACTCTCTGGCTTTGTATTATAAATAGCTGAATGGCCATTAGGGCTGCACAATTGTCCTCTTTAATTGGGTTCTGAAATGGGTCAGTGGGTTCTTTGAAGAGGAAGACCTCTTCCTCATGGTAAACTCTTCACCTGTGACAAGCTGGCAGGGCTTCTTGGCTTGCTGGTCACAGTCCAAACCTCCTCTCACTCTTAGAAGCCAGTGGTATTTATGGCTCCTGCACTCTTAAAATACTTCATGTATCACCTGTCATTCCCCACCTGGTATCAGTTAATTTCCTTGTTAAGCTCTAATCACAATGTATGATCTTTGCTAACTACATTTCTAACTTAACCCCTTGATTCGTTTTTAAGCTCTTAATTAAAATCTATAGTTTTCACTATCTTAGTTGCATTCCTAGCTCAGCCCCTTGACTCATTGTCAGGAAACAAATGCTTTTCTTCCCTAAAGTGACAAATCTGGAGCCAAGCTGGCATGAGCTGGAGATGATGGGAGTAGGTCAGAGAGGGCCTTTCAAATGTAGAAGCACAGTGGTCTGTGCTCCGTTGGATGCTCATAGCAGAGCTGGGGAACTGGTGAAGATCTGGGACAGCCATTCCAGCCCTCAAACCTCATGTGGCAGAATGGACAATGCCCACACAAAGGTAATTTTAAAGCAACTTTGCTTCTCTGTACCCCCACCTGCTGCAGCTCACCTTTGTGCCAGCATTAAAGGCCTTACCTGGTCTGGTGGAAGGTGTCCCTGCCCACAGCAGAGGAGTTGGAACTACACCACCTTTAAGGTCCATTCCAACACAGACCATCCTATGGTTTTATGTTTTTATGGTCTGAAATATTTGTCTGGCTGAGTCTGACAGCCCTTGGGCACCTTGGCTTCCTGAAAGCCCAGGACTTGGGTGGGAATCTCAGATTAAAAAATTCCAGCTAGCAAAATTCCATTGGCTTCCAGCTGGCAAATAAAAGGAGTTAAATGTCTTCAAATGCTACAAAACCAGAGTTTGGATTTGTAGCAGCAGCTAAGTCTGCAGGGCTCAGGGCATGTGAGAGCGAGAGAAGGTGTGGCTTGAGCACAAGGCTAGAGAGCAGAGCTGGCTGTCCCAAAATCTCACCCCTCATCCATCCACAGGGAATTGCCTCTAGTGTCTTGAGAAAGAGAGAGAAAATACATCCCACAACGACTTTAAAGAGGAAAATCAATTAAATCTTATCTTTTCTAAGCAGTGTTGGATTGGGTGGGTGTTTTGTTTTGTTGGAATTTTTTTTTTTTTTTTTTAGCAAGCAGTGAGTCAGTTTTATAAAGTAAAGCTAAGCCTGAGGAGTTGGCAGAAGAGATTTTATTTACAGCTGAGGGCCTGAGTTTGCTGCTTTGGTGCCATGGTTTGGGGCTGGCCCTGGAAGGTGTCTGAACCTGACTCATTGTCACCAAGAAAGCAAGGAGAGATTTGTCATCCTTCCCATTTTAATGAATAATGCCATTTCCTCTGTTATTTATCTGCTTTTGAATTTTAATGACTTGCTTTAAGTGGTAATTACCAAATTCTCCCCACTGAAGCCTGGCTGGATAATATCACTGTTCGATATTTATGAAGTGCCAGGATCCTCTAAATATAGAACTGTTAAAACTATTTGTTAAAATTCTGAAAAGCTGAGAGATAAAGGGAGAGGAAATGCCACTTATTCATTAAAATTCTGCAAATGAAAAATATCTTCTCACTGTTCAGCAGTTGATTAATCTGGTCCATTAATTTATGGTCATTCATATCTCCTTGCTTTCGGCTCTGGTGGAGTTTTCAGTGCAGCTGAACTTTCCCAGGTCTGAGCAGAGCTCTGCTTCCTTCAGAGTAATGTGAAGAGACTTCTCCTCTCTCCATCCTTCACACCTAAGCAGCTTGGATGATTTCCCAGAGGGAAGGAGGACGCGATGACCACACAGTTTTGCAGGAGATGGCCCAGTTCTCACAAGCAGTGGGGAGCTCTGAACTGAAGGGTTCCAGCAGCCTCGAGCTCCTTTCTCTGAGACTTACAATCCATAACTTCAAATTACCCTCCTCAGGATCCAAACTCCTCTGGATTCCAAAGGGAAAAGAAGTGTTTGAGGCGGAGGACTGAGCTCCTTTCATCATGCCCACTGGAATAAATGCATGCATGCCTTCTACAGAGTCCCAGGGAAGGAAATGTGCCTTCTAGAGAGTCCCGGGCAAGGAAATTTCTGGAATTGTGTCTGTTTGCAACCTGGAGGCTGCTCTCCCCTGTGTGATGAGAGGCTTGCAGGTGACCTGACCTGTAAAATTATAATGAGTAGTTTTGCAATATTTTGTTGATGTTCAACAACACAAAGCTTTTGTTTCTGCTTCCCTTTCAAGAAATACTATTTCCCCTCATTCTCTTAAATCCTACAACAGAAAAATGAATCCTGCAGGGAACGGGAGCCGCTCCCAGGAGGAGACAGCAGTGTGTGTGCTGATGTTATTCTCTCCTCCACAGAGCCCTGCCTCTCCAGAGCCCCTTGGTCACACAGATCCTCCTGTTTTTTTCTTTTCCAGTGCTGGGGCCGGGAGGACGGGGTGCTTTATTGCCATTGACATCATGCTGGACATGGCAGAGAACGAGGGCGTGGTGGATATATTCAACTGCGTGCGAGAGCTGCGCTCCCAAAGGGTCAACTTGGTGCAGACAGAGGTGGGTGCCAGCAGCTCTCCCTGCTCCAGGTGCTGCTTTCCTGTCAGCTTCTCTGCCCAGCCATTCATGAAGTCAACACTGGCTCGCTCTGTGCCTTGATTATGCAGAACTTTTGGTGGCCAAACATGCCCGGGTTTGTGCTGAATCAATTCACTGGCAGCTACTTGGGGCCTCCCAGACAGGAGGGCAAACCTTGGGGCTGAGGTCTGTGCATTGCTGATTAATTTTATTCTCAGAGTAGGAAAAAAGAGCTCCTGAAGCCTCTCATGACTCATTCATAGGAACACTGCAGGCTCCAGTAGTACCTGGTGTGTATCAATTACAAGCTAAGCAAACAAAGCACCTTTGGTTCAAGCTTTGGGTGCCGATTAAGCAAGGTGCTCCATCACGCAGTGTCTGGCAGCTGCACACGCTCCTGTGGAACTGTTATCCTGTTGCACAGGTTTTATGTGTGTCCCTTAACCCCTTCCCTTCCTGAGGGACAGGACAACAGTCTGGAACAGAGAGGGGCTGTTAACTATTTTGGACTTCCCATATTTATTTTAGGTAAAGAGTTTTACCCAAAATACCCAGAACCAGGAGAAACCTGTTAGTTCTGCACAGTTGTGCCAGAGAAGGTTAAATTGTATATTAGGAAAAGTTTATTTATTTAAAGCATTGTCCAGCCCTGTCACAGCTGCCCGGGGCAGTGGTAAAGTCACCATCCCTTCAAGGATCCAGCAGATATGCAGATGTGGCACTTGGGGACACGTTCAGTGGTGAATTTGGCAGTGCTGGGCTGGACTCAGTGATTGTAGAGATCCTTTCCAGCCTACACAATTCTGTGCTTCTCTGGTGTTATTGCAGGTGACCATTGCCTTGTGGACAGAGAGGCTTTACACCCTGAAGTCCTCCTCAGCCACCCCATTTTGTCCCAACATTCCTGAGAGTGCCAGTTCCCCATTTTCCTTGTAAATCCGAAATGAACACGTGAGACCTCACATTCAGTGATGGATGAAATATGCTCACAAAGCTGTCACACAGCACTCTGTGTAATTTGTCTCCATGTGAAAAAGAGCCAAATATGCATATTGGGCATGACTTAAGAAAAAATGAAGAGTGATATTTCATGATCTGTATTAAAAATGTGATTTTAATATCTCCTCCCCTGTGCAGGAGCAGTATGTGTTTGTCCATGATGCCATTCTGGAGGCATGTCTCTGTGGCAACACAGCCATTCCAGTCTGTGAGTTCAGATCCATATATTACAACATCAGCAGACTGGATCCACAGACCAATTCCAGCCAGATAAAAGATGAGTTTCAGGTAATTTCATATGTCTCAGTCACTGCAGTTGGTGTATTGAAGGTGTTTAATCAATTTCTGTGTGTTTCTTTGTGATTTCCAGCAGAGCAGACAAGGGGGACACTGAGCCAAGGTCTGATTTGGGTTGATTTTTGTTGTACTACTGGGTCAGGCAGAGATTTGTTTTTGAGCATGGACTATTCAGCCTTCAGCAAGGAAAACATTTTCCCCACCACTCCAGTAGAGCAAGGGTACTAATTTTCACACATAATGTTGTACTTATTTTAATGAGTATTGTGTTGTTCGTTTCCTTCCATAATTTATACAGAAACATTTATGCCTCGAGGTGCCTTATTATCCATTCTTGAGGCTCATATGGTGCTTCCAAGCTTTGACAATCAACTTGTTGACAACCTTCCACACAGGAGAGAGTGGGAGCTCTGCAAGCATTATTTTGGCTATTGCTAATTTTCAATTAAATGTGAACGAATCCCTCAGTTCACTGCAGATGTTTTGCCAGGTACCTGGTGATGAGACCCAAAATGATGGACAGCAAAACTCACAAGTGCTCCATTAGTGCTCTTTGCCCAGGGAAAGCAACAAAATAAGGGCCCCTCCTTTGTTTCCTGTCCCTGTTGCTTATCCCACCCTGGTAAATGGGCTTGGGACACTCCAGCTATGGGTCCTGTGCAGTTGTTCCTCTCACAAAGTGGAGAATTCACCCAGAATTCTGAACATTGAACTAACTTTTCCGTCCTTATTCCCCCTGAATCTATAATTCTTTACTGTGAGGGTGGGCAGGCCCTGGCACAGGGTGCCCAGAGCAGCTGTGGCTGCCCCTGGATCCCCTGGCAGTGCCCAAGGCCAGGCTGGACAGGGCTTGGAGCACCCTGGGACAGTGAAATGTGTCCCTGCCCATGGCAGGGGTGGAATAGATGGGCTTTAAAATCTCTTCCAAACCAAAACATTCTGTGGATCTGCAATTTTGAGCCAACATCGATGTAGGGAAACAAGACTGTGGGAAATTTGGAGCAAGGTGAGTTTGATAGGAAAGAAAGAGACATCTATTATTTGTTGAGGCCACTCATAGTCAGAGTAAAAAGGTGGAGATTGCTTTAATTGCTTTTCCTCATCCAGGAAAGTAGTTTTTTGTAGCAAGAGGATGTCTTTTGGGATCCCCAGCCTGAGCCTCTTTTCCTCCCTCTCTATGTCAAGGGAGAATGTGTGTCTTTTATCTGAAGCCTTACAGGGAATCATTGGGGTTGGTACAGAGAGATAAAGAATGTGGATCCCAACTGATGGCAGCTCAATTTAAAAAAGATCTGGTTCTATCAAGTGATATAGGCCTGTAAAAGTGTTTCTGGTTTGACATGAAGGAGCTAGAGCCGAACTTCATCAAATGCTGTTTAAAAAAACCACTATTAAAAAACCAGCCACCGCTTGCTGGGTGTATTTTGTCATGATATGAGACAGGATTTGTCACCTCTGTGCTTGTTCTTTTGAGCTGCCAGGGGCTGGCAGCTCCTGTGGGAAGGAACTGCTCCACTGTGCTTTGCATAAGAGGTTCAGTGTCTGTCTTGTTGTAGAATCTATTTTTACAGGATTTTGGCTCAGAGCGTTCCTCAGCCCTGATTGTCTGGATTTAATGCAGAAGCTGCTATCTCTGCTGCAATCTTTAGGAACCAGTTGATATAACTATAGATCTGTGCCTGCAGTTTGTGGTATTTAGGTCCCACTAGCCCTGAGGAAAGGCTGGACGTATTTCTCATGCTCTACATGTTGTTTGGACACACAAAAGCCCACTCTGGAGAGTTTTTGTAATCTGAATCAGTACAGGAACAAGGGAGAGAGGGGAGCAGCATAAAATAGGCAGGTGTAAATCACTAGCAAGTCACCTGATTATCTGCACTGTCAGAGATCTGAGATTTCATGTTGTTTCCCCAGCCAGACTCCCTGCTTTCCATCTCCAGGCAATGTAGGACCTGAATAATTTAGAGCAACTATATTATTTCAAGTTTTAAACTTTGACACATTCTTTTATCTTGGATTGCTTGACCTTCCTCTTTTCTTCATTCATAATCTCTCTGTGGCAGAAGTCTAGCTCTTTGTTAAGTTTTTTTTTTTTTGGTTTTTTGGGTTTTTTTGGCCCCTAAATATTTTGTATTCTTCTGGCTGCAGAGAGTTCACGGTTAGACTCCATGGGCTTTGCTCAGAAAGGGGAGATGCAAAAGTGGAAACACAATGACATCAGACAGCCATTGATCTACCACCACTTAAGCACTGGTGCTAAGATGCATTCACTTTGATTTCTGAGTTTTGATCCTTGCTGACCAACCTGGACTGGTTTGTCAGGAGGCCTCCACAATAGGGAACACAAAAGTAAAATAGATTTAAAGAAACACAGTCTGTCAAGCTGTGGAAAAGGCAGATAGCAGTCAAAGACTGACAGCAAGGCCCCAGAGATTAGGTATGACTATGTAAGTGAAGCATCCTATGTGTCACTTCAAAAGGAAAGTAGCAATCTAAGTAATATATAAAACAAATAGACCTTTCTGTTAAAAAACCTCAAAATGACATTTTAGCTTAGGTTTTTATAAGATAAGTCAGTAGTTTGAGGAATCACCAGAGGCTCTGAACAGTCTGACCTGCTGGGTGGTCAATACTCAGGGTACACCTGCACAGGACCCACCTGAAGAGGGGAAGGATTTGTGCTTCCTAAGGATGCTAGAAACAGGAGGAGGTTTCACTCCATCATCAGCTTAAAAATGCATCTTATGCCTGTGACACCCATTTCCAACCTCCAGGAAAGTGCAGGAATGTTATCTAGCTGCTCTGTGGGTTTAGAGTTGGAAGTGTTTGGGAGGTGTATAGTGCTTTCAGTTTTTGCTGGAGCTAACAATGTTTGGAAGAGTTCCTCAGGACAATCTGCAAAACACGTGTTATAACAGCAACAAGCTCCTTAGTGCTTCTTCCTTTTTATCTCTGGGATGCCAAATGTTCTGAAGCTGAATAACACAGAGTCCCCAGGCAGGTGCAAAGGAGAGCCCTTTATTGCAAAAACCAGACCTTTCTAAGCAGTTACCTCATAATCAGTTACATCCCATTTAAGCACAACAAATGTAATTCACCAACCACCATAAACCACCATGTGAGCATGTGATGGTTCTATAACTTGTTTTTCTCCCTCTAATTCAACTTAGTCACTTTCCCATAGCCCTTTTCTGCTTAGCTGAA
The DNA here is from genome assembly GCF_027477595.1 of Haemorhous mexicanus. Lineage (NCBI taxonomy): Eukaryota > Metazoa > Chordata > Aves > Passeriformes > Fringillidae > Haemorhous > Haemorhous mexicanus. The sequence continues at coordinate 4,766,790 of NC_082358.1, forward strand.
GGAGCAGGCCTGAGCCATGATTTTATAAGGGTAACAAGGCCCTAATTTTGTAAGTTTTACATATATGCAACAGCCAAAGCTCTGCTACTCTTGAGTCCCTTTAAAACAAATATATTGTGCACATGGCATCAACTGACAGAACCAGAGCACACAGCCTCAGGTTGCACCAAGGGAAATACAGGTTTGATTTTAGGAAAAAGTTTTTCATGGAAAGAGTGATGAAGTTGTGGAATGGCTGCCCGGGGAGGTGGTGGAGTCCCCATCCCTGGGTGTGTTTAACAAAGCCTGGATGTGGCACTGGGTGCCAGGGGTGAGTTGAGGGCTTGGGGCTGGGTTGGACTCGATGATCTTGGAGGTCTCTTCCAACCCAGTGATTCTGTGATTCCTGGAAGTGAACTGCAAGGCACTCAGGCTGTTTGTGTCCTTGTTGCCCTCTCCCTGCCCTGCCCAGACCCTGAACATCGTGACGCCGCGGGTGCGGCCGGAGGACTGCAGCATCGGGCTGCTGCCGCGCAACCACGACAAGAACCGCTGCATGGACGTGCTGCCCCTGGACCGCTGCCTGCCCTTCCTCATCTCCGTGGATGGCGAGTCCAGCAACTACATCAATGCTGCACTCATGGATGTAAGCACTGCTCTGGCACACCCAGCACGGCCTGCCATGAGTTTATTCCCTCTCATGATGCCTTTCTGGTTTCGGGGCTTCTGCTGCTCACAGTGACCCCCAGATGTGTTAGAAAGTCTCTTTTCCCAGCCTGGCTGTCAAAGGAGGAGTCAGAGCTCTTCTATTCTTGTTCTCAAGGTTGTTTATTGTTTCTTATCTATAAAATTCTTTCTCTGGCCTGCCGAGGTCCATTCAGCAGGTCAGACAGAGGCACTCTGCCTGCCCCCAGGGCAGTGTTATCTTTTTATACTAAAAACTACGTGTACATTATTTACCATAACTTCCCAATACCTATCATCTATGTTAGACAGTGACCTTCTTCTCTAAACCAGTCCAAAAGTGCCACCATCCCAGCAGAAGATGGAGGTAAAGAAGAAGGAGAAAGGCTGGACATGCCCAGATTCCTCCATCTTGCCCGCTGAACCCCCATTCTAAAAACCCCAAAAATCTGTTTTTTCACCCCATGACAAACTAACTAGTATTCTACTTAGACTTTCATGGCTTGCAGATCCTCATATAAGGTTGGTAATTTTTATCATGTGTCATAATCAAAGTCACAGGGGTCTTGGGCTCTGTGCCAGGGTCTCTGAGCCCCCTGGCAGAGGTCCTGGCAATCCAAGACAGCCAGAGAGATGTCCTGAATTCCAACATTCTGGGAGAATTGATCTAAAGAAAAAAACTTACTTAGCTGTATTTTCTGAGTCTGGTATCTCCAAATTGGGCAAAGCACATGAATTTTCTCTTTGTCACCAAAATACGTCCTCCAGAGTATGGTTATCCCAGGGAAGTGGTCACAGCACCATCCTGACAGAGTTCAAGAAGCTTTCAGACAACATTTTTGGGCACTCTTGGGCATGGTGCTGTGCAAGGCCAGGAGTTGGGCTCCATGATCCTTGAGGGTCCATTCCAACCCAGCATATTCTGTTACATGCTGTTATTCTGTGATCACACACCCTAGTGCTGCAATACACGGGTAGAAAACTTTTGGCAAAGGCATCCCTCAAAGTGCAGTCTGAGGCTGGATCACAGAAAGGTAGAGGCAGAAAAAAGTGGGGGGACAGCTCTTCCCATGCGTTGGTTTTGTATCCATGGGGAAGAGAAATGTTTGCCAGGTCAGCTGTTTGACGAGGATAATTTGCAGTGTGGAGAGAGTGATTGATATGATCTTATGCAGTTAAGAATGTGGGAGTGCAGGGATCAAATGTGCAAAATATTTTCAGGCTAAAGGATGTGAGTTGAGCTGATGTGACTCTGTCCGAAGGCGTTTTCCCTCGCTTTGTTTATAACCTGGAATCTCACAGCACGGGTCATTTGTGGAGGATGAATTATGTTGATGGCTTCTTTTTGCTGTGCTGCCTTTGGACACAGATGTCTTTAAAGCCACTAATTATTGCAGTTGGAGTATGTGTAAATATGATCCAGGGTGAAATGCCATCATTTTTTCCCCGGCAGCAGCAGGGTCTCTGTGTTTTAGTTTTGTCTGTTCTTCAGTCTTTGGGAAACAGCAATACTGTTGCATTTAAGATATTCAGTCAAATGGTCACAGAATTTATTTTAGATTTTTTCTGCAAGATTGTGATGTTTTCATTGCAAACATGTCTAAGGAAACTTGGGTTTTTTAAGTGTGTTTAGTGGTTTTGCACATCTGCAGAAGCACAATCCAGTCTTCGGTTTCTTAGGGATTGGGAATGTTGGTACATTTCATCCCTCGTTACCTCAAATCGCTTTGCAAATATTTGGATCCTTCCCCACAAAATTCCAGTGGATTAATTTTTTTTAGTACAAAGCAATTTTTCACCTGGCATTGAAATTCAGGGGCTGTGATGTTCTCTGGCTCTCCTTTATCTTTCCATAAAGGATTCAGGAACTTTTGGGGGCAAAAACAATCACAGGGGAACAGCCAGAATCCTACCTTTTCATAGCTGTACTTGCTGAGGTGTGAAGTCTTGTACTGGGCAGGGACTCTTAGAGGACACCCTCCATCCATCCCATGTTGCCCTGAAAGGAGCAAAACTGTCCCTCACCCTCCCCTAAAACAATGGCACATAATCCTCAAAAAATGAGACTGAAGTCACATCATGAGTCAAGTCATGAAGAAGGGATGATAGATTTGTGTTTAATCCATGGGGTTTGGAGAAAAGCATGAATTTATGTGTCCCTAACATCATCATTGCCCCCTAATCCCACACATGTTCTCTTGCATGAGTAACTCACACCTCTGTGTCACCTTCCCTCTGAAATAGGACAGTGAACCTGGTTCCTCACCTGTAGCAAGGAGCTGGGCAGGGTTTCTTTTTCTCCTCATGGCAAACCTCACAAGCACATATGACCTTCAGCCAAGAGTTTGCTACTGGCACAGCATTAAAAAAACACAGCAGGAACATTCTGGTGTTTCATTAAGAGATTAACCTCAGTATTTCATTTGCCACTCTGTTGCCACCACTGGTCTGTTATTTCACAACTTTTTGACCCATTCTGGTGTTTCTAGATGCGGAATGCAGAGTGGGGAAATAGACAAAAGTCCATTCTAGATGAAAATTTCCCAAGAAATAATTTCATTTCCCTTCTCTGTACATCACATCCCATCACCCTCCTCACCTGTGCACACTCAGAAACCCCTTTTTCCCAGCATGGCCTGCCAGCACTTCCACCCACATCTGCCTCACACGGAGGAGAAAAGGCAAATCCCCACAAAGGGCAGATTCATACATCAGGATTTTATTATTTCTTCACTTTAAATCCAAAATTTTATTCTGCTGGAGGGCTTTTTGGTGCTTTTTTGTTTTCTTTACCCCAGAATTAGTGTGCCTTTTGATTCAAGTCTGCTTCACAGATGTACAGCACAAAGGACTGTGCAGTTTCCAGGCTCATTTAAGCCTTGCCTGCCGTGGTTGGGAAGCGATAAAGTTTTCAGCTTGTTGCCTTTCATCCCAAACATTCATTAACTCAGCCCTGCAGAGGTTGGGAGCACAGCTCCACCCCTTTGTGCTTTGGGAGACTGAGGTCAGGGGGGCTTTTTGAGGTGAAAGAACAACAGCAGAAATTAAACGCTGATGTCTCAGGCTCTGAATGCTGCCCCAGGAGCTCATAAAGGATGGCTGGGATTCAAAAGTGCCACCTCTGTCACACTGCACCCCCAGGCAGCCCCGGCAGACGGGGCTAATCCCTTCTGGAGTTGCTCGAGGCCACTGCAGCACAAAGGAGAACATTTGCTTCCAGCTGTTTTCCTTCCAATTATTAATATTGCTGGTAGTCCTAGTAGTAGTAATAGTAGAATTAGCATTATTTGCTGAGTCTCAAAATATAAATAATTGATTTGGGTAATCTCTGCTCTTGTGACACTTCTTTAATGAAATGTCTTTATTGGGAGCAAAAGAATCCCATTACGAGGCGTTCATTCATTGCGGGGCGATAACAAGGAGCAGGAGATGTGATTTGTATAATCTGGTTAAATGGCTCACACTGCCTCCCCACAGCCTCCTGGGTATAATATTCCTTTGAATAAAAGTTGATTGATTTTTTTTTTTTTTTTTTAACTAATCTTACTCTTTTGTTAGAGCCACAAGCAGCCTGCTGCCTTCATTGTCACCCAGCACCCCTTGCCCAACACCATCACAGACTTCTGGAGGCTGGTGTTTGACTACAACTGCTCCTCCGTGGTGATGCTCAACGAGATGGATGCAGCACAGGTCAGTGGCTCTTCATTCCCTCCCTTCTCAAGTCCAGGGGGTGTGCAGAGAGTCCCAGCTGCTGTTTCATTGGGGTGGGTCCCCTCCCACCCCAATAAATAAATGAGGGAGAGCTGGAAGTAATAGGTGATGTTTTGGGGTCTTAATGGAGAATAAGTCCATCTGCCTGGCTCTTAGTAAGCTAATTCTTATTGTAATTAACAGGAATCATAGAAGGGTTTGGATGGGAAGGGACCTAAAGACCATGATACTTCAGCCCCCTGCCAGGGCAGGGTCACCTTCCACTATCCCTGGGGCCTCCAAACCCCATCCAGCCTTGTCTTGGACACTTGCAGCCACAGTTTCTCTGGGAACCTGTACCAGGGCCTCACCATCCTCAGAGGGAGGAATTTCTTCCTGATATCCCACCTAATCTGCTCTCCTTCAGTTTAATGCTATTCCCCTTTTTCCTGTCACTCCACACCCTTCTGGAAAGTCTCCCTCCAGCCTTCCTCTAAGCCCCTTTTATGTACTGGAAAGTTGCTATAAAGTCTCCCTATTTATTATATAAATACTTTGATATAAAATTTTGTAAAATATAGTTTAAAGTATCAACAAGTTTTATATACATACTTCATATATTACAGAATTACTTTTTGTTTGCAGGCCAAAATTTCCCTCCCAAACCCACTTTCTCCCATTACATATTTTTGTCTGTGTTTGGTTCAGGAGAATGCTCCCTACCACAGCCCCAGGGTGCTTCATGTTTGCCTTTTTCACATGGCATTTCCAGAAGAATAAAACCAAGAGAGCTGAAATAATTTGAAGGATCTTTCCCCTGAGATTTCCAGTCTGATTCTGTAATACTGAGAAATGTGCTTTGCACATTTTGAGGATAATATAGTCTTTTTTATCTCTTTTTCTTTTCCTTTTTAATTCCATGTCTAAGTTGGGTTTTGGCTACTGGACACAGCGTTATTTTCAGCATTTGAGCTTGCCAGGGAGGAGTTTTTGCCATTCCTCCTGCCCTGGTGTCTCCAGCCACCTTGCTGATGAGTGGCAGAGAAGACCAGCTCTCAAAAAGGTGTAATCATGAAATTTGTGTGGAGAGTACATTTGGCATGGCTGATTCACCCATTACAGCCCTTGTTCAATGAGAGGAGCCCCCAACAGTTGGTGCTTCATGGATTCATTTTTCATTTGTCTCTTCCATTTGTCTTACCACACTTGAAGGCAGTGAATTGTTGGTCTCTTTTTTGGATGGTGCTGAAGAAGCCAGTCACCCCAGTCCTTAAGGGGATGTCCCATCAGGGGAGCTCAGTGGGATTCCACTCCAGCCCCAGTGACAACTCTGTTCAGCAGTGGGCACCAACAGAGTCCCACCACTCTGTGAGGAATCAGAGGTTCTCTGCATCTTCTGTTTTCCTCTTCCATCTCCTTGATTCTGCATCTTGGCATTGAATCCAGAGACAAATTTCACCCTTTTTTTCCTGACACTTCAAAGCAAAACCCATCATTTTCTGGAAATGCCACGCTTTCTCACACTCAGTTCTGGGAGAACACAAACCTTTCAGCCCCAGCCAGCGTTATTCTTGTGACTATCTTTCTGCACAAAGCTTGGGGTTTTTTCCTAGTAAAGTTTTCCTGCTAGGATGTGGTCTGTAGGCACAGAAAAGGGGATTTGGCAGTGCATGAAGTCACTTTGACAGTTTCTGTAGCACGGTGTCACCTCCCTCGAGAGTGCAGCCAATGCCAGAACACCCAGGTGGCACTGGAAGTTAAGGAGGACTTTAAAGTTTGTATTTTATGAGCTACCAGGACACTGTGAGACAGTTTGATTTCAGAGAATCATTTGGGGTGGAAAAGACCTCTAAGATGATTGAGTCCAACTGTTACCTCAGCACTGCCAAGGCCACTACTAATCCACATCCCCAAGTGCCACATCTACATGTCTTTTAAATCCCTCCAGGGATGGTGACTCCACCACTGCTCTAGGCAACTGTTCATTGCTTGACCACCCTTTCAGTGAAGAAATTTTCCCTAATAGTCAATATAAGCTGCCCCTGACACAGTTTGAAGCTGTGTCCTCTCATCCTGTCCCTTGTTCCTTGGGAACAGAGCCTTTCCCCAACCTGGCTGCACCCTCAGGGAGTTGTGCAGAGTGAGAGGGTTTTCCCCTGAGCCACCTCTTCTCCAGGCTGAGCCCCTTTCCCACCTCCCTCAGCTGCTCCTGGAGGCTCCAGACCATTCCCCAGCTCTGCTGCCCTTCAGACCACACACAACCATTGTGTGACTGAGTGGCCTCAAGCCCATCAATCCAGATCTCTCTGCAGGTCCTTCCTACCCTCCAGCAGGTCTTCAGATCCATTGTGGAGAGGAGTTCTATGGAAGAGAGCTTGGCAGTGTGCCTGCACTGCCCTTGCATGGGAGTGTTGTCATTCCCTGTCTGTTCATCAGTGCCTGATCCCAGGCTGTGCCCTGAGTACAGGGAAAAGGCAAATAAACCCTGTGGAGTCAGAGCACACAGCAGGCAGTGTCCAGCAGTGTATGCACCTGTGTGTTTGGAGAGGTGGCCATTCACAGACCTGCTCTGGGAGCAGCTAATTTTCCATCCTAAGGAAAGATTTCATCTTTTTTCTGCTTTCCACTGCACCTTGAGGTTATTTGCTGAAGCTCCTGCTCAGCTCACATCTCCCTGCCTGAGGGACAGATGCTTTGAGAGGAGATCACTAGGCAGCTTGAAAGTCTGAAGGAAGAGTAAAGAAACCCTTCAAAGGACTTGCTTGTGTGGTCTTGGCTGGCTTGCTTAATCTTGAAAAACTAACAAGGGCAAAGATGCATAAGATTGTGTGACTATCCCACCCAATTTCAATCCTATATGATCAAAGGAAGAACAGGAGTGCAGAATTAATGCAGCCACATGCACACACTCCACGTTGTTGCTGGCAGTGATTGAACTTGAAAAGCTCGAGATCAAGTTCAAATGAGCATCTGGGGGTTTCAAAACTTGTACAAAACTACACTTGAAAATAGGAAGAAAAAAAAAAGCCACAAAGAAATACAATCTTAGCAGAAACTGCTAATGAGATCTCATGCAAAATATTTTTGCGCCATGATCTATTTCCAGCTGGATTTTAAATCCTTAGATTGTAATTTGTGTGCACAGGGTGGTTTTTGTCCTTTCAACTCAGTAATATCAGCACAAGAAAAAGACTCCCAGCCTGCTTCACAAACTTCAGAGGTGCAGTTGTGGTTCACCCTGAAACCAGAGCTGCTCTTGTGCTCTCAAAACAAATTCACTCTCCTTTTCCTGCTCACTGGTAGAGCCAGAAAATGAAAAAGTTCATCTCACAGCAAAAAGAAATTCCAGCTTGTTTGAATTAAGATTAATTTTCTTGGTGCCTGTTCTGTTTCTTCATTTTTACCAGATCTCTATGGTTCCTATTAAATTTATCTACAAACACTCATCTTTCAATGTTCCTGTTAAATCTCTACCCTTACAGAAGCTTCATTTGTCAGAGCTACCTTCTCTGCACCTCTAGACCCAGAATCCAATCAGTTCCAAACTGTGCTCATACAAAAATAAAGAGGAAGAAAGCTCCAGGCCCTAAAATACATTTCTTTTTTCCTTCACATTCAGGATATAAAATGTTTTGCTAAGCTAGAATGAGATCTTGTCTGAACAAAGGCACAATATACAAATTGGTGATGGATTCTGAGCTGGTTATAGATACAAAATGATTTGATATGTTAATAATGAAGATTTCTGTTTGGTTTTGTGTTTTTTCCTAGCTCTGCATGCAGTACTGGCCAGAGAAGACATCCTGTTGTTATGGCCCAATCCAGGTGGAGTTTGTTTCAGCAGACATTGATGAAGATATCATCAACAGGATATTCCGGATTTGCAACATGGCCAGGGTAAGAGAGGAGAAATATTACATTCCCTAAGACCAAAATTTGGCTCGAGAAAGAGGCAGAGCCAAGGCTTGTGGTTTAGAGATGCAGAATCTCTCACCTAGGAATGAAATTCCACTGCAGCTACTTCCTTTAATTAACATTTAATCAGCCTGCATTGCTAAAGGACTCTTGGCTGAAGGCAGCAAGTGGATGATATGAGCTGAAAATCTGTATTTAAATGGTGAGCATTTTTCTGTGTATATTTGAGAACAATTCATCACTGAGTAGCCAATATAAAGCCATCAGTATTGCAGGAAATAAACTGGGATGGTGTCAGCAGCTCTCCATCTGTCAGCTCCCAGGCAGCATCTCTGAAGACAGATGCAATGTTTACTGGCTAGACTGGGATTCCCAACTGCCACTGCTTTCCCTATAAATAAGCAACTGCCATTTCTGTGAGCAGCTCTTTGTCTGTGTCCCTCAGCCCCAGGACAGCTGAAATGATAGAAACAAAGTTTATCTGCACACTGAGCCCTGGCAATCCGGCTTCAGGGCTGCAGGAAAGGGCTTCAGCAGAGGATTTTTCTCTCATTAGTCGTTTCCCAGATTGATTATGTTTCCTTTGTTGTTCCTTTTTTCTCATCAGAAATGGAAGCAGGCTCTGCAGGTACATTTCCATGCAGTGTAACCCATCAGTGTCTGCACGGTCAGAGCCTGTGCAGCCGTTCGGGTGCGGCACTGCAGAGGGAACCTTGTGGTCCAGCCACAGAAACTGATGAACTGGTTGGATATCAGACACCTTCCTGTGTCCCAGGGAGAGCCTGGCAATGATAGAACTGGTCAGAGCAAGGCTCTGTGGCTCTCAGATGGAGCTGGCCCATGGATGCAGGGCTGCAGGGCAGGTGCTGTGCACTCACAGCTCTCTGCACTCATCCATGTCCAACACCTGGCTACTGCCAGCAGATTTGTGAGGAGCCTTTCCCTCCACAATCCCCTGAGAATTTCTGAGGGCTGCCTCTACTTCTTATGGCACAGCACAGCAAAGAGAGATTTGACCTGTTTGTGCAGTTTGATGAAACTTTATTCTGGAGGCCAAACAAAGCTCCTGTGCACTCGGTGTCTGCTTGGCTCTGTAACAATTGTTATCCAGGTTAGAGAAAAGCCCTTTTTCCTGCACTCCACCTGTGGCCCTGTTTTTTTAAGTTCTTCTAAGCCTTCTGATGTTTACATGCTTGTAAAGAACTTTCTCACGCACTTAATGTAAATAACTTACTGTTTTACATTCTTTTATGGAAAAGGAGACATTTAATAGACTGTTAGTTTGTCCAGTGTCATTGGAGAGGTGGCACTGTCATCCTCCAATCCACTGTCACTTTTAAAAACCTATAAATGTTAGAGTCAGAAATTAAACTTTCTCTCTTTTTTACCTTGGAAAGTCCAGAGTCCATGTGGTTTTATTTTGTGTCCTAAAGGGACACTGTACCCAGTGTGGAGAACACCAGCACTGCAGGTGCAGGTGCAGAGGGGAGGCTGCTGTGCAAGCAGCGCTCCTGATAGTAAAAGATTTTAAAATCACAGAAAATTTGGGGAGCTAGAAAGAAAGTTAGGCTTAGTAGGCCCTGGGAAAATGTTAAAGGTAGGCCCTGGGAAATGTTGGGCCTTGTATTTGCTGGATCATGTGAAACTGCACCTGTGTAGTCAGAATATGATAAATGATAGAATTGTTAGATGAGGTTAGATATAATTATTGTTTAAAGAACCATGAGAAACTATGTTAGAGGTTTGAGGGGGATGCTTCCCAATACCTATCACCTATGTTAGACAGTGAGCTTCTACCTTAAACCAATCCAAAAGTGCCAGCATCACCCAGAACATGGAGGCTAGGAAGACAAAAGAAGGAAGACATGGCACACCCAAATTCCTCCGTCTTGGTACCCCAATTCTAAAAACCTCAAAAAAAAAAATTTATTTTTCACCTCTTGACAAACTATTATTCTACTTAAACTCTCTTGACTTGTAACTCCTCATATAAAGGTGGTAATTTGCTCCATGGGTCATAATCAAAGTCACAGGTGCCTTGGGCTCTGTGCCAAGGTCTCTGAGCCCCCTGGGCAGGGTCTCGAGTCCTCCAGGGCAGCCAGAGGTGTGGTGTTCACATGCCCTCTGAACAGAGAGAAGCTGTGAGACAAGCAAAGAAGGAAAACACAATTCTTATCTCGCTTGCTGTGGCTGTGTTGTGCTAAAGTAGAAGGCAATATGGAGATTGTTTAGCCAGAGTGAGGATGTTTTGTTCCCTTGGCCTATCAGGCCAATGAGTGTGTGTGTGTTGGGACAGTCAGGAGAGAATCCGAGATGAGTGCAGTGCTGTGCAGCTGTGAGCAAGAGGGAGTGCATGGCAGATTCAGTTCAGATGAAATGTACATAGTATGGTATAATAAAGTAATTCATTAGTAATTCATTAGCCTTCTGATGATGGAGTCAGATGCATCATTCTCTCTGCCCTTCATCGGAGCCGCCTTTGATTTACCCAGGAATTTCCTGGGTTCCAACAGTACTCCTGACACCCCGAGCTCTTAATAAAATCACCTGCATATAATCATCATCATTCAGTGATGGCGTGCTGCTGAATGCTACCCCTGCCAGCCCTGCCCACCCCTGCCTGGCCCCTGAGCAGCTCTGTGTTGCAGCCGCAGGACGGGTACCGCATCGTGCAGCACCTGCAGTACATCGGCTGGCCGGCCTACAGGGACACCCCTCCCTCCAAGCGCTCCCTGCTCAAGGTGGTCAGGAGGCTGGAGAAGTGGCAGGAGCAGTACGACGGCAGAGACGGGCGCACCGTGGTCCACTGCCTGTAAGTAGGGCTGGGAGGTGTCTGCAGCCTCACCTGTTGGGGTTGTGGCTCTGGAAATCTGGTGGTTTGCCAGGCTTCAGCTGGGGAAAATGGAGTTAAAGTACATTTATACTTCTAGCTTCATTTGTAACTACGTGTACTTCTACACACTTCTACTTAATTTATAACTTCATGTACTAACTACATTTATAATAGCTTTGAGTTGAATGTTGTATTGCATTATAGTATCCTGTAAGTAAGGCTGGGAAATGACTGCAGCCTCACCTGTTGGGGTTGTGGCTCTGGAAATCTGGTGGTTTGCCAGGCTTCAGCTGGGGAAAATGGAGTTAAAGTACATTTATACCTCCAGCTTCATTTATAACTATGTGTATTTCTACACACTTCTACTTAATTTATAACTTCATGTACTAACTACATTTATAATAGCTTTGAGTTGAATGTTGTATTGCATTATAGCATCCTGTAAGTAAGGCTGGGAAATGACTGCAGCCTCACGTGTTGGGGTTGTGGCTCTGGAAATCTGGTGGTTTGCCAGGCTTCAGCTGGGGAAAATGGAGTTAAAGTACATTTTTACTTCTAGCTTCATTTGTAACTACGTGTACTTCTACACACTTCTACTTAACTTACAACTTCATGTACTAACTACATTTATAATAATAGCTTCGAGTTGAATGCTGTATTGCATTATAGTATCCTGGTGCAGGGATTTTGCTGATTGCAGTGAGAGACAGCTCCAAGAGCCCTGGTACGTTGTAGGTCTCGTGTCTGGAGCGTAGACAGAGCTGAAGCAGCCCTGCCATGTCCCCAGCTCTGAGCACAGAGCTGCTGTGAGCCCAGAGCAGGGGTTTGCAGCACTGCAGTCCCTGAGCTCCCCTGTCCCCCACTCCAGGAATCCCTTAGTCCTTCCATCCCTGCCCCAGTTCTACAGGTCTCTACTCTCTCAGACTCATGGAATGGTTTGGCTTGGAAGGGACCCCAAACACCACTCAGTTCTAGTGGACACCTTCCACTACCCCAAGGATGCTCCAAGCCCTGTCCAGCCTGGCCTGGGACACTTCCAGGGATCCAAGGGCAGCCACAGCTCCTCTGGGCACCCTGTGCCAGAGCCTCACCACCCTGACAGGGAAGAATTCCTTCCCAATATCCCATCTATCCCTGCCCTCTGGCAGTGGGAAGCCATTCCCCCTTGTCCTGTCACTCCATGCTCTTGTCTATAGCCCTCCTCCAGCTCTCTGGGAGCCCCTTTAGGCACACAAACCCTTGAACATCAGCCCTTACATTAGAGACCTTCCATGTGACAGCAATCTCTCCATTAGGGACGTGTCCATGGGCTGTGAGCTGTGTGTGCTGTCCTTCCCCAGGCTCACCAGCCCCTCCTTCCCCTGTTTGTCCCTGTGCCAGGAACGGCGGCGGTCGCAGCGGCACCTTCTGTGCCATCTGCAGCGTGTGTGAGATGATCCAGCAGCAGAACATCATCGACGTGTTCCACATAGTGAAAACGCTACGGAATAACAAATCCAACATGGTGGAGTCACTGGTAAGGCTTCTTTCTGCTCCTTCCTCACCCAGTGGGTGTGCAAGGGACTTCAGGATAGGTAAAAAAATGTCAAAATTAGTTCAGGATGAATCAAAATGAACGGGAACATGAGACACCAGAGTTAAAACTGGTCCTGTTTTAGCATGTCCAGTGAATCTTCCTGCTTCTCCTTCTGAGAAGAGGAGATGCCCTGACAGAGTGATGGGCTCTGTGCCACATGCCCAGTTGCCTCAGAAGGTCAAACCCCACAGAGATGTCACCATGGCTGTGGGAAGAGTGGGATTTGTCCTCCTGTCCATGCAGGGATTTGTCCTCGTGTCCAGCCCAGTGCTGGGTGCAGTGACACATCTTGAAACCAGGAAAGGAGAACAGTCCAGCCCTCAGGCCTGACTCCCTGCAGCCCAGGAGATTAAACTGTCCTCAATTCAGTCATCTCCATCCATCACTCTGAGCTCATGCCTCAGAAGCAAAACGTGCAGTGAGGGCTGGAGGCAAATAATGAACGGTCCAGACTGGGGCTGTCTCTTTGAGTGCTTTTCTCTTCCACTGACAACACCATCTCCCAGCCATGCTTGCTCAGGATCGCTCAGAAACACAACCACTGTTTGCCTGCTCCTGCCAAAGGGTATGAGAAAGAGGGAGGAGGTGTTTTTGCTTGTAGAGCGAGGCTCTGAGGAATTTTCCCACATCCTAATGCCATTCCTTTGTGTCCTCTCTTTCAGGAACAGTATAAATTTGTATACGAGGTTGCACTGGAATACTTGAGTTCCTTTTAGCCCAGCGAAGGGAGGGGACCCCACGATGTGCCAGACCCCAAACTCTGGTGGATGCTTCTCCCCCGTCCCACACTGGAAGGCAGTAACAAGTGTGGGGAGGAAAACTTCTCCTTCCTTCTCAGCAAGAGACTGAGGTTGCAGAGACCTCGCTGGAAGGAGGAGGCGATGCCTGTGTGTGCTGCTGCCTGCTTTCTATGGGAACATCTACTGCTTCTTAAATAACTTACTGTACAAATTAGCAACATGGGAGACAGGCTGAAAGACTGGACTTTCTAATCCCCTCTGACTTCTCTCCTCTTTTGGATTGTGTTTTTGTTCTGCTTGCTGCAGAGTGGGGAAGGAAGGAAACCCTTAGGAAATTCTCTTTTAAATGTCTCCTTTTTAATTTATAATTTTGTTCTCAAATCCCAGCCTTTTAATTTTTTAATTTCATGCAGCAGTCATTTGGGAAAAAATGAGATAGCCATAGGGGATACATGAAATGTTTCATTACAAATTGTCTACCTTATCTGTTTCCTTTTATTTGTTTTTCCTAATGAAAAGGCCAACACACACACACACACACACACACACAAAAAAAAAAAAAAAAAGACTATGCTGGAATTCTCTTCCCAAATGTAGTCCCTTTTAGCATGAAAATAGATGGTGGAGATGAGAAGCTGTACATGGATCCACTGCCTCCACAGAAATATTTCCTCCCAGTTTCTGCTCGACTTCAGGGCTGTGCATGACCCAGTTCCATCCCTCTGGTCTGTGTCCTTTCACTGCTGGTGAAGCTGCTGAGGAGTCTCCCAGCCACTTGAACCTGAAGGTTAAATATTTCAAACAAATGGCATTCATCTGGCAACGCTGGTGACTTGGTTACCACATTTCCCAAGTATTATCTGGGTGCAGTGTGTCTGACAAACAGGGTATGAAGTAGGTATTATTGCTCATATACTATGTAAGGCTATTTTTTATTTATTATTTGTATTGCTGTAGAACTTAGGACCCCCAGTCAGGCCAGGACCCTGCTGAACCAGGCACTGTGCAGGCAGACAGCAGAGAAAGTTCCTGCTCAAGAGTTTAAAAGTCTGAAGGTTCTTAAGATTGGGTTTGGGCAAGATTTCCTCACTATTTCCAGGCCCTACAAGCTTCAAAATTGTAACCTATTGGAGCTGTGGGAAAGGTGATGTACATACACAGAAACCTGTTCTGACACCTGTAAGGAGAAGTGTTAGCCCAGCACAGCAACTTCTTTTCTTAAGCAAAACAGCTTTTGTTTTATTCTGCAAAAAATGCCTGAGCAAGTCTCCTGCTCTGAAACAAACACCAGATGTGTTTTGCCACGGTTGTGGACCTCATTCTGACTTCTTAGCAGCTAAGAAATTGCTTTTCTGAAAAAGTTGGTTTAAGTAGTTAATCACTAAGGTCTGCAGGGTAATCTTGGGGGAAAAAAAATAATTGAATGAGCAAGGCTTTACAATAATTAGTATTTCAATTTAGCCATTTATTTATCTTGAGAGTGAGGGATATGAGGTTGCTCTGTGTGTAAAATGGATTCTGGGGTGTAGGGTTCTTTAAATTCAGACTTGCTAAAAGATAGACTGAAGGTAAGAGTTGAAGGAAACTCCAATTTTCTTATCACCCTGCAGTTTTCCACCCTCAGGTAAATCCTCAGAGGCTGCTGGGAGCTCTGACCTGCCATGCCTGGCACAGAGCATGCCAGAAGTTCAAAATGTTTTGCTAATTCTGTCTGTGAATTCAGAAGGCACCTCTGCTTCAGAGTCATTCTTTCTGCAGTAGTCACACCCTCACCTTGACCAGGAGGGATGGAAGTGAAATCTGGCAAAAGAGCTCTCAACTCAGCCACACCAGTACCCAACCAAACCATTGCCATCCACCAGGACCTGCACCAGCCCAGGGAGGGATGCTTGGAGTTTCATTAATTGCCCTCTTGACAGGCAAAGGATGCTGAACCACCTGGGGTTTCTCTAAGGAGCTTTGGATTCTTGGCTTTAATATCATGAAGGACTTTACTGATCATGAACCACCTTCTCACAGGAGCCTCTGTGCTGTTTCTGGTTGGTCCTTTCTGCTGCCTGCAAAAAAATCATGAAATCAACTTGAGTTCCAGCTGGGGCTGTTAAGGGACTGGTCTGAATTGTTGGGGTTTTTTTAATTTATGCAACAACACAATTCAGCAGGAAAAATAACTAGAAGGCAAAGTGAAACTATGAGATAAAAGTGAGAGGAAAAGAAAAATATTGGTGTATTGATCACAGGTGGCTGGATGGAACAGTGTAGGTCAGGTGTTGGGAGAGAAGAAGGAAGAGGGAATTCTAATCCCTGGATGGGATTTTTCAACAACTGCCTAGGTATGAAGAAACTACAAGTCAGCAAAGTGTTTTTGACTCTGCTGACTCCAGAAAGCCAAAGGGAACCACTCCCTGTGGATACTACAGAAATATTAATTAGTAATTAGCATTCTGTTAATTTTACCTAGAAAGTAGCACAGTGACAGGTCTCCCTTGTGACTTCGGGAGTGAAGCCAGCCCCGAGGGGGACAGCTGGGATAAGGGAACAGGGAGGTAAAGAAATGCCAGTATCACTGAGGTGTGAAGTGTAGGAGGTAATTTAGGCTTCACTTAAAAGAAAGTGGATTGAAATGCCAGAGTGAAGCCCACAGGAGGGGTGTGTGAGTGAGGGGAAGGAGGTGTGGGATGAGCAGAGCAGAGCAGCACTGGCAGTGCAGTGCTTTGGGGTCTGGAGGTGGGTTTGGATGTGTTTGATGGTATGAAAAACACCACTGAAGGGTCAGGTACCTGTATCAGCTGGCCCACAGCAACTCCCCGTGTGCTCAGCCCTCTGCAAAAGCCAAGTGATGTTGGCACAAACTGCAGGGAAAGATATTTAAGCTAAATTTTACATTTTGTAGGAGCTCAATGCAAATGTTGGTTCCCACAGCCCAACTGTTAGTCACAGCTTATTATGTGGCCACTCAACCATGTGTGTGAACTTCCTAATGTCCAGCCTAAAACCCATATGGAAAGATGCTCAGCAGACACTGCAGATTGTGTTGCCAAATTGTTATAAATTCCTGCAGTCACAGTGCTTTTGGGGGACTGACCCAGCTCCAGTCTGTGTTGGCTCAGGGATCTTCAGGCTGTTCCTCCCTGCACAGTGCATATATGCCAAGTGTGAATTAATGATGAAGGGAATTGTGTGGAAAAGCTCACTTTAAATCACTTTATTACCTAGAGGTTGTTTAAACCCTAGAGAACAGCCCATAGTGAAGTAGGTAATGTGTTTGAAGCAAGATTATGGGTGATGGGTTTGTTTTCATGGGGAAAGAAAGAAATTATGAGATGAGATAAAGGAGGTTTTCTCACTCCTGGAAGGATTAATAGTCAGTGTGAGCTTTTCAGCCTAAGCATTCCCTGCTGTGGATGAAAAGTGATAATGTGCAGTAAAAAAAGGTGAATTCCTCAGTGTCTGAATTTTAGGCTGGAAAAAATATCATATTGGCAATATTTGAATGGACATAATGAAGATGAAGTTATTCCCATGGAGACATCCTTCAGAGGAGAGGGGGAACTGTTTGTGATAGCACAGAGTTGGTGTAAAGTTTGGTCTGGAATACAAGGAAGTAGAAGCAGGTGGTTTGGGGTCACTGCCTCATATAGGGGGTAACCAACATCTTAAATTATTATTGGTGTAACTGCAGCAATGAATTCCACTGATTATTAGGAGTTTCCAGCCTTTTATTCTGCAGTTGGAAACTCCCTGAGAAAATTAATAAAAAAAAAAAGTCCAGTAGCCACATGGACCCGACAGTAGTAAATTGGAGCCTGTGGGTGCTAGAGTGGCTTCTCTATTTACTTTCCACAGGCCCTTTAGCAGCAGTCTGTGGGATTTCCCTTGGGAATCTCAAGCCAGGGATTTCTGGTCACTGCTCTTGGTGTGCTGTAGAGTCAGAGGAAGGAGAGAGGCTCCTGCAGCAGGTGGTTCAGGAGGCAGTTAAACCAGTTTCCATCTGGAAGAGAAGGAAAGGAGAAGAAATCTCCTTTGGGAGAAACCAAATATTGGAGGAGAAGGCAAATGAAATGGATCCTGGAACAGGTAGGAAATTTGCACCTTGCTCTCTCTCTCATTCTTGCACAGCTGCTCTCATCTCACTCTTCTGAGTTCCTGCCAAGATCATAAAAAACACATAATGTCACATTCCGTGCTGTGGAGATGGAGCACTCGGAGTGTGACAGAGGGAATAAATCCTGAGGGACAAAGATAAAAGAGGATTTGCTCAAGAGAGGAATCTTCAAATATGAGGTGCTTCTGTCTGTCACACTTGCAGAATTTTGAGTAAAGTCACAGAGCAGGGCACAGTCCTGGATGGGCAATGTAGTGGAAAAGTTTCCCCTTGGAAAATTTCATTGTCCTGTAATAAATGTGAGCAATCAACTCCATGATGCTGGCAGCACAGTTAATTTTTGTGATCACTCCAGGCAGTGAAAGGGGCATTTCAAGACCTTGGTGTGAAACTGCTGCATTTTCATTTGAGAATCTTTAATTTGTCTTAAGTATACAGAAGACAGTCAACCCCCTTTTTTTTTTTTTTTTTTTTTTTAGGAAAATAAAGGGGACTATGTGGCAAAAGTGGCTACATTTATTTGACATAACCACTGCCATTGGGTCAAAAATTCCATATTCCTGCTGTGTGAGGGCAGAACAAAGCACTGCAGCTGCCCTGCCCAGACAGAGGAACAGGAGGAGCCAGCTAAGTCAGAGAGACAGATGTGAGCAATGAGGATTCTGTTAACCCTCCTGTGCTCCTGCTTATTTAGATTGCAGTCTTCTATAGCCATACATACATAATATACAATTTCAATGCAAGTGCTCTTTCTTTCCCTGCTCCCAAAAATACCTCCAGCTCTTTTTCCTCGAGGGTGAGCCAACAGCACAGCGAGCAAAGCCCAATTTCTGTGGTTTTGGCAAGGACCACAAGGAAAATCCATCATGTATTATCTGTTCATTGACTTGGAAAAGGTATCAATCATCTCCCTCATATGCATACTTGAAGAATGTACAATTTGCTCAAACTGTCAAGCAGAATCATACATTTTCATATACCACCAAATCCTGGTGGTACAGAGTGTGATGGAAAGGAAAAAAAAGAAAAAAAGGAGGCAAAAACTTGCTGACTTCCAGTGACCTCTAGTCTATAACCATTAACTGCTGTGTTAAAATATTTTAAAAGCTTCCCTTGTTTAAAAAAAAAATAAACTATGCTCAGACTATCCTGCAGTTTAATGTTGGACTAGCAGAATGTGAAAACCTGGCAGCTTTTCCAGTTTGTACAAACATGAGGGATCTAAATTAGTCTTTCCATCCTCATCCCAGTTCATGCAGCAGATTTTCCACCACTATTCCATCTTCAACCTGAGCCTTAAAAGACAAACTAATGCAGCAGACTGAATGCCAGATGCTGGTGTTCCCATAGTGTTTCCTGGCAGGGGGGCAAAAAAATTTAAAAGGATGAAAAGGGAAAAGAACAAGATAAATTGTTTTTTTTTCTTGGAATTCAATTCAACGAGCTGTTTCTGAGCAGTAGAAACAAGAGCCAGTCCATGGCACTCTGGAGGTACAGGGTGAAGATGCTGTTGATGTCCCTTAGGGACCAATCCTGATATTTCATATACAGGTACCCAAGAGCTTAGTGGTTCCTTTAGTGGAGGCAATTGTCACAGCAGGAGTGTTTTGGTGGGGATCTGTTACCCTGAAATGCCACCCTTTGGGACACCCTGTGAGACACCTCAAGTGTGTTGCAATGTGGAGATGGATTTCCTTGTGTGAGTACATCATCTTTCAGTGAGGAAATCCCCAGGAAGTCTTCTTTGTGTGAAAAAATGGAAAGGAGTGTGTTTTGGGGGATGGAAGAGGAAGTGGGGCCAGCACTTTGCAAGATTTCATGAATTTAGGTACACTGAGACTCCCCAGGACAAGCACTGCTCAGTGTTTCACCTTGCTGACAGTCAAACCAAACTTCAAGTGCTGGACTTCCATGTACCTGGAGCAGAACTGGAATGACCCCCTCATTGCCCTTCTAGCCCTTTCTTGCATTGCCAGCATTTCAACACTGTACTTCTATGCCAAAAGTTTGAGCTGCATCCTTAACACTCCCCCTAACCCAGCCCGACTAACCGCAGTGACAGAATTCACTCCCGCCCTGATTCAGTCTCCACCCCCTGGGCACCCAAATGTGCCAGCATCTCTTCTTGCCAGCCTTGTCACCTCTTCAGAGGGCAGTGCTGTGGCTGCCTCTGGCTGAGCAGTGTGCCATCCCAGCTCCCTGGATGTGTTTTTGGGCAGGGAGGAGTGCTGCACGAGAGGAGTCTCTGCTGATGCGGCGCCGCCCCCTCTCCTCCCCCTCGGCCTTTATGGATTACTGGTGAAACCCACTTGTACAGTTTGGATGTTTGATAGATAAAGCACGTCTGAAAAAAAAAAAAAAGGAAAAAATATAAATACAAAACTCTCAACACTGTGCATTCAGTGTCTTTTCTTTCTAGCTTAAAAGAAGGAAGGTAAATAATGTCAAGTCAATGAATATCAGATATATTTTTTGACTGTACATTACAGTGAAGTGTAATCTTTTTTTTACAACTGCGAGTCCATCTTATTTATTCTTGTAAATGTTCCCAGACAATGTTTGTAATATGGGCTGTGTTGCAAATCCATAAAATAAATCTGTGATCTGAGATTAATGTTTTACTAAGAGACTCTTGTACTTGTGCCTTTTCTTTGGACTTAGAGGAGGCAAGGCATTGTGAGCAGCACTGCTGGAAATGATGGGGTGACTGCATGACAAAAAATAAGACCAGCATCTTGTCACAGTGATGGGCTTTGCATCATGGTTGTCATTCAGGAGACAAGGAGCAGAAAAGAGAATTCAGCAGGCACTTCAGCCTAGCTGCAGATTTTGTGTCAGTCCTCTCAGAAAGCCTGTGGATGTGAGCTAAATAGTTTTGAAAATTACAGTCTTAGCAGCATGGGGTGGAGCAAAGCATGTTTTTGCAACTTTTTCTCCCTAACAGGTATTACTATATTGTTTCCTTGGTACTCAGTGCTGAATGACAATGGCTGATAGGTTCCTGAGATTTTTCTGGTAGTTTCTATAGAAGGACTGTGCTGGTTCAGCTGGGGTAGAGTTAATTCCCTTCCCAGAGGCTGGTTTGGGGCTGGGGTTTGGGTTTGTGCTGAACACAGGGTTGATCACACAGATATTTTTGTTATTGCTGAGCAGGGCTTGCACAGAGCCAAGGGCTTTCCTCATACAGTCAGCTGGAGAGGGGTTGGAGCTGGGAGGAGACAGAGCCAGGAGAGGTGACCCAAAATGACCAAAAGCAAGTCCCAGACCATGTGACATCATGCATGAAGTGGGGGAGGAAGAAAGAAAAGGGGAATATTTGGAGGGATGGTGTTTCCCTCCCACGTAACCAATTAGTGTGACAGGGCCCTGCTCTCCTGAGGGTGGTTGAACCTGCCCAGCCATGGGGATGAGGAATGAACTCCTTGTTTTGCTTTCTCCTTGCTTGCACAGCTTTTGATTTCCCTGTCTTTATCCCAACCCACAATCTTTCTGGCTTTTACCCTTCCCATTCCCTCCCTGATCCAGCTGGAGGGGGGTGAGTGAGCGACCAAGTGGGGCTTGGCTGTTGCTGGGGCTAAACCATGACAAAGAGTCACAGAAATCATAAAATCATGGAATGTCCTCAGCTGGGAGAGACCCACAGGATCACCCCTGGCCCTGCACAGACACCCCAACAGCCCCACCCAGGGGGGGCATCCCTGGGAGTGGTGTCCAAACCCTCCTGGAGCTCTGGCAGCCTCGGGGCTGTGCCCATTCCCTGGGCAGTGCCAGCACCCTCTGGGGAAGAACCTTTCCTGATCTCCAGCCTGAGCCTCCCCCAAGCAGTTCTGTGCCATTTTCTTGAGTCCTGCCTCTGGTGACAGGACTGAAGAGCTCAGAGCTGTCCCTCCTCTGCTCCTTGTGAGGATGTTGATGACCTCAGTGAGGTTTCCTCATCTCCTCCTCTCCAGGCTGAACAGTCCAAAGGACACAGACATGGAAGGGATTTTGGGCTGCCAGACCCAGACAGTGGATATGGGTGTCAGCAGTGTTTTCACACATTTCCTAGCACACATTTCCCACACGTGTTCATCAACAGATGCCCAAGGCAGTGCTTGGCCCCTTCAGTCAGTGCCAAGCAGTAGATTGTGGCAAAGGCAGCAGATGAGGCTGCCCTGCTCTGAAGACCTCTTTATTCCAAGCACACAAGTAGGAGTGCATTGAGATTCACAGCTTAGGGAGTCAAAACAGGAGACTATAGCCATGCTACACCTGTAGAACCCAGCTGTGGTGAGAGCTGCTCTTTTAGGCATTGTCCAGTACTGGAAAAAAAAAAAATTAAAATAAGTCTTATTAACTAAGAATACATAGTTCCTGGTTCCTGTTTTTGTTAGAGGAGTTGGAGTAAGTGATCCTTGTGGGCCCCTTCCAACTCAGGCTTATATATGATTAAAATACTGTACATGTACCTTGGAATTTTAATTTACTATTCCTTTCTGTATCATTATTTTCTTTGGAAAATATTTCATTTTAATTCTTTACTGGTATGAAAAAAGCTATTTCTGCTCTGGGTGTTTGGCTCAGTTATGGGTGTTTTGCTTTTTTTAATTGGCCTGATGAAGCAAATTTCCCATTTTAATTGTGGTGAACATTCAGATACACCTGTTTGTCTGAAGAGTTCATCATAATGAGGTCAGACTGTAAGAAACACCCTTCAGAGTTATTGTTATACCAGAGAGAGAGTTAAAAGAAGTTGATACCAAAAAAAAAAGCTCCTCACTGAACTGTCAGACTGAGGGGAAATTTTACTGAGAGTCCCAACTGTGTAGCAGAAACACAGTGATTAATTACAGTTCAGCTTGGCACTTCATCCAAAATATTTTGCTGACACTTGATATTAACAACAGGTTGTGTTTAGGGAAGGTAAACAGCAGAGACAGCTCTGCCATATTCCAGATGTTCTTAGACCTGCTGAAGCACCAGCACTGAGAAGCAGCCCCAGATTCACCTTTCTGTCCCCTCATCTGCCCAGCACAAGGATAACAAAGGGATAAAGCTGCTGGACAGATGGAAAAGCCCAAAACCCACTGGGGTTCAGTGTTCCCCTCCCTGTTCCCATTGCTGACACGTGCCAGGGTGTGAACCCACAGGTATTTCATCCAGGTCAGCCCCTGCCTGCTTTTCCATCCCTCCCCTTGGCAGCCAGGATCCTGTCCTGCTCCTGCTGCAAGGTCTGTCAGGTTTGACAAACACTCTCTGCCTGAGCTGCAGATCTTTGTCTCACAAGTTGAACCTTTAAATATCAGCTCCCACACTGAGCTGAGCATGCAGCTGTTGTTTTCCAGCAGACTCCAAAGCTGGGACTCTCTCAGGCTTGGTTGCCTCCATGATAGTTGGAATCACAAAATTGTTTAGATTAAAAAAGACCTTTAAGAGCCTCAAGTCCAACCATTCCCACAGCACTGCCAAGGCCACCACTAACCCATGTCCCCAGGTGCCACATCCACATGGCTCTTAAATCCCTCCAGGCATGGTGACTCCACCACTGCTCTGGGCAGCCTTTTACAGGGTTTGACAACCCTTTTCCTGGAGCAATTTTTTCCTAATTTCCAACCTAAACCTCCCCTGGCACAACCTTGAGGCCATTTCCTCTTGTCCTATCACTTGTTACACAGGAGAAGACACCAAGTTGTCCAGCCCTGGAGAAAGAACACAAAAAATGACCTTGATGGTGAGAAAAGGTCTCTCCAGAGGGTGAGTCTGTCTTGGATAAAGCAGCCTGAGGCACAGGGGTTGGATTGTCCCTTGAATGGGCCTGTTTTGCTCCACTGTTTGAGTTAGCTCAGGGACAAACACCAATTTGGGCAATGAATTTTGAGATGGCTGCAGTGAGATGTGAGGTGCTCCCTTATCGACAGAAACCTGCAGGAAAATGAGCTATGCCATAAATTAAATGGCATAAAGACAGAAGGAACAGATTGAGTGCTTCTTGTTTGTACTTGGAAATTCTTCTGACCTGTCTATCCTGGCCATTTCAGGTTCTCTTCTTTTCTTGGGTCACATATTTGAAAAACAATTGAAAAATCTCTTTATTTATGTTACTTTCTATTTATTTGATTATCTCAACCTAAAAATCTACTCTGTGTTAATTTTACTGAGGTAGAACTTTAATTTGCAGAAGCTGAACCAAATAAAAAGACTTTTAGTCTTCCTTGTAATGACCTTGTTTCCTTGTGAGTTATTTCTGTGTCTGTTTGGGAGTGTGTCATATTTCTCACTAAGAGTGGTTTTATAAATGGCTTGTAAAGGTTTATCCATAAAGTGTTTATATATTTATATATATTGTGAATCAGTAGCTACAGGGCTTTTATGTTACAGGTCAATGGGGTTACTTAAAAGTCTGTAACATTTACTGATGTGTTTATAAACACTGATAATGTACTCTTTATGCCAAAACCAATATAATATTTATAGCCCTTTATTAGTACATTGTAAATGATAGACTGTTAAGATAAACTATAACCTGGTGGAATTTTCAGCAATGTGGTGAAATAGCTTTTTTATTGCATATATAAATGGTTGTCTCTAAAACAACTATGAGACACAGCCTGGCTTGCATAGAAAAATCAGTGAAACATACAGAACCTGATTCTGGAGATGGAAAACCCCACAAGTTTCCAGCAATAATCTCCTTAGCAGGATGAATGTGATCCTTGGTCTGGGTAGGGTCAGGAGACTGAAGAGCTTGTACTAAACACCCTTTTATTTGAAATTTCCAGAGGTGTTCCTGGGAGCATCCCTTCCCTTCTGTATCATGGCTGAGTGTGCTGGGAAGGTGGGAGAAGGCAGCAGTTATTGAGTGTGCTGGGAAGGTGGGAGAAGGCAGCAGTTATTTCCTGAGTCTGTTACACTGGAAACACTGAGTTCACAGCTCTCAGGCTCACTATGGATTTACCACTGCTTGTTGAGAAAGTCGTGTTGGTGGCACACAAAATGATGAGTTTGCAATGTCTTTTCCTGGTCCAGTGCCTGAGCATGAGATACCACAATTGTGAGGTGAAACCTGGATGGATTTTTCTTCCCAGTAACAACCTGAACTTGAACTTGGCTCAGACTTTTTCCATCCATACAGTCCTTGGAGGACCTCTAGCCCCCAAGCTGAGCATGCCAAGAGCACAGACAGAAAGAATCTCCATTCAGGACTGACACAGCCCAGTTCTGTGCATCAGTCTTGGAGACAAACCTGTTTGATCAGGGAAGCAGTTGTGTGTGTGTGTGTGTGCACTCACCTGTGCCTTCTCACCAACCTGGCCTTGTGGACCCCACTTTATGCAGGGGCATTGGATTAGGTGGCCTTTAATGGTCACTTCTAGCCCAAACTATTCTATAATTCTGTTGCCTCCTCCCAAAAGCTGAGCATCTAAACCCAGCGTGACTGCAAAGCTTTATCAGCAGAGATTGCACAGCCCAGAGTGCTGACAATGAAAGAATGGCTTGTCTAGGAAAATGCTGGTGGATGTGCAGAGATCCAAAATTATTGTTTATTCTGGTGCTATAGGAGCAATCTTGCAAAGAAAAATAGGCTCTGACAAAGGAGGTAATGAGCAAGCCCAGTTCTCTGTGCCTGTGTGTACACGCAGTTGAATTAGAATTGCACCACGTGGCTGAACGTGCACGTTCACCACTTGTGATCAGCCAGTTCCCAGCTCAGCCTGTAACAGGAGAGCATCACAGCACGTGATACTGGCTCCTGACTCACTTGGGATGTGAAGGATTAGCTGTGGCCTGAGTCAAAATTAATATCAAAATCCCAAATAAGCACTTGGTTTGCTTCGTGTCTGCTCTGGATCCTAAGGAAATTGCCTTTTTTTTTTTCCCAGAAGCTGTGTGTAGAAATGATGTTGCTTTTTATGGATTTGTTTTTTGTTTATTCCATACCAGTGGTAGCACTGTCTCCATTGCTGCAGACAGAAACTTTGCTGAAGAATTTTGAGCGGTACAGGGGAAAGGTTGGTTTGATGTTTGGGGAGGGATTTGCTCCTTCCAGTCATGCCAGTCATCCACACACCCTGCAACCCATCAGCACAACACTGAGAGCTGCTGCTTCCTCTTGTGCTGCTGAAAAAAGAGCCAAGTGCCACTATTCTGGTTTAATAACATTTTTACACCAAAGTCTAGAGCCTGAAAGTAATTTATAATGAATGAGACCTGCTATGTGTGCTCACTGCTTGCTGTGTTACTGGTACGTGACCCTTTTGTTGGAATATGGCTCAATTCAGGCTTCACTGCCTAAAAATGCCATTTTCTTACCAGGTGTTGCAAAAAAAAACCCTACCTCTAGAATTCCTATCACCCTGCAGGATTGAAGTGTGAATCTGGGGCTTGGCCTAAGCTCAGGGATGGAAATTGAGAAGCAAGGGGCCCAAGGCTGCCTCCACACCTCTCACCATCCTCCCACCCTCAACTGTGGGTCCAGGGCAAATTGTTCCCTATTTCCATTCTCCCACCCTTTATTGGACAGAACAGCTGCAAAAACTTTCATTGTACCACAGACAAGGATTAAGTCAAAACTCAATTTGGGCTGTAAACATGCAAATAATTCTCTTTGACAAACTCCTGCTGCTGCTGCTGATTACATGAATCAACTTTGCAAATCTGGAGATTTAATTTGTGCAAATTGCAGCTGGAAAACCACAGGACCAGGCTAAAAAGACAGATTAACACTGCAGAAATATAAAGCAGAGAGTAGCTGCCTGGAAGAGAACAGATCTCTGTCAGTACCTGTTCTTTTAACAATTTTGGGGCTGAAATGATGTTGAATAATGCCACAGTGATGTACCTGCATCCGAATGTGGGAAAAAAATTGCTTTCTTGTATTCTGCTATGTTTTCTTTTTTTGTCTGCAGCTTTTAAAGTAATTTTCCTGCTGTGGTCCACGTGTGAAAGTGTGGGAGCAGTGGCAAGCATTGGAAAGCAGGGTCCATGAGGAGATCAGAGAGGAACCTTTCTTCCTGGGAATTGTACTGGATTTTTAGGGAGATAACTCCATCACTTCAGGATGTAATTATTTGCAATTTTCTCGCTCTTTCACAGACTTATGAGAAAAGGAGAGGCTTAGAAGTTATCAGTCCCAAAGCCAGCTCTGAGGGGTTGATAAGAACACGCTGCACCCTTTGAACCTGAGGGACAACCTGAAAAAAAGGGTATTGCAGATGGATTTAACCTCTTTGGCAAATGCAGTAGAAAGATGGAAATGAAATGTTTTCCTAACACGTTCCATCCAATTTGAAACAACCTAAGTGCTGAAATCACTTTCTGGTGCTTTTCCCCTTCCCTGGTTTGGTGGTCCCCACTGGAAAGCAATTTTCTTTGGTCATTATGTGCTTGCCCAGGTGGTGGGGCAGGCAATAGCACTGGATGTTCCAGCAGCCTGGGACATTCCTGGGAATTTGGATTAAATATCCCTTTGATCTTGCTGGCTTTCTGCACCTCCACTTTGGGGCAATTCAGGCTTATTTTTTTATTTACAAATTGTGTAAATACTGGCTTGTGTCAGGATGTGTATCTTGATGTCCTCTATAGCTGTATGTCCTACATATATATATATATATATATATATACACATATATATAACTTAAAACCACTACTTATACATGTAAATATGTGTGTATATATATGTAGATAGATAGATAGATAGATAGATAGATAATGTGTGTGTAAATAGATTTTATGCTACTTGTAGCTTAACCTAAACCTGCAACTTGTTATACAGCCTACCATATATATCTATATATAACTTGTAAGCTCTATTTCTACACATATGTGTGTGTATATATAAATGTAAATACTGTTATGCTGCTTCCTGTGGGGTTATCCAGCTGGGTGTTATCTTGGAAAGATGTTATCCAGGCAGGATGCTCACTGGAGTGATACCTGGTAGAAAGGGGGTGTGGGGGGGTTTTCTTCATCATGACAAAAGCTACATTGTGATGTGTTGGGAATTTTCTCCCAAACTTTGCTCTTTATTCTGTTTCCCTTAGAAATATCCACACTCCTGACCCACAAGGCTGAATCATTATGTGCCAATATCTTATAATCACAATGCAATACACAAATACAATCCAGAAGTGTCCTGCACACCTTTATAGTGTTAAAAATAAGCATTAAAACAGGGCTCAAACTCCCAGATATATTTAAATAGTTCAGGATCAGGTGGATGGGTTAACCCAGGTGTGCCAGGGCTGTGGCTGGTGAGGTGACAGTGATTGAGTTTTTCTTACAATCTCACTCCTCAGCTGAGTCTGGAATATCACAGAGGCCAAGACACCTTTTCCCTTTCAGCCATTCCCAGTGCCCAAGCATTCCCCTCAAGCTGAAAGCTGGGACTTTAATTTACAGCCCTGCTTTTGGAGGAATATCTGTGTTTCAGGAGGGGGCTGTGTTTGTACATCAGCACGGTAGGAGCTGTGTGCTGAGCAGCAGAGGAGGCGACCAGGTGGTAAACAGAGAATTTGAATTTCTGAAAGCTCTCCTAAACCTGTTCAAATCTCTGCACAGTGCAGATAAGGCCAAGCTGTTGTATGAGCTGACACAGTCAGAACAAACTTCTGGCATATGCACAGCAGTTACAGAATTAGAATTGTAAAACACCTATTTCCCCTCTATTTTTTTTTTTTTTTAATCAAGGTAGGAGCAAGTTTGAAAGGATGATTTGTGTTCTGTGTTTTCAGCTACAAACAAGAAAAAAAATCAAGGGTTGGAAAGGAGGTGAGGAATCTGAGCAAACACAAGAAGTCTGATCTAATTAATCTGGTGGCCTCAAATGTCATCACTATTTTACCTCAAACACATTTTAGTCTCAGGATATTACAGATGTTAGTGTTGTTGAAATGAGGGGAAAAAAACCCCATATAAACTCTTCTCTGATGGAATCCTTCCTTCTGGGGAGGATTAACCTAAAATCTGTGCCTTAACTGACTTTTACCTTTATCTTGGTGATAAAAATGTACAACAAGAGGGAAGCAAGTGGATTTTTTTTTAGTAAGTGACTTGTTTGTGTTGGTACACGCAGGTGACAACAGGCACTGGTTCTGCCACCCCTCAGGACAAAGGGCTTGTTTCCTTTGCCTCCACAACCATGCTGCAGTCTAGCACACTTAAAAACTTTGGAGGTTCTGATTTCCACCCAGAGAACATTGACATATTTTACAATTAAGGTCTAAAACACACACAAAGCCAGCATTGCTGTCTTGTAAGGACGTGCTGGGTGTCACTCAGCAAAACACCTCCCAGCAAATGCCACTTTCCATCTGCCTCCTCTCCTCCTTCCCTGTCCTCCCTGAGCCAGGCTAATTGCAAAGCTCTGGCTTGTGTTTGATGTTCTGCCTCTAAAAGCTGTGCCACGCTCTGGCTCTTGTTACAGTAATGCTGCAGGTAAGAAAAAGAAATGTATTAATGCAGTTTTTGATTGCAAAGGTGCTAATTTAATCTGAAACTCAGGTATAGCTGTGCTTCTTTAGAAATTTCTGAGTCGGAATTTTCTGTTTTGATGTTACAAAAACCACTTGAAAGGAATAGGAAAAATACTGTGTGTATAAGGTCAAGTGCATTATTCTGTGGTTGTTTTTTCAAAGCAAAATGCTGGGATGTGTGAAGGTGGAGAGAGCAGGGCAGGACCTGGAAATGCTGTAAAATGGGCAGAATCAGAGGAAAAGGTGAAGGCACTCTGAGCAATTTCTTTAAAAAACGTGGGCCACACATGTTGTATCAGCTGGATTGCAAAAACAACCTCCAGACTGTCATTCAGGGTAGCAAACAAAGCTGTTCCCCCAGAACTGCTGGTACAAAAGGGGCCACAGCCCATGGGGAAAGGACCAAGGGAGACCACTGGGCTCCCCTGGCAGAGGTTCTGTGTGAGAGCTCACAGTGGTGCTGCAAAGCTGGGGCATCCCTGCAGGCAGCTCTTTGGGGGACAGCAGCACGGATGTTTGTCCATCTGTGGATGATTTAAAGCATAAATATGGAATGGCTAATTAGGCAGGAGGTGCCAAGGAGACCACTCTGGGGCTCCAGTCTCTCAGTCCACCCTGGGTCACCAGTGATGCTCTGTGGGTGTCACCAAACCCATCAGTGTCACAAGGAGTGACCTTGTACCTCTGGTCTGAAGGGGAAATCCTTCAGCTCAGCAAAGGGGGAGAAGATGCCAATGGCTGCCATTGTCACAGGCTCAGACATCAGCAGAAGAGGTGTTAAAAATGAACTAATGAGCATTGTTAACAAAAACAAAAATGCTGCCTACAAGCCAAGCTTTGCCAGCTTCAGTTTTCATCTCTTTCAGCTCAATATATTGATTAAACTACGACCAAAGCAAAAAATTATATATTTTTATTTTTAAAGAACATAAACAATAGCAGTTTACAAATGCAGCCATTTCCCGTTGCCCAGAAGGAATGAGTATTTTGGCTCTCTCCACCAGATGCAGTTGCCAAGTGGTGTTCAGCTACTGTCCCAGCTTTGTGATCCCCACAGCACTTATGCCCCCAAAATTTAATCCTTCTGCTATTGTCTGCCTGTGTCTCTTTCTGAATGCATTTCCAAAACAGTTGGAGATGGGGACATCTGTTGGCTTTAAAACTTGCTGGATGACAGCTCAGCCTGACTTCCAGCATAAATGATCAGGGGAAGAACTGATTCTGCCAGGGAATGTGAGGTCCCACATCCTCACAAGAGGAATTCTGCTGAGCCTTGTGTAAGGCTGCCATTCATCTGCTCCTGATATTAATTTACTCTGCTTGCTTAGCACTGTTAAGACTCTGCACAAACTTGGTTTTCTTTTGTCCCCCATTGCTCTGACTGTCCTGGATACAAGAGGGCTCTTGGGAAGAACATCCCATTGGGCTGTCGTGTTAAACAGACTCTATATCCAGATAATAATGATGGGAACTCAATTTTATGGGATTGGTGGGCAAGGAAGAATGATTTTTCAGCACAATTCATTGCTTTATAGCACTGCAGACAATCTGAAATGCCTGTTTCTGAAATCGAGTCTCCCATTCAAAGCACTGCTGTTTGGTGGTGTTGATGTGTGTGCACTGGGAAGGAAAAATACTGGTAAAAACCAGTTTTGTGTTTTTCCCTTTACTGAAAACCCACACTGTTTTCCTTCTATTAACTCTCCTGAAAGTCTAGAGCTGTCTATTACCTTGGACTGCAATGGCTTCAATGGAGTTTTATCAACCTTTGGCCCTGTCACTATAAAATCCTTCCATGTTTTTGCCAAACCTCCCTCTGAAAGATTACTTTTGCTTGGAGGATGCCAATAAAGGAAATTGCTTTCGCAAAAGAAGAGGTAGGAAGACAGCCCTGGACCCCTCCATTTGGATTTCCTCCAATCTCAGATTTATTGGGATGAGGAGCAATCCCAAATACACTATAAAACACACCATGATCCAAGCAGGGTGGTCTCTCTGGGCACTGTTTCAGTGCCTCCTGCCCCTTCAGCTTTTGAGAAAAACATTTCAAAGGAAAAAAACCAACCCCCACATGCAGACGGCCGAGGTACAAAAGGCTTGGCACAGGTCTGCAGTGGCCACAGGGAGGGGATGAGCCCTCCTGCCACATGGCACAGCCACAGGAGCAGAAACCCCAGATGGTGAGTGGCAGAGCTGGATCCTGGCCCAGGGCAGGTGGCCCCGTGCCACTTTCTGCCATCCCAGGAATTTGTTCTTTGTCACTGTAGGACACGAAGCAGCACGACACACACACGCTGCTCTTCTCAAGGTAAAAAAGGGAGGTTTATTTTCTGACTCCCAACATTCACACATTTCCAAAAGTGACAGTGGATTGGAGGGTGACAGTGCCACCTCTCCAATGGCACTGGACAAACCAACAGCCCATCAAATTTCTCCTCTTCCATAAAAGAATGTAAACCAGTAAGTTATTTACAGAAAGTGTGTGAGAAAGTTCATTACCAGAATGTAAACATCAGAAGGCTTAGAAAATCTTAAAAAATCAGGGTGACAGCTCTTTCTTTAGCTCTGGGGCTTTCTGCCATTTTTTTTACCCCAAATCCCTTTGTACAATCTGAGGAGCAGCACATGCTGCTGGACCAGCTGGAGGCTGCTGCGTGGTGGCATAAACCT
This sequence comes from Haemorhous mexicanus, assembly GCF_027477595.1. NCBI lineage: Eukaryota > Metazoa > Chordata > Aves > Passeriformes > Fringillidae > Haemorhous > Haemorhous mexicanus. The sequence goes on from NC_082358.1 coordinate 4,798,432, forward strand.
GGAAGGATGAGGCAGGGAAGGCACTGTCTTTATGCACAGGCTGGAGTCTGCTCCAAACCAAAAAACTGAGCAAACTTGGGGAGTTAGTGGCAGCTCTGTTCCTGTCCCAGCCAAGCCCAAAGCCAGGCTGTGCAAATGAATGAATGTTCCTGCCCAGATTTCCTCGAGGGAGCCTGGGGAGCTGGAACCAGCACCAGGAGCTCCAGGGGAGGTGAGAAGTGCCAGAAGAGCTGCACATGGCTGTGCCTCCTGCTGCTGCCAGCTCTGCCCAGACCCTGCAGCCCTCCAGCAGGCTTTGTGGCAGGCAGGCAGGTGACAATGTGTGAGAGCACCTCTCGGCTCTTTAACGAGCCTGAGGAAATCTACTGGGCGTTGTCACCACATCCCTCACCTGGAGTCAGCTGCAAGGACACTCAGGGCACCTTGGGCTGCCCAGCTTCCAGCTGGACCTCCCTGCCAAGCTGGGCAAACCATGGCCTGAGAAAGCATCCAGAGTGTCCCAGGTGGTGTCACAGGGCAGGTGAGTGAGAGATCACAGAGACACCTCAGCCCAACCTCCTGCACTGGGATGGGGCCTTAAAATGGCTTTTTTCTACAAGGGAAGGGAAGGTTTGGGAAGGTTTGGGAAGGTTTGGGAAGGGAAGGTTTGGGAAGGGAAGGTTTGGGAAGGGAAGGTTTGGGAAGGTTTGGGAAGGTTTGGGAAGGTTTGGGAAGGTTTGGAAAGGGAAGGTTTGGGAAGGGAAGGTTTGGGAAGGGAAGGGAAGGTTTGGGAAGGGAAGGTTTGGGAAGGGAAGGTTTGGGAAGGTTTGGGAAGGTTTGGGAAGGTTTGGGAAGGTTTGGGAAGGTTTGGGAAGGGAAGGGAAGGGAAGGGAAGGGAAGGGAAGGGAAGGGAAGGGAAGGGAAGGGAAGGGAAGGGAAGGGAAGGGAAGGGAAGGGAAGGATGTACAAAAACATTTATATCCCTGAGACCTTCTATTATTGTATTTGCGGGGTGCCCCATGGCAGGAAGGAATGATGAATCTCACTCCACGTTCTCAGAAGGCTAATTTATTATTTTATGATACTATATTATATAAAAGAATGCTACACTAAACTATACTAAAGAATACAGAAGGGATACTTTCAGAAGGCTAAAAAGATAACAATGAAAACTCATGACTATCTCCAAAGTCCTGACACAGCTTGGCCCTGATTGGTCATTAAGTCAAAACAATTCCCATGAAACCAATGAAACAATTGGGTAAACAAGCTCCAAACACATTCCACATGTGAGCACAGCACAGGAGAAGCAAATGAGATAAGAATTTGTTTTCCTTTTTCTCTGAGGCTTCTCAGCTTCCTGGGAAAAAATCCTGGGCAAAGGGATTTTTCAGAAAATATGACAGTGGCATTGGATCCCTGTGAGTTCCCTGAGAGAGATTGTGTGGAGCTGCCTGGCTCTGCCTTCAGGGAGCTCTTCCAGAGCTGAGACCTCCACTGGTACATCCATCACACCTGTGTTTTTCTGGTCTGGTTGGTCTCCTCTGAGGTCAACTCAATCAAATCACCACTATTCAAGATTTGAGAGTGCAACAGAAAAAACAGGGACCCCATTCTTTTTTGATAACACATTCTTTAGATTTGCCTTGTAGTTATCAAGATGCTTTTCTACATGCATCAAAGCAGGAATAATTTCACTTTTCTTCTTTGAGTAATGATTTTGCCTTTCACTTTTTTCAGTTACATTTATCTCCAAGGCATTGATTTCATTCCTTTTTAAATTTTTTTAACTTCTTTCTCCTCGCCTTTTTTTTTTTTTTTTGAAGTGATTCCAAATGGATTATCCTGGCTCTGTAATTATTTTGAATAGACACTACACTTAATATGTAGTGCCCAAAAAAAGGTAAAAACCTTAGGCTAAACTCTTCTAATGAAAACTTTCCCTGCACCCTCAGAAGGTTTTATGAAATCCTGCTTTGGTAACAGTGTCACTGGATGCATCAGCCCAAATAGTTGATTGTTTTATGAAATCCTCAAAAGGTTTTATGAAATCCTGCTTTGTTAATAGTGTCACTAGATGCAGTAACTCAAATAGTTGATTGTTCCCCTTGCTCCTTGGACCATTCCTAACCTTTCCCCATGGCAACACTCACAGGAGATGCTGACCTCCCTTGCCTGGTCTGGGTGGGACTGGGTGCCAGAGGAGTGCATGGGAATTAATGGAGATCAGACTTTCTGATTAACTCTCCCAGATTTCAGGGTGGAAGACTGAGCCAGCAATTCATCTGAGTGAGTCCCTGGGAACTGCAGGCAGCAGAAGGGTTGGGAAGAGGGGCAGGCAGAGGTCTTCCTGTCAGGGCAGATCTGCTGGGCAGGTGTTGAGCTGCTCAGACTCCTCAGAGCAGCACATTTGCACTCAGAGCACACAGCCCATTGTGCCAGTCCCTGCAGCCACTGGGATAATTTATTTACATAACTTTGGCTTCCAGGACTGGGTAGCCAGATCAGATTATACAACTCAGGACTAGAGCTCTGCCTACACAGCATCCTGTGGTTATTGCCTGGGATATTCAGAGTCATCAGAAGGGCAGACTCCACCTCTGGGACCCCAAATTGGGCAGCCTAGAGGCTGGGAATGGTCAAATGGAGCTCCTGGACTTTGAGAGTGTTCCTAACCATGAGCTGTAGGAAAAATAATAACTCCTGTGTGATGGTACAAACTGTTCTAGAGAATGTCCCCAAGTGCTTTTTTTTTTTTTTCCCCCTTCATTATTTTGTTCTTCCATCCTTTTATGTTTTATGTGATGGTTCTAACTGTTTCATTGTTAGCTCTGTTCAAACATAATTTTGCACAGAACAAGCAGCTGACCACCAAATCCCATCATTTGAGATGTAATGTTCTCTGTAATAACAGCTCCATCACGAACTGGTGACAGTGATGGCCCTGGCTGTTGTGTCAGGAGAGAGGCAGCATTGTGGCAGGGACTGGGGTTTTATTCTGGTGGAAGAAAAAGCTGTAAAAAACTGCATGCAGGAATTCACATCCATTTGAGTAATTTCACAAAATTACCAGTGAGAAAATTAACCCATTCAGAGCCAGAAAAGAGGTGCTTGAAGCATGGCACACATTTGACACCTATCGAGGCCTCAGAGAATCCAAAATACCAGTTGCAAATCCTGAAGTACAGGTTTCCTGTCCACAAAAGGGCTTGATTATGGAATAAACTTTCAGAAGAAAATGGACAAGGCCGAATTCTGAGTGACTCAGGAAATTGCTGCAGCTCCATCCCCTTAGGCAGCACTGCAGGAAAATGGAATTTGCCTTCAGCCTCCCTGGAAATCAACACACGTGGACTCACTTCCCATGGGATTCTGTGTACACAAAAAATGACAAAGAACCAGCAGCCCCACAGAGACTCAGCTTTTGCTAATCTGCTTTACATTTCTGATGTTCTGATACCATGGTGATGGGCAACAGCAGAAAGACCTAAAACAGAGTTTAAGTGTTTTTAACAGCTTTCTCCTGCTAAGTGCACGTCATACTATCAAGAGAAAGTCCTCTTGGGGTTTTTTTTTCCTCTTTCTCCCACTTCAAAAAAATTGTCTAGTACCTCAAAGGTCATTTTGAAGAACTTTGCTTTTCTATAAATTACTGGATTTTGTAAAAACACTGCATGTAAGTGATGATTTCTTACGTGTCTGTATTTAATATCTTCCTTTTAGTCTCCTAAGAGAGAGCCTTTACCCATTTCTTCAAAAAGAGTGGGAGACGGAGACAAATGGAGAGGGAGGAGACTGTACTGCATTTTCTTTCTGAATTCTCTGAACACAAAAGGAATGAATATCCCAGAATAATTGGTGTATTGATAATAAAAAAGACAGAAAAGGTCTATCTTCTAAAACCTGTGTTTGTTCCTTCTCTTTGCAGTGTTGTGCATGGCCCAGCCTGGAGTGGGTGCAGCTTCTCCAGTGAGTTGCACGTGAGTAGAAAGTGGTTAGTTTTGTGGGATTTTGGGGTTTTGAATACCTTTTATTTTCCCCTGCCTTCTGGAGATAATCTTATGCCTGCTTCAATCATTTTGAAGGCATTTGAGGGCCCTTTGTTAATCACGGGGGGGTCAGGTTATCAATGCTTCTAATTTAAACCCACGAGGTGATGCCAGGGTGCCAAACTGACAGCACAGGGAGGTGACACTGCAGTCGAGGGCTGGCTCCCAACCTGCTGCACACAGCTCAGCCTCTGCACAAAACAAGGGGGTTTGAAGGCCTGAATTTAAAGTCAAACCCCATCACTGTCTGTTAAAGAGTTGTCTTCTGTTGGAAATGCAAGATGTGGCTGGGGCTGTGTGTTCTGTCCCCATCTGTCAGAGCTGGGCAGTTCTCTGCTGTTCCTGGGGCAGTTTTCTTTATCTCTCCCACAGCCCATCCTCCCTCCAGGAGATCTCTGCTGGCCATGGCCACTGAGTGTCCCTGCAGGGCTGAGCAAATTCCAGCATCCCATGGGGAGATGCTCCGCCCAGGGGAGGAGCCAAGCATTCCTACCTGGATCCAATCTGCCCTGGGAACAGCCCAGCAGCCTTTGCCCACTGCATTCCCAGAGGAGCAGCTTTCTCCTGCCCTGCATTCCCAGAGGGAGAGCAGGCCCATCTCCAGCAGCCCTGGAGCTGCAGAGGAAAACTTCCCCCTTGTGCAGGATCCCTGCTCCAGCAGAACCACAGCTGGCACTGCAGGAGGGCTGAGCCCCCCTGGGATGGGACTGTGCCACCACCCTGAGCCCCCCTGGGATGGGACTGTGCCACCAGCCTGAGCCCCCCTGGGATGGGACTGTGCCACCACCCTGGGCCCCCCTGGGATGGGACTGTGCCACCACCCTGAGCCCCCCTGGGATGGGACTGTGCCACCACCCTGAGCCCCCTGGGATGGGACTGTGCCACCACCCTGAGCCCCCCTGGGATGGGACTGTGCCACCACCCTGAGCCCCCCTGGGATGGGACTGTGCCACCACCCTGAGCCCCCCTGGGATGGGACTGTGCCACCACCCTGAGCCCCCCTGGGATGGGACTGTGCCACCACCCTGAGCCCCCCTGGGATGGGACTGTGCCACCACCCTGAGCCCCCCTGGGATGGGACTGTGCCACCACCCTGACACACAGAGGGCAGGGCCTGTCTGAGTCTGGCAGTGTTGGTTTTCATTTTTTTGTACTATTACATTTTTATTTTTAGTTTTCCTAGTAAAGAACTGTTATTCCTGTTCCCATATCTTTGCCTGAGAGCCCCTTAATTTCAAAATTACAATAATTTGGAGGAAGGAGGTTTACATTTTCCATTTCAAGGGAGGCTCCTGCCTTCCTCAGAAGACACCTGTCTGTTCAAAGCAAGACAAGAGGCATTCTGTGTGTGTAGAATGTGCTGAGCCTATTGCTGAAGGGAGGCTCCTACCATTCCTTTTTTTTTTCATACCTTTCTCTTCCCTATTTTCCCTTCACCTTTCAATTTTCCTCTCTGTGCTCGGGATAACTTCCCCTTCCTTTGGTGCTGTTGCAAAGCTCAATGGCCCATTCTAATGCAATATTCAGGTGCCTCCTGGCTGTGGTTTAAAAGTTGCTTTAACATTTTCTGCACTAAAGTGGGTTTTTCTTATAGCCCAGCAATTCTCACTTCTTAGCCCCTTAGGCTCCTGGAGTTCAGACTTCCACAGTCAAACCAAAGCCCCAGATCTCAGTGGCTCACATCTCATTTTCAGCATCAGGTGTCTTATCTGACAGTATCTTGTCTTTTTGCATCATTCAGAGTTATTGGTGGTAGTTCCTTCTTATTTTACAAGTGCTAAATGGCACTGGGAGGCAAATGAGTGTTTATATGCAGTAGTTGCTATATCACCTTTGTGTGTGTAACAGAGGTTGAGACTGGGTGTAAGGCAAGTATTTAAACCCTGATGACAGAATTTGAAAACACTCTGAGAGAGCAGAATCATTTCTTTTGCCTCTGTGCAACACCCAACAAATCTCCCTGGTTTTCCATCTCCTACTGAGGTCTAGGAAACAGCAGAGGGAGAGCTCTCAATGCCTTCTTGAGATTATTCCATTTCAGATGGCACTGGAGCACTGCATAAATTGCTCCTGAGAAAGCACAGGATCACTTGACCTTTCTGAGGCTCACAGTGGCTGCTGTGTCACCTACTCTTCATTTCAATACCATTTTCAGGGGGGTGAAGCCTTTGGTATAATCTGCTGCTCCAACATTTGGGGCAGTGCCCTCCTTGCTTTCAGGCCTGTCAGTCTTGGCAGGAGGGGAAATCTCCGGGGAAATTCTGGAGCTCAGACTTTAACAGGCTATCAGTGGAGCCTTTCAGTGCTTTCCAGGGACTTTGCTTCAGGCCTTTGAAGTCTGTGACTTAAGAACGTGGGGGATAGGTAGGAATTACAGTTTGAGTTTCTTCCTTGCACACACCCATTCACAGAGTCCCACAGTTGTGGTAATAAAATGCTGGTTTTGGATTTATCCATGCAAAGCTGGGATATACCAATAACCCACTTTGCAGGAAAAGAGGTGAGAAGGATTAAATGATTTCTCCTGGTTAATGCATGTGGGGTAAAGCCCTGCTGAGAAAGGCAGCCAGGCTGCTGCTGCTGCTGCTGAGCTCTGCCCTGCTCAAAGGTGTGATCCTTCCCCACCCAATTTCCCCTTCTGGTGATCCCACAGCCCTGCTAAACCCTTGACACGTCCATTGAGCTTTCTCAGCTGAAGAACACAATTATTTTTCCTCGGTGAACTGTGGGTAGCAAAGGGCTGCAGGGTGAGCTGAGGGTTGAGTGGGAGTGGGCAGGTGCCTGGCCAGGGGATGACCAGGAGGTCATGAACAGTTTTTCCAGTGGCACCCACAACTGTGAGGATCACGACCTGGATGTCTTCCCCTGTTCCCTGTCATTCCCAAAGTTCAGAGAGAATTTCTTTATCAAAGACACCTGGCTTGACTGAAGAAACAGGTCGTTCATGCCAAATTCTGAGACCCAGCTCTTTCTCCATCTTGGCCTGTTGTGGTGTCATGCAAAGGCTTCATTTGGTGGTGTCTTGAGTTGTTCCTTCAGCTGCTGTTTTGTGCACAGGGTAAATGAGATTTACAATGGTGGAGCAGACCCTTTTCCCTGTGTTGTGGCCACCCAAACCCACGTGGCTCCTTCAACATGAGGCATGAGCACCCATAACAGGTTTAGATTGGATATTAGGATGAAATTCTTCCCTGGGAGGGTGGTGAGGCCCTGGCACAGGTTGCCCAGAGAAGCTGTGGCTGTGGCACAAGCGCTCCTGCAGCCCTGCCCTGCTCACCTTGTCCCAGCCAGCTGAGCACAGGGACACCAACACCACACCCAGCTCTGCCCCTCTGCTCCCCAGCGTGCAGGCAGCCCTCAGTGCATTTCATGAGAGGATTTGTAATCGATTAATTCCACACTGGAAGCACACCCATCACTCCTGCAACATATGGCAGCTAATCTCTCCTTAAGCAGTTAATTAGGCACCATTTGCATGCATGTCGGCCTTTGCACGCCAAAGCAGCTGTGATTCCTGTAGGAAGCTGTTTGTTCTGGGCTGCCTTTCTCCTTTGTGTGGAAAAATGAGATGTTTCCCACTCATTTCTTGGTGTATGTTCTTTCCAAAGAACAGGTGTACTGAGGTGCTGCCTTGGGGGGGAGTGACCTGGTCTTTAGGGCACTGGGTGCCGGCTGAGATGAGCAGGGGGTCAAATTTTGGCTCAGTTCCTGATTCATGGAATCATGGAAGGGTTTGGGTTGGACAGGACCTTAAAATCACCTTTGTCCAACCCCTGCTATGGGCAGAGACACCTTCTAATAGACCAGGTTCCTCCAAGCCCATCCAAAACTTCCAGGGGTGGGGTGGCCAGAGCTTCTCTGGACCACCCATGCCAGGGCCTCAGCACCCTCACAGGATAGAATTTCCTCCTAACATCCAACATAAACCCTCTCTCTGTCAATTTCAACCCATTTCCCCCTGTCCTAACAATACATGTCCTTGCAAAAAGCCTGAGAGGCTGCAATTAGGTCACCTCAAAGCCTTCTCTTCCCCAAGCTGAACAACCCCAATTATCTCTGCCTACTCCTGATCACAGGGAGTAATGGTTAATTTGGCAGAAATTGCCCTCCCTCTAAGGAGGGACGGGCATGAGGTGCCTTGACAGATCTGATCTGGAAAACTTATTTAGAAGGCACTTGCACTTTTAAGGAAATTTATTAGCCAGCATGATTTATTTCTAAATGTTAGAGTATTATAATCTACTGCATTTATGACTTAAAGGATGTTAGTGCTTGATCTTGGAAAAAAAAAAAAAAAAGAAAAAAATTCCCCAAACCATACGGATTTGTGCAGGATTTGGACTTGATGGTCTTTGTGGCTCCCCTCCAACTCTGGTTATTCTATGATTCTAAGTTCTGCACCCCCAAAATTGGACCTCTTTTCTGTTAGGCACTCTCCAAACCCCATCAGCATAGTCATCTCTTCAGTGTGCTCATAACAAATATCAAAGGCCAGGAAAGTTTGGGACTAAAAATGGGTTTGCTTTTCCATTATGAATGGGGAGGTACAGCAAGGATTAATTAAGATCTAGGGGTAAACATGGGGTCTGGACTCCTGAATGTCAGATTCAGTGCTGCAGCTAAGGATATCTTTGTTCCCTGGCTGAATTCCTGCTTTGCTATCATGTGTCTGACATCTGGATGGCATTCTGAGAACCTTAGAGGGAAAATGTGTAATGGACAATCAATAAACTGTTTGTTGGGGAAATTTTCTCCTAGCAGGATGATAAAATCAGGATCTGAAAAGGCATGGGAAGGCATCTCAGGGCTGTTCATCAATTATCACTGCTATTTATTTCCTGAAATTGGAATGGAAAACTCAGTGCCTGAGTTGGTTTGAAGACACAGGAAGTGCACGTTGTTCCACTGCCTCCAATTCTGGCAGACCCCTTGCAAGCCTGTGACAAATTACTAATCAGTCTGCAATTTTTCACACCTGTCCTGTCTCTGTTTTGCTGTGCTCTGGTGTGATTACTGCATATTCCATCTCCCAGCACCCTGTAAATGATCCATCAGCCTTACTGAATGCAGAGCTCCCTCCTGCATCCCATGAGCTGAGCCCAGGCTGGGCTCCCTGCACGTGGCTGAGCCTGGCACGTGTTAGGCTGAGCCTTGCCTGCTCCCTCCATGTGGGAGGCAGATTGCTAAAGCCAGGAGCTGAACAAAAAGGCTCAGAATTCCCCCCACCGAGCTGAATTTCTCCCCTTCATAATAACAGTGTGTAGTGCTTCAAGTGGCTTCAGATTTTTCTGTAGCTTTTACTGTCTTCTATTAAGTTAAATGTCCTTTTTCTTTCAGAGCAAGTATAAATCTACTAACTCCAAGTAATACACAGCAAAACAATGTTGTAACATGATTGGTTTGCTTAATCTGCCTGGGAATGACTCTTTCCCCACCAGCAGCCTCGTTAATCCAAAGTAATTTTTGTCTCTTTCCTACAGTGATTGTTTTTTTGTTGTATAGAGCTGATAAATTCCATTCTTTCAATGTAATACATCACAGATTTCTCAGTGAATTCCTCAGAATCCTTCTGAGGAGAGTCTGAGACCCAAGGTGCAGCAAGAGTAGGGGCAGCTGTGAGAGGGCTTTTCATGACCCTTGCTGAGGGCACCCTGTGCATGGGACAGGAGGGCACTGCCACCTCTGCCAATGTCCCTACAGGCTGAATCCCCAAGAGAGTTCAGGTGCAGGAAAAGAAAAATTGATGGGAAATCCACTGAGGCCTGACTGTGGAGTTTCTAGAAGAGTGAGTTACAAATAATACAGAAAAAGCAGCAAGCTACAAACCAGCATTACAAGGCACCTTCATGTACCATTGAGAGGAATAGTGGATTTGTCTTTCCAAACAAGCTGTGGGTCTGCTGGTAGATAAAACCAGCACTGGGAGATTAAAGGGGGTAAAATGGGAAGGATTCCACTGATTGATGAATGGAAAAAGATATTTGCTGTTACAAATAAACTTTAGGTTTGCTGATAAAAAAAAAATTAGATATTGAAAGATGAAAGAAACAATGGGGAAAACCCTAAATTCCATAAGAATTAAGAATCAAAAGGGAGGGTTGTACATTAGAGGGGTATCTCTGGAATAAGGTGTTCTGGGAAGTCTGAACGTCTCAGGTACCTCAGCCAATGGGGAAAGAGAGAAGGGAAATGTGGTTGGGAAATTGGGATAAAAAGGAGGCTGGGTCCTCCAAAAATTCAAGAGATCCCAGGGGAATGCCCCATGGCCTCTCCCTTTATTGGGATAAAGTAAAAGGACTCCTCTGTCTCCTTTTTGGACATAAACCCCTGGTGTTTGTGGATTAATTTTCCTAACACCAGGGACAGATAAATGACAGAGAAACTTACTTTTTGATTTTATTTTCCCCAGCTATCCCTGCAATGTCTCCAGGCTGCTGTTGGAGTATCTGCCTCAGTGCATCTCCTAGCACCTGGGACAGGTCTGTTGATTTTGGAGACACAGGTACAGCCCCAAGGCTGCTGCCTTTACTGGGCTCTCTGCTCCCCATCAGGTTTATGCCATTCCTGAGTAAAGGGGGAGAATGGATGGTGCTAAACAGCCAGAGCTGCCAGCTGACTTCCCCTTGGAGTCCGAGGGGCTGGGATTGCTGTCAAAGGTGGCACAAAGGTTTCTGTCCCAGGAGCAGAAGGTTCTGGAGGCTGCAGAGAGCAGCACACAATCAAGAAACCCTCAGTCATGGTAGGAGACACTGCAGAAAGGGGGATGAGTGATTAAACAAGTCCTGTTGGCCACACTCCTGCAGGGATGAAGATGTGTTAGAAGGAGGTTTGCAGTCACCCAGCCCCCAAGTGAAGGAAAGAGTCAGATGGGATTATTGTGGGGATGGCTGTTTGTATGCCAAAGTGACATAAGGATGAAGCTAAAAGGGCAGGAGCTCAAGAGAGAAGTGGACTCTGTGTCAACTGAGAGGAAAAAAAAGAAGAAAGAAGGGAGAAGGTGGCAGGGGTGAGGGAGTTGAGAGGCTGCTGCAGCTTGAAAGAACCATTAGAAGTGGTACTATATTAAATGGGGAAGGGCATCAAGGGGGAATATTTTGCTTTTTGAGAAGTTTTGAAGAACTGTACTAATAAAGCAAGGTGAGCAGGCAAGGTCAAGGAGGCCAGAAATGAGCAATGAGGCAGCTCCACTGTTCTGACAGATACATGGCTCTGCACCTGCCGTGGCCCAGATGTGGGACAAAGGCATGGAGCAAGAGGCAGAAGATAAATAGTGGTGCAGGAAGGCTTTAAATTACAAGCAATCAATTCCTCTGACATAAATAAAGTTTCTTTAACCTCAGTTCCCCCATGAGTCAGCATTTTGGGCTGGAAATGATTTACAGGAAAACCCAAGAGAAGTTTGAGATGTGATTGTGAATGGAGAATGTAAATTGAAGGAAAATAGTACTTAGTGAGGGGGGATGAAATCAGATGCTGCTGACAGTTCTGTAGTTTAACAGGTTGTTAAGCTGTGAGTGTGGCAACCTCCGAAGGCATTGTTCCCCAAATTAGGGCTCCCAACCGCCTGACTTCAAGGAGACTCTGCTCATTCTGCCTCTATTAAAGCTGAGATCTGTCTTTAACCAGGCTCTAAAGGGGCTGAACTTTTCCAGAGTCTCCCAGATCCCCCTCCTTTGCAGAAGTGTGGCATGCTGACACTTGCCTATTAGCCCAGGAACTTGGCGTGAGCAGGGACTCACCTCCACTGTGCCACCACTTCAGCTGGCCAATTTTAGCTCATTTGCACACATAATTCTCTGCCAAGGTGACATTATGGAGCACTCCTGATGATGAGGACATTATTCAGGCCAAGGGGAAAAAAAGCAAAAACCCAGGCTGGAAATCTGAGCTGAAGATAAGGTTGTTTGACAATGAAACACTGCACAGGGATGGTTGTAGGGCAGAGCTGCTTTGGTCTCTGGTTGAGATGCCTGTAGGTCATAAATCCATGGAGGTCAAACTGCCTGGATGATACCTATGGCCTGGTTTTAAAAACATTGCTAGAGATTTGTTATGGATTTATTTTTGCCCTGTAGGTTTTAGGTTGGTGAGGGTGGGGGGTTTTGTTTGTTTTTGTTTGTTTTTGTTGTTTGGTTGGTATATTTTTCCTTGCTTGTTTTGATTCTCAAAAACTGGGATAGGACTAGTGCAGCTCCCCCAAGCCCCTGACTGCCCCAGGTCCAGTTCAGCCTGAGCCAGTTGTTACTGCAAAGTAAAACATGTAATTTTACATCCATTTGTTTTAAAGGTCACATTTCCTGCTTATATTGTTTCTACTATATATATTTTAGTAGCCTTCAGAAGCCAAAAACATCTTTCAGCCTCAGTGGTCCTAAAGGACAGAAAACTGGAGTTAAGCTCACTGCTCACATTACCAACACGATCAGGAATGGTGGGAGGTCAAGACAGACAAACAGGACCTGGAGGAGCTCGTAGGAACTGCTGGAGCTGAACTTCTCAGTGCATTCTCGAGGCCAGGAATCCCAGCAGCTAAGCACAACTCATGCTCTCAGCCTTGGAAAATCCCAAGGCAGGCAGTCTCCTTGAAGAAGGAAAAAGTAGAGGAGAAGGACCAGAAGGGGTGAGGTTGATCTGCCATTTCTTTGCCATTTCTTGTTATTTTGAACTATTCAAATAAATGGGGGAAAGTGCCCATTGTTAAATGCTGAAATAAGTCTCAATAATTTTCTATGTTTCTCTTGATTTTCCAGCATTAGCTGTGAGTACTTTTAATGACTCTTTATGAAAACCTCTTCTGGTGTGGGGGAAGTTATTAAGCCTGTTACAAAGGGATTTTATGGTTTTAATTATAAACAGGTAATAGAGTCTATGTAAAAATTACCTTTTGACTTTGCAATAAAACCCATTTCCCCCAAGGTAAGAACTCCATAAAGAGAGAATTACACAGCCAGGGAGAGGAGAAGTCAGCTCTGAAATCACAAGGTGCCTCCACAAGAGCAGATTTTGAGAAGCCCTGGGGATGCACCAACCTCAGTCTGCGTGTCTGCCTGTCTGTCTGCTGGAGGCCAAGGGAACAGCAGAGGGAAATGCAAGGCTCAGGCTGCCCAGATGGTCTCTGTCTACCTTAGAGCAGCCTCAGGACTCCATTAACCTCCTAACAGTCACATCTGGACCACCCCACCCCACAGCTGGAGACTGATGCTCAGTCAGGGATGGAACAGCTCTGCTTCTTCCCTTTCAGCTGTGCAGTCATGCCATGGCTGGAAAGAGTCACTCTCCTCTTTCCTTCTGGATAATACTCCTAGATTTATCCACCCTGACTTTCTTGCTGTGATTTGTCAACTCTGCAGCAGGAACTGCTTGTGTCTCCACCACAGAGAAAGCCCCTGCACTGCCAAAGCTTTCTCTTCCAGTGATTTCCACCACAAAGAAATAAGACTTTTCTGCTAGCCCTGTTCTGGGGAGATTGGTCAAACTCTGGGCTCTCAGTGCAGCCAAGGCCAGTAGCCACCACTGCCCTTCTCTCTGTCTTGAAGGGAAAACAGTGTGTTTGCCTCCTGATGTCAGACATACATTTTCCTGATTTTTAGAGAAGGCATTTTCTTGGCACAAAGTCCCAGTGCTGAGCTCAGCCCTGCTGGTCCTGCAGACTCCTTGTACCCTTCAGTAAGTCACTTAATTCTCCTTTTGCTCTTTGTTTCTCCCCTCTTCCTTCCTCCCCTTCCTCACCTGTGCACACGGAGGACAAGCCTTTGATGAATGGGTTGTCTTTTAGCATAAGGTCAAGTGATCCAAAGAGACTGAGCTGCTGTGACTTAATGAGTTAATTACGTCACCTGCCTGTCAGCAAGACCTGATGGAGGTGAGCTCTGAGCTGGCTCTGCCAGGAAACACAGCTCAGAGGTTTACAAGCAGAGTTTATGCTGTTTACAAGAGGCTACTGCATTTCCAGATGCTCTAGTGCAGACCAGCTATCTGTGCCACCTACCAGAAGTGATTAGTTATTTGACTAAGTTAATACCCAGTTGGTCAATATAAATTTGAATTCCTTCTTTCAGCTGGAAGACTGAGAAAGAAAGAGGTGAAGAGGAAAAAGCACAGCAGTGGAGACTGTAATTTGCTGCCTTTTAGCTCTCCCTGTATATCATTTATAAGGATATATAGACTATTATGGCTCATCTGTATCCCTCTAATCATTAATGAGGTGCCTTCCATGCCCTAAAGTTAAAGTCATAAAAGTAAAGTGTGTTTTCTACTGCAGGTCCATTTCAGTTCTTTATACAAATGTTCTGTTGCCCTTTATAATGTATTTGCTATAAATCTTGACAGCATTATTTGTTTTGTTTTTCTATCTAAATGCAGTGTTGAGTGGAAATGGCCTCATTATCTCCCTGTTTCTGAAGAGAATTCACTGTCTCTAAAAGGTGCTGTATTAACAGCCCTAGAGATAGAAATCCCTGTTCAGAGAGAAGAGGCAGGCCCAGCCTGCCCCTGCTGAGCTGCCCTGATGAATGAGCTGCACTTCCCTGATGTGTCCTTGTGGGTTCAGCAGGCAGAGAGGGCTCACCCACACCTCCTCCTTCCCCTTGCTAAAAGCAGTGCCAGGTGAAAGACTTCACCAAATCTAGGGAGATAAAAATTCTTTTTGTACAACCTAGGTTGCCTCTTTTTTAACTTGCAGACAGTTAGTGTGTAACAAGCTGAGCCTTGTTCTTTTATTTGTAATGATCACACTGATCACAACTGCACCTGACAGGTACCAGAGTTAGCACTGCAGCAGGCTCTTAACTCCTTTGAGCTCTCACTCTGGCAGGGTCTCTGTGGCTCCCTTGGAGGTTTCCTTGCCTTCCTTCCTGCACTTGGTGTTTAGGCACTCCAGCAAGCTGCAATCCCAGCAGGCAACATCCATAACCCGTGCTGCAGCACCAGGGAAATTCTGCAGGTCCCATTCCCCAGCTCCAGCAGGAGCCTGCAGGGCTCTGGTGTGGGCAGGGCTCTGCTCAGCTGCACTTTCACAACTGGAAAAGAAGAGTTTATCTGTCCCAGCACTGATGCCCAGGTGAGATTTTCCCTTCAGATTGGAGGCTGCCTGCTCAGCTTTTGCTCCTAATCTCACTTTTACCTTTCAATCCACCTGATAGCCGAAGCAAAACACATCTTTCACAAAAATGGATGTTTACAACTAACAGGCATAATTTTTAAAACACGGAGATTGCCAAAGCCTGCTGAATAAAGAGCCAGATAGGGAAGTTTTTCACAGCTTCAGAGCTAATGAGTTGTAGACATTGGCAAATACTGACTTTTTAAATTAGAGCTGCTATAGTTCAAAGGAGACAGATGGTTTTATTTATGAAAAGGGATTTAAGGACCACACAGAAACACAATGTGTTGTTGGAGACCATATATCATAAAAGGTTATATTTAAAACAGTTCAAATTTCCAATTCCCTTTCCCCTCCTTGCCAGCCAAATTTGGTGCAGCAGCTTTTTGAAATCCAGGAACATTTGTGCTCTGATAAAAACAAACACAAAACAAGAAGAAACTTTGAGAGGTCACCTTCAAAGTTGAAAATATTGTAGAGTTCACCTTGGGCCTCATTCAAACCCCTGTGAACTATTTTCTGTTTTCAGTGACAGTGTCTCTGTCTTCCATTCAATACCCATCATCTCCAGCTATGAAACTTGAGTGGTGAATACTTTGTCTTGTTTCCAGGTTCCCCTAACACAACAGCCAAGGTATCTGGAGCACCAAGTTCCTGCTAGAAAGGCTACAACAACAATTTGCCAGTGTTGTACTCAAGCCTCAGTTTAAAATAAAACTTGATCATCATTTAGGCCAAAGTTACAGAGATTTCAGCTGCTGTTTTTGAGCAGAACTCAAAGCAGTAATAGATAACGTGGTTTTGGAATAGGAAGGAATAAAATCATTCTTGTTCAGAAAATGGCCCTCATCTCACAGGAGAGGCCAGAAATGGGGCAGACATGGAGAGGATTTTAATTCACCCACAAAGCCTCCAGATCTGGCTCAGCCTGCACAGATTCCAGTGGGAAAGAGCCCCCCTGGAGACCCTGCTGGGAAAGCTGCTCCTGCAGAGGGACAGGGAATGTGCTGACACTGTGATGGGCAGGACTGTGAGCCTGTGCCTGGCTTAAAATGAGGATCAAATCACAGCCCAGGCTGGTACATAGCTGTTTGTGCTCTGAGGGGACCAGCCCCTTATAGGGGAAGATATTTGTCTCCTGCTGCTGTTATGTTCTTTGCCAGCTTTAAGAAAACTCCAACAATCTCTTTGCTGTCAGCACAGCATATGTCTCCTCTGCTCTGCTGTTATCTGAACAGAATGCAGGATGGAAGCAATTTCCAGAAAGCACAGCAAATATTAACACATGCAGAAGTGCAGGGCATGGAGAAAAAAATATCCCAGCAGTTATTTGACTCTCCTGAATATAGTGTGGCAGCTCAAATATTCATCAGGTTCATACTGCTCCCAACAAGGAGGCCAATTCTGAACCTTCAGTTGTACCAAGGGAGTTGTTTGTCTGTCTTGCAGCCTTCACATGTCAGTGTTCCTTCTGCATTTGCCTGGTTTAGTGCCCACACCTCCAGCAAAGCTGGGCAAGCTGCACTGCTGTGTCCCTGCATCAGCCTCTGGCCCTGCCATGGCCATGTGTGGCTATCTGATGTCAGAGATCATTTGTGTAAATCACCTTTTGTTTTCCAGACTGTGGGAACAGCATTGATGCAGTTATGTGGGTCCTGCAGAGGACTCCAGGGAGTCAGGAAGTTTTGAAATCTTCATCTCTGGAGACCATGACATCCCAGCAAGTCAATGAGCAGCGTGCTCTGATGGGACCTGCTTTCAGCTGGGTCCCTTCCAGCCCAGCTGGTGGTGGAAAAAGCAGTGTATGGCAGTGGCTGAACTTTTGCCACCCCACTGTCCTGAACAAAATGCACCCACACAAGAAAAGCTGCTGGTTTCTGCTGTTCCAGACAAGGCAGGATTATTTTCTCATCCTAACCCTACACACTCCTGTCAGCCAAGCACAGAACTGCCCTAAACCATCAGTTTCCAGTGCTGCTTTTCCCACATCACCTGGCAGATGTGTAAAGCATCTGGGGAGGAGAGGTTGGAGCCTCTGTGCCAGGTGAACCCTCAGTCCCCAACTAGCACAGGAGCCATCAGTGCCCTGCTGGTGCCATCTGTGCCCCAGGAGGAGGTGACAGCCACCACTGCACACAGAACCCTCAGCATCCACCCCCTGCTCACTGTCCACAGCTGTAAATTCCTCAAACCCATCCCCAGGCAGTGACTGAGGCCAGGCAAGGTCTGGTTCCTGATTTAAGAGCTCTTTCTCTCAGGCCTGGTGGCTGCTCCCCAACACTGACATGTGTCACCATGATATTTTCTGAAAAATCCTCTTTGCCCAGGGTTCTTCTCCTGAGAAGCTGAGAAGCCTCAGAGAGAAATGAAAACAATAATGATCTGATTGCTTCTCCCTGTTCTGCTGCTTTGGAATGTGGCTTGGACATTGTTTACCAACAGGTGAATGTTTGATTGGTTCCATGTGAATTATTTTTAATTAATGACCAGTTATGGCCAGGCTGTGTCAGGACTCTGAGGAGTCAAGCAAGAGTTTTTATTATTCATCCTTGTTAAACCTTCTGTCTGTGTCATTCTCTTTCTTTAGTATAGTTTTAGTATAGCATAATAGAATATATTATAATATGACATAATATGACATAATATAATATGATATATGATATAATATAATATAATATAATATAATATAATATAATAATATAGTATAATAATATAGTATAATATATAATATAATAATACGATATATAATAATATATAATAATATATAATATAATATTACAATACAAAATAATATATAATAATATATAATACCGTTAAATAAATCAGCCTTCTGAGAACATGGAGTCAGATTCCTCATCTCTCACCTGGTCCTGGAGACCTCATACACACCACGGACATGTTCCATCCCTGGAAGTGCTCAGACCACGAGTGGATGTGGCTCTGGGGGACAGGGGTCAGTGGTGGGCTCGCCAAGGGTGGGTCAGTGGAGGCTCTCAAGGATCTTGGAGGCCTTTTCCAACCCAAAAGAGTCTGTGATTCTGTGATTTGTGGCTTGGAGCTGGAAGATCACTCCCCAAATTGTGCTGTCCATGTAATTACCATGGTGAAAGGGCTGCAGACACCAGAGACAGACACACCCAGAGTGTCTGCTGCTAATTAAAGAGCATTTAGGGAACCCTGGGCTGGATTTGTGCTATTCTGGGAGAAAAGACAATTAATATGAAGCTCTCCTCGCTGGAAAACAAGACTTGACACCACAGGGACAGGCAACAAGCTGCAGACTACTGGGAAGGGAAAGGTCTGCTGGGTTTGACATTCTGTAATCTTTAAATAAAGTGTGATTTAGTCAATGAATAGGAACCCTTACAGCTTTAACATTAAAACCAATCTGACTGCTGGCACTAAATGTAGCTGGGAATAAAGACAGCAGCAAGAAATTGAAGGGGAATAGCACAGGAAAGTTAATTTTCAGCAAAGCATAAGGAGAGGGAGTGTGTGTGTCCACTTATTTTAGGGTTATGAACTTGCAGTTGGTTTGGGTTTTTGTTTTTTTTTTTTTAACAAGATTCCAGCAGAAGAGGATAAATGAAGATAAGTGGCTGACTCAGGCATTCTGAAATTAGCACTGAAGCTCTCTGTTACAGGCTGTCATTACTCTGTGGACTTACAAAGTGAGAAAAAAATTGAAGTATTAAGTGAAGATGCTATTGAAACACAATGTGCAGTTATAAGGGCTAAGAAGCAGCTTGTTTTTATTGGCCCTTACACTTACATTTTAATTTTGCTACTCACTTCTTGTTTTACAAGACACTGCTCTCCAGAGAGAGGGAAAAGAGCCACACGACCTACTGATCTCTGTCTGTATTCAGAGTTTGTGTGTGCATTACTGTGCCACGTGGATTTATTATAAACTAATAAATAATATCTTAGATTTATATAACACCTTTCTATTCCCAGAGATTCCAAAGCACTTTGTAAACAGCAGGACTTAATTGTCTTCTCACTTTGCTTTTATGCACTTTTGGCTTTAGGGGGATTGCTCTTGATTTATACTAAAAATATCCAAGAATTATCTGGACCAGAGCTAAGAGGAGCCACAGCAATCTAAGAAGCATAAAAAGCTATTTAAGACACAGAATAAAAATTAGGGATTCTGACTTAACAGAAATGAAAGTGCTGTAGAAAAGCAAAATATTCTAAGCCACACCTGGAATTTGGCTGGGAGGTGAGGCTCAGAATGATTTTGTCCAAAGCACCTTTTTCCATCAGTGGCCATCCTTGAGCTCATATCTGGTGGAGGGAGGGCATTTGGGACAGCCCTGGAGCAGCAGTGTGGTGCCTGTGGCTGCTCACTGTCACCTCCTGCTCGTGGGGTTTCACTGCAGGTGTCCCTCCCTGTCTGGGCAGTGGGCCTGGGCATTGATCAAATTCCCTTCTGTCAAAAGGCAATTCCCTGGGAAACAGTGTTTGAAACCAACACTACATTTTTGTCATTAAGCTGTGAAGTGTGTGGGTTCTAATACATGGAGCAGAGAGATCAATGTCCTATAAAGAGGACAGTACAAATTGCAGATCTGAGAGCACTGTCCTTGGCTGGCAAAGGAAAGTTTTATTATCAGAACGCTTTAAAAGAGCAGATTTCCATTTTTGCAAAAGCTGATGCTTTAAAAATCTTTGCCAAACCATTCAATCCACAAAGAATTATTCATTAGAAGAGAAATCAGAATACTATGATGTTTAAATATGTTTTACTATTTTGAACTTTCCCTTTAAGTGACTTTTTTGGTCCCACTTGATATTTGAAGTGGTGTAGTGCAAATAGCATTCAACCAAAACCAGGACATGGGGGAAAATCTAATTGCTCTTTCACATTGTTTGAATTTTCAGGCTTCCTAAAAATGGAATATTTTTATTTTGATTAGAAACACTTTTTATTTCCAAGGATTCCAGCTGGTGTCCTTATTATCTCAGTTCTCACACGTGGTGGTTTGGTTTTCTAAAGAAGGAAATGTAGACAGCGTGGCAGAGATGGATGACAAAAATCATTGATAATGGACAGAGCTGCTCAGGAAAACTGAGGTAGCAACATTCCCATGGGAAGATCCTGCATTCCCTCTCCTGTGCAGTTTTTGAGAGTTGTATTCAGCCATAAGCTCATGAGCAAGACGGAGGAAATCCATATTTTTGCTGTTAGTAATTAAGGACATGAGTGCTTTCAGGGCCACCAGGGCTGTTTTTCAGCCACTGTATAAACAACAGCTCCTGAGCTGGGCTGTGATGAACTAAACTGGGCTCCCCCTGTGTGTCCCCATGGAGAGAGCAGTGACTTCAGCCAGGAGCACCAGCGGGTTTGGCAGTGCCAGAACAGCACCCAGGCCACCCCGTGGCTGCAGCATTCCTCAGAGAGCAGCCAGCACAGCTTCCCCAAGGATTTTTCCTGGGGAAGGCAGTGAGAAGCTCAGAGAAGAAGAGAAAACAATTCTTACCTCTATTCACTGCTCCTGTTGTTTGGCACATGTGGAATGTGTTATGGAGATTGCTCACCCACAGGGATTTGTTAATTGGACACAAGTAAAGGCTGTTTTGATTTCTTGGCCAATTAGGTCAAAGTTGTGGCTGTCTCAGACAGTCATGGGTTTTTCTTTAGTGTCTCTTTAGTGTAGTATTCTTTAATAAACTAAGTATCTCTTTAGTGTGTCATTTAGTGTAGTATTAGTGTAATGTAGTATAGCTTAACAAAGCATTTGTTCAGCCTTCTGAATCACAGAGTCAGAGCACATCATTCCCTGTGTTGGGGTTGCCCTGTTTCCATTACAGGTCCCTGGTGCCCAGGTGGGGGGATTCCCTCAGGTCAGAAACTAAAGTTCAAACACTTTGTGTTTGCAGACACAAAGGAGGAGGAATGGTGAGCACCTGACCATCTCCTGAAACTGCACTGAGCCAAGCATGGGCTCAGTCCCGTGGAAAGGTCCCTGGCTAAACCCAAGGAAAGGCAGGGGAGGATGCTGGGCTTTGCCTTTGTGCCTGCACAGCTTCTCTGGCTCTGCCCAGCCCCATTTTTTTTTGAGGCCCCAGGTTCTGAAGCATTTCTGTCCAGGCAGCCACAAGTCCAGCAAGGAAACAGAAAAGGTTTGAGAGTGGAGCTTGCATCTTCCCTGAGGAAATGAGGAACGATCTGTGAAGTTCACAGTACAACACTGAGAGCCACTGGTGAGGGCAAAGTGCTCTGGCTATTTTAAAAATATACTTGTTTGTTCTAAAGAATGAAGTGGTGCTTTGGAGAGAAATAAAACCAGGATGAGGAAGCAGTAATAAACCAGGGCTGCTGTGCGAGTTGCCTTCCCAGAGGAGCATTTACAAGCCCTGCTGATGTGTGACAGACTCCTTATGGCTCAGTGCTACCAGCCTTTGGAATAAAAGTGGCCTTGGGATGGCTGGATGGGAGCTCCTGGCTGAGGTCTGATTGCATTCAGCCCTCTGGGCAGAGGAGCTGCCTTGGATCTGGCAGGGTCTGTGTCTGTGTCTTCCTCCCTTACTATTTATTGATCCCCAGGGAGAAGCTCCACGGAGGGTGGGAAGGGTCATTTCTCACTGCCAGCTCATTAATGGCACAGGGCAAACAGCAAAATGAGCTGAAGAAAGAAGCTTTAATGAGTAATTCACACCTGAGATGTGATGCTTCTTCACAAATCAGAGACTAACTCCTGCACCTCTGCACTGGTTTGTGTCAGATGTGTTTGCAGTGTTCCCAGGTGGGTTCTTACAAAGGGCTGCAGCAGCACTTTGGAAACAGACTCAACTTTGAGGTAGTGGTAAATACAATACTTGCTCTCAGAAGGCATTTATTACTTGTAAATTCTGCCAAAAGTTTTTCAAGCTCAATAAAGAGTTTGATTTCTTGCAGTCCAGAATGCCAGCATTAAAAAAAAAAAAAAAAAAATCTCAGACACAGCTACATGGAACTGTTGCTTTTTCTGAATGCACCTGTGTTCAGTGGGTTTCACACCAAACTGGTCTGCTTTAGGCAATTCAGCCTCCCATGCATTTCACAGAGCTGGGAAAGGTAAATTTGGTATATTCTTGCTCAGAACTCTTATTTTTTGTTTGCCTTTTTTTGGTTGTTGTTATTTTTAAATTTTTCTTTTTTTTTTGTTTAGTTTGGGATTTTTTTTGCTTGTTTGGCGTTTTTGTTGGTTTTGTTTGTTTTATTGGTTTTGTTTGGGGTTTTTTTTTGTTTTTTTTTTTTTTTTTTGTTTTGTTTTGGTTTTTGTTTTGTTTTGTTTTGTTTTTGCAGGAATGAGCTTTGATGGAAGGAAGACTCGATGTCCAGAGCCTGCATGAGCAATGCATTCAAACCCCAGGGAGCCCCTGGAGAGGCACCTGCTTCAGGCAGTTGTCTGATGCTCACAGACTATGGGCATGTCCAGGGAGGTCTGGTTCTCCATGAATTGCTGAAGGAGCCTGGGAGACTTAAGCACAATATTTAAATGGCAAATGCTATGTGAGGTGACCCTGGGGAGCTCTTGATGGCCCTCCCAAGTCTTTGACCAGACACTCAGACAATAAAGACAACATTCTGGATGGTGTCTTCACATTTGCTGTTTGCTGACAGTAGCAATCTGCATTCCCATTGCTAAAAAACCATTTCCCCATTATCCCTACAACTGTGGGTTGTTGAAATCCTGGTGTTGCTTTAGCAAATGGGATGTTATGGAACATTGCTTCCAGAGCTGGATTTATCAGCTCAGTCTGTCTCTAGGTGCTAGTTACTGTTGTAGGAGAAAGTCCAGAAATACCCACAAGTGATGCTCTAAGAAGGAAACTTGTTTTTTCCTTTTTTCTAATTTAGAGATACTTTGGTGTTCTGCAATTACACCAACACCCAGAGCTGTGGGGATGCTTCTGATTCACTTCTTAGCTGGTCTTTATCCATGTTTCCTTTAACAGCTCATTAACTTAGTTATCCTTGGAACACCCCTGCAAAGGGAAACTGAGGCACAGTGAGCCTGAGGGACTTCTCTTAAATTATATGAGGATTAGGAGAGAGATGGGGATGAGTCTCAAGTCCCAGTGCAGCTCCCCAAGCACTGAGCCTCCCTCCTGTAGCATTTTGGGACATCACTGCAGGGTTCCTGATCAACTCCTAACACTTCACAATTCTTCTCCTTCTGCTTGTAGAGTGCTCCCCTTGGAAGGGCTTTGGCTGGAATCCAGAGTGGAGATTGTCAGACTACCACTTTTTGGTCCTTGGAGTTCACAAAATAAATCCAAGAACTAGCAAATCTTTTTTCTCCCCTTGAGGACAAAACATTCCATTTTCCAAAAGCTCCTCTTCATTATCCTTGTTAAAGTCATTAGCAGGAAACCAGCTGGGGAGTTCACATGTTTTTCATTCCCTCTCTCAGGTGCCCAGGCTGGAGAGGGCGTGGTTGGAACATCTCCTTGTTACTGCTGCAGTCTAGGGAAATTTAAAACAATTTTTTTTGATCCAGTAATTTTGTAGTATAGGAATGATAATTCTCCTACTGAAATAATACTACAAGCATAATTAAAAGAACTCCCAGAAGAGAGTTAGCAGTCTTGGGAAAAATAAAAAAAAATCAACCTCATGCAAACAATAATATGAAAGGGCAGGACAGAGGCTTCTGAGTGCTTTCATTTGTGTTGACTCTGCAGCATTTCTGTAGGATTTGCAAAGAGCAGATTATGTGAAGTGATCCTTCTCCACCTGAATGCCACAAAACTATGCTTTAATAGTTGAGCATTCAACAGAAAATTGAACAAAACAGTTTTGTCTCATTCAGCCGTGCATAGGAGCATCACCTCTGCACTGTCCTAAGGAATTGTGGAATATTTAGGGCTAGAAAAGACCTCTAAGATCCTTGAGTCCAAACTTAAACCTGACACTTCCAGGCCCCCAACTAAACCATGCCCCTAAGGGCCACAGATCCATGTTTTTTGAACACTTTCAGGGATGGGGATTCCTCCCCTTCCCTGGGCAGTCTGTGTAAGGATTTCTCTGCCCCCTCTTGCTCTGGGGAAGAAGAGGTGTGTTCTGTGCCTCACCTGGCTGCAGCACCTGGGCATTGCTCTCTGGATCCAGAGGGGAGGTGACCTTCATCCCTTTCCACTCTGCCTGCCATCAGCTTCTCCTGCTCACTCACTGCTCTATCCCAAAAGCTCTCTGTCTTGGGTTGGAAATGAGGCTGTGTATTCTCTTCCTGTCTGTGGGGCAGTTATCTCTGTCCATGGGGCAGTTTTCTTTCTCTCTCCCACAGCCCATCCTCCCTCCAGCAGATCTCTGCTGTCCATGGCCACTGAGTGTCCCTGCAGGGCTGATCAAATTCCAGCATCCCATGGGGAGATGCTCCGCCCAGGGGAGGAGCCAAGCATTCCTACCTGGATCCAATCTGACCTGGGAACAGCCCAGCAGCCTTTGCCCACTGCATTCCCAGAGGAGCAGCTTTCTGCTGCCCTGCATTCCCAGAGGGAGAGCAGGCCCATCTCCAGCAGCCCTGGAGCTGCAGAGGAAAACTCCCCCCTTGTGCAGGATCCCTGCTCCAGCAGAACCACAGCTGGCACTGCAGGAGGGCTGAGCCCCCTGGGATGGGACTGTGCCACCACCCTGAGCCCCCTGGGATGGGACTGTGCCACCACCCTGAGCCCCCCTGGGATGGGACTGTGCCACCAGCCTGAGCCCCACTGGGATGGGACTGTGCCACCACCCTGAGCCCCCCTGGGATGGGACTGTGCCACCACTCTGACACACAGGGGCCAGGGCCTGTCTGACTCTGGCAGGGTTGGTTTGTATCACTGCATTTTTATTTTATTTTCATTTTAATCTCTAATAAATAACTTATTCTTGCTCCCATATCTTTGTATGAGAACCCATTAATTTCAAGATTACAATAATTTGGAGGGAGGGAGTTTACATTCTCCATTTCAAGGGAGGCTCCTGCCTTCCTTAGCAGACACCTGTCTGTTCCAACCAAGGCACTCACAAATAACACCTGGCTGGCTCTGTGCTCTCCTGAAGGCACAATGTGGGAAAGGCCAGACCAAGATCCTGGGGGTATTTTCATGCACTGAACTTGAAAGCAAAAGTGACTCTGGACTAGGATTTATTATTTTGGTTTGCAGAGTTTCAGATAAACAATCACATTTTAGTCAATCAGCTGGATAAGTCATGAAAGCTGTTTGGGGTTTTTTCCCTCAGGAAAACCTGTGTGACTTAAACTTTGTGACCAGCAGTTCCCTTGCAGAAATGAAGTTGGCTCCATCTGCATTCAGCTACAGCAAACTGATACAACATAATGGCTCTGCCAATTTATTCATACAGCTGATATTTGCTAATGCTCTTTGATTTATTGGCTTTCTCACCTCACAGTAAAGCTGTATTTTTATATACTTTATTTCCTCCACAATCCCCAGCATGCACAGTTCCTGCTGGGCCTTCACAAATTAATCTCTGAGATTTTTTCCTTGTGTCTAGAGCGAGCAGAGAGCACCATCCATCTCGGTTTGAAATTGGTTGTGCTCCAACTTTCTGCTTTTGTTTTTTCTCTTTTAGGCTTTTCTGGTCCCGCAGCACTTTCCAGGGTGGATTTGTGTCTGTTCACAGCACACATGGCTCACATCAGTGTGGAAAGGGAGGATGTGAGACCCCTTTGCATGTCCAGGACTTTCAGGGGATGCTCAAAAAGAATTACAGTTTGACTGGGGTGCTGAGGTTAGGTTTAAATTCAGATGTAATTGCCTCTTTTTGCTTGCACAAAATCAGGGGAATGATAATATGTAGAAAATTTGCCTTGCTATGCTTTGTTGCTGCTGCTGTTGCTCTTTTCAAGCACTTTGGTTGTGGCACACAAATACAAACACCTAGAACAGGTGATGGGCATTGTGAGCTCCATTCTGGATGTCCTGGGGTTGAAGGAAGGGTGTACAGGGACAGCAATGAAAGCTTTCATTTTGTCAACTGTGTTTGAAAGCTGGAGTCACAAAATAGTTTAATGGAAGGATTTGGATGCTGGATAATTCTTTCCCCAACCCTTTTAGATGCACTAACTGAAAGAGGGATAATCAAATTTAAGTGACTCTGCTTAATTCACTGGAAACCATATGATCCACCACTG
Organism: Haemorhous mexicanus; assembly: GCF_027477595.1. Lineage (NCBI taxonomy): Eukaryota > Metazoa > Chordata > Aves > Passeriformes > Fringillidae > Haemorhous > Haemorhous mexicanus. The sequence continues at coordinate 4,824,693 of NC_082358.1, forward strand.
TGACAGCTCTTTACAAGGCTTGGGCCATTATCCCAAACAATCTGGGGCTCCCCGTGTACACAACTGTGTAGAGCAGAGAAACTCAGCAGGACTATCTCCCAAAACTGCTGGAATTTTTATGATTGCTGTATTTTAAACTACTTACAAACTCTCTGTTGATCTGCTCCCAAGTACACCTGTGCTGTAGGATGGAGGTAAGTGTGTTTGAATGCAAATGTGGACAATACAGTACAAATTGCTTTAGTGAAAGGGAAGCTGCCTCTTTGAGAGCATTGAATCCTGGGTACTGCAACTTCCCAGAATCCAGGAGCTGGCTTTCAGCACTTTCAGAGCCAGACACTCCCCAAGGAAGGTGCATTCAGTGCATAGAGAACAGTGAAAAAGGAGTAGAAATGGGAATAAAGAGGAGATGAAAGGGAAGAGGAGGAGAGAGCAAAGTGAGAGAGAAATAGGATGCTACAAGAACCAGCAGAAGATTGAGCTTGGGTTTGTCACAAAAGAAGAACTACACTGGTGCAGCCTAGATACAGCAGTATTTATACATTTAAAGGAAAAATGAGTATGTCATGGAATGAGTTTAAGCTGACAATGGTTTGGAATGAAAATCCTGAGGCCCCTCCTGTTCCAAATCTGGGCCTGAGTGGGATGGACAGGACATCCCCAGTGTTCCCAGGCAGGAAGGTCTGTCCCTGGCCTGCTGCACAGCGACCTGCAGCTGCACTGGGAACCTGACCCTCTTTTGATCTTTAGTCCAAGTCTGACATGTAAAATGGGAAGAAAAATAATCAAGACTCCCTCCACCCTCTCCTACCAGAAATCCAGAATGAATCCACTTGGCAGTAAGTGCACTGGGATTTCCACAGGAATGGCAGAGAGCCCTGGTATCCTCCCTGGTAATCAGCAATTTCTTGTCTGACAGCATCACTGTGTAAAGGAGACACATTGAGAGAGGAGCCCTGCGTGCCCTCAGGCCTTGCTGGGGCTCTTTTCCTGTTCCATGAAGCTCTAAAACTTGTGCATCATTCCACTGACTTTGGTGAAAATGGTGCAAAATTTCACTTTTACTTTGTGGTTTCAAATTCAGTGATCAAAAAAAAAAAAAAGTGTGAAGAAGAAGTGTGTGACAGAGAAAGAAGGGAGGCACACTGATTCCTGCTCCAGATGTTTTCTTCACCCTGCCATTTGGTTTCTGCTCTTTCTAAGCACCAGGAGTTAATCTTCTCCAGTGAAGTAACAAAACCGAGTGACAGCTGCTGCCAACACCTCTCTGCACAGCCCTGGGGGGAGAAGTCTGCTCACAGGTCTGGAGGGTATCAGTGGTGACATCCTGATTTACTGATGCTCAGTTACATCTCTGTGAGGGAAAGAGCTGTCTCTGCCAGCTGGGACAGGGAGGCAAAGGCAATCACAAGCTGTGTGGCCTCGTGGTGGGGGTGACATTCTCCTCCACAGCTCCACAGAGCTGCTCTGCAGCAGCAGAAAAGGTTGGATTGCAGCACATGCTGCTGGATCCCTGGCATTCAGGGAAGTGTAAATGACATTGAGAAGTTTCTTCTGTAATGAACTCTCTGTGGGGCCAGGCTGGGGTGAAACACGTTGGTGGGAGGCTGGTGACAATGACACTGTCATTTGGAGCTGGGTGGTTCCCATGGGGCTCTGCAGGCTGAGCAGAGAACTCCACGGGGTCCCAGTGGTTAAAGTTCAATATTGGGATCAGCAGGTTCTTGTGTTGTCTCTCAGCTTCCATGGTGATGTATTTTAAGGACATTTTTTGCTTTGTATGTCTGTAAAAGCCATCTGCATGAGAGTAATGGAAATGTGTGTTCCTGTCTTACTCATCTTCTTAGGACAGCCTGGAGAAGGAAGGGGCAGAGCTGGGAGTGGGGAACACTTGGTTGCTCCTCACCCTGGCCTTGCTCTGTGCACACAGATCCTTGCCATTTCCTTTCAGGCCCTTTGCTGCCTGGAGGACACAGCTGGAAAACCTGTGGGTCTGGGCTGTGGTGCTGTGGCAGAGAAGCAGAGCAGGCAGGGCAGGAATGAGAATTGTGGCAGGGAAGCAGAGCAGGCAGGGCAGGAATGAGAATTGTGGCAGGGAAGCAGAGCAGGCAGGGCAGGAATGAGAATTCCAGCTCTCTCTCCTCTGCCTGACAGGCACCATCAGTGCCTGTGCTGTGGGAGCTGCAGCTCTGAGTCCTGTTGAATCCTTTCCTGCAGGGTCAGAAGTCCTGCAGGGAGATAATCTAGGCTGATACCAGTTTTCTGCTCTGTTGGTTTTCCCTGTAACCCATTACCTGGGATTGAGATGGATGCTCTCCCATAAGAGCTTTACATTAAGGCAGATTCCCCATCCAGGCTGAGATTTCTGGGTCTGACCCTTCCTGCTTTCCAGATGTCCCAGGGACTTCAGGAGCAGGACAGGGAGTGCAGGAGAAGGGATGAAACTCTGCTGTGTTTCTTTTTTTTTCTCAGTGTTGTCAATTAAACAGGATTTATGTGTTATTTCTCTGTTCTGTAATTACCCCCTGGGATTTATTTCACATAGCTGGAGAAAACAATATACCTCCAGAACTTTCTGGCTGCTGGGAAGAGTTATTGCTGCTCCTCCTGAGTGTGTAGCAAAATCCAACTCCCTTCATTACTGGCTTTACCTCAGTGAAGCATGAGAAGGTATCCATTGTGATTTTGTTCCCTTTCAGGAGGGGACATAAGAAATGGCCCTGGACATGCCAGGCACAGTGATTCTACAGGACAAATGGAATTACAGGTCACAGAGATTATTATTAAAGCCCTGTGTGTTAGGCTCTGAGAGCTCCCCTGTGCTTGCTTGCACAGTCAGACTTCACAGCAGAGGAGTTGTCATTAGTGATGATTGAAGGCCAATCTGTTGTTTCTGATTAAACACTCACTAATGATAGTCTGATGTTACAGGTTGATTTTTTTTTTTTTTTGTGTTCATTTCAAAAGCAAAAAAAGAGATATTTTCTTCTTGTACTTATGCTTTGAAACCTATGATTGACTGGCACTTGAAGAGGATATGTGGTTGCTTGATTTTTTTTTGAAAGCTGAGGGGTGGGAGAGGGATTTGTTTGCATGTGAAGGAGGGCTTGACAAAAAAAAAATGAGAGAAATATTGACATAATTTAGGTAACACACACTGTAAACAAGCTGCTGGGTTTTGCTTACAATAATTTACATCCATTCCTCTGCAGAGCACAGGCTGTGTGTTTCTCCTCATCCAAGACAGAGCCAATCACCCTGACTTGCAGGCTTCCTTGCACATATTTCTGCCAAGTTTGCCCTGAACTTTGGGGCTGATGAAACCCCCATATCAAGTCAAGCTCTGTTGAAGTCACCAAGGGTTTACTCCTAGATAACAAATTGGCTTTGCTTTATTCTTGTGTCTCTGTGCTTCCTGCAGCTCAGGCTGGGTTTGCAGGCAGATTCCCTTACAGCACAGTTTGGATTGCAGGTTAGCTGGAGGTCAGGCAGGTCTGCTGCTGGAGAGGGCAACCCAAGGAAACATGCCCAGTGGGAATGTGCAGCTTGTCCTTACACATGCAGACAAGTGGTTCTGCCTGCAGCCATCCCACCCAGCAGGAGCAGTCCTGGAAAGGATTCCACTGCCACTTCCACTGCCACTGGCACTGTCAGTGTCACTGTCACTGCAAGCAGGGCCACCCAGAGAGAGCAGCAGCTCACTGAGATCCCGTGGGTGCTGCTGGGCACTCTCAGGGGTTAAATCTGTTTGCTCAGGGTCGGGACCCAGGACATTCCTCTGGCTGCCCTGGGTGACTCCAGACCCTGGCAGGGGCAGGAGTCAAAGACACCTGTGCCTTCCATTTTAGCCCATGGAAACAATTACCAACTTTGTGTGAGGAGTTACAAGCCGCAGGAGTTTTGAGTAGAATGACAGTGAATTTGTCACAGGGTGAAAATGTAGAATTTTGGGAATTTAGAATGGGGGTTCAAGAGGCAAGATGGAGGAATCTGGGCATGTCCTGTCCTTCTTGTCCTCCATCTTCTGCTGTGATGGTGACACTTCTGGATTGGTTTAGAGTAGAGACAGACTGTCTAACACAGGTGATAGGTATTGGAAAATTATTGTAAATAAAGTACAGGTAGTTCTTAATATAAAAAGCTAACACCACCACAGGGGCAGGGACTGTGCCACAACCTGACCTGCTGGACAGATCTCAGCAGGGCAGAGAAAGAAAGTGATGGATAAGAGAAAATAAACAACCTTGAAAACCAGAGCCAAGGAATCTCGACTTCTTCTTCAGTCTTGGGGCTGGGAAAAAAGAGAGACTTTCTGATACCTCAGGGTCATCTCAACCACAGAAACCTGAGGGCTCAGGGGCACACTTAGGCCCTGGGCAGGACACATGGATGGACACATGGATACTTGCAGCCCTTTGGCTATGCTGGCCCCGAGGTGGGGCTGGCACGTGTCACTGCTGGTCCTGCTTTAGTGATGAGGGAGAGCAGGACAGATTGTGAGGAGCATCCTTGGCAGAGGCAGTAGAACAAATTGCCTCTCTCCTGCCTCTAGATCCAGAGTCCTCCTGCTCAGCAGAACACTTCTGCTGGCAAAGGCAGGCTGCAAGGGGCTGCTGTGCATGGAAAGCCTGCCTTGCTTCTCCAGCCATAAAGGGCACTGCAGCTCATCTCTCAAGTTATTTTGCCACAGCTCAGGTCTGAAAGATGTGATATAAACCCAAATTATTCTTTTCCTCAGCAGTGGCTTTCTGTAACAATCAGGCCCCAAACAGGTCCTCCCCAAGGGCTGTGTCCCCAGGTAATTTGTCAGGAGTCCCTCAAGGCTGCACTGGCCTTTCCCCATGATGATCATCTCTATTAGCCTTTTTCTTTCTCAGTTATTCTTCCTCTGCTTTTCATAGAATCAAAGGCTGGTTTTGGTTAGAAGGGACCTTAAAGATCATCTTGTTCCTCCATGCCTTCCTGGAAGGGACACCTTCCACCAGACCAGGTTGCTCAGAGCTCCATCCAGCTTGGGGCAGTTCCCAGGTTTGCTCTCCTCACAGCTCTACACCTTTGTGTCCTCCCAGCATTGGGAAAGGCACCATCATGTCCCAGAGGGCAGAGAGAAATGGAGATGGCAGTGGAGGACAGAGCTTTGCCTCCATCAGTACTTGGGAGGGTTAAAGCAGTGATGGTGGACGAGGTTTTCATTGCAAACTCAGGGGGATGGAGGCCCATAATTTCTGGCTTTGGTGTTTGTTTCTATTTATGAGTAGCTCTAAATTAAAGAAGAATTCAACCCTGTGCTGCCTCCAGGAACTCAATCCTGGTCTGCAAGGGTTACCATTGCTCTTAAAATTCTAGGAGTCAGAGTTGTTGCTGAAGTTTCCTGCTAATTATCTCAGAAGATGATGTTCACATTTATTTGTCATTCTGAATGGGGCTTCATTCAGAAGTTCTTGTAACAAAAAGTGCTGTTTGCTTGTTAAAAATAACTGACTGACTCGAAAGGTACCTGGGAGCATCCAGAGACAGAACAAACAAATTTTTTTTAGTATTATTTCCACATGAAAATGAAAGGTCCAAATTAGAGCTCTGGCACATATCTGTTGAAGTCTTCATAAACAGTGCACAACTGAAATTACAAACACCACATCTGTGAGATCCTTCTTCTGTCCTCATGCAGTGTTTGTAATGTTAATGCTTGTTTCTGAAACTGTTTGGGCTGAGCAGCTTCAGGCATTTTTACTTGTTGTTATTTCCCTACAAGTGTCAACGAGGTAATATGTTCTTCTGGTTTTAACACCTTTCTCCCTCTTTTAAATGTATCTATAAGTAACCATAGGGCTTTCTGGGAAAAACAATCATTAGTATTTTCATTTAAACATATGAACAACAAACTGGCTGTTTTAAGTTCCCTTTTAAGGCACTGCCTTATTTTTTTACCTATGGTAACTCTTGAGACAAATTCAGTACGGTCAGGAGTTCTCTGCAGTGAAACTGTGCAGAGTAAATGGCAGCAGGATAACAGTATCTCACAGTCCATATTGCAAATCAACGGGGAAGCTGACACCCTGAATTGGACTGTTTGTTGAATAACAAATCTGGAATGGATGCCAATGTACTTTCCCCCCTTGGAAAAAACCTCTCATTTGAGCTGAGGGGAAAGAAAGTATTGTTTCCATCAAAGAATCAGCTGTAAAAAGTAGATTCCCAAGCCAACAATATTAGTATTTCAATACAAATTAGATATGTAAACAAAAATTGGGCAAAAAAAATTAAAGAATTCCAGAATTCTGCTGCAATTGTCACAGATTCATCCAGGAGCTGGGGAGAACGACTCCTCAGGCAGGTCCAGAGAGTGCCTGGAAAAGCTGGTGTCTGGAAACAAGAAACACATCCCTTGGCAGCCTCTTTCTGCATTTCTGTCCTCAGGGTCCATGGGCTGTGAAATATCCCTCCACAGCTTTGACATTTGCCTTACTCCATAAACAGAAACCTTCAGGTTTCTGTCTTCACTCCCTGTGTCATTCAAACCCACGGAGGGAAGGGAAAACCTCTGCCTCATGCTGGGTGGCTCAGGAACAGCTGGAAAAGTAATCTGCTGGGAAGGGTCAGGCTGGAGATCAGGAAAGGTTCTTCCCCAGAGGTTGCTGGCACTGCCCAGGCTGCCCAGGGAATGGGCACGGCCCCGAGGCTGCCAGAGCTCCAGGTTGGGACAGCACTGCCAGGGATGCCCAGGGTGGGGCTGTTGGGGGGTCTGGGCAGGGACAGGAGCTGCCCTGGATGATCCTGGGGGTCCCTCCCAGCTCAGGACTGTGATTCTATGGTCTGCCACTGCCTGCTTTATGTGCAGTGGAACGGGGATGGATTTTACTGGGTTTGGTTCTTGTGTGTGTCATGTAGGCAGTCTGAACTCTGGGCTGTTCATGTCACAGCTGTGTGAGCAGAGCTGGAGCTGAATCCTGGTCAAGGTTGGGGAGAGGGACGAGAGCAGAGATGTCTTTGGACATGGACAAGAATGTACAAAGCAGGGAGGGTGGAAGGGGAAGGCAGCAGATCTGGGGGTCTTTGGGAAGCTACAAAGCAGCTCAAAGAGCTGCAGCAGGATCTGAAGGGTCAGAGATGGAGGAGGCTACACCAGGCATGGGCAGCCAGCAGCTGTAAACCTGGATGTCACCACTGCTTTGGAGTCACATCCACACATTGGTTCTGTATTTCCAGACGTGTGGTAGCACTCTTCAGAGAGCTCAGACTCAGGGCTCCTTAGGAAAAATGGCAAATGGAAAAAACTCACACAGCTTTTTCCCTGTGACTTTGGATTCAACCAGGATTTTAGGCAAGCAATCTTTTCTTGCTTCTACATCCCATAATCTCTTGTTGCTATTTCTCTTCATATCAGATCAACACAGAAAGAAACTGGAGCAAATCTTGTGCAAGATTTCCTCTCTCATATGGCAAATTCCTCTGCTTCATATGTTGGTTGGGTGGTTGATGAAGAACACTAGGAGGAAAAAAAGCAATTACATCCAGCACAGGCACTCACAGCTGGCATCACAGCCTTGTGTTCACAGTGATGGTTGCTGTACTGCTGGGAAACCATAACATTTATGGTTTCCAGCCATGTTAAACCCTTCCCAGTTAAAGCCACAATGTTTTTATCTTCTGAGTTAAACCCCCAGATCTGAGCTTTAAAGTCACCACACACCCTGAGTCTCTCTCGAGGAGTGGGGCAGCTGCACTGTGCATGGCAAGAAAATGTAATTGCAGGGGTTCATGTAAGGCTAGTCTGCTTCAATTGTCTCTGCTCCTGGGCAATTACCACCTTCTCTTGGATCTTTCCAGGTTCCCTGCTTCTGCCACCCACGTTTCCCGTGGACAGCCGGATTTCTCAGCCTCAGCCATGTGCTGCTCCCACTGGACATGTTGTCAGATGACTGCTCCAGGAGTGAAAATGGCACAGAGTCTCTGCAGTGGATTAAATGACTGTTAACAGGTAACTCCAAATTAGGCTGTGTAGGTAGGCAAAAGGCAAGGCAAGTAACACTTCACTGGTTGCTGTGATGGAGGATTGGCGACGTTCAACAAGGGAGTACAAACACTTAAAAATGTATGGCAATCTTGAAATCCATCACTCTTCCTCCCCCCTCCTATTTGGGGCATTTCTCAAAGGTTGTTGGTTGTTTAGGCTGGAGATCAGGAAAGGTTCTGTCCCCCGAGGGTGCTGGCACTGCCCAGGCTGCCCAGGGAATGGGCACGGCCCCGAGGCTGCCAGAGCTCCAGGGTGGGACAGCGCTGCCAGGGATGCCCAGGGTGGGGCTGTTGGGGGGTCTGGGCAGGGCCAGGGGCTGCCCTGGAAGTACTTTGTGGGTCCCTTCCACCTCAGGATATTCCATGATTGCTTCCTCGTCTGCTGTCCCCTCTGCTTTCCTTTCCCCTCTCTCCTGTCTCACCCCAGTGACATGAAGAAGTCAACACTGTCAGATAAGAAATGGGGTATAAGCCAACATAAAGTAGTTTTTTAAGAATACAGGTGATACTTTGATTTTCTTGTGAATCATGTTGGACACACCTTTGGTATGATTGCAGCACATGGAATCTCTACTGAACTGCAGAAGATCTGCCACTTCCATCAGAAAATGCCCATAGCCCTGGGACTGCCATGTCTTTCCCAGGGCTGTGTATGGGATCCTATTGCACTGGAAAAGGCCAGACTGCAGATCCCCAGCTTTCATTCTGCCATCACAGAACCACAGAATGGTTTGGGTGGGGAGGGACCTTAAAGATCATCCATTCCAACCCCTGCCATGGCCAGAGACACCTTTCCCTGTCCCAGGCTGCTCCAAGCCCTGTCCAGCCTGGCCTTGGGCACTGCCAGGGATCCAGGGGCAGCCACAGCTTCTTGGGCACCCTGTGCCAGGGCCTGCCCACCCTCACAGGGAACAGTTCCTTCCCAATATCCCATCTAACCCTGCCTTCTGTCAGTTTGAAGGCATTCCCCCTTGTCCTGGCACTCCATCCCACAAGAAAGGTTGGGCAGCCTCTGGCTGCTGCACAAAGCCCAGGAAAGGGTGGCTGCCAACCTCCAGGTTTTCTCCTTCATCTCTGCCTGCAGGAGCATATGGATATCTGAACCTTGCACCATTAAATTAGTGCAACCTTTTGGCCTGGGAAGGAGGGATTTGCTCACACAGACCAAGTGAATTATTAATACAATTTGCAGGAGGTAACCTCGCTGGATGGCTCACAGGGCTGCTGCTCTCTCTGTATGTAGGGCTGCAACAGCAAGGTTAATACAGAGCATCCATCATTTCCATTAATAGATGGCTGAGCTGTTTGGATCCCTTGTGTGGTCTGCCTTTAATTATGTTTTAAGGTGGCCTCTGCATATTTCTTTGCAGTGAAAGCTGGGGGGGAGGGTAGCAGTCAGGTCTGTGGACTGACTGATTAAACCTGCCCGTCACACCTTCTGTACAGGGATCTTTCCAATGCAAATAATACCTTGTAGCAGGAGAAACAGATAGGAAAATTATCCTGGTCCAGCCTGTATTTGTGAGGAGGCAGATTTCAAATGGATTTTTTTTTCCTACTTCCAAAATGTATCAGGAACACTGAGCTGCCTTTTGTGACTCCAATCCTACGTGCACCAAAGATGGACAGAACACTAATGTAGGCATTCTTTGTTAATGCCCTGTTAGGGGTCAGGATAGCCCTCAATTCTTCAGTGTAATAATACAGTTTATAGAGCATGTTGTGTTTTAAAGGGTGTCTGTTACCCTAGAATGAAATTACATTCAAAGATCTGTGTTGCTTTTATCTGTCCTCTGGGCATCCCGTTGACTTTCCAAGATTTGCACCACCTGCACATGAAACACAAAATATCTGGGATTGACTAGATTGTCACATTTCACCTCACATCTTTTACAGCAATATTAACATGCAATAATCCATCCAGAGCATTTCTTTCACATGTACTCTCTGACCAGAAGGAAACGGTTCATGTGAAGCCTGTGTGTGCACAGGTACACAAGAAAAGCAAAAGAAGAGCATTAAAGAGCACTCTAATAAATTCACTTTACATGTATAAACCATAGGAATAGTACATAGAGAATAACAGCAGGAACAGGACCCCTGGCCCAGACAGGAGGAGAAAAGAGGGGGAAAGAGCTGGAGGTTAAACTCATATTTCTATGGTAGGTCTGGCCCCTTTTCATTGATTCCCATGCTCTTTGTCTCTGCCTCTGCCATTGCCTGTGAGGTACAACTGGACTCACTCTGTTTCAGATGATCATGCCAAGGGAATGGCCTCAGATTTATTCTTGACACTTTTTCTGGCAGCCAGAGGAGCCAAGAGTGCTTGCACTTGTCCTCAGTGCCCAGTTCAGTGTGTGCCATAGAGCCATGCTCCATGCTGGAGCAGAAGGGCTCTTCCATCCCCCTCTGGAAAGCCAGGAGTGAGCATGGAAACATCCTGGGCAGTCCTGCTGTAAACCCAGCAAACCCTGCCTGATGTCAGGGGCAGCAGCACATCACTGCTGAGCCCAGCCCAGGCATGCTGAGGGCATCTCCTGGTACAGGTAAGGGAGGGATGTCTGGTGTTAGGGAGCCTCCTCGAGCCAGGTCTGATAAGCTCTGGGAGGTCTATAACACACCCAAGGCAGCTCAGCTCCCCTTGGAGGCATAAAAATCAGCAGGATGGCTTCTGTTGCACTGTTGGAAACAAAGAGGTTTGATAAAAGGCAAAATAACAAACAGAGAAAAACTGATCCAGGTGCCAGAGGGGTTCTTGCTCCTGGTAAAACACATCACAAAAGCAAATAGTTTCTTTGTTCACTTCTTTTTCTTGTCAATTGCCCAGGTGGGACTTTTTGTCTCCTGTCCAATTAGCTATCCTTAAGTTTGAGGTGAAGTCCCCCAGGCCTATGAGGTGGCTTTTTCAGCTAATTGAGGAGAGAAACTTCTGGGCTTCTTTCCTTTTAAAGGGACAAAGGAGAGTTTTGTCACTCCATCAGCAAGGGGCATATTCCTACAGTCTGCCTTCACTCTTGTCTCTATCTCTGTCTCCCTATAGATCCATAGAAATAGATCCATAAAAAGTGGCCTATGAGAGAGATACAAGGCTGGCAGAAATTCGGTGAGCAGTGCAGAATGCTCTCATCACGTGGTGGACTGAAACCTGCGTGGCAGAGCACTGGGAGCTGCCTGTGCTGGCCTGGCTGGAGCTGAGGCTGTCTGCTGGCATTTCCACCTGCTGCAGATCAGGGTGTCACCGAGCCTGAGTCAGCTTGTTTGCAGAGGATGTGTCTAATCCACTGCTCTGCTCATCCCAGCTCACCAGCTACTCCCACACCACTGGATAATATCCAGCCTCAAGTGAGCACAGGCTGTGAGGGGTCATTAAAATTCCTCCTCAGTCGTGATCATTAAACAAAGCACACAAGAGGCAGGCTCCATACCTGGGGAAAGTGGCACGTTAATGGAGATGCACCCAGCATAATTGCTGTCATCCATCACCCCCAGCCTGCTGCTATTGACAAAGTGCAGCTAAATATTTAAATAAGCCATTTTTCTTCAGAAGCCAAAGGATTAGATGCAGCCAAATTTCTCAGTCTAGTCAGCAAACGATACAAATCCAAGGATTAAACGGGATTTGCTGGAGTGAATGAGAGCTGCTTCTGCATTATGCTTTATGAAAAAATATTCTTTGCTGCCAAGACTGTTGCTTGGGGCAAGAAGGGGAGGACAGACAATTCTCCTTCCTACTGGAAGCAAGAAAAATAGAATTAGTTTCTCTTTACTCGACACTCTTGATTTACTTTGACTGTGTAGTTGAAGGAAAATGTGGCTTTCCCAAGCTCCATTAGACACCTACACTTCTTCTAAAAAGCAAAACATAGGAAATGAAGATGTAGGTGTTGCAAGGCTCTGTGCATCTGTTTTGCTTCAAGGTCAGCTCCCTGGAAGGCTTGCCAGGTGGTTCTCAGTAAAACAAAGGAGGAATGCTTGCTGAAGTAATTTTTACTGGAATACATATTGGTATGCTGCAGTTTTCCCACACCTGGAGACAGGTACAGTGAATTTATTGGGTGAGATAGGAGGTCTTCATCGAAGCACTACAGGTACTTGTAGAGGGAGGCAGGAAGGATTTACAAACACAAAAAGAAATATTTGCTGGGGCTGGTTGGGAGTTTTTTAAAACAAAATTCCATTTCATTTGGAATGGAATTCTCAGTTCATGAAAAGGGAATGAAGTTATTCACAGGAAAAATTGTTATTGATTTTTTTTTAATAATCCAAGTGTAAATTTCTAGGCTTTGGTTATTGCTTTTTTTCCAGGATAAAATATCGTTTTATTCATTTGTCCTTAATAATAATGTGGTTAAAAAAGCAGAACAGAGTGAACTGAGCTGATTCAAATTAAGTTGAACTGAAATATTTGAAAATACCCAAACCACAAAAGGCAAAAATCTTGAGTTTTCAAAACTGATGTGAGTTATAAGCTTTATATTGATTTTAATGCCAGTATCTCCCATCATTCTTCATGGGATAGGAAAAAATCAGTTCTTGGCCTTTCTTAGTGGTCAGCTCAGTTTGGCAGCTCACAGGAGTGATTTGTGGTGTATTTTTAATGGAGGTGTGAAATCCTTTTAAATCTTGCTTTTTCTCATGGCTGCATGTTGGTGAGGGGAAGAAGAAGAGATCTCTTTGCAATGATAGCAGAAATGTTTGCCTGTCTTAGCATTTTTCAGGAAATGCCTCAGATTTGTTGCTCTGACTGATTTGGACACCATGGAAAAGTTCTGTCCATTCACTTCAGGCAAGGTGTGAATCTCAAGGAGAATTGGGATAAATGAGTTGTCCAGAGCTATTCAGTCTGTGCAAAACTTGGAAAGACTTTTTCTCCCAGCAGGTTATTTCTCTTTGCATATCCACAATAATTTCTTGCAGGATCTGAACTCAGATAACATCTGAGCAGAACCCTGTTCAAGATAAAAATATGACTTCTCTCCCTGGTACATCTGTCCAAGGATTGCATGTGCTTGCCTTGTCAGATCAAATGTGACAAACTTTCCCCCCTTGAATCCATCAATGTCAGGAATCTGAGCCTCATGCCCATCTCCTGGGAAAGACAGCAGCATTTATAAATCATGGGGAAAAAATTAAAATAGTAAAATAAATATTCCTCAGCTCAGGCTTGCAAGGGACTACAGAGTGAATATTTTTCCTTAAATTATGAGAAATAAAACTGCTCTACTCTTACATCATAGAGAGAGGGTTTGGTGGAAATTAAGTAGATTATTCTTTATAGCTTTATTGAAATTCTACTAAGATGTCTAAAAAATCCACAAGCCTGTTGCTTTGCAAGTGAATTCAGTGTTTCATCTTTGTGAACTGATAGTGATACATAAATGTCAGCTTTATTGAACATGTCTCCACTGTCTGGCTATCCAAACAGTATTAATTAACTCCCTAAGTCCTGCTCCAGCATGTATTTGAACTCATTTAAAAACTTGCTTTAAAGCAGTTGCTGCAGAAGTGCAGGCTAGAAATATGGTGCACATTTTTAGTAGAGAGTAATTAACCACTGAAATAAATTACCCAGCAGCAAGGTGGATTCTCCATCATTTGAAGCCCTTAGCTCGAGGCTGATTGTCTTTGTGAAAGATGTGTGCTACCAACAGGAGCTGCAGGCTTGGGGCTGTGAGATCATGTTTGTGTATTTACAGCTCTGTTGAGCAGGGTTTGTAGGAGAGTTATCCCTGTTCTGCACCCCAGCTGCAGGAATTCCTGGTGGGACACAGCTCTGCTGCCAGCTGGGACCTGTTCTCTGGAAGATTCTGGAAGGAATCCTTCCCTCTGAGGCTGCTGAGGCCCTGGCACAGGTGCCCAGAGCAGCTCTGGCTGCCCCTGGATCCCTGGCAGTGCCCAAGGCCAGGCTGGACGGGGCTTGGAGCAGCCTGGGACAGTGGGAGGTGTCCCTGCCATGGCAGGGGTGGCACTGGATGAGTTTCAAGGTCCCTTCCACCCAAACCCTTCTGTGGTTCTGTGTTACCCACAGTAAAACCAGCTGACCAGAGCATGAGCTTGCTTTGCTCCCTGAATTTCTCATCTGAGCTGAGCAGAACACGAAAATCTGTTGGATGTCACCAAAATGGAAAATGCTTCAGAAATACCTTAAGCAGATTTTTTATTCTTATGCTTATTTTGACTGAAGGAAGTCTGGCAAACCTTGATGGGGGTTAGCCTGGAAAAGCTGTGAATTGGCAAAAATAAAAACTTCTTTGGATTTCAACTCCAGCAAGCAACAGGATCTCACATACTATGTGGAAAGGAATCAGAAACCCTCTCTCAATGTGGTACCTGGTTGCTGATGCCCTTTTTCTGTGCACCTGGGTGAACAGACCATGTCCACATGGTGAGAGGAAGGGAATAGGTAAAACACACAGCCAGATTAGCAGTAAAGGAGGGATGTGGGGCCACTTCCAGGTGCTGAGCCTCTCCTGGGGACAGCAGGAACATCCCAGAGCCATGTGTGGAGAGCAGCAGCCAGGAGGCAGCTCCTGTGATCCCTGTGGCAGCTCTGTGCCACATAAACCTCCCTCAGCCTCCCCGAGAGCTGGCAGATAATGTGATTAAACAATAAACATTTTGTCACAGTAATGAATCCTGGCATCCATCTTTCTGATATGATTAAATCATTGTGGAGACAAATTCTGCATTTCTGACACCAGGTCACTGCACAAGTAGCAGGTTGGGTTTTGTTCTTTGTTTATTTTTATTTAAATACTGATTGAAGCAAGGTGCTACCAGCAGTAATGAGGGCACTCTGGACTAATTCCTCCCTTGTAAATGGCAGGGAGCTTTTTTATTTTTTCAGCTGTGGATGTTCACGAGTCCCTGCCTGGCAAAGTGGGGCTGGTTTCTTTCTCCAAGAGGAGACTCACCCTGCATGCACAGACACATGGAACTGTGTTCTTCCCATCCCCTTGGCATTCCTTGGCTCCACTCACCAGTGGAGCTGCACTGGATTATGCCATAAGGCACGCAGAGAGCTGTTAAGGGGCCATATAATTATTGTCATTGATGAAAAGTCCCTTTCACAGCAGTTCTGCTGCTTGCAGGTGAAAGAAGGCTCTGCAAACACACCATCAGCCATTCACAATTAACTTGGTTATGGATGGCACTCCATAAATATTTAAAAACACTGAAGGAGAAGTAATAAATGGTTGATTTGTTTTCTTGACTGCAGCTGCTGCAGGCTCGCTCTCTTTGTGTATAATTCTTTATTCCATTTAGCACCAATGGATATATCTTCCCTTGCCTCCCCCTCCTTTTAAACTTTTATCATCTCCTGAAACCTGTTTCGAGGTTGTTTCTGGCCACTGCACTTGGCTGGAGGATCTGGGGTGATAAAGTCTTGGCTCTGCCATCCATGGAATGCACTGCCATTAACTGCAGCTCACAAACACACTCACCCCTTCTCCAGATACCTTGTACAGCCAAAGTTATCTGCACTCTCCTGTCTCAGCTGGGGCTTCCTTTCATTCATCATTAACATCTGCAAATGCAAATTGCCCTCAGGTGCAATTCCCAGGAGCTCGAGTGCCAACAAATGAATTTTGTAATAAATTGGTCTCTTCTTTCTCTTTGGTAGCCACTGTAGTAATTAATAAGGCACAGTTTGGCTATAGGTTTGGAAAGAGGGGGGAAAAAAAGTGTGATCAACAAGAAGTTGTAACTTTTGTGCTGTTAAATCATCATGCAATGCTGCTGCACAGCTTAAAAATAACTGTCCTTGCTCCACATCCTTTTTCACTTCCAGCAATACTTTTAGACTCTTCTAATCACTCAGTTTGCTTTCCTCTGGGCTGGCAGGGGCATCAGCTATTGTAAAAAATAGTCCATCCAGTGGAATATATCTCCTCTGAAGGACAAGATTATTCTTCATTTCTCTTAAGAAAAAACAAAAACTCAGAAGAAGAGAAATTTTTGCTAAAATTCCCTTCAGCCCTGCTGTATGTGTGTTTGCATTGGTTTGTGGTGCACTTTCCCCTTCCTTCAGCCCTTGGGGCATTGAGGGCTCCTCACCTTTCAGTTAAAAAGGACAGATCAATAATAGCCATAAGCTCTCTCACCTTTCTAGTGCTTGACAAGCCTTTCCATGGAGAAGCTTTCCCTACTATCCAATCTAAACTTCTGGTGCAACTTGAGGCCATTCTTTCTGGTTCTGTAGCTTGTTACTTGCAGAAGGGGCCAAGCCCCTCCTGTCAGAGCTCTGTAATTTCTCCCCTGAGCCTCCTTTTCCCCAGGCTGAGCCCCTTCCAGCTGCTCCTCCCCCACCGTGTGCTCCAAACCTTCCCCAGCTCCATTCCTTCCTCTGGACACGCTCTGGACCTTCTTGCAGTGAGGAGCCCAAAACCAAAGGATTTGAGGTGTGGCTTCAGCAGTGCAGTGTGCAGGGGCACAGGCACAGCACTTGGAGTTAAACACAGTCAGCTGCTGCACCTGGGAAGGAAAATGCTGGTGGAGCCACAGAATGGGAGATGCTGTCTGGGAAGGTGATGGCTCTGGGGTCATGGTGGGGCAGCAGCCTCAAAGGGAGCTCTGAGCTCTGCAGCACAGGGACAGCCCCGGGCCCATGGAAAGAACCAAGTGGAATCAGAGGAGTAACCTCATCTCTGTCCTGGGGACTGAGTGATGGCTGCTGGAGAGCTCACCCACTTCTGCCACTGACTCCTCAGGAGTGACTGGAAGGTGTTACACAGACCTCAGGGAAAGGCTAGGAAAATGATCCAGGGTGTAGGAAATGAGTTACATGACCTGAAGCACCAAGAACTCTATTCATTATCCTATTAAAAGATGGAGAGGAGATTTTTATCGTTAGTTTTAAGAGTATCTACATGGAGAAGAGTCTTGAGAGTAAAGGGCCTTTTGACCCTGCAAAATAGAGCCTAACAAGAGGACTGGAAAATGAGTGTGGAGAAAGTCAGCCTTGAAATGCAGCAGCATTTCCCAGCAGAAAATCACCGAGCAGAGCTGGCGGTGGGCTTGCAAGCAGATTGTGTATAATGAGATTTGGTATCTTAAAAGAAAAGGATTCCCATCCAATTTCAGTGAGAACCTCTCCTCCTTGCGCTGGCAGCAGCCAAGATTGCTGGGGTGCTCGTGCTGCTGTCAAAGCCTTGGAGGCACAGCCCCACAGCACCATCCCTTCCCTGCTCCTTCTGGGCTAAACTCACAGTCTGTCCTCCCCAGGGCAAGGAGCAGCCTGCTGGAGAACTGTCACAGGCACCAAGGGACCAGGACATCTGACCTCTGCCTTCTTGCCTTTATTTGATGTTTCTTAAACTTTAATTGAGCAGCAATTCTGGGCGTTTTAAACAAATTTGAGCCTTTCCTTATGCAGGCACAGCAGCCAGGGAGAAGAAACAGAAAACCATGTTCCTCTTTGGAGAGTATCTTCTCTCCCAACAACAGAAGTGCAGGCATGAATGGAGGCCCCAGGATTTAACCATTTCCCTGGAAGGGGCTTTGTAAATAGCATTGGCAGGTAGAAGATGATGGACATGACTCCTTATCCACAAACCCTCACTGCAAAGTGGAAGCACCACATACTGACCTGCAGAAGGAAAACCAGGAAAAGGGGGACAAGACAGGTCTTTATTTAGATTCAGGTCTTTGTTCTTTTCCCTTTTTTCCCACCATTTCACTTGCCCAACAGCTTAGATCTAAACAAACTATCAATGCACCCCACTGTGTTACACCAGGGACACATTTGACCCATTTATTTTTAAGTGCTCCCGCTCTCTTTTTGGTATCTGCTCCAGTGTGAGCTATTAAAAAAAGCATCTTCATTAAAGCAAAAGGTATTAGAGAAGGTGCCTGTGTGTAAAAGAACTAGTTGGGAGCTAATGGGATCTTTCAGGAGACTTGACTGTACCAGTGATAATTGAAACAAAGAGACCTCAGTGATCTAAACTAATTCAGAGGAGCTGTATTCCTGTTTTTTATTGCACAGGCAGTAGTTCAGCACTCTGCAGCTCCCCACTGGCATGCAGAGACACTTACAGCTGCTCTCCTCCCCTGATTCCAGCACTCTGTGGAGCTAATGGGGGGCTCCCAAGGCCTGATGGAGTGCTCCAGGGCTGTGACTGCACCAGCCAGAGGACTCACCATCTGCCTGGGGAATTTCACCTCTATTCAGACTCAGTTCAGCCCCAGCTCCCAAGGTGAAATTCCATTTAGGTCGGTGCATTCTGCACTAACAATTACAGAGAAGTGGTGGAGGCTCTGTGCTCTCTCTGCTGGGCTGGTGGCTGCTGGGTGCAGCCAGGCACGCGCTGCCTTCACCCCTGCCGGGGTGACCCCATTGCAGCAGGGCAGAGGAAATTGACATCCAAATGGGGAAAACTTTGCTGCAAATAAAAATAAATGAAAACACAAGAAAAAGCAAGGACTTCTTGTGCTGATTTTCTCTGCTGCTTCTCTCAACAGAACAAGGAGGTGTATAATGTAAGATTTTCTAACCACTATCAGCACAGAAAATTCCATTATTCTTCAAGTTTCTTTATTCTTAGAAAACTCCTTATGTGTGTATTTACAGCTGTTTCTCTGGTGCACTTTTGGCAGATTGCATTGGAGAAAACTCCATTTTAATGTGGGGCCAAGGGAAACCTCCCACCTTGTGCTGTGTTGGAGACTGAATATCCCCAGACCTCATCCTCCCCTGGGTCCATTTGCTGCTCCCAGGGAGCTGGGACTGGATTTTGTATGGAATCAGGGGCTGGGTGTTTTATAGAATCAGGGACTGAATATTGTATAGAATCAGGAGCTGGGCATTCTATAGAATCAAGAGCTGGGTATTTTATGGAATCAGAGGTTGGGTATTGTATAGAATCAGGAGCTGGGTATTTTATGGAATCAGGGACTGAATATTGTATAGAATCAGAAGCTGGGCATTCTATAGAATCAGGATCTGGGTATTTATGGAATCAGGGGCTGGGTATTGTATAGAATCAGGAGCTGGGTATTTTATGGAATCAGGGACTGAATATTGTATAGAATCAGAAGCTGGGCATTCTATAGAATCAGGATCTGGGTATTTATGGAATCAGGGGCTGGGTATTGTATAGAATCAGGGACTGAATGTTGTATAGAATCAGGGGCTGGACATTCTATAGAATCAGGAGCTGGGTATTGTATAGAATCAGGGGTTGGGTATTTTATAGAGTCATGGACTGAATATTGTATAGAATCAGGAGCTGGGTATTTTATAGACTCAGGGACTGAATATTGTATAGAATCAGGAGCTGGGTATTTTATAGACTCAGGGACTGAATATTGTATAGAATCAGGGACTGAATATTGTATAGAATCCGGAGCTGGGCATTCTACAGAATCAGGAGCAGGGTATCAGGAGCTGGGTATTTTATGGAATCAGGGAGTGAATATTGTATAGAATCAGGAGCTGTCCATTCTATAGAATCAGGGGTTGGGTATTGTATGGAATCAGGATCTGGGTATTGTATAGAGTTTTGGGTCTGTTGGTACCACCTACATCTCGGGTGCAACATGCCTGCTACAAACCCAAACCCTTGGTGGAGGTTTTAGCTCCTTTCAGGTCTGGTGCTCTGTGCAGCTGCTGTGAGCAAGGAAAGCCATCTCTGACCTTTTGAAACCATGACTTCCATCACTCATGTCTCACTAATTGCTGCTGCAGTTCGTGGCCCTGCATGGAAGGGAGGGCGGGACGAAACTGCCCCCGTGAAATGTAAATTATTTTAATTACAGGCAACAAGCACTTAATGGCAAACACAGTGGGGGAAAAAAAAGCTAGATGGCTTTTTTTAGCTGCATCTATAAAATTCACATTTTGGCTGTGCAAAAGCTGGGTGTGCTCCTGGGGGGGTTACTGAGGGTCTGTAGGCTCTGGAGCCCACACTGGTGCACTCCTGCTGCAGTGAGGACTGTCCCCTCAGAGAACAGGCAGGCTTGCAGGTTTTGACAGATATAAGTAGCAAAACACTAAAAATGCAATCTAATATTTATAGAACTATAGAATCATAAATAGTTTGTGTTGAAAGGCACCATTAAAAGTCATTTAGTCCATTGAGCTCTTTAGTTTCTTGGTGTTTAGTTTCTCTTTTTTATTCTTTTTCTTTTGTATTTGGTAGATGAGTATCAATATCAAATATTTTTCTGCTGGGGTGCTGCAGCCAAGTAATAAACTTCCCTGCAGGCTCAAGATAATCTGGCTTCACACCACTGGTACCTTTTTTCCAATAATGCCTTTCCTCTGTAACAAGGTTCATCAGGAAAGCTACAAGAAGTAACTTAAGCCCTGGCTTGTAGTTCATTCCTGTTAGACAAAGGTTTTAAGCACGTTTCTTTGCTGAAAGCCAAAGACCTGCATCAGTCTTGGCTGAATAGGGATTGATTTAAACTTGTCCTTAAATACCTTGTGGAAGGAGGCTCATACACAGAAATACCCAGCTGGAATTTCTCTTCATCTGTACTGATATGAATGAGGCACAAATTCCCTGAAACTGGTGCTGCATGTGGGAGAAGAATCAGGTCCTGGACATTTTAATTTCAGTTGTCTTACAATACTAACATACATTTGTAGGACACTTAAACCATCAGCCATAGCTGTGCTGCAAAATTCAACCCCTGAGTTGCCAGCAGCATGGCCCTGTTCCATTATCCCACACCTCCTTCCCAACAAGAAGCATTTAAATGTTCATTCCATCAAGCTATCAAGCTGGCTGAGCATCCTTCAGAGCTTTCTAACACACAATGGTGTGGCCATCACTTTGTGTCTAATGTTTCATTAAAATGCCATCTATCCCCTCCACTTTCTTGGCTTCCCATCTTCTTTAATGAAAGGTTGCAGGAGTTTCACTTCCAAATGGTTCCTTTACCAATGACAAAAAAATAAGGAGGTAAGATCCTATTGTGAAATGCTCTGGGAGGGAATTTGGCATCCTATTCTCAAAAGCAGTACCTCAAAAGCAGGAACATAATGAACGTATTACCCACCACAGTAACCCTCACATCTCATTTCTGCAGTTGGACATGACATTTGTGTTTGTGTTTACCATTTCTCTCATGTCTCCCATGGAAGGTGCTGGGATTTGGCAGGTCACAACAGACACAGCAAGCCCCTGGCCTGGGTGACTTTCCTCCCAGGTATTAATTAATACATCAGAAAGATGTGGATGTGTAGGAATTGGTACAAACAGCTTCCTGAGCAGCACACACAGAGCTCTGGTTTGTTCCTCCTCCTGCCTCTCTGCCCAGTAATGTTGTCCTGTGTATTCAAAGAGAATTTCTCATGGGCAATTACCTCTCCATGCTGTGCTTCCTGCTGCTCTCAGGAGCAAGCTGAACTCTGGTTTCTGAAAAATAGGCTTGTGGGAGATTCATTTTTATCCCCCCAATCATTTCTGATCCCCGCCTCCCTTTTTATAGGCTTGGAAAGGCTACACTCATTTATACTCCAACTTTTTCTAGTTGAATTTTGTAGCACCTGACTTTGCACATCTCTAATAAGTGGGCAGACATCTGAAAAGCCACTCACCATTGCTGTGGGTTCATTGACATTTGGAAAATGGGCTTCTTTTATCATCTCCTCCAAAATGCCTTCCCCTGCAAACATCATACTTAGAATGATTTATTAGCCTTTCTGGAGATTTCTGGGGTTTAATGCCTGCTGGGGAATTTTCCAGGAAATTGCAAGGTTGTGGGAAAATTGCAGAGGGATATATGTACACTGCATGTGCATGTGTGTGTGTTTAGCACCACATCTGGCTAATAGCAAGAGGAAAAAACTTTTTTTAAGGTCTGCAAAGAGGAACTAATATGAGAATAAATATTTTCACATCTCTGTCAACACTTGGGGCTGACTTTTTAGATTCAAGTGTGACTGAAGCACTCGTAGCCTTTGTGCTGGATGCAGGCACCCAGTGATCTGAACAGGCTTCCCAAGAGGGAGTGCAGCTCTTCTTGACATACAGGAGCTCTGACTCCTCACCAGTGGAGTCTGGGTCTGAAATACTTGTTCTTTTACCCAGCAAGGAGCAAACTCTGACTCTGAGCTAAGGAGATGGCTGTTGAAAATTCAGATGCTTATCCATCAATGTTGGAAATATAAAAACAGTGACTCCCATATGTCTGTCCAGATTTCCTCCCCATTTCCCAGATGGAAATGCAGATGCTGTGCTGTGCTTCCAGAGTCAGCCCACTGAATCCAAAAAAGGCATATTTTGGGCCCCTGCAAAGCCAAATACCTCTGAAAGTGTTGGTGTGTGCTCCCACAAGACACCCACGTGCCTGTTTGTCCACATTGAGAGTATCAGTGTCTGAGAAGCTGGGCAAGTGTCCAAAACAGCAGGAAGGAAGCCAGCAACATGGGGAAAATGTAATTTGAGAGCAAAGGATGAAATGTGGCACACGAGGCCAAGAGAGGGCATTTTGGTGAGCTTCTAGTACAATATTTACCTTTGTGATAAAGGAAAGGGCAGGTTGAACAGTTCCCTGCATGACTCGTGCTGCTGGGGTGACACAAAGAGGCAGAGTGTGATGGTGCAGCTTCTCAAAAGCTTTCTCACCTCTCCAGAGCCACAGCAGCACCCTCTGCACCACCCCTGTGAATGCTGTCTTTAACCTTAATAGGATTTCCAAAGACTTGAAGCTGGCTGGCAGTCCTCTTCTTGAATCCTTGTGGAGATAATCAGGCTGATGAGCTAATCACATTTGTGCTGTATTTAAAAATAGAGGGATAAAGTCTGGAAAGTGCTGAGCAGCACGATTCACCTGCAGCTTGTTTACAAGGGAAACAGAAAGGGGAGAGGTGGTGGGCAGCCTAGCAAGTGGGGATGTCCAGGTGCTTTGCATTTGAATTAGAAAATCAGCTGAACTCTGATTATTCTCCTCACTGAGGTTCCTTTGCCGTGGTGTGAGGGTGAGCAGGGGAGAAAAGTTGTCTCAGCTGGATCCTATCTGAGGATAAACCCCCAGACTGATCCTTGCTCAGCCCTGAGAGCAGGCTGTGATCTGTGGGATTTATGCTGCACATGATCAGCTGTGAAACAGAGGGGAAGTTTATTGCAGAGTGAATTGGTAAAGATGACATGTACATTGTCAGCTTGGGTGTTCTTAATTTATAGAAACCCTGAGAGCCATTACTCAGTTCCACCTGTGCAGCTCTCCCTGCCAAATCCTACTGTATTTATAGGAATAAATAAAAAGGAAGAACTGGTTAAAGACATGTAAAATGCTCAGGTTTGAGTGTCTGACAGGTTTTTTTTTCCTTGATGAGAGCTCTTGCACCACAAACTAGCTGAGGTAGAGGTGTGCAGAATGAATTAATTCTCCAGCTTTCCTCCATTCAGAAAGTCTCTTGGGTGTAATATAAACCACTCTCCCCAGTCACATAATTGGGTGCAAAAGTGGAAGGAAAAAGGCAATACACCTAAAATTTCCTAGAACTGTTGGTGCATGTCACATCCTAAAATAATCAGCCTTGATCTCAGTGCATGCCTGCTCACAGGGGGGTTAAATCTGTTATTCTGACTTCCAGGTGAATTTGGAGCTGCTCAGGGAATAAATGGGCTGCAGATCCCTTTGTGCTGCCCTGCTGTGGAGCACACACAGAGGAGAAAAGGCTCTGGCTCTCCCTGGTGCACTGTGGTGTCCCTCAGCCTCCTGTCTGGGACTGCTGAGCTGGGCATGAGGGCACTGCCCAGGAAAGGGAGGGTGTCAGGACAAATCCACAATGTTCCAATGCCCCCAGCTCGAGCCAGAGGAGCTCCAGAGCCAGGAGCTGCCCTCGGTGAGCAGGCGCTGTCCCTGTGAGTTTGGGATGTCTCTGCTAATGACAGTGATCATTCTCTGGCTCTCACATCCCCTCCCATTGCTCAGTAACACTCCTGACACCCCGAACATGTTCCCTTTCTGCCCTGCACAGGCAGCCCTGCTGCAGGAATGGCAATGCAAACGTCTCCCTGATAGTTTTGTCACACCACATCTGATCACATTTATCTGGTGCCATGCACACTCACATGCACACACTACACCACTTCTGCCCTGAGGCTTCAAAGCCAAACTCTGCTCTCCTCATTAAAGAAACCCAGCAGGAAGTTGTCCAGAGTGCTTGTGTGTTAAGTGACCTGTTTTATTCAGTTTTATGGGCTGGCTGAGCTTTGTGGTACAAAAGCACTGGTGGCAGTGAAAAAAAGCCCTGTCTAGTGGTGTGCAGGGAATGGATTTGGGAATCAGCCTTAGCCACAGCCTTGCATAAATCACTTTGTGGCTCTGTGCCTTGCTTTGATAATTTTCCCTATAGTTTTATTTGGTTAATTAATCTGTTTGCCATGTCCTTTGAGATGAGGTGTGCTCAAATAATGTCAAGAGAACAGCAGGAGTCACTTCCTAGAGAAAGGTTATCAGCAGCCCTTTCTCAAACCTGACTTTCCTAATTCCAGGTCTAATGTATGGATTTCCTGAGAGAACATGGGAGGTTTTGGGTGGCATCAGTTCCACAGGCTGAGCACTGCTGGATTTGTTGATGTGATTGCCTTGCCCAATTTCCTTTCCTTTTCAACAGAGAGATCCCTCAAAGCCTTTTTTTTTTTTTTGAAGCACAGAGCTGCTCCAGACCTTGGGAGATGAAAGCCAGGCTGAGCCATGTTCTGAGGAGGAGCTATCAGAGTTCCACTGCCAGCTTCTCCTCCTGACATCAAGCCTCATCTATTCTCATTTGCCATGGCCTTCATATTTCACAGGGTGATTAATTCCACTTCCTCTCACCTCCTGAGACCTTCTAGTAGTTTGCTTCTCCTCTCTTTGCAGGTTTCATTTCATATGTGCTGTTGGAGGAGTAGGTGAAAGTCCTTTGTGCCAGGAGGCTGCAGGCAAGGTCCAGCTTCATTCAACCACTGCCCCCATCTAAAAAGCTGTAAAGTGAAATCAGGAGAAATCAGGCATCCTGAAGGTAAGCAGAAAATCCAGTTTGGCTCCCTGTGATACGGGCAATCCTCTCCAACTCTTTTGGAAGTGCAGAACCAAAAGGTAAAAAGCATTCCCTGCTCAGAAGTGAGGGGTTTTCTTCTTTCAGATGGTGGATTTAGCTCTGAATGTTCTCTGCAATGTGAGCCCAAGTTCCAGGACCCTGAGCAAGCCCAGCAGCTGGAGCTGATATGAGCAAGGCTTTAGCTGAGCTCTCACCCTTTGCTGCTGTATTGGACCCAGTGAGGCAGAGGTGATGCTGGAGAGCAGCACTGCCCTCCACACTGCAGCCACTGCAAGGCAAAACTGAGCATTACAGCTGCTCAGCCCAATGCATCTTTATTTCCAGAGCATTTTATGTAAAAAATTAAACATTCACAGCTGTTGGTGGGTGAATATGTAGCAATTCCTCATTTGGCATAGCCCTGAAGGACCAGTGAAACTTTTGTCTGTTCCACTCAGTGACGTTACCAGGCTTCCCCAGATCTGAGCAAGGGCAAGGAAGGGAACATTGTAATCAGGGGCTTATTGACTGTCTAAAAAAAATAAATAAAGGGGTTTGTGCAGTGGGAATGCATCCTTCTTGTCAGACATTAGATGAGTCAGGCTGACACTGAGCTTGGGACTCTGGGTCCCTCAGGAGCCTTGGGGCTGCAGAGAAGTTGGCTCCAGAAGCACATCCCAGAATTTCCTGAGCTGTGGCAGAGGGTGGAAGGGATGGTTTGGGGGGTCAAACAGGGTGACAACCCTGGAGGAGAGTGAGACTGTGTGGCTGAGAGGCCCCAGGGAAGCAGGGTGCACCTTCTGCTCCCCTTTCCATCCTCAGGCATGGGTGGCTCTGGGGTCTGACCTGGGCAGGGAACACAGTCAGTCTGCACATTCCCACCTCAGCCTACCCTGACAGGTGCTGCCTGCAGCCAGACACCTCCAGGAACTCACCAACCCCCAGGTTCCCCAGGGAGAAGCTCATTTGTGGCCCTCAGAGCTGTTCTGTGGCTGCTGGTTGACCTGAGTGGCACCACTGTCTCGGTGACGTGTTGGTCACATTTAAACTTTCCCTTGTGTCCATGGGGCTGTGGCATAGGCAACCCCTTCCAGGTTTTAGTCTCCTGCATCCTCTGAGTGGGTGTAACCCCATATAAGGCAGGCTGTTGCATTACTAAGCAGACAGGACTCAGTTTCTCCATGCAGAAAAGCCAATTCTTTATTCATTTTTATACAGTTTGTACAGACCTCATGTTCAACCCCAACTGGCCACTAGTTTTCTTTCCACTCAATTCATTGGATAGTAACTGGCATTTTCCCTTTGCATCAAATCTCTCTATTCTTGGATTGTTCACATACCTTCTTCACTGATTCTCATGGGACAGATCTATTGTTTATGCAGGTGCAAAGTTACTTTTCTTGCTAGAATAGGTTGCTGTGTTAACTGCCTTCATTCTTATGATTTTTCTTTGTGGGAAGTTATAAGCTACTTTAGCTTGTAAACAGGGCCTAAACCATATTTTATAAAACTTTTCTTTTATAATATCTCTGCCTGTCTGCAACAGCAGGCCTTGCTTTTCTCTCATTAGTGGATGTGTTAATAAATATTAACGTGCCTGCTCTGTCTTGTTCTGTCTCCTTCATGCCTGTGCATGGGAAATGATGTCCCTGCTGCCCTTCCCTCCCTGCCTTGAGCTCAGACAATGGTGTCTCTCTCTCAGTACAGAAAGCAGCCTCCACTTCCCTGATAAAGACAAGGATTTGATAAATCCCTCACCCCTTTGTTGGTGGTCTGACCCCAAGGAGATCTCAGGGGTGCTTCACTCAGCTGCTCCCCATATGACATGCAGCTCTGTGCCTGGAGGGTGGCTTCCCATCCTGGGGGTTCAGGGAGGCAGTCTGAGGCAGCTCAGTTCTGTGTTTTAGTTCTGTTACATCTGAATTCCTCCTCATGCCCAGGCTATTTTAGCACTGGCAAACTGGTAATTGTGTCAGATCTTAATGTATGGATATGAGATAGACATCCAGCTGATGTGAATCATTACATGCCCCTGAAATCAAAATTAGGAGCTGGCCAAGTGTTGCATAAGTCTGTGTTAGGTCCTTTTTTTTTAAATTTAGTTAATTTTTGAGGCAAATCAGGCATAATCCTTCCTAGAGCCCAGGAACTGCCCTATTTCCCATTTTTCTCCTGCTTTTCCCTCGCTGGGGCTGAGCCTCTGTTAGTGCAGGCAGAGGAAGAGCAGGGCCCAGGGTGATGCTCACAACCTCTGTGGCCCAGCAGAGCTGAGGAGGAGCCCAGTAATGCTGCAGAAAATGCTGCAAAACCCAGAAATGCTGCAAAAAACAATAATGCTGGGGAAAAACAAAAAAAGGCCCTAGAGCTGCTTTAGGAGATCAAGACTGGAAAGGTAACATTGAGCT
This sequence comes from Haemorhous mexicanus, assembly GCF_027477595.1. Classification (NCBI taxonomy): domain Eukaryota; kingdom Metazoa; phylum Chordata; class Aves; order Passeriformes; family Fringillidae; genus Haemorhous; species Haemorhous mexicanus. Next base: position 4,852,092 of record NC_082358.1, read on the forward strand.
TTATGAATTGCTTTATGAATTGTCCTTCTTGCTAATCCTATTTCCTATTCTGTGCCATTTCATCTACCAGTGTGTGAATTTTTGCTTTTCATGTCCCCGTGGAGCTGTCAGTGTGGAATACACATTTCCACACTGACTGGGATCCTCTCAGTGATGCAGAGATCTCCAAGCTGCCTCAGCAGGCCTTTAAGTGAGCTTTTCCTTCTGGATGTGATCAGGTACACGGTGTGGCACAGCTCAGGTGAGCACAGGCTGTGTGGCTCCAAGTTTTACCTGGCACTTACACAGCTGAGCACAAAATGAGGATGAAAAGTCCTGTCCAAAGCTTTCTGGTCTCCTGTCTGGCAGTCAGCATTTTTGGGGGAGCACAGGGTCAGATCAGGTCAGACTCTGACAGCAGTGACATGGGGAACTAATGGAAAAATGAGGTTGCAGCAACATCAAAAGATTGCTGCATCAAAGTGGAGTAATTACCAGAACAGGAGAGATTTGAAATATCTGATAGCTCCTTTATGAGATTACCAGTTATCAGAAAGGAAAAAAAAAAAAAATCAGAACTGAAAAACTCATGTGCAGAAAATGAGGAAAAGGCACAGAAATGGTAACATGGCTTCTTGGATCTGTTCTCAAAAGCAGAGCATGGTGAGACAAAGCCAGCACTGAAACTCTAATAGAGACATTAGCAGTTCTTCCAGACTGGCAGAAGCTCGAGGATTTGTACATGTCTGATGGAAGGATTGTTCACTTAATATCTATTTTTCTACCAGGAGATGATCCTGGCATCAAATCCAATCTCACCCGAAGCCATCCAAGTGTTTCTGTTGCTATGAGCAGGTGGAGGCCGTCTCACACTGGAGGGTGACCCCACTCTGTGCTCAGTGGCAGCTCAGGAGATGGCAGAGGAACTGCCAGCTCAGACTTGGTGAGGAATAAATCCTCCAGAGGAAGCTGCAGGCACTCAGTGAAACCGGGCAAAACGCTGGCTGCATTTATCGCAGGATGTGCAGTTCTCATTCAAGGCAGGTGAGGCATTGATGATAACTTCCGAGTGCAGAAACTCAATCTACATCCAGAATCGTTTTAATTAACACTCTGCAGCCACAAAAGGCAAACAAACAGCAGATGATTTACCGGTTTGGTGTCAGCCCTTGGATGATACCAGGTTCCTTCTGCTTTCTTTTCTCTCCTCGCGTCTGCTCCACCAAGTTGTCCTGTGCAAAGTGAAGAGATGTGGCAGAGGCAAAGCTGTTGTCTGTCAAATTGTGCAGGGCATAAATATATTTCCCTCTTAAGTTCAGGGGAAAACACATATGGGTGAAAATTACTGTTGTTACTTCACTGTTGTTTCAGCTGCTCCCCTGCCATACCAAGTGCTAAACTTTAACTGCAGTGACTGAGGGTGACAATGAGCACATAATTGTTTCATCTACCGAAAAAAAACCAAACAAATGAAAACCAAACAAACCACAAAAACCAATACAAACAAAACACACAAAAAACCTCGCGGAAAAGTAAAAGGGGGGATGTAAGAATATTAAATGATCTCATCCTCCCAAGCTTTAATGGAAATGAATCGAGGCTGCTAGACAGCTCAGGAAGGCAATTACAGGGAAATAATCTGTGGTGTTTAGTGAAGCAGTGATGTGGGGCATGCTGAACATGATGGATCTGGCTGCTGTTTCCAGTTAATAATAATGCACTGTTAGGAAAGGCGGTGCTGCACATGTTTGTGCTTTTGTGTCTGTTTGTGTAGTAGAAGAGGCAGCCAATTTTTTTTTTCCCTCCCCTGGGAATTGCCTTGAACCCAGTGGCTGAAGAGCAAGTTGTAGCAGTGCAAGTTTCCCCTCAAGGCAAAGCTTCTGTATAGCAGTATTTGCTTTTGTGGAGATCTTGGCCCTCTTTCCAACAATCCAGCTGCTGGGGAATTGTGCCTTAGGGAGCTGCTTGCTCTTTGAGGGTTGGGATGTGCCCTGATTGATAGCCATTCTTGGCTGAAGTCCCTGATAGAGGTCAGAACCAGCTGTGAAAAATAGAAACGTGTGTGCCTGGGAATAAATCCACTCATTAACAGAATCAACCAGGGAAAGACTTTTTCTCCTCTTCGACTTCAGGTCCTCCTTTCTGCTGCAGGGCTCTGGAGGCAGCTGAATAAGCTGTAACAAAAGAGACTCAAAACTGGCCTGAACTATTTACTGGGCTTGAAAAAAGGGATTTTCCTGCCCTTGTCTCACTTGAAGCAGGAGCAAATATCACCTGTAAGAAGGGCAGCTCAGAGGAGGATCTGGAGGGCTGCAGGTCCCACAGCAAACAAACTCTCCTTTTGTAAGAAAGGTGGAGAGGGACTTTGGACAGGTTCATGGAGTGTCAGGACGAGGGGGAATGGTTTAAAATTGACAAAGGGCAGGGTTGGATGGGATATTGGGAAGAAATTCTTCCCTGTGAAACTGGGGAGGCCCTGGCACAGGGTGCCCAGAGAAGCTGTGGCTGCCCCTGGATCCCTGGCAGTGTCATGGGGCTTGGACCACCCTGGGATAGTGGAAGGTGTCCCTGCCCATGGCAGGGGTGGAATGAGATGAGATTTAATGTCTATTCTATTCTATTCTATTCTATTCTATTCTATTCTATTCTATTCTATTCTATTCTATTCTATTCTATCATTCTACTTTTCTATTTTCTTCCCCAGTAGGTCCTAAATCTAAAGGGATTTTTCAAACACCCTCCCTTGTCGAGCCACCCAACCACCAGGCACCACTAATTTATTCTGCATTCAGTTTGTGGGCTCTGTCTAGCTGTTCCAGACTCCAAAATCCTCAGTCTGAATTCCAGGCCAAACACATTAGAATAAGCCCAGAGAAATGTAATGAAGACAAACACATTTGAATATTTATCTGGAATGAATGGAAAGGAATTCCAAACTCTGGAGATTTGCTTGTTGCTAATGATTTGCTAATAAGTCAGTCTGATGCAGGCTGACAGGGAAATACTTTTCCCAATGTGACAGGCTTGTGTTCTTGGGTTTTTTTGTCTCATACTGGTTATTTTATGGAAGAGTCTTCTTCACCCCTAAAAACCTGGAGACGAGGTGAGAATGGAAAGAAAGAATCAGCAGATGACACCACACAGCATCTCCAGAAGATGCTTTGCAGTAAAGAGAATCCACGTTCCTATTTTCCAGAAATTTGCTTGCAGATAATATTTTGTAAACTCTCTGTCTCCATCTCATTCCAGGTCTGAGCCATGTTTCATAATATCCCAGAAATGGAAAACAAAGCAGCATTTTAACCTGGATTTCTACAAAGGTAAGTGTGAACTTAGTTTACTGCTGGTGAGGTGCTGCAGCTGGTTGGATCTTCAGTGCTCCATAAGCACCTCTATAATTACAAAGAAATGTGTCAGTTGTTCTCAGCTGGACTCCTTTAGACTTCCACTCTTACAAGGACAGTTAAGGGGAAAAGAATTATATAACCATGAGGAATGGATGGCTGCTTACAAGGAGTAAATGTGAAAAGACCCCAAAAAGAATATTAGAGGGATGAAAATTATACATAAAATAAGCTTCAACTCAGTGCATACCTTTGGTGAGAATACAAGTGTGGATTTTGAGACTGCTATTACTTTTTTTTGGTTTTTTGGCATTTCAGAACACCAGTTCTGCAAATCTCAGTTCTAAAATACCTACCTTCAAAAATTAACCTTCATGGAAAATATTTTTTGAATCATCAGGGAGTAAAGTGAAGCCAAATTTCTAAAGGAATACCAGATACTGGCTGGTGAAAAAAAGTTTTCATTTTTATTTCATCAAACACAACTCAAAGTAAAATACATAGATATTTTACATAACTCTCTTATTTTTTTTTCTCCTGTCTTTAAAGCAAACTGCGAGGTTCAGATGCCATTGATTCTTTAACACCTATTTTATTCTTCTGATTTGGAAGTGTAAAGGTTAAAAGAATTCCTTTTTCATCTGGCTAAGTTTTCTGTGGAGATTTATTGCACACTCAAAAAAAAAAGGAGAAGGCAGATGTGCTAAAGAATGTTCTGAGCTGGAGACAGGAGAGTGGGAGAAAAGATAAAAAAGAGAGAGAAGAGAAGAGAAGAGAAGAGAAGAGAAGAGAAGAGAAGAGAAGAGAAGAGAAGAGAAGAGAAGAGAAGAGAAGAGAAGAGAAGAGAAGAGAAGAGAAGAGAAGAGAAGAGAAGAGAAGGAGAAGGAGAAGGAGAAGGAGAAGGAGAAGGAGACCCTGTCCATATCCTGGGTGTGGAGAGGGAACAACCTATGCAGAAATGAAACACCTGAAAGGGAGCTGAAGGCAAGTGGGGACACAAAAAGGAAAGGGAATCTGGCAGCAGGGTTTGGTGCCTCCAGAATAAACAGTCCCAGCTGTGTTCCAAGCATTCAGAAAGTAAGACAGCCCCAAAATTCCACCTTCTCCCATGGCCAGAGTGCTCTGCAAGTGCTGGGCAAGGGAACCTGCAGGAAGGCAAATCCAGCCCATGCCAACAGCTCAGGCAGAGCCTGAGGGATGCTCAAGCAGCAGGGATGGGATGGGATGGGATGGGATGGGATGGGATGGGATGGGATGGGATGGGATGGGATGGGATGGGATGGGATGGGATGGGATGGGATGGGATGGGATGGGATGGGATGGGATGGGATGGGATGGGATGGGATGGGATGGGATGGGATGGGATGGGAAGGGATGGGGATGGGATGGGGATGGGATGGGATGGGATGGGATGGGGATGGGATGGGATGGGATGGGATGGGATGGGATGGGATGGGATGGGATGGGATGGGATGGGATGGGATGGGATGGGATGGGATGGGATGGGATGGGATGGGATGGGATGGGATGGGATGGGATGGGATGGGATGGGATGGGATGGGGGAGCACTGATGGAAAATGACAATTGCATCACCCTGGATTCCCTCTCAATTCCTTTGGATTTGCCTTTTGATTCCCAGTCTTGACTCTGCCACCAGCACCTGCCCTCCTGGAGCCTCTGGCAAAGGATCCACCTGGAATGAGGCCCAGCCAGAGGAACGTTGAGCTCTGTTTGTGTTCTGCCTTTGAGAGCCACCCCTCCTGCTCCAGGAGCGTGTGTGAGTGTGAGAGTGTGTGCAGGGGGATAATGTGCCGTTAATGATTGCTGCTTTGATTACAGGATGCAATTGTCACTGCGGCTGGAAGCCAATCAATGCGTTGTGAGTGGGAGCCCGCTGGTGCTCTCCAATGGTCCTTGATTAAAAAGGAAGCTCCTGGCTATCTTCAAGCAGCAGGAGAGGAAGCAGCACGGATGAAGGTGAGGCAAGTGCCAGACTCTGCCCCCGCTGGATCACAGCTCATTTTCACTGCAGTTTAGTCTCTCAATCTGCTTTTCTCTCCTCTCCCCTTTGCTCCCGACCAGACAATGGCCACAGCAGCCTCTGCTTTTCAGGGACCAAGCCTGAGTGCTCAGATCTTGGTTCTGGTGTATTTTCCTGCAAATCAAACACCCACTGTGCCCTCCCAACCCATCTCCAGTTTATATACACCATTCCTTGCCTTTCAACTTGCTCTTTCTCCATGCAGTTGCAGATAAGCAAGTGTGCAAGTGGAATCCAGCTCAAAACCAGCAACAATTTACAGGGGCACTATTTTAGTCCCACAGTAGGGCATTTTCATTGCAGGGAAGTCTGGCTGCAGGCACAGGGCATCAAACACTTTGCCACACTCTTTTCCCCTTAGAAGCCCTGCTGATACATCCATCTTTTTAGCTTGTTAAATATGGGATTAGGCTGAAAAGTGACGACCCAGATACCATTGTCATAGCACAAATAATAATAAAGAAACCCCAATTTACAAGCTCCCTAGAGATCAGCAATAATTACGTGTCTCCAGTAGCAGATCTCAGGCTGTCTTCTGTACCCTTTCATTACCCAACCAACGTGACAAGGCAACCCACACACTCCCAAACAATTCTGAAACAGCAGCCCCTACGGGATGGAGCTGGGAACCAGAACTCAAAAAACATGGGATCTCTGTTCATTGATAATGTGCAAGTGTCACCTCTCAGGGGAGTGGTTTCCAGCAAACACCAGAGCCACAGAGAGAGAAGAAAGGGATGGATAAGTTCAGCAGCTCTGAGGGGTGATGGGCAGGAGGGCAGGACACAGATTGAGCTAAGCCAGGCTCAGGGAGTGGAACTCTTCTTTTCTTTGCTGTCTGGGTTGCTGATTTGGATCTGCAATTAATGGCTGAGGAAGGCAGCACAGCACTGCTTCCCTGGCAGCTATCTGCCATGGATTATCTGCTCTGGGAGCTGAAGCCTGAACACAAAGTGCTGCAGGAAAGGGCCCCTTTGACTCCAGTGGTCTTTGAACAGGGGCAAGAGCAGGATGTTTTCTGGATGTCCTTCACAGCCAAGATCCTTCCAAAACTCCCCTAATCCGTTTAAAGTATGAGGAAAAGAAGAGAGGGCAGGTTTGAGGCTCATGGTCACAGTTTATCAACTCTCTTTTTCATCACTTTTTGGTCCCCAAGTGTCTCTGCTGATAAACATCCCTGGTTTCCCACACTGAGTTTGGCTTCACCATAATCTTGTCATTTCCACAACCAGTTAGCTTTCTCCACTGGCACCATTAAGACAAGGAAAACTTGTTTTCATATACAGACAGGCAATGTTTTATTAAACTAGACCATTTTCTATATGGTGTTATCTCATGTCACTGCAAAGAGAAAACACCACTCTGCTATAAAGCAAGGAATATTGAAGATATAATGCAAGCAATCTGAGGTATAAATGGGTATAAAATCCAGAATTACTGTAGCCTCCTACCCTATCCAGTGCCAGCTGTGGCCCAGCTCCTCTCCAGGCACTTCATGTGCCAGGCAGGCTCAGGTGGTGGCCATGCTATGGAATTACCCCCATAAAAATGGAAGAACTGCTGGATCAAAGACTACCTCCCTGTTTTGATTGTGATAGCAGGTTCTCTAGGATGGAACCTACAAGAAGAAAGGTAATTTTACATTGATGATTTTCCCAGCTTCTGGAGTTCAGGGCTTTTTGGGCTTCATAATGTGTAATAGGTGTTACAGCTTTGTGCAACAACAGCAGTTTATCTCAATGAATCTTTTTCCAATCTGTTCACAGTTTCAGCCACTGAAATATCCTGGGACAATGAGTTCCTCAAAGCAATTCTTTATTTTGTGCTAAAAATATGTATTTTTTTATTTACTTGAACTCTGTTTTCGACTCTTTTCATTATATACAGCCCTGGTTTTATGTTGAAAGAAACTGAATAATCTCACCATGTACATCTCCCCACAGCCAATAATTTCATAGGTTTATCTCATCTTTTACCCTTCTTCATCCACCACAGTTGAATCATCACTGCCTATTTAACACAGTCCAGACTCCTATAATTTATCCAGTCGAAAATTCCCTCCCTCAATGTATTTCTTCTATGATTTTTATATGTCCTGGGAGCTTTATACACTTTGAAATAAATTCCAAGTCTGGTTATAACGAGTACATTTCTATCCTCAGCAATTTGCCATATTCATCCCCATTTTGAAGTTATGTAGAACTACTGAATAAAAGCAGTTCAAGCAGACAACCTTTTACAACCTTGTTGGAAACCAGTAAAAACCATCCTTACCTTTTAATTCTTATATTAGAACCAGTTGTTAATGCACAAATTGAGAAGGTTTTTTTATCCCATGGAGGACTCAGTTCTTTAAAACCCCTAGTGAGGAAATTTAATGGAAATCTTGTGGATATACAGCTATGCTATGCTGACCAATTCTTTTCATTTACAAGCTCATAAACACCCTCAAAGAACTCTATGAGATTTCTGGCCACAATCTGACTTAACAAAAGCAATATTGACTCATTCTAGTTATTCACATCCCTACTTACTCTCTGTTTTATTATTCTGCTACAAGTTGTCTGGTACAGACAATTATTTCCCTAATGAAAAAGAAATAATGGAGGAGATTAGTCACTATCTTTTAAGGATGAGCAATGTCTCCAGGAGAGCACATCTTGCTGTAGCACACATTGGTTTTGTGTCTGCCATCCCTGACTTTCAAGGAGTTGGAAGGAGAAGGATCATCCAGGGCTCCCTGATGGAAAGAAAGACAATGATACAGGTGCTCACACTGCCACCATGGAGGTTAAAGTAGGGAAAAGAGGTCTGGAAGGGGAGGAGAATATTTCACATCCACTGGAGAAAATCTTCATAGTGTGGGCTGAAGTCCTTTTGGAGTTTTTCTGTACAGTGGAGATGCTGGTAGTAGAGTCAAAGTTCCTCTGATGTGAAAATGCTTGTTTAGCTTCTAAATTTTTTCTTGAACATTTAACTTTTCCATTACAGTATGTTTATTTCCTGGGTTTAGTTTGCCACCTGCAGACAAAGTACAAATGAGAGTGCTGTAGCACCTGCCTGTACGTGATGGATCTTTGTAGGTGACACATGTTTTGCAAGGAGAGCAGTTATTGAATTTGGATTTTATTTATTACTTTTTACCCAGAAATCAAAGCTAACAATAAATGCTGATGGTCTCAAGTTCCTTAACTGTCATTGAGGAAATCTGTAACGCTCTAATAGGGCTGGAGGAAGCCTGTCTTGGTTGGAAAATTTAATTTGATGCTTCTTCATGGCTGTAGCAGTAAATATTCCTGGGTAGGAGGTGTCAGAGTGTTTAGTCCTATTACAGGAGAGAATGCACACAAGCAACAATTCTGACAGCCCATATAGACTCACGCAAACACAGCATCTACTCCAGCAGCAGAAATAATAAATCACCAGCTCAGACTGGTCATCTGGAGCAGATTCCTTTTAAGCTGCAGCCTGTCCTTCTCCTTAAAGCCAGCCACTGTTCTCTGCCCTATTTTTTTTTGCCATTGATGCAGAAAATGGACATTTTCAGCCTTCAGATAATGCCTGGTATCCACGGTGCCAGATGCACTTTCAGAGCTGTGTGTTACTCAGACTGGCTGATGCACTGTCCTTAGAAACGAGGGATGGGTCATGTGGGCAGTGGGTGCTGTTACATCACCTCCTGCAACAGGTTCTTCTAGAAAAAAGCTAAAATATTGTGTCTTCTGAGCTCTCAAAATGATGCTGAGAGCAGTGGGTAAAGTTCATGAGCAGAAAAACAAATCAGAAAACCTGGCTGCTGCAAAGTTCCCACATGTGCTGCAGGGACTTGCAAAGGCAGGAGCACAGTCGGGTGCCAGAGCCTGAGCTCTCTGCTGCTGGCACTTCTGCCATTTTCATGGAGGTTTTGCTGCCACATCAAACCCTCAGGATGCCATGAGCTCACTCACCAGTCCAGATGTGAAAAAAAATTGGCAAGAACCAATTTTGAGTATTTGTGATATTGGAGGATTCCCTTGGATGTAAACCATTGTTCTGATTTTTAGGTACAAATAAGAGAAGAGAAAAAAAAATTGTCTTGTTTCACATATGACATTGCAAAATAACAGTTTTCACTTGCTTCAAGGTTTGTAGCAAGGCATTTCAGGGACAGGTTATCCACAAGCTGAGTGTTAAAGAGCAAAAATTATCCATTTTCCTTAAGAGCAGATGCTTAAAGTGGAAAGACAAACAAGGAAGCCCATATCAATGCCAAAGTCAACCAACCTGACTAAAGGCACTGGGATTCCTCACTCAGTAGTTGCAGAATTTCTCCCTGTCATGTCTGAACATCTTTTGCCTGCATCAAGTATGAATTTGGACTCCATTGTCATGGGAGAGTTTCTAAAAGGATAGGGAAAAGGGAAGAAAAAAAAAAAAAAAAAAGGAACATATTTGTTTATAGGTGGTGTCAGGAAAAGAAATAAAGCCTGCAACAGTGTCTGGGTCTCCAGGGCAATGAAGGTGGCATTTTCCACCTGCACAAAATTTACTGGAAACATAAAACCCAGCAAGGAGAAATGTATCATTTGTGCTGAGTCTGCCATAGAGGTTCTGCTGGAGAGTATTACCTCCCATGACCCCCTTCTCCTAATGCAGGAACACCCCTGGTATTTCCATCCAGAAGGAGCAGCTAATTAATCAGGGCTGATTGTTAGAGTGTTGGATTATCCTCTTGTCTTCTCATTTGGCCACAAGGAATTGGCTTCTTTTGCAGGGTGAGAGGAGTCTAGATTTACACAGATGTGAAGAGCAGATTTGTGGGCAGACATTGCACTCAGTGAACAGTCTCTAACACCTTCCTGGACAAGGCAATTTATCTGAGCAATGGGTGGAAGGATGCAGAGGGTGAGGCTTGGCCAGGAGTGCCAAGATTCATTTGATCTCCTGGGTAGAAGTATATCATTTCTAGCTAGATTCAAAGAGGACTATTAAAATACCCAAAACTGTAATAGTTAATCAAGCAGGAAGCTTCTGAATGTTATTAAGAGTTTCAGGACTCTTCTCTAGATTTATTCTCTATTACACTAGGGATTTGTTACATTATTTTCTTGGGTGGCAGGTTTTATTTTTTCCTCTGAAGTTTCTTTTTTGATCATTTCCTGAGGTAAGTCACTCAGTTAAACCATCACTGATCCTTATCCATGCTGGCAATTGTCATGTTACTCTGAAAGCTTTTTGAAACAGAGTGTGAAGGAAAATGATTGTAAGAGTGACCCATGCCTGCCCTGTCCCAACCTGACTCTGCAGCACTGTGGAAAGGAGCCTGAGCACAAATGAGCTGAGCTGCACTGCCCTGAGCCACCAGCAAAGAGCTGAAACCCAGCCCTGCTTTCAGATTCTTCCCTCTGTGCTTGAAGACAAAAGGAAACCAAGGGCAGAAAGAGGAAAGTAGAAGGTTACCAGAAAAGAAATCTTACTGTATTAGCAAAAATATTTTCAGTATTAACAGAAAAGAGGAAAAAAAAATCAGTTCTGGAGAATATGTGTGTTCTGTATTGCTCTCATTCTGCACTACACCTGCAGGCTGAGGCTGAACTATGAGCAGGAGGAAAATCCCTCTCCCACACAGTCCCATTTCACTTTCAGCACCACTTGCTTTCTTCCCTATCCCATGGTCATTCCCTGCTTGGCAGTTCATTATCTCATTCATCCCTGGATCTCCACACAGAGAATCATTCCAGTCATTTCACAATTACAGGATGATTTACCTGGAAAAACAACTTCTATTAAACAGTTTTGGCCCCTTTGCCTGCACTGTCCAACCTTCTTTCACCTGGGGCTGCTTCTGACAGCCTGGCATCCCTGTGGCTTTTATAGGACCATCACTGTTGGAAGAGTCAACTTCTCCAAAGTAAAGTTGATCCTTATTGTTCAAAATATGGAATTCTATCCTTGTCTCCTCCGTGCCCACATTGATTTGGTCTAAAATAAAATGATGGTTCCCTCATCTATGCAAAAGCAAAACATTTCTGAGGTGGAGGAGATATTGGTGTTGCAGTGGGCTGGTTAATTAAAGAAATGGGATGTTTTAGGTTTCCGTTTTCTCCCACCATCCCACCCACAAGATATTTCAAAGACTCAAACAGAAATTGACTGTCAGAGCAAAAGGTTTTTCTTTTCTGCAGTGTGCTTTTTTCTCCTTTACCTTAGGACAACCTCTGCTGTTTATTTGTCTCTCCAGTATTTGTAATTTTTATCAGATATGTCTTTATCATCCATCCCTAACACACATATGTCTGAAATTACCAGTGGTTTAAACACCAGTCTCTGTGAAGAATGGTTCTGTGTGGAAAGCAAGATACAAGCATCCAAACTGGATGGTGTTCCCAGTGGTGATGCAGAATTTCCTTGGGATTCTGGGTCACAGCCTTGTCATGTCCCTGAGCTGGTGGAAGGGGCAGCCAGCCCATCCTCAGAGTGTGACAGAGCTGGGTCACAGCCACGGCTCTCCACGGCTCTTCACTCCTGCACTTGGGTACTCGATGTGCCTTTAATCCCTCTGCATTTCCATTTAACCTGTGTAAAATCAAACCAAGAATTCTCCTCTCCTCCTTGCCCTGGTTTGTGCTCCATCCACGGGCAGCAGCTCTGCCTCAGGAGCTCAGACATTCCTGAGCTGGGCTAGATCCGCGTGCGGGCGAGTGTGTTTAACAGATTAAGTTAAAAACAATCTTCACTGCTTCATTTAACTAAAGCATTTTTCCAGACAACTTCCTCTGCTCGAATGTTCCTTCTAATTATCATTTTCCCTTTACAATATGTTGTGTCATGCTGCTTAGGAGAAAGCTCATAGCGAGAGGCAGTGCTGGGCTTGTGAAGGAAATATGTCCTGGCTATTAGGAAGTTCAATGAAGCGCTGACTTTTATATCATTGTGTAGGGATGGGTGAAACAGTCCAGAAAAAAAACACTGCCATCTGAGCAGCAGTGTGGGGCTTAAAATAACCCTCCGCTTCAGAATGTTATTTTAAGGTTTCTCCATCAGTTGCAAGATTATTTTTCTCTCTCCAAGTGTTTCATCTAAACCGATTGGTCTTGGAAGTGGAATCTGGCTTGGTGTGGAATTCCAGCCTGGCCAGGCTGATTGCTTTGTGCCATCAGCACCAGGGGCCTGCTCTGCTCAGGAGGAATGATTTGGAGTCACGATCATTTGCTTTCATCCCAATTCTGTGAGCTGTTTGCAGCTGTTAATTTAACAGTTTAGTGCTTCCATCTTCCATGGGCAGGAGCAACCGCGCCAACGCCTGAGACATCGAAACTTCATTTCCAGTAACAGGGCTTGGAGGACTGGGAGATGGCAGGAAAATGCTTTTGCTCCAGTGAGCAGGGACCACATGGTGGGCACAGAAGTCAACAGAGAGAGATTTTGTGAAATAAGCCTCTGCCAGCTACAGCTCTACGGGGATAAAACAAGAAGAGGAGAAGAGCCATGAAAGCAAATCCATCTTGGGGGAGTTTTTCTGGGGCAGTGTCTGCACTGCCAGGGGAGCTCAATTAGCCCAAAAAGGGAAAACATTGGGTTTAAAGAATATCTGCTAATACAGGCAGGATGTGTCCCTAAATACCTGTGAATTCGGGATTTTTCTCATACCTCAAGCTGAACTTAAGACAGACCCTGCTTCCAAGCAGAATTTACACTAAAGTAGAAAGAAGAGTCAATCTGCTCAATGGCACCTGCTTATGGAAAAAATATGTTTCCATTTTATATCATCTGAAGGACTGATAAACTTTATAGTCATGAAGTTATACCTAAAATTTCTTAGCCAAAGGTTATTCATGAGTCAGTACCACTGAAGTTGAAAGAAAACTTTTCAGTCATTTCAGATTGGTTTTTCCCCACTTCTTTTATTGAAAAAAAAAAGTATTGTTTTGTTTGTTTTCAGCCTTTGTTTTCAGAACTTGTCAGATCTGTTGTCAGGCTGTGGAAGAAGTTGAAAACTTAATCATTATGCTTCTTATTTTGAATGGTATTTATTCAATCTTTGTTTCACAAGGTTTTTATCTTATAAGGGGGACGTCATCCTCCAACATTGTTGTAAAATTATTTTTTAAAGTCCAAATTTTCTATTGCAAACACCTACACTTTTCACGAGAAGTTCTCCCTTTTAGCACCTCTGCTGTGCTGCTCTGTCATACCTGTGCTCTGATTTGAATTCTAGGAAAAATAAATGTATCCAGAATTTTGGTGTTAATTGTCACTTTTCATTTTGCTTTATTTTAAATGCCATTCTACAACATTTAAACAACAATTTGTGCAGAGAACTTTTAGCAGCAGCAGCAGCTACCAAAAACCAGCAGCAGCTGGAAAGATTGTGCAATTCTTGTTGGGAGCAGCTCAAGGTCTTTTACACCTCCCTGGAAATTGTGCTAATCTTTCTGTTCTAGGGCACTTTGCAGGATATTTGTACCAGCAATTTCAGACAGGTAATTTAATCAATTCCCTTTGCTACCTGATCTCCTTTACTTCCCTCTGTAATCAATGGGGAGCAGGGAGAGCTCGCAGAGTGTGACCTGGAGCAGCTAAATTAGGTTCCTGGTTGAAATGCTGCTTCACAGCATTCAGGCTGCTTCTCCTTTAATTTCAGAGAGAGTCAAATTAGCCCAGCTCATCATCTCAGACTGGCCCGTGTGAATTCCTGCCCTTCCACACTTACCTGCAGCGTCCAAATGAGAGATCTCAATTCTCCAGTCCTTCCATAAACACACTCCAGATTGCTCTGTGACTTGCTCCATCAGGCAAAAGCAGGAGAGTGTGATGCTGTGAGAAGCCCCTGTTAAACAATGAAGTTATTCTCAAAAATCCATTGCACAGCCTGGTCAGGAGAATGTGCTGGTGGCTCTCCACAGATGTCCAGGCCTTCACAGCTCCCAAGCCAACCTCCCAAGATGAGTGACTTTGTCCTTCTCAGTTTTAACATCCACATTTAGGCAACATAAGGCCAAGTTGGATGGGACTTTGAGCACCCTGGGATAGTGGAAGGTGTCCCTGCCCATGGCAGGGGGTGGAACAAGATGAGCTTTAAGGTCTCTTTCAACCCAAGCCATTCTGGGATTCTGTGAACACTGAGTTACACCCCCCTGAGTTTTCACTGCTGCAACAATTTCAGTTCCTGCCCTGTTCTAGACTGGAAAATGCCAGTTCAAAGTTACTTCAAAGCCCAACACGCTTGTCACAAGCCTCAGCTCCTGGCTTTATATATTTCTTCATCTATGTATGGATGCTGATTATTAAGAAAACCCAATGACCTTTTCAGAGTCACTGGAATATATAGGTTTGTCCTCTTGGGAGCTGCTGCCAGGGTTGTTTAGGATCTCAGCATTAAGAACATTGGTTTTTCCTCTGATATGCTTAATAGCTCACCCCTTGCTTTCAGTATTGGTATGTTATTTATTAGCAATTCTTTATACTTCTATAATTCTCCTTTGAATGGTCATTTACTTTGCTGGCCAGCTTTTTAGTCCTGAGATCAGTGATTTTTCTCATGGCCCATAAAATAAGAAAAGTAATTTTGTACTTTATTTCTGCCTGGTGGAAATCTGTATTTGGAAAAGTGGAGCAGGCTCACAATTCATTGGCAACTTATATAGGATGAACTCAAACTGCAAATTTTTTTCATAAATAAGTGGGCACTTTTTAAAGAATCCATGTGACCAGTAGACAGCTAGGTTAGGTAAACAATCCCTCAAAACAGAACTGGAACGTGGATATTTTAGGTTGCCTGCTCAGACAGATGCAGTTGTTCTATAAGATATCTGATGGGAATTTCCCTATGCTGTATTGATTTGGATTGTTTTGCAGTATTTATAATATCTCAGTGCTGCTCAGATGAATCCAAACATGAGGCTAAACAGCTTCTCCAATATGAACTATTTATCCCTCTTCCTGACAGACAGAGGACAACCTTCCCCATTCAAGGATGCCTTTTAGCTCTGCTGAGTGGTGGGTGGCAAGTGTGGGTATTCCAAAGTGGGGAACCTCAGGGTCAAAGGAATTCAGCATCTAAAAGCCTTTCCCAGCAGAAGGAAGAGCTGGGGGAGCAGGAGGGACGTGGATAGATGATGGGTCACCACAGAGGCTGGGGACAGCCTGAAGGAGCCAGGCAGAGGAGAGAAGCAGCCTGGTATGCAGCAGCTTATTACTTTTAATGTCACTTTTCTCTGACAAGCTTTTATTTTAATGGACGGTAAAATATTTGAAAAGACTGAGTATGCAGACAAAGGCTGCTTAAAATTTCCTCCACGTTGGCCATCGTGCTGATGAGTGTCTGTCACGTGAAGGAAGAGCCAAAAGCTGCAGCTCTGAGCAGGGAAATGAAAGCAGAGACCTGAGGGACAGGGTGTGTGGCTGGGCTGGAGGCTCAGGTGCTGTTTTGTGTACCTGGGCTAATTCTGGGCAGTGGAATGACTGTTAGACATGGGAAACAGCTCAGCTTACAGAAATATTCCTAGAAAGGGAATGTTGAAACCAAAATCACACCTTTTTTTTCATTGGAAGCCTGATTCTAAGGCATCTGCTCATCCCAGAAGAGACCACAGTGATTCCAGGTAGTCTTTGCATCTTATTGAAGCAGGGCAAGCACTGAAGATCCTGAGGAAGCTGCTCACTGGCAATGCATCAAGTGAGAATTGTTTACTGAGGCTATCCAGCAAATAATTCCAATAGTGAATAAATAAAACAAAATCACCATCTGCCTGAGGATAATTGGAAAACAGAACCAGAGGCCAAATTCACAGAGCAGCTTATTTCTCCAGCTCTGTTAGGAATGCTGAATGGAGCTGTTCATACTATTCCTTTTTCTAGATCAAATAATCTTCTACTTCCCTGCATGCTGAATTAACTCCTGAGCACCTCAGCTGATTACAGGCACATAAACCTGGGCTCTTTAGTTAACCAATGTGTTTACACACCCATTCAGGTTCCTTGGGAGGCTTTTTCGTTCATGAACCCTGGAAAAACATTTTCTTCCATTTGCTGCTCAGTTCTGTTTGCTCTTCTGTTGGCCTTGGACACTTCCAGAGATGGGGCAGCCACAGCTCTGGGCAACCTGTGCCAGAGCCTCACCACCCCACAGGGAAGAATTTATCCCCAATATCCAATCTAAACCTACTTCCTTTCAGTCTGAAATAATTTCCATTTTTCCACACAGCTCTCCTGGTCCTACCTCTACCTTTGTGCCAGAGACAGGATTTGGGCAGTGGATGGGATTCTCCAGGTCCCTTTCCCAGTACTGGTGTTCACTTTGGGACTTATTCTTGTGATATTTTATTTTTGGTACAAATAAATGCTGACTGAAACCCCACAGAAAAACCAAATATCCCAGTTTGAGAGGGATTCAATCTCATAACTAATTTGATTTGAGTTTATGGATTAAAGTTTATGAGTACATCTATTACTCAAGGTTTCCTCAAAGCCTGGGTCTGCCATTGAATGATGAGACCTCTGGAAATACGCTCTGAGTCCTTTTCATCCTTCCTTTGGTATCATAACCTGAGATGTATATTTTTAAAATGTTGGGGTTTTTTCTTTACTTTTGGGTCCAATTTACAGCCTTGATTCTTTGTATAGAAGAATAGTGATCCTCATCTCAACCCCAAGACTGCAGAAGCTTCACTTTTTGTGGGAAAATTCAAATTTTCACTGTGATAAGACACAGCAAATATTCAATAATAAAGGACCACAATCAGAAATCTCTTGTTTACCATCAATCAACATTAAAATTGAGTGGAAATATTTTTGCTTGAAGGGGAAAAGGCAGATTGCACTCTGCCATCAGCACCAGTGTTTTGTGCCTTAGAAGTCAAACACTTGGCCCTATGACTGCAGACAATCATTATTTAATCACTGATATAATATAATCTGTGTTTGTTCTATAGATTCCATTGCAATGGAAAACTGAAATAATGTTTTAATAGTGTTGATAGCTATGGAATCCATGTTATATTACTTATGGATTCCTCTCTTAATATTTTGTCTAATCAAAAAGTGAGATTACTGGTCAAAAGAAGCATTAGAGAGAGACAGAGGTTTTCATATTCAGAGCAATGTTACAATTTGAGGAAGCATAAACTGGGAATTCTGGAAAAAACAATTGGAATATATTTTATATATATATATATATATATATATATATATATATATCAGAATTTGTAAGTCACTGACAAGAAAAAAAAGAAAAAAAGACATTTCAGTGATCTGGAAAATGAAGCTCCTCACATGAGTTTAGAATTAAAGACTGGGATAAAAACCCTACCGCTTAATTCCTGTCCCCCCAGTGCTTATTCAAATTTATCACAACAAGGTGGGTAATAAACAGGAAGGTAAACATCCACTTTGGCAGCCAGATGATCAACAATAATGATTATTTCATTTCATTATTACTTCTAGCATTTAAGCAAAGAGAAAGACTTTTCTTTGCCTATTGTTTCTTTTAGCAGCAGTTTTGCTTTGTTTTCTTTCTTCTTGAAAGGTATTCAAAAAAAAAAAAACTTACAGTAAGAGGTTTCCAGGGTTGCATTTTGCATTAAAAACATAGATTTTTATTTGTTTGTCTAATTTTCTGTTCACTTCCTTTCATTGCATGAATTGGAAGATGACAAATAACCCTGTGAAGGAATAAGAGAAGGAGATTCACAGTGACATTTAAATTTGAGCCCGTGCTTGATGGTGTGCAGATGATTTAAATACATGTCACCAATGCACAGCTCTAAAAGCAGATTTTAAAAATGCTTTTGCTTCCCTTATTGCTGCTTTAACATGCATCTGGAGAGTGCTACGAGCCAATGGAGCTGCTGTAAATAAGCTGCAACCATCTTTTAAAGCTGGTTTTTTTTTTGTGCTGCTCAGGTGGGGGTTATAAATAATGATTAGAATCAGAACAATTATTATGCAGATAGAGTTGGCTGTGCTAAAGTCACCTCAGAGGCCACAGTCCTGACCCTGTTCCCAGGTTTGCTGTTCAGCAGGGGTTCCCAGCCTGTCAAACTCCCAAAATTCAGATCTCCACATCCACTGCCAGCAAACGTGTTCTTCCTTTCTCAGACCATATGCAGGGGTAGAGCTGGGATCACCAGCACTGTAGGCAAGTAAATTATCCTCTGCTATCAGCACATGCTGCACTTGTGGGCTTGACCTTCTTTCATTGCTCTCAGGAAGGTCTCCATCCTTCTCCAGCTGCTGTCATGCCTAAATCCAGGAGCACTGCTCTAATACCCTCTCTTTTCTTGTTAGGAGCAGGTTTGAATTAAATTTGAGCACAGAAGCAGCACTGACAGTCAGGAAGGTTTGGATCCCTACCAGCCTGTGATGGCTCAGGCCTCATTTGATTTAGTGCTGAAGCAGGAGGGTGTGTGCTAATGCTATTGCTCACTGGCAGAGCCAAAATCAAACTCGGAGGTGAAAGCCCTCCAAATCCAGGGCTATCGATGCTTAATTGGCATGGAAACCCCCAAGTGCCCTTGTGGTTTATTATGTGCTGATCCAGTGTGGTTTGAACAGCTCTGCAGACTCCATTAAACAACCTCTATTAAATAAAGACAAACCCAACGATTAAATGTCTCTGGGTACCTGGCAGGAACTTGCTGAGACATTAACAGTGTAAAATCTGAATATTTCCCATTAATCAGCTGATGCAAATATATGATATGATGGTGTCAAAGAAGGGATAGTTTAACACCTCTTTTTCTTGTTGGGGTTAGTTTTCTTTCCTTTTGTTCCTTTTTACTTAAGGAATTTTTCCCCCATAAGGTGCTAGGAAACATAACTGGGGTACTTAAGAAAACCAAAAGAAGTGGCCAAGCTCAGGGGAGGAAGGCATGTGGTTGCATTTCTCTTGTCTGGGAGTTTCTCTCCAAGGGTTTGGTTTTGATTTTTTTTTTATATTGTTTGGTTGGTTTTTGTATTGTTTTTTGGTTTGGGGTGGTTTTTTGTTTTGGTAGTGGGTTGGATTGAGGGTCAGACACTCTCCTGTTCTCCTGACCCTGACACGTCAAACAGCTCAGCTCTCCCAGTGTCTGTGTGGATGGTTATGGCTCTTTGTCACACCAGAGATGCTCTGGAAAGGCAGCAACTTCTCCCTGGGGTGCTTTCATCCTTTTGTTTTGTTGGTGGAATGTCTGTCAATGTATACACACTTACTTAAACTGAGACTTCTCACTCATTAACTCAATTAATCCCCCTTTGACCTCATTCACAGTATGAAAAAAGTTCATAAGCCACAAAGTTAACTCTGGTCCTCATTAAATAAGAATTGGCCTTTTCTGTCTTTTGACATTTTACACCTCTGTCTCTGCTTTAGATCACCAATTCTATTTTATTGTCTTTCACTGGCACCATTCTGAAAGCAACCATTGGACTTTTTCCTTCTTTTACCTAGTTAGCTCCACATGGTCTCCAGAAAAGACCTTTCCAAATCTCCTCAAGTATGTCCAGATTTTATATTTCACAGCCCTTTTATTCTCCAATTCCCTCAGTCTCTTCTCTGGCTGTTATTCCTTCAGCCGTTGTGCCTCTGTTTTGGACACATCCCTCTCCTTTTCCCCTCTCCTCTGTCAAGTCCATCTTTCCCCACATTCCCTTCACCTTTCCAATCCTTTCCATTTCTTTCTCCTCAGCCAGGTGTCCCCACTCCCTCCAGCCCTCAGCTATCATCCAGCACGCTGCTTTGGCTTGTCTGACCTTGCTGGAAGCTCTGCTGGGCACAGACTCGCTCTTATTTCAGATTATTAATGGGGTTGGGAACCCCAGGTGGGAGGATGAACTTCAGGTTTCCAGGGCTACATTGCAGAAACACAGGATCACCACCTGAAGGTTGTTTTTTCTCCCCAGTGAGACAACTTAGGATGGGTTTCATTGGTCCTGAGCATCCCTTAGAGCAGCAGAAGCATTCGTTCTTGTGAGGGTTATTTATTTATTTATTCCAGAAATGGCTCCACCATGCTATTGCCAAGCCAACTGCAGCCAGCAAAGGCAATCTGGCCCAAGGCTGAAGCAAGATCTGCCAGGATGGCTTGGGAAAGGAGGATTGAGTCTTTGGGCATCTGGGCCCGTGGATGGAGCAGGGAGCAGCACACAGATAATCAGGAGGAGCCAGCAGCCAGCCAGCTCAGGGACATGGTGGGAGCAGCAGCAAATGGAGCTGGAAGGGGTCAGGGTGGCAGACAAAGGGCAGAGCCTTTTCACCAGCACAGAGCTTGAGGTGGCTGATCCACTCCCCATCTGCTCAGCAAATGTCTGGTGAGCTCAGCAGGGCCGCCTGGGCCAGAGGTGCTGAGCTGGGAATGTCACACCCTTGGTGTCACCAAGGAGAGGCTGAGCCACCCACGCACTGTGGGACAGCCCCATGTCACCAGCCTGGGACAATGTGAAGCCCAAAGTGCCTCGGCCAGCTCATCACCACAGGCTTTCTGTCTCCCCAGCTCTGCACTGGGGGCTCAGAGCATGCAGAAAGAACTGGTGCAAGATGTTACAGAGGTGCTAAAATTCCTTTATTTCCCCCTGAAAATGCACGCCCGGTGCTGTGTGTCCAAATGCCACTGAGAATCTGGACCCAAACATATCATCCAAGAAAGGACAATTTGGGACAACACAGGAGAAGGATTCATAGACTTGAGGGCCAGGAGGAACTATTATCATCTAGTCTGACTTCCTGCATAACACAGCTCAGGAAGATTCAGCTAATAATTTCTGCATCGAGACCATAACTTCTGTTTGAGTTATAGCACCAATTTTCAAGAGACATCCAGTCTTGATTTAGAGAGGATAAACTTTGGGTTCTTTTTATCTGTCTCCCAATGTCTGAGCCTTGAGGGTGCACTCACATCTGGCTTTGAGCTCTCTCTGAAAACCTAAAGGCTCGATACTGACTTATCAAAAAATAAATTAAATTAAAGCTGAATTTTTCACAGTGCTTCTCCTTTCACATCCATGACTTGGGGCTTTAAACAGTATACCCCAAAATTTGAAGCTTCTGATAAGAGCTCAACTTCTGACAAAACACCTATCTCCTTCCCAGAGATAAACTGGATTAGTGGTTTCAGAAGGCACCCCCTTTTTCTGAAGATTTCCACCCAAGAGGAGGCGACCTGGCAGGCAGCCCTGGCACCCTCAAACAGCAGAGCTTGGAAGGCGAGATGCAGCTCTCACATCCCGCCCGAGATCCGACTGGCTTTTGATCCAAAGCACCCAGAGCCACTGATTAAAAAGGCATAAAAGGGTCTGAATAAAAGGAAGGTTAATAGATGCTGATGTGGGAGTAACCAGGGCTGTCAGGGAGCGATTAAGCTGCCGGATAATCTTCCACCTGGAGCTGTCAGGCCGGTGTCTGATGTTTCATTCAAAGAAGGAGCTCTGCATTCCTGATGAGTAAATGACAGAGAAGTTTCAATTAGAGCTGCTCTGTGACTCAAATCCTGACATAACCTGATGGTTTACTTTCAGTTCCCCCGCTGTTCTCCGGGGGATGCCGACCCCTTAATGACACCTTTTAGGACGGAGGGGGGATGGCTGCCTTGATTAGCAGGTAGCCATCAGGGGGGAGGCAGGGCGCACCTTTCCCGAGCTGGGAATTGCCTTTATTACACACATTTGGATGGGGCAGAAAGGAGCTCCAAGCTGCTATTTGAGGGAGCTGCTGCTGTTATTAGAGCCGTGCCCAGGGAGGCAGGAGTGAATTCCTGCAGTGCTGTTAATGCTCCACTAGCCTGGCCACACACCAGGGCAGGAGGGCTCAGCCTGCAGAAAGGTTTCCCTTCACTCTTCCATGTAATTCAAAAACAACACAAAATAATTTGCAAACCCGCCTTGCATTAGAGCAGAGTTCCCCAGGTGAGGGCAGGAAGGTAAGAAAAACTATTGAGCTCGACACAAAGCATTTTGCTTGATTGGTATTTCTTGTTTTGAATTTAGAATGAATTAATAAGCGGTTGAGTACTGTGGAAACAAAATGACAGCTTTCATTTTGGGTCAAACAGAATGTTTCGGTTGATTGAAGGTGAGTATTTGCTCCTTTTCTCTCATTATGGTGGAAAAATATTTCAGGTCAACACAGAACAGCTCTTGTTTTGTTTTCCAAATGAACTGAAAAACCCATTACACTCACAGCTGCACCTGCAATATCTCGGCTACTCCGCTCCTGAGGTCCCCTATGGAGCTGTCAGCAAAACACAAGACAGAAGACAGATTAAACCATACTTTTTCTTATGTGTTCCTTGCTCTTGCAGAGAGGGAAGTGAGCCACATCTCACAAACCTGAACCTCCCTTTGGATCCCACCATGCTCTGACCTTTATCTCTAGGCAGGGTTCAAGTGAAGCTCAAGAATTTGACTCTCATTTTTAGTGTAAAATATTATTTGAGGGGATGTGGCTCCCCCTGTTACTGCAGGTCATGGTAAAAACAACCAGCCCAGGTGAATCCCCAGGGAATTTCTATTCCCAGCTCTGTCTGCCCTTCAGTCCCTGCTCTTGGCTGTGCTCCAGCTCCCTGTGGATCACCAAGCTGTGCCCTGGCATGAGTGGCTGTCAAACCCCACCAGGACACAGTGCAGGGACTGGGTTTTCATGCTGGGACACGTGGGGTTTTCTTTCATCAACTTGGAGGGATGGATTTGATAGGACCTGCAGATTATGAAATGATTGAGTGCTCCCAGAGTGGCTGGATTTGAAGAAAACTGACACAGGAGGGTTTGTATGGCACAGGCAGCTGGATGCCCCTGCAATCTGTGCATGGCATGGCGGGGGGCAGCTTTCCCATGGGGTCTGTTTGTTCTGTTGGAGAGCGGCCCCAGGGGCAAAACGGGGATTTAATAAAGTATCTGCATGCAAGTAACCCAGTGTGCCATAGAAAATGATGCGTTTCACAGGTCTCCACCTCCCTTTGCATTTCAGTGACTCTCTCCCTGCTCTCCCTTGTGTGCATTTGGAATGCTTCAAGCTGCAAAGGAAGCAGAGAGCTCTTTGCTCTTTGCAGCAATTTGCACCCTGCAAAAACCTGCAGGAAGCCTCAGTTTCTCATGCTAACAGGTAACAACATGCTCCTGCACTGCTGTGCAGCAGAGCTGCTGCTGCCCCCGCCCCGGGCTGCTCTGCCTTGTGCCATCTCCTGGTTACTCCCTCTCACACTGCCCCGGGGGCTGCAGCGCAGGCAGTGACTGATGGCTGTGTGAACTCCCTGCCAGCTAGCCGAAAATCATTTCCCCACTCCGTTACACCTGAGAAAAATGGTTCTCAAGCTGGTTTTTTGCTTCTCAGGGAGCAGTCCGGTGTGTATCCAGCACGCCTCCATTCACCTCAGTGCAATGGGAAAGAAGGTGGGAAACACTGCCGGGTGTGAATCTCTGGAAGGTCCAGCTTAGAAGGTGAACATGAATGCAATTTGCCTTTACTTTGGACTGTGAAGGGCCAGCCTGGCTGGGAACAGCCCGATCATCTCTCTCTGCCTTTACCTTGGACTGTGAAGGGCCAGCCTGGCTGGGAACAGCCCGATCATCTCTCTCTCCCTCTCTCTGTTCAGCACTCCTTGGCTCATGCCATCACCAGCCCCTGTGTGCAATAAATCTCAGTGGAGAAGAGTCAGCTCTATCTGAGCTTTGCTTTCTTTCCCATTTGTGCTCTGCAAAGGGACAGAAGTGAGGTGGCACCTCTGAGCTCGCTCTGGACCTCCTGAAATGTTGCAAGGAAGGAGCAGGATTTTCTGACTCACTCACTCCTCTTCACTGGGCTCTGGAGGCTCCAGCCTGGATTTATGGCCTTGTTCTCTCTGCTGTCCATTGGGTCTCACGTTAGTGAGCACTCAGAGGGTCATTTGGCATGATGTGGCTGTGCAAAGGGGCACAACCTCAGGCTGAGATTCAAGAGCAGAGCCCCACTGCTGCAAGGCTTGTCCTACCACAGCTTTCACTCTGTGGCTAGCACTTAACGTGTAAAACCCAGTTAGGAAAGTGGATCTGAGATTTAAGAGCAGAGCCCCACTGCTGCAAGGCTTGTCCTACCACAGCTTTGACTCTGTGTAAATGTGTATTACTCTGCATGTAATGTGAAAAACCCAGTTAGGAAAGTGGATCTATTTTTCCTGGCTTGTAATGATGCTGTGTATCTGGGAACAAAACTGTTCTGTGAGTTTCCAAGTTGTCAGAATGGACTCATCAGGGAAAAGTAAAATTTGGAGCAAGTGTGCTGTGGACTTTGTCTGGTACCTCCCAGCCTAATCAATAGAAGGGACACAGCCAGGGACAGAAATTTCCATTTGCTCAACTCATCCAGAGCACAGAAGGAAGGAAGAAGAGGCCCAGGGTTTGGCTGATATCTATATTTTCATTTTGTCTACATAGGCATTTGAATGATGATAAATATCAAATAATTCCTGTGATAATTTCTGCGTTCTGGTATTTTTAGAAAGCTATTTGTAGAAGCAGAAGCAGAGCTGAGAACTTCTTTCCAACAGGCTCTTGGAGACTAAAACCTCTCACGTGCTTTGGAAGGCAGCAGTAGGAAATGGTTTGTAAATTTTATTCCTTTTCCTCCTCTTCTTCTTGTGTCTGCTCATGTTACCTTCATCTTGGCCCTCAGAAGGGCTGCCATATTTTTAGTTTCTTACTTCTCAAATGCCTCCTGCCCTGCTTTTCATGTCAAGGGCTGCACCTGCCCCACTGATCTCAGAGACAAATGAGCCATTCTATCTAAGGGATGCAAGTTCAAATCCAGGCCCACTGATGGAAAAGGCTTGTGCATCTACCACAAGTACACTGGGGTGCTTGGTTTCCCACTGTGCCTTTCCCAAGGCATGCTTCCCTTCTGGAGTGAGTGTGCTTCCAGCATTCCCACACATCAGACATCAAATGAGCTCTGCTGTCCTCACAGTGACGATGCTCTTATAAACAACCTGGGCTCAAAGGTCCTGTCCCTGGATATGAGGTGCTGCTGTTTCTTCCCCTTTCCAGCTCCCCCAGGCCATGCACTGCTTGTAACCACTGATGGCATCTTTGGGATGTGCTCATAAATATTGGGAGTGGGAGAGACACTCAAAGGAGCTCCAGAATGGAACTCACACAATTATTTTGGTTGGAAGGGACCTTAAAGATCACTTCAGTGGGACACCTTCCACTGTCCCAGGGTGCTCCAAGCCCTGTCCAGCCTGGCCTTGGGCACTTCCAGGGATCCAGGGGCAGCCACAGCTTTTTTTGGCGCCCTGTGCCATGGCCTCAGCACCCTCACAGAGAAGAGTTTTTTCCTAATATCCAATTTAAACCTATTCTCTTTCAGTTTAAAGCCATTCCCCCTTTTCCTGTAGCTCCAGACCCTTGCAAATTGTCTCTCTCCATCTTTGCTGCAGGCTCTCTTCAGGTGCAGTAGTGTCACAACTAAGTCACTCTGAAGTCTTTACTTCTCCAGGCTGACCAATGTCAATCCTCCCAGCTTTTCTTGGGAGGAGAATTGTCCCATCCCCCTGCTCACCTTGGTGACATCCCCTGCACTTTCTCTGCAGGCTGATGTCCCAGGTGTGCCTGCCCCTGCATCTGTGAGTGATGGCTGTTCTACACCTGGAGGGCAGCTGCAGATTAGACAGAATTAGGCTTTCTTACATCCTGTTATTTAGCCCTGCCCTGTCCTGCTCCCTTTTTGACTCAGCAAAGGAAAGGCAGGATTTGTAGTGCCTTCCCATGGTTTCCAACCCCTGCCCATGCAGGGGAGGTTTTGCCCCTGAGTGCACCACCCACCTCATCATTGAACAGAAGCTGTTCCTCAGGCTCTGAGTGGTGAATTGCCACCCAGACAGGCTCTTCCCAGGAATATCCCAACATGAAAAGATTGTGTAACATATGAATATTTATTTCCAAGGAAATTCCTAGGTGATGAGTGTAGATTCTTTTTTCCCTTGAATAGGATATGGCAAGGCAAGTGTTAAAGTGAGACTTTGCAGACTCCAGCTTGAGGACTTTTGTGTTGCTAACAGTCTTGCCTTGGACAGAATTAAGTTGTAACTGTGGAGTGAAGAGTGCAGGGGATTCGTAGGTGGCTGCTGAATTCACAACCACATCAGTCTCAAAAAAACCCCTGAGATAAAGGAGGGTGAGACTGAAGTGGTACCAGGGCCAGCACACAGGGCTGGGTGAACACTTGGTTTCAACCTCCCTGACTCTCCCTGCATCCCTGACAAAGCCAAGTCTGAGAGCAGACGTGCCAAAAATCAAGGCCAGAGAGAGAAAACAGGAGGCCAAAGTGGAAGTGCCATCCTTGTGTCCTCATGTCTCATCTTCTCCACCAGCATGTCCTGGGGGAACAGCAGGGCATGTGCACAGTCATCTGTGAGCAGGGAGGGCTGGAGGGGATGTCCCCTGAGAGGGTCACTGAAGGAAACATCTCTGGGCAGGCTCTTGGGCCAGCTCCCCTGAGCCACTGTCATTGCTCACACGGCTGAGCTCCCCTCACCTCAGCCTGCTGGCATTTATTTAGGGCTTTGTTTTGTTTTACTTTAGGCTGGTGGCAAGAGGAGACTGCTGTGCAGACGACTCCAGAGTGGAGTCAGTGTGCATAAAAACCCAGGGAGATGGGAGGCATTTGTCTCTTTAATGCTACCTTGACTCTTTCTGGAGCTATCTCTCTGCTGCCACTGTGTAGGTCCACAAGATGATGAGGCAGATAAAATGGGATGATGAGCTTGTGTTAGGAGACAACCCATCAACAGACCTGTTGATGTATTGCACTTCTCAACTCAGGTGGATTTAGGGGCGAGGGGAGGATAAATTTTCCCCTAACTTTTCTTGCTGCTTTTAGATATCCATTAGCTCTCCACGGACCATGACTTTCCTTTCCCATCAGCTTTGAATTACTCAGTCTGGGACTGAGCTGGAAAGTAATTTCAAGAGACAAAAAAAACCAAAAAAAAGAGGTGGGCAGAACCCCATTTTTTTATTTCATTCTGCCTGTAGATGGCTTAAATTCTGCTCTTTATCAGGGCTTGCATCAAAACAGGCTGATGGAGGTGCTCTGTGGGGAGATGATGGATTTGCCTGGATGGTCAAGGAATTGTGGACTAGTCCTGCAAGGAAATTAGAGGGACAAAAAAAACCCAATTCAGTAGAGGTATAATCAGTATTACCTTCAAGATAAAGGCTTTGGTAAGTCCAACCATGTAACAAAAGATGAATAGTACACTGATTTTTGTCTATAACTGTAGAGGGACCAGGGATCTTTTCCAACCATTTTTAACAAAGGCTGCAAGGACCATAAACCTTTAAACTGAGAGGGTTAGGAATGGTTTTGTTCCTCCCACAAATTCAGGCTTTGTGTCTCTCCTTCACCCTGAAATAGTGCTTAAGGACAGAAGCAAACCCACTGCTTCACTTGGATGAAACAAATGGCTCTACATCTCCTGTGCCCCCTCTAATGGATTTAAACCTCTTTCAGAACTGCAATCCAGGCCCTCTGGGCTGGTTCCCACACCTCCCCAGCCATCCCTCACCCCACTGGAACCAGTGTCCTGCCAGACAGGGAGCTGGGACTCACACAAACACCACTCTCCTTCTGGGTGGAGCTTTATCTCCACAAACAGACAGTTTGCTGTTTTTCTGACGCTGCACAAACAGGAATCTGTGGCAAAGATTTGATAGGAGAGCTGAGTAATGGAGAGATCTTCAGCCATGATGAGCATGAAATCAGAGAATCCCAGAATGGCTAGGATTGGAAGGAATGTTAAAGATCACCTCTTTCCACACCCCTCCCATAGGCAGGGACACCTCCCACTGTCCCAGATTGTTCCAGCCCCATCCAGCCTGGCCTTGGGCACTGCCAGGGATCCAGGGGCAGCCAAAGCTGCTCTGGGCACCCTGTGCCAGGGCCTCCCCACAGAGAATTTCTTCTTAATATCCAATTGAAACTGTTCTTTCTGTTGGAAGCCATTCCCCCTTGTCCTGTCACTCCATGCCCTCTCCAACTCTCTTGCAGCCCATTTAGGCACTGGAAATGCAACAGGTGGAGCAATAGATAGATCAGGAATGAGTGAGAAGGTGAGAGAAGATTTACCTTATTCTCTTCCAGTGTTTGCTTTCCACTCTTTGGAGGAGATTTCCCTATTTCTGGATTGTCTACTGTAAAAAAAAACCAACCCACCAAATGTATAACTACCTGGTTTTCCAGCCTGAGAATGTCACTGCAGTGGCAGCACTGCCTGGTGGCTCTGTGCTGGCTGTGCTGGTGGCACAGTGAATGCTGGCTTCAAGTAGTGCTCTTGTCAAAAATGTAGAGGGGCACTAGAAATTATTGTCACTCATTGTGTTGACAGTGGTTGCAGTGCACATTAGGAAGTGCTCTCAGTGTTTAGTGGCTCATAGTTTGCTCAGTGAAATTGCTGTTGAAGGTGCTCTGCCTATTCCTATCCTGCCCATTGCTCTCCTCTTCCCCACTTAGTAGAGGAAAGATAAAATTCACGTTAATTAAAAGCTAATTGATGACAAGATGACGATACCAGTACAACAGCCCGTGCTCCTAAGTAACAACAGGCTCCTAAATACCACCAATCCAATTTTAAAAAGGCAGTGTCAATATTCTAGCACCTGAAAACTGTTCTCACTAATTGAGGAAAATGATTAAAAGGTGCAGTCGGGTTTTTGTCTGGGTGTGAGATGTGCACAGGGCAGAGCCAGGAGGGGACAGCTTGGTAGGGTGAGATTTGCAGCTCCTGCTGCTGCTGCCAGGCAAGGAGGGATGTGGCAGGGAGCAGAGCTGCTGCTCCCCATCCCACAAGGGATGTTCCCTTGTAAACACCGTCCTGAACATGCCAGCATGCCAGTGAGCAGCAGGAGCCAGCCAGGCTCTTGTGGGCAGCAAACCAGCCCATTGCTGCTGCCCTGGCAGTGCCCTGCTTGCCCAAGTGAGCACTGGCTCTGCCTCGGGCACGGCTGGAGCCACAGCCACCTCACCTCACCCGGAGCAGCTTTGTTCAGGCTCCCCTGGAGGCTCCCTGAGCCTGGCACACTGTCCTGAGGGGAGGCCAGAACTGCCTGTGCTGCTCACTGGCTTGCACATCCCTCCTGTCCTGTGCCAGGCCAGCCAGGGCAGGGTGACAGTGGCGTCACAGGCTGGGACCAGTGCACCCTGCTCTGGCACTGCAGAAGGGCTGGGCACTGTGCCATTGTCCCCTTGCAAGTGCTCCCTAAGGCCAGGACCTGCAGCTGGGTTCAGATCATTTTATCTCATCTGCAGATCTGTGATCTCCTGGCCCAGCTGAGAGCAGCAGTGTGGCATTCCCATCCCTCTGGACAGAGAGAAGCAGAGAAGAGAAGGGTCAGAACAATTCTTATCTCGTTTGCTGCTCCTGGGTTTGTGCCCCTGTGGAATGTCTTCTGGAGATTGTTTACCCAAGGTGATTGCGTGGTTGGATTCTGGTGATGATTGTGAAAAATGTGTATTTTATGATTGGCTTTTCACAAATATTAAAATTAATATTATATGTGTTATGTTAGAAAGTTACACTGTTTTAATTTTCTTATGTACTGTGTTAAATATAGTTTTAGGTAATAACATGAGGTTAAAATAGAAACTATGCTATGTGAGATACTTTTTTAAGTACTCACAGTGAGATAGCAGCCACAGGACACCTGAATCTTTCAGAGAAAGAGAATTTATTGCTCCATTATCAGAAGAAATGAACTTCTTCCTGCCTCAGTCCTGAAGACACCGTCAGGATTCAGAGGAAGAAGCTGACACTGCCCAGACAGAATCCTGTGTGTGAATGGAATTGATGCATCATGGATGAGGTGTATGAATATGCAACAGGCTGCTGCTTTTAAGGGTTAATCCTCTGTTAATGTGGGTCCTTTTTCAGGTTCCTTTTGCCCAGAAAAAGGTACCTGGACTGTCCATAACTCTTTGTTTCTATTGTCTCTTATTGTCCCAATCCAAATGGTCCAAATTATTATTACTCTAATTGTATTGCTATTTTTATAAGCATTTTATTACTATTAAACTTTTAAAATTTTAAAACCAAGTGATTGGTGTTTTTCACAAGGTGTTTGGGATTCATTGACCAATTGGATCCATGTCTGTGTGTCAGGACTCAGGCAGAGGGTCACAGGTTTGCTAGTTAATTAGTTAGTTAGTAGTAAGTATGATACAGTATAGTATCTCTCTTTAATTTAGTTGTAATGTAATATAATATATTTTAATAAAGCATTCCAAAGCCTTGGAGTCAGATGCCAATCATTCCCAGGCACCAGGGGTTCTGTTATACTGCACAGCAGGCTCCTCACCAGGCTCCTGTGGGAGCTCCTTGCTGGAAATCCACACCTGGCATCCAAGCCTGCTCAGTGGAGCAGCCCCAACATCACTTTGTAACAAAGATCCATCTCACAAGGGTGATGCCTTTGAAAGACTGAGACTATTAAGTTGAAAAATAATTAATTCTGCTCTTTTTCCTGATTTATTTTCTGTTTGTTTGGTTTTTACTTGTTCTGTGAATAGACAGTGCTGCATCTTATCAGGGGAAATGTGCTCTGACACAAGCAAGGTTTCCAAGGTTTCCTCTTTGTTTTCAGGACTAGGATCTGGGATGGATTGGAGACTGAGGTGCTTCAGCTTGGCTGGCCCCACTCCTTACTGTGGCTTGTGCAAATTCTTACACAGCTTTGGGATCCAGCAGTGCCTAAATGTCAAAGTCATTTTTAGAAATGTTCCTTTAAGCCAGGTGTGAAAGTGACTTCAGAATTATTCCCTGAGGGGTTTGGTCACTGTCCTACAGAAGGAAAAATAACTGCTCAGCTGGGAGCTGGCAGGACAGGGACCCTCTGACACTGCTCCAATCTAATCCTGGGGAAGTCTGACCCTTCCTTCCCAATGAACCCATCACAGCCTGCTTGTGGGAGCCACTGGCTGGTGCCAGATTTGGTGTTGTCAGTGCTGAGGGATGGCCAAGGCCAGGGAGCAGCTGCTGCCATCCCACAGCGAGCCAGCAGGGCAGGGTGGGCAGCAAAGCCCTTCCAAAAGTCAGGTTTAGCACCTATTTGCAGAACCTGGTGGGAAATAAAACAGTTTTTCTGGACGTTCCCTCTTCCATTCAGGACTTGTGAGGGTCTGTGCCCATATCCAGCATTCCCAGGGCTGCTGTGGGCAGAGAAGCAGCCAGGTGAGGCTGCCTGCCTCCAGACTTCCTTGCATTTATCCTCTTCAGCAAACAGCAATACACTTTGCTATTGCCTTCTTGTGTTCACAAAATCATGCAAGGACAAGCACTCACTGACCTGTTCCAAAAACTCTAAATGGTCCTGAAGTCCATAAAGCTGGACAACTTGTTAGGAATGCTAGAGAGAAGCACTGCATGCTCTGTTGAGTTTTTCATTAGGATTTTTCTCCCCTGTCTCTGTTTTACACACTCACAGGACTGTGCATTTGAATGCACTATCAGGAGAATAGCTACAATAATGATAGGATTTAATTTTTTTTTTTAAATCCTCACCCAAAAAATATTATGGGACAGAAGCAAATTGTCAAAATTAGAAGGAAACATCCCATTATGAATCTTGTGTTTTCATGTCTCTTGTGGTGGAAATGTGAAAATGCAAAGTGAGCCTGGGCTGCAATCTAAATTTCATAGTTGACAGAAATAAACCATGTGGTGAGGGTGCCACATGAACTGAACATAAACATGAATTAAACCCTGCAACTGTGAAGGAGCAAGGGCTGTTGCAAAAGTAGTACTAAAAATGTAAATTTGAAACCAAAAAGCATGGATGGAAAGAAGGTTTAATTGCCTCAATAAAGGGGTTACATGAAAATTATGGGTGTCAGAGGAGATGAAATATACCTCAGAAATCAGAATAGACTGTTAATGTGTGATGGATGAATGGCAGGAGCCTGACAGAAGGCTATTAGGCAGGTGCAATTACACAGAAATTGTGGAAAAGTGGTTTAAAAAGGTAAGTGGAAGGCAGGTGCTCTTGCTGGGTGCAGCAGGGTCTTTGCATCACGCTGTGACCTTGGGCTGAGTGTCATTGTGTGCATGGGAGTGCCACCCTTGGGCCCTTGTTCTGCTGGACAGGGCTGGGAGCAGCCTGGGATGGTGGAGGGTGTCCCTGCCCATGGCAGGGGTGGCACTGGATGATTTTTCAGGTCCCTTCCAACCCAAACCATTCAGTGATTCTAGGTTTATACTGGCTGTGTCACTCCCTTCTAATCCACCTTTTTCTGTTTGTATCTCCTCTTCAGTGTTGGGGAAATCCTTTAATCTTTGCCAACTCCTTTTCCCCACAATTGATGCCAGCCCTGACTGCAGCCTGGGCTGTCAGCACCACACCCAAGTCACTCTGCCTGTGGGTTTCCTGCATCCTCCAGCCACCTTTTAAAGCCCTTCAAAAGAGCTGCAGGAAGCCATAATTTGGGAATTTTTCAGAGCTGCTTGCAGCTTTTTTGCCTGCTGCCATGCCTGACAGCTTGAACTGATGGGATTATTCACTGGAAACAAATCATATGAGGAATACAGCTATGGATTGTTATCAGTGATTTATCTATTGATTATTTACCTATTTATCTATTGTTTATGTTGCTGTAGCCCCTAATGAGTCCTTCCAGCTCCACAGGGTTGAGCTTTGCCTCAACAGCCCTGAAACAATGTTTAGTTAAGGTTTTAAAGCAGGCAGGTGTGGGGGAGGACAGACAGGGGGATAATCCTGTTTGGTGTAGAGACTGGCACAGAGCAACCTGCTCTGCAAATGTTTTGTAGGCATCTGTCACAGGTAAATCTTAATGAGACATTTGGAGGTGGACAACATTTTCATTCCTGCCATGGTCTGCATGGTAACATTTAAAAAACAAAAGGAAAAAAAAAGCTGTTAGGGAATATAATTGATGGGCAATAAAAGCTGGTGTTATTATCAGAGCAGGACGTGGGCTTGGTGGTTTTTACCTGTCTGCAAGCAGGTTTTCTTTGG
Organism: Haemorhous mexicanus; assembly: GCF_027477595.1. Lineage (NCBI taxonomy): Eukaryota > Metazoa > Chordata > Aves > Passeriformes > Fringillidae > Haemorhous > Haemorhous mexicanus. The sequence continues at coordinate 4,885,408 of NC_082358.1, forward strand.
GGCTGCTCAACTGCTCCTCCCTCACCACTGCCTGGTAGTTCTCAAGCCCGTCTGTGCTCTCTCACACACATTTTAGCCCACGGCCTGACTTGCAAAGTCACACTCATGCATATTAACAGGTGGCTGTTCAACCCGTGGGGGAGGATTGCAGCCCTGCCTGGTGCTGCTGCTGTTCCCTGGGTTGCACACTCAGTCCTGTCCTGTCTGCTTATGACTAACTCAGCCAGGACTGAGCTTCACAGCTCTGCTGAAATTAATGAAGTGAACTTTCCAAGATGACAGGCAGGATCCTTATTGGGAGTACTCTCAATTCAATGAAAATAACTCAGCTTTCTTGAATTATAAAAAGCAAGAAAGGCCCAGTTTCTCCCTGGAAGATTGGTTTGTGCCCATAGGGGTGACTGAGCCCTGGCCAGGGGCTGAAGCAGACCCCAAAATAATAAAAATTACATGGCAGTGTCAGGAAATTTGGGGAAGCAGACTCTGAACTTACAAAAGTTAAAGGACAATCACAGCAAACTGACAAATTTCCTTTAAGTAATATTAAGGAGTAGCTTCTCTGGTGTCTCATTAGCTCTGCCCAGGTGATCAGCTTATTTGTTTCACAGGTGCTTTTCCAGCAGCTCCATATAAAAAGTCCCATTTTCAATTAACATGAAACAACAATATATTAGCTGCATAACAAAGCCTCCCACCTCTTTCTGCCTGTTCAGTGTCTGCACTGAGCTCCCTCTCTGGGAACACCCATATGACAATTACTGCATCACCCCCAGCTTTGCTGTTTTCCTGCAGGCCCAGAGATTTCAGTGTTTGGCAGAGCCTTCAGTAAAGACATTTTTATTTACATGGCCATTATGTTTCTGTCTTCTATCAGGCTTCCATCTGGCTGGGCAGTCTTGAAAGCATTAATCACTGGGGTGGCTGGACACCCACTCCAGAATGGGAAATTCAGAAGTTCACTGCAAGATTTTACACCAGATTTCACAGCTTTTAAGGGATATTGATTATACTCAAAGAGGAGAGGGAATGCTTTGAGTGTTTTAATGACTTCACCTTTCTGGGTTTTGTACCTGTGTTCCAAAGCTGGGCACTTTGGCCATTTCAAATGTGCTTTTAGTTATATCCTAAGCATCCTTATCCTGAAAATGCTCAAGTATGAGTTTAACACATGGCATTTAATAGGCTTCAACAAAAGAAAAAGATTTTCAGTTAAAAAAAAAAAAAAAATCTCCATTGGATTGTGAACTTCCACAGGCTGAATACTTTCAGAATTAGGACCTGTGTGCTGGAGCTTCCAGCTACCAAGTAGCTTAATATCACCATAAATTCTCTGCCTTCTTTAGCCCTTGAATTCATGGATTTACAGGTTAGCTTTAGGCTTTTGTAGTGTGTTTTTGCCTTGGTATATGTGCAATTGCTAAATTGTAGCTATTTCTGAAAGCAATATAACATCACTGAAAAGACATCATGCACCAGAGCTGTGTGTATTTAACAAATATCCAAAGGCCATCAAGAAATAATTTTGACCATGCCCCTGAACATTGAATTTTGCCTGAGAGTAAAGATAGAAATGAAACATAATCCTGTAGCATCTGTTCTGCTGCCATCCAGCAGCAGACAAAGAGGCTTTAAAAAAAATAAATAAAAATAAAACAAAGCCTGAGATGGCTGAAAGCAAAGCAGAGTGTGAGGGTAAGGTGGAGCTGTCCTGGCTGACTGCTGAGGCTGGGAAGGATCTGAAAGAAAACCTTGAAACTGTAGCCCAAAGGAGGGGTTTTTACTGTTGTGAACTGCTTTGGAACTCTAACAGTGCTGATGGGAAGGAGAGGGTGAGAATACCTCCCAGGAGATGAGGTGGGGAGGCTCAGAGATGTAACTTTTGAGCTGCAGAAATCCTTTTGCTGAGGAAACGGAAAATAAATGAGAAAGTACATTTATGGAAGGGTCTAATGTGGATTCTGTGTATAAAGAAGAAAACCCACAAGTCATACTAAAGCAAAAGAAAAACCAAAGTCCCTAAGCCATCTTCTAATTCCTGGAGACCTAGGTGGGTTGTGTGGGTCATTCTCCAGAAGAGAATTTTGTTATTTTAATAAGGGGTTTGATAAAAGAATCGGATTTATGTAGAAACTCAGTTTTCATTGAAAAAAATGAACTCACTTCAGAATCAAATTCAACACCCAAGCACACAGGCCAGTGCTCCTGCAGGACCAGGCTTCACAAACCCAACAAAAAGTAAATAAAAATAGCACAGCAAAAAGCCCAAAGTTTTACAAACTGCTTTATTGCCTCATTGTCCCAAGCTCAGAAGAATATTAAATCGTCCCAGAGAGATTAATATGATCTGTGTGAGCTCTGTGTTTGAGGGTACCCTGAGGACTTCCAGATCAGCCCAGCAGTTTTGCCTCACACCCAGAACCCCCAAATCAGTTTCTAACCCCAGTTTCCAATCTTCTTCTTGACTTGGCTGTTCCCACACAGGATCCCCAAAAGGGTTGGAATGGTTTGGTATTCATGATATCTTCCTTTGCTTCCTAAATATACGTTTGTCCACCTCTTCCCTTTAAACAAGAGCAGAGTCTCGTTAATAATTCAGCATCAGGAGAGTAATGAGTTCATTAGGAGGTGCTGTATGGATTAAGTCTTGCATGAGGGCTGGAGTTACAACCAGAGTAGAACAACCCAGTGCATTGCTGTAATTGGAGTTATAGGGGTTATAGTAAAGGAGCACCAAAAGGTAATTTCCATTTTGGCTAAACCCTCCCTTATTCCCTCTGGCCACAAATTACCATATTTCTTCTCTGAAACAGACCTTCCCTATGCTTTCAAGCTCCTGTAAATTCCGTGTCATTATAGTAATCTCAAATCCTCACACAGACCACTGAAATTCTCTTTTATTTTTGTTTACACGAGGTCATTTGTGAGCTGCAGACTGCTGAGAGCCTGATCTTGGCTTCAGTTCAGCTGATCAGTAGGCAGAGAAAGACTTTTAGGTTAGAAAGACAAATAAATATTTGAAACTGATTAAGCTGAAGGAGGGTTCAAGTGTGTAATGATCCAGGGCTGATTGAGACACACGAAGTCAACAGCAAAGAGAAAGTGAACCCAGCAGTCTCTTGGTCTGAGATGTGAGATCCTGCTCTGAGGGGCTCTCACAGGCTGGGAAGAAGGTAAATTTAAACTTACACAGTTTGTTTAAACTGGCACAACTGTACTGAGCAAAGGCAGGTGGGGTAAATCTGCAGCACAGCAGTGAGACCTGCCACTGATCTTTATGTTTTGTTGTTCCTTTTTGTTATCCTGAAGGCATTCTATACGTGCAAAGTCTGACAGCTGGTCCTGAGAGAAAAGAATAACTTGGGTTGGAGGAAGAACTCGTGTTTAATGTGAGATAGATGCACGTTTCAGCACTTAAACTGAGCTTCCAGGGAAGGTGCAAGGAGGATAACAGGGATAACTGCATCTGCAGCTGCCTCTGCTGAAAATAATGAGCGTGCAAACAGCACATGAGGTTCAGTTTGCAGTCTAGGAAATAGGTCAGCATGATCTATCTCTGTGGCCTGCACTCTGTGATGGTTCTGCAGCGAGTGGAAGGTTTCCAAATACGTGACATATTGGCTTTTCTGCCTTTTAATGGATGCTCCATGTTCCATAATAATGGTGACATATGCAGCCCGTGCTCCTGCCGCTGTGCATTGCCCTTTGAGGGGAGGCAGAACACCTCAGCCACTTCCCCTCTTTTTCCCGAGCAATCCCTTAACAGGGCTACAATCATCCCGAAATGCATTCAGTAAATCATCTCTGATTGCACTGTTAAAGAGCACTACTACCTGTTGGTCATTTAAATCATCTTCGAGGGTCTCGTGGATGAAGACTTTCCGAAAGGAAAAGAGGTAACGAGGAAGATCTATTGAATTTTGAGTCGGAACTTAAATCAGATCCAGCATTTCGCAGGGAAAGGAAAACAGACGAGTCAAGTGAGATAAAGGGCTGTTTATCCGTGGGGAGACGTGATGTGGGTGAGAAGATCCGCCTAACAAAAGGGCGAGCTGTTCAAAATGCCCCCTTAAAGAAGATGCAATTAGCGCTTAATTGCCGCTTTCTGCAGCTCGCAGCTCCCCCGTGCCAGCTAATAAACACGTGTGCCGAGTCAGCCCGATGGGACCTGGCTCACCTTGGCCATCGAACAGCTCTGCCAGCGCTGCTGCTCCCGGACCGCACATCCCTGAGCGGGAGCGGGGATGGAGGGTTCGCTCCGCAGCCTGAGCAGGATCGCATGCGATTTCTTCCTCCTAAATAAATCCTAACAGTTAATTTACAACTAAGTTGATAAAAAGCTAATGGGTGCTAAATTAGCCGTGGGAGGGCTTGTGATGTGTTCCCTGAACTGCAGGAACAGGGTGAAGAATTGTAAGGAAAAATAAAATCGATGGAGCCCAAAAATTTAAAGGTGCAAATGTCACTTGACAGCAAATGCAGAGCAAATTAATTCATCAGTGTGTAATGCTGCACCGTGTGTTCGGGGCTGTTGCATGTTAGGGAGGAGCTGCAATGAGGAGTCAAGCTCTCCAAGCTGTGCCTGTGCTGGTAAATTAAATATTGCCAGGATGGCTGTCTGACACTGGGGCTGGCAGGCTCATCTCCAGCTCCCTCCTCCTGCAGTGTAGGCTGCTGTTTGCAGGATGCTTGTTGAAGTAGCTCTAGCATATTAAATCATGAATCTTCCTTGGAAATTGTCTAGAAACAGGTTTGTTACCCTGGGTCAAATTTGAGAATTGTTGCAAAAAAAATGTAACCAGCAGGTACCTGCCATGAGTGCTTGGGGAGAGGGGACAGAAGTGGTCCTGGGCTGAGCTGTGATGGAGGGCTGGCTGGGACCTGGACCCTCCTGGAGGGCTGGCTGGGACCTGGACCCTCCCGGAGGGCTGGCTGGGACCTGGACCCTCCTGGAGGGCTGGCTGGGACCTGGGCCATGCTGGAGGGCTGGCTGGGACCTGGACCATCCTGGAGGGCTGGCTGGGACCTGGACCCTCCTGGAGGGCTGGCTGGGACCTGGACCCTCCTGGAGGGCTGGCTGGGACCTGGGCCATCCTGGAGGGCTGGCTGGGACCTGGGCCATCCTGGAGGGCTGGCTGGGACCTGGACCCTCCTGGAGGGCTGGCTGGGACCTGGACCATCCTGGTGGGCCTGCTGGAACCTGGCCATCCTGGAGGGCTGGCTGGGACCTGGACCCTCCTGGAGGGCTGGCTGGGACCTGGACCATCCTGGTGGGCCTGCTGGAACCTGGCCATCCTGGAGGGCTGGCTGGGACCTGGGCCATCCTGGAGGGCTGGCTGGGACCTGGACCATGCTGGAGGGCTGGCTGGGACCTGGCCCATGCTGGAGGGCTGGCTGGAACCTGGCCCTCCTGGAGGGCTGGCTGGGACCTGGGCCATCCTGGAGGGCTGGCTGGGACCTGGGCCATCCTGGAGGGCTGGCTGGGACCTGGGCCATGCTGGAGGGCTGGCTGGGACCTGGACCCAGCATGTTTGGGAGCACTGAGCCCTGCTAAATTCCCAATGTCTGCAGGCTCAGACACGCTGTGCCACACTGTTCTGACCTGCCTCCAAAGCTGTCTCTTTCTGAAGAGCCAAGTCCCAGCCTTGTGCATGCAGAATCCCTTTCTGGAGTAGGGCTTTTCCCTTTTCCTGCCCCAGATCAGTTTCTCTTTCCCCGTTCCATGCACAACACCCCCTGTTTCTCTCCTGTCAGGGGATATTCCTGGGGAGCAATGCTGAGGCCACTGTGCACATTCCTGAGGGCATGGCTTTGGTGCTGGCCCAAGTGATCCATTGGCCTCATCCACTTGGAATTGTGCAGGTCTTGGGGCAATTTTGCTTTGCTCCAAGTAACTGAACACTTTCCTCTTGCTCTGCACATACAAGGCATACACATCCCCCACATCCTCTTACACACAGACCCCCCTGTGCAGAATGCAGGCTGTCCATCAGTTACATGCTGACATTTCCACAGGATTCTCCTAAAACCTAACCCAGCAGGGTGCTCCAGGTGTGGTGTTTCTGTCAGGACCACGTCCACAGGACTGTGTGCTGGGCTCTTTTCATTTGCCAGCACACTGGCTGGAGCTGCAGCAGGACAGGAGCACACGCAGGTCCCCCACGTGTGTCAGTTCAACACTTACAAATTGATGCCCATCACACTTCATCAAACATGTTTTTACAGGCCCCAGGAGCTGCTCATTCATCCCACAGCCCAATAACACCTGCAGCACCCAAGGTTCCTTGTAAGCAGTGAAATCCAATCCCCAAAGCCTTGTAGCAGTGATGTGCAGAAAATCTCAGCAGCCTGTATTGGAAAAATAGGAATTCAGCTAAGGCAACAGTACCTTGACAACACTTGGCACTGCAAACATCACTTAACTTGACAAACAACCAGTAATAGCTAGAGTGAAAATAAAGGGTTAGGCAGGTAGAGAGATAAAGTATGAAGAACATGCTGAGCAAATAACAGCCTTTTGAGAATCAACATTAGCATAATTACTAAACATAGGTAATTGCTGAAATAGCATTTGCTGGCAGCGTTTCTGTTTCTAAATGCAACACTTTCTCTCTCCAGAACGTAATCTTCTGCTAGGACTAGAAAGTGTGCTTACACTGCTTTTAGCTGGGAGGGAGCTGCTGTGGAAATTGGCTCCATCTGAAAGCCGAGGGCACGGGGAGGAACAAAAGCACTTAACACCTTGGAGTCCAACCATCCTCCTAAACAAGGCTTCGTGCCTTGTTAGATGTTACACCACCAGCTCAGCCTTTGTCCCAGCGCCCTGCTCAATACTTGATAAGACTGGACGTTCTCAAATCAATTCCTATTGATTTCTCCCTGCTGAAATAGGATAAGCATGTGACAGACACAATGAGTGTTTAGCACAGCAGAGTGAGCCATTCCAGCACTAGAAAACAACTTGCTTGATAAAAATTATAAGCAAACCCCCCCCCCCCCCAGCAGACACAGAAGCAATATCATGAATAACCAAACATCCTGGCTACAATCAAAAGCATTCTCTGGTTCTGCTTAGTTTTGCTGGATGGGAAGGTGGAAATTAAAAAGAAAAAAAAGAAAAAGAAAATAAACACCCCAGCAACAGATGAGGTTACATCTGTGAAGGTTATAGGGCTGATCTGCAATTATTTATGAGCACTGTATGTGACCTGGGTACTGAGATGATGCTTTCTGCACCTCTCCCTGGGTGTTGCCTTGCTGGGCAGTGAGGAGGCTGTCAGAGGCACTGGCTGGCCTCTACCTCAGTAAATTACCTAAAGATGCCATGGGGAGGGGGAAAATCACATGTGCACAATTAATTGTGGTGATTCCTCTGGAGAACAAGAAGTAGAAAAGAGACTCAGCCTGGGTTTTTTGAAAAGAAGCAAAAAAGTTATTTGAAAGTAACTGCAAAGGGCAAAAATAGGACCAAGTCTGGCTCAGAAAGGACAGGACAGCGTGGAGACAGCCCCCATGCAGAAGGTACAGCAGTCAGCCCTTCAAAACCACCAGCATGGTGGCAAGACACAGAAAAGTCACGTGTTGAAACAGTGAAAGAAACAGGCTGAAAAGGCATTATTATATTAAAAAAATTGCCATATTCTTGCTGTGAGGTCAGTAGTTGATATTCACCTCAGGACCACTGATCAGGGCCCCTTTGTCAATCATCTCATCTGGATGAGTGGATGGGAATGGGAGTCAGCCTGAGAGGGGCTGTGGATGGTGGGATCCCAGAGCCTGCAGCAAAAAGATGAATTCTCCCTTGCCTGGGCAGCCCCATGGCCCTCAGAATTCTGTCCCATGGGCTCCAGGGGAGCCTCTGAGGGGCTTCACCAGCAGCACATGTCTCATGGAGCACGGATTGCACTCTCCTCAGGGATAGCTCAAGCCTTGAAAATTTGCACTTGCACACGCTCTCCTCAGAGGAAACTCAAACACAGCAAGCAGGAGGATATTTGTGATGCTTACACAAAGAAAGGGATAAAAAATGCCAGATCCTACAAAAATAACCCATAAAAGCCTTCTACTGCCTAACACTTTGGTGACATTTAGACAGATGTTTCTTTAGGCAAGAGGATCAGTATTTTGCTGTCATTCATTACGGATTTACCAGTTTTGTATTGATTTTGTTGTGGCCTCCTATGTACTTTAATTGCTGCAATAGAAAAACAAGTTGCTATACATGACATTTCCTTTCTGGGAAGCTGGCAACAGAATTGCATGAACCACTGGTAGATTCACTGATTTCCCTTGTGAGCCAGTAATAAAATGATGACTGAAACAGCTTGTCCTTCTTTCTGTTCCAAACCCGCTATTTTTTTCTTTTTTTGAGAACTCTCAGTAGCTGTAGATTTAAAAACAGAAATCTTCTTAATTGCTGGATAATATGGCAGACTTTGCTCCAGTGTTTCACAGTTATTAGCTCTGAGGTGGTATTGATTTATTCTGAGGAACAGGCACCTTGGTTTGAGCAGTTGCTCGGGCTGCAGGTGAGGTGCTCCCAGAGGTGGCCAAGGGCAATTGGAATAATTGATAAAGAAGTTTCTGGTGCTCTCATTGCTAGAGTGAGTGCAGCTCTCAGGAGCGTGGGTTGAACAAGAAGTGCTGCCTTCCCCTGGGATACCAGCCACCAGCTCCAATCCAAGGCTCCTCACCTGGGAGAGTGGCAGCAGCTGGAAACCCATATGGTGTGGGGCAAAAACATGTCACAGTGTGCCTGCAGACTGAGGAGCAGGTAAGTGATTAAGTTACCTCACCTCCTCCCTCTATTCTCCTTAGGCTGGTGTGGGTCCCACTGCATGAATTAATGTGGTAGGAAGAGAAGCACCAAATTCTCCCCTCTTGCAGCTTGGTGTGTGCATATTTAGGTCTCCTAATGAGAGGTGTTACAAGAAAACACAGATAGATGAGGGCCTGGGAGGTGATCCATTCAAATAATTCCTTGTGTCCATAAATAAATGAAATTCTGCAGCAACCCCAGGAGGCAAGTCAGTATTAAAAACATTTTTGAGATGGATAAACTGGAAGATTCCTGGAGATGCAGGTGGTGATGAATTGTCTCAGCACCATGTCAGAAGCAGAACCTGGGCAAGCCCTGCTGGGATTTTGGAAGTGTCAAGGCTGCTGAGGAAGAAGAGGATTTGTTCGAGTTGGTCAGTTTGATAAGAAACAATTCTATGTAATTAAGCAAATTAAAATGAGATCTGACAGCTCTGGAGGTGCATCAGTAGGCTTGGAGGAACCTGGTCCAGGGGAAGGTGTCCCTCCCAGGGGAGTTGGAATGAGATGCTCTTTAGGGTTCCCTCCAAGCCATTCTGTGATTCCAGGATTTGTACCTGTGTTTTTCAGAGACACGGGATCTACTTCCTAGAAGTGTGATTGACAGAAGTGACAAAAACCTGCTCAGCCAGGAAAGCAGAGGTGTGCTGAAGGAGAAAAACAAAACAAACCAACTTTCTTTGCCTTCTGCTGATGCTGCTTCAGATCTGAGCTGCTGGAAAGCTCCTCAAGGAGTATTTGCAAGCTGCTCTGCATGGCCATTTCAGCACAGCCCAGCTGGTTAATGATAGCAAATCTGGGCTGGTAACAGCTCCTGAAATGAAACCCCTCTTGCCAGAAGAAGAAAGTCTAAGAACAGAAAAGTCTGGTTGTATTTTTTTCCATCATTGCCTATGTACTTCTCAGAGCTATGTAAACAAAGCCAACTTGTTGATGAGAAATATGTCAATCAAAGAGCTGCTGAATGTTCTGGAGACAGTTACCACTAGATGTTTTGACTAAATGTCTGGGAGCTCGTGCTCCTGGGAAATTTCCCAATAGATCTGAGGATAAACACACAAGCTCTTGGCATCTCTCCTGCCTGGATGAGAATCTGAGAACTGATAATTATTTACATTTAGCCTGTGCACCTTGTAAAACTTGTGGTGTGTCCTTTAGAAGGCAGTGCTGGAGCATTTCACAGCGGTGTTTATTAAGGACAAAGTCACAGTGAATATTTAAATTCTGCCAGACTACTTGTCTACATTTCAAATCATGTCAGAATAAAAATATTACTTGCTGTGTCACATCCGTCTACAGTCATTTTGGTCACAGTTGAAATACAGAGGTAGCAAAAATCAGAGGAGTGAACATGCTCTGCACCAGGAGGTAACACCACAGGCACTTGGTGAGGCAGCGAGGAGAAATTTGGTATTCAAAGCAACTTTCTTAAGTTTTCATTTAAGCCAAGTATTTAATGATCCCCTGCTGCTACAGTTGTGTGCTGCTGAATGATCCTTCTTTGGGAAGAGCTCTGCTAAATCCTCAGGTTTGGGCTTCAGTGAGGAGGCAAGATGAATTACTGGGAGGTTGGCCTCAAACAGCAAGAAGTAAAGATTCACAAGCAGAAGCACCAAAGCAGTGACCAGCAGAGCACTCCTAGGGGTCCTGCTGCTTGATTTGCTGCACAACACTCTGGGAAGGGGCTCAGCTCACTGAGATCTGGGTCTTCTCCCAAGGAAAGTGCTCTTGTGCAGTGACATCCTGGGACAGCTGCTTGAGCAAGGATCTGGGCACTGGAAGCCAACACAGGGCAATGAGTAAGAAAATGACACCCCTGACCAGCAGATAATATTTTTTTCTGCTTATTTTACTTTTGGTAGGTGTTCTGTGCAGAAATCTTGAGGAATGGCTTAAACCCAGAAGATGAATCAAAAGCAGAAAATTTTAACCCAAAAGCTCAAACTTTTGCCTCTGCCAGCAGTGACCTTTCTGATTTGTTTACCAGGAACATGCACAGGAGTGATTCTTTCTGTTGTTCTGACAAGAACAGCAGAGCATGGTTTTGTTCCCCACCTCCAGTACAGATCACTCCTGTTACAGTGAGTCTCTGCAGCACTCACCTGACTGGCAGAAACTCAAGCCCACACAGCCCATGGAGTAGTAAACACTGCTGTGAAATGTCACAGCAGTAACGAAAAGCTCACAGATCTGCACAAGGAATAAATATCATGAGCAAATTGTTTGCCCATGAGAATGAACCAGTCTCCATCAGTGGGAGGAAATGACTGTCTGACTTTATTCCTGGAGCCTGTAGAGCTGTGTAATTCTTTGTCTCAGCCACAAGCCTGTTACTGGCTCGCCCAGGCTCTGTCTCTTTCATCTCAGTTAAGTCAACAAAATAGTCTGGTTCAGAGTAAGCTCTTGCAGGTACACAGTGCATTAGCACAAATATCATTGCACGGTTTTGCAGCAGGATAAGCATTTCCTCTGATCTGCAAACCCATTCTGTCCCCCAGGGCAGGCAGAAGATGGCCAGTGTAGTGTGCATTGCACTGCCCCACACAGCCTGGCCAGTGGGAGAAATGGTGCTGGCATTATTTACACCCCAAAGAGCACACCCAGAGCCAGGACACTGCTCCACTCTGACTGTGAGCATGTCAGTAGAGGTGCTTCCCTCTAAAATAGGTATAAATATGTATAAAACACAGCCAGGCAGAACTCTAAATCCAGATCTCTGCAGGAAGAACTTCACTGCCAGGTTGGCTGAAGGACTGGGCTCCCATTTCTGTAAATTTGTAGCTTGAGGGATCACTTCATTGTTTTCTGCAAACCCCCACCAATGTGCAGGACTTCTCATGACCCAGCAGCCAAACCTTGCCAGAATGAATTAAATACATAACCTCAGGGATGCTGTGCACAGCCTTCATTTTGGTCATGAGCTCACACATTTGTAGCCCAAAAGTTCCTGCTCCCAAGCCTTGGGAGCTCACAGGAGCCTGAATGATTTCAATGTCCACAGCATCAAAACTGAAAATGTCCAGAAATTGCTACCCCAGGTGTTGCTGGCTTGACTTCCCCTGGAAGCCCATCATCTACACCAACAACTCTTGGGGCTGGGTGCTTTCCTTATCAAGGAAAGAGACTATCTCCTTCTGTCAGGAGCCCACCTCCAAAACTGAAAACATCCAGTTTTGGATTGCTCCCACCCAAAAGGTGCCAGAACAGAAAGCTGCTCCTGGCCTTTTCCTCCCTGGCCTCCCCCTGCCTTCCAGGGAACTGGCAGGCAGCATCAGAGCCCATTCCAGTGCTCCAGCTCTTAAACCCACAGCCTAATTAGCTCCTTCTCATTAGCTCCTTCAGTCCCTACCTGGGAAACTTAAATAAAAGGGGGGAGAGCCCTGCACAGGCTCAGTTTACACCTTAAACTGTCAGTGCCACCATCTCTTCCTCAATGGCTTTGCCTGGTTCTTGTTCATCCCTGGAACTCAGGGATGCTCCAGTTGGCTCCATTATATCCACAAGACTAGTTTTGGATTCTATTCCTCCTTTTCATCTTGAATAACCAATATAGGCCTGAGATGAGCAGAGGCCAGCTGTATTCCAATTCTGGCATGGAAATGGTATGAACAGAACAGGAGAAGGACAAGGAGGGGATTGGTGTCTTCTCCTGCCTTTTTCTAGTTTGCCCAGCCTGCAATCCAAGACAAGGTGTGGGACCATTCTGGAACTGAAAACAGTCTGTGTTTGCTCATCTTCCAAAGTTTCCACAAAGAACATTGCTGAGAGAACAGGTATTCTGGCTGGATGTCTGTATTTGTACTGCCCTGGATAACTGTTCATTTACAGTGGTATTATGGGAACAGTTAATAACAATAATTTGTTTGCACAAAAACTCTTCTCTGGGCCTGGATCTAAACACACGAGTTTCATAACTCATAAAAATTAAACAACTCCAGAACAAACAAGCACAAATGATAATTAAGTTTCAAGTCTTCCAGCATTCCCAAGCCACTCCTGGGACTCACCAGCCTAGTCAATATTTTCACATGTTCAGCAGCTCTTGAAAGTAAACAAATGGCCACGGGTGGGTAAGCACTTCAGTGTTTGTTTTGCAGAATTGCTTGCTCAGGTAGGTTGCATGTGTGTGACAGACTGAATACATTTGCTTCAGAGGCTCCAAAGCCAGGCTTAGGCATGTGGAAATGCTGAAATCTCAAACGCCTTTGTACCAAGCTTGAGCTCAGGTTACATGAGGTGCTTTCTCTACCAACTAATCAGCAAAGCACCCACACAGGGCAGATGGAAACCAAGGACTCAGACAAATCAGTCTCCCTGCCTTCTACTGACCTTTAACAATCTTTTCTGCTAGTACTTCCTTTGGCAGATAATGGGAATTTCAGAACACGTGCAAAAGGAATCAAGTTCAGTGGGTACAGATTCAGCTTGACAGTATCCCTTATAAATCCCTGAGAAAGAATATCCTGAGTGGCACCCTTGTCCTGTGCCTTTTCAGATTAAAACTCCACGTGATCAGCCCTGGCTACTCATTTTTCAGGACCCAAAGTCAGTGAGGGAAAATCCACATCAAAGTCATCAGAAACAGATTATTGATACTGGGAAGAAAAGTTTATATAATCAGCCTGCAGCTCAATACAGGGAGTTATGAGAAGCCTCTGCAGATGGTTTGATGTGGACAGAGATGCCCCTGAGAGTTGGGTGCACCTGATGCTGTGAGGTGGAATAAGCAGAGAGGCTGGCAGGAGTTACAGAGCAGCCATGCAGATCCAGCTCACAGCCCTCTGGATAAATCAGGCCCTGTCTGCACGGGTGAGGAAGCTCCAGAGGATGCTAAGGCAGCCAAGTTATTGCAAACCCCTCCTGCAGAGCCAGTGCAGGTCCTTGCCCTCCTACAGGTAACTCCTTCTCACATCCAGTCCCTGGCTCCAGGGTGTGGGTGGTCTCACAAAGAGATGGAAAAACATATGAAAGTCAGTTGCAAATACTGTAATAATATTTTATTAATAATGCTTATCACAAAAATCAGTGATAAGCAATTAATACAGTGATACAAGTAATACATTAATTGTAAAATCAGTGATTAATTGTAAAATCAGTGATACAATGAATACATTAACAATAAGTGTTTGAAGGGGTTAAGACAACATTTTAAAATATATTTATGTAATATTAACAATAGTTACTATTTATTAGTATTAGTTATAGAAAACAGAAACAACAGAGGTTACGAGTCTGCTATTAGTAATTTCTAGAACTTTGAATCATTGAGGGGGAGGCTGCAAATGCAAACACTGCACCTGGATCAGGAATGGCCATCCTGCCTGCTTAGCTCACCATGTCACAGAGTCCCAGAAATCCTGGGAGGGCACAAGGATCATCCAGGGCAGCTCCTGCCCCTGCCCAGACACCCCAACAGCCCCACCCTGGGCATCCCTGGCAGCTCCTGGAGCTCTGGCAGCCTCAGGGCTGTGCCCATTCCCTGGGGAGCCTGGGCACTGCCCAGAGCCCTTTTATGCAAGCAGAGCTCTTTGGAATAATTAATGCAGCCAAGTCCTCTTAATTCTCCTTCTTCCCTACTTTTACAGTAGACTGGAACAGGCTCTCCACCTCCCCTGGGTCTCTGTGCCCCTCACAGCCTGAATTGTGCTCAATTGTTATAAAACAACAAATGATGGATCCTTGTTATAAAACTGACCCGTGATAAATCTCAGTGTCCTGCTCCAAGGTACCAGAAATGTTTCACCTGGACAAAATCCATATATATTTGTTCAGAAACAGCCACACAAGCAAGATGCAGGGGTTTGGTTTATAGGCTGGTGTAATTCTGGGTCACTGGAAAGAGCTATAAATGTATAAGCACCAGGCAATTATAATAATTAAGCAGAACCATTTTGGGCACATCACCACTCACAAAAGTCAGTGTCTGGGCTTCTGCAAATATTCTGATCCACACCTAATTATTAAAAGCAGCAATGGGCTGGGAATGTATGCATGGGATATGACTGTATAGCCCCCCATTACTCCATATAAGCACATTTTCTTAATTGCCATGTGAAACTGCTGCCTCCTAAAATTCTGTGGGTGGTGTGAAGCAAAATATTGAAGATTAATACAGTTTCTTGTGTAGCATAGTTTAGTTTTATGTAGCTGCAATAATAGTGTATCTTGGTGATATGTTGAATATTGCATTACATTGTACCATTTTCCATTGTGCTGAATTATGTTTTAGCATTTTCCCACAATGTAAGATGACAGAGATCAATTACAAACCTATTAAATGTCAATTAACATCTCTGCAATCTGAATCCCAAATGAACTTGTTAAAGCCACCTTGTTATATGTCACTTACATGTATAAATGCTGGTTAAATGTTTAATGAATGCATGAGAAAGTAATTACCTGTTTACTGTTTATGTAGCAGCAGGCTAATCCCATCACTGTTAGTTATGGCCACTGGAAAATTAACACTGAATTTGCAAAACTGAGTGCCTAATATGGGGTCTGAAATGCATCATTCATTAATCAGGTGCATTTCCATGTAGTGCCTAAATATAGATTTGGGAATCTAGTTTTCAGCATTTCAGCAGGAGTATTTTGTCCTGTTAAGCTGTGAAGTTATTTTTAGTGTGGTTTAGTCAAGACTGTTGTTCCTTACTAAAGAGTTTAAGCATTGTGCAGCATCTACAAAGCCTTGAGCTTTCCTGGAAAAGGTCGTCATCACACAGAAAATTCATTCTTTTTAACAATAACTTAGGTTTAAATGTAGTCAGTGCAACAAGGTTAACACCTCCACTCACAGGAAAATGTAGTCATTGCCCTTGGGGATAAGAACTTTCCCCTTGCAGAATATTAAAAACAGGATTTTTATTTATTACAAGTAGTGAAGACTTTGCTTTGGCATCTGAGCTGAAAAATGGCACCTTTAGGAACACTGCAGAGACCACATTGCCTGCTTCACTGATCAATCTCTGCTGCCTTTGCTGATGGCCTGTTCTCTTTCCCTGGTCCTTGGAGAGCTCAGGGGGGCTCCCAAACAGGCTCTGGTGGCTGCCAGACCCTCTGTTTGCCCCAGGGGATGCCAGAGGGGCTCTGAGAGCTTTGAGACAGAGAGCTGTGCTGGGTGGGTGAGGCGGGAGGAGGAGCTGTGCCCATGTCAGAGCAGGTGTGTCCCAAGGAAAAGCCACCTCTCTGTTTGCCTCACAGTTAAAGGAAGCAGTTTTATTTCCCATGGGTGCTGTTCACACATCTCCCTTCCCTCCCAGACGAGTTGTTTGAGTGGCAGGGAGAACAAAAGGGCTGATCAAGAGCCAAGTCAAACCAGCAGGCAGACACCTACAAGGACAAAGAGGGGAAATTCTGCTGCCTCGCCCTCCTGGCTGGTAGAGCAGGGTCTTGCAAAGCTTAGCTGAGGGTCAGAGTGGGATGGCAACCCTTGCAGAGGACAGGAAGTGGGCAGGGAGGCTGTCAGATGGGGCAGGCTGGCAGATGGAGAGTTGGAAACCCTTGGGCTCCTCAGGCAATGCAGGACTCTGTGGACAAGTGAGACCATGGCCAGCACCTGAGGGAGCTGCCAGCCTTCAGGAACAGAACAGAGCCAGCTACATCTCCCTGTGCCTTGCAGCCATCCTTCTGCTCTCCTTGGCAAACACAGCACCCTTTGTGTTGAAGGAATTGTCTCTTTGTCACCAGAAAACACAGTTCTGTGTCACATCAGCAAAAGGGACAGAGCAACCTTGAGAGAAGCAGTGGGGAGGGCCCCTCATGCAGCCACCAGCCTGAAACACTCACCAGGACATCCCCAGGGATCAGGATGTCATTCCTGGTCCAGGAGGAGTGACATCCCCAAGGATCAGGAGCCTGGGCCTGGCTGTGGTGCAGCATGGTGACAATTTGGAAATAATACTGCACAAACCCCACAGCCTGTCGTGCTGGGCAGGGTGCTAGCCTGGGCCAAAAGGAACCAACAGGCTCAGAGGAACTTTTCCTGTAGCTCAGGAAAAGATTTGTTTGTGTGGATGGCAGAATTTCTATCAGAGGAAACAGCACTAAGAGTGTTGTTCAGAAATGGGCCTCTGCTGAGCAGATCTGGCTCTTCCAGAGCTGCTGTTTTCTGGAATCATTCTGCTGGGTCTAATGACAGCAGATGTTTCATACAACTCCCAAGGAAAAATACTGGGTGTTTGGGTTTCCCCCTCAAGAAAAGAGTCACAAAGGGGCTTTTTTGTTCAGTTGGTTTAGGAATGCAATTTGGTAATTCAATGGCTCGCCTGATAAATGTCTGCCCTCTGATCCCAGCTACAGGAGATGGAATAAAATGTAACTGGATTTGACAGGCAAAATTAATCTGCTGTGTTTGAGGCACGACAAAACAGCCTGGGGAGAAAAACATTACAGCAAATTATGCTTCCTTATCTCCCTATGCTAACAGTGCCAGGTCAGCTGGGAGCAGTGAACAAGCCTTTGAAAGGACAGCACCCACCCAGCTCAAACAGCAGCCCTGCTCTGCTCTGACTCCAGGCCTGGGGAAGCTGCTGGGAAGTCCCAGGCAATCTGTTTTCCCTTTCTGGTCTCCCTTCTGTGCTTGGTTTGCAAGTCTGGGGCAAGGGATTGTTTCCCCCCTGGGTCTTGCTCTGAGGTGTGGCCACTGCTGGCTGCTGCAGCCCTGTGTGACTGCACTGTCCCTCTCTGCCAGGGCAGGGAAAGGCTCCCCCACATATTTTGCAGCATTTTTCAGTGTTTTTGGAGCACTCTCACACTGCCAATCCATCCTGTGCAGACACCCACATGCCTCAGCATCTGCATGGCCATCACAGTTGTGGGGTTTTTAAAATTATTTTCCAATACAAAATATGTTTATTCTCCTATTACCTTTTAGGTCAGTTCAGCTCTTAGAGTCGGTTTAAAGCATCACTAAGCACACCTGTTAATTGGTGTTTTTACCTCAAACACACTCAGTTGTGATGAACTGGGTCTTATTCAAGAGCAGTGGATGGCCATGAGTCAGTCTGGAAAGACTGGACTATCCCTTGCTGAGCCTGCTCCCAGCCTGTGGCCAAAGTTTCCTGTCTGCCTTGCTGCTTTCTTGGTGGCTTTGTGTTGTGGGGATGGGTGGTGTTGGGGTGGTTCTGCACAGCACTGGGAAAGTCACACATCCAGAAGAGACTCCAGCATTCTGCCCAGGGGTGACCCAGCTCAGCACCACTGCCCTGGCTTCTAGCACCAGCTGGCCTTATATTGGTGGGTTTTTAAAAGATGTCTAGATGCCCCTAAAATTTGTGTTTCAGACAGCCAGAGCAGTGTGGGTGAAAGAAAAACCCTGTTATCCCCTCTGCAAAAGGAAATGTTCCTCCAAGGTATTGCAACTCAATCCCCAATTTCATACAGAGCCACAGGGACCTTCCTGTCCTGTGGTGACTCTGATGCATCTTCAAAGTGATGGGGAAAGGAGATGGGAGGGATCTTTTATTCCTGTGATCACCACCTGAATTGTAACTATCTAACCTGACCAGATGTTCTCCATTTCTCCCACGTCAAAGCCTGCCTGCTCCTTCCCTGAATCATCCATCACACCGTGGGTCAGCTCTCCCTTGATTTGTCAGAGATGGTTGCCCAGTC
The DNA here is from genome assembly GCF_027477595.1 of Haemorhous mexicanus. Classification (NCBI taxonomy): domain Eukaryota; kingdom Metazoa; phylum Chordata; class Aves; order Passeriformes; family Fringillidae; genus Haemorhous; species Haemorhous mexicanus. The sequence goes on from NC_082358.1 coordinate 4,903,837, forward strand.
TGCCTCCCCTTTAATCATTCCTCTGACAACAGCTACAGAGATGAAAAGCTGGGGGGATCTAAGTAATCCATTTCTAAGTGTAAAAAGCCTAAAAAAGTGAGGGGGAGAATGGAAGAGAGCGAGTCTGTCTGCTGGGCAAACAGACTGATTACGTCAAGGGACAGGAAGAGCAGCTCCTGGAAATCAATAGGGATGAGGCTTTGAAAAGGTTGACTGACTGCACTGGATTAGCTATTGATTTTTGTCATTTTCACAGCCAGTGCCACATTCTCCACCCGTTGAGGCCATTGAGCTCTGAGGCCTTAAACTTCTAATCCCCCACTAATAGCAACAAGACAATGCCAGGCAAGCTCAGGATCTAAGGGATGTCCAACAGCTGGAGGGGGTGCCAGCACCTGGGAGCAATCATGGGAGCCCAGACACACAGAGTGGGAACAAAACTCCCAGGAGGACTCAGATCATGCTCAGAGGTCAACTGCAAAGCTGTGTTTGTTGGCAAGAATTTCCAGCTGGTTTCCAGTTAGCACCAGAAGCATGGGACACGTCATTTTTGCAGGATCTCTCTGAGCATGGATTTTGTTAAAATAACCACAAAAAAGGATTTATTTTTTTTGGCTTTCAATCTCCCTTAGGCAGAGATGTGCAACACTGTGGGCCCCAGCAGCTCAAGGGCTGCAGGTCCATTCAAACACCATCACTCTGTAGTTCAGCACTCCCAGCTGTAAGGAAACCCTGAGCTTGGTTTAAGGCAGGACTGTAAAAAAAGGATGTTGGAAGGAGCCAAGTCCTGGCCATGCACCCTGGATGGAGACAAAACACAGGAAAGCATTAATGGCAGTGCAATTCTGAGCTGGATGGGAGAGGGGGCTAAGGAGTGTCTAAAGAAATGAGCAGAAGACATCTGGCTTTGAGGGAGTGCTTGCAGGGCTGGGGAGATAATTCAGCTTCTTCCTATAGCACCTTTGATATAGAGTAGAGTAGATTTGCCAAAGAGCATTCCAAAGAGCTGACCAATCCCAGCTCAGTTTCCAGAAACCCTGCAAGTGTGTGAACATGCTCATGGATGTGGCTTAACTAATTCCTTTGATACAGCTGGTCTCCATCTCACCGGGAATAGCTTATTTGCAAACTCTGGAGCTGAAACAGGGTTCAGTCCTGCAAGAAACACCTCTCAGCTTTGTTCCCTGGGCTCTGGATGTGGTGGACAGAGTGCAGCTCACTGGGGCAGCACCCACCTCTCTGAGGTGGGCAGAGTATGCCCAGAGGGAGAGAAAAGCCCTTGGAGATCTGCCACGTGTCCCTTGGTCCCTCACACAGCCACACTCAGCAACACCCCCTCCTTTGCTGCAGCCCCACATCCTTGCTCAGAGCCCACATGGAGAAGGGCAGACCCCTGTCACCAAAGGGGCACTGGGGACAGCCAAAGGTGATACAGAGACTCCATCATCAGAAGGCATGAAAGGGCACTTTATTATTAGAAATCCACAGTTCTTATAGAAACAATGGTGGAACTAAGACCTGATTGGCCTTTAGGAATCTTCTCTCACACCATTGGTGAACTATGGAGAGCACACTCTGGAGAACCATGTCTATAAACAATGGTTACAGAAAGAGAGATAGTAATTGTTTGAATTCTTTCCTCTAAGCTTCTCAGAGTTTCCCAGGATTTTCCTGGGAGAACCATATCTCTGTTCAGAGGATATGTAATTACTACACACCCCTCCAACATCCAGGCACCTACAAGGGCCAGTCCCAAATGCCCAGACACCACTGAGGTTTATTTTTATTTATTTGAGAAACTGGGAGATCTGTCTGGAGCCAGTGCTGCTGGCCGAGCTGGGTGCAGTGACAGCTGTGTCCCCAAACCTCCGTGTGCAGCTGGGGCAGCAAACAGCATCTGTGAGCTGCTGGGGCAGCACTTCCAGCAGCCCTTTCTGCCTGTGTTGTAAATGTTCTGCTGAGTGAGAGCCCAACTTCATTTCAGTTGAAATGTTGACAGTTTAGTTTTGCTCAGCTTTGGTATTTAAGGGCCTTGGTGGTTCTTGGGAAAGAGAGGATTATTGTCAATAAACAAACCAAATGGACTCTGCCAGGTTTTATCCCTTTGGAAGCAGCAAAGGGAGACAATGCTCCTGCAGTGGTAATCACTGCTGGCCACCCAAAGGGGTGGCAAACAAAGGCTGAGGGATGTGCAGGGGAGCAGATAGAAGTTCTCCATTCACCAGCCCAGTGCTCTGCTCTCCCCTGATGCTTTCCTTGGGCACCTGGCCAGCTGGCAAAACCAAGGCAAATTGAAATGTTCCCTCACATTTTCTTTTCAGAGTCTTCTTCCTTCCTTTCTAAGTGCTGATCCAAAGGTGCAGCCTGCACCTCCTGAAGTTTGCCACAAACACAGGAGAGGCAAAAGTGCTGAACAAAGCAATAGGGACAAACGAAAATAACTCAATTTTTTCACTTACTCCAGTGCACCTAGAGTGCCTGCCCTGAAATCAATGAACCTGTTCAGAGCCAATGCTGGAATAAATGATGAAAAGCTCTTTAAGGTGAATGTCTTCAGGGCTACTGAAGAGAAAATAACCCTGTTTGTATTGTGCTTTTATTTTTTGCTTCTGACATTAACTAATGTTTATTTTAATCACAAAGATAAACAGTCAACAAATGAGCATTGTACGTCAGAGCTAAACTGAGGTGGCCCCTCTTATAAATAGTTTAAATATTTTAAACTTCTAAATAATTCTTCCCCTTAGGAGTGGCTGGAGAAGAGGTTATATGGAAAGCTTTATTAAATCCAAAGTGAACAGTAGTTGGAGATTTTTTTCCCTTAAAATTGCTTAGACAATTAAAAGTTTCATTCTACTCAAAATTATTTTTGTCAAAATTGAAGGTAACAAATCCTTTAATTTCTCAGCTCTCATCAACATCATCTTCCAGAGGGTTAAGTAAAATGGGCTTTACCAGAGTCAGTATTACCAATGTTTGTGTAGAATTTGTCTCTCACCCCATGGAGGGACTCATGGTCCCCTGGCTCCTTGTCCCTGCCTGTGTAGCCCTGCCACCCTCAAAATAAGAGGATGGTGCAGTCTGGTATTTGTTTCACAAGAGGCAGAACACTTCTATTTTTTGTCCTATCTGTTTCCAGACAGTTGGCTCAGTTTAATGGACTGTCTTTCAGCCTGTGCATAATTCTTCTCCAAATTAAATTCTCTTAGTAGCCCAGCATAACACAGACCGTGTTGTCAGCTCATTACTTTTACATCCTTTCTTGTTCTGTTTATGTGAGCAGAGGTTTAATTAACTATAATCTACTGCATAGGCAAGAGGGGAAAAACCCACTCTATCCAAGGTATGTATTTATGCTCTATTATATTTTTTATCATTTTTGGGGGGTGTGGGAGTTAACCTTTTTGTCTGTAAGCAGGGCTGGATGCTTTGTGTTTCTGTGCAAACACTTAGGGATGCTAAGGCATCCCTGCTCCTCTGTCTCCCTCATCACCCACTTTCTCTGCAGTGGACAGGGCTTCAGTCTGAAAGACAAAGTGGAGCCTTTGCTGTCTGCACCTCAGCCTGTGCCAGCTCGGGGATGGCAGGGCAGACACGGCCCCTGCTGTCCCCAAACTCTGGCCAGGGGCCATCCCAGTGGGACAAACTGCTGCTGCTTCCTCCAGAGAGACACGGGCTCGGTGGGAGGCAGCAGAACCAGCTCTCACCCCTCTGTGCATCCAGAAGGCAGCTCGAGTGCCCAGCTCTGCTCTGTGTACCCTGCCCAGGATGTCCTCTGTGTCTGTGAGCTCACTTGTCCTTGTCCACCATGGCAAAACCCCCACAATTTCCAGCTAATAGAGTGAGGTTTATAGAGAGACTGCTTGGATCTCTCAAACCACGAGTTAAAAAGCTGTAAAAGTTTTCCTGGTGACAGGTTTATAAAACAGATGCTCTCACCCAGAATATTTATAATATTATCTATTTCATCCACAAATTAAGCTTGTACCTGAGAGCCTCGAGTGCTCAAACAATCCCACGCACATTGGCAGGAGGGAATTCTGCAGAAGGTGTTAATTTTTGCACAAATGCAAGGATTAGGTGTCAGATTAAAGTTGGATTAGATAGAGGCTGCCACTTGTTACTTGAGCTAAATTTAGATCTCACCAGGCAAATTCCAATTCCCTCAGAAATTCACAGTTTCTATTCAGAAGATAACAGGAAGCTAAATTAGCATTGCTTATTATTAGTTTCAAAGATCAAATTAAGTAATTACACTAAATTTAGAGAATTTGCTCCTACACATCTTTTACCATTGTGTACTTTTATTGCTATTTCATATGCAAACAAGGACTGGGATTTTAAAGGTTCATCGGCTATTCCACTGTGTCAGAGGTTCAGAGGAAAGCTGTGCCCAACACACCCAAAGTCCTGGTCCTGCTGGCAGGGGTGACCCTTTTGCACCCACTCCAGCTCCAGCAAGGCTGGTGCTGTCCTGGGATAGCTGAAAAAACCACTCCTGAACAAGTTTTTACTGAAGCCATCTGATTTATAGATAAAGCTGTGCCATGAGTTTGAGATGTTTGTTGTATTGGTTAAATGACAATCAGATTATCCAACTAAGATCACAGTAATTTTACAAATAATTTGTCTCCATTGCCAGGGTCAAGGCATTGGAGACATTATTCAGAATAATCTTAACATTCAGTCTCAGCCCATCTCACAAATAAATATACACAAATAAAAATAAACTGGTGGCTTCTGAGTCCAGGGCAAATCATTCTGCTCCCACATCCTTTACACTTGGCAAAGCTCTTGCCTGATGAAGCCCCTTGGGTGCATTCTCATCTCCCCAAAATTGCCAGAGCACTTCAGCTGATCAGTACTGGTGTGTGTGCACAAAGCTGGCTCTGAGAGCAAACAGAAGGCATCAACCAGCACTGTGCCCACAGCCACAGAGGTGGTTTGACCCAGAATGTATTTCATTCTGGTTTCCCAAACAGGAAAACTGGTTAGATGTGAGCTGGCAGGACGTGATTCCCCAACACCTTTCAGGTGGTGAGGGGGTCTGCTGCACACCATCATCATGTTGGAGATCACTGCCCAGGAACCCCAAGAGTTACCTGTTACAAGGACCATGGCCAAGGAAGAGGGTGTGCAAAAAATCTTCAGAAAATCTTGGATTTCTTTGGCTTGAAAGTTCTTTGGCTCCAGGTATGGATGAGGGGAGCTGCAGGCTTTATTTGCACTCTCCCCATGAGCAATTTTCAACAATTATCCTTCCCTCCCACCCATAAACTGCTCACAAGGTGCCACCTCTTTCCTGTCTCAGCTTTATGCAGACTCTTCCCTTGCACGTGGGCAGAATGTGAGCCCTAAGCACCACATGTGAGTCCTAAACACTTAGAATTTAAACCCCTGGGGTGATTCACACGTGGTGGATGGAGTTGCCTGTTCCCTGCCATGGGAGGGTGACACGTGAAGTGGACAGTGCCCCTGCACATGCTCTCCCAGAGCACGGACACTTGGCTTTCCTTTCACGCTTTCCAGTTTGAAATGTTCACCCTCCAAATGGCTGCAGGACTGAATATGTTGGTTCTCATATTTACAGAGCACTGCTGCACACTCCAGTGAGCAGAACTCTCTTTCATGCCAATGAGCACCAGTGAGCTTGGAGCCAATCCTTTTTAATATCAGAGACTATTCATGCAGCTACTCCCTGGCATTCCTTTTGCTCTAATTACAGCTGTGCATTTCCCTGCTTTTTCTTCATTAATGAATGAAGACACTCAAGACTTAATTCACAAAGGTACTTAGGCATCTGACTCCTGCTGAAATCCCTGGAGAATCTGAGCATTAGGCACAGCCCAACTCCCCACTCACTCATGAAATAACTCTGGGGACTTGCGAGGTGTTTGCTCCTGATTTACACCGAGCTTGTGTGAGGGAAGAAACAGAGGCTCTGTGTTTTGAGGGAGAGGAAGGATCACTGAGTGTTTGAAATCCTAACAGGGAGGTTGGTGATACAAGGGCTGTTTCCCAGCTCTGCGTCTGACATTGTGAACGACCTTGAATAAATCACATCGCTCCATCTCTGTTTGCTTCCACCCAGCATGTCTCTGCCTCACAGGTTTGGGGCTCTGCTTTCATGTTCTTAGATAGTCTAGTCTGGGCTTTCCCAAGGGCGCTGCATGTCTGTGTCCCTTCTGGGACTCTCACTTCCTCAGTCTCTTTGAAAATGCCAATATTGAAGATTACTGCAAGGAAACAGCAGCAGGGTCCGGAGAAGGAAGGAAGAATCTGTCACTCAACTCAGTGTTCCCATCTTTAAAAACAGTAAAGAGGACAGCACAAAACACCCACAGGAAATGTTAATTGCCTTATGTGCTTATGGGAGGATCTGGAGTTTCCCTTCAAGGCTGCTCGTTTGCCCACATCTGTTCTTAGCCAGGGCTGGGGTCTCCCAGAGCTGAGTGACAACTCTGAGCACGGGATGCATCAGCAGCTCTGGCAGAACCCACTGGCTGCTTACTGCTGTGTCTCTTGCTTGTCTCAGGCAGCTTTTCAAGGGCAATATTTGCCAGTAATCAAGGATTTTGCCATTAAAAGTCTGTGCTTTAGCTGACAGTGCTGAGGAGTTGATCCTCCTGTGTCCAGCACTGCTGTCCCACCATGGAGGGGAGAACTTCAGACACACTCTGGTTTATGGACCTGTTTATTGCTCCTGTCATGCCCTCGGTTGTGCTGTTAAGTTGTATTACACTACACATTCATTAAGCCATAGAGGGGTTTTAGAGTTTTTGTTTCCTTCCCTTCATGATTCTGCCTACAGCCATCAGAAATGGTCAATCTGGCCCCATTTTGCTGGACAAAATGGCTTCAAAATACAGAGGAATCACTGTTAAACCCCAGCTCAGGCAGTTCTACTCTCCATGAGTCCAGGAGTCCACCAAAGGATTCTTCAGGAAGCAAATTTCAATAATTACCTCCAAGTGCATCCTCTATTTCCTTTAACTGACTTAAGATTTCCTTTCTTGTCTTTGTAAGTTCATAATGGACTTGTTCTCCAGCATCACTAAACACTTAATTGTATGGTAAGTGACACAAAAAGATGATTGCCCAGAAGTCACAGAGGACCAAAGTACAAGATCAGGGAGCAGCCAAACCCAAATTCTTACAAAAGCCTGATGCAAATGTGCTCCTCCTGTCCCAGCAGAGCTGAGGAGGAGCTGCTGGCCCTGGTGGTGCTCAGCTCCCCTCAGCTCTGGGCTCAGGCTGGCAGGAGCAGGGGGCTGCCACAGACCTGCAGGAGGTGCTCACAGTCTTGTAAGAGCAAGCCATAAATTCCAGCCCAATGAGGTTTCTGAGCAGTCACACAAGACAAGGAATGAATTACTGAAGCCATTCATGCTTAGTGAGTTATTAAGTGTAAGGGCAAAGACTGCAAGTGCTCTCTACACAGCAACGTCTGAGCTAATAAAGCATCACTCAGCCACTGCAGAACCTGACTGCAGAGCTGAATTGTTATTATGAAATGTATTTTTTTAATAGCCATATTTGTTCGTTAAGGGAAGATGTTCAGAGGTTCTGTGCAGTACATTATGCCTGTCATGTTCGTCTCTCCTGGTAGCCATCAGCCAGCTCTGCTCCCCTCATCTCTGCCTGCTCTCACACACAGGGATGGGCACTCTGAACACACCCTGCTGGGGGCATTTAGGGGCTGGTGGCCTCCTTCACAGGATCAGGAAGGCAGGGGGATAAAACTGCAAAGAGGAGGCTGCAAGCAGGAAAACAACTCCAGGTCACTGTCTGAAAACAGGCTCAGTTGGACTCTTCTTTCCTCTGCCTTCCTCCCCTTCACCCCCAGGTTGTTTTGCAATGCAGGGGCAGCACTTCAAGAAGACCCACAGGTCCCTATAGCTATCCAGGCAACCACACAACTCACTCTCTGACAATGCTGGTGAAGACTTACAAACAAATCTAATACTCTCTCTGAAAGCATAACAGTGGAAGGCCTGAGATCCAAAACCACCTTGCAGTGTCTCTCCTCCTGGGGTTGCAGTTCTCTTGTGAAAGACTGCACCAGCTCAGCCATGGAAAATTGTTGCTTATTAAAAATATTCTAAATGAGTACCAAATATGAATACATCTGAATACCCTGAAAACTTGCCAAGAATGCACAAAATAGCATCATTTAAATCTTGTTTTTCTAACACATTGGCCCCTCTTGCTGTCCCTTATGAAGCTTGTCTCATTCTCTGAGCAGTTCCCACCCTGCCCTCCCCAGCTGCCTTCCTTCCTAATACTCAGGATTTACAATCTGTACCAGTTTAGAATTGCAGGGACATTTTATCAGAAGCACTAAGCAAAGGAAAGGCTGGACTATTTGTCCTCCATGCAAGGTCTGTTCTTGTCCAGTGTTTCTGGTAAGGTTCCTATGATCTCCATGGGGGCTCCAGTTGCATAAATCTGGTTTTCAGAGCTAAAATTGTCTCTCTCCATCTTTCTTCTCAGCTCCCTTTGGGCACTGGAAGGCCACAATTAGGTCATCCCAAAGCTTCTCTTCTCCGGCTGAACAATCCCAATTCTCTCAGCCTTTCCTCAAAACCATTTGCAAAACCTCAACACATCTTAGATGGGACATAGAAGTAAATGGGCAGTACCTTTACATGTTTTCCAAATTAATTATTATTGAGTTTGTTGTTTAGTTTTGCAAACTTTATGGCCTTTTGATGCTTTTGGAAATATGTAGAGAAGTGCTTTACATTTCTCTACATATTTCTGTCACATCCTATTCCTGGCCAAGACAATTCCTTTTGCTTGATGCAGTTGTAGAAAGTCTCTTTCCAACCTTAGAATAATTCCTATTCTTAGTTGATATTTCACAGCAAGGATTTTTAGCTATATTTTGAACCTTCAACTTGTAGGACTGTAATGCCCCGACAAGATTTTCAGTATCCTTTTTTCTCCAGTGTGTTTAACACAGCCCCATTCATTGCTGTTAAACAAGCTTTGACGTTTTCATGCTTATACAAAAATTCAATGTTTGCAGTGAGAATGAATTCATTATTGCCCCCCCCCCCCAGCGTGACAGCAGCTATGTCATCCAGTAACCTTGTTTTATGGCCTATAGTAACTATCTCAGAAAAAAAAAAATTATATTTTACAGTTGTGTGCTCCCTCTAGGGTGACATTTCCTAACATGGCTGAGCATTGTTTTCAGTGGGGGTTAGTGTGTTAAACACCTTTAGGGATTTGGAGTCAGAATCTCAGATGGGAGGACATACACAATGGAGCCATGAATTTTGATAGGGATAGCACTGAACTGCCTGTAGTGAATGAGGAAGAACAGAAGAGAAGCTCCTCAGGCAGAGTATAAATCTTGCTACACCTTATGAGATGCTGTGTATTCATCATTTTTATGATTACCCAAAAATAACGAAAGAAATAAATAATGGCAGCAGCACAGGAACACGGGGTCATAGGAAAGTTAAGGTGGGAAGGGAGCACAGAATTGTCCAGCTCAACCTCTCATTCCAAGCAAGGTCAACTGTAAGGCCAGGGCAGGAAGTCCAGGACTTGACCTGTTTGTTCTTGAAGATTCCCAGACTGAGACTCAACCCCTCTTGCTCCAATGTTTGACTGCCCTCATGGAGGCCATTTCTCTTCCTTACCCCCAGTGCGAGCTACTCTTGGAATTTATGCCCTTTGTGTCTCTTGGCCTCCCTCCTTTTTGCTGCTGTGACCTAACCCCCCTCAAACCTCATCCTCTCCCAGTTAAACCAACCCTGGGACCCCTTTATGGGCACATGGACCCCACGAGTGTTATGTTGGGGAGAGGGGAAATGTATCCTGATGTCCTCAAAGCCTTACCAGAAGCAGAATGCAAAACTGTTACTCTGGTCTCACATTAATCGAAGCAATTAAAAAATTAAATTTAGCACGAAATAACCACAGACAAAATATGGTAATTAATGTCAATTACTCTGGTTGCCATAGAAACCTGACTGAAACAAGTGGAAGTTACAGATAAGTTCAAGGTGAACCACAAATGTAAAGTGACTGGCATGTTTTTTCTCTCTAACTGATTAGGACTTTAACTCTTCTGGCTGACAACCAGTTATCGATAGAACTTAATCCATTTAATAATCCCATAATCACTTTAATCCAGTTGGCTCAAAGTATTTTGCAACTGGTTTCCCTAACTGATTAACAAGTGTCTTTTAGGCAATAAATAACAGCTATCTGAACTGCCTGTAGTTCAGATAGCACAGCAATGTTTAGTGCAGGGCTGGTTCCTGCAGGGTGAGATGGAACGTGCAGCAAAACCCCTGTAATTTATAAATGCATGACCCCAGGGCACAAAGGGCTTTGGGGAGCCTTTGATTTCATTAACAGGCACCAATATCTCTTAAGCTTTTGTGGAATATAATTGGGAGGGATTTGCCAAAGGACACCCCCTTCACCAAGCACCCTCAGATGCCAACATGCAGGGAGGGCATCAGTGTGAGGGAAGAGTGAGCTCTGATGTCTCAAGGAGCTTTGGAGGTCAAGGACAGGCAGGACATGGACTTTGCTCCTGCTCTGCCCCTGTTTCACTGAGAGATGCTGAAATGGTTGTCTGATACTTCTGTGGTAAATGTTTAAGGACTGTTTTGGTTTGGAACAACACTCGGCTACTTGCAAGATTTGCTGTAAGCTATAAATTCCTCTCTGGCCCCTCTCCTCCCCCCCTCACTATTTCTGGAAATTCCATTTCAAACACAGCTTATGGCTCAGATGAAAAACAAAGGTGTTTTTAAATCATTCCAGTATTGTAGGGCATTTCATGTACTGAAAGAAGGGGCAACACATAATGAGACATCTCAGGTTATTGAGGCATCATTTCCCAGTGGAACACAGTTTAGATGAAATGATGCTGACCAGGTCTGTAATCACATACTTTGTCAAGTGCTTTGAAATCTATTAGTGAAAAAGAGCATTTTATACAAGATCAGTATTAATTATTATGATGATTATTTGGTTGCTTAGCTCCTGGACATTTTTGTGGTGCTCTTAACTCAGGATTTATTGTGTGGTGATTTATGAGCCCCAGGATCAGCTATAAGTACTGTCTAGCCAGTGATTCCTGTACATCTGTACAACGCTCAGAAGCTCAGATGTAGCACTACCAAGAGGTTGATTAATCACCCTTTGGCAGTTTGTGAGGCTGAACTTGTTAGAAGTTTTAAAGAAAGGGATTTCAGAGAGATGGTTTTGATTTGGGCTATCTCATCATTTGAACTTGCTGGAGGCAGCTGGCATGAGGGGCACTACAAAGAGATCACTGGGCAGGTTGGATTTGCCAGCTGAGACCTCCTGAGCCATCACCTGGAGTAGCTGGGCAGAGCAATCAGCTTGGGGTGTGTTTCCTCACTTATTTGAAGTGTTTTACAAGCCACAGAAATCTCACAGCCATCCCATGCCAAGGGGAGCTTTTGTCTGCTGACCCGTCTCTCAGTTGTCAGTCACGAGGAAATTAAAGGCTGGCAGAGGCTGTGGAGCCCACAGGAGCAGGTTCAGGGACTATCTCTGCTGATTGGACTCAAGCCCACGAGTTACACAGGCTCTCTCAGGCCAGAACAAACAGAAAATAAAGAAGACAACACAGATCGATGGCTGACTTGTGTTTACAGCTGTAGGGAGTTCTTGGATTTCATTAAATTTCCAGCTGACGTTTGGGCTCAGTCCAATTTGAGATGTGGGTGATTCACAACAGGATTGCATCTCTGGATGGAAATTGGTCTCTGGAAATTGGACCCTGGCCCCCAGTGATCCTGGGCTCACTCTTCAAGGGAGGTGGAGTTCATCCTCGGCTTTGAAAGATCTTCATAAGCTGTGGAATTTGGCATGAGCTGCTCTGGAGGCAGGACAAGAGAGACACTAAAAAAAAACCCCAAAAATTTTTGAAGTAAAATTTATTTCAGGTCAAATTGAAGTAGAATACAGCTGGAAATTCTAGATAATTTTTTTTTTTTTTTTTGGCAGGGATAGGGAGAGAAAGAGTTAATGAAATAACCATCATCCTTTTTTTGTGAAAAAACAGAAAATAAACCCTAAATTGCAAAGGTTTCAGATCAGCTGAGAGCCCTTCAAGTTAAAAACTGTGGTGTGTTTTTCTTTTCTCCATTATTGAAGCCTTTTTTAAACTTTGAAAAATCTGTGCCAGATTTATTTTTAGGAGTCCAAGAGGAAAAATAACCATATTTTAAGAAATAATTTTTAAAAATCTATTTCTACATAAAAAATGTTTGCCAAACTAGAAGAAACAAAAAAGCATCACATTAATAACTTCCTCCTGGAACTCTATTTTTCCACAATTTCTACTTTGGTAAATTAACCCAATTATTGCAAAAAAAGCCTTTGCATATAAGGGGAGATGCAGTCCAACTTAACTTTGTGCTGTTGCTTCTTTGCACCCATTGCTATTCATGGCAGATCAGAGCAAAAGAGTAACAAGTTTATTTTCCCATGTAATTCATGATTGAGTGGGATTAAATGCCCATTGCTACTGATGAAGAGATCTTCCACATCTCACTTCCCAGAGTTAAGACTTCTCTGTAGTTTGTATTAATTCCCTCAAATGAAAAGGGATGGATTTTCCTTTGTTCTGCTTGTAATGAACATTTTCTGTTTCTCCTTTGGGGGAATTATGGAGCAGAATTAATGGGGCTTTTAGGCCATAAAGCAGAGTACATTTTGGAAGTGGGTTACTTGCACCTTGGTTATTACCACATATTATTTTATAGGTGTAATAAAGGGAGAAAAAAAATCCAAGCCAATGCTCAGAGAACCTTCAGGCTGTTGTCGAGACTTGTTTAAGGTGCTGTTTTACTGAAGATATTTGCAAAATAATGAAAAATAAAAAGAAAGAGCTTTATATACTACATAGTACAGGTATGGAAAGGAAAGGGCTTTCTTTTAATGGGGTTTATATGAAGAGTGGAAGCAAAGTTTGGCCAGAAAAGAGAAAGTTGAATAGCTGAGTGTGGAGGTAGGAGTGGCTAAGAAGGAAATGAACTGAAAAGCCACCTAAGCATTATTTATAGAAGTGAAGCAGAGGCAAACCAAGTGGCAACAGTCTGTTCTCAATAACAAACCAAGGTATCACCTCTGAATTAGGTTTGGAAAAGCATCCAGCCACTGTAACATCCCACAAACCAGTCCTGACCCAAAGATGGGTAAAGCAGGCTCACTGACTGCCCTCCTGCTCCTGGAAACAAATCTTTACATGTGGCTTTCTCTTGGACTGGGTAAGTACCTGATAATTCCAGCTGAGTCTGGTAATTCCAGTCTTTCTGGGGAATGCAGAAGTAGGCTTGATATTATAAATGAGTTCTAGGACTTCCAGATGTTTGGCTGCCTTAGGAAATAGCAATGGAAGGGAGGTGAAGGAGCACCAAAACCAGTCCTTGTTTGAGCTCCCAGTGAAGTTTGCTCTCAGCCCAATAAATTTTGGGTCAATGTCTCTCACCAATCTTTCCCATTTCCCACTATTCCTGAGGACAGCCTGGGATAGAAAGGGTTGGATCTGTGTCCTTGGGGTCCTGCACACCTGCTGTGTCACCCCTGCTGCTGCTGTTTCCTGCCTGCCCAGGTGACACCAGCTTGTGCTGCCTCCTGTCATGCTCTGAGCAGCTTGGGGTAGCTGAGGATGTCCCTGCTCACTGCAGGGAGGCTGGAACTACTTGGCCTTTACCAAATTATTCTGGTTTTCTATGGAACACACCCTTCACCTTTACCACTTCTGGCAGGTCATTGTCCATGTGGCTGATTGTCCCCTCTGCACTGACAGTAGCTGTTTCACAAAGATTATAAAGTGAGTTTCCCCAGTAAGAAAAATGACATTGTTCTGTAGTTGGGTCACTTTTGTTTGATCCTTATTAATTCCTCTCCCCAGAAGCAGAGCCATCCTATCAAAGAAAGCTTGGAAACATCTCACAGACATAACTTTCCAGAGAGTTTGCCTTTATTCTGCTTGCAGGCACTTCCTAATGCCCAGAAACTCCTTTTGCATGATGCAAGCACAAGGCAGCAGCCCTTTGCCCATGCAATTACTGTGATTGTCTGCCCAAATCAAGTTGGTTTGTGTGCAAATGGCCAGCCAGCAGAGGCTGGCTGCACCGACTTGAATTTTAATTTGCTGTGCAGAGTCTCATGCAAACACAAATAAAAATGTGTTTGTATATTAATATCTGACCAATCACCAAAATCCCTCTCCAAGAGTTTTTTTGGCTTTTTGTTAAAAAAGTTAAAAACTCTTGGCTGGGCCACATGTAACCCCTGCAAGTGAATGGTGGCTCTTGTGAAAGCAGTGATTGTTGTTAACACCCAGGCACTATAATGCTTCCAGATATGCTAGGAAGCTGATTCCCAATAATTAGCAATTAGCAGTAACTATTTTATGAAGCAGAAAAGAGTTGATTACAGTTGTTTTATCAGCTGGCATAATAATAGAAAATCTTGTTTCAAAAAGGGGAGGAAAAGGGATGATTTCAGAAAGTTGGGTCTTGCTTGCCAGCCGTCCATCACCAAAACAACAGCTTCAGGGAGCAGGAATTATTGATTTTGGGGGGATTAACTCTCAGCTACAGATAGCTCAGTTTCAGGGCATCATTTGTAAGCCAAGCTGTAGCCACACACCAGCTGGCACTGGGAGCCTGGTCCAAAACTCCCTCAAACGATTTGGACAGCAATTTCAGGGCCACCTTTGGGTTAATAAGTCTCCATCTTGAGAGGAGTTTCAGATCTCAGAGCATCTGGCACCAGGGAGAAGCCCATTTACAGACAATTTCTTCCAAGATGGAAGAAAAGTGATTTCTGAAATGAGGAACAGGTTCCTTCCATGGAAGTGAGCTGTGAGGTTTGCAGCTGGCACCCGTCGATTCCCCCAGAGCTGCCTGAGCCAGCTCAGAAAGTGCAGACAGGTAAACAGTGTCTGCAGACACCAGACTCTCCCTTCTAATGCTCCCCCAGTTCATTAATTTTTGCTCAATTTGATTTGACATTCAGATCTGTGATATGTTTATCCTCCTAATGGGCACTTCTCCCTATTCCTGGCTTCCTCTGAAAGGTTTAACAAATGGCAGGGACTTTTTGGGGTGGGTAATGGGCCTTTAATTTTGTACTTATTTATTCATTAAGCTTCAGTAGTATCTGGAAAACAACAAATTGAAAGACTTTCTGTGTATTTAGTCTCTGTTCTTTACAAAATAAACCTCTTGCAGCCACAGGTCTATTACTGCCCTGGAGAAAGTTAGAGCTAAGATATCTCAAGGATTGCATTTTTCACATTGCAAGCAAGACATCTATCATTGTAATGAGCCACAGTGCCATGAAACCCCCCTGGCCTGCTCAGTCCCTGGGCTTTTTCTGCAGGGACCTCCAGCAGTTATACCAAGCAGCAGTGGCTCTGAATGTCCTTGTGCAGAGCTGAAATGAAACTCATTCCCCATTTCCAAATGGCCCCTGCCCATTCCTGGTCCCAGGGTCTCATCCTACACCAGGGGGTTGGAGAAGGGGCTCTGCTCCCATTTGAATGCTATGGATCATCCCACAATACCAGTGCAGAAATGAATGTGGGTGTTGATAGCAGGGGGTCTGTGAGATGGAAGAGACAGAATGATTTAGCAGTGGAGATTGTGACAGAAAAAAGAAGATGGCAAATGAGAGAGGTTTGAGACAATGAAAGACACAGGAGAGAAAAGAGAGGAAGGACTGGGTAGAAAGAAATAAGGAGATAGAGGCCAGAGCCAACCCTCCAAAGCACTTTGCTTTGGTGACCCTCAAGACAGCACATTAGACAGGATAAACCACTGTACAAATCCTGTTGGACAAGTCCTAAGAACTGCAGGCAGGCAGAAAAACTATCCCACAACTATAATTTTAGATCTGGTGATGTTAGCAAAAGCTGGCAGACAGCTGGCTACCAAGCAGAGGCATTCAGCAGAAAGCTGACTGGGAAATGATATTTTTTCCCCAGAGATAATTTGTCACAAATAATACTGAACTGTTCCATTTCCTTGGAAAAACTTATCCTGTCCTACATATGGAGAGGACTTAAAGGAGCTCTATTTCATTTTATTAAACTGTTCTGCCCTAGACCACTGACACTGCTTCCACTCCAGCCAGGAGCCTTCTGCTCCTCATTTGGCTGGGTGAGGAGTCCAGGGGCTTGGAGCAGGGACACCAGAGGTGACAGGCTGAACAAAGCCACCAACACCAGCTCCCATCTCATCCTCCTGCTCCTGAAGAGTTGAGTATTACTGTGCTTTAACATTATCCAGCACTGCTTGTGAGGATGTCTCACATATTGTTCATGGCACCAGAAGGGTGAGGTGCCCTTCCAGGGGGAGCCCCACGGCAGGGACAGGAACAAGATCACTCTGAAAGCCCCTTCCAAGCCCAACCACTCCATAAATCTATGATTCTATGAAATTCAAAGAGGAGCTGAGTCCCTTGGAGACACCTGTAGGTCCCAAACAAGCCCTTCAAGCTTTAAAATCTGATGTTCTGCACCTGGCAAAGGCAAACCAGAGGCTCCCCACCCCCATCCTCCTTTCATTTATGCATTTCCATGCAGCTTCATTTTCCCACTTTCACTAGTCCTTCCCCCACCATCCTAACAGAGTGGATTCCTCCCTAATTCCTTCAGTTCTGCTGTGTTTTCAGTGCTCTGTGTGTGTCTGTAAGGGTGTGTGTGTGCAGGTGGGACCCGAAGGGTGCTGTGCTCTCTGCTCTGTGCCCATCCTGCTGTGCACAACAGCCCTTGGGGAGCTCTCAGCTAATCAGTGTTATCCACTTCGAGGCTGAACCCTCTCATTTTACCTGCTGGGAGGCTCAGGCATGGCTGGCAGTAATTGGAAGGAGCACAGTGCTGTGATTGCTAATTGTTCTGGGGAATGTTGTGCTTTACCTTTGGAAGTGCATCCGTGGGTAGGTTTTGTTCCTGATTTCGGAGTTGTGGCTCACAGGGTCCCTGACCCTTTGGGGTTTCACTCCCTGTGCAGCATTTCCAAGCAGAGCTGGATTTGTTGGCTATTTTTTGCTATTTTTATCTGCCCGACAGCCACTTTTACTTTGGAGTACTTATGCTCCACTATATGCTTGGAGATTACCTGTGTGCCTCTTGAGACCTGGAAAAGAACAAAAGAGAATGTCTAAAATTTTGTGGGAGAAGCTGGAGGTTCTTTCTCTGAAATTTCAGACCCCAACAGTGTGGAGTGAGTGTGTGCTCCTGGCCTTTTCCAGCACCTGCAGCCATCACAGCCCCAGGAACACCAGCTAAAAGCTTCCTCAAGTGCTGGTGGATCATGGAGATCATGGCCCTGCATGGTGTGTAGTGCTGTCCTTTCCACCTTTGTGGCACCTTCCCTGTGTTCCTCACTGCTCTCCAGCTGAACCCAGCTGGGGACAGCACTGCCTGATACCATTTGTTCATCAATGAGAGATCCCTTTTTAGTTCAAAAGCCTGATTGTTTACCACAGCATTTCACAATTCCCCTCATAATTTGCCTAGAAATTAGGCTGTGCAGGAAGCCAAAAGCATCTGCCCTGCTGTTAACACAAGAGCCCACCCCCACAGCAGATAAGAGCTCCAACAGGAAATAAATCCAGAAGATTTATCCAGAGGGCTGCACAGGGAGAGGGCTCGAGGCAAAGTCCCTGGAAAGGAGAGGCTCTGAGAGTCTTTTGGCCTAGCAGTGAATGCCTCACTGGCACCCTGAGCTTATTTTGCTTTCCCAGCCTTTTGGCAGGGTGCAGCAGGCTGTGCAGGGGTCACAGGGAAGGGTGACTCAGATTTTGTGTTGCTGAAATGGCACCTGAGATATTAAAGAGTCTTTTTTTCCCAGCCCCGTGACCAAGGAAGGAGTCGAGATTCCTTGGCTCTGCTTTTCTAGGTTGTTTATTTTCTCTTATCCATCACATTCTGTCTCTGCCCTGCTGAGATCTGTCCAGCAGGTCAGGCTGTGGCACAGTCCCTGCCCTTGGGGTGGTGTTGGCTTTTTATACTAAGAACTCTGTGTACTTTATTTACAATAATTTTCCAATACCTATCACCTGTGTTAGACAGTCTGTCTCTGCTCTAAACCAATCCAGAAGTGCCACCATCACAGCAGAAGATGGAGGACAAGAAGAAGAAGAAGAAGAAGAGGAAGAAGAAGAAGAGGAAGAAGAAGAAGAAGAAGAAGAAGAAGAAGAAGAAGAGGAAGAAGAAGAAGAAGAAGAAGAAGAAGAAGGAGGAGAAGGAGAAGGAGAAGGAGAAGGAGAAGGAGAAGGAGAAGGAGAAGGAGAAGGAGAAGGAGAAGGAGAAGGAGAAGGAGAAGGAGAAGGAGAAGAAGGAGAAGAAGGAGAAGAAGGAGAAGAAGGAGGACAGGAGATGCCCAGATTCCTCCATCTTTCCTCTTGAACCCCCATTCTAAAATCCCAAAATTCTACTTTTCTACTTTGTGATAAATTCACTGTCATTCTCTTCAAACTCCTGTGGCTTGTAACTCCTCACACAAAGTTGGTAATTGTTTCCAAGGGTTAAAATCAATGGCACAGGTGTCTTTGACTCCGTGCCAAGGTCTCTGAGCCCCTGCCAGGGTCTGGAGTCACCCAGGGCAGCCAGAGGAATCTCCTGGGTTCTGACAGGTGACCTGTCTGCAGCCTCAGCCCCCAGCCCAGCTGGCCAGGGAACCTGTGTGTGGCCAGGTTCCTGACCAGTCCCCTGGCTCCTTCCTGCAGCCTGGGTCTCTGTAAACGTTCTGTGAGGCTGGCAGCAGTGGCAGACCAGGCAAGGACACCAGGAACTTTCCTGCTGGCTTTTGTTCATGACAGAAAACAAGCAGGAGTTTTCTTGTCCCACATGATCTCCAGACAGTCTTGCACCAGCAATAACACCATGGGAAACCTCTTTCAAACACTGTGTTGAGCTCTTTGATGTCTTCCTCCCTTCTGCCTTTGTGCTGCTTTTCCCCACAGGTGGAGAGCTCCTTCAGGCCTTGTCCAGGCACTCAGGCTCCTCCACCACTTCCCAGGGACACCTCTTGGGCTGCATGGTTTGATCCTAACCAGGCACAGCCTGTGTCTGCGTGTTGGTGGCAGCTCCTCCAGCCTTGGAAGCTCTTTTCTGGGCAGACACTCAATTCCTCTGGGATCCCTTGGGTGGAAAACCCTGCTGCAGCCTCCACGCTCAGCCCACAAGACACAGGACACAGCCTTCCAGTGCAGCAGATCCCTTCTCCTGGCAGCAGCACAGCACCACATGAGCTGCCTTGGGAAGCACAGGGAAAGCATATCTGTGCTCACCCAGTGTGGCACAAAATAATAGAGAAGGGAGAAAAGATGCAGCCTGAATATTATGCCTGAGTTTTCCATTATTACTGTATCACTGTGTCAAAATTGAAAGCGGTGTAAGATTTCTCAAGAGGAGCCATCCATAATGTATTGCAGAGCTGTGTGTAGGTGTTTTATGAAATGTATTTTATTCAAACCAGTATATACAACACTAACATTATTGAAAGAAATTGAAGGCCCAGTCGTCTCTCCTTAAAATATTCATTATTCATGTTATAGTCCTTTAACAAAAACTAAAGCCAAATACATATTCAATTTATTTTTTCCCCATTCAGACTTACATGCTATTCATCTCTAGTGTCCAATGGAGATGAAATGTCCTCTTATTATTCCTGTGTTAGCTTCTGACAGTTCAATTTCTCTGAGTGCTGTGCTGGAGACAACTCTTAACAAATAGCCATATAGGTAATTGCTCTGGTTGAAATTTCTTGCCAAATCTTTGAGATCTGATGTAGATCAGAGGCAGTGGAATGTTGTCACATTCTGATTCAGCCCTGGCAGCTGCCTCTGTGAGGCCTTTCCTTCTG